>NC_090936.1:1090650418-1091900418 GCF_040938575.1 Ambystoma mexicanum
GTTGCCTCTATCAGAACACAGCACATTCAACTGAAAAGGGTGGATAAAGAGGATAGTGAGTGTGTGTACTAACAGACAGGGGGGCACAAAACACAAGTCATACAAACTGCACAAACGTGATAATTACACAACTACAGTGTCCACGTGGGCAAGAGGTTAGAGGACTTTTGGTCTATGTGATCACTCTGCAAAAATTACTGCGAATGCCCAAAATACCAAAAGAATGTTTTCTGTTTTTGCACTTTATTTCGCAGTTAAATGGGGAGCAGCCTCCTCCTGCATAATTAATACCCCTAGCCAAATTACCATCTATTTGTGTGAAAAAAGTTTTTAAAAAAAACAAGAACCCCCCTCACAGACAGATTTTCGGCCTCGCAGTAATGGAATTCGACATTTTCATGCTATCCCTTGGTCAATCACGAGGACATTAAAAGCATAACGTCCAATCAGACTCTTTACTGTGCAGTCTGTAATTATGGATATGGGACTGTGCGGTTGCCTCTATCAGAACACAGCACATTCAACTGAAAAGGGTGTATAAAGAGGATAGTGAGTGAGTGTGTGTACTAACGGAAGTAGTACAGCAGAGTAAACACTTGTGTTCCAATGGATCCATATCTGCTGCTTTAAAGTCGGACATGCCACTATTAGTTTGGGGTTGCTCTGGATATGTGGGGGCTTGGCCCGTGTTAATCAGTTACTTATCAATTCTAAGAATAGTTTGCATATACATCAGCCCTTTCCAATATCCTTCACTGTGATGAAGTTTACCAGAGACCAACAGGGTCGACACAGAAAATACAGTGGAGTAGCTCAGTTCATTTTTAACACGAAATACGAAAGAGTTATCATTGAGTTAGGGCTCCCTGTCAGATCCAATCCCTCACGAAGAACTAATCTTGCCCTCATGGTGGGTATATTGCCCTAGTTTGTGGTGATGTGCCGCTTGTCTAAAGTTGGACAGAAAGAGTTGTCCCTTAACTGGGTATCAATGGCCCTGCTTATAAGTTTGCCGGTCCGGGACAATTGCCAGTAATTCCTGCCCTGGCAATTTTCCCGGACAAGCAAACTACAGGTTTCCCAGTGGAGGTTTATATAATAGAATTATATAGATCCGGGCGGAGATATAAAAAAAAAGTGCCCTAAGTCACAGCTCTCTTTGAATTCCCTCTCTATAGATGTAAAGATTAGGTTTTAATGGTTTGTCTCAAGATAAGGGCCAGTCCGCGTCTTATCCAGTATCCTGACAGAAGAAGAACTGTCCCTGTCGGTGTGAATTAATTCACTGAGAGTTGTTGCCATGGGATCCCTTCATTGATGCCCCTCAAGTGAGTTCCAAGTCCGTAAATCCAATGTTGCTCTCTCATAAATAATATGATGTGGATGTCCCCTCCCTGAGGTGGGACTATCACTTTTTCCAGTACTGTCCATTTGAGGTCTAGTTCACTGTGGTTCTCCTGTAGAAAATGGGTGACGATTGGGGCCTGTTCTCTCTTGGTCTGAATACAAGATTTGTGTACCCCAATATGTTTCCTTACGGGTCTGTTGGTCATGCCCATGTATTGTAGGCCACAAGAGATTACTGGGATTTACTTGAATACAAACTGTTTGAAGGAGAAAAAAACTAGTTATTTTACTGAAAATAACTTTCTGTTTTCTCTCTCCTGGACATTTCGGACTACCCCCTTACTTACCTGTGGGTGGCACACCTCCTTGCGTGCCGCCGCCGTCTCCTGCATCCCTTTGCGAGCCAGTTCCCTTCACTCGCGTGCGTGTATGGGAACCGGCGCTGCAGGGTCCTCTTTTCTTTTTTAAAACTTTATTGCGACGGGAGCGGGGGATACTCCTGCAACCCCCACTGACATTACAGTGAACAAGGGTGCAGGGGACACCCCCCACAGCCCCGCTGCCCTTGCTCACTGTAATGCCACCGAATGGCAGGCTTGGTCGAAATTTTCTGCCGTATGCAATTTTCGAACGGCCGAAATTCGGCCAAATCTCCCTTTCATTTTTTTATTTTTTATTTAATGTACAGATTCCGTACACATGGGCCGTTGATGAGATAAATTACATTGGGTGTGTTGCAATTCGCAAAGTTTTTGCACACAGGGCGTGTTTCAACCTATGTCAATACTGGTGCTGAGAAACATTTGACTGCAGACCAAGCAAGACCTACAAAAGCTATGTCCCTGCACTTGTGGGAGTCCCCATAGTGTTGTTTGTGTGCCAGCAGAGCGATCCTTGCCTAGATATGAGTGTACAAGGGAAACCCGCACATTTTTCCACCATTTGATTGCGATTCTGGGATCTTTTAATGTCACCGTGTCCACATTTAAACTCGACCACGGTCTTTTGATTTCTTTTTTCTGGTTGAGCATGTGTGAGTAACTTAGTACTGCTGTAATTCTCTCTTCCGATCCACCTTTAGGATGTTGCTCAAGTGTGACCGACCTTGGGATGTTCTGTGCTCTTTACATGCATGCCTAAGGAATTTCATAGGGTAACCACATTTTTGTGATTGGATAGTCAGTTTCTGAGCTTGGGTATCAAATTCATCAAAGTCTGAACAATTGCGCCTATAGTGGAAGTATTGTCCAAAAGGTAAATTGACACACAAATGTTGAGGATAATAGATGTTATATTGAAGCAGCGTGTTCTTGTCTGTAGTTTTATGGAAGACTGGTGTTTCCTTTAACTTGAATCTCTAGATCTAGGAACTGTATGCTGGTTCTGCTCAGCTGGTATGTGAATTTCAAGTGTCTGTTTAAATTATTCAGCCATGTACAGAATTGCTCAAGATTTGTTGTGGTACTCTGGGATATCCTTAACACATCATCAATGTATCACACCCATTTCCGAACCTTCTCTCTAAAGGGATTCTCTGGCGCATGCATGTGTCGTTCCTCGTATTCGACCACGTACAGATTTGCTAGAACACCCAGCGCAAATGTTGCTCCCATAGCGGTCCCCGAAATGTGCTCATAAAACTCATCTTCAAAGCTGAAGATGTTTTTAGTTAAAGCCGGCTCCGTAGGTTGAAAAATAAAATGCATGGGAATGTCAGTGTTCCTGTATTGTTCCTCAAATTTCCTTTGTATTGCCAACAATGTCTCATGCTGGGGAATCTTGGTATACAATGATTCAAAATCTAATGTTACCAATATTTGGTTTGTAGGGCCATATTCCATATTCTCCACAGGTTGAAGGACTGCAGTTGTATCCTTAATGTAAAAACGCATGTGGGGTACTTCTTGCTTGAGGAGGAAATCCACATATTGTGATAATAGTTCAAGAATTAAGCCGATTCCTGAAACAATGGGCCTGTCTGGTGGTGGTGTGTGGCCTTTGTGAATTTTCTGTAGGGCATAAAAGGAGGGGGCACTAGGGTGTTGGGGCACCTGAAAATCAGGTTCCTTATGACAAATGATCCCATCTGTGTCCACAATCAGATCTATAATGGCCTTTAAAGTTAATGTCAGATAACTCTCTAACCATTGGTAACTGGAAGTGTCATTTAGTAGTGTACGTGCCATTTCCACATAGTCTGCTGTATTCATAATTACCACTGCCCCTCCTCTATCTGCAGGCTTGATGGTAATACTCTAGTTCTAAACTTTCGAGAGCAATTCTATCCTGTTTCGTGCAATCCACAGACTATGTGGAAATGGCACATACACTTCTTAATGAGACCTCCAGGGATCAAACAGCCAGTGCTGCATATAGCCTGTAAGTAAGGATTCTGTTAGCCTCACTTCCGGCAGCCCCTTTACAATGGGAAGCGGTTAGTGGTGGGAACAGATAACTGGGAGTAACTATTTATCTGTGGCAGTTGATTTATAATTGTTGATAGGAGAGCAGAGAAGGAGTCCAGTGGCAGCAGTGAAGTTAGGGAGATAAGATGCTTGTGCAGCTCACAGTAGGGTCCAGATAGATTGCACACCTCAGGATTATGCACGGAGAAGGAAGCGACTACCAAAAATGCTGTGGCTCTAACGGCAAGGTAGTGGGAGGAGGGCGGCAGCGCGGGCGAAGGCGGCAAGAGGAGGGGTGAGACCAAACCCAGCCACAGAGATTAGAGCAAGTGTGCAGGCCGGGAAAGCATTGGGAATTGAGTGTACGGAAATGCTCTGACCTTACTATTAAGGGAAAAATAAGTTGAACCAGCAGCGCATCTAGGCGAAGCAAAAGCAGCCATGTGGCCATGGCCAAGCAGGCCAGCCAGGGGCCTTGGTAGTGGGCCGGCTCAGCCTGCCAGCTACCCAGACTTGTCTTTAGAAGAAGGCGAAGGTCAATCACAGCTGGATATGGGCGGACTAACGTGGCACTCTTGTGCCAGTAATGGTGGTGGCCATGTTAGAGATGGTAAGGCACGACTGTTAAACAGCCTGACTGGGCTACACGACTACTTGCAGGGCTGCCAGGATGATCTAAAGGGCAGAGCCCACAAATGGAGTCTGCAAATAGCCCCACTGGGCAATTTAGATGAAAATTTGAGAAGTTTGTTGTGGCAATTTAAAATGTGCAGAGCACATCCAAGTACATCAGATAAAGCCCAAATGGGCTTACCAAGGTTTCAGGGATCTCGTGGCGCGATGTTCAGCTTTGTGGTCTCGTGGTCTCATAGGCTGCACCTGTGCGAAACAATGACCATGCCATTGCATTTTGTTTTAATTTGAGTATGTGGAAGGTGGTTTTGTAGCTCCACTTTACTTTGCATCATGGAACATGTAGGCTTCCATTCAAGATGGAGAAAATAAAGCTAGATTTGTTTTGCTGAACATGAGACACAATGATTTACAAATATTGTCAGGTTGGTGTACGAGGTGATTTACTTTTAGAGTCAACAAGGTGAACACATACTTGTGCCATAATGAGCTGAGAAGATATATATTCAAGTATTTACATTTCAGACTAGGCTCAAATCACAGCTTCACCACTTAACCGAAGTATGCAATCATGGGCAAATCATTTAATCTCTTTGTTCCTTAACAACCAAAATTGAGAATCCCTAGAAGTGATCACATTTGCAGTGAGTGCTATTCCAAACAGTCTCACTCATGGTTTACTTGACTAGTGGTGTTCTATATATGAAAGTCATAATTCATGTTCACCATTTAAAGAACCATTTGTTGTTTCTAAACATGTGGGTTGCTCTATGGATCTTGGTAAAATTACCTGTTGCTGTTGCACACTGATGCTCCCTCTCCTGCATCTTAGCACTACACTCTAAATTCAATTACAAGTGTACCAAACAATACCATTTTTTGTCTCATTTCAGGCTGCAATAATCTGAATATGGGAGCGGGTCTACCTTTCACGGTGTAGGTCTGTTTGACCCCCCCACCTCAATCTATTCCCTTACCCCACCCCTCATATATATTTTATTTCATTTGACCGAAATTCCCCCCCAAAAATTCAGTCAAATTGAAAAGGTAAATTTGGCCTGCGATCAAGTATGCTAATACCTCTTTCACAACAAGATGGCTGCGGCCATGCCCCTGCTCTGTGGCTTTATCTAATGTTTACTGGTTTACTGAGCTTGGCTTACTGGAAGTGTTCACAGTGATCAGGCATGCTGAATCTTAGATATGGAAGGGGCTAGGGGCCTCGTTGTTCAACCTTCAAAATGGTAAAAAAAAACAGGCATCATCCTGGCTTTTCTCCAGCTAAGGTGAGAAGCTGGAGTGTGTTTACTATGTGGGAGTGGTTGTTAACAGGAGTGCTGGTAAGGGGGAGCAGGTGGAAAGGTGAAGAAGGGGAGAGCAGATGGGAAGCAAAAGTGAGTAGGTTGCTGCTTCGACACTACTTTTCGTGCTTGCCAATATCACTATTTTGCTCGGGGTTTGTATATTTTTTCTAGCTCAATGAATTCATATATGTGAATAAAAGGTAGGTACCTTTTATTCTTATGGTATGTTTAACCCGTATTCTCCTCCCATGTCCTTCAATAGGGGACTGCAGAGTACACTTTTGGTTTCTCAAACAAAGGCAGTTTTTCATATGGTTGGGGGAGGCAAAGAGTAGGTGGGGAGGATGTGGATGGACGAGAAAGAGGACAGCAGAAGGTTTTGGAAGGGAACAAAACTGTGATTTTGGAAGGGGAGAGTGTGATAGGGCAAGGGCATAACGTGATTTTCGAAGGGCTGAGCAGATGGAAGGGAGAGTAGATTTTCCACTTGAACAAATGGTGTGATCCTGGGCAAATCACTGTCAGCAAAATGTGGTGATGCAACAAGGCTGTTGCTAGTCAAAGTCAGACATCTCAACACAACACCAACAGTAAAATAGAAAAAAAGATAACTTTAAAAAGATTAAACATTTGTCCTTAAAGTCCCGCATTGTCACACTTGCAACAGCCATAAACTCTGCCCACCCAACCAAGGTTCTTCTATCAAGCTGGCCCACCGACCCCTTTGCCTTAAATCGCCCACTGGTTTACTGGGCTCGGTTTACTATTTATGAAGCTCTTTGCTGAGCCAACAGGTTCCTAGACTGACGTGGCAAGTAAACAATAAAGGATTAGTAAAATTGAAACCTAGGAGCAGAGCACACTGTACTGCGAGCTGCGGAGAAGGGAATGCTGTGTAGAAAGCGTTTAGGTATGCTAAAACAAGACAGGAACTGCGCAGAATATGGCACAAGTGAACAGAGAAAGCACTGTAGGCATTTCTTGTTTTGTTTCATCCAGCTTGTATACACGGCCTACCTAATAAGACTAATTAAATATCAAAAATCATGGGCTAACATGCTACAACTAAGCAGATGACATTTCGTACATTTTCTAAATGACAACGGATACCAATCCAAACTACTCCCACAGTAGCTGCCCTAACAAGATACATGTGTGGATGACAACAACAAACAAACTAAAACCAAACAAAACAGATATCATGATTGCCCCCACACAACAATGGACCGCACAAACTGCTTCCGTGGTCCATAGAAATGGGATGAGGCCAGTAGCATCAAAAGTGATTTTAAAAAATCTTGACATTCTCAAGCATAGTGGACTCGCTAGAACCAAAGGTCGACAACAGAATACAGAAATGCTTCTATCATCTACCCACAATCAGATACAGCATTCCACATCTCGGCTTTCTACACAGGACACTTGCCATAATTTCATTGATATTGCCAAGAATACACTACGCAAACAGTCTTTAGCTAGGCATGTCAGACTGCCTCACCCAAAAATTACAATGCACCCAAAAGACTGTGGCTAGACTTCTACTAAGACTAAACAGGAAGCAACACATCAACCTTTCTGTGGGAAGCCTGGATTGGTTACCAGTAAAGAGAAGATCCCATTTCCAAGCACTTTGCATAGCACATAGGGCACTGCATGGTCAGAAAGTTGAATTTCTTCAATTGAAAATCACTCTTTACGAACTATGAAGTAGGGCTGTAATGCATAGTGAATTTACTATTTGGCAGAATACCTAAAAGTTGGTCAAGTATTCGGCCAAAGCTGAATAGTAAGCCAAAATCTTTAAAAGACAACCCAATGTTGGAAAATGCAGCAACGGTCCCACCGGACCACACCCCGCTGACCCCCCCTGGGAACAGGGGCAGGGAAGGCGGGAAGGGGCCCTTCCTTGGCCTTGGGTCTGGGGTAGTCTGCAGCAGCCAATAAGGAAAGACCTTATTTGGCTTCTGCAGCCTGTCACTGCTTTGTCTGGCTATCCCTCTCAAACACAGGGAGAGATGGCTAATCATAGAAAGTGAATTAGACTTTCGGCTTCGAGCAAGTATTCTCCCAGGTATTCAGCCGAAGCCGATTACCTGAATTTTGGCCAAATACTTACTTGAAGCCGAAATTTGGTACACCACTCTTAGATTTAGCAATGGCATACTTATGGACTCCCGGCGCTTTGAGAAAAACAAATACTGAGGCATAGCTTTCTCCACCCTCATAGCACAACTGTATCATATGATATATGACACTCTTTCAACAAACATTGCATCACAACAAACAAACACTCCCAAGGAACAAACTGAAAAATACCCAAATCACAGCAACCCATTGGACTGGCATACCAAACGGGTTTAGCCTGTCTGACGTACACTACCATTGCTAGAGGACCCGTGAATCATATATGGAACGAAAAACAAGGAAGAAATCTCCAGGAAAGCACAAACGACAGTCATTCAAAGCCGTGACTAGTAGACCCAGAGAACCCGGGCTAAAAAACAACCCACAATTAAGTGTCAAACAAAAGTTACAACACGTAGTCCAAAAGCATCCACCACACATACCCAGGAGATGTCCTGACTCCTGCCTAACAAAGGCCCTACCTGAGCGAGCTAAAAGAACCAAACACCTCACCGGAGGAAAAAAACATCTACTCCTCTTGGGACAGCATGCCATACGGGTGCACCACTCTTCCACCACCATCGGAAAGCCTGACACCCACCAAACAGGGCATCTCACCGGGAAGAACACAAAGAACTAAAAAACATGAAAGAAACTGCAGGAATAGTTTATTGCAACTGAACCAAGACTCCCTGGATCAGCACACCACTCAGGCACATGCCATTAAAACTGAAAATAATCAGCCTATATACTCTGGCCCGTGACCGGAGGCCAGACATGTACGACCCTGAACACTCTCTCAAACAGTTCTGCACTACCAAGACCAATGAGGATCCCAGGCATGCTTAACTAACTTTCCTTGCAAACAATGTGCAAATAACATAACCTACTAACAACCTCATGCTTCATGCACCCTCACGCAACACACGCTCACCAACTAACCAACAGAAACCAAGCCAACGCCAAACAAAACCGTAACCCCACACCAATAGTCACAACTGTACACCTCGCCAATCAAACTCACGCACTGACCAAAACACCCGGATCCTTCTCCGATTCTTCCGATCCCCCCATGATCTACCATCTGTTAACAAAATGCCTGCAGGGTAAAGTAAAAATACGAATTATTAATCACAACCCACCTCAACAACACCCCCAGACAGACACCAGTTGCTCCTGGTTCTATACACCAACAGTTAATCACAACACCATGACTTTTCACTTTACTCTCCTAACTCCCCACCACCTCCCCTTTCCATTTCAGACCCAAGGGAGTGCCTGGAAACCATACAAATGGCCGTGGCATTAGTTCCAGGTCATTACATGATATGATATGGCATTTATAACGCGTCTATACACAAGTGTTACATACATATGATGTTGGATGCCACAGGCACTCAGTGAAATAAATGTTTTGCATAGTGCACAGCTGCCATTGGTATGGCTTTACACTCGGTTTCCTTGCCCAAAAGTACGTGTGCTTCACAGCTCAAGCCCCCTAATGGAGTCTGGTGTCTGGATGCATGATGTTGTGGGTGCAGATTACCTGTATGTGGTGACTTGTAGGTGAGAAGCATTACAAAGAAACTGAAAAGCACTAGACAACAGGAGGCAGGAAGTACCGTGGGAGCGGCGGGGCCACTGAACTCCTTCCCAGAGGCAGTGCCCCTACACTCAACAGCACAGTGTGGGCATCTACAGATGTTAATCACTGCGCTGTACCCAACTGATTTAGCTTCAAGCCCCACTTAAACAATCCTGGCTATGTCTCAATGCAAGGTGCCTTCCCTGTCTTTCTGTGGTGGGAGCAGGAGTAGGCCTGTGAGGCCAGACAAACAACTCCCTTGTTCTCAAAGCAGCAGTCAGCAGACTGAATCCATGTAACATACATGAAGAAGGAGAGAACAGCTTAATACACTACTCTGCTCGTCCAATTAGGTACCAAGATTCAGGCTCCAACTGGCCTATAGGGCAAAAGGGCAATGCCCGAACCAAAAACACAAAATGCTAGTGTGGGCCAGTTTTTCCTTTTTTTAAACATTTATTTTATTGGCCACTTATTAGGCGCTTAAACAGTTAAAAAAAACTTTTTCAAAGCGCCCACAGGGCAAACAGGGTGGGGTCAGGGGAAGGTAGACAATGAATTGCAGCAAGGATGAATAATTGCATTAATAGTACAACAAATAAAGAGAATAAAGGGAGGGGAAGACAAACCTACTATGCCTTGTGAGTGTTCAGAACGTGCAAGTGAATGCCTCAGTCTGACCCTGCCAGGATTGGTAGCAGGGGCTTGGAGATTGCTGTGAAGAGATTCATGCAATTTAGAGTAAGGGAATGCACACCTCTTATCCTAGCAATATTCCTTTTTTAATCATATAATTTATTTAATTAAAGGACTAGAAGAGGATTGCAAAATACAACACCAACAATATTTCTTAGACGAATTACACATCACATACCCAGGCAGTTATTGACTTTAGAACCAGCTAATCTTGCTTTTTATTGCCCCTTGCCCTACTAACTCACACTTGCGTGTATGTAGGCCCATAACTAGGACTATGGACCGACGCTGTGCATTAACCCTTTCGGTGCCTGAACTTCAGCGGTTCATTATACAGGGACATTTTCAAACAACCCGCCTGGTCTAGGGATGCATCAGCCAGGGAACTAAAACTTCTGAAGTGCCAGAAGTACTGGGCTATTGGAAAATCGCCCAAATTCCGTACAAGCTGATCGACTTTATTCTTTATTTGTGTTTTCATTCCTGGAGGTACTGCAATACTAGCTTGATGTGTGGAATGGAAAGTGCAAGCTCCCATTTCATCACATGTTCCAAAAAAACAATGTTCTAATTTTAATTTTATTATATTGTTTAAAGCGCAGACCTAGCTTGAGAGCAGCAGCGCGCAGTACAGTGTGAGTAGCTTGCATTTGGGCTGGCATATTTTAACAGTAGCGCAGTACTGTGAGGTCTGTCTGTCGGTATGTGCGTCCATTTGGATTACACCTGGGTCAGGTATTGTTGAAAGAGACATGTTTTGCATAGTGCACAGACATATTGTCTCTAGACAGAACACATACTGGATATTAAAATACTTAGACCAGATACTACATTAGATTTTAACAAAAAAAGACAGATCAGAGAATGAAAAGAGACTGAAGCAATGCACACAGATAAACTATAGCTTCAATCCAAGGCAGCTTGGGGCATATATCAGATGAGCCAAGAAAAAAGTGCGTGAGAAATGTTCACCCATTTGTGGGACGATGCCCATATGTGGCAGTGATCTCCAAACCAGGGAGCAATGCAAGTAAGGGAAACCTCCAAATATAGACAGGGGCTTTACAGAAGGGAATGACCCACAGCAAGCATGAGACTTGCAGAAATTCAGGGCACCGTCAGCAACAGTGCTAGAACTTATCTGACTACCTTAATCGGTTTTAATAACCAAATGAATGTGATGAAAGCGGTTCTATGTCATATTTCCGCACTTTAAAGATCCAACACAAAAAAGACAGATTTCTTTTGGATGTTTTTGTGTTGGCTTTAAAATGCAGAAATAGGACACCCCTCCCCCCCCTCGCAAGGTGATCCCTTCCCCACTCATACCCTCTCCCAGTAGATGTTTTCTAAATCGGGGGAGGGGGCTTTAAACCCCCTGAACATCCCTTTTCCCCACCCACCATCCCATTATGAGCACAACACACACTGACAAATCACACACACACACACACACACACACACACACACACACACACACACACACACACACACACACACACACACACACACACACACACACACACACACACACACACACACACACCCCCCCCCCCCCCCCCCCCCCCCCCCCCCGACACGCCGGGCATGTCAGCCCCTGCGCGCTCTCGTGTGCAGAAGGGGTGTAACAGTTCGATTTAGAGAGACTGCTCTGTGCGGTCACATTGCGGTCTTTCTAAATTGATCTTTTTTTTGTTCATTTTGTTTTTTTTTAAAAAGGTCTTTTGGCCTAATGCGGATGAAAGCATATCATGCAAATAACCCACATGCCTTTCTTCGGTGGAACATGGGTGTAATTATGTTCGAAACACATCCCGATAAAAGCCACTCCATCATACATCCTAAAAATGGGAATTCAGGACAGGATACAGTATATAGCTCACATTGCAGGGTCATGGATAAAGGAAAGCACCAGGCAATATACAGCTTTCTTCCGAGATTAATGCAGTGGGCTTTAAAGGGCTTTAGGGCATTTGTCCAATGAACGGGATAGGTGCAGCAAAGTAAAAATCTTTTCCTCATGTCCAGTACCCCATTATGAAAATGTTGCCTTTTCCCGAAACAACCCACCAGCCCATATGAAGATATTTGATTGGTGCATATTAGGAAAGAGTTTGTCAGCTTGGTTGAGCAAGGTGCAAAACAATCTCATGCCGTGTTATAAATGGGTGATCCCAGGATTAGTGCGCTTGGTTCTCCATGCCGAAGAGTGAGACATAAACATGGCTCTCGTTGCACTTATACCACTTTCATCTCCGCAGCACAGAAACGAGAGGTATACATCATTCCTGATCCCCTCCTCTCCATCATCAATGTACCGCAAGTCTGAGAAACGATATTCACTCAGACAGCCCTTAGACATTATCCTAATGACGCCACTGAAGATATACGGTTGTAGTCAATGGAGCAGGTAGACTGACTGCGACCCTGCAGAAGCTGATGAGGTCATGACAGAGACTAGGACGTAGATGCATTAGACATGAAGCACATAGGCATCCCTGCATGAAGCTATGCAAAAACGTACAATTAAATTGCTTGCAGACACGAAGAACATGCTTATGACCCACTTAGAGGATGGACACACTCTTGCTCTGCAGTAACCGCAAGTTGCACAAGAATACCTATAAACTGCTTGCTGATGTTAAACGTAACTAACATGGGCGGCCATGTAAATCAAGATGCAAGCCACAATTACATTGAAGTGAATGGAAGCTGATGAAAGGGCCCAAGAATACAAAGAGAGGCTGACATGCTGATTTCGCAGACACACACAGACCAGGATTCCAGTGCAGCCACTGTGCATATTCTTGCCAAGGATGCCGAGGGGGAAAAAGTTTCATATTAGCAGATGAGATAGGACAACTACGTGTGTAAACGCTGAAATTCTTCATACATGCAAGCAGGAGAAATCAAGTTTGTGGTCCCTGCACATGTGATCTGAACCTGGGAGAAAAAGCCTATTAATTTGAGCCAGGCTAAGGGAGGTGTTCACATCCAACCAAAGGCAAGATGATACAAAAGTAATACCAGGTTCAAATCCCAATGTTCTGTCTCAAAGCCTAGAGGATCGGAGATGGTAACTTGTTGGGAACATACAGCACCTTCAGGCCGTTCTCACCACCTTGAATAGTTGCACTTGGGCTGGTAACTTTCCAGGGCAGAGAAGACCCTCTTTGACCAGTCCCTATTCACTTTCCACGTTAAGATCAAACTTTGTTGCACGCCACAATCACAGAACATTAACCTGAAATATTTGTAGTTGCAACATTTGGGAGGTTGTCGCAGGAGGAGCCACCAGATACGTTTCACCTTATCAATGTACAAATCCACTACATTTTGTATACTTAGTTTACCTTATTAAACAACCCCATTCCACCATAGGTTTTTAATCCACCTTAGGTTTTTATCATGCATCAATATTTTGGGATGTCACTGTGCCTCAAAAATACCTGGATGAACCTGTAATCATCAAGAAAGAATTGGAGAGTGGTGTGTTGTCCACTGCTTGATCCCTGTTTGAGAGCTCTTAAATAAAACAGAAAGCTTTGGGTACATTGTTGAACTCTTCTGTTTATTAGTGCACAGGATTTCCTCAGCCCAGTTTCTCTTGCTTTTAAAAAGGGAGATTAACAAATCCCTCCACTTAATTCAATGCAGTAAGAAGCAGACTCATCCCCCCTTGGATGTGTCATCATAAGTACATTTGGCACTCATTTGCCATGAGTGAGGGCAGAGTCCGCACCTCCCCTCTTACAAAGTGCATCATTGTAGGCTATTTTATTCGGGTGACATCTAATTCAGGGGAACCTTCTACCCACCCCAAACCAGCCACAAACAATTTCTTTATTTAAAAAAGTTATTTTCATGAATCTGGGACCCCGAATTCAATAACATTGATTCCTTACAGACTCCCTCCTCTTTCCGGACAAGAAACACACAGGGTTGCACAGAAGGTAGATTTATTAACCAAATAGACATATATGAATCAATTTAAAGATAAATCAGTTATACATCCATAAAATGCCAATAATGACAAATAATCAACACACTATGCACCTCAGTTTTCAATGCTAGTCATAGAAAAAGAGACTTTTGTAACACACCCATCACCACTAATATGCTTTGCTTAACACGGGCGCACATGCATCATTGATTAAGAATGCATGAGGGGCCAGGATAAGACTTTTATTCTAAAATACTAAATTGCAATAAAATACTGGACCGTCCTGTATTTAAATGTCATGTAGAAGGGTAAATATATGTTCAACATGTATGTAGGCTAGATTCCCCTCGGTGATGCTTCTGTTTAATTACTGTGTAAACGTGTACTTCTCTCACTTTCAATGGGCAACTTAAAACATGAGAATGAGTAGTGATGAATAACACTTTCCCTTTTGTCTGGAATAATTCAGAATTCACAACACTATTCTGCTTGATGGTATAACCAGGAAGTGGCTTCAATTACTTTATTTGTTTATGTATACACACAATTAGATGTTTTATGCTCTTCTGTACATGTACATTGCATAAAATAGGAGGAAAAGGGATCTCGCTGTGCACACACCATATGATCTAGTTAATCCAAACTATCATTTCAGAAGCACATATGTTTATGAAATGTTTACTTATTTCCCAGGATGTACAGTCAATTTACATATCCCTGCCTCTTAGTCGCTACCAATAACAGGGTCCAGATTTAATTTAATGTCTTTAATAGTATTACTCCCCTCAGGATTATTTCCCCTTCAGATCATACTCATAAATGCATCTTTTTTGGCTGTATCACAGACAGGTGGGCACACTACTAAGGACTACCTCAATTCTCCCCCTCTAGGAACAGGTGGGCATCCATCAGATGGGAGTAGCCTTCCTCCACAACCTGTCTGCTGGCTTTCCCTCTGAAGGAGGTCTGGCACTTTAACTCCTACAAGCCTCACTTGTAGGGCTCTGGCAGTAATTCAAAATGGGCCCAAAAGGAGAGCAATCTGTTCCTTGTCCTTACTGTTGTCAATTCTCCTTCTTCCTCTCCATCCGCCAGTGAGTGAGTGTGTCACTCCGTCAATGAGTGAGTGTGTTTCACCTTTTATAGATAAGTAACCCCACCTTTTTTGAGTTGTGTAAAATGTCCCCAATCTAATTGGTCAATGTATGTGATTGGACAGTGTTCCAAATGGGACATCACAGTAGGCATACCCCTCCATGACCATTGGGCATATTACGGACGGGGGAAGTCTGATTGCAGTAACTTCTAAAACCACCTTTCCTCCCATTTGATGTGATATCATCTCAGAGATTTCTTGCATTAACATTGTAACATTCTGAAACAGTAAATTCCACGTGTAGGACTACTTTAAACAATTCATATTTTATCATAATAGGACAAAAGATTCATGATTTACAGATTTTGGCTTACAACTTACTTCTACATTGATATCCAAAATTATTTCTCCACCTCAAAGCAACAGGCTTGTTACTGTGAATACTAGGACATATTAATCATTGACATGCAACATTTCTGTACGACAAAATGTATATCTGCATAACTTGCATAATTAGGAATCTCCATAGGAAAAGTGTTGACATTTTCAAACTGAGCATTTCAAAAGAAAAATGTACTTTCTACGACATTCCCTGTAAGAATTATGAGTGAAATAGTACCCCCCAATGTACCATTTAAAAGACACTGGGAGTCATTACAACCCTGCCGGTCTGGTAACAATGGTGCTGGTAGGCTTACCACCACCGTTGTTACCTGACCGGCAGAGTACAAGTTTGCGGGCCGGATGCCCCACCGCCCACCAGTTCTGACCTATGGGACGGAATGGGGAATACCATTTTACCAGCGCCTGACTTCCCGGAACGCTGGGGTCGTAATACCCCGGTAATTCCGGGAAGCCAGGCGTCAGAAAAATGTGGTCGTCCGGCGGCAGCCTGCTGGTTTTACTGCCGGCCTTGTAATGAGGCCCACTTTCTTTTTCTCCGTTTCCAGATAGTATATGCAGTCATTTGTTTTTCTGCCCACTACAGAACGTCTGGTGTTTTGCTGTTGACCCAGGGCTGGATGTATAGGATTTATGACAGTTGATACATTTTTTGAAGTTTGAAGTTCTTGGGTTTTATGACTCGTCATCCTCTTGGATCATTCCGGGTCTTCCAGATTCTATATAAACACTTTGTTTTTCCAAGTATTTTATTTTCTTCATTCAGGATGCCCTGGGATATTGAAATAGCAGATCCCTATAATTAATTGGGTTGGTAGGTTGTGAATCACTGCCACCACAAAGTGAGATTTGGGAAGATGGCAACAGGAATTTGTGCTTGTGGGTGGTCTCTCAATGTGGCCATGAATGCAGCGTACTCTCTCTTTACCCAACTCTCTTCCAACCCTGGGGGGGAAATCATTCTTTTGTTATAGCGTACCTCTTACTCCCTTTGTCTAATTGTACCCAATTAGCATTTCCTGCTAGAACAGCAGGATTTCTATAGCTGGTTTTGGCCATGATGTATAGAAAAAAGTGGGGTTTTCTCTGGTTTTTATTTCTCTACCCTTTCGGGAGAGGTTTCTCCGAGCTTGTTGGGATGGAGGGACGATTGTAAATAAAGAGTAATGGTGCACACCAAGAATTTCAGAATACAACTAAGGAAATATCGAATTTTGCTCAAAGTGAAAATTAAAGGTGCGGGGGATGGAACTGTGATCTTGGCACAAAATCGCCACACAATATAGAGAACAAAGGTGATTTGAATTACGAATCCTCCTGTCCCCTGCACACTATCAAATGCTGGTCAAAACACTAATGAATATTTGAATAAACTATTCTTGTACTTCAAATTAAATCATTATTCAAAAGAAAGTTACATAACAAGCACCTTTTTGTAAAAATATATAAAATTTGATTTAAAGAAAGTATAAATGTACAGAGAAAGAGCAAAAACATGTACAAAAGTCTGTTCTGTATGAATGACACGTTTCGAGGAATTTATCCCCTTCTTCTAGAGTCTTGACGGACTGAAAGGAAAATATTGAATATAAATGTGGTGTCAATAATACATTACAACAAGTAGATAGTCATGTCAACATCGTAGTATATCTCATATATAATAATAATACATAGAGGTAGATGTCCAGATTTACAGACATCTAATTCTTTAGTCTCCATACTCTCATTAGGCTCTTTTATCTGAGACAAATATCTCTAAGGACCGGTACATTACACAATTCCAAGTTCAAATTGTTAATGTCATAATCCCTAGATCACTGATATGGGAGCTTTCACACAACCTTATTGAAGCTAATATGTACCACTCAATTGTATATAAACATGATCATCGAGCCAACCTGGCTAAATCCAGCAAGTCCTAATGAGCAACAATTAAAGAGGTGATTACTACATTCAATTGTGATAAAAATCCAATTAGTGGACAAACAAATAGGTCAGGTTCACCGAATTCAGGAGTGAGCGTATCCAAAAATCAGATCTAGAAAACAAATACAAAAGTAGTTTGAAAATGTAAATGAAAGACAGACAAAAGTCGAATGTCGTCTCTAAACACATGTCTGAACTAACTCAATGGGTTGGAGAAGAATGGTAAGGGATTGAGTGAAGCACTAGATCTATGTTGGTCTGATCGAGTAATCTAGACCTGTATTGCAGTTATAATTGCCCATATTAGGCAAAACAAAGGCTCACAGTAGCATTTAAGAATCCGTAAGCGGAAAAGAGTACAATGTTCGGGATTGAAACCTAGGTAAAGTGACGCCCCTTAGGCAGCAGCATGGAACCTGGACCGGCAATTAACCAATTAAGTGATAAACCTAAATGTGAAAATAATAGAGAGAAAATATCTGGCTTAGTAAAAATTGATGCGGGTAATAGATCAGATTTAATATACACTGTAATCTCTTAAGAATAACAACCGTACCTCATAAATAGATCTGCTTCATTCAACACAAAGTGTGATGTAGATGGGAAACACACAAAAATACTAAGAGGAACCCTAGAGTTCCAAATGTGCATTTCACGATGGAGGACAAAAACAGCAGCATGAAAGCTGGAAGCCGATAGGTAGCTGATTTCATAGTGAACCGAATGGTGAAAAGACAGTGAACAAGTAACGCCAGACTCTATATAAATGGTAAGTGAAACAGAACACACTACAGTTTCTAGAGTGTTCAGAAACGTAGCTCTAAAGGTCTGCTAGTGACATCCTGCAAAAAAGATTAGGCGGGCAGTATTCAAAGAAACGGGCACCAAACTTTCGAATTCCGGATACACAATCCGTGATGTTGGACAGATGATTGAAAAAATTGCCGTGTAGTAGCAGCTGAAACATGAAATAAATATAGCCAGGTCAAAGTAAGCAGTCCTGTATTAAGAAAAACAATCTCGATCTCAGAGGACAAGAAAGTCAGACATACCTATGTTCGTGACTCGACTGATTCAATTTCGATGTGGACTGTGGAGCAAAGTGTCCGTCTCCACGGAAACGAGTGGCGCCATATTGGAAAGGTATAAATGAGGATGCGAGACAAGGAAAAGAAGAAGGACTCCAGCACCACTATTGTCGATACCTAAGAGGCATCCATCTTGAAATAGGTAGAGATACCGGGGTGCTTATTATACAGCCCCATCAATAAGGACTGATGTACTGGGTTGAAGAACTCGAATCAATGGATATTGATGTTGGTATTGATATTTTATTTCTATCGCGTTCGTACACAAGTGTTTCAGAGCACGGCAAGGCAGGGGAGGGGAGGGGAACAGGGGAGAACAAAACAGCAATGTTACTAGGCCTAGTGACATTGAGAACGAGAAAGTGCATGGGAGAGGGGCAGGGGAAAAGTGCATGGAAGAGGGGAGAAATGGAAAGTGTGAAGTAGAGGAGAAACAGATAAATAACAATAAATAAATAATAAAGGCAACAAACAGTGGTAGTTCAGCCAGCAATTTGCAAGTGCTAGGTTTAAGGCAGCAGATAGGGTAGGTCTGATAAGTGCTTATGGGTACAGATACAGACCCCAGTGCAAGGGGTGACCCGGAGGCAGGGCAGGAGGGTGGCGGGGTGAGCAGGTACCTGGTCCCAGAGGACAGAGGGTGGCCAGGTGCACGGTGCCAAGAGAGAACAGATCAGCAGGGCAGAGGGGAGCGAAGACAGAAGAAAAGAGGAAGGTTTTGAGGTGCTTCCGGAACCAGAGATGGATGTAAAACAAAATGTAAAAGATGAAAAAAAACTAATAAAAACATAATGCGGTAAAGAATAAAACATAAAATGGAAGACATAAGTGAAATAATTATTTAAAAAAAAACCTATCTTGAGAATTACAAGATCGAAGAAGTTCGATCTCATAGATAATATGTGTAGTTCAATACCAATGGCATATCTGCTCACATAACTGACATGTAACAAATCCACCTTAATGCTCTGAATAAGACCAATAGTGAAGGCAGGTTGAATGTAGTGGCTAATGGAGGTTAGATAATCCTCCGAGTGTGAGTAAAAGATGGTCATCAAAATCTCTAGAGTCTATGTTTTGTCACAGTTTAAACCTGTAAGTGGAGAGAAGCACGGATTTAGCCAGGATGACAATTACTTCAATTATCAGAGTACACTGTATAGACATCTTGTATTACAAATGTGTACAATATGAAGTGATCCAGTAACTCGTGTATCCAGTCATATATTGGTGTTATAGGATATAATAAGCAAAAAAGGAATCCACCATACAGCCTACCTCCGAGGTAACACACTGGTATGAGGTCTCCAGACGTGCCCATGGTTTGTCGATGTGTTTAATAGACTAGAATCCGACACTCATTATTAGCAAAGAGGAAATCTCAATAAAATCCACGGTAAAGCATCACACAAAGATGTTTAATGAGCATTCTTCTATCAGACACTTTGGTTGAACAGTGCCTAGCAAATGGATCCACTAGAGCTCTCTTTAGAGAAGGATGGAATGATAGTTAATTCCCCTCTGTGGGCGTTTAACTACCTTGAATATCTGGAACTTGATTTGGGCTATTGTGTCTCCTTGTTCTGCAAAATGTCTAGACACTGATGACAGTTGGTTTTTGCATCGTATGGTGGAGTTATGCTCAGTCCACCTTTCCCTAGCTGATCTCATTGTTTGACCGACATATAATTTCCCACAGGGGCATTTTATCATGTAAATAACACCTGTAGTTAGGCAGGTTGAATAGTCTTTAAGGTTAATCATTTTGCCTGTTCGTGGGTGAGAGACTACACTACCCTTAATGACATTATTGCAGTGTGAGCAACTAAGGCATGGGAATGTACCCTTCTTTTCTGTCCTCAGGAGTAGCTGTTTCTCTTTAGGTGTTTTTTCTGCCCTTACTACTTTATCCCTAAGGTTTCTCCCTCTCTTGAAGCACATCATTGGAGCTTTAGGAAATAGTTTAAGAAGTAAAGGATCATTATGAAGAATATCCCAGTGTTTTTTGATGGTTTTGCTGATCTGGATGCCTTGGCGAGAAAACTTCTGGGGTCTCAACAATTGTGTTGTTGTCACATCCGAAGATCTTGTCTTTGCCTCCCTCAAGATACTCTCGGGATAACCTCTTCTCTTGAATTCTTCTACAAGGGTAGAACATTCTGTGTCAAGGCCTGCTGGGTCTGATATCGTTCTTTTGAACCTCAACATCTGGCTATATGGTAGACTCTTTAGCATTGCCCTCGGATGGAAAGTGGACTAGTGCAATAGGTTATACGCATCAGCTGGTTTGTAATAAACAGTGTTAATGATGTTACCATTACTGATCTCCAGGTTCCCATCCAGAAAGTGAAGTGTAGGTCTCCCAATCTCCATGGTGAATTGTATCCCTTCATTGTCTCATGTTGCCAATATTTCTTATCTCAGAGGGAATGCGCCCTGTAAGGCCACAAGGGGGCTGGGAGCTCACTGAGAAAATAAGTAAATAAAAATAAAATAAAATAAAATGAGAGTGGGGAACTTTGGGTGGGCGCCAACGTGTCTGGAATCAAGCTGTAATTTGTTAGAATTGATGCCTTGAAGTATCCACCTAGCCCATGTCTGAAGTACCAGGTGCACTTCAGGTTAGAGAAAGAGCCTATATTGTTTTTCTTCACATAATTGCCAATCAGTGGTAACTTCACGCCCGATGATGCAAAAGGAGAAACCCATGTGGAAGAAGATGGACAGAAGGGGCTGGGACTAATGGCCTGGCATCCCTTATGGAGCAGGTAGCCTATGTATAGGGTCTCAACCAACCAGCCACACAGGTTTGCACATTATGTAATTTACGTCACTGATGGCGTGGTCTTCCTTTATAAAGTGTTAATCATGCTAATTTGCCTAGAACGTTCGAAGGTAGCAGAATACTTTGCTGGTTTACTTCTCTTTTTGCGGAAATAAAACTTTGTTTTCCTTCCAAGAGGTGTGCTGGGATTTTTCCCTGGTGGGTTATATTTTTTCTGGTGTGAGAAATGAGGGGTCTCTCTACATTTTTGGTGACACTCAACGTGATCCCAAGACAGAGGCTTCCAGGCCTCATCTCTGGGGGGGGCCACACCCACCTACAGTGACTAGCCCCAAGTACACAACCCGCAGTGGTGTTCAGGAGCCGTTTTCACAGAATTCCTGTCTGCTCTTTGAAGTAGGTGTGTGGCTCCTAGGAGAGTGCAGACCATTGCTGGGACTCTGTGGCAGAGGTGCTCGGGTGAACATGCAAACGCAAGTACACTTCTTCAAGCAACAACAAAAGGGGATAAGAGTGGGTGGGGAAGTGAAGTGTGTGGGTGCAGGTGACTGGAGAGTGTGAAAAGGCCAGTGGTGGGTTGTGTATTTTTATATTATTATTAAGAGATCACAAGGTGGAAAAAAAAGAAGAGTGTGGAATCCTCTCTGAGCAAGGGGAAAAGGTGGCGCCATTTATTATTGTGATAAGGAGGATATAAAGGTAGGAGCTCTGTATAATCAGAGGGCTCGGCTTCCTGTGCCGAATATATTCCAGGCAGGGGAAAGAATAGTGGTTGTTTTTTTAGTTTATTGTTTTAGTGTATTGAATTGTCATTGTGAACTTGGTGGAGGCCAAGGGAGGTCCAGTGGGAATAGTGTGTGGTGTGCAAATGGTGCCAGTGAGTGAAGCGAGAGAGTGGGCATGAACACAGGGAGAGTGGGGGTGGGAACGGGGGACTGGCAGAGATTGTTACAATAACTCTGCACGAAAGTATGAATATGCAAAACCATCAAAAAGCACTAGCATATTCTTCATAATGATCCTTTACTTACCAAATCCGCCGCTTGACTTCCTGTGCCGCCAGGGATTGTAATGTCCCAGTGGCACCAGGAAGCCATATGGCCGAGATGGTGTTTCCGGGTCAGCGGCAACCCGCCGTTGCCAGCTGACCTCGGAATGAGGCCCTATGTCTAGAACATCTAAATGTACATTATGTGGAGAGAATGTAGTGCAAAATGTACATAATTTGTTGATCGTTTGCAGGGGCACAAGAGACCTTTGTGAAAAGCACTTTGGAATGTTTGTTGAAAGTTTGGACTGGCTTCTCACAAATTCTTTTTGGAAAAGACTTACAGCAAGACATGAAAGACGTCTGTCTATAAGTCTTGATGATTCGCCAAACGTGGGATTTTATTCGTTTTTTAAAAGTTGTGTATATATTTCTTTCATTTATTTAGCTTTGCTGAACAAATGGTATTAGGATTACTGTATTATTGCTTCATTATCCTTTGTTGGTTTGTCTGCTTTTTCTCTTTATTTTTATATTTTGTGACAAGTCGTAGAATTGACTGACAATAAGCAAAACAATAACTGACATACGAATAAAGCTTTTGAAGAGAGGATCCCTGGAAGGCCCCTCATGACCTCTGTATGCATGACAGGCCAAAGACTAAGAAACGAGAGATGCCAGTCACTGTTTGGCAAGCCCCCAGGAGAGCCAGTAAATTCCATATACGTGAGCAGATACTCTTAGATAACCGTGCAAACCATATCCAGCTGACGTCTTCGCAGATACAGGTGCCTCAACACTGGATCTGGTTGACTAATTACATCATTAGAGACACCACAACATAGTAACTTTAGCCATGAAGCAAACTTGCATCCCTGCACGAAGTAACACAAACACACACAAAAAACATGCTTACACAGTCCTGTAGATAGAGGACAGATACATGCACATACTGTCGAAAGTCCTTATTTTCTTTCATTAGAAAAAATGCAAAAACGCAAGAAAGCAAGTGATGCAGAGCAAGCTTGCAGCCTTTTATTGCAACCAACGATATGGAACTACAGGATCGTATAATGAGCCTGGAAGAGCCAGGTACCACTAACCCATAAGGAAGATAGTACAATATAGACATATAGAAATCCTAGCATAACTATAATAGAGTTACATGAAGCCACAGGCCTCAGAATCAGGGACGAAGGAAAAAAGATTTTACAGCACGCTGCTCAGAACTGGTGCTTGCAACTAAGGTCAGAGGCGAGCAAAACATTCCTTGCTCCAGGGAAAGGGGGCCACCTGCAAAATAGCAGAATAAATCCTCACTAATTGCAGACCAAAAACCTCAGTTTTGCTATCCTCACTCATGTGGTGCGGCTGAGCTGACAAAAATAGCCATTTACCCATGGTGAAAAGAGGAACAGTTCCCAGCGAAGAAGACCAGAACTGATACATGAGTTGTCTAACGTTGCAACCTGCAGCCACTGTCTCAGGCTAGGTGGATATACCAGTTGCAATAATGGGAACACACAGTCTCTCTCACAACCTTGAGAAGGTACACTAAGCAATGAGAACAGAGCAGGATCCCAGGCCTGAGGAGACCTGCTCCAGCCAATCAGGGAGCACAAATCCTAGGGTGGAGGGTAATGGGGAAGGGCCAAAGGTAGTCCTGTGTCCCTGCAACAATGTAATAGATAGTTTTGGGGGAAATCTCAGGCAAGGCCAGCTGACATGCAAGGACCAGTTAGCTAAAATATCTATAGGTGCCTTCTATAGGCACTACCACCCGAGCCACCCAATAGTATGGGCTCACAGGTTTTTGGGTAATGGTTCTAAGTTGTGCCAACATTTGTTGACCAAAACCCCCTGACACTGGATCAGGAGCTGTGATTTCTGGGGAATTGTTTTCCTGTATGATCCCCGTCTATTATGGAACATAAAGGACAGTTCTAACTAGCCCTTGGCTGAGTCCTCCATGATTTACCGGGGGAGGGTTCGTTGGGCACTGGGTACTCTGCTGAATGGTGACTGTGCAGCACGAACCTCGGTCTTCTGGTATACCTAGTTCACACTTCTTTGTTGAATATACAATTTTTAATATGGGGTAAATGACTCAGCTGGAGTATATGTATAGTGTGTTGACATTGTACAAGGATACAATAGAGAAGTACCACAAGCATTCATTGGTAGAGCCCCAAGGGGGAATGCCCCGCCTCTGGCCAGAGCACAGTTCTAGCAATAGAGAGATATTAGAGCACACAAGTACATTTCTAACAGCTAAGTATAAGGGTGAACAAATGCAAAAGCTAAAAGATATTTTTGATTTGTGGAAAAGTGTAGAGCATGTAGAGGATACCGCCAGGTGTATGCCCCAATGTGAAGGTAGTGCCGCCCCCAAATGCAGTAACCACCATAACGCCAGAGGAAGCACCACAGCCTTCGCCTAGAGAAGGGCTCTATCCACTCACTGCCTGCCTGCCTGCCTGCCACAGGATACACCAGTCCGGCATATATGCCCCCGCCAGCCACCGCCCCACCCACATATCGACCAACCCCAAAATAGCAGTACACAGAGGGAGACCAAGAGTTCGAGGAGGCATTGGAGACACTGCAAACAGAGCAGATCCATTTGAGGGCATTAAAAGGGAGGGAAGAGTACACAAGGGTGTGGGGTGGACGAGTGGAGGGCTGGGACATTTTGTTCAGATTGGACAGCACTGCCATTAAGGACGTGTGTGTCGAGAAGCATGAAGATAAAGATCGAGGAGTAGAAATTGCAGGCTATTGGACAGTGAGGGCCAACAGGGAGGTGAATGTAGAGGGACAGAAAGGAGGATGGGACAGTGTAGAAGAGGTTGTGGATGGGGGAGGTGAGGTGCAAGGGCCTCCAGGAATTATGTCAAGGGAAGACGGTTTGTGGCATGAGAAAATGAGCAGCAGGTTTGGGCGGGTAGCAGTGTCAAGGGAAGTGGCGAGCAGGGCGAGGACAAGGCAAGTAAATGTCACTAATACACAAGGGGCCCAGGAGGGCGAACCATGTGTCATGAGCACAAATGGATAAAAATAATGTGATGCAGATGCTCCCGAACTTACTGCCAGGGCTGGGAAGTGGATATACACCTTCGGGAAACAGACACCCGGGGTTCGTTTGGCGTTAGGAAACATGAAAAGCCTACTTGTTGCAATTGTGGGGGACATGGCTGGGGACGTGTGGGTTAAGGCAGGATACCCTGAAGTAAAACTAGATGATGCGCACAATGGGGCACCTTTTAATAATATCAGGGCACAAGTGTGGGATGCACTGCAACGGGTGTACCCATACACTCCTGACTTACAGTCCATAGTGCAGTATACAACGGGGGGACAATGACAACGGGGGGACAATGAAGATGCCGCTCAATACATTTTAAGAGTGCAGATGTGACAAGCGGAGACAGGTGACCAGTGGGACCAATCAGTTCCTCCTTTCTATTTTATCATTAAAAGGGGATTGCCCAAGTAAGGTCAGACGGCGCTTGACAAGATAGTGGACATAGAGGTAAAGGGGTGAGCTGAGATTCATACTATAATAATACACCATTGAAAAAGGATTAAAAAACAAGAAAAAGAAATGGCTCAGAGGTTGCAGGCGGGGGAAGCAAAACTTGTACAGAAAAAGTTAGCTAAAATAGCAGTGGAAGGGGCAGTGACAGCAAACACAGACTTTCAGTGGAGCTGGCTGCAGCTTGTGCAGATGTAAGTATAGCAGCGTTTTAGCCAGGTGGAGGACAGGGGCAGTGTGGTGGCAGACCCCTGCATCAATATCCTGAGTGGCATCAAGGAGGTCAGCAGTGGGGAAGAGAAGGGTTCCAAGGGAAAAGAGGGGGTTTAGGGGGGGTTTAATGGGATGGAGCCAAGAGCAAGAGGTGGTATGGGATTGTCTCAGTGTTGGAGTTGTGGGGAATGGAGACATTTTACAAGAGAATGCAGAAACAGGCAGGGGCCAGGGTATACAATAGTCACCCTGGCCCAACATTACCGCACCTACCCAGGTTCACCTCCATACCTTACGAAATACATCAGGCCTATACCCTGATTCCCCCAAACCACCCACACATGCAAGCCCAAGCCCCACCTAGTGTGCAGCTGTAAGCAGCCAGCAGAACACCTTATACGGAGGTCAGATACCCACATCTAATGCAGTGCCAAATGGAACAGTAGCACCTTACCGAGGATTCAGTGTCACGGGAGAAAAACCCTTCACATTCCCAGGTACTAATACATATCCTGATTAGGAAAGCCCACAGAAAGCAATTGTGTGTCAAGTCCTGCCCATGTCAACCCACCCTGACGAGGAACCCTTGGTGGGTGCAGAGATAGGTAATAAGCAATTCATCTTTATGGTCGACACAGGTGCCACTAAATCATGCATCAGTGAAGGAAACTTCCCACTATCAGGTGAAACTCTGGACACGCAAGGATTCTCTGGGGCTGTCGCCACAGTTCCCTACACAGAATAGATAGCTATCAAAATAGGAGGGAAAGTGGTGCATGCACCCTTACTATACTCAGAGGTCTCCCCCATAAATCTGCTGGGACAGGATTTGTTGAGCAAGCTGAACATGACCATTTCCTTTATGGACCATGAGGTGGTATGAGCCACCCCAGGTATGTGTGCCTTATGGGCAAAGGTCATGATTCAGGCTTGAGGAGGAGAGGTGGTGGCCTGTGGCATCCCCATAGACCCAGACATCTTTGTCTATGAAATAACAGTATTACTTGATGCGGTGCCCCAGA
This sequence comes from Ambystoma mexicanum, assembly GCF_040938575.1. Taxonomy (NCBI): domain Eukaryota; kingdom Metazoa; phylum Chordata; class Amphibia; order Caudata; family Ambystomatidae; genus Ambystoma; species Ambystoma mexicanum. Next base: position 1,090,677,511 of record NC_090936.1, read on the forward strand.
TTTGTAAGGCGTGTTGGCGGGTATCATCAGATTTTATTTTCCGAACCGTGGTGACCCACAGAGCTTGTGGGAGGCATGATATTGTCCCTAGCTTAGTAGGGCCTGTTTGTCTCAGTCAAAAGCATTGTTGTAGTTGGAAGAGATACTCATGGGTGCGAGTGGCAGACAGTGCTGTGTATTCACCCAACTGTGCCCCTCAAGGAGGACAGGTGCAGAGTTGCTCAAGGACAGGGACGATGGGGCAATTGTGTTGGCAATTTGTATCCCTTGCAACATTATGGTACAATACCGAAAGGTACAATGTTCTTTGTTGGCCCATGTAACCCCGCCACCATTTAAAGAGTGATTTAGAGCAAGTACCAGAAAGGTTATGGTCAACCAGCACCCACAGTCTAGGCCTCTTGCAGGGAGTGGTGCCAGTTAGAATAACATTGAAGCCAGGCGCAGTACTGCTCTGAGAAAAAAGGTACCCGCTGTCTAGAGTAGTAGAGGAGTGCATATGGGATACCATTGTGGCACTCCTGAATCAGGGGGTAATAGTGCCATCTACCTCCCTATGTAACACAGAGATCTATCCGATAAAATAGGCAAATGGGGGGAGTTGGAGGATGATCAAGGACCTTTGTCCCCTAAACTACATTGTCCATGGCAGAATTTCCTGTATTTCCTAACCCTGCAACGATACTATGCAGCATCCCTAGGGAGGCGACCCACTTTACCATGGTAGATCTTAAAAACACCTTCTCCATACCCCTAGACCCTGATTTGCAGTACCTCACTGCGTTCATGCATGGGGGAATGCATTTCGAGCACACAAGATTGCCTCAGGGGTACTGTGAGTCCCCCAGCAATTTAACAGGATTCTACATGCTGATTTAGAGAATATTCAAGTGCCCAGTACCATTATTCAGTATGTTGACAATTTTCTGGTGTGCATCAATAGTGAACAGCAGTGCAGTAAAGATTCCATCAGCTTCCGCCAGCTGCTGGTATACAAGGTGGATAAGGCAAAGCTGCAATATTGTCTCCAAGAAGTGCTCTATTTTGGCCAGCTAATGTCTGTACACGGGAAGAGAATTATACCTGATAGCGCCACTTTAGTGTGCAGCACTCCGCAACACAAAAATATCAAAGATGCAAATATTTTTAGGGTTGTGTAATCACTGTAGGGCATGGATCTTAGACTAGTTGGCATACACCAGGCCCCTGCTACAGGGCTTCAAAGAGGCTGAAAATAATGACCATAAAATAGCATGGACTCTGAAAGAAGTGATCTCCATGGCACCATTGCTGGCCACTCCTGATTACACAGAAGAGTTATATCTCTATCCCATTCAAATGGCCAATTGATGACTGCAGTACTGACACAAAAAAGCACGATGGCCCACAAGCCATTGGCCTACTACAACAGACTGCTAGATTCTGTAATGAAGGGCCTGTTCCCATGCGAGCAGGTGGGGGTTCCTTTTCGTTAATAGGTCAGCATCTATTGACCAGAGTTCAGGTTTGAGTCATACAGGGGCAGCAGTAGTACGCCTGGTGGATGGGGTATACAAGGTATTCGGGCAGGAAAGATAACCTACACATTATTCGGCTCAAGCAGCAGAACTCATAGCACTCATTGAGGCGCTTTTAGCATCTCAAGAGTGCCGTGTCTCAATCTACCCTGATTCAATTTACGTCACCACCACAGTGCAAGCAGGACTGGCACGGTGGAAGAGGGGGTTTAGGAGAGCTGACGGGCCCCCAGTACAACATGCAGCACTGCTAGACAAGCTAATGGATTCTCTGTCCCAACCATCTGTGACAGCAGTGATACAATGCACCGCCCACAATACAAACAAGGTCTCACTTGGAACAGCTTTTCGCAGACACGGCAGCCAAGAAAGCTGCGTATTTGCCAGTGTTGAGTGTCTCTGAGTTTCCATTGGTAGCACAGTGCAGGGAGCAATAGCCAGAAAAGTCCCTGCTGATTACGCAACTGGTTGAATTGCAGAGACAAGCCCTACAGTAAGAGAAAGAATTGTGGTTAAAAAAAGAGGATATAAGCAGATTTTATGTGGTTCCAAGAAACATCTGGCAAAGCAGTTATGCCAAACGAGCTGATGTGGTCATGTTTGGCCAACTGCATCACCTTTCCCATGTATCCAAACACCACATCGCCAGATATACAGCAGGACTGGTTGGTCCCCAATCTGCAGAAGGCACTTACTAAAATGGTTGTCAACTGTACCACATGTCAGAGTTATAGTACTGGTCTCACTTTATGAACTATCCAAGGTAAATTGCCGCACCCTACTGGGCCATTCTGCGAGTTGCACACCGACTACACGGACATGGGCAAAAGGTGTAATGGAACCCACTATCTGATAATGGTTTTGTCCCTTCTCACAGTGGGTGTAGGCTGGTCCTAGTGCACACCCTGATGTGAAATGTACAGCCATATTTTTATTGAGAGGTTTTTCCTCGATGGGGCATGTGTGAAGTTTTAAGGTCAGACAACAGCACACATTTTTTCAATGAGCTTTTTAAGGAAATTACCACATTAGAGGGAATCAAGCATTGGATGTGTACAAGTTACCACCCCCAGGCCAACAGAGTTGTTGAGAGGATCAATGGTCTTCTCAAGAGCAAACTTTCTAAGCTTTGCACCACCCTTAAAAGAATTGGGTGCACTTCTTGCCTCTTGCTCTGTTCAGTAGGCGCACGCAGTCCTGTAAGGATCATCATTTATCACCCCATGAGGTGGTAATGGGGTGCTGCATGCACATGCCTCTATCTCCAATCAGAAGAGCATCTGATGCTCACTGGGCTGCGTCCGTTGTAGGAGAAGAATTTTGTAGTTACTTGTGTGCTCTAACCAAAGCCATAATTATCTTTTCACAGATGGTGCCACTGAGGTCTGAAGAAACAACCAGCGCTCTATCCGATCCTCCGCCCACGACACCTCCTCTTCAGCTTTTTCCTGATGACCATGTTTTTATTTAAAATGTTGTCCACTGGTGGAATGAGCCAAGATATAACGGCCCTTTTGAGGGGATCTATGCTACCCTCCTGCAGTAAAAGTCAGTGAATTAAAGTACTGGGTACATTTATCTGATGTTCACAATGCACCCCAGACCACACTTCCCACCCAAAACGAATAAAGCACTGGACAGTGCGCATTAAGTGCCCGACAAATAATACCCTGTCCCGATATGAAGAGACTGGTCAACCGCATATAGACAGTTTTTTTAACTTCTTTAAAAAAAAAGGCAAATATGAATACATATGTACCAAAAGTATAACTCTGTGATAAATGCGAATGCTGCTATGCATTATTTGCACTGAGCGCCCAGTTGCTTTCTCTTTTTCTCTCTTTTTCCCTCTCTCCCCCCTTTGTCTCTCTTTCGCTCTCTCGTTCTATGGCATTCCTCTCTGTTGTCTCATCTCCATGTATTTACCTTGCAATGGATGTACATGGGTCCAACAACTCTATTTATAACAAGGAACGTTTTCGTGAAGACCCGCTTGTTACTGTTTCCCCAAAGTATATGTGTGTGATGCATTGGGTAGCTAGTATATTTGCTATTCCTATGTTTGGATTAGGAATATATTTAGGATGTAGATTTATATGGAGTAGCGATCATGAGCTTAGGGCCCTTTAGTAACGTGCATTTAATGGATGGGTTCTCAGAATAACTGAGTCCAAATATCTGAATCAACTCAGGAAGATGGCAAAGTACTGTTTTATTATCAATTATCTAAAACAGGGAGTTACAATGGACATCAACAGACGTTCACTCAATTTCTCTCTGATCTTTTCACAAAACAGACTTTATACTAAAAATACAGAGATGACATACTACGTGGCAAATAATGAAAAACCTACTATGGATTGTGATAGGCTTAAGTGGAATATCCAAGTACACACATTACATAGGAACTGGGATTGTGATTGGCTGCCCACTGTTAGGTGGACAATATATGCCTACCTCTAAAACATGTCCTTAAAATCAGTATACGATTTTCAATTGGTCTTCAAACTATAATGTCCTTCGTTGCACAGACTTCTACAATTGGTTGGCACGCTCGTGCCATGTCTGGCACATTCGGTTCACTTAGCAGCACATAAGCCCAGGCCCAGGTACAAGGAGGTGCGCCCGACTATCTCCCCACCCAATTAGCCCAACATCTCTCATCACCCATGCCTTCTGCCATGAAGATTCTCTTTGTACTTGCCCTTGTATAGTATTATTTTCTCTGGGAATACATGGGAGTGCAGGCACTCACTATTGTTGTTCTAGGACTCAAGTTCGACTCTAACTTCATCCTTGGCTCATGTGACAGGAGACCACGATTTGGTCCATTTTGGAGGTGTTAAAGGTCTTAAATTAATAAAACTTGGCACTCTTGGTGTTCTTTCTCTGCACCTTAGCAAGATAGGATTCATCCTTCGCATTTTCACTCCTTTCGAGAATAGATAGCTGTCCTTGGCTGCTCCAGTTTTGATACCAGACAGCCTCACCATGCAGCTCCATGATTTCAGCTTATTCTTGCTGCAACACAATTCTCCCCTTCTTCATGGGTCCCGACTTACTAAAGTTCATGATACAGATGTCCAGCTTCTATACAGTGGCGGCTCTGCCTGCATTCTATTCACTACTTATAGCCAGCTTCTATGATGACTTAGTCTACCTTGCGTTTCAGCATCTGTACACTTATTGAACGGTTGATTGTCTGCAGCACTTTGTGCACGTGTAATCTTTTTCATACTTAAAAGTTCACTTTACTCTTTTGTACATCATTTGTTTCTATAGGTTCCATACATCCTCTACAGCCAGTATCTCGGTGCATCACACACGTCTCTTGGGATGTCACTAGCTTCATATTCCCTCAGGAGTTCCTCCCTCAGATTGTCGTCTCTTCGGGGATACATTTGATAGTGTTCTCTCAATGGGTATCTTCTTTCAAATATACGCTGCGGTAATGGCGCAACTGTTAGTGTCAAACACAGCACAATTTCAGGCTTCCAACATATAGGAGGTAGGGGGCGGGACTTCCTGCAGAGGCATGTAACTGCTCCTCTACAATATAAAAAAGGGAGATAGGAAATGCAACTTGTGTTAATGGATTGCTTACTAAGGGCCTGGTGGGATATCTAACATGTGACAATGCTACAACTGCAATTGTAAATACAACTGACACAAATAACACTGCAGCCTCGGACCATGATGAAAAATTTGACATAACTAAATAATACTTTTGTCACCCAACAATGTATAAGGAGTGCTGCAACTTTGCTCATGTTACCATTGTTTCCTAATGTGTTTTCCAAAATACTTGTGAATGATACTTTTTTTGTTTCTAATCGATTGAAACATCCTAAGACAAAGTAGAAGGGCTAAATAGGATCAATACCAAGGACTTGTGTTAGATACAATAGAAGATGTGCACCATCCAGAGTTGAGCAATAATTAAAACAAATATATTTTCATTAACTTTTGCAATGCAAACAGTACAGAAAATAAAATGCAAACCAATGCCCCAACGTAGGACAGCGTTCCCCCTATCCCCTTCACATTCTTCCGTATCATATAGTCAGTGAACATTTGCACATCAATGTGCCGCAGTCGCATCAAATGCCTCGGAACCCATACCATCAACACATTGATTATAGGGCATAAGTCCCAACCTGAACCTCTCGAAGACATTCTTCTTAAACAGACCCAGAGGGTTGCACCCCATGATGAGATGTGGGGGTGTCGGGTTATCCTGCACCAAGGAATCACCCACACGGTCTGACTCATTGGACATGTAACTCCTGAAGGCCACCCAGTAGTCTCTGTGTCTGCTGTTAGGAGGGAGCGTCTGGTTGTACTGTGTCTCCCTTCACTCACAGATCGACATAAGATTAAGCCAATGTGCTAAGTCGTCCCACAAGTTCGTGCCACCAATGATCTAGCAACTACAGAAGCCATGCCAACCAGACGCTTTTCACAACAGGAATTCAATTCAACCAATGCTATCAGCCAGGTCTCAGGAGCAAATGGGATTGGGTCCTCCACTATCCTCTCCATAACCTCTGCTATAGCAGACCAATAAGGTTGAATCCGAGGGCAGGACCATACTACGTGAAAAAGGTCAGCTGGAGCCTGATGGCATCTCTTGCATTTCGGAGACCTAAGTGGGGACAGTTTGTGCAAAAAAAAAGGGGAGAGTAATATAACTGATGCATAAATTTAAAGTGGATCAGGCGGAATCTATTGTTAATGGAGACTGATTTGGTCTGGGTGAGAATGGAACACCATTGGACATCTGACAATGACCTCGCCATGCAACCCTCCCATTTAACCTTCTGAGGTGGAGGTTGGGGTCCGAGTGCCCGGACCAGACCATATAAAGTCTAAAAATCAACTTTCTGGGGAATGTCAGAGCTATAACGTACTCCATCACTGGGGATACCGGGGGAACATTCGGAAAGTCAGGCAATTTGGCCCTTAATACCTCCTGGAGGCAGAAATATAGCAGCAAGGTAACTGGGTACCAGTTGCCCCTGACCTTAAGATCTTCCCATGTTATGAATTTGCCGCCCGGGCCACATCTCCTAATGTTTAAATCTGCAGGTTATGGAAGTGCTGAATAAAGATATGCTCATGTGTAAGGGGAATTCTGCGAACTCTGTATATGGCCATCGAGGGAGAGTACCAAGGTCCCAGCCCACTTCGCTAATTGGTCCCAAGCCCTAAGGGTAATCTCCAGGGGTTGTACCTCTGCCCTCAAGTGACGCTCGTGGACGGCACATTGGAGACCTCCAAGGTCATCAGGCTGGGTAACAGATCTCTCGAGGCCTGAGTGAGGGAAATTACTCATAGGGGACCACCACCAGATGGAGTATTGAATCTGGGCTACTAGGTCATAAAAAAAAGGTTGGGAACATCCAGACCCCCCTGAGAATACGAGCAACACATTATACGCAGAGACACACAGGGTTGATTCCCGGACCAAAGCAGCTTGGTCATCATGGACTTTTTACGATTTCAAAAGGTCACGGGCCATATCGGGACGTTATTGAACATATATAATAATTTCGGCAGGATAACCATTTTGGATAAGGAAATGCGGGCAGCTTGAGAGAAAGGAAGACATACTCATGTTCCAAGTGCTGCAGGGCCATAACATAGTTCTCATATAGCTTAGTTGGGGAGGTGGAAACCCATATATCAAGGTAGCAAATTCCCTGCGGACACCACGCGAATGCCTCCCTGACATCCTGCGGAGACACGGCCGCTGTGAGCGGGAGCACCTCTGATTTGGTCCAGTTTGTTTGAAGGCCAGATAGGGAACCAAATGTGGAGATCTCTTCCATCACAGGGTGTACATTGATCTGAGGGTTTTTTACATATAACATATCGTTCGCATGGAGAGAAACAATGAATATGTGTGAATGAATGGTCACCCCGCGGTGGGAGTGGAATTTGCTCAGGGCACAGGCCACCGGCTCAATGGCCAAGGCAAACAAGAGAGGGGAGAAGGGACATCCCTGCCTAGTAACACGAGTTAGATGAATAGGAGCAGGTTGAATCCCGTTAGTGTAAACCAGGGCGCGCGTGGCTGTAAAGAGGAGCCGGATCCAATATAGAAATGAGGTGCCAACGCCAGATCCTCGCAGGACCTCGAACAGAAAAGACCATTCAACAGAATTGAACGCCTTCTCTGCGTCCTAGGCCGTCACTGCAATAGGGATCTCAGGGTTCACATTATGCATCAGGGTGAACAATCTCAGTAGATTATTTTGAGTGGAACGTCCTGGTATAAACCCTGCTTGATCTGGTAGGACCAGGGCGGGCATATGGCGAAGAAGCCAGTCGGCAAGCAATTTCACCAAAATCTTATTGTCAGTATTCATCAGCGACAAAGGCTGATAGAATGAGCATTTCTTAGGGTCTTTATTATGCTTAAGCAGTACCGTAATCAGAGCAGTCCTGATGGATTCCGGGAGGACCCCCAAGAAGGCCACCTTCTCAAACATACTGCGTAGGTGAGGGATGAGCAGGTCCGGGAAGGCTTTATACAGTTTGGCCATGATGCCATCAGTTCCCGGAGCCTTACCGTTCGGGAGCGAATTTATTACCTTAAGGCGTTCCTCCTCCGTGAGGGTGGGGGGTCATTGAGAAGTGCCCCTATCTCAGGGTCTAACTAACCCAGAGGAATCCTATCAAGATATTGGGTGATATTGTCATGCCCCGCGGTACTCCGAGTAGTATACAGCCTCTTGTAATATTGTCGGAATACTTTGTTTATTCCCCCCGCATCCCTAGTGAGCTCCCCGTCAGGGGAGTCTACTTCTATTATAGGGTCCAGGCGGTGGTCCTGTCTAATGGCCCAGGGAAGGGTTCTACTTGGACGATCCCCTTCCCCATATCTTGCTGCCGCGATGGGGTCACCTAAAAATCTTTCCTCACTATCCATCAGTGAGCGGCCACATGTCTTTTAGCTAACAGGTCAGCCTGAAGTGTGGGGGAGTCCATCCTGGCCTAATGGAGCTCCATGTTTTTGATTTCTTTTTCTTTGGATGCAATGGCTCTACGAATACTTTTCAGGACACCCCCCTCCTGTGACATACACCAGCCCCGCAAATACACCTTAAATGTTTCCCATACAACCCCTGGGCTTGGGACAGATTCCTTATTTAGCTGAAAGAATTCTGAAATGGCCTGGTGCATATCCTCCCCGAACGCCACATCTTCAAGTGCCCGAGCCCGAAATCTCCATCTGAGTTGCTTAGTGGGGGAAGACTGATCCGTGATTTGTACTAGGAACGGGGAGTGATCAGACAGGGTACGGGGAGAATCACCGCCTCGCTAGACATGTGCACCAATTCTGGGATCATGTGGATGTAGTCTTTCCTGGAGGAGCTACCATGTACACTAGAGTGGAAAGTGAATTCCCGGTCGTCAGGGTGATGCAATCGCCAGATATCAATCAGGGTGCAATCCGCTGCGATGGACTGCCATTTTAGGGCCGCCCGGGCGAGTGGCCTCTGAGCCGATGTGGATCTGTCTAATGTCAAAGAAAGGGCAAAATTGAAGTCCCCCGCCCAGACCACCTCATACCCCGGAAATGTCCGTAGGTGTTCAGAACATGTTTGAAAAAAAATCAGGGGAAATCATAATTAGGGCCGTAAATATTTATGAATAGAACAGACCAGGCCGCGATTTCTCCAGCCACCAGAATAAACCGGGCCTCATCATCAGAAACTTGTCTATGCAATTTAAATTCCAACGAGCGATGTATATAAATTGCAACACCCCTTGAGTGGGTAGAGTGGGGAGACCCATACCTGTGGATACCCCAACCGGCCTGGGGGGGTGGAAGGGGGAATTTGGTGCTCCTTCCCTAGATGAGTCTCCTGTATGCACAGGACATTAACGTGGTGATTGTTCACGTAGTTGCAGATGAGGCGTGTCTTTTTCCCGTTAGTGAAACCCTGAAGAATTTCATGTAAGCAAAGTGATGTTAGAATTTACGGGAGCAGTACGCTCCTAATGGAGTCACACTATGCCTGGACTGAAGGAAATGGTCCAAAATGAAGCCTCAGGTGTATCATTTGGTGTACGACAGTTGAGACCCTTTACAAGATTACAGTGTGCTTAGGGTTCCAAAGTCCCGGAAGAAGGTTCCCTTGCCACCGACCCCTCCAACCTAGGTACTTCAGCTTGTTTACAACAAACCCTACCCACCTCCCACCCACTCAAGAAACTCCAACCTACTGACCATCGTATCCCACCCCCCACCCATATAACATCAGACATAAAACTATAACCCAATCAGATGCTGCTGGGCATGGGGGGTGCCAGCGGCTGCTGTGCCTCCCGTAGGCAAGTGGCACAATTACCACAGATCACATCTAGCTTAGTGTTACCATCCTTAGTTAAGGATCCAGCCTATATCAGGTGGTGCCCAAGGGGAGCTCCCACCGGGGACTGGATCAAAAGCATGAAGGGGGACATAAGCCCATAAATTCAAGCTAGGGAGAATGGCAGGGTGAGACCCCCGGATCTGGGATCTCAGAAGCAAATCTCTCCACTGACTCAGGCAACGTGAAGAACAAGGTTTTCCCCTCACGCACCACCCTGAGTTTGGCAGGGTACATCATTGAATAGAGTTTGTTTTTCTTTTTCAGGGTATTTTTAGTTGTTTGGAAGGGTTTCCTTAGATCTTGAACTTGTTGGCTGAAATCCGGAAACAGTCTAATTATTGCAGAGCCCCACCGCAGGGTCCCCCCTGTCCCGTGCAGCCCGGAGAAGAGTCTCCCGATCTCGATAGTTGAAAATGCGGGAGATTATAGCTCTCTCAGGGGCCCCAGGAAGAGGGTTGGTGGTGAGTGAGCGATGGGCCCGCTCGACCATGAACATTTCTGTAACGGGTGGCTTGTCAAGGATCTCCCTAGCAGTTTTTGAACAAAGAGTTCCATATGATCAATAGGGGTGGACTCGGCAACCAAGGTGATCCTAATATTATTTCTTCTTGATCGCCCCTCGAGGTCATCGTTCTTAGCAACCACCTTCTTAACTGTTTGTTGAAGGGAAGGCCACCTCACGTTGAAGCTCCGCAATCTTGTCTTCCCCATCCCCAGTGCGTTGTTCAGCCTCCGACATCCTGATTGTGGGAGACTGCCTGATCACAGGACCCCTCAGGCAACCAAGGTGATCCTAATATTATTTCTTCTTGATCGCCCCTCGAGGTCATCGTTCTTAGCAACCACCTTCTTAACTGTTTGTTGAAGGGAAGGCCACCTCACGTTGAAGCTCCGCAATCTTGTCTTCCCCATCCCCAGTGCGTTGTTCAGCCTCCGACATCCTGATTGTGGGAGACTGCCTGATCACAGGACCCCTCAGGAAAGCTGTTGTGGAGAGCCTAAGCGGGCTACAGGAGAACAGACTGGACTAAAAGTCCCAGGTATCCCAGCTAGTTGGCAGCTTTGTTGTGCAAGGAACAATAGTATTAGAAACTCGGCTCAAGCCCGAGAGGGAGGAGAGGACACCTGCGGGAGCTGAGGCGGCAATGTCGGTTCAGGGTGGTATACTGATACCTTTTTTTTAGGTTGTCAGGCCGTAGAACAGAGCCAGGAGGAACCCCCCCCCAGGAGGCAGGGTTTGCGACATCACACAAGTCACTTCCAAGTGGTGCGACGGGTGTCGTGTTTTACTGACAGGGGATATCCATACAGCAAAAACAGGATTGTAATGAGGCCTCTGACCCAAAGCCGCAATTATAGTCCTGAGTTGAGCCCCCCAAGGAGGGGGGCAGTTGTAAAATGAGGGGCTCCCTCCAGGAAAGACCACCAGAAAACTGGCACTGCGGGCAGCAGTCAGTTTACGTAACAGAGCCGGGAGCACGAGCCGGCTCAGACCTCAATGGAAGATATAATATTGGGCCAGAGATGTAGTCAGGGGTGCCAGTGTAGTCCAACAGTGACCTCTGAGAAGAAGTAGGCAGGGGAGACCCCATGGTAGAGAGTGTGGATAGATAGAGCCCCACAGCCCGCAGGGCGATCACATCCAGGCCCACTCTCACCTTGATATTGTGCCGCAGAATCTACGGGCATAGGGCAGGAAGCCCAATGGTGAATCGGCGACTGGTGTCCGCTATGGCACCATATGGTGATCCCACCGCCGCCTTATTTCATATTTCCCTGGGATGGCAACACGTCAGCAGAGCACGATATTTAGCCAAATCTCAAGGCCTTCTCCAGAGCATCCTCAGGCCACGGCCATTTCGCTATCCATGCAACAGCACGCCGCCACCCCCCCCAGAGTTGAGCAATAGTTGTGCGCAGACATGAACTCAGTGGGGAAAATGAAAGTTAATGGAACTAGTTACGTGTGTTCCTTGACTGATGCAAAAGCAGGACGAAAGCGAACTGTTTTTTTACAATGAAGATAGTGTTCTTGTGGGGGGTCAATAGTAGGTGCAACAAAACATTATACATTCCAGATCTAAAAATGGGGACAGCTGCCGTTATGGACAACTAGTGGGTGTGTGGCCACCAGGCATTTATGCACCTCCTGCCATCATGGAGGGGCACCTGCTCTCAGCTTTGTTGCACAGAGCGCTTCTGGTGGTCCCTGAAAAACATTGAATAGTGGGACCAGGTGGTTTGTCGGTCCCAACAACCACACTGAGGTATGGCACCCCACCACAGTGCCACCGCAGAAACCTATCTTTTGGGTTTTGCCAAAAAAGGAAAAAAGAAAAATTGCAGAGGAGGAAATTATCAAATTACCCGTCACAAGATTCCTCACAATTGCTAAAGAAAATGCCAGAACAGTATCGGCTGTATAGCAAAGACATTTCTCACATCACTATTGTTACCAGGCTTGCAGACTGCTGTGAATGCCAAATTGATCCATATTGGGCAGTGGGAAGTGATCCAGCTGGCCAATGACAGAGCAAAGTCTCAACACAATCAAGTGGGAAATTATCTCAATCAGGCTGATGACACTGCAAAATAGATATGTGCTGGACCTCCTCACTGCCATGGAGGGAGGGGGCTGCAGAAGAAGTTGGGGATTCATGCTGTACCTACACACCCCCTAATGACGCAGAAAACTGGTGTCATACCGCTGCAAAAGGGGCTCTGCGCGTTCTTGGCACGCATATGCAAACAGAAGCAGGCATACAAGAGACAGATTTAATGGAACTTTTTTCTTGGGCTCCATCCTGGATGGAGGCGATCGTGAAGATGGTGGTTCCTCTGATCCAGTTCATATTGGTGTTATTTTCACCTGTCAGCTCAGACTTCGGTGTTGTCTGAAAGCAGTGCCTATCAGCACAATGATGATTTCAATTGGGGCACAAGAGGCACCTTGTGGTACAAAAGATCGCACAGTTCAGATTGATGATCCAAATAAGCCACGTATGGTTGCGATAGAGCAACATCTCCCCCCTCCGCCCCAAGCACGGCACAGAACACTGCGTATACTTTGCAGAGGATGGAGGATGTATGTATATGTATGTATAACATGCACCCCTGAGCAACATGCACAGGCGGGAGAAGGTTTACAGTCCCCATGTAGAGCATGGGTAACCAAGGACGGGTCACCTCTGTATATAGAAGCCAACAGATTGGAGAGGGGAAGGAAGAGGTCAAAAGGATGAGGGGTTGGCATGGGAGTTTGTTAATGTAGTATTAATGAAAGGGGGTATGTTGGGAAGGAGGGACAATTGTCCCAGACCCCCTAGCGTTTTCAAATGAAACAGATGCCCAGGAAGGCGCGGTAGGGGCTAAGGTAGGTTACAGGGGGGGAGGGAGGTAAGCTTCTTGCTCTAGTAATGCTTGGGGAACCAAAACAGCATTTGGCAGCAATATTGACGCTGAGGCCTAGTTTTGCACTGAAGGCAAGGCTGCAGGCCCGAGTCACGCACATAGAAGTAGTGTATGCAGGCGGGAACAGGTTGTAGCTTAGGCACCAGTGAGGAAGGCCAGAAATGCAGAGATTCATAGACCCTTCATTGTCTCATGCTGCCAACATTTCATATCCCAGAAGGAATGCATTCCTGCAAGGCCACAAGGGAGTTGAGAGCTCACTGAGAAAAGCAATCCCACAAGGAAGGCACGAGCCTCCGACCTTCCCTGTTCTAGCGCTAAGTAACAGCGCCCAAAAGCCCTAACCCCAAGACCCTCAGCATTCCAAGACACCAGTCGGTCCCAGACCACCAAACATAAAACTGTTAAACCCCACAATCGATCAGAAAAGATTTGAAAACAGATCAGTTGCCTTCACCATAGGTCGTACGAAATGTGCTGCGAGGTGCTGGGAAGATGGGGAACTTTGGATGGGCATTGACATGTCTGGAATCAAGTTGGTGTGTGCGATGCAATGGCCTCGAAGTATCCCCTTCGCCCTAGTCTGCAGTACCAGGTGGACATTGTGTTCGAGAGCCTGCATTGTTTTTCTTCCCTTAATAAACAATTAAGTGTAGCGTCATGTCTGATGATGCGCAAGGAGGAGCCCATGTGGAAGGACAGACAGAAGCGGCTGGGACCAATGGCCTGGCATCCCCTATGGAGCAGGTAGCCTATGCATAGGGTTGCACCATGCAGCCATTCAGATGTGTACATTATGTAATTTACATCACTGAGAACGCTGTGTGCCTTCATAAAGTGTTGCTTATACTGATTTGGCCAGAACGTTCAACATAGTACTTAACTCACGCATTTCTATTTTTTGTTGTTGCAAGTGGTGTGCGGGGCCTTTTTACCTAGTGGGTTGCATTTCATCTGGTTTGAGCGTTGAGGGTACACCACGGCTAGGTGCCATAACACCACTACAGTGGTGATGCGCAGAGTATACATGTATCATAACTAGGAGACAGACTGGATGAGACCTAGTTAGTTACTTACTGGCAATTGTCCCAGTTTTGCAAATTACAAGCACAGACCAAAATTGGGTGACTAGGCTGTTTGCCCATCTGAAACATTTGTGGGGCAGTTTTTCTTTGGCCACCCAAAACGTCAATGAACTAAAGGACCAACAAACATGGCAGTATTCCAATTGGCTGACATTTCATGCACCTAAAAAACAGGGCAAAATAAAAAAATCATTACAAAAAAAAGAAAAATTCTGCTCTGCCAGCAATGGAAACATTATGAATTGCCTCCATTTCACTTTCCCGGCACCCCCACTCCTAATAGTGACTAGGCAGGGAATGTTAGGGGGCTTGGGGGGTGGTGCCAGCAACATTATGCAGTTGTAACCTAGCAAAATGCGGACCAGATCGGACGTTTTTTAGGGGCTGAGATTTCAGAGGTCCCTGCAGACTTAAGATACTGGTGCATTACCCATTAAGCTCCAGATCGGTTTCCCTGGCCCTCGCACACAGCTGCTTGGTGGTATTGATGTCAGGTCCGCCGCTTGCATGTTCAACCACGGGCGTGATGCTTTCATCTTTAATTGCTCCTCAACCTCCAGCTGTGAGGCACTGGGCTTATCTGCTACAAGGGAGAGGCAGACAATAGAAAAAGTCAGAAGCTCCCCCATACAAAATCGGTAATTAGCGTGAATTTACAAACGGGAACAGCTGGGCCTAAATAGAGACTTCCATGTTAATTTTGCAGAGCATTGCAACCAACGGGACAGCACAAAGCTACTTTGAAATTCTCCAGTGTTGCTACCATGGGCGTAATTTTAGGGGGTGGGGGGGCAGGGGTGTTTGTCTGTCCCAACTTTCATGGCACACCATTTTGTCCCCTTTCATTTGGTTGGGGCACCTTTTCTTCAGATGGCATGTCCCCCGCCCCCAACATTTTCAGCAACGTTACTCCATTGGTTTCTACCATCGATTGCTGTTCTATGCAGCTAACGCCAAGTTTGAAAAGTTGAATACAGAAATGTATATTTTACAGATACATGTTCTCACTCAACCTAATGCCAATGGTGTTATGAAGCAAAGTTGTGTTCTGAACTAAGTATATTTTGAATTGATGAAAGCATATTGCTGACCACTTTGATCTGCAATGGTGCTGAAATTCACGGGTGCACTATTCGTATGCCAATTCTGGAGAGGGGTCCACAAAACTTAAAGGACAAGGCTTTCCAATTCAGAACTATGCCAGACCACCGCTCATGTAATCGGGGGAAATGTGAGGTGCTAGAATGGAAATTAAGCTCCCTCGAGGGGGGGGGTGGGCTAGTTTTACACGCAGGTAAGCTGGATATGGGCAGTTGGGTGAGCAGGATCCGAGAGGTGGTGAGACGTAGTAGCCCAGGGAATTGTCTCGGCAGAAGGACAAACCACGGAGTGGCTCAGGAGACCAGCGTGGGGGGTGCGGCCATTCACTGCCAGATCACACACCTCGAATTGCCAGCAGCTGGCCTCCACCGAGAGCTTATCCAATAGCTGTGACGTGTGACCGGGGTCATTTAATGTTTTGGTACGATTTCACTTTTGATGTCACACGGTTAGTACATTAGCCAAGTAACGCCACGTACAGGTCCAACGGTCACATTTGTAAAGGCAGGGTTTTTCCGAACGCGCTAAAAAGATTAAGTGGTGACATTTTGGTGTTATAATAATGCAGTGAGAAGTCGGGGGGTGGGGGGGAGAGGTGACAATGTGTTGCGTTAGATGCTGGCAAATCAGTCTGTTGCGATGTTATTGGTAAGTGTGATGCAAACTCAGGAATAACTTTTGTTGCTATAATTTTCCCCCTCACCGCACAGACCATCACACCAACCAGTGAACATTTCAAATCAGGCTGTATTGTCTTGTACAGAAGAAAATCAACACCTTTTGGGACATAATTACATGCCAACACTCACTTCACGCGCCGATTGACAACACTTGTAACCAACTAAACGGGTGTTGGCGCTATATTGAAATTAGAATAGAATCAGATGTCAATATCTGGATTTTATTGGGTTTGAATCTATCAGGCCGACAGGGAACAGCAGACTAACGTTCAGCAAAACAGATGCATGATACTTTTCCTACAATGCCCCACTTAATGAAAGAACTGCACTATTTCTAAAAAGGTCATAGCTTCCACAAAAAGATAAAAACATCCAGTTTATAATCCGGTCCTGTGCCTTGGACAGCCGTACAAGCAAGTGTACAGCCACGGGTGCACGTTCAGATCAAGCTGCAGAACCTCAACAACACGCTTCTGGGAGCAAGACGACATTTTGCACCACCAAATTGGGTTATGCAACCAACACAAAGGAAGCGCCAGAATACCGAGCTCAGCTGTAACTAGTTGGAACTCTACAAGTTATTCTTGGAGACATTAGAGGCAAGCCAGTCTCCTCAGAAACTAGACATCCAGTTCTTCTGAGAGATGGCTGGTTCCATTCAGAAAGTCACCAGATCCAGACAGTAAGTTTACCTGCCTTGTTCAGGAATCCATTGCATGACCTCAAGCCATACACCAGTTCCGGAACAGAAATCTGCCTTCCAGTAGCATGAGCTGCGCACAGGATGAAGAGCACACGATGAATCCAACCTGGATAAGCTCTTTGGAAGCCAGACTCCTCTACACCATTAGTACCCAAGTACAAGTCTGGCCTGCAGGATTCCAGTTCCCCTCAGACGTGTCGTGCCACACACACATACTGCAATTGGTGTAGTATACCCACACTGTCACCCTCCAGATGTTGACTTAGACTCCCATTAGCCCCAGTCAGTGGCAAAGGATTATGGGTGCTCTAGTGTCAAACATCTTAAGGGCCACCTGCGTACTAATTCAAACAAAAATGGAGATTCAAATAATCAGGCGGGCAACCTTTCAGAGAAAATTGAGACAGAACTGAGTTTAAGGTAGGGTTGCATACTCGCTCCCTAACTTTTTTTTTTATCTATGTCAGATTTGCAGTTCATTTTGGAAAAGGCATCCTTTGTGGCCGCAAAACGCATGTATCAGTTGGATCTCATATACAGATGATTTTATGCTTTTTGATACTACCTGCTTCAAAGGCTCCTCCAGTGTCTGTTGATTTTGCACCAATTAATGGTTTACAAGGTAATCCATACAAAAAACAGTGGCGAGCTATTGAGCTGTAAAAAACACAAGTGTTTTCCCTAAAAGAATAATGGATTGCAAAAGGTTGATTACTTCATATACAGGATTCACCATCTTACGTAGGCCTTCGAAACAATGTCTGGAATATACATTGAATTTGCATGACAGCAATGGAAAATACATTTGGTAAACTTTCAGTTGTCCCGCTAGTGCAATATTATGAGGGGAAAATTGTACTAAAATTGGTGTATGGGAGATGCCAGAATGGGTGTTGAGGATGGAAATATGTAAAGCCCTTTTTTTGGAGAAGGACCCTTAGTCTCCAAATTTGTACCCCCCCCCCCCCCCATCATCAGTTATGAATTCGGCTCCTGTGCAATAGCAAATTGGTAACCTACTTCTCAAATTGCTGCCCCTTTGGGAAATCCATTCTATGATGATATGTATCTATTGCTAGTCACTGGTCGTAATGTTACTGCAACATGCCTTGAGTGATTACAGTCACATTTATCTGAGATAAGATTGTAGTGCTCAAGAACCGGTGGATAATCCAGGGAGTGAAATTGGCATTGTACAGAGGTGACTGGACACCATTAGAGGACCACATGCTGAAATCCCTGTCCCACATACATTTGGAACCTAGGAAATCGGGGCAATTGGAATCTGAGGTTTCCTAATGGTTTTGCACGACATGTTGGAGCTAATCTCCTTCCCACACGTGAAATTATAGCAAGATGGTGAGATCTCTAGTGATCAAGAATTCTACCAACATAGTAAGGACCTGGAGGTCGAGGAAAAGGTCTGTCCTGCATTACTGCTTTGAGTGCTACATTAAAAAATCCATGATATTAAATATATGAAGAATTGTTATGGAAGAGATCGATTGGACTTTCATCGGACTATGATGCACTTGGAGTTTGGGTTTTTATTAATACTTTGCATGTGTATACATTTTAATGGATTTGTGCTATTCCCAACAGGATTTGTAAATAAATACGTATTCAACTTTTTTTAACCATGTTTGTATTGATTTTTATGCAATGTAAAAATGATTTGTGCTTATTCCGTTTATGAATTTGTTTATTCGTTAAGGTGTATGGAACATTATGAATGAGTGTTGTAAAGTGTTGATTTGTAAAGGTTGCAGTAATTCAACCAAATACAAGAAAAGACAAAAAATGAGATTTCCAGCAGAAGCAACACATGGATTTTGCACAGTAAATTTTTAGGGGGTCCAGCCCCGCAGTTTAAAATATAGTGCAGATCCATAAAGAAATGTACTGCCTGATCTGAAGTAAAAATGCATCTTTTAATGTGCACAATAACTAGGTGCAGATAAATATTTATAAATCAATGTTTTGCAGTCGGAAAAGGTTTACTCCGATTGGTAATGGGGCTCAATTTATAGACCCTAAAACACTACTTCAACCTTTAGAGTGTAAACTACTTCAATGTCTTATCTTGAGTTTGGAGAAGGAATGCAAAATTGAGAAATGCTTATTTATACAAAAACATTTAAAAAAGTACTGCAGTTCTCTAGTTATTTTCATACAAAAGTGCTCAATAGATTCAAGTAATAACGAGCATACAAATCCAAAGCATGGGAAAGCAAATTACTCTTCATCCCCATTTTACAATATGGTGAAACATGGTTACGTTTCGTCTGCTAAAACGATCCACAGAAATAATGTTGTGACTTGCTTCAGAAACAAGTGCCATCAAATTGAAAACAACGTCCAGTTCATCTGGTGGATCAAAATAAATGTGTGGCTACTTTTACACCAGAATCTTATTTTCAAAATGAAAGATTCAGGTTACCTTGCATGGCCATTTGAAAGGTTAGGATTGTACAATGTTCATGGAAGTATATCCTTTTTCCAGAACAGTTCTGTAAATTTTAAACCGTTCGAACTATAGTGTCCATCTGTAAGGTGAGGACGTTGGACCCACCGATATTGAATTTGACCTTTACTTTATCAATTGACTCAGCTGAAGTTGTACCAGCAAATAAATGTGCCTCAAAACACAACCTCCATGTTATTTCTTTCATTTAAATCATCAACTAATAAAAGATCTGCGGCTCGTTTATACAAGCCGGCACAAGAAGCAATGGGGCCATCAACGACAGTCCCATTATTTAATCCGGGATGAGCCCTGTATTCTAAAGGCAGAACAAGACGGTCCAAATTTCACACCTCTACTCCAGAGATGACAAATTCCCTCCAGGGTGCGTTAAAGCAGGTAATTAACCTTCTGGCACCAGCTAATACCAGGAAGATTTTCACTAAGGTATGGTTTACAGAGGAACTAAAAACTAAGGATCCATAAAAGGAAAGGCTTCCATCAATGGAAGGCTTCTCGGGATTCCCTGGATAAACAAAGAGATAATCATCTAATAACTACCGAATAGCCATAGAGATTGCTAAAAAAATAATGTCAACAATGCTAGAATTGATAAAGCTCAAAACAAATCCAAAGAGTTTCAGAATCCTCTAAGAACTTGAGAAGCCCAACATCATTCTGGAGGATAGCATTACTAGAGATGTGGATTGGTGCACCTCTATTCAAAAAGCTATGACTGAGAAGTTAGAAAAGATCAAATGTACTATTGAAAAAGAAAAACCTTCGAACAGACTGTTCTGATGTCGGGTCCAATCAAAGGACAGGTACTGATCCTGGCCATGAACCGTCCATTTTTAGTTTTAGACATATCTCAGAAGCAGAGCGCAGGGTGGTTTGACCCCACTCAAAACTTCACCCTGTAAAGGTGATATTTGTCCTGCCAGGACAATCAAAGCATGCTCAGAATCCCCAATAACCTCCCTTACCAGAACAGTTCATGCCTCCCTTAAGGAGGAGTGTATCCCTACGCAGCTGAAGCAAGTATGGGTGTCTCCCCTTTTGAAAAAACAAGGTCTTAACTCATCTAATCCTTCCAACTATAGACCTATTGCAAACACCCCCTTTCCCCTTAAAATTTTAGATCGACTTGCCTATGAACAAGTGCTAGTCCATCTTTAGAAGAATCCCATCCTTAACAAATATCAATCTGGCTTCAGGCCATAGTACAGAGTCTGCCCTTCTAGATTTAAAATCCAATATGCTGAGTAGGATCAATTTGTGTTTCAAAGCGCTTCAAGGAGGAAGGGGACATGGGAGAATACAAGTACATTCATACAAGTCCTTGAAACAGTACAGAATGTGAATAATAACTCAAATCATAATAGATAGTAAAAGTGCATGTAACAAGGGAGAGGAAGGAGGGAAAACAAAACAAGCAGTAACATTACTATGCCTGATGACAATTGTTGCAGTGCAAAAGTGATACGAGGAGGGGGAACGAGGGGGGGGGTGAGGGGAGAGGAGGGAAGAGGTGAGGAGAGGAACAAAACAAGTGACTATCAATTGAAGGTCGATGACTATTCAAGATAGTGCTGGGGAGGGAGGAGGAGAAGAAAAACAGAAGGGAAAGGGGGACAGACAAGCTGTTATCAGTGGTCGAGGGACCAATGATAAAAGTGCTAAACAAAAGTTTAGGGGTAAAGGGGGTGATGGAGCGAGGGAGGGAAAACGTCTGCAAAGACAGGCGGCTACGAATTACTATGCCTGACGGCAATTGGGGTAGTGCTGGAAAAAGACAGAGGAAAAGGAGGGGAGGGAAGGGTGGTGGAGGGGGAGGAGAGAAGGGAGGAAGGGGCTGAGGTGTAAAGGCAGGAAGGGGAGAGGGGGAAGAAAGCAAACACGGGGCAAAGGGAAAGAAGAGGGTGCAGAAGGGGGTGGGTTGGTGAAGGGGGTTGCTGGGGAGGGATACTGGCAGGAGGCTGGTGACACATGGGGACACTGGCAGGGGGCAGTGGAGACAAGGGGACAGTGGCAAGGGAGACATGGGTACACTGGCAGGGGGCCAGGGAGACATGGGGGCACAAAAGGGACCTAGAAGGGGTGGCTAGGGGCGTACAGTGGTGGACAGGGGTAGACAGGGCCTTAGGATCAGGCCTTTGGGGGAGGGCCGTCCAAGCCTGCCGCCCTCATTGGCCAAGGCCAATCCTGGGCCCCATGCACACCAGCCCTAGCACTCCGGTGCATAGCAGGCACACAGCCATCTTGAAATGGCAAGTAAGCAAGAAAACGAAATAGGGCACACCCAAAAGGTGACAAAGCGGAGCGTTAACAGGCTCCAAAAGTAGCACAAAGTCAAATGTTGCTGAGCATCAGGTCCATTACTACAATTGTGTACCTTCATTTAGTTTTTCTGCACAGGACGTGTGCCACTCGCCGAGGACCAGGGGATGCATGCCTGCAGCCTGGAGGTGCACCCAGTGCACTGCAAGGCATCAGATGGACAGAACATGCTACTTATGGTGCTTAATCTATCGGCGGCATTTGACTTGGTGGATCAAACGCTGCTGCTACAGAGACTTCGGGTGGAGCTAATTTTAGCCATCAAGTATTGGCATGGATTGAATCTTATTTGGGAAATAGAACAATCAGGATCTGCATTACCATAGCAGAAGCTTCACCCGTCCCTTTAAACTATGGGGCTCCACAGGGGGCCCATCTATCACCCATTCACTACATCTTTTCAACTTCACTTTTTACCATGCTGGAAGAAAATCAGATCTGCTTCTCAAACTATGCCGATGACTCAGTGCCTTATCCCATCACAGGGGATTAAATAGAGGATGTGTAAGCGATAAGATCCACAACCTGATAACCGCCACGATGTGCTGGAAAGTATTGGCCTTTAAATGTGAAAAAACAGACCTCATGGTTTTAGGATCTGTCCGTAGGCTCAAAAATCTTAGCAAGGACTTCCAGCAATTTCTTATTGGAGACTGTCTAAGGCTAAAGATAAAATAAAGATGTTGGTGGTTACGTTTGACCAATCCTTTCTATGAAGGCACAGGTCAGTAGCCTTGTATCATCTTCAAACTATTATAAGCTACTGCACCATAATCGCTCAAGAGTTGTGAAACAGTGGCACAAGCGTTATTGTCCTAAATTGATTATTGTGGAAGCCTCCTGGTGGGCATCAGGAAGAAAGATTTCAAGACTTCAGATACCGAATGGCACAGTCAGGGCCATTCTGGGTCTTAATAAATTTGTTCATGTCTCTGATGCCAGAAGTCTTCACGGGATTCCCATTAAGGACAATTCCTTTTTATGGGGATGATCAGTTGAGGGAAAAAAAAATCACTAGGAACCCGAGGTTGACTAATCTCAAGTTATTGGAAATTCCCATCACCAACTCAGTCTTTGTCAAGAGCGGTCCATTCTGGGCAGCGGCACCCACCAGCTGGAATGCATGGTCCTTGGATTTGAGAAGTTGCGAGTCTTGAAATATTCAAGAAAAAGCTACAATTACTACTTATTTGAATAGGTTTCATATCTTGGTATGACTATGTAGGGAGAGCAGAGTAGTGCTTGTTTGATTTACCATCCGTGTTCTGAGAGCTTTGGTCTTGGCACCCATATGCCTCTGAGCCGTTTGGCTGCACCACTTACAAATAAATTAAAGTAATGCATGGTAAAGCCCCCATTCCGAGCCTCCTCAGAAGCAGGCCGTCGCCATCTTCCCCAGCGGGCGAGCCAAGTGAACCCCATGCTCCCCTTCCGCACCAACATCCCACGCCCATTTCCACAGCCATCAACCACACCACTCAACTGCCACTTCAGTGTCCCTCACCGGCAACATGGCGCATCGCCATCACAGCAATGGCCACCACGGGAGTTTAGTCTCACCTTCATACCCTGTAGATCCACGGCACCATGGTTACAGTGCAATCAATTTACCTGAACATGGACAATTAAGGTGTCAAGTGAATGCACCCATTTCTGGTTTCTGACTGCAGCACCAGGGTGCAGGCTCAAAAAGAAAAATGTAATCGCCCACCCATCAAGTTCATACAAGGATCACGGTCTCGTTCATGAGAATTACAGAACATGCAGTTCCTGTATGGATTAGGCCCCCGGGTACAAGTTGGGTGCAGCAATGGGAAACCCTGTAACTGAAACATGTTGCTGCATTGCATAAGGAGGCAGTCGAAAGCATGCCTTCAGACACTACCACGTTTGTGTTGCACACAGAATCTGGGGTTGCCAGCAGTTTGGATGTTGGTCTGGTGGGCCAAACACGTAGTCATTGAGCTATTTTAGGACAAAACTAGAAGTTAGCCCCAAATGTAGACAAAAAACACTTCCACCAGTGAGCTAACTTTGCATGTAGAGCGCAGCTTGGTCAAATACAACTGATCACGTTCACCCATACAAGGCAGAGCAGGATGCCCGATAGCAGGAGGATCTTGGGACAGTGACCACCATCCATCCCAAACGAGCTCCACGTGCAAACTTCCCTCGGTGGGAGGTTCAGGATTGGTTTATTTTCAAATGCCCATTGGGCTTCCAACATGTAAAATATATATAGCGCCTAACCCGGAGGTATCTGGGTGCATTTAAAAAGGTTACATATAAAGTGGGGCTCAGGGCAATTATTTACATCACAATGTTCTGAGAGGCAGCATGCAGTCAAGTACTTCCCTTACAATACATCCTTATAATAAGCAACAGACACTATATATTACAAGATTACTTTGCAGATCAACACTAGGAGCAGAAGCTACAGAATTATCAAGAGATGCCACTTTTTGCATTTTGTTCTGAAGCAGTGGAAGGACTGTTCTAATCTTAGGTCTACAGGCAAAGAGTTCCACAGTTTGGAAGCCATTACGGAGAAGCTACTTACCCCTGCTTTGAGCTCATATCTGGGAACCCTGAGGCAGTGAGTGTACAGTCCTAATGGGTCATTCAGATGTTTTTGAAGAATGTCAGCTTGGTATTTCGGGGCCGAGTTGTTGAGGCATTTGTGGGCCAGAGATTTGAAATTCTATCCTTTACAGCAAGCCATTTGGTACTACGTCTGACATTGGCAATGTGTTGAGTTTCAGGAAAGTTTAGCGCATTTCTTAGTGCATGGTTTTACAGAATTTGGAGTATGACATTGTATTTACTTGACTAGATATAAGGGGTTACAGTAACCTATTTTAGACAAGATTAATGCTCTGTCCAAAGTTCTACAACAGGATGTAGTGTGTAAAGGTTTACATGCGTTAATTAGCCTGCAGGTGTATGACCTGGCAGAAGCTGTAGCATTAACTGGTCTTCAGATTTATGGCTTAGTCGAGATAAAAGACATGGGTTTGCGATGTTAAATGATTTGAAGAGGTTACTTGTTTGATCTTACTGTGGAGCGAATGAGCAGGAGCTCCGTCTCCTCATCGAGACAGGCCATCCACGCTTGAATAATGAGCTGTTTATTGAGCAAAGCTGAGTCGGTCTCGTGGTCGCCAGTGATGGGGATGAGAATCTGAGTGTCATCAGCGTAGTTGGTGTAGGCAACACCCAGATTGACAAGGTAATCGAATAACTGCTTAGTGAAGATGTACATCATAGGGGAGACGCAGTACCCCCTGCGGTACTCCACAGGTGATTGGTACCTGCTCAGCTGATGCGGGTGTGGGGAAAACCCTGGTGGTACGATTATCCAGGAAGGATTGCATCCAAGCAGTGGCTTTGACAGAAAAATGGCCAGCTAATTAAGTGATTGCATAAGACTGATCCACTAAATCAAATGCAGCCGAGAGGTCCCAGGGGAGTAGGTGGGCAAGTTACATTGCAAAACCACGCAAGTCAAAGACTATTCACTAGGTGCAGGATGGCCATCACCATTACAAGAAACTGGGCATACAGTAATGTGCATCATATGTTCAGAGAAAGCAGTTCGATTTAGTCAGTCAAGAAACTTAATCCCACACTCTCCCTTCGTGCAAAAAACATAGTAGCTCAATTCATATAGTCCTACTGCTCCTTTAGTCTACAGCATCTGCCTTTTCAGGTGCTTAAACCATCACTTCCAGAAAGAAGCCAGGCCATTAAAGGCCAATCACATCTGTGCTGGTCCAACGACAACCAGAGGCTGTATAGTGTGCGTTCGGCCAATACGTAGTAGCTACTCCCACCACACTAAATTGACATTGGTTGGTCAATGCGAGCACCATGAGTCGGGTCCGACAGCAATGTCAGACTTGAAGTTGTGGAAATTGACGTCAGAGGGGGCCATGACACAATATTTAGTGCAAGAAAGTGCAATTTGCATTGAGAATAAAAACATGTACAATGCAGTTAAGAAAATGCATCCTTATGCCAAAGGGACATGGGGCAGTAAGGATAGTGGTAGATTTGGCAGGGACATGGGTGTACAGATCCCTTAAAAATCCCTGATATTTTAGGAGACGTGCAATTACAGACACAAGTGCATATTAATCCTGCTTGTGGGCAACCTGGTGACAACTACAAAAGTTAACAGTTGAGTTTCGGAAGGCAGTTGGAACAGCAGTTTTCTGCCTGCAATGCAGAACAAAAACGCCAATGTGCTCTACAAGATTTGCATTTTAACATGGTGCTTCGACCAGAAGCAGGGTAATGCAGACCTGTGAAGGCCTCCAAGTTTTACACTCTGGTGAGCGGCAGGAAGAGAACATTTCAGGGACAATTCAAGTGGACATATTTGGATGTCGAGAGGATACAGTAGATCACTGTTGGGGCGTTTACAGGAGACTAGTAATCCAGGTGGGGCAGGGGAGAAGCCTGTGAATGATTAATTTAGGGATCGATTTCTCATCATTGGTAGACAGAATTCAGTGAAGTTGGTTGTACTTGGCGGAAAAGGCAAGGATGTAGCAAGCTAGGCCGAGGAGGATGGAGCATTACTCAAGGCGAATCACTAAGGTGGAAAAAGGAGTCGTTGCTGGAGCTTTGCAATCCTTTGTAGTGCACGAGGACAACGAAAAGAAAAATAAAGTTAAGATACTCAAGTTGGAGCATAAGATCCAAGTGGCTACACAAGGATGAATAGCAGCAGTTTAAAATCTTCTTTAGAGGCCAAATGTGCAGGGCAGATGGAAACTTCACAGATCCTCAAAAGCAGTGCAGAACAGGCAGTGGAGAAATACCAATCGAGGTAGTAAGATGCCTACCTCTCGTTTGCCGGTCTTCCACCAGGAAATATGTAGGCTCAGCCAGCAAGCTACAGCAGCCAGCAAGGTAGAAAGCAACACAGATGAAGGTAGTTTCCTTCACAGCATGCGGAAAAGCATCAGAGTTCCAAGTCTGATGGACGTCAGAGTGGAATCCATGGCAAGATTCACAGATTACAGACTGAGGAGTGGTACAGTCAATTAATCCAGAGATGGCAGTTGAATCATATATACAAGTTTCAGGAGAGGGGATATAAGCCAGTACTTTCAGAACCAAGGGTGCACAATCAGCTTGTGGCTAGGTAGTAGCGCGGAATCTAGTGGATGGATGCCAGTTCACTAGGTGACCAGAATGCATTAGAGCAAGCAAAAGGGCTACAATGGGGTAAAGTGCGTGCGAGGGGAAAAGTAAGCAGTGGTAGGGTGCCATCTAACTAGGCATTCTAAAGCAGAAGTTGGGATCAAGTAGTTATCTGAAAGTTGACGGTGCATTGACTAGGTGGACAGGAGCGGCTTTGATGCAGTAGAGTTTGCTGGGTAGAGACAAAAGCATAATACAAGTTAAGTAGTTTAGTGTCAAGTAGAAGTGAGTGTTAGGGAGAATTCTCAGAAATGTGCCAATTCCCTTAGAGACCCCTGTGCACTTTTGCTGTACTTTAGGACTTTGAGAGCGACACCTTTTCCCCCACTCATGTATTTTTCTGTGATTTGAACTACGTTTCTTTTGGTTTTTGAGTCCAACAAACTCCATAGGCATCTTTTATCATTGACACAGAACCTTCAGCGCAGTGACACAGAAGTCTTTCAGATTCCCATGGTTTAAATACCTTCTCTTGGAGAACTACTGTTTCCAAGAGCAGTGAAGTAAAAATTACCTTACATTCGTAACTTTCTAGACCCAGCACACTCTTACAGTGGGGTGCTGGAGGGGTTACTTGGTATCCCCTTGGTCTAGTCTCATGTAACATTTCTATGTTACCCTTTCGACAATAATGTCTGGTGGCAGTGGTTTACTTTTTCCTACCATTTTGTGTTTTACCGTGGGCTGCATTCACAGCTGCAGTAAGACACCCATTTTGTCAAAATGGCCCGTTTTTTTTCCACCATTTGTTGGAAAGGCCCTTGTTGAGATTTACTCTGCGTGCCAAACCAGGCTTGGTCCCTTAGTTTTCTCTTTGTTGAGATTCACTGGTGAAGCACGGCTCTGGCTCCAGCGTGTCTGGCAGGGGCAGGAAGTGAGGGAGGAGCATGAATCTCCCTGTGCTTAATCTCCTTGGTTACAGGAATACATCCAAAGGTGATTAGCCGGCTGGCTGTCCTTGAAGGACAGCCACCCTGCTGTGAGATTGGACAGCTGGCTGCAAATGATGGGAGCAACCTGCATGAAAAGGAGAGGCTTTTTCCTTTGAAGGCAGAGTGGACCACTGGACAAAGTCATCTGAAGGAGGACTTGGAAGAGACGCCTGCGCACTGCTGCAGCACCAAATTCACCTTGACTAGAGAAGCCCTGCAAAGGACGACTCTCCCCTTGGGTTGATGGGACCAATAGACCCCAAGACAAGCTCATCTGGACACCCTCTTGGAGCTGGCTGTACCAATTGCTGCTGCAGGAACCGATTGACGGGGAGAGGCACACCAAAAGCTCCAGGAAGATCCTGACTCCAAGGAATCACGACTGACCAAGCCTGAGCCACCTCAAAGTGCTGGACACCAGATGCAAGGAAAGTCCATAGTGGTAACCGAGAACCACAGTGGTGTTATTGGTGAGAAGCTTGCCCATTGCTGCCGCCAACATTCAATTCGTAGTGCAAGAGTGCCCAAACGTCCTTGTTAGGGAGAATTCTCTGTTTAGGCTGAATTTCCTAACCTAGTGAGTCCCCCAGCAGCTTTGCTGGATTTTTGGGGTTTATTTTTTTCTCTTGCCAAGAGTGAGACTCTTTTACCCTCACTCTTGGACATGATTTGAATGTTTTTGAATCTAGATGTGTTTAATGGGCTATGGGGTCTTTTACCCCACAGGGATTCATGTGTTTTTGTGATGTGTTACACAGCACCCTCAGTGCATTAACACAGGGGTGTCATAGTGACCCCCCAGTATAAGACTCCATACCCTGGGACTGACTACTGTCTCCCAGGGCATGTAAAGTCACCATTGACTTTACTAGTCTTAAATTCTGAACAGAACCAGTACAAACCATCATATTGTGGACGTACTGGCTGGGGCAATTCAATTGCCCCGGGGTCTGTTAGTCGAGGGGGCACGTCTCTGTCCCCCCTGATAGAGTTTTGGCTGGTGGCAGTTGATACTACTTTTTATATTCAACTGCGAATATTTTCCTATGGGATTTCCCATTGTTTTAAGCTACTACCTTTATTTAATTATTTACGGTAGCCTCGAACATACCGCCGGTTTATTTAATTATTAATTCTCCGGTTGGTATTTTTTGCCAAAACTGGATTCTAAAATGGCGTTTGTGTTCTCTTCTGTGACTCCAACCCAAGTCGAGCCCTTTGTTCCACTTTTTGGCAGGCTTCTCCACAGAAGCCCTCCAAAGTGGTGCCACTCTGTCTGGGGTACTTAGGAGGGGTGGAGGGAAATTTAGGCACCCTGGACTGAGTTGCCTAGGCAACTCAATTTGCACTCCGTCCTGATGTGGTGAGCCGGCTGGCTCACCACTTAGCATGTTTGAGTGCAGCTAGGCTGAGTGAATGGGGGTTTTCTGCATAAAAGTAGGGCTTTCTGCATAAAAGTAGGGCTTTGGGGACTGGAACTTCAGAAGTCACCACAGGACCTAAGAATCCGATGAGGGAGAAGCCGAGCCGACCTGCCACAACACCACCACCGGTGGAGCCCTGCTGGACCGTCACCACTTTTCCCAACGACAGAGGAGATCTCCCGCCGGAGAGTCTTCTTCCTTTGACTGGTGGGGATAACCAGTTCACCGTCTTTTCGTCTTCCCGACGTACCTCGTGGCCGCCTGGCCTGTGCCAAGCACCCCGGCAACCAGGATACCACGTTTTACCACGACCGCGAACAAAGGTACCACCTTTAACCGGAAAACTCTGCGGCTGATTTCTTCCCTGGTAGTGCAACGACCTTCATCTTTCCTCCAAGTCGAGATCTTCTCTTCCCCTGGACGACGACGCAACTTGCACCCACTGCCAGGAACAACTGCCACCGCTGGAGGATCCTTCCCACTTAAAGTACCGTGTCCTGCCCGGCTTCCCTTGCTACTGACTGTACGGGGTAGATTTAGCCCCCGGCTTTCGAACCTGGGTTAGCCTGGGACACCCTGGCTAAACTTTCCTAAAGCCTCTAAACTTTTTGAACCCTCTGCAAGACTTTCAAAGCCTAGTGTAACTGATCTTGGGCGCATTTGTGCTCTGCTCTCTAAGAGTGGGCCCAGCCTTTGGACCACCAGTGACTTTTGCTCTTCTGCCTTGCTAACAGTGTTCCTGAATCTTAGCGTGGTGTACCTTTCCATATTCTGTCTTTTTCCCTCCCTTTCACAAACTTATTGGAGTGCCATCTAGTTAAGCGCTCACCTCTGTATGAAAATAAGTGGTGTTTTACTGTGACTTATCTGATAAGGAAAAAGGGGTGTATATATTACAATAGTAACTGTTTAGAATATTTTACAAAAAGAGTGCTGGAGTGTTTCAAACTGTGTTTTTAAATAAATAATAACCTTCGATACCAAAGCTCTGGTCAGTGTTTGATTGTATTGGTGTGTCCGAGTGTCTATTGTGTATACTTTGCATACTGCCTAACTCTTCTTGAGAGAAGTCTGACTGCTCAGCCACAGCTACCAGGTAAATATGGGTGGTACAGACTGCTACCAAGTGGGTTTACTGCCAACACCCGTAGTCTTAAATCTTTTGCAGTGTTCCCTAAGGGAACTGCACAGGTTTCTGCCTAACAGTCCTCCCTCTTATCCCCATGAGGGAGGCCAAGGAACACAGGACCTGCAGAGCTACAACTGGAACAGAAGCCAGCTGGAACCAATTTCTTCAAACCAAAAGGTACTGTAAAACTAAGGAGACTTACCTCTTTTGTAGCCTTGCTAGCTCCCAGTTGATACTTGCAGAGTTGCTTGCAGCTTTGCCCCCCACAAGCCTCCCAGCTGGGGGCCATACAGGGATTTAATTTTTTACAAAGACTTCTAAATCAGTGTGCAAGACTTTACACGTGCAATAAGTGCTTCATCTCACCTAGACTTTTGCTTAATTAACATTGGCCGTCCTGGCTCCCTGAAAGACTCTTGCCTCTGTTGTGCTTCACCTTTCCCTCGTGAAATTTACTTTGCATTGGAGGGTTCAAAAAAGTAATGCTTAAGAATATTTGTTAGCCTTTTTTTATTCCCCAAAACCTTTGGCACCAAACTCAGTATTGCTCTAAATGCACCAATGATTAAATGTCCAGTGTACTAGTTATTTAGGATGTGTAGGGTGTAGGATGTGTGTGCCATCCCACTGGCTATCTACTGGTTTATTGAACCAGTGGGTATTTTGAAGTGTTACATACATTACTCCCTTCTAAAACAATGCGATCTTAAACATATTGAACCATGAAATAAAAATAAATGTGCTAAGTGCAACCATTAAAGGATGTTCGGCACTGCATCCCACCTCATGGGAAAGCAGCCGTAGTAGTTTTATATGACTAATCCGTTTTTGGCCAATTTAATGTGCTCCTTTGGGGGGGGGTTTGTGTGTTTTTTTTCTCCATTTGGCTACTTTGTGCTTATCCGGTGGGCTTCTCACCCGTTTTTCTGAGCAGGCCTGCATCTACAGTGTAATCCTTTTGTTTCCGGCACCCACCCCTTGCAATTGTTGGGACAGTCGGGTGTGTGCTTTTCCTGGCAGCCATTTCCACTTGCCTTCTGGACTTTCCCCATTTCTCTGCCGCACTTGTGCAACCTCTCCCCTGCCCCGGATTGCTGGTGCCCTCAAGGAGGTATTCGCTTAACCGCACCACCTAGGTCAGTCCACCGCCCGTGCAGCCTCTTTGGCGAAGGGCCAAAAGACAAAGCAGCTCCAGACCATGTTTGCCCATGTTCACCTGAGAAACCAGTAGACAGCCAGCAGCAACTGACAAGATAAGAGTTGTCTGGGTGGGGAGTACAGCAAGAAACCTTTGTATTCCTAAAGAAGCCCTGCCTCACAACATCAGCATGCCAAAATCAGCCAGCCAGTAAATACCCCTTCACTGCTATTCGCTGTCCCATACTTGGCATTCTCCATCTATTCAGATCTCAAACCCATGTGTTCTCAAATCTAGGTGTGTGCACTTCCGCTGGGCCTCCAATTTAAGCATTCACATTCTGTCCTGGTGAAGTTTTGCCATGCAACACCTATAGAGAACAATTGTGAGCATTAGCATTGACAGATCTGTGAAAATTAGGTCTGAACATGATGCCCAGCAATCACTGTCCTCCATTAGGCTGTCTGACCCGATCATATCTCCCGTTTGCAATAGCATTTAGCACGACTGCGCCAGATAGCTATACCTCGTATTCAGCCAGATAGCTGATATTCACTGATTTTTTTTAAGATTGTGCCAGAAAGACCCATTAGAAGTCTTCTCCCATTATCCAGGTGTCCCAAAACTATGCGCTACTGTATTGACTGCTGAAAGATACATTAGGTGTTTTCTCCCATTATACCAGTGTTCCAAACCCAGGTACCACTGCACTCCCTACAACTATAGGTGCCAGTCCATTTAGCATCTACTGCTGTACCCCCAGTAAGGTGTCTAGCCACCACCCATGTGTTCCCAAATCTAGGTGCCAATGCATTCATTCATGGTTACCGCTTATTCCAAAAGGATATTGAGGTATCCTTTGTTAGGCGTGCCCCCTCCCTTTGCTTTAGCAAAGGCACTCCACAGCAATCATCCTCAGTTGTCCTCACCTCATTCCACCCCCCACACCCTGCCCCTCCGGGACTCGCCCCACTTCTCAGACTTTGCTCCTGAGAGTCCAACAAGAACATGCCGTCCACATTGGAAAAACAAATAAAACACGCTGCAGCTGAACTACAAAGCATATGTTACGTGTACCTTACACCACCGCTGTGGACACAGGCCGCAGGCAAGGCCATCCACCCATGCACTGTAAGATATGGCTATGTCATTCCGGTTTAACAGCGCACAGCCGTCCTCACTGAAGCTCCCAACGTGCCTCAACACCTCTGCCACTAGCATACAGCGACTACCAACGAAACTAATCGACATCGCTGTGCACCCATTGAATCTTCAGCAAAGGCACTCTATCCTTAACCACCAACAGTGCTCAGCCACATGCCTGACCCCCGAGCTGCTTACTGGAGCCTAGCCAGCCACTTAAGTCCCAAGCCAGCAAAAATACACACAAGCATCTCCTAATCTAAACTCTAAACCTCCTACACACCGACTGGACCGAGGGCGTACAAAGCGCAGTGAGGCCATACAAATGGGGAAGAGTGCTATATAAATAACCAATATAATTACTGGTCAAGTAACTCATTACTAGACAGCAATTAATAGAGGCAAAATGAACGAGACAAAACGTGCAGCTTCAAAGTTTATTTTTACAAAAGTGACACATTTCCTTAAATAAACTAGGCAGTCAATTGAAGAGCTTAAATCAGCCAACAATGCATCAACGTCAGCTGGACAAGTGCGACATCTCTTCCCACCCTGCTCTTGGCAGGAGGTTTGCTTTAGGTCAGGCCACAACTGATTTTCTAAAGTGTGACCATTTAAAGACATTAGTTGCAGTGGACAATGCTTTAATACATACTCTACGAGCAGATTAAAGTCCGACTGTTTGGCCATTAAAGGTGGATATACTTAAAACTCATCCTCATCTTCCTCCACCCCATCTGCAGAATCTGTCCCAACCTCTTCATAATCTTTCTCAAGGGCAGCAAGGTCCTCCCGGGCTTCTGAGAACTCCCCCTCCTCCATACCCTCCCCAACATACCAGTGCACAAAAGCTCTCTTGGAATACATCAGATCGAACTTGTGGTCAAGCCGTGCCCATGCTTCAGCAATCGCAGTTGTGTTGCTCAACATGCACACTGCCCTCTGGACCTTGGCAAGATCTCCTCCTGGGACCACTGTTGGGGGTTGGTAGTTTATGCCCACCTTAAACCCAGTTGGACACCAGTCAACAAACTGGATTGACCGCCTGGTCTTGATTGCAGCTATGGCTGCATTGACATCTTTGGGCACTACGTCCCCGCGGTACAACAAGCAGCAGGCCATGTACTTGCCACGCCTAGGATCACATTTCACCATCTGGTTTGCACATTCAAAGCAGGCATTGGTGATCTCGGGCACAGACAGCTGCTCGTGGTAGGCTTTCTCAGCCGATATGATAGGGGAGTAGGTGACCAGAGGGAAGTGGATTCTGGGATAAGGCACTAAATTTGTTTGGAACTCTGTAAGGTCAACATTTAAGGCACCATCAAACCTTAGGGAGGCAGTAATAGAGGATACAATCTGTCCAATCAACCGGTTGAGGTTGGTGTAGGAGGGGCGCTCAATGTCAAGGTTACGGTTGCAGATGTCATAGATGGCCTCATTGTCCACCATGAAGGCACAGTCCGAATGCTCCAGAGTTGTATGGGTGGTCAGAATGGAGTTGTACGGTTCCACCACAGCAGTAGAGATCCGAGGGGCAGGATACACTGCAAACTCAAGCTTGGACTTCTTGCCGTAGTCCACCGAAAGACGTTCCATCAACAGTGAAGTGAAACCAGAGCCCGTTCCACCTCCAAAGCTGTGGAAGATGAGGAAGCCTTGCAGTCCACTGCACTGGTCAGCCTGCAATGCAAACAAAAGCAATGTGAATATAAACTGCAAAATTGCAACAATAGAGAACGAACTAGACAGGTGTCAACAGAAAACTGGTTCTATGGAGGAGTGACTGCATCGGCTATTCTATTTCAAGCATAGCTAATCCACTGCATAAGAATCAGAACTCACTTTAAAAAAAAAAAATACCTACTGTTTTGTAATACCAAGAATACAGGTCATATTGGATGCTTTGGATTAAAAGCCAAGAGGATTCCATGCTTTTGCATAACATGTTATAATCAACTGGAGCCTTCTGGATATGGGGTCTTCAAAAGCTGCCAGTAAAAGACTTAACTCGACTGCAATCTCACTCAAGCAAAGGCCACCCCAAGGTCACTCGGGTCAGGGGATACATGCAAAGCCAAAGAAAAGGCTAGTTGGGGTGGATGGGGCCGGCCCATCAGCATTAGAAGACATGTAGGATTAGCATTTCAGATTGTGGGGAGAAATTGGGAAAACACCCTTGACATAGCGTTACAGGTGAAGAGAATGGATATGCCGATACCTCAAAGCAATGCTGTGGACGAGTGCTTGCTTCAGAGCAGCGCTGTGCACATCTTAATGTCAAGAAGATTTTCAAATGAGAAGGGCGTGCAAAGAAACCATGGGATAACCAGCAGCGTTTACACAAACACCCCAAAGGTGCTGTTCTGGACCCACATTAAGTAGGGGCTCGCCAAATAGTGCTTAGAAAGTGAAACAAGAGCGAAATGCTTTTCGTATTCAATGGTCTGAAAAATGTGTGCTTTACGCCATCTGTTATCAGAGTGGCTCTGGCAACGTATTTTAAATACATCTGAAATCTTTATGTATTGCCGTGTTAGCATTTTTAGAGTAGTTTAAATGTTAAACCTAATGAACTTGGTAATGATGCACTTTGTGTGACGTTTAAACTACGTCACAAAACAACGCTTTTAGTATTAGACAAATTACTACCTGGTTCTGCCACGTACACGTTGAGGGAATTTAAGAAATAAACTCCATGATCCTTTTGGAATTAGCACTTGACATGCAACTGCAAGAGTTCACACTCGCACCTTAGAGCGCAGGAAACACTGGAACAGATCACCCAGAAACTATTGTGTTCAATACGATGACCCACATTAAAAGGCGTTGCCCGAGAGCAGCAGCTATCAAGAGGCGTGTACAATGAGGGTGCATTCCACAGGGTGTGCTCCATTACAGAAATATGAGCCCGCAGCTCAATAGAAATCAGGACAATGAACTACATAGTGGTTGCAGGACAGCCGTGGATACATTCATGGTTTCCAGCAGGGGGATGCCAGAACACCGGTTCACCCGCCACTCCCACAGCATTAGGGAGCTCAGATGTTACCTAACGCATAACTCAATTACTGCGGTCCATGCCTCTCCATCCCATCCCCTTTACATGGGGCATCATCTACCCAATTGTTGGGGGGGGGGGGCAAAACAGAAGCAGCTGAAGGACTGCTGTGTAGCCAAGCCGAATGGCAGCAACAAACTTTACCCAACGCTCATAATTTGTGGCGTTGAGCTGGGAAACCAAGTATTTAATGACGCATGGACTATCTGAAGGGATATTTCATCCATGAACCGAGGGTGGTCAGCAACAGACTCATAAACCGGTGACAACCCATAGCACAAGAACGTGGGCAACATATGCTAACTATTTGTTAAGTACGGCTGCTCGAGTGAACATGGAAGGCGGCTCGAGCTCTGGAATCTTCAGCTGGTGCAGACAGCTGACCGAGCTGACAGCTGGGAAGACGCACCACATTAGCCAAGGCTCCAGAGGCAGAGGGGCGATGGGGCTCATAGGTGTCCAGGGTTCAGATGGTCACCAATACTCTACCCCCCCCTCATGACAACCAAAGATTCCTCACGAGGGTTTGGAAGAGGGTGCAAGGGAATGGACTCTCGCAAGTAAAACGACTAGTAAATTATGCATTATTTGACCAGTGCACTGACTTTTACAGGGGTTCCTTGCCTTTGGGAGAAATGTTTTGGAATGTGAATTTGGTACAGTAACCAATAGATTTTACTCTAAAGTTAGATTAAACAAATTCAGCAGTAAAACAGCTTGCCCATCATTCGAGGGGCAAAAAGACAAAAATCAGCCAATGAGGCCACCAGAGCACTGCAAGGACTAAGTCCTGGCATGAAGAACCAACCTCTTGAGTTAGGAAAAGTCACGTTGGCCCATTATGTATAAGAACCGGAATAAGTCAGGCATGCAGCGCATTTAATACCCCGGCTATCAAGAGAATTCACCAGGACAAATCAATGAGATGGGGCATTTTTGTAGATGGATAAATTGATCGTGCTGGCAGCACTTGCAAACCGTGTTAAAGTTTTTCAGCACAATCATATTCAGCACAAATGCCTTTTATGGGATTACTTCGCAAACAACCGTGTTATGCACCAATTACGTGCAACTATGGCAAGGGCAAATTAAGTTTTTAGTTGCAACACAAAACGAACCACAGCCAGGATCTGCTGACCAAATCCTGGTGCCCGACTGCTAGGGCAGGTCGATGGCACCTCATTACCTTGCATACATTCTCATCCCGCAGTGACAAGCCATTGTCCTCACCTACAGGGAAGATTTTAGGTTGCAATAAGCAACTGTTCGTATCACGACATGGTCGTAACTTACTGCTTCCACGAGAAAGCAAGTCCGAGGGCTTTTTAAAATCAACTCATCCAGTAAGGAGACCGCAAAATTGCTGACCCCTCCCCCAGCAACCAACTCACCATCTTCCGGATCCTGTCCAACACGGAATCCACAATCTCTTTGCCAATGGTGTAGTGGCCACGCGCGTAGTTGTTGGCAGCATCTTCCTTTCCTGTAATAAGCTGCTCTGGGTGGAATAGCGTGCGGTACGTTCCATTTCTGATCTCATCTGTGGAAGAAATTACACCATCGGATGAGTTGCATGAAGCCCATAGCACCATGTCTGAAGCCTCCCCTTTATTGGAAGCTCAAGCCCCTACCCACAAATGACCTTACAATTCACCCCACCTCCTTTATCACCAAGAATGAAAGAATCACCAAGTTGCAATACTTAAACCCAGGTGGTGGACTAACCAGCACCATCCCTTCCCGCCCACTGCCAGTGGACTGTACCCGCTACAGAACTAGCAGGTCTTGCAAAGCATGTACTTACACAGCCCCACCTTGGGACGAGAGAAAGATAGTTGTGCAGACCAGTTTCTTACCAATAACTGTTGGCTCCAGATCGATGAAGACAGCTCTAGGCACGTGCTTTCCTGACCCAGTCTCGCTGAAGAAGGTCCCGAAGGAAGAGTCTGCCTGCCCCAGAGACTTCTCCTGGCAGATAATGCCATCCGGCATCAGCCCGTGCTCCAGGCAGTAGAGCTCCCAACAGGCATTGCCCATCTGGACACCGGCCTGGCCGACATGGATAGATATGCACTCCCTCTGCAGAGAAGAAACAGACAGCTTCAGGTGACTAGACTTCACATTGATTGCAGCCAAATACTCCACAAGTCAGTGTGAACAAACACGGTTAACAGATTGACGCCATCCACATTCAAAAGTATCAAAAATGCGAGCAGCCCATGAAGGTTTAGTAGAAATTGTTAAACTGGACCGCTGAGTTTACAAAACAGCGAGAGCCACTCCCAAAACTGAACATTACCAAATGGGTTGCTTCCCCACTCACGAGGTTCAACCATATTCAAGCTCACCATCAGAGACCAATTTGCACATAGTCCAGTTCCATCAATGACAGTCAAGCAGTGAAATGCTGGGCAAGCCAGCATGCCATTACCAACCACAACATACCAGGGGTCCATATGTGGATTGCCCCCAGTAATAAAAACCCGAGCTTTGCAAATGTAGACTGTTACAATGCCCATCAAAGGAAGCTTGGCTTTTTGACAACACCTAATCCCAATGACCAAAGTCCGTGCTAACGAGCTCAGTAAAATTCTACCACACTGGAGGTTTTGCGAGAAGGTTCCTGTGCAGCAATACGACCCAGCATATTTGCAACACTTCGCTCATTGTGCTTTTCTGTGGGTGCCTAGCAGGGGCTAACATTTATAATATAGGGATTGTAGTGCTAATCTTAGCATCTACAAGGACTATAGAGTAAGAGCAGACCAATTCCCCCCAAAAATCATGTGGTCACAGGATCCACTTTTCCCAACAGAAACCACAGGCACCATACCATTACTGTAGAAGAGGCATTTGAAGCCAGTAAAAAAAAAATTTAAAAAAGGACGCAAAAGGCAATCCAGGTAAGTCCAAGTATCCCCTGCAGACAAGCAGGAATTTAGTGTGGACACACTATTTTGGCAGAATGAACTTAAGCATTCGCCAAATCCATTGAGCAGTCACCTTTCCTAGACTTATGTTACTGGGATTGTACCATGCACCGCAATCATTTTCAGGGTTTCCAGGCACACAGGATCTGGAATTTAAAATGAAAGGCGTAACAGATGGTGAGGAGAGTTGGAAGATTAGACACCGTTTCGCGCATCTGTTGGCGCATCAGAACCAGGAACAACCGACAATTGGGTGAGCATTTTCTCTAGGTGAAGGGTATGCACTCGGGCATTGTGTCCAGATGGGAGACCTGGGGGTGGAGTGTTACTATATTGACGTGGGAGGAGGATTGGGTTTAGCAGTTAATCATGTATTGAGTGAGGGTGACCAAAACAAACAGAGTATGGTCCTTGGTGCATAGTAGGAGGGCTTAGTTTAACATGCGTGGGTTTTGTAGTGGGAAGGTTTGTTCAATTGTAGATTTGGTTTATTGCCTTTTCATTCCTGATGCACTGGTGGTGGCACTGCGAGGTCTGCACCTTATTAGCCTGCCAACCTAAAGTAGGACGGTTACTGCTCCATCCAGAATATTGTCATTGTGGTTCACCTTTTCTTGTTTTGGCATCTATGTATAGTGTTGGAGGCTTACCTTCGTATTCTGTCTTTTGCTGGGTTGTGAATGCATCTCTAAACTGATGTATTGAACAGTTTCCTATGTTTCCCAGATGCCTTGTGGGATGAGCTCCACATCTCAGGACAGAAATCTGCCTGCTTTTTTTTCTCATAGCACCTGGATTCAAGGTCATTGGCTTTATGTTGAAAAAAGTAGTAAACCCCAAACTTGTGGTACGCTTCTCAAGAACGATATCCATTGCAAAGGTGAACTGGTTGTTTCAGTTTCATCTGTGAGATGACCATTGCAGTGAGCACCACATTTCTTGAGTCTCTTCATTCTGGTTGTGCCATAAGCCATTGGTATTTAGTCTAATATCAGCTTACAGCAGCATAAGAGCAGAAATATCTTCATTGTTCTGAAAGCTACCTTGGATAGGTCCTTTACTCATTTCCACAGACTGAATTTTTGTATATATGTAGCACGCCAGGATTATGGTATGGCAGGTTAATCACGGGGCTGAGATAGTCATCTTCTCTTCCCACAACATGCTTCTATATAGAGGTTCAATGCCTGCAGCTTTATAAGCCTTCGGTTAAATTCGTTTCCAGAGATTGGTTGATCAATATTTAGAATAGGAGGTTGCGTTTCTTTGCTATGTTTCTGCAAATGTCCTGTGGGCAACGGTTGTTGGGTGATCTTACTCATTCACTGGTTTGCGGAAAGGAAATTGTGTGAAGTTGGAGTTCTGTGGGTGGTGTTGGTTTCTCTCTGGTATGTTCGTTGTATCTGCGGTAGAGTCTATGGCTTTTGCAAAGGCATGCTGCAAAAGGTGCAGTTTTTCGTATTATGTACGTTTCTGTAGGTAGACCGCTATTCTGATTGCAAGTATAGCAACACTTCTTGATTCTGCTTTGTATAGACAAAAAAAACTTAGCATTTGACAGTCAGGTTGGTTGTAGGTGCTCCAACTTTCAGTTGGTTTTCTTAACTGGTTTGGGAGTAAATGTTTTAATGGATCTAATGGTTTCGTGGGCACTGGTGTAGCCAGCCCTTTTATCATCCATCTATAATTTGATGACAAAAATATCTGGCATTTGGTTGATATCCAGATTAGTGTTCTCCTGTAATTTCTTTAGAGTAAAATGTCTCAATTTGTTTGGCTATGGAGGTTATTTTGTGAGATTGGTGTGCGAGTTGCGAGGATGGCAGCAAAAGACCATATGGTGGTCGCTCCAGGTGGCCAGCATAGGGGGGGGGGCAACGGGCTGAGGGAGGCCCTTCCCTGCAGAAGGCTGCAAATAGTGTATATCCAGCCAGATGAATGGCTCAGTTCACTATTGCATTCCTGGGAGCATGTCTCCATGTATGGAAATAGCTGCAATTTATTTTTCTCTTCAACCAGATGCTAAAATGACCTAGTACAAGCGTTTCACTACTAGGCTGGCTATTTCATTTGTGAAGCTGGGTTTGTACGAGGGTGGTCTGCATACAAGTATAAGCAAGTTTATTTGGATGATTGGACTAGAAGCAATTCACAATCTTGGGTGGATAGAAACGATAGGGCAGAGCAAGGCCTCCCAAGGCTTTGTATAACTTAAGGTTTGTGGGTTTCATGGGCTACTACATTACTCTGTAGTCATCCAATAGCCAGGTTTCAGTGAGCAATAGCATCACTGATAACAAAACATGGCCTTTAGGCTAGGAATATCGACTCAGGCATGACTTCACCATATGCACAGCAGTCTAGGCGTGGAAGCCTCCACCATTACGTTTAGCAATGGGAGTTTCCCAGCACAGGTGCAAAAAGGAACTGTAACCACTTATCAAATTCTAAAATTCTTGTAGGAGTTTCCTGAAGAGCCTCTATTGCAACAGCCAGGATACAATGTAACATTTTGAATCTTCCACTGGCATGGCCTTTCTCTTGAGCCACTGCCCCCCCCCCCCCCCCACCTGTCCCCAGGGAAGGCAGGTTTCGGCTGCAAGGCAAGAGAATGAGGTCCAATGCCACCATGCAGGTAAGTAAGGGACAAACAAACCGAATATCCCTTCCCTATTCTAATAGGGCTAAAAGGAATCATGCATCCCTTCAATTAGGTTAGGGAAGTGATAAGTTGCATTCAGGGCAAAAATGGCAGTGTAAATTAGCCATTTCAGTGGCATGCAAGCTGCCTGGCCTCACTCTATGCTGCAGGTTTGTCCTACATGGCCGTTTTTTGGCATCCTGCGATAATATTGCCTGGATAGCAGCTTGAAAGTATTCATTCAAACTAATCAGTACCAGGAACTCACCAGCTTCACAATGCCACTTAGTACAGCAACGCTGAACCAAACTAAACTTTGCTCAACTTAGTTTTAGAGCACCACTGGCTGAGTTGTTAAACGTTTTAAGCTCCGTTTGGTATATCCTCACTGCATAGGTAGAAGTGTTGAGGAAAATACCCCAAATGGAGTAACCTGCATACCCGGTGCTCTTATAGCACTAGTTTTGATTAAATGAATGTGGGGACCAGTAGACGACATTAGGACAGCATGGACTGGGGCTTCGTAAAGAAAGATGCAGGGATCTGAACATCAAGTTGACCAAAGCCGGTGCAGATGCATCTCATTGCATAATTATGATTTGAGGTACTCCCAGAGTAATATCAGGGCACCACAGCTGTACTCCGTGTCTGCATATGCAGCCCTGGAGCAAACTCCACTTCAGGGAGGGGTCACATTCCATCACCACCACCCCCCCCCCCCCCATCTCAACACTCCCTGCACTTCCGTAATGTCAGGATGTATTCGGGAGAAGAACTCAACTCGGACTGCATCCTTCATCTCCCCCAAACCCCCAGCACCGTGTGCCACCCGACACCAAGCGATAGATTTACCCCACCCCTCCTCCACCAAAACGGTGCGATGTCACCGGCTCCTCAGACGTCTGAGGTATTACTTCACTAGAAGCAGTCTGGGGCGATACAGGAAGGCACTCAATACATAGGACACCGGTGCCTCCCTCAACGAGGCTGGCAGTGTAGAGAGGGGCGGGGAGGTACCACCGGGGACGCAGAATGGCGCATGCGTGCATCCTGCTCAGCTGCAGAGCAGTCTACGCCTTTAGCACTCCCATCACATCCCCGGGCTTTCGCATCACTAGCTGACTGTACTGCAGGCCTTTATGAGTCATGTGCCTGTGCCCCCTTCCCCCCCCAGCCGCTGTAGAACTGGATGCAGCCCGAGTGCAAGCAGAACTTGCATAAGATTAGAAAATGTGTCTGTACACGGCAGGATCCGTTACTGAAAACCCACTTCCGGCTCAAAGCATTAACGTTAAACAGGGGGCAGAGCAAAGAAGCAACCAAAAACCACCTTCAAAGCAGGAGGGTGGTTCTTTTCTGCGCACGACCAACATTTCGAATACTCGCTGCCTTGGAAATATCAAATGCAACCACTTGTATGTAGCGCTAAAATGCACTAATACACTTTAGTAACCCTACGGGAACCACATTCTCACCCACCCAACGCGTTGTTTTGTAGTCTCCGAACAAGTTACCACCACAGCCGAGACTACCCCTCCACTCTCCAGTGGACCGCCCCAATTCCAGCATCCCAACACCACAATCTTTAACCCCTCGGTGCGTCCCCATACACAGTGCTCTACAAGTCCAATGTACAAGCGATGTATGACGCATCAATGAAGCCCCCCCCCCCTGCTGCAGAGGTCCATGCACGTTAAATACTAATTCTCTGGTGACTATTTAGTACCCTGGACTCAGTCAAGTAGTAGCTAGGCATGTTAAGCCACTGCCACCCTCCCCCGGCCTGTGTTCCACATGCACAGCACACTGGTGACAAGGGTATGTTTTTAGCATGCCAGGATGTCTTGTGTGGTCTAACACGAAGCACGCCGAATGTGTTCACCCATTGGTTGTCCATGCCTACCAGTTGAGTTAGGCCGCATGCCTTGGCCCTGCCCAGTGGTACGAAGCCGGATTCCCCGTGCACACGGCTACACATGCAGTTCAACCAGATGAGCCCTGCACTGTATGCAGATGGCTTGTAAACCAAGTCTGGGTGGCCATCTGCCCCGCCCATCAATGCCTTCGCTAATTGGTCTGTATTCTAGCTCCCTACAGTTCCCATGACCATCTTTAAATCCAGTGGGATGGCCCAAACCTTCCAGAGTTGGCCTTCACCACTTACTGCGTGATTATCTCCAGTTTTGCAGGGGCAACACTGGTTCTTCTGGTCAAAAAGAACCAGAATAACCACCTCATTGCTGATATGAAATTGGCTGACAAACCTGTACCAGCACACAGCTTTGCAATGCACTTGCCTGCAAAAGGCAAGTCTACATTCCAAGGTATATCAGGAGCACCTGGCACCCCAATAATTAGTTGGTCATTTATATAGCACCTTTATCCCATTAGTATGGCCTCAAAGCACTTATGGGAACGCCCTCAGGAGACCGAAGTTCAAGGTAAGGGAATATTGACAGGGAGAATT
Source organism: Ambystoma mexicanum (assembly GCF_040938575.1). NCBI lineage: Eukaryota > Metazoa > Chordata > Amphibia > Caudata > Ambystomatidae > Ambystoma > Ambystoma mexicanum. Next base: position 1,090,721,272 of record NC_090936.1, read on the forward strand.
GAATGCGTGTATGCATATGGCCAAGATATGGAGTTAGGTGGGTTGGCCATGCTCTATTAAGCTACCCATGATGGTCAGCCATGAGGAGAATAAGCTTTCACTATAGGATGGAAGGGAAAATGACCGTAGCCACTCCTGGAGGTACTCCCTTTTCTGTTCCATCTATGGATGCATAGACAGACACCAAAACTCCCAAGGCCAATTTAAGCCAAATGAACATGCGTGCCAATTTTGGATTGCCAGCATTACATATAAATGTGGTTGAGCTGAACCACTGTGGTTTGAATCACTTAATTAGTTGAGGAACAAGGCCTGTGTGCACTTCTAGCTGTACCACTACCCGCAATGGCCATCCATCACCAGTTCTATAACTTTGAACCACCATATAAGCCATATCAGGTTAATGAAACAAACTGGAGACAAGGGAACTTGAAACCTTAAACGAGACAGGCGACAACAGGATTGCTCAAGTTAAACTGAAAACATACAGGAACTGATCTTCCCAAGCCTCAAAGTACTGGTGAGCACCACCCAACAGCAAGCTGGGGTAGAAACATCTACACATGGGAGGCAACTTCGGTCTGTAGGTTGAAAAAAATACAAGTGAACCACCAAGCTGAAGAGTGGTGGGGAAGAGGGTGGTGTAAGATTGTGGAAGGCCTATCCTCAGTTTGCACTCTCTTGGACCTATCCACTTTGCTCACAAGGTACCCTTTCAAAGCATACATTGCCTATTCAATGTACATGTCGCTCCCAAATACAGGAAGGGCATTACCTTAGTTTAGGTACAATACTGCATTTGACAGGATTTAGTGTGTGGTGGCAGCCTGGAACCCCAGATTATAGGCCCTGGAACAAATGACGGTGGTGAGCCATTATCATGCATCTGCTAATATGGTTCACCATTGCTGGGGCAATGCATTTCTTGTAACCAGTCTAGCTACATGCCACTGCCTAGGTGACATGTTCTACAGCAGAACGTGTCATCTACAACAGACAAGGTTAGCACGCATCCCCTAGTTAGCTCCCATTTGTTGCAAGCGATTAACAGTTTGTTCCCAAAATGCATCTCCTGCTTGCTGGGTTATGCCCAATACAAGAGCAGCTTCCAACTCATGCTCGCAAAAGCTTTATTTCCATCCCTGCGGCAATGCCCTGCAAGCCTATTTAATACAGTAGAAAAATCAAACAGCCCAAGTGGAATAAGAGCTGCGTTGCCACACAGAAAAAAGTGGGTGCTCCAGGGAGCCCCATCTTCCACTTCTATGCCAGCCTAGTTCTTAGTCAGGGGGTGGGGGGGGGGGGGGGGTGCAGATAAAGGCCAAGTAAGGGTGCAGAGAACTAGGGCAGTCAAATGACTACTTTGACTAGTCATCCCCAAAACGGGGGGTGAAAGCAGTGTTTAAACCGAAGTTTACCCAACACCACAATTTAGCAGAAAAGAGAAGACCAGCTGTAGGATCCTTAGCAGAGGAACCACAAGGGTGGTCCAATAAGACTGCCTAAAACATCCTGTGCCTAAATACAGCAAACACCCAATGCCCTCTTTCCCAACAAAATATGGGCACCTTCTCAATTAGTTAATGCAAAGTCCTGATCATAACCATGAAATCAGGCACACAAGAGCCAACTTCAAAGTATGCAACGCCACCCTATACTGCAATAGAAATACTTCCCACCTACAGATTGGAAGGCCCCCACACCCCCCTCCCAAGGACAAAATCGCAATAGCAGACATACTTTAGCATCTTTCTCTGGTAAGGTTGCCCAAAAGCAAAGGCTTCCAACCAATCTTATACAGAACTGTTAGCTAAGACAACTCAGCGCCTACAATATGGCAGAAGCAAAGACCATTAACGATTGTGTTTACTGCAATGTACACATTTGAATAGGCTATGCCAGCTTGTACAATAACTGGCACGACCCAGAGCAATGCCTGAACACCCATTTCCACATCTATCTACAACAGAGAAGTAGTTGAGGACCACTGAACTATGAAGCACCATTCAAATGTTAGGTAAAGCGCCTGCTGCTCCCATGGGTACGTTTTACTGATGTTGGGTAGTAGTAGCAACACTGCACCAACCAAAGCCTGACCCAAACCAAGAAAAACAATGGTTGGAAACATGGTCATTCTATGCTTAATGCATAGTATGTAGCTGGGATTTAAACTATTCACCCCACTGACACGTTCAACGTCTTCTAGAGCTATGGGGAATTGTCAAGATGTTGTCCCACTCCTTAAAGAACCTACCAGTGGAGCCAACTAGACCCTCGAGATAAGCCAGTAGTGCAACACCTACGATACAGGTCTCAAATTAACACCAGGCCAGAAACTTCAAAGTGTACATGGCAAGGTAAAATTGATGTGCCTAGCGAGCACACCACCTCCATTTTCGCTAGGGCAAATGGAACAGTGGTGGCCCCGATCAGGCCGACTGGCCTATAGGGCAACAACCAAACCAAAAACGTAACATGCTAGGGTGGCTCAGCAAGGGGGCCACTTTTTTGGCCAATGTGGGCCAGTTTGTTAAGTTACTTCATGTGGTGAGTAGTTTGACCAAGGTTACTGAATAACTATTCTATAAAATGCACATTTTACATCACATCAAAAACCTCTTGGGTACTACTCAAAGAATGAATTGCCATTGGCAACTGTCACATTGATGCCCGAGAAAGTTATTCCCCAGGCCGCCCCTGTCCCCAATCCAGATAAGCATAGACTTATCTGAAAAGTCACTCCTCTTTTCAGGCAGTGTTATGCAGCTCTTATGCAACACAACCATGCCCTCTACAAGCAGGAACGTTTCTGGTAGTCATTTAGTTCCTCCTTGTAGCCTTGAAGACCCTGGCTAGCTTGACAACAGCTACAAGGAATGACTCACCAGACCTACTGGTAACAGCCAAGACATTAGAATTAAATGCATTTGGAAACTACAAGACAAAAGGCATAATGGGATGACCATAAATGCGTTTGCATCTCATGTGGCTAGACTGTTAGCACCCTTATGACGAACTCTGGTTGTCTACGAATGTCCTGTCTTGACCACCCTGCTTTAGAAAAATCAATAGCAGGTTGTGAGATTTGTACTCAAGCCCTGAAGTTACACATCAACCGATTGGACCACTCACGGTAGCACATCCAAGCCACTGAGCAAGGCAGGCTGCCACTGCTATAATACATCACACCAGTATCCAATAGGGGCTTGGAAGTAACCATTAGAGCACACGTTCAACCCTCCAAGGCCCTGATAAATAAAACAAGAGGCCAGATTGAACATGAGAAAGCTCAATAACAGCGTGGGTGGAGGAAGAGTACAGTCAGATCAATATAGCAATCGATAGTTTCTGCAGTGGGGGTAGTAGAACGCCTGTGCCAGAACGTGGTGCAAGCAAACTCCTCAAACCACATTTTAAAAAGGTTTAGCGCTTTAAATGCTGATTTTGACACAATCCTCCCTCCGTCCTGAAATATCCCTCACTACAATGGTTTTATCTCCATGGATGGCTCCTTCCCAGGGGAAGAACAAAACCTACATTGTGGGGTGTTACCCTGTTACCCCTTCAAATGTTGGGAAAGTCACCAAGTTTAAAGATACTTGGGAAGGGGCAAATTGGGTGCGGCATCCAACGTCTTCGTGCATTCTAAAGAGACTAGTCTACTGCAGCTTCAATGTTATAAGCAGTTAACTCTCCTTTACATCTGAAAGCACCCACTTAGGGGCACTGAGAATTAGCGGTCTCCTGTCCCCTCTGCCCTTCCAGTCAATCCCCTGGCATGCACTTCGTTTCAATTGCTTTAAAAATTATGCATATGGCGGCAGGTGTTAAATGCTTAACGTTAGTAATTGCCGGGCCTTTGTTAACATAGAAGCCCAGGCGCCGATTAACATCTGTCCCGGCCGGCGCCTCTATAGGTCAACCAGGGGGTGGGGGTTATGACGACCTGAAGCACGCCCAGCTCACTGGCGCGTTACCCGCGCTCCATCAGGTTTAACAAGATGTTGCCATTATAAGTTAAAAACCGATACAGTAGACGTTTTCCATGTGAGCCGGAAAGCAGGCTGCGCCTCATCATTTAGGCGCCAAACTGCCGCGTGAAGACGATGTGACACACCCCGGGGGCCCGAGTGAGGGCAGAGCTCGCTGCATACACCCCCCGCCCCAACCCCACCGCGCACGAATGGGTTCGTGTGAGCCGCGCGTTTACGAATACAAGAGAAAGGCCAAATTCTAAAGATGAAATGCGCCAAACGCGGGAACCCTTGTTCTCCCGCGCAAGCAGCTACGCAGCAGCCTTCGGTTACGCCATTTTTCTCCCATTTTCCTACGCCACATGCTCGAGAGGTGGGGCAGGGGAGTACAGGGCGGTCAGAGGAACACTGGAAATCAACCCCGACAAGGGGTACGCGGCTCGGGTACTCAAATTTTACAGGCAATTTGTTTTTTCAGAAGCATTCTGCTTGTACTGGGAAAATGATATATTCATGAAAAGTGTGCTCGCTCCACCCTTTCCGCCCATCGATAGGTTATTCAGAGCCTCGCCCCAAAGAAATTCACCTCCCCCACCCCAGCCCCCGTTACAGACGGGAGACGAGCAATGGGCGCCTTCCAAGCACTGAATGACCAACGCGTGCTAAACACTGGCGCCCACCCCTCAGAATGGCACCGTGGAGCCGCAAATGGCGACCCGCCAGTATAAATCTGTAAAGCGGATTACAGCTGCAGCTAAACACTTCACGGAATTAGACCGTCAACAGCCACGTTCACAGCCCGTTAACAGGTCCACCAGTCAGCAGGTCCCCCGGGGCCCGCGATTACCCAATAGGTTTATGAATTCCACAGGAGCTACGGGCAAAACCCTTGCCCACTCACGATCAGCATATACACGTTTTCTATAAAACGTCATATGCAGGAACCATGACTGTAGGAGAAACTTGGCCCCCCCCCCCCAAAAAAAACGCCATGTCTCCTTCCAAATGCGCCCACTAAACTGCAAGCGTATTCGTAGTGACAAGCAACCACCACTTGTATAAAAAGCGGTTGACTGACCAGTCTAACAAATGGTACTAAGTCTACTATGTGTCTACAAGTCCCAACCTCCATTCTCGTCCCAACCCCTATTCACCCTCCCCGAAAAAGAAAAAAAAAACGCCACCTCGTGATAGACCTCAAGGGAAGATTTTAACACCGCGTGTGTCTACCTGATCGCCCCAATACCGGTTCACAATGCTAGCAGCCCCCCCATAGTGTTGCAGTGGCTTCCCACCACGGTGCTACCTTCAAGGACAAAGCGCACATTTTCCCTCCATTTTACATGCCGCCCTCCACAGACCAAAATGGAGAAAAACTTCATCCATCTTGTGCGGCGAGAACACGAAGTTTGATCTTTGCCAGGAAGGCACGCGGGGAACGAAGAGAAACCCATCACGCTAAAAAGAACACCCGTGGTTCAACACCAGCAAATACCTCCCACAACAAAGAAACAAGTCACCCAATAATTATCAACGGCACACTTTCAAAAGTTAGGATTGCATTCGTCACCACGAAGACACAGTGCTACAAACGCTGCGTTCTTGGAGATAACACACGGCAAGAGGCGACACTAAACTAAAACACACGGGAAATCCACATGTGAAGGGCGCAGCCGGCTTACCATGGCTGAAAGCGAACCTGTCCGCACCACAGAGAGAAGAGGAAAGAGCCCGGCTCGAGCGAAAAAATAAGCTCCTCCCGCTGCACTGCACAGTCCTGCCCTGGGCTGCTCCTCTCTTTGTGAAATTTATTGAAAAACAGGCGCAGCTGTGTGGAGCAGGGCGGCCGTCTTAAAGGCACAGCCCGGTGTTTTTTCCGAGCAGGCCCATCCTTGCAGCGACAGTGAGGAGGAGTGCAAACGGTATGCAGAGAGATGATGCAGCAGGCAGTGGCTGTCGCCTTTTAGTAATACGCGTGGGCGTGTGCGCTTCTTTTGCACTTTGCGTCAGCGTGTGTTTGTTCAAAGCATGATATGCATTTTCAAACGAGAGAAACGTGTAATGATGACCTCGCAGACATGTTACATGTAGTAGTGGCTGCCCGGCCCATGAGTATATCATTAGTCGCAATGAGTTATAAAGTTGTCGTATGCACCGGCATTTAGCTCTAAACCAGTGGGACAATAAACAAGCATTGGCAATGCCAACCGTTTTGGCTTTTGTGTAGGCATGGGAAATGCCTTTGCCAGGCACTGCCTTAGTGGTATTAACTGGCCTTTGAGGCAAAATGGCGCGAGTACCTTGGCATCTAATAGCAGTGCCTAGCAGGTGCATAATATTTGTACATAAGTGTAATAGTATGCCAGAGGACGGGGCGTTCGCATCAACAATATCACAAACTAGCAAAGTTTCTAGGGCCCATCCAAAACCTTCCCCCTGCAATAACGGAGGACTCAGCTATGGAGCAAGTTATACTGTCTTTTGTTCTCCAATAGTCAGGGATCGTACAGGAAACCACACATCTCTGGCAATCTCAGCTTCTGAGCCTGTGTCACACAGTTTTGTATCGTGGTGGCGTGCACACATTAAAACCATCCCCAAAAACCTACAGGAATCCCCTATTGGTTAGCTCGGGCTTACTACCTATGAAACACATATACATCTGTATTCTCACTGGTCTTCCCATGTCAGGTGGCTTCACCTGAGATTTCCCCCAAAACTATCTGTTACTTTGTTGTAGGGTCGCACGAAGACCATTGGCCCGTGCAACATTCTACACCACCCCATGATCTGAGCATCTGGATTGGCTGGAGCGGGTCGCCCCAGGCCTGGGACCCTGTTTCGTTCACAGTGCTGTGTACCTTTTCAAAGTGATGAGAAAGACTATGGGCCTCATTATGAGTCTGGCGATAATCCTGCCGGTGCTACTGCCGGGGTGCTGCCAGACTTGTAATATTTTACAGGCGCCTGACTTCCCGGTGCCACCGGGAGATTACAAGTCCGGCAGCCCGGGAAGTCAGGCGCCGGTAAAATGTAAGTCCCCATTCCCATAGAGACCCACAGGACTCTATGTGAGTGGGGACTCGTAAGCGCCAGCACCGTTTTTTAACGGTGCCAGCGCTTCCGTGAAGGGTCTGCCTACCGTTGCCCCTGCGCCCGGCAGTGTCAGACCTGTCGGGCGCAGCGTCCACGGCAGGCAAACTTGTAATTTGCCGGTCCGGAAACAAGGGTGCCAGTGAGGTTACCGGCACCCTTGTTTCTGGACCGGCAGGGTCCTAGTGAGGCCCGATGTGTCCTCATTGTTACCACTGGTCTGATCACCTAGCCTGAGAGAGTGCCTGCAGTTTTCAGTTTTTGGTGGACAACGCATGTATCAATCTTGTCTGCTTCACTGGAAACAGCTCCTCTTCTCACCATCAACAAATAGCCATTGTTCGGCTCTGCTGGGTCATGTGTGCGAGGACCACAAAACTGAGTCTTTCTGTCTACAATTATGAGGATTTTATTCTGTATTTCCCAGGTGCCTCATCACCTCGGGAATCTGGAATTTTCCACCCGCCCTTGTTCTTGGCTGCGAACATCGTCTCTGTGCTTCGTGCTGCAGGGACTGCACTTTTCCCTCAATGTATTTGAGGCCTGTGGTTTCACGTGTATTCACTACAGTCCTTCTATGGTTTCCCTATACGTTCTAATATCTTCTTAGAGGTTACTCGCGATAGAGCCCTATAGGTAGGTTCCTTATACGTCCCTGTAGCTCCTTATGGTTAGTTGTGGTAAAGCGGTTGCAAGCTCAGTCCACGTATGCTTGGCTTTCTTGTGTTTCTGCATTTGGCTAAAGGAAAGGAAACACTCTTGACAGTATGTCCATGTATCTGTCCTCTATCTATAGAAGGTGTAAGCATGTTCTTCGTGTATACGTGTGTGTATCTGCGTATCTTTGTGCAGCAATGCAAATTTGCTTCGTGACTAACGCTGCTATTTTGTGTTGTCACTAGTGACATCATCACGGCTGGACCTTGTCATCAGTTAATCTGATCCATTGATGAGGCACTTATCTCTTCGAAGCCGTCAACTGGATATGGGTTAAAGGGTTGTCTGAGGGAATATCCTTTTGCATAAGTGGGATACACTGGCGTGCCTGGTGATAGGCCGTACATCGAGTTGCATCTTTCTTTTCTCTTTCTCCGGACTGTCATTCGCATAGGGAGCATGAGGGCCATTCCAGGCACCCCCTCTTCATATGCCAAAACCGTTGACTTTGCCAATGCTTGTTTCTAACAGGGCTTCAGTGAAGGACATGCATTGTGCTCATAAATCGAGTGGCTGAAAGCAGACCTGGTTAAGACATTTTTATTACACCTGCAGTGTGTTTACAGCTCCAATTAAATTGGGGCTCATTATAAGTTTGCCGGTCCAGAAATTAAGTGCTGGTAATAACGTTTACCAGCACTTTTTACAGACTGGCAAACTACACGTTTGCCAGTGGGGTGGCCTGATTTACCTCCAGCCAAGAGGTTGATTTCAGTAATAAAATGATGCAGGTAATTCTGTTTCTGAAAGAGAGGCCATCCAACCCCACCTTTTCATAATGCTCCATGGCAAAAGCACAGGGTGCTCATGTGCCTTGCAAAGTTCCAAAAGGCCCAGGTGCCTTATTAATCTTCTGCACCTCTGATCAAAACATAAACATTGTGTAATGTACCCTAGTCAGCCTGGTGGCATGCTAAACTGTAAATATAAGCCATGTCTGGTTTGGACATGGTCGCTGTTTTGGTCATACAGTATTCAGCCAAATCATTTGGATATCATACTTGTGTCAGCTTGGTGAGCAGTGTCCTAGCTATGACAGAGCTGTATTAGCCATCTGGCTTGGTTGTCTCTGCAACTGCCACATGGGACAGTGCCCAGTAAGCTTCCACTTTGAACCTCCTGTGGAAAGCCAACACCTTTCTCCCATGGCACTGGAGCCCTCCCCAGGAGATCCCCTGGAAACTCATGCTCTAAAGACATTCCTACCATAACAAAACCACACTGGCACTAGAATGCTGATTTTAAGAGTCCCTTTGACGTCTGCAGAACTGGGAAAGGGTGGAGTTAGAGTAGCCAGATGTAACGCTCACCTGATTCCCGTAGAGGCGCCGGTCTTGACTGGGCGTATACCGTATCTGCAAAGGTGATGTGTAACACACGGCTGGCTCTTTGGGCTGGACCACTGTGCACTGTATGTCTGACTTGAAGGGTAAGATGTCTGCAGATAGAAAATATGGGATTAAGGAACTGGGTTATTGAATGTCTCTCTCTTCTTCCCTTTCTCTTCTCCTGTAGAACCCCAAAGGTTAACGCTCTCACCTTAGGTAAGTGAACGCCGTGCTCTCCATCTGCCTCGGGGCAGGGTGCTGTAACCAGTTTCTTCACTGGATAAGGGGAGCAGGCCTCTTGACTTCAGAGGACTGCTGTCCGTCGTTTACTGCACGAACGGTAAGTTTCGAGTAATTCTAATGTCTTTAAAGTCTTTAGTAATGATGTTTCTTGTTTTGCAGGGTTCCGGCGATGGCGGATGACGGGCTGAAGTGAGTTGAAGATGGAGCCCGTGTGATGAATAGAAGCGCCTGGAAGCACGTAAGTAAGCGCTTGTTGCCTGCTTCACGATGCGCTCTAACTGTCTTTTTATTTTACAGGTACAAGTTCGGAGGGGCTGCAGGGTGCCGGAATACCCACTGGGTTAGATGTGGAAAGGAGTAATGGCACGTGAGTATTAAAGTTCCCCAATGTCTTTAAACGCACCTTGTTTTGTCTTTCAGATGCGGGATGCAGCGCCGAAGGCCTCCGGAGTGTGCGAAGAGTTGGTAAGCTTTTGTCTTTCAGATGCCGGAATGCAGTGTGAAGACCTCCGGAGCGCACGAAGAGTAGGTAAGCCTTTGTCTTTCAGATGCCGGAATGCAGCGCGAGGCGTTGGTGACAGCCGATGGACCAGGTAAGTGAAGAGCTGTCACTGAAGACCGTAATGCTAACCTGTTCTTTCTTGTCTTTATAGGTGTTGCTGAAGACTGGATTCAGGATGGTAAGCCTTTTTCCTTAGGCCCAGGATCAGATGCAGAAGACACGATGAGCGTTCTGCTGCAGAGGATGCAGAATAACGCAAAGCAAGATTCATCCATCGGGTGTGGTTTAAATAGCCTCCTGTAGTGCTTAGGTGTCTCCTTCCACAGCCACGCCTAGGTAAGAAAAGAGTTCCTGCTTTCCAGAAGAGTTCCAGTGTTCTGAATCTAGGGAGTGGCTCCTGCCCCACCCAACAGGAAAAGTAGTTCCAAACAGAAGAGGATCAGAGGCTCAACTGGCAGGCAAGTAAGCAGCATGGTCTGCTGCAGGTAAGTCCACCCACGCATTATGAGCCCGGCGCTTCCAGCGCTGGGACTGGGCATATTTATGAGCCTGGTGCCACTGGCGCCAGGACTGGGTCCAAAAGGTCCCAATTGGGACTGGTTGGCACTCGGAACCTGGGTTATGGATCTGCTTCCAAGGGAGTTGGGAAAACCCTGACCTTTTGGAAGCAGAGATCATGACAGTACCCCCCCTCAAGGCCCCTCCCAAACCGGGCTTCTCCGGGGGTTTTGGCTTGTCAGGAAATGTTCGGTGAAATCTTTTGATTAGGCGAGGAGCGTGGACATATTCAGCAGGTTCCCAGGATCTCTCTTGGGGGCCGTAGCCTTTCCAGTCAATTAGGTAAAATAGTTTAGATTTGGAGATCTTGGAGTCCAGAATGCTTTTGACTTCAAACTCAAGTTCTCCATCAACTAGGATAGGTTTTGGAGATTTAGTTAGTCGGGTTTGAGGTTGCACGGGTTTTAATAGAGAGACGTGGAAGACCGGATGTATCTTCATGTGCGGGGGCAAGTCCAACTTGACCGCTACTGGGTTTACTATGGTAGTGATGGAATAGGGACCAAGGTATCTTGGGTTGAATGTGCGTGGCCCTTTTAGAGGTAGATATTTGGTGGATAACCAGACTTGATCCCCTACTTGATATTGAGGGGCTTCCTTCCGATGTTGATCTGCTCCTTTCTTGTATTGTTCTTTAGCCCTTTGAAGGTGAGAAACAGCTTCCTTAAAGGCTTGGGTGATTGTAGAATGCAGGTAGTCTACTGCTGGTCTTTCAAGATCTTGGAGGGGATCCAACTCCGAGGTTCGAGGGTGACTGCCGTACAAAAGAAAAAACGGGGTTTTCCCAGTTCCCGAATGGACAGAGTTATTGTAGGCATATTCGGCTATCCAAAGGATGTCTTTCCAAGTTTTTTCAGTTTGTTGCAGCATGCAGCGTAAATACTGTTCCAGAGTTTGATTGGTCCTCTCGGTTTGTCCGTCGGTCTGAGGGTGGTGACTGGTCGATAGTCTCACATCAATTTGAGCCGACCGACAGCAACTTCGCCAAAAATGAGAAATAAATTGACTACCTCGATCTGAAATTAGAACCGAAGGAAAACCGTGCAGTCGGACGATGTTTTCGAGAAATTCTCGGGCCAGAGTTGCTGCTGTTGGCAAGCCTTTGAGTGGAATGAAATGCGCCATCTTGGAGAATAAGTCCACGATTACTAGAATCGTATTGTATCCGGAGCATGGAGGTAGATCGGTGATGAAGTCCATAGAAAGCGTATGCCAAGGGCGAGGTGGGATGTCAATAGGGCGTAAGAGGCCTGCTGGTCTTTCCTTTTGACTCTTGTTTTGGGCGCATACTCCACAGGACATTATAAAGTCTCTGATATCTTTTTTCCAAGACGGCCACCAGAAGTAGCGCTTGATCTTTTCTGAGGTCTTGGCCATACCGGGATGTCCTTCCATTAAAGAATCGTGATAACAAGAGATTACTTTTTTCTGTAAATCTGTGCTGGGTAGGTATAATCGTTCTTGGAAATACAATAAGTTGTCCTTTACTGCAAAGTCCTTTCCCTGCAGATGCCAATTCTGTATGTCTGCTGGAGTTACAAGTTGCCTGGCCTTATCCTTAACTTCCTCTATGGATTCTGTGGCGATTACACCCAGAATTCTTAGTTCGGGAATGATTGGTACAGGTTTAGGGTTGATCAAGTGTTCTTCCACTCCCATCCGAGAAAGGGCATCAGCTTTACCGTTCTTTGTACCAGGTCGATAGGTAATTATGAAGTCAAACTCGGCAAAGAATAATGCCCAACGGAGTTGTCTAGAGGATTGGGCTTTTGCGGTTTTCAAATATTGCAGGTTTCGGTGATCCGTAATCACAGTAACGGTGTGTCGGGCCCCCAGCAGATAATGCCGCCAAGCCTTAAAGGCAGACTTGATAGCCAGAAGTTCCTTGTCAGTAATCGTGTAATTGATTTCAGGAGGCGAGAATTTGCGGGACCAAAATGCCACGGGATGCAACTGATTGGTTACCGGGTCCTTTTGTGATAGAACGGCCCCCATGGCAAGGCTTGAAGCATCAGTTTCCACGATGTAGGGGAGTTCGGGGTGAGGGTGTTTTAAGATTGGTGCAGAGATAACTTTAGTCTTCAAATCCTGGAAAGCTTGTTCCGCCTCGGTAGACCATTCAAAATGTTTGTTTTTCTTTAACAAGGCAGTGATGGGCTGGACTATTCGAGAGAATTCGGAGATAAACCTGCGGTAAAAGTTAGCGAAGCCTAACATGCTTTGCACACCTTTTACGGAGGATGGTGATGGCCATTTGAGAACTGCATCGACCTTCTTTGAATCCATACGCACTCCGCCAGGTGATAATATGAATCCCAAGAATTCAACTTCAGTCACGTTGAAAACACATTTTTCCAACTTAGCGAAAAGTTTGTGTTGACGCAATCTTTCGAGGACCATTTTCACGTGTTTCCGATGTTCAGATTCCGATGAAGAATAAACGAGGATGTCGTCAATGTAAACAACAACACACACATCTATGAGCTCTCTGAGGACATCGTTCATAAAATATTGAAAGGCGGCCAGGGCATTGCAAAGTCCGAAGGGCATGACCTGATATTCAAATAGTCCATACTTGGTGCGGAAGGCCGTCTTCCATTCATCGCCCTCTTTTACTCGTACCAAGTAGTAAGCTCCTCTAAGATCCAGCTTTGTATATATGCATGCTTTTCTGACTTGGTCCAGGAGTTCAGGGATCAAAGGTAACGGATATCTATTCTTAACGGTGATCTGGTTCAGGGAGCGATAATCTATACAAGTTCTAAGGTCTCCTTCCTTTTTTGGAACGAAGAACAAAGCTGAAGAAGCAGGGGACTTGGAAGGACGAATAAACCCATTTGCCAGGTATTGATCCAGGTATTGACGAAGGTGAAGGTTCTCAGGCACGGTGAGGGCATAAATTCTACTACAAGGAGGAGTAGATCCAGGTATCAGGTCTATCTGGCAGTCATAAGACCTATGAGGAGGTAGAGAGTTAGCCTGATCCTTCCGGAAAACATCTTGGTATTCTAGGTATTCGGGAGGTAATTGGGGAGTCTCTGAAGAAATTGCTGCCAGTGCAACACCAGGTGGAGGGTGACAAGTAGAGACACATTCTGGAAACTGGACCGTTCTTGCTCGCCAATCGATCAGAGGATTGTGTTTCTCTAACCAAGGTATTCCTAGAATAATCTGAAACTGAGGGGCCTTGATCACATCGAACACGATCTTCTCATGGTGTCCATCTTGACTTACTAGCGTCACCTCTTGAGTGGTATGCGTTACTGGCCCGGAGGCTATCTCCGTACCATCCACCGTAGTAATGACGTCCTTTACAGCCTTGGGACAAAGAGTTAGATTCATCCTCAAAACCATTTCATGATCCACATAATTGCCGATGGCACCGCTGTCGACGTAAGCTTCAATTGCATGTAATCGATCCGGATTATCAGGGCTAATGAGGACCATAGGTATCACGAAATGCGAGGTCACGGAACTGGTTTTCACGCTCGGCAAGAGGACCTCTATTCTTGTCGGGCGAGGTCGTTTCCCTGCTCAGAGTTTGTAACTTTGGTAACTGCAGCTCCTACTGCCTTCTTGGCAGGTTTCACCGGACAGTCTCGAAGAAAGTGCCCTGAGTTTCCGCAATAGAGGCATAATTGCAACTGTTTTCTCCTTTCCCGCTCCTTTTGTGTTAGAGGACCTTTCAGACCCCCTATTTGCATGGGTTCCCCGGAGTCTACTCCTTTGGAAGGAGTTGGCGGTTTGGAAAATACTCGAGCATCAAACTTGGAACGATCGGCCTTCCTGTTCTGCAGTCTGTGATCTATTTGAATGACTAAGTCTATATAGTCCGAACAATCTTGTGGGGGATTCACTACTTGGGCTAACACATCTTTGAGCTCTCCACGTAGACCTCTATAAAACAGCGTAATCCTTTTGTCCTCAGGCCATTGAGTTTCCACTATCAGTCTGTTGAAAGACGCAATATAAGCCAAAAGGTCTTGATTACCTTGTCACAACGAAAGAAGCTCATTGTCCAAGGCCTGCCCCTGTGAATGTCTTGCGAACAGTTTTTCCATACTGAGCTGAAAAGCTTGAAAATCATGGAGGACCGGATCATCTTGATTTACTAGAGGGATCGACCAGTCTGCCGCATTGCCACTAAGGTACGAAAGCACGAAAGCTACTTTAGCTTGATCAGTTGGAAAGGCTGCTGGCCGGCATAAGAAATGCAACCGGCACTGATTGATAAATACTGCAAACCTCTTTGGGTCACCAGAAAATCATTCGGGCGGAGCCAGAGGTACATTCCCAGGTAGGTTGATCTGCACTGGATTCATAGAGGATGTAGAAGGAAGATTTCCCCCAGATGCGGGTAACGGGGTCTGTCCGGCTTGTGACTGTAGCAATTGTCTAGCGAGATCATCTGTTCGCTCCTTGGAAATAATCAGTTCCCTTCTTAGAGCGTTCGTTTCCTGACGGGCTGCATACACTTCTGCCCTTAGTTCCCCAAGTAACTGAGCTAGCTGGTCGGTATCTGAGGTTTCCATAGCGCCTGGACGGGAGTTTTGTGGTTGGCTTTGCGTTCTGTAACGCTCACCTGATTCCCGTAGAGGCGCCGGTCTTGACTGGGCGTATACCGTATCTGCAAAGGTGATGTGTAACACATGGCTGGCTCTTTGGGCTGGACCACTGTGCACTGTATGTCTGACTTGAAGGGTAAAATGTCTGCAGATAGAAAATATGGGATTAAGGAACTGGGTTATTGAATGTCTCTCTCTTCTTCCCTTTCTCTTCTCCTGTAGAACCCCAAAGGTTAACGCTCTCACCTTAGGTAAGTGAACGCCGTGCTCTCCATCTGCCTCGGGGCAGGGTGCTGTAACCAGTTTCTTCACTGGATAAGGGGAGCAGGCCTCTTGACTTCAGAGGACTGCTGTCCGTCGTTTACTGCACGAACAGTAAGTTTCGAGTAATTCTAATGTCTTTAAAGTCTTTAGTAATGAAGTTTCTTGTTTTGCAGCGTTCCGGCGATGGCGGATGACGGGCTGAAGTGAGTTGAAGATGGAGCCCGTGTGATGAATAGAAGCGCCTGGAAGCACGTAAGTAAGCGCTTGTTGCCTGCTTCACGATGCGCTCTAACTGTCTTTTTATTTTACAGGTACAAGTTCGGAGGGGCTGCAGGGTGCCGGAATACCCACTGGGTTAGATGTGGAAAGGAGAAATGGCACTTGAGTATTAAAGTTCCCCAATGTCTTTAAACGCACCTTGTTTTGTCTTTCAGATGCGGGATGCAGCGCCGAAGGCCTCCGGAGCGTGCAAAGAGTTGGTAAGCTTTTGTCTTTCAGATGCCGGAATGCAGTGTGAAGACCTCCGGAGCACACGAAGAGTAGGTAAGCCTTTGTCTTTCAGATGCCGGAATGCAGCGCGAGGCGTTGGTGACAGCCGATGGACCAGGTAAGTGAAGAGCTGTCACTGAAGACCGTAATGCTAACCTGTTCTTTCTTGTCTTTATAGGTGTTGCTGAAGACTGGATTCAGGATGGTAAGCCTTTTTCCTTAGGCCCAGGATCAGATGCAGAAGACACGATGAGCGTTCTGCTGCAGAGGATGCAGAATAACGCAAAGCAAGATTCATCCATCGGGTGTGGTTTAAATAGCCTCCTGTAGTGCTTAGGTGTCTCCTTCCACAGCCACGCCTAGGTAAGAAAAGAGTTCCTGCTTTCCAGAAGAGTTCCAGTGTTCTGAATCTAGGGAGTGGCTCCTGCCCCACCCAACAGGAAAAGTAGTTCCAAACAGAAGAGGATCAGAGGCTCAACTGGCAGGCAAGTAAGCAGCATGGTCTGCTGCAGGTAAGTCCACCCAAGCATTATGAGCCCGGCGCTTCCAGCGCTGGGACTGGGCATATTTATGAGCCTGGTGCCACTGGCGCCAGGACTGGGTCCAAAAGGTCCCAATTGGGACTGGTTGGCACTCGGAACCTGGGTTATGGATCTGCTTCAAGGGAGTTGGGAAAACCCTGACCTTTTGGAAGCAGAGATCATGACACCAGAGGAGAATGGTAGGCTGGGACTGGGAATTCACCATCTTGGTTTCTGCTAGGGCACTCTTCCACGTCCTGTCCCCCCTCATTTCCTGCTGACAAATAACTTTGGCTAGGATGTCAGAAGGCAGATCACCTGTGCTACAGCAGCCTGGATTGGACCTCTGACAAAAGGCTTGCTTTGGATCATTCGCTGTAGCAGTTTACCTTTGTAAGGGCAGGTAATGGTGTCCTTAGTTGATTCATCATTTACTCTGAATGAAGAAGGATTTACCTGGAACTCTGTTGGGTATATAGACAAATCCAAAGTCCTCAGCCATAGAGGTGAAGATAGAGGCTTCCAAGGCAAAGGAGGGCACTGCCCACTAATCATCCCCATGGAACAGCAGAGCAGGGGGTGACACTGCGTTTGGAGCAAGGCCCATCTGCTGGGAACCGAAGCACCCCTTGTAGTTGCCAGACAAATTTCCTTGAATGGAAGTGCATAACTAAACACTCACCTGGTCCCTGGAGACTTTTGATTTGACCTCCCAGTGTCCAGAAGTTCAGAAGCAGGTGGAACCCTGTTTTACTGCCTCAAACAACTTTGTGCCGGCTTGCGCATGCTTGATTCACTTTGAGCCACTACAGGACCTGCAGTGCTATTTTTTACACTCTACATTCTTTGAACCTTTGAAATGCTCTTGGAGCTATCCAGATACTGTCTCTATCCATTGCAGAGGACGGCATCGACCAACCCAATCACTGTCTCGACTCAGTGGAACCAACTAATTCGAACACTGACTTAACCAGCTGGAAGCATCCAGCTCTTTGTGCCAAAGGCCGACTGGACTCAGCAAAGAATCTTTTCAGTGTCGACTCATTCACCAAACCATACTGTTGGAAGCCATCAACTCAAGCACTGACTTGACACAATGGGAACTCACGTCTCCATCCGACTCAATGCTGATCTGCCATTGGGAACGCAAGACCGAACTATCTCAACTCCAGCCGATTTCAGTAAAGCTCCTAGAAGCCCTACTGGACACTGTTGAGCCCCAAAGACAAAATAAAAAAGGTATTAGATGAGGCATTGTCCCTTTGGTCCTCCTTAAAGGACCACAGTGATTTGCAAGACCCCCCAATCCCTACATTTAAAAAAACATATCCTTGAACACTGACATTGGTGCTGAAATCTTTTGCCTGAGCACACTTCCCTATCCACGAAGAGTGCGGTTTCTTATCAATAGTTTGCATTCTCTTTGTTTCTCTTACGGGGATGGGGCTGGTTTTTTAAATTAGTTGTGCATTGATTGTTTTTTTAAATAAAGTTCCTATTAATTATTTATAGAACCTTGTTTAGGCATTCTTTTATTTTGTTACCAGTGTGATATTGTTTTTTGTGTTGCAACTGTATTAGCTCACATCCCTCCTGAAGATATAGCCTGCCCTTGGCCCACGTTACAAACTAAAGGCTAAGGAGTCTGACGAATCCAGGGAATTTGTCCCTTCTCCCCAAGAGGGAGCCACCCCATTTGGGAATAGGGAGGTGAGTCGCTAAGCTTAACACCCTCCAGGGAACAGGGCAAGCAGAATCCTGTGAAAAGGATCTTATTCATTCTCCCTCATGCAAAAAATGCCATGTGTTTGTTGGCTATGTTGGGACTGACCAGTATAACTGTACCTATGACCCTTTGATAAGACCCTCAGTACCTGAACCGCATAATCAACAGATTGTCCAATCTCGTTTCAGCCTGGAGAAAAAAGACGCCATGCAAGCAACACCAGGCGAGAGAGTGGGAAGCCTGCAGCGCCACGTAGAGGATTGGCCGCCCCCCCCCCCTCCCTTTGAGGCAGAGCTACGAAGGAGTCCCACACACAGAGCGTGGAGGCGCGAGAAAGGCCACAAGGGATGGTTCCTTGAGGGAGGCCAGCAGTTGGAAATGTTCGGCCCAGCCGCCAAGAGAAGAGACGCGACCGCACCAAAAGTGGTCAACTGGCACCTGCTTGAACCGATGCCGAAGTCCCATCAGGAGCCAGCGTGACGCCTGTGCAATGAAGCGTAAAACAGATGAGAAGCAGGAAGCACAGTGCCTCCTCTGCCAAATGAACTGCCTTCCCCGAAGGATGATGCTGCAGCAAACCAGGTACCGGGTGTGTCACGGGTAAGGGGGAAAAGGCTTGACAGGCCCGGCTATACCCTAAGAAGGGATGAGGAACCGAAGAGCCCAAGAGGGGCTAAGAGACTGAAGAGCCCAAGAAGGGAAGAGAAACTGAATAGCGCAATAAAGGCTGGTAGCCAAAGTGGGGCTGAGAAAAATGAATGGCCCAAGATGGGAGGAAAGCCCAAAAGGGGCTTAGAAACCAGATAACCCACAAGGGTCTGAGAGAACAAAGATCTCAAGAGGGGCTGAGAAACCTATGCACAAACAAGGGGCTTGAAAAGCAGAGAGTTCAAGGGAGGGTGAAAGAACAAATACCCCAAGAGGGTGTTTGAAACTCGAGACCCCGGGATGGGGTGAGAGTCAAGAAGCTTCAGGCTGGGAAAGTGGAGAAGCAGCCTCACGCGGGGCGAGAGAGAAAGTACCTCAAGCAGAGATGAGAATCATGAAGCCTCAAGCAGGGGCGGAAGACCAGAGACCCCAAGACGAGTTGAGAAATACAATCCCCCAGGGGGGCTGAACCACAGTAACCCAAGCTGGAACATTGGAAAGCAAACCCCAGGACATGGGGGGAAATACAGCTATGCAAGGAATTGCGAGAGACGCCAAACCACAACTTGTAGTGTGAACTGAGGAACCTGAAGCCATGGTAAGAGGTTGAGTTCGCCAAGCCGGGATGAGAGAAATAATACCCCAAGCCGGAGGGATAATCAGGAGATCTCAAGTCGTGATTAGATTCAAGAGAACTCAAAAAGGGGCAAGGGCAAGATACTCCAAAACAGGATGTGAAAAGTCAAACACCAAGGCGGAATGCGAGAAGCTGGACCCCACAGCAATGTGCTTCCTAAGCAGGGAGAAGGAACAGATACCCCAAGACGGAATTAATGACAATATAGTACAGGACTGAGAAATTACAGGCCAAAACCCAGAAACAGAATTTGTTACCACAGGTTGAGAGAAAGAACACAGAGACATTGGGCAAACCTGAAGTATGAACTCTACATCCTGGGAGACTGTCTGGAAGAAGATATAACCGTATGTGTGTGCGCCCCGGATCATGCATCACCAGGAACCGAGAGAGCCTTAAGAGACATTTTTTAACTGTATATTCAGCCAAGTGGCCTGCAGCTCGCGAGCTATTTGGTTGGGGGTCAGAAACCAGCCACGAGTTACAGAGTTGGGAGATAATCCCATTAACACCCTTCTGGTTGAGTTGAGTATTTGTTATTTCTGTTTATTAGAGGTAGGGACAGACCATAGATAGATTGGGCTTGGACAGAGGACTGGATCTTATTATAAAGGTGAGCAACACAAAACCCGAACGTTATATTTCCGTCATCTGTTTGGGGCCAAGGGTAGGCTATTTATAACTTTCAAAAGAGAATGTGAGCCCATAATAGTAGCAACCCAAACTGCGATGACTTCAAAATTCAAGAATGTCAAATCAATGCTCTATATATAAAAATAGGACCTTTAATCAAACTGATGCCTATGGGCTTTGGTGCTTTATAAACATATATAACATGACATAACAAACTAAAAATGCACACCACTAATTAAAAACACTCAAACACACCCCTGCTGTTGGAGAGAGCACAAATAATGCAGACTTTATGGTGAAAAAGGAACCCTGCGAATTGTAAACATAGACAACATTTCAGCAGCAATGTCATGAAAATGTATTTGGAAAAGGGTCAATCGTGGGGTCATACGAGTCACTAAGACCCTTAAAAGGCAAGCCAGTGACTGCAAATGCCTTTTTTTGTCTTGTTTTTGCGTCTCTTGAACAGCAGAAAAAAGACTACAGAGGAATTAATTACAAAAGTATCACAAATATTTATTAATTAATTCATGTTATTGATTTAATCAGGAATTAATCCAAAACAAATTAAAATAAAGCAGGACAATGATGAAAACAATTTGTTCTCTCACAACCATTTTGAAAGAATTTCAATACAGTCAACCATACCAATGAAGAGAGGGTCCCTGGAATGCCCCCTGTAACCCCTATACGCATGACAGCCTGAAGACCGAGGAACAAGAGATCCCAGTCACTGTTTGGCCAGCTCCCAGGAGGGCCAGTACATTCTACATATGTGAGCAGATATTCTCTTAGACAACCGTTCAAACCCTATCCAGCTGACGTCTTCGCGGACACAGTTGCCTCAACACTGGATCAGGTTGACTAACAAGAAATATCCAGCTGTGCTGATTTCATTAGAGACACAACAACATAGTAACATTAGCCACAAGGCAAATTCACATCCCTGCACGAAGTTACACGGACACACATGTGCACACACAAAAAAATGCATACACAGTTCTATAGCTAGAGGACAGATACATGCACATATTGTTGAAAGTCTTTCTTATGATCTTTAATTAGCCAAATGAAAAAACGCAAGAGAGCAAGAATCACACAAAACCAGCTTGCAGCCACTTATTGCAACTAACCATGTGGAACTTCAGGGACATATAAGGAACCTGAAAGAACTGAACACTACTAACCTCAAGAGAATGCAATACAGTAATATATATATATGTACAGACATAGAGAAACCATGGAACAACTGTAGTGAAAGTGCAAAAAGCCACAGGCCTCAGAACAAGGAAAAAAGACATGCAGCACAAAGCAATGGGCCAGTGCTTGCAGCAAAGGACAAAGGCAAGTGGAACATTTCACCTGAAAAATAGAAGAATAAAGTCTCACTAATTGCAGCCCAAAAAGCTCAGTTGTGCAGTCTTTACCCACGTGATGCGGTCGAGCCCAGCAATAGCCATTTACCCGCAGTGGGATGAGGAGCAGTTCCCAGCGAAGCAGACAAGAACTGATACAAGTGTTGTCTGACAACGTTACAACCTGTATGCACTCTCTCAGGCTAGGTGGATATACCAGTGGCAACAATGGGAACACACAGTCTTTCTCACTACCATGAGAAGGAACACTAAGCGCTAAGAATAGAGCAGGGTCCCAGGCCTGAGGAGACCCGCTCCAGCCAGTCAGGGAGCACAAATCCTTGGGTGGAGGGTAATTGCCAAGGGCCAATGGTAGTCCTGCAACAATGCAATAGATAGTTTTTGGGGAAGTCTCAGGCGAGACCACCTTACATGAAACGGCCAGTTAGCTAACACCTGTAGGTGCCATCTATAGGCCCTACCACCCCAGCCACCCAATAGAATGGGCTCATAGGTGTTTGGGGAATGGTTCTAAGTTGTGACATCATTTGCTAACAACAACTCCTGACACAGGCTCAAGAGCTGTGATTGTTGGAGATTTTTTGGTTTCCTGTATTATCCTTGTCTGTTATGGAAAATAAAGGACAGTTCTAACTTGCCCTTGGCTGAGTCCTCCTCCATTGCCAGCGAGGGTTCCTTAAGCCTGGGCACTCTGCTGAACGGTGGCTGTGTAGCACGAACTTCGGCCCTCTGGTATACCTGTGTACAAATTGGTGGCAGAGGATGGTTCACTATGACCGTTCGGCATAGAGCCGCCTCTTCCATCGCAATGCCTGGAGGGCTATGAGAGGACCCACAGAGCATGAGTTACACGGAGATGCACCCTGTGCAGAGGCCACCTTGGAGAATATCCGGCCCGCGGTCCGTGAGGAGCCCAGCAGACCAGAAGGGCGATGTGGCAGTTTTGGGGAGAGCCAGTAGCCGAGCGGCGTCAGTGGACCACAGAGTGTAAGTATTGACTCAGCCACCCATTTTCCTGCACCTGAAGTCAAACTAGATAATTTCCATTTCAAATTATCTGTATCCATTTGTGGCCATGGAGTATATTGTGGTTGTCCTCTCCCTTTCTCTAATAATGGGAATTGTCAAAACCCTGATCCATAATCATACCCACCTACACTGCTTGTTTTTCAGGTGGGGCTAGTCTGCCCATTTGTCTCCATCCTGGTAGTGACCTCAATGTGCTCACGTAAGGTGGGGATACATCCCCTGTACTGTGCCACTGTACTGCTCGTGGGTGCTCAGTATATGGTGTCTGTTCTGGTGTTTTTTCTTTAGGGTCTTCTAGGTATGACATTTTAACCCTTTTTCTACACTTACATTTTTCAAAAAACCACCTGCGCCCTCTCTTCGTGTTTTCTCATTTTCTTCCCTTTCTGCATCTGACATCATTATGCCCCAGCTTGTATGGCTTTCGTCCCTTTCCACATCATCAAGATTTAGCCTACTTAAAGACAGCATTCTGTGATCGTCTGTTATGACGTCATCTGACCTAGCTTCTGTTTCCCTCGATAAAGATCCTTCGACATTCCCCTTGGTCTTACACCCATCTTTATCCCCAATCCTCTTCCCTATGTCTTCTGCTTCATGCTTGTCAGCCCATGTTTGTATTCTTGGTATTCCTTGCAGCTTCATGCAGGGCTGTTGTGTCCCGCTCTCTTCCTCAGATCGTTCTCGTGCTTCGATCGGCACTATACTTCTATTCTTCTATTAAATAATCCATCTCGTCATGTTTTAGTCCCCTACTTCTGTTCATCTCTTCTTCCCTTCTCCTCATCACTCTCAACTTTTGTTCCTCTTGCCTTCTTTGCAACCTACATACTTTCAATCTTTGTATTTCTATCTCCTCTTGTTTCTTCTCTCCTAGTCTCTCCTTTTCTTTCCGTAACTCATACCTTCTTCGTTCTTCCTTTGGCCTCCCCTCTTTTTCCTTCTCTTCTTTATATGCTTTCTCATGTTCTATTTTTTCTTTTCCCGCTCTTCTCTTTCTTCTCTTTCTCGAACCCCATCAATGCCCTTATCATCCAGCTAGAGTAATATCGGTCCTCCCATCCATTCGTTCTATACTATCATTACACCCTTTGCCTTGTCTTTCACTTCCCTTTGTCTCCTTGCTTCTTCCTCAATCTCCATATGTCTATCCTGCCTGCCCTTTCTCTCCTGTCTTTCTGTTCTCTCATCACACTGTTTACTTTCATCACGTTTTTACATATATTTGTTGTCTCTGCTTTTCCTTTCATTCACATTAGCCTCACTGTTGAAAGCGGGGGGCTCATACGTCAGATTAACATACCCCACCGCTGCTTTCAATTCCTTTAAATAATAAAATTCCTGCTCCTCAGTATCCACGCTCTTGTTTTCTGAAGGGCAAAAAGGAGCCAAAGGCGTTGCATTCTCCTCTTTATGCTGACTAAGCATCCATTCCTTGTCAGGCGGATCTTCTTTCTCGCTCTGAAACATCTTCCGCAACTTTAAAATGGCCCAACTTTTCTGTAACTCCTTCCCCTTATATGTAGCATGCAAATATGTTGTCATATGTTGCAATACTGTTTTTGACAACAAACCCTCTTGTGGCCACATCATGAGTGTTTTACTAGTCATGCCTCTGACCCACTAGGTGTGATACTGCCTTATCTTGGGTGTATATCTCGGCAGTGTCCTACATAGGTGTAAAAGAGGAGTGTCCCCCATGATGACAAGTCAATTTCAACTGTAAATAATTACCAGATTTTGTATTCTTTTATTTATTTGATCAAGTATACCACACTGCATGCTCATCAATTTGAGCATGCACCACCAATCACAACTTTTTACCAAAAAACAATTTTTTGACCACTTTAAAAATCTATCCAATGGTGTTTTTTGTTTTCTTCATTTACACTTTCTATCAATTTTAGCCATCTCGTTGTTTTTTTATTGATATTTTACGTCTCTCTTTTTTATTTATTTATTTATTTATTGCCTTCCTGATTGACATCGACCCCTGGATTAAAAAATCTGATGATTACCTTCATTTATTTACTACCGTTTTATATCTCCTAATCTAAACTCAATAAAAGTTTTATAGTGACATATTCATAACCCCATACACGTGTACTTTTTAATTTTCTGTGTACACCTTACTTTACTATCTCTAGTAAGTGTATCTCATCTCACTTTTTACCGCATTTTGATGTTTGATACACACTCTTCTTTTTGGCCTTGCCTCAGGAATACTTAATACCCCTACTTGGAGTTTTTTGTTTACAGTGCATACCCTTCCACCCCTCTTGGAACCAGGAAAACAACATATCTGTTTCTCTACTTTCTAATCCCCAAAAATCCTGTTCCTTCTATATATATATTTACAATGCAGTCCCTCCTCCTATTTTTGCTGCTTTCAATGTTTTACTAACATCTGTGGCTCAGCTCGAGTCCCCCGGCATTGACTCTTCCCGAATCGACCAGTTCGCCTTCAGTCTGCAGGGCACCTGCCGGGACCAGACAGCAATTTTGTCAAAGGGGCGCCTGTCAAATTATTCTCCTCACATTTGTGTTTTGTGTGCAGATCTCCACAGGAAACTCCACGGTCTTCTGGCTAATGGCAAAAGCAATCGAAAGTCTGAGAGTCTAGATCTGGGCCTAGGTCGATTAGACCAGAACCATCCGCCCTGTTACCAAAATGTGTTCTAGCACCTTGAAGCGCCTCATGTGCTACATGAAATTACCAATAACGATATCGGACCCAAATAACCCCGGACAGACTCAAAGAATAAGACAAAGTACTACTTTATTATCAGTATAAAATAAAGTAGGGCAATCTGGCCAACAACAAGCTGTAGTATACACGCTAACACCCAAATATGATTATAGGTTTTATACCTCAATATGCGTCATCTATGATGCCATCCTACGTGGCAAACTGTAAAACCTATTGAAGGGGGGGATTGGTTAAGGGAACATATATACCTGTAGTATGTATAAGTGTTAATAACATCATTGGCTGCCCCTTATCCATTAGGCACGCCTCAAACCACCTCTAAATACGTATAATACTGATTATAGTGGATACATGGTAGCAGGTTGGTCTTTGCAACATTGTACAGCATGTTGCTACATGGACCCTCTGATTGGTTGGCATGCTTTCCCAACCTTGGACATTCAGCTTGTTAGCAGCATGTAAGCAACATGGATTCCAGGTGCCGAGAGTAACGTTAGACTACTCCCCATCTTCCCAATTAATCCATCATCTCTCATTGGGCCAGCCCTAAACCAAGGTTTCTCCTTTGTAGTTGACCTTGCAGTCTGTTCTCTATTCTGGGACTTTTGAGGGAGTGTAGGTACACCATTATTTTCATCTGGAGCGTAATGATTAGCCATTCTTTTTGACTTCTGAATCATGTGTGAGGAGACCATGAATTTGTCAATATTTACCTTCTATTTACTGCTATTTGATTCAATTATGCTGGGTGTCATTACTCCCTCCACCTTGCACAGGCTTTCCGCACTTTTAATTGTCCAATACTTGGTTCTTGCAAATGTTTTCCCCTTTACTTAATCTAAAAAAAAAGATGTCTTAACTACATGGCTTATCCTTTTGACTCCCCTTGTGCCTTGCAATTATTCCTTGAAGTAGCATCCTTGGTCCCAGGCCAATAGACTCGCCTTTATCCCTCCCACAAAGCTGTTTTGCCAGTGCCTCTTGACTCTGCAGCCCTGGTCTGTCTCTGAGGTAGCTTGATTGGTTCTAGCATGAGTCCGGGGTCCATCTTTCCATCATGGCCACCCTAGCCACGTTATGTTTTTTTCTGCAGCAAGCTTCTATATGTCTCATCAACCTTGCGTTTCTGCGTATATACACTTATTAGTCAGCAGGTTACTTTATCTTTTTTTGCATATATGATTCCTTCATAGTTGGTTAATTTCACTTAAAGCTCTATGATAGCCACTGGTGTGTGCTGAAATCCTTCCACCCTTTCAGTGCGAGGGTACATTTGATACGGTTATCTGAGTGCATATTGTCTCTCATGCACTCAATGTGGTATTGGGATGTGTGAGGAACTCATGGTGGCAACAAGTAAGACAGAAATGAGTGATCACGTTTCGAGGGTGTTTATTGAACAATGAATGCTGTATGCAGGTAGGAAAAACCGCCTGATCTAAACCTATATCTAAGACGAGAGCAAGCGTCGACCATCAAATCAAAAATAAGGCAGTCCTCCTAGTGGCATTGTGTCAAAATAAAAAGGGCCTATACAAGTGGTATTCAAACATTTCTATGCCGAGCCCCCCTTGAGTAAAAATATTGTTTGCGAGCCCCCCCCATGAGTACACATAGTATTGCCAGGCACCCCCCAGAAGCCATATCTACTTTTATTTCCTAGTAAATGCAATCACTGTAGTCCCTTTTTGAAGAGCTTCAAGACCCCCCTGGACATCCTTCAGGCCCCCCTAGGGGGCCAGCCCCACAGTTTGAAGACCTCTGGCTATACTAAGAAAAACTATTGCCAATCCTCACAACTAATACATAAAGGGGTGTGGGATAGTTCTCAAGAAAAGAATGAAGTGTTCTCAAATAATGTGTCAGGATGCGGTAGCCCGGGTCTCCCTTCCCCGCGTTCTGGCCACGGGGTAAGATGGGAGCTTGGAGCACAGCACAGTCTCGAGCTTCTCCAGCACGAGGCGACAGCTCTAATGGCAGCTCTCAGGACCGTCAATGTCCAAGTCTCGTTTTCTCTGAAAGTCTCTTGCCTTCGAGGACCTGACATACTCAAATAACAAAACAAATAAAAACAATCTCTTTTCCATGGGCTTTGAGTGATGACTTTCACCCCGGGGTTCCCCTCTTCTGGGCGCAAATCCCTAGAAAGCTCTTTATTGATATGAATACCCCGGATAGCTATGTTCTCTCGCTTTTTTGAGGGCCTCTCAGGTTCCAAAATACAGTTCACACAAAAGAGTTACTTTAACAAAAAAATAAAGTTCAGTTTCCAATGTTTGCTGGGTGATGGGCTCACCTCTGGGTGCCCCTCTTCTGGGCGCTGCAACTGTTTAACTTTTAACTTTTAGCCACTGTTTCACGTAGAGTGATGGCTTCACCCCTGGGCACCCCTCCTCTGGGCGCTGACCCTTCTCAATTGTTTAACACGGTTTTCTAATAGTTCTTTTCTTAATGAACTTTGGATGATATCTTCACCCCTGGTTCTCGGGCGGGCTCAGACCCGTCTTGCTGTCAGTGCTTGGGTCGTAGCTTCACCCCTCGATCTCCCTCGGTCCGGCTTGGACCCCTCTTGGCTTCACATTCACTTTACTTTCAAGTGTTACAGGATTCACGTCCCTTGCTTTCTACCAATGCAGGATCCACTTCCCTTGCTTTCTCTCAATGCAGGATTCACTTCCCTTGCTTTCTATCAATGCAAGATTGCCTTCCCCTGCTTTCACATAGTTTGCTGATCAAAGACTTTCGATTGTACAGAGATTTTACTGGACCTCCTGTATGACCACTTTGACCTCTTTTAGCGACTCTCCTACGGCCTTCTGGTACCCGTAGTTTCGCTCTGATGGGGATCGACCAGAGTCTTTTGAATTAACAGCCATGTGGTACCAGCTTTCCCTCTGTAGCTGGTCTCCCCTTAACACTTCTTACAGTTCTTTACACAGTTCATTAACTTGGTTCAAACTTGCCACTTTGCGCTTCTCATTCAACACAGCCCGGTTCTTATCGATTCTCCCCTCAACTCACCGGCTGTGATGAACCACGTGGCTTTTCTTCTTCATTGGAGTCAAGGCCTGTACCACGGTCGTGGGAGCTTCCCTCGCTCCTGCTTATCGGCGTAATCTTGCTCTGTGTATCATTGACATCTGCTACAAGACACTTGTGTTATTGTTTGCGGTCTTAGCCTCTCTTCCACAAAGGTTCCGCAGCTCAGGTACGAAAAGGGCAAGGACACTTCTTGCCTTACGACCCTCTCAATTCCTGCCACCTTTCTCCTTCATGCTGTCTGCCGTGCTCGGCTTGCTCATACTGTACTCTCTAGATCCACCTTTTATCCCTATGCGGTAGTGAGAGGGCCGTCAGATGTGTGTGATTCGGGGTAATTGCCTGACTCTGCCTGACCCTTGGGTTGGGACATGTTAGGTAAACAGTTTTATTACAAGTCTGTTGTGCAAAGGTGTTTGTGTCGGTAAGGAGGAGGGGAAGTCCGAGAATTTGAATATCCTACGGGGTATGATGGGGAAGGTTTGTGAAATGGACAAGAATGACCGGGATGTGGGACAGAACATAGGGGATTGTGGGAATGGTAGTACTCTGTCACAGTGGATTGGGATTTTCAGACGGATGGGTTGGTAGGGTTTGCGGGGTAAACGGAAATAGCTGGGGTCATGACATGAACAAAGGGGATTATGGGAATTGAAGTGTTTTGTCTGATCAAGTTGGGAGTGCAGAAAATAATAATCCGAGAGACCGGAAGAAGAATGATTGGGAGTATTCAGATAGGGAAATGGAAAGCAGGGATCCTGAGAGATATGGTTTCTGAATGCAGCAGGGTGTGGGATCCTATGGGATTTGTTACATACGGAGGGGATGGTAGGTTTGCGTAACACAGATTCAACGGGAGGAAGGTTGGTACATTTATTATAGCCTACAAAGGCCCCAGGTATATCGTCCCCCTCTCCATCTTCCACGGCACAATACCATGTCTCACCTGGGGTGATTCCCTGAGCATAACCTTGGGATCCCTTACCCAGGTGATCTTCCCTCGCTCGTCCACCCCCAGGGTTGGGATCTGAGAGCGCCAGCCCTCCCCTGGCCACCTGAATAAGGGTTTCCAAGTTCTTCTTTGGGGAATACCCTCAGGTTTCTCACAGATGATACCTGGCGCCCCCATGCCATGATGATTAGGTATCCACTCTCTCCTGGATGGGTCCTCCACCTCGTCCCCGAACATCTTCCATAGCTCTAGAACTGGTAGCTTGCTTTGTAACTTCTTGCCCTTATATGCGGCATGCAAGTATGTGGTCATGTGTTGCAGCAAAGGTTTCAAAAGACTGCCCTCCTGGAGGCAAGGTTTTACCATCTTTCCCACTGTCTCATGAGTCCATTCTGCGCTATACTTGCACATTTTAACCTTATACCGCGGAAGGGACTTGCACATGTGCCTCAGGGGAGTGTCTCCCATGATGGCATGTCACTCTTTTGACTTCTCATACTTACGTGAACTTAAAATGGTCTTTTGTTTGCACCTCAAATACCTTCACCCTGTTCTCACAATCTTGTACCAACAATCAATATATTTTCTCCGAATTTGAACACTTCTGAAGCCTTACCACTAGCCTCTCTGGCTTCACCAACATCAATTTGGAGTGTGCACCACAGTCGCTGCCCCTACTCCGAACTCCGCCCTTTAAGGCCAATCCAAACCTCGACATGCTCAAAACAACCTTTCTTCACAACCTCGAGCCGGCTCCCCACACTTTGACTACTAGCTCTTGCCACAAAAACCTTTCTGTCAGTTTGCTGCAATCTGGGTGCATCTTGTCCTGGGCCAACAACCTCTTCTTGTTAATCTTCCAAACTGTATTTACAACCCATCTCTAACAACAACTGCTATATACATACAACATGTGAGTGCAAAAGTGAGTGCACTCAACCCTACGGCCATCATCTTGCCTTAATCATGACAAGGGAAACATCTCTTCTTATAGCTGCCCCATTAGGCCATCGCGAGGGGGTGCTTCTTCTACACCTCACTTTGAACAGGGAAACATCTCTTTTTTTTTTTTAGTTCATTTAAATTTTTTCTGTCATACTGCCACCATCCGTAACTCTGGCAAGGCCCTGGTCACAGTGAACCGTCCTCTCATATTTCTTTGTCTCTTTCTCCCCACAATATATACAATACGTCCCTCCCCCCTAGGTTTGCCAGATTACTATTCTTATGCTTACATCAGTTTTTCAGCCAACACCTTCGAAATTACTTCTTCCCACAATCGGTCACTCTGCCTTCTGGTCTGCAGTGTGTCCCACGGGGAGCAGGCAGGATTTTCTCCAAGGGGGCTCCTGACGACCGTCTGAGTTTTCACACGTGATTAACAATCCGGTCCTTATGGGGTGCGATGCAGTCCTTCAGACACCCGGCGGGGGGGAAATGGCATAATCTGCAAGGGCATTGGCGAACCATCCTCCACTGCCATATGATGAGATGGGGATGAATCCCCCTCTTGGAATGCAGCAGACGGGCTAGTGGGTCTCCCACCCCCAAAAAATTGAAGAGTCCAGTAATGTGGCAAAAGTACTGTTTTATTCCATGAATGCAGATAAAACCGGGACAGCAATGGACACCACAGTGATTTCCAATTCTCTCTGTTTGGTACAGGCTTGCAACTGGGTTTTAAACAACTATGATGTCACACACACAAATTATACATTGCACAGACCTAGGTGGGATGGGAGTGAGTAAGCAGTGTGGTTGAGCATAGATTCTATATGGGGTTAGTAGTCTAATTGGTCAGGCTGTATATGGAAGCTCTGCCTGAGACCACCTACAAAAAGATAAATAAGGAAACATGTCATCAGAATGTGGGATACATTGACCCACTCATCAGAATTCCCATCCATATCCAAACTGCACTTCAGCAGTTACCAGCAAAATGGCTGCGCTGGCTCCTTTGAGCACCAGTGCTGCAGCAAAACTGCTTTGTGCAGTTACAAAATGATGACTGCACTGCCTTGCCAAGCACCTATGGGGCAAGTTGGAACGGGGAGCACACTGAGAAAGGCTGCCAGGGTGTGTGCTTGTGTGTACTAAAGAAGCAAAGTGAAAAGCAGCGCTACTTTTCTGCTAGCCCAAAATTTCCCATTGAAAAAGGGAAATATTTTACATTTCAAATGATGCCGCTCTGATGCTCGTTTCATCTGTTCAAAATCACACTGCTTTTACCAGTGAGGCCCTGCTATGCCCATCCATATTCAGATTGTGCTCCAGCACAAGAGAGCATTTTCCCTGAATAACAGGCTGTGTCAGGCCAGATCTGGGAAATCCACAGAAGCTTTACTTTCAGCCGCACAGAAAAACACTTGACTTTTGGGCTACAAAAGGTCAAAAATCAATGCTTCAAAAGAAACCCTAGCTCTAAGGGCATATGTCAATTTCAGTGAACAAGTGTCCTGGACAGATTGATGTATAAGAGAAACTGATTAGGGATGCAAAATAATGTTGGGAAGTCAGATGGAAGAGAAAACCTTTTGAAAGGGACACACCAGCAGACTTCACCACGTGTTAAAATGTGTTTTTGCAAATAAGGAAAAATACCTGCTTTAAAAGTGTAATGTTGAATAAGGCCCTGTTTTGGCCTAGCAATGTAAAGGGGGTTTTGCTGGGAAACATGTATGGGATGTTTTATTTCAACAGGCTTGCTTCTGATTCATAACAAAATAAAATAAAATAAAGAAATAAATGTTTTGGTTGTACTGGGAAATCAGCCCAAACAGGGTTTCTACTATGGCTAAAGGGACATGTGGTGGCTGACAACAGGAATGCCCTACCCCCAAGAAAAGCCACAAGGGATTTCTGGGACGCCTAAGTGTTAATTATGCCCTTTGAAACTTTGAATGGACCAGGAGGCAGCATATCACACGCTCGCCAGACTTTTGTCTGTGCTCCAGGTTGAGACAAAAGATTCTGGGGCACTTACGTGTGACTTTTAGAAAATCACCTCCCCTCAACTTCTACTGGGGAGGTTCAAAGCCAACTCCAGAGCAGCCTTGTAAGCTATGCCCTTATTTGGAAGACAATGCTGGCCATTTGCCTAAAAAGGCTATTTTATGAATACATTTCAAGACTTTTTATCTCTGAAATTGGACAACGCAGTAATGTAGTTTTACAATCTAGACGACATTTTGGTGGCTTTAATTTAAGATGTGGTAGCCTTCTCTGGCATATTGGGGACAGAAATGGCAGCGAATTGGCTATTCTGAGGAAAGAGTACATGATGCAACTTTGAAATGTAATATTCACATGCCTTATGATAATCTATACACATGTATAAAGTTATAGAACTTTAGGTAAAATAATTTTATTGAAAATGATGAAAAACTATTAGACGGACGAAACAACGTCCTACAAACTGCAGAGTTGGACTGCCATGCTCTGCGTGAAATATGTAATCAGCTTATGTAATTTGCAAAAATGCTGCAACTGTATAAATGGTGATTTATGTTAAGATGGATTGTGGGATGGCTTTTCACATCATAAAACACAACCCCCTAAACTGAGTCTCCTCCTGGAGGAGGCGACCACCATGGACTGTCCTATCCAGTTCTTCAGGGTAAGGCTAACTTAGTTCTGCCCAACAATAGACCCAGTGATGTCACCCGCTTTTATATAAGGGGTGGGAGTTCACTGGGACAACCCACTCTCTCCTGAATTTCCAGCGTCTGCGTATCCAGACCTTCCAGATCCACCTTTGCAAGATTCCAGACTCTACTGCAAGGCCAAAGCATAGCTGACCCTATCCCAGCAAGGCCATTGATCCAGAAGCTTCACTAAAAATCCAAATAAAGAAAGGGGAAAAGCTGTGGTACCCTTTTGGGAGCATCCTGTGACCAGACCGGATTGTTGCCCTCCCTGCATGCCCACTGTACCCTTGCCATCCAGTGACCAGACTTGCCCAGCTGTTTGCTGTAAGGGGCGACCTGCTGTGCTGTGAGAGCCCTTTGAGTCCTGAACCCGGTTGGCTGTCCCAAATCCCAAACTCAAGTGCGGATTGTGAGTATTTCCCCATCCCATAGCCACACATATCCTACCCCATCTTGACCCTTTGTCCTATTTTCTAAGTAATCCTATCCATGCCTTTGTAACTTGTTTAAAACTGTCAGAACTCTCTGTGCACCCTGTCCTTGATTTTCTAAACATTAGCGCAATTCTTTAATTCATTTCTGTCTTGTAACTCCTTAGCAATATTTTGAATATTAATTTCCACATAAAGAGACACGCGGCATGAAGGGGTTTAATGCGGCTGCTTAACCTGTTTTCATGGGCAGCGCTATCTTCTTGATAATCTAGTTTAAGTAAAACTTGTCCTTTCTTTCCAAACCGATTTTCTCTTTTTTAACTGCTTTATTTTACCAAAACCCAATTTCTTCCACCTTGAAATCTCATCCAGCTATTCAGATAGAGTCACTCTTTCACTGTGATGTGCATCTATTCCCCAGCCTAAAAACAGCATTCCGATTCTGTATATTTCACCCATTTAAAAAAAATTACGTTTTGACATTTAAAGCTGAAAAAAGGGTAAATTGCAACTTTTTCATGTGTGATTTGCCTGCACTGTGTTGCTTGTGAACTGTGTGCCTTTTGTGATACCTTACCTTATGGTTGCTAGTGATATAACATCCCTGATACTGTGATAAAACATATGTACATCCTTATTTCACCACACATATAATTAATTATTTGTCAAAATCCAATTGTCATTTTATGCAATTGCAAATGGTTTTAAAATCCCTAACTCCCTGCTGCTTCCTTCTACCCACTCAGAATTCGAATAATTGGGGTAGAGGGAACATTGCAGGGGGAAATCTTAACTCGGCTGCTATCTATCCTAATTGAAAAAGTGCTCCTATTCATTTGTGCTTTGGATATGTTCTTGTAGAAGGTTAACCAAGGGTATTTCAGTGGTTTTCATTGTAATTATCATCCCATTGGTTATTGCTGAACAATATAAAAATGGTGTGATTTTCTTTGAATTTAAAATAAATAAATATTGTGTTACCACCCACCGGCCTGGTTCATGGTCCATTGTGACCCGGGGTATTTGTAAAAGGGGGTGTGAGACGGGTTGAGTATCGGCTCAATTCGAATTCATAGAAAATAAAGAAAACGTTTTCTCATTGAGTGCTACATCCTAGGCTAAGACCAAGGGTCTTAGTCCGGTGTGTGATGCCCGATTGGAATCCTTCACAAGAGCATTCTGTGAGTGGTGGATGCAAAACTGTTGAGGTTAAAGGTGAATAGGAATTAGTCAGGGATGGCTTTCTTAGCCTTGGCATCCTGGGCACATGAGCAACAATTGAAGGTGTTGAGAACGGCTCCAAGATGCTGCTTGTCCCAATAAGGTTACCATTCTCTGATTCCCTAGGCCTTGAACCAGGACATTTGGCTTTCAACGTTAGGCTGTATTGAATCTTTTGTCCCAAAGAGGTGGCTGGGAATGAAGGTCTCTGTCTACCCTTGTCTGGCTCTAATGATGAATAGGCATTCTCTGCCAGCTGCAAGTCACATGTGTAGGGACTGCATTTCAAAATAGTCTGCTCAGTAATTTATCAGGATTTTAGCCCTTTTTTACTATGAGTATCATTACCTCCCTGGTTCTAGAGACTACTTCAAGCTACTTTCCTCCTGGTGTCAGGTCTGAGCCGGTGGGTATCTAACCTTACCGCAACATTTGTTTCTTTGCTTCTGCAGATAGGATTATGTCCATTGTCTGGGACCTGTTTGTTGTCTGTACTTTTCCAATGCTGGTCCAAACCTGCCTTTCCCTCATAACCTTGGCACCCTGTGCACTTGCTATCTAAGGTGATCAGGCTTGGCTCTTTTGCTGACTTAGCACAGAAGGGCCCCTTTGCAGTCCTAAGGCTTCTCAATGTCTCCCATTCACCTAATGTGGCTGCGTCCTCCATCTTGGTTTACATGGCCACTCATTTTAGTTGAGTTCTGCATTTAGCAAGCTTTTATCTGTATTCTCGTGTGTCTTCATTTTAGAGAGTATATGTTTTCTAACCTACTGGATGCAAGCATGTTCTTCGTGTCTAAGTGCAATTTGACCTAGTGTTCGTGTATCTTCCTGTTTGGATGTATGCATGCCTTGTGTCTAATGCGTCTACATGTGCTGGCCTCAGCCCCAACGTAATTTGTCTCTTTCATTATTACAGCTCATTCAGTTGCTTCATCGCCTGCAGGCTTATGGCCTCAGTGACGTCATCTGGGTAGGGCCTCTAGGGTTGCCTCAGGGAGTAATGTCTCTAGCATCTGCGATACAATGGTGGTGAGAGGGTAGATGCCACGAGCGAGGTACACTGTTCATGTCTGTAATGTCAAAATGGGCGAGGGCCAGCACAATGATGGACACGTTCATCTGCCTCTCTTTAGTCTGTTGCCCCTTGAACAACAATGTATGCGAGGAATAACCAGGAGGTTGCTATGCATTGTCCTAAAACTGCTGCCATGCTGATGTCATTTCAGCAGCACAATCAGATACAGCTGGGCCAGGCCAAGCTTGCACTTAAAGACCCAGCAGAGGATTTAAAACTGTATCAGTTGCTGGACTGGAACCCAATGAAGTTCTCGCCAAAATGGTGTGATGGACATAGCTATAGATAGCTGGAAAACAAGGCGCACCACCACCTTTTGAATCTTGTGAAGCTTGCGTAAACGGTAGTTCATTAGACCAAAATATAAAGCATTACCATAGTTAATATAAGCATTAATAAGGGTCCTGGTAACCAGCTGCCAATGTTCTTTAGGGATAAAGGGCAGAGCTCTTTTCAGTAACCAGATGCGAAAGAAGGCCTCTCTAGAGACATTGTGGATCTGGGAGAGAATGTTAAATCCCGGTCCCACAGAATTCCTAAATTTCTCACCCTTGATGCGAAGGAAGGAGCCCATAAAGTTGCGGAGGGGTGGAGGAACAAAGAGGGCTATTAAACTATTATCTTGGGACAAGCAATAAAACATCAATTTTTCCGGGGTAAGCTGTAGGTCGTTGCCGGTCAGCCAAACATGAACCTTGGCAAAACCTTCTGCCAAGCCAGGGAAAGTGTAAGAAGAGACCCGGAAACATTGACAAAGATTTGCGTATCATATGCATAGAAGTGGTACTGAAACTGAAACCCTTGTAGAATGGTCATCAAGGGCTGCATATACAGATTAAAGAGCAATATTGACAGAGGTGAACCCTGAGG
Source organism: Ambystoma mexicanum (assembly GCF_040938575.1). NCBI lineage: Eukaryota > Metazoa > Chordata > Amphibia > Caudata > Ambystomatidae > Ambystoma > Ambystoma mexicanum. The sequence continues at coordinate 1,090,757,526 of NC_090936.1, forward strand.
GACACCACATTTTAGCTTAATAGGTTCTGATGTGTAAGTGCCAATGTTAACTCTTTGTTCCCGATCAGTGAGAAAGCTCTTGAACCAGTTAAGGGTCAGATTGTTCATCACTGTCATATTATGGAGTAGAGACAGTAAGATATCATGATTTACGGTGTCAAAGGCCGCACTGAGGTCCAACATAATAAATAAGGATATCCTGACCAGAATGTCAATCAAAACCGCCAGAGAAGAAAACTCTGTGCCATGCTTTGGGTGAAAGCCTGATTAGAAAAGATCTAGGATTTTGTTATTTTTTCTACAGTCTTGTAAATGGACAGTGACATTATTTTTCCAGGACCCTCACCATCTAAGATGAAGTAGCAATAGGTCAAAAATCATTAAAAATAGAGGGATCCAAGGAAGGATTTATTTTAGAAGTGGAGAGATTAACACCTTCTTAAATGATGTTGCTTCTATACCTTGAGAAAGGGGTAGGGTGATAACACGAGAGACCATGGGAGCTAATTGAGATGCTGAATTACCTGCTGCCATGGCCATCTAACTTGAGCTGCGTAGGTTTAAGCTGTTGAAGAAGAGCTGAGACAGATCCAACCGAGGTTGTTTGCAGCACAAAGGGAGAGCAGGCCAGTAAGACACCATCCATTTACCTCAAACGTAAGGCTGAACTCAAGTCCGACTGCGAAGAACAGTTCTGTGTGTCTGGGTCCTTTGTAACTATTAGTTTGCTATTAGCAGGGTTGGAATCATATCCCTTGGTGAGTTTGTCTTGAATGGCCATTATTTTAGAGACAATTAAGACATTAAAGCCATGAACCAGTTTTTCAGAGGAATTAAGGGAAGAAGACAAACAGGAGTGTTGGATGAAGTTCTTGATGGTCCTAAATAGGTCCTTTGGTTTTTTGGTTGCTGCCAAAATGAGCTCCTGAATGTAAGAGGCCCAGGCGAAAACGATTGCTTTCTGATAGGCTTTGCGAGCTGTCTCCAAACACGTAGTGTTGTGGTGACGCTGCCAGTTTTTTACCCCCTCTTCTGGCTTGTTACTTGGCACTACTTGATCTGCGCTGAGGCTACATCATTCTGTCAGGTACCATCCCCAACCCGCAGGAAGGGGGTTGGAATTCCCAGATCACATTGTGTCCATTTACAGCACTCAAAAGCAAAATGAGAATATCCAAATGTATGGCGTTCTGATTACCTGCTCAAGTGAATGGGAATGGAGGGAGAATATACAGGCCTGAAACCCAGGAGGGGTGGAAAATAAAGATGGTGAAATAAACAGGAACAAAATACAGACCGGAAAGAGCCCAAATATCCCTCAGCATACAGATGCAGACGCCAGTGCCAAACCACAAAACACAAGCAATCCATACAACAAGTCAAGAGACCAAGAAGTCAAGAAGCTGCAGTCTGTAGAACCAACACTAATTAGCAGAATCCGGAAACTAATATAACCGGACAGGGTCGAAAATAAACGCAGAGCTTCAAAAGGTTTCAGGAAATCTGCACAGCGATGGAACCAATTGTGGAGCAATTTCCCAAGAATATGCTGTTCATATACTGTATGCACTTTTGCACCAAGATGGCCCCGAAGCAGAGCAACTGAGAGCAGGACAAAAGAAAGGACACATAGACAGATGCACAAGGCATCGTGTTTGGAAACGGAGCTTCTTAGGGATGCAGTGTCACTTACATCTGATAAGGAATCACGACCCAGGAATCATGCTCAGAGTGACTTACCAGTCGCATGGCAAAGCTCTAGTCTAACGAAGGAAGACAACACACCTGGAGCTCAGCGGTTAGACCCAAGTGAGTGAAGGCGCACTCTCCCAACTACGCGCTGCTGCTTGTCACTGTATGAAATTGTCTGACATGGCATAAGCTTACTCTGGAGTAATGATATGTAATATTAAACATCAATATTGGTCGTATGCGTGTCATTTCTATAAATCAGGTTTAACCTGAACATTTTAGGACAGTTGTAAGTTACACAGGGTTTGCTTTCGGGAGTTCCTATCAGTTCCTACCACCATAAACCGAAGTATTTGTGAATTGGACCCTTTAACCCCAGACAAGGAATGCTGGAATTCACCAGAGCTATGCTTGCATCTCAGCAATGGATGATCAATTAAGTGGTCAACAAAACACATCCAACAAGTAGTCGATTTCCACACTTATTACTGACGGGCCCTAGCAGGTGGGAATTGGGAGTGCTTTTAGGGCCTAGGGTTCAGCTGCAACTCCTTTGGGGCTGCTCTCCTTAAAGCAGTGGTCTTCAAACTTTTTTGGCCAGGGCCGCCCTGAGCAAAATTTGGGCAGGTCGGGACCCCCCAGAAATGCCAAATGGACAGTATATATTGCGCGCCGTCACCTGCTCCCATCAAAGTCGCTGGGCTCCCTCATCCCACTCCTACCCAGTCGCTGGTCTCTCCCCACCCCATCACACACCCAGGGCTCTCCCCACTCTGCTCCCACCACTATCCCATGGTTCCCGCCCATTGTGCTCCCACCATAGTCCCTCGGTTCCCCCATCCCGTTCCCAACACAGTCTGAGGGCCAGTGGCGGCTGGTGAATCTTTTTTAAGTGGAGGGGCATTAAGGGGAGGTTCGGGGGGGTTTCCCCCTGTGATTTTTTTTTTAAATAATAGGTTAAAATGTTGCATTGTAGAGCATACTTTTAACAAAAAATGGGTAAATAGCCAAACAGTTTGCAATTGTTGCTGGGAGTCCAGGGGGCAGGCATTGATATTTTATTTCTATCGCGCTCGTACACAAGTGTTTCAGAGCGTGACAAGGCAAGGGAGGGGAACAGAGGAGAATAAAACAGCGATCTTACTAGGCCCAGTGACATTGAGAACGCGCAAGTGTGAGGGGAAAAGTGCATGGAAGGGGGGAGAAGTGGAAAGTGCGAAGCAGAGGAGAAACAGATAAATAACAATAAATAAATAATAAAGGCAACAAACAGTGGTAGTGCAGCCAGCAATTTGCAAGTGCTACGTTTAAGGCAGCAGACAGGGTAGGTCTGATAAGTGCAGGATGAAAGATGGTTCTCCTCAAGTTTTAGAGTGGCAGGGCGCTGTTCCAGAGGGAGGCCCCAGCCGAAGACGGAGATCTACCCCCAGCTCGTTTCTTTGATAAACGACTGACCCTGAGGGAGTTGGAGGTAGAGGAGTGAAGAGCTCGAGAGGGGAGGTATTTGCGGAGGAATAGCTGAAGGTATTTTGGACCGAGGCCCCAGAAAGCCTTGTGGACAAGGCAGAGGGTTTTGAATGATAGATGTCCGGTAAAAAGATACCATCCCTGTCCCCTGGGCCCCACTGGTCCTAACACAATGAACATGATTATGTGTATATGCAAGGCGCTGCACATTCATACAGCAATCACTCTATCATTCACATGAGCATCCATCACCATACACTCACTCATAACGCATCCATACACATGTTTAAATAAAAACAATGAACATAAACGTACCTTCTGCATTGGCCTGTGTGTGGGTGCTGCTCCAGCTGCTCTGTCCGTATGTGCGAGGAGGCGCAGGAGCTCCCCCTCGGACATACACACATGCAGTGCCCCAGCCAGCATTTCCAATGAGCTATGCAATGCTGGCGAAGCAAAACGCCCCAGCACTTGCATGGCTCAGTGAGCATGTGCGGCTGGGGAACTAAACTGAACTGTCAAAGGGAAACAGTGTTTCCCTTTGACAGTTCAGCCAGCCCAGGAGCACTCCATTAGCTGGATAAAGCAGCTGAGGGAGTGCTCACTGTTTCACTGGGCTGGCTCCTTAGCTCCTCCATAATGGGTGAGGGGCCACTATGCAGTTAGTAATGTTGACCATTGTTGCTGAATATATCACAATTTACTTACATTTTAACACAAAGCACCCCTTTGGGTACTATTGAAACAGTGGGCTTCATAACTACTCTGGCGGTAGCTGTGCCGGTAAAACCGGCACGGCTGCCACTGGAGTTGCATCCGGGTCTGGCACCCGCGAATGGGCAATTACTAGGTCATGCCGAGTTAGGCGGACATGATAATTGCCCTTTCGAAGGTGCCGGTAGATCCCCATTCCCATTTGAGCCCCATATGGCTCAAATGGGAAGGGGGAGCTCGGATGCACCGGCACCGTTAATAACGGTGCCGGTGCATCCGACGAGCTGAGGTCAGACCTGGCGGGGGCTGTCAAGCACCCACAAGCACAACTCTTACTATGGCGGAACGGTAGCAACGGTGCCGGTAGCTTACCAGCACCGTTGTTACTGGTCCGCCATAGTAGTAATGAGGCCCAGTCTGTGACTAAAGGAATGAATATCCATTTACAACTGTGGGCCACTTTTTCATTGTTGCCTGAGACAGTTTCATGCTTCAGCCCGCCCATGTGGGCCACCCCTGCCCATTTCTTCCAATCTAAAAAAAAAAAAATCTTTTTTCATGCTGAGCTCTCAGGGCCCCCCTGGGATGCACCCGCGGACCCCTAGGGGGTCACGACCCACAGTTTGAATACCACTGCCTTAAAGTGTCAGAAAGGTTCAAAAAAGGGTGTAAAGGCCTAACTAAAGTTTTCATGCATATTCCTATTCTAATTAATGCCGTCTAAAACCCATGGTCTTAGGGATATAGCACCCAGCTTGCTTCATACTGTTCTGTTCTGGAGATATAGACCGCCCACCTCACTTCTTGACTTCTCAGTTCTGAGGGATGTGGCGGCCCACTTGCTTCTTGAGTTTTCTTGGAGACTCTTCCCTGGTGCAGATATCACCACCTGGTGCCTGTCTTTCCTTCCTAATTTCCTTAAGAAGATGGAAACATGTTCCTATGAGTATGTTTTCCCATGTCCCCTTACCTGATGACCTTGCCTGAGGATTACATTACCAGCAATTATTTCACACCACCATTCCAGGATCTTACCTTAAGCTCACCATCAACTATCTCTCTCCACCCTGCCAGGTTCTTACCTTCAGCTCACCATCAAGTATCTCTCTCCATATTGTCAGGTTTTTACTTTAAGCTCACCATCAAGTATCTCTCTCCACCTTGCCAGGTTCTTACTTTGAGCTCACCATCAAGTATCTCTCTCCATATTGCCAGGTTTTCACTTTAAGCTCACCATCAAGTATCTCTCTCCACCATGCCAGGTGCTTACCTTGAGCTCACCATCAAGTATATCTCACCATCTTGACAAGTTCTCACTGTAAAGACTGGAGGGAGTATCTGGACTTCTGCCCTCTATATGGTAGTGTAAAGGCACAGAACAATGGACGAACAACCAACCTTAAGCTTTCAGGAGGCGATGCAGGCTCTTTCTTAAGTACAATGTTTCGGCAAAGCCCGCACAAAGGAATGTCCACACACTATGTTAGGTGATAACACAGCTTCTTTATATAAAATAAGGTTGCTACCCAAAAACATATACATATAAATAATAACACTTTGTATTTGGAATACTTATTCAAAGAATGGCAAATATATACACTGCATGTGGTACCACACAATACTTAAATTCAGTAAGAGATGCACTAACTGCAGACAGTTTTAAATATGCATGTGAATTCTTAAGTGAGGTGTATCAGCATAGAATAGGGAAGAAAGGCAGGATAGTTGTGAACAGTGGCATAATGCTTTCCTTAGACTAGATATAGAATTCTGTGTGAAGATCCCCCACCTGGGCAACATGCAATGGAAAGGTTAGGGAGTAACTTACCTTGTCTCTTACAGCCCAATCCAATAATGTTCAATAACCTTCTGCTTTCTTTAAAAGGTTCTCCCACCCAAAAGAACCTGAGAGGCCACAGGAGAACGGGACCCTGGACGAATCCTGACGCTAGAATATGCTCTTCCTCGTCACAGTACCTTTGGGGACTTGGCAGGGAAAGTGACAGAGTTTTTCGGTCTCGATCGACGATTACCTCAGAGGATGTACCCCCTTGGAAGAAGGAGCCACTGGGATGCTGAGTCCAAGAAGAAAAATTGAACCGAAGTCTTTCTGAAGTGCAGCAGTTTGGCTCTTCGCAGTGCTCTCCTTTGGTCGACGGGTTCTCCGATTGTAGAAGTCCTGTGACAATGAGACTTGCTGTGGGCTCCTTAAAGGCTTGGCAGATGAGAGTAACACCCCTGGGACCATTCAATGACTTCTGACAGTGACGGGTGCATAGGTCACCTTTGGTGTTGGGTTTCGGAATATCACGGTTTTCTGACTTTTGGTACTTCGGTGCTGCAACTGCAGCGTGGACCTATGGATGGCTTCTGGCAACCTGGATTGGATCACTGGAGTCGAACACAGACCCTCACCAAGTCTGGACCCTCTGGATGTTTTTGTTAGCTTATGGTAGTGGGAAATCCACCGGCAGAACTTCCACTGCACCCAGCGAGTCGGGGACTCTCTCCAGTGGGAATATGTGGTACGTGGTGATGGCAAGGATGCCCTTTCAAATGTTTTTAGGCATTTTTTAACATTTGTAGCTCCAGGCGTCTAGCAGCACTATGCCAGGGTACCTCCTCTTCTGAGTGGTACAGAGCAACGGCTTCAAGCATTCACGAAACACACCTCTGGACCCTGGGTGACACAAATGAAATATTTTATTTATATCGCGCTCGTACACAAGTGTTTCAGAGCGCGACCAGTCAAAAAGGGAGAGAATTCTTCGACTCGAGTTGTCCGGGCACTCCTCTTCAGGACTCACAAAGACCCCGTCTCCAGATGGCAGGCACACAGGACTGGCTTCCAGGGCACGTCAGATGAAGAGCAGCATTTTGCACGATGGCCCCTCGTAGCTCAGGGAGAGGTCTCCTTTGCAGGTCCTCTCCGGATCTGTCCTTGGGAGAGATGACAGCTTTCGGATTATAGTGGAGAAAATGCAGCAGCAGACTTCTGCTTGGGCTGGGCTTCAAGGAACAGCTTCTTTTTGCTAAGCTTCAACTTCAACTTCTGAACTGATTGGTAAGTGAGAGGTCCCTAGATATACACACCCATCCCTCATTCACTCTGGCTAAGCCAGGCTCAGTCAGTCTATCACGCAGGAGGGCATTCATGCAGGCAGGCAGCCAATTAGGCTCACAGGCATTCAGGCCATTCACTTCACCCAGACACCCATAACGAAGAATGTGGATTGGGGCAAGTACCCAGCCTTTCAGCATACTAAACTGCATTCATGTCAGTTTCAGTCAGGGCTGTCTAATTAATTGTGTCACACACACAGAAACCAGACAACCACAACATAGAATGTGAGCTCACTACAGACTCTATTCATAAAGGTCCCACCCCTAGGGTGTACCCACAACACACAGCCCCTGGGAAGGATCCAGTCAGTTTGACAGGAGGCAGCCCCAGAGCCATATATGGTATTTCCACCCAACAGTCAGGGGGTAAGAGAACATATATATATATATATTATATATATATATATATATATATATATATATATATATATATATATATATATATATATATATATATTTACTGCCAAAAAAACTTTGTTGAGGGGACGTTATGGTTAAGTTGCCCTACCAAAAACCTGTGCACTTCACTAAAAAAAAAAATGTTCAACCTCCCCATTATGGTTCAAATTAAAACCGAAAAACCCCTGAAATTCGCCAGTTATGGTAAACTAAGCCCCCATACCTGCCACCACCACTGTGCACTGCTAACACTAACACCCACAACATGAAAAATGTCATTGATGACATCACTGACAACATCACATGTTTAACCCCTTTGTTTTCATTCCCTGCCATATATATATATGTACATTCAGTAAAAAAACTTTGTTAAAGGGATGTTATACTTCACAGTGAAACCAAACAACACTGCACATTCCCCAATTATGGTAAGCTAAGCAACCATAACTTGCACGATCTACGTGCATTGCTAAGACTAACACCCAGGACATCCAAGATGACATCACAAATGTCATTCATGACATCACTGACAGTACAACGGTAAGTAAAGCGAACATCGCGGACATCCCTAACTGTCCGTCTCACTTGTGTCGCACTTTGAATCAGTTTGAGAACCCGAACACTGTCCGTAGGACATTTGTGCACATGCGCACGTTTGTAACTTTGCATTTGCTGTCCAGCGGACTCCCATTTCTGTTGCGGATGTGTTCAGGACGGCATCATGTGACCGCACAAACGCTGAGCGTGTGGACTAATTTGCGCAGTTTGTGTGCTTCCGCAGCAGTACAAAAGAACGTGTAGACACAAGGCAAAATGTTGTAGAGTGTAAAAATATAATTTCACATATCCCAGACAATAGCTTACCTGAGGACTTGTTGTGTCAAATTTTCGTACCGCTTTGCAGGGATGAAGACGGTCATGAGGCACACCCCGAGCACACCCCGAGCGCATCTTCATTGTCCTTCTAGCTATAGCAGATTGAGGTGTATTGCCTTTACTGCTGTAGTGACCAAAAGGAAAGTAATCGGCATGGCTTCCATGGTTGCTGTTGGATCATTAGCCTCTGCACCACCCCCAAACCCGGCACCACCACCACCTCCCCAAGGGCCTGCAGAGAGATATATGGGTGAGGATGTAGAGAGCGAGGAAGAAGAGGAGGAAGAGAATGAAGTGGAGGAACTAGGAGCACTCGCCGGGAGTCGTGGGTGTGGCAAAAGCACGTTTGAACCTGGTGAGGTGTAACCAGTGCGAGGTGGTGCTGAGTCGTGGGAGACCTGGTGCATACAGCTTTGGTACGACAACCATGAAGTGACACCTCACTTTGTTCAACACTGCGGAAATTTGCAAGGTGGTGCCATGTGAAGAGTGTAGTCGATTGAATTCCTCCACAGCATCCTCCGAGTCCCATCCTCCCACCACAAAAGACACTCCTGTGGGGGAGCGCCTCCCTCCAGCTGCCTCACAAGCCATTCACAATACTGTTGACCCTTACCTTTCAAAGGTGACAATAGTGTGTATGTATTGTAATGTAGTACTCTGCAGGGGGGAGAGTTTTCGAAGTACTTTTGAGGCCACGGTCACGGAGCACCAGAAGATCTGCTCCTTACCTAAGTGAAGCTCACCCTATATCTTTCTCTGTCCACTTGCCCTTTCTTATCCCCGTGGCTGCTGTCCCTTCCTTACCCTCCTTTGGCCTCCTCTCCTAGTGTGTCGTGTGCTGAGAACCAATAAACGAGAAAACAACAAAAATTACACAAAAGGCTCTTTTCAGAGCTGCCTATCTCAGTTTAACAATAGAACTATGAAGTGACCGTTGTAGACCCCTGCGAAGATTGCGGACAGTCATAGGGAAAAAAAAGGAGGGTGCAAGGGGAGCAAACACAATGAAGTGTACGCTGGGAGTAAGTAATGGCTCTGAAAAGAGCCTTTCGGTGGTGTGTTGTGTGGGTCAAAAACTGTGGCTTGGAGAAAATGGATTGTCACATAGGTTATTGTGAATCCAAAAGATGTCGCAATGCATTTTGTACATTGCGAAGAAAAATCTGATTGCCAGCATATGTGAGATGGACTCCATCTCTGCGGAAAATGAAAGAGCTGAGAAACAAAATGTTTTCATTGTGGAATGAGGACATGCCAACATCTCTTAAAAAGGCACAAACAGCCTTATTTACATTGCGTCTCGCTTTCTCCATTTGTGGACCAAAAGCAGAAGAACGCAGCCATATTTGTCTTTGTGCAATACGGGAAAAAAGTATTTGACAATTTGGAAACATGTTCATGAGCTTCACAAGTCCTTCCTTCATTGCAAATTGCAAAGAAATTCCAGAGACATAGCCTAAACTGTTTCCTCTGCAATGAATGATAAGTATATCTGGAGGACGCTCTGTCAGTAAAGTAACACAGAGAGGTACCAAGTCCAGCCACCTCATTCCATGCACGCCATGCCAGAGCACTTCCACATGAGGAAATCCGAGATCTGCAGATAAACTGCAGCTTTCTGCATGCACCTTCAACCAATGTATCCATGAGTCTCCCAAAATACAGATAATCTGTTTGCGAGCACGCAAAGCCATGGCTGTGTCGTCTCCTGTCAGGGAGAAGACGGTCTCACTAAATCTCGCCGTTCAGAACACACCCGCTGAACTTTATTGACCAATCCCTAGCTCTACTCATTTTCATTTGCATGCGTCTCCACCCCAGAATCCCCGTTGGTGATATGCGCTGGCTGCAAACTACCGCCATGTCCGCGGACATGTATAGCATCAGAGCGTGACGACGGTACATTAAAGTATTATTCCCCTTTTTCCCCTTTAAGGTGGGCTCTGAAAAGAGACGTTTTTTAAGATTTTTGGGCAGATACCTTACAGACATCTGTTATTTTGTTTATTTTTTGTATTTTTTGTCCTTACTTTACTCCTACAGCCATTACAGAACATTATCTATAGCAAGCCTTACGTTCCAAAAGAACATCGCATTTCCCAAAGAAGATAGCGCAACACCATCTGCTTCAAAGTAATCTGCATTACTTGGAACAATGTTTTCGTGGCTGCAGAAAAACATACCAGCGCGTAACATAAACGCACGCATGCCGCGATTAATGTTACACCTCCCAATACTTTGATTTGGACAGAAAAAAGAATTGTTGTCCCATTGTACTCTAGGGAGTAAACCAGAAAAAATTACTTTCGTAGTTGGAAAGATGGTCATGAGTGCGTCAACCAACTGTCCTAAATCTGCCAACAAAATACGTGCAGTCACGTAGCCCAAATGGCAAGCACCGTAGTGCAAAATGACCACATGAGGAGAGATCATCGTACGTATGTGTCTGAAAACTTGCAGAATTGCTGCAACATTGGCATCAGTCTCAGCGTTCCACACCACCTCCACTCCTCTCACATCAAAATGGTGTGCCACATGCCTACTCTCTGCATAATGTTGTAAGCCATGGACAAAAATGTCTCCAAGTACCAAAACCACGATCCTCTCCACCTCTGCCATCTTCGCACCGTCTTTGGACACAAAAGAGTAATGTGAACATCTGATTGGATGATGCCTACAGTCCACTTTCGAAGCAGGATTTGTTGTAGAAACCCGTATGTGACACGCCCTACCCGCGGACAAGCGTTGCCTACGTGTGGCACGCAACTCTTACCCAGTCCTTTCACCCTTTCCACAGCGGTAGCAAATCGAGTCCCTTATTGGACACAACTAAGCAGTCATACAACCATCCACCAATCACATTGAAAACCGCTAAATGTAACTCAGTCATCAACATTGTGCACTTCAAAAGTACTGCCGATAATTCTGAATGGAAGTCGCATATCATTGCAAAGCACCTACTTCAGAAGCTACTGTGCAAGTGTTTTGCGAATTTCTATGTACAGCTCCATGTATGCGCACATGCATGAGTATAGAGTACAGGTATTTATATTTCAATCTGAGAACATGTGCACCCTTTATGAATTAATGTAAAACAAATTAATGCTGCTAAATGTGCATAGGCAATGCATACCAACGCTCCCCCTTTTAAGTGCAAGATGTCCGATTTATCATTGACAATCCGCACGACTTCTTACTGTCTTCCGCATAACCTATACAAACGTTGCAAGGATGCCTATTTAGAGCGAAACTCGATTTTGTATTAGAAAATGTCGGCGTTGTATACTGTGTACGGCCTACATTAATGCTACTTACAATGTAATCGTATAAAAAAAGTAAGCGCTCCCGATTGCTGTGGTGACATCTCCCTCTGAGGGTCTCCCGATTTTTCGGCATTGTGCTTTTAAATTGCAAGTAGAAAATGTTTTCCCATCTACTGCTGTGCCCTATCGCTTACAAACCTCTCTCCTATTGATAGTACACCTTGTAAAAAACAAGGCATTTTCATAACCTTAAACATTTTAGCAATTTTGAAGGACTTGCAAGTAATATATTTCAAATAGCATGCAAAGCCTGCACAGTGTGAAGTGAAATGCGCACATGCACTGGTTTCAAATATGAAAGGAGAATGCTCTGACGAACGATGCACAATTAATGTGTGCAGTATCAGCAGTGCTGTAAACACACAAAGTAATCAATTTTGTTTTTTTGAATCGCAGTGAAGACTACTCTCCTGAGAATCAACAGCATCTACACTGCAGACGACATATCCGAAGAAACCTGGTCATTTTGCAAAAAAAGTAAGTACAGTACTACCTTTATATTGTAACTACTCCTCAAAGAGGCTGCATGGGTTATTTGTTTAATTTGGGCACCAAAGCAAACATTGATTTCTGAACCATTCTACCTACAAATATCCATTTATCGAACAAAGAATAACAGGCAGAATGGCTCACAAATCCCTGTGTGTTTGGAACTCAAATAACGTACATAATCCTTAGAAGGTTAGTTTTAGAAAAGTAGTTGCTGTTGCAAGTTTATGGCATTTCGTTTATTAATAATGCTTCTCGTCACCACTAGCCCACTTTGTAGTCTCATCTGAAGCACATTATACTAGTATACAATCAGTAAAATAGCCTTACCAAATCATTGCAAGAGTCCAATAAACATTCACACATCATAACAAAGAGCTTCCCCATCAGACTCATGCATGCATGCACACAGCACACATACATTATACCACAGACCAAAGTATGCCTTCTTTTTTTCAACAGACACCAAAGAATGCCTACCAAAAAGCAACTCTGTAGAAAGGAATGCAGAAATAGAGCAAATAAAAATAAAAGTGCCCAATCTAATCATCCATCTGTTGTAGAGTTTGTAGAGGATGTTGTAAGAAACCAGCTAATGCAGTCGGTTAGCAAAACAAAAGAAGCTTCAACTACCGAAACTTTACATCCTCCATCAAAATGTGTCACAAAACACAAAAATGTTGGCAAAAAATCGGCTACCAGTACAGCTACAGCTAACAATGCTCCTACTAATCCTGATAGTGTAACAAGAACCCATAGCAAAAAAAGTATTTTATCAAAAATGTTTCATCACAGAGTCCTTCAGAATCTACTAAGAAGAGGACCGAAATCATCCTTACCCCTTAAAACCTACCGTAGAAAGTTAATCCTACAATCTCTCGTGGACAGTGCAATCCTTCTGAAAAGGAAGTTGTTTATATAAGTGTTAAATAGGATGAAAGCACTAACAAAACTAAGTACCAAACTACAAAAGAAACTCAGCAATAAATGGAATGTGAACAAAAATAATCTTTTACATTTTTGTGGTGGTGAATGCAGTCACACAACAACCACAGAACCATATTTTAATGAAGAAGCATACAAACAAAATCAAACAAACACAATTGCCATCCATAGCAGTGGACAGGGGTATGAGAAAATCAATACTACCATCATGGAACAAGAAACACTGCTTACAAAAGTATCCTCTGTAAACTCAGAATTACCCCTCGATTCAGCAGAACTACACCGTCCAGTATACAAAAGGCCATGCACATCAATGTGTGCCATTCAAAACAAAGCTTTCAAATCTTTATGTCAGTTCCTCAATCAGTATGTAAAAGGTAAAGACAAAAGTAAAATGAACATGCTGCAAAATATGGATATGTGTCCAGTGCGCAAATACACAGGACTACAAGGACATTCATTAGCCTGCATTTCTGAGCCTATTTGCAAAAGCACCTTCCATGATATCAAAAGGATATCATTGCATCATTCAAGTGTAAGAAATCTAGTGTATAAAATGTGCTATGTAAAACTCCAGCTTCAGAATTAGGCAATTTAAATAACACTCTTCTGCATGGTACACCCAAATACTTATAAGAAGAAATTGACCGTATTCAGAGAAAGTATTTTAGAAGTGAAAGCGATTTACAAAATGCAATAGTTTTAGAACATAGTAGCAACAATTCTGCACATAGCAACCTTCTATTACACACATACAGAAAATAAATAGTAAAATGTAAAAAGTCATCGGCTGAAGTACCAAACCATGTGTGTGTGTGTTGCCACAGAACCTTTTACAAAAGGAACACACAAAATGTAGACATAGCATTCAAAATAGAACACAATGAAGACTCTAAATGGTTTGAATTAGCTCTCTATCTTTTAGCAGAAAACAAATATGAACTAACTGAATGCCTAATATGTTGCAGTTACTGTACTACACAATTAGACAACAACCACACTCCTTCACGTGCTATTACAAATAATTTGGAATTGTTCCCACTACCAAAAATCCTGCAACAACTCAATTTGTATGAGAGCATAATAATTCAAACAGTTCACCCATTTCAAGCAATTATATGTCTTCATCCAAAAACAGCAAAATTACCTTCCACTGAATTGGTGAAAGGCATTTGTGGCAAAGTAGTTTATTTGCCATTAGATCTAACGGAAAATGTACCCACTCTAGGAGTGCAACTTTCAATAGAACATTCTTTAATAGTCTTGGTAAATGGTGTACCAACAAAGGACAAACATATTTGGCAACAACTGGTGGATTTACATAAATTTAGACAAGCATTGCAATATCTAAAAGACAATAACAAGTACTACAAGGAAATAAATATTGATGAAAGCTTAAGGGAAACAACTGAAATAATTGAAGAGCCATCAGAAACTGGACAATTAGAACTTCTGGATCCTGCTACAGTATCCACTCTTTTGGACCATTACACAATTCATCCATTGCATTCCAATGAAAGCATAGATGATGCACTAGAAACTTACCAAATGCGACAAACCAAAGGGTCACCAATGAGTATATGGGAAAAAAGTATAAAAGCATGTGCTTTTCCACTGCTATTTCCTACTGGCAAAGGTGGAAGATACGATGATAGACCCACTCAGATCGGAGCATCAGAATACCACTCTTTACGAATGTATTCGCAAGATCCCAGATTTAGACAAAATGTGGAATACATATTCCACCTACTCTATGAAAGTGAATTAGGACACATTTTGAAATCTGGAATCCACTTTCAAAATATGTCAGCTACGCAGTTAATACAAAAAGTACAGAAAAAAGATGAGGTTTTACAAGCAAGTATAACAAATTTGTTTGCAAACATACATGGTACAAAGGAATACTGGTTCCGACGGCACGGAGATGTGCGTTGTATGATCAAAAACCTTGAACCACTGACTTGGTTTGTTACGCTAAGTTGTGCAGAATATGCATGGGAAGATTTACATGAGTTCCTACGCATAGCAAACAGCAACAAAAACAACATAGATATATTAACACCTGGAGAACTTTGCTCTCTAGATCCAGTTAATGTGTCAAGATATTTCCATCATCGTTTCATTGCCATGCTACACTTTATTTGCAATAAAAATGTTCCTCCCCTTGGAGAAGTGCAACACTTCTTTTGGTGAAAAGAATAGCAAGCAAGAGGAGCACCACATATTCACATGCTGTTATGGATCAAAGGTGCACCGAAATTTGGTCACAACAGTTTTCGCACTGTTTTGCAGTTTATCCAAAAATATGTCACTTGTGAAATCCCTTCACAACAGACACATAGTGAGCTGCATGGGCAGATTTTACAATTTCAAAGACACAAATGTGGAAAATATTGTCACTGCAAATACTAAAACAAAGGTAAATACTACACCAAATGCAGCTTTGGTTTCCCTAGACCAGTTACAGAAACAGGTGAAGTGAACACTTCATGTCTTCAGTTAGACACAGTGTTAAAGGTAAATCACCTACGAACACGTATTACATAAAAAGAAGGGATGAATCAAAATATATCAATGATTACAATGCAATCGTTGCCCTCTTATGGAATGCAAACATAGGTGTGCAGTACATTGCAGACAATTCAACTGCTGTTGCACGATGTGTTACAGCCTACTTAACAAAAGCAGAAAAAACAGAGCCTCAAGACCTCTGGGGCGACCTAGCATCAGACAAAACATTATCACAGAAATTGTACAGCCTAGGCATAAAAATGCTCTCTCATAGAGAATGTGGCACCTATGAAGCAGCAGATCGTTTAACCGGTACTGCTTTGTATGGTAAATCAGACAACATACTATGGCTAAGTCCTGGTCCTGCAAACTCTAGAAAAAGAGTGCTGAAATCATATGAGGACATAGAAACAATTGCCAGAAATGATCCCAACAGCCAAGACATTCTAAAAAAACAATTTACTGGACACATACTATCCTAACAGGAGTAGCACTTTTGAAAGCATGTGTCTATACCACATAGCTCAAAACTTTGCATTAAAAAATAATGTAAAACCCGATGAAAGCAAACGTAGATATAGAGTGACCAGTTGTGATGGGAGCTTAGTGAAACTTACCAAACTGAGCTTAATTAATCATGTAAAATTGTCATTAAAAACTCCTCAACATAAAGAACTATATAACATGTCTCTGTTACAACTTTTCAAACCATGGAGAAAAGAGGAAGACATACTAGAAAACTATGACTGTTATGAAGATGCTTTCAAAGCAAATGAAAGCGCTATCACCGATGTGAACTTTACGCAGTACAAAACAAATGTTACACAATGAACAGCAACAGGAAGAAGAACTTCAGGCCCAACTAGATAAGGACTCTTCCGACAATAGTCAACCTTCTGTAAAAGGAAGTCAAGAATCACTAGGACAACCACTAATAGCAAATGAGGCTGAAGTAGCTATGGCAGAAGTAGAAAACACCATGTATCAGTATCAAGAAGATACAGAAGACTTAAATGTACAACAAGCAAAACTTAACAAAGATCAGTGCACCATTTCTGAAGATGTAACAAAACAAATTGTAAATGGTGTCCAACACATAAAATAAAGAATGTACCTGCCAAAATAACAAACCTATACTGCTGTACGTGAGTGGTCAAGCTGGATCAGGGAAAACATTCTTAATCAAAATCATCAGCAAGTTGCTTCAACAATTGACAAACAACAAACTGTCAGCTGTTGTAACGCCCCCCCCCCCACAGGTTTAGCTGCCTACAACATAGGCGGTGTCACTTTATGCCGATTACTACTGCTTCCAGTAGAGCATCAAAATAAATTAGACTATTACAAACTTTCTCCAGAAGCTGCAATGGAATTACGCAGAGTATTAAAACAAATGAAAATGCTACTAATAGATGAAATGAGCATGCTCTCCAACCTAATGTTGGCTTTGATTCACCTCAGATTACAAGAAGTACTTAAAAGTAACAATGAAGAAGTCTTTGCAGGGAAACACATTATAATTTTCGGAGATCTTCTACAATTGACACCAGTGAAAGGTGAACCTATTTTTAAAACCTTAGGCCACAAACTCTGCCGGAGAACTGTTGGTAGCATAGGTAATGCCAACCTTTGGCAACATTTCCAATACAGAGAATTAACTGAGAACATGCGGAAATCTGCAGATCTCACTTATGCCAACATCTTAAAAAGTATTAGAGTTGGTGAACTATCGCAAGAAGCACAAGTTGTATTGAAAAACCGGCACATTCATGCACTTTATGGCGATAATGCATGTGCAACTGATGTTATGGAACAAATAGGGCACAAAAATGTCAATTGTATGGCCTTAATGCCAATTCTTGCAAGCTGTTTCAAATTCAATCAAACAATGTTAAGTAAAGAAATGCAACCAATAATGGAAATTAGCGTCACAGACAAACTAGACGTACATGGTATGACAGTATCCATGTGTGAGCAAGCCACAAGACAAAATAGTTTAGAAAATTCAATCTCCAACCCAGCCTGGTTGGAAAAAATATTAAAATGATGCTTAAATTGTAGAGTAATGCTTAAACGTAACCTTGACGTCGAGCAAGGGTTAGTTAATGGAGCACTAGGTACAGTTGTTGGCTTTCAATCATACCCACGTGACAGCAACATTCAGTTTGTCAACATTCGCTTTGATACAAAGTTTCAGAAGTGAAAAGGATAGGGTGCTCAAATGCTCGATTCCTTCTCTTCAAAGACATGTATGTACATAGAGAGCAATTTTCTCTAACTCTTGCATATGCAGTTACGATTCATAAATCCCAAGGTCTTACCCTAGACAAAACATTGATAGATATAGGAAACACAGTCTTTAAAGAAGGCATGAGCTAAGTAGCATTATCACGCTTACGTACACTTGACGGTCTATTGCTAATGAACTTTGATGCAAGTAAAGTGAAAGCTGATATTCCTTGCATTCTAGAATACAATAGACTGCGTTCATTGTACACCCCTCATCTGAAACAATATCCTGTTCCAGATCAAGTAAAACGTGGTAAAAGAAAACTAAATGAAATAGAAATGCAACAGAATCCAACAGAAAATTCCTCAAAGAAAAGAAGCTAAAGTTTCAGCAATTACCACAAACAAAGAAGAACCTATTAGGGAATGTAAAGCAGGGCCATCGGCAAAGAAGCAACAGAAATTCCGAAAAATGCACTCAGAAACAGAACTAGCTGGTCCATTCAAATTTGCAAATGAAAGTGGGGTAAGTTGCTATGCAAATGTAGCAATGAATATTCTATTTCAATTGCCACCAATTGTTAGCAATATTTACTTGCACAGTACAGACCAATTGTGTTTGCAAATGTTAGTGCTTCATAGAAATGCAACAAGCAATCCTGATAACACATACAGTGTTCATAGAATACGGCAAGAATTGGACGACTGTGCTGGAATGGTGAGATTCACTCTGAACTCACAAGAAGATACACAAGCATTTCTAATGTACTTACTATTAGTATTGGAAAACAAAATCATACCTGTAAATGGAATCTTCCAAATTTCGTATATGTGGAAACATACATGCACTCTCTGTAGCAATGTGATACAGGAAGAAATCCCAAATGAGCGATTTGTGTATGTTTCCATACCAAATTGTGAAAGCATTCCATTTCAGCAACTTGTACAGAATGCAAACCATGGCAGATTATGTACTATTTGCAATTCAGACAATCGCTCCACCTTACTGATACAATCACATAGTGCCTGCATAATACTTATGCTTCTACGTTATAATGCAGATGATACCAAAAACAACTGCAAACTGACTGGATTCACACACGGTCAAGTGTCACTTGGAAAGAAAACCTTTACAACAATAGGTATAATCTACCATGCAGGAACTACAACCAATGCAGGTCACTACACTGCATACATTAAAAAGAAATGTGGATGGTTCGAATGTAATGATAGCACCATTACTCTAAAGCAAAGATTGCCAGCTAATCTTACAAATGCGTATTTAATCTTCTTAAAGCCAAAATTTAATAAATAATGTGTACTTCAAGATTGCCAAAAAATTATGTGAAAGACTACAAACAGTTAGAATACGCCAATAGGTATCTAACTGCCCAAGAGGATATAACAATGACACAAATAAATTGATACCACAGATTTGTAGGAACAAATGCACAGTTAGAATACGCCTACAGGTATCTAACTGTTGTTAAAAATTGGAAGGAAGGCAACAAACATAACATCAATCAGAAAGATGAAGGAAACAATATATAATAACGACACAAATAAATGAATATCACAGATCTGTAGGAACAAATGCACAGTTACAATACTCCTACAGGTATGTAACTGTTGTTAAAAATCAGCAGGAAGGCAACAAACATAACATTAATCAGAAAGATTAAGGAAGGAAACAAGGAAGTAGTTAGTACCATAGCAAAAGAAGTTTTTTTTTTTAATCCGACAAGGTTTTTTTTTCCCCAGACCCAAGGATTAGAAAAGCAAACACAGAAACTGAGCACAATGCACAATACACTGGTTTGTAAACTAAATATGAGGGTAAAAAAAAAGGTAAACTGTCTAATATGCAATGAGGTAAGTTTTCATAAAATGCAAAGACTAGCATACCTTTTTCTTTTATCACAGAAATTAAAAAAGTAATACTTTAGCGAAGTATGAAAAGCATTTCAAAAATATATGTGGATTCTGAACAAAGTAAGTAAGTATATTGGCAGTCATTTTCTACACATGAAAATCTACACGTCTAATCTATGGTAGTAATATGCTGCAGTGGCTGGAGGCTGGCCCTTGCATCTTCAGTGTCTAATCTACAGCCTACACCTTACGACCAAAGTACAAAGAGTATACTTCCTAGCCACAACCATTGCTGCATATTGAAACCATGGTCCTTGTAAATTCACTACTTATAAATTTACTGTTGGGACCATCGTCTGCAGCCATGCAGCCAAGACATTAGGGCGTGCACGCAACTAGCGCTTTACACCACTCCCATATTCACTTAGCTCCAAGTGTTCCCAAACAGAGTACTTGGCGTTCTTTTGATAAGGCGTGATGACACTCCTGATTGCCTTAATCTGTTTCAATGGGTCCTTAATCAAGGCCCTTTTTGCCTTATTGGCCTTTTTGGTTCGGGTAACCCTTGTCCATTCGTCCTCTGACTCAGAGGCACTGCTCCCCGAGGTTCCTGTCTGATCTTCCAGGTTTTCCCGGATTCTGCGAGCCTGGGAATGGCTGGCAGAATGTGGGGACCTGGTCTCCTGTGTCCTGTACCGCTCAGAGGAGTCTTCAGATCCCTCCTTGCTGCCAGGATTTGATGGGTACCCCCCCCACTGACCTAACTGGGCAGAGGTTTTCAGGATGCCCTTAATGGGCCTACTCACCTGGGGTTCCCCATCAAATTGCACTGTGCTTGGGTGCCCATACCCGGATGCCCGCCCCTCCATTCCTGGGTGGTACTGGCCTATGAGCCCCATGCTTCTGGCTGGATAGTAATCTGCCATCTCTGTGGCCCTGTGCTCATGTGCGCCAGGGGACATGGGGGTGGCAGAGTCCAGGGACTGAGAGAAATAAAGGCCTCTGGTAGTAGGGCTCCTGGGGTTATGCTCAGGAGTTTCTCTTTCCCAGCGAACCTCATCTCTATCCGCCCCTGCTCCCTGTTGCAATGCAAGAGCCTGCGCCTTCAGTTCCTCAGTTAAGGCCTTACTAGACTCTATCAGTCTCTCCTGCATCGCTACCTGTTGTTGGAGCCTATCATTGTGCTGGCAGAGAGCCTCATTCTCTCTCTGCGTTTCCTGATTGGTCCTGGAGCACTGGGCTAGTCTTTGCTGCAGGAGGGATATCTCCTGAGCTGTGTCCCTATTGGGCTGCTCCTTTCTTGCCAGAGCATCCTCCACCTTCCTGGTGTGCTCTAACAAGTTATGGTGTTCTTTTTGGAGGTCACCCAGTCCCTGGAGGGCCAGGTGATTTTCTTCCATTTTCCTTTTTAAGTGGCAGACTTCCTGGCCTAAGGTATCCCTTTCCTGACTAAGAGCCTGCATCTGTGCCGCCAGGTCATCCCTTTGCCTTTGGAAGGCACCAGCTTTCTGGCGCTCCTGATCAAACTCTGCCTGGGTATCCAGGTCTTTCAAAATCAGTTCATTGCTCTCTGCCTTCTCCCTATCTAGGTGGCTTTGCAGGGTGACTACCTGCTCAGCACATGCCCTATTGAAGTCTAACTGTTGCTCCAGCTTTTTCTGGCTCTGCAGTAGGGAGTCCAAACCTTCTTGGTACTCCTTCTGCAAGGCCAGAAATCTGGTATCCTGGTCAACCTTTTCCTGTTGCAGGATGTCCATATCCCTCTTTATTTTAATGATGTGCTGTCTACTCTCATTTTCTGACTCCTGGCTCCCCTGCAGCCTCTGCTCAGAAGAGACCAGGTCAGATTGGACCTTCTCTAACGCCATCTGTCGCTTATTCGCCAGATCTTGGCTTTCAGTACATTTATCCTGCATGTCTCCCATATATAGGTACAGGTATGCCGCTATCCTAACCATCTTGTCTTGTTCATCCTTAGCTTTAGGAGCCATGTATAGTTCACTCAGGGCCACATGTAAGGGACCCTGATCTCTCCATATATCTGACCCTGTTTCTGTGACCTGTTGCGTGATGGCCTGCAACCAGACCATGCGGTCCTGGTGAGTCCACTCACCTCTCACAAATAACTTATGTAAGAAGTGCTCTCTGGCTATTTTCATGTCTACTAAGGTCGTCATTCTGGAATTTGAGTTCCTTCCTGACTTACAGAAGTTTGTATTTTATTTTTGCAAAACATAATTTTTCCTTAGAGCGTTCCTTTGAGGAGTGCTTTACAGCGTAACACAGCATGTGATCCGACCGGATATGTGTATCTGGTCAGCTGGCACGCTGTATTAATCTGCACAAGTGATAGATTTAACCCAAATGTCCGGCACAAGCCCCCAATTTGTAAGAGGATTCAATTCAACACTACAGCTAGGTCAATGCCTAGTCTGGGATACTGAATGGAAACCCTTATTGATATATCTTTATGTCCAGTTCATGCGTTCTGGATGACTACCCCTATATAACACCCCTCCCTTGGAATCCCCCTGACCCCACTTAGCCAAGAAGTATTTCTGTTTTGCAAGTTTAAAGGTTTATTTGATAATTTAAACAATATATATATATATATATATCACACTTTATAATAAATTAATAATTGGATATCACACTTAATCTGATCAGTAATCAATAATGGATAGTCTGGCACTAGCACACTTCTTTATAATCAATGATGAGTGGTTATAGGATGGCTAAGATAGCAACACTGGTAAATAGGGACAGAAGAATAATGTGGTAGAGAATGCTTTATATAAGTTCAGATGGATGTAATGTTGAATGAAAAATGCAATACAGAAAATACTCAATATGATTTCAACAAAACAATGTAATCACTTTTCTCTGGCAATCCCCTCCCCCCTTTTATGCAATGCAAGGAAATGGAAGGAAAGCACACAGTTCTCA
Organism: Ambystoma mexicanum; assembly: GCF_040938575.1. Taxonomy (NCBI): domain Eukaryota; kingdom Metazoa; phylum Chordata; class Amphibia; order Caudata; family Ambystomatidae; genus Ambystoma; species Ambystoma mexicanum. The sequence continues at coordinate 1,090,780,115 of NC_090936.1, forward strand.
GAAATGCAATCAAATGTAATTCAGTTCACCCCAGCAACTTAGACTACAGAAGTTTACAACACAGGCCCAAAATGCTTTTATATGTGCTGGCAATGAAGTGAAAAATACGCTAAAATGCTTTTAATTCCCTCTAGAGGTTCAGGGTGAGTGGTATCAAGTTAATATTAGTCCAGGCTCACTTTAGCAAGGATCTAGGAGTAACTAGCAGTTTAAACGAATTTTTGGCAACTGAAAGCAAGAAAACTGCTGTTTTCACACGTTGAGAAATTTTCAAATCGCGGCAAATTCGCGAGTGCGTTCTTCGCGATCACAGAGGAACTACAAGGACTAGCACTATCGTTGTGGGGTCCTAGGACAACCTAGGATCTCAGCTTCCAGATGAAAGTTACTGCAAGTCTCTAGGACAAACGGTCACGGAGATATGAGCGATATGGTAAAGGTCGTTTTTCAGATTTGATATTTTAAAGTTCAAAAAGACAAGTGACAGCTAGCAACTAGAAAATGACAGGTGACAGTTAGGAGGCAGTTCTACTTAGATTAAAATAGCTTGGATTAGATTATTTTAACTAAGAGATTGGTTCTGCACAGTTCTGCTAGGTACTCACACTATATTCTTGAATTAAATGGGCCTCGCCACGGATCTGGTCAGGTTTTAGACTGGACTCTGGTCTGGTCTCTGCACTTCACAGTGATCTGGGTCAGCTCTCTCTCTCTCTGGATTCTGGAGATTGATGGATTTGAAGTCTGGATCTTTCTGCACAGCTTTCTCTAGAGATTGACGGAGGTAAAGTATGGATTTTCCCGGCAGAGCGTCCCGCAGCAAATGGATTTGAAAAGTCTCTATCTGTCCTGTCTGTCTGCTTTTATGTGTTTTGAAAATGGGTGTGTGTGCAGCATCACTAGGCTCTACCCCTCTCCACTTGTCATTGGCCACTTCATCCTCTTCCCCTTGATTGGGGGAATGAAATGAAGTGTCATCATGATGAGGTCTGTTTATGATACAGAGAACCCACCCCTGTCAAATTACACACAATCTATATTTGCTCAAAAGACATATTTTCACAGGTACACATTTGTTTAAAATTACATGCACCCATCACATATCACAGGAGGTATACCCTGTCCAAATCTGCTCTTCCTGGGAGCTTGCATTCAGAAATGGCGACATTTGCACTTTTTAACTGGTTTCGCAATATTGGACATTACCCCAAATTTACACACATGTGCGCAAGGAGTATGGACATTAATTGATGAAGTGTCAGATTTTTAACATGCATACATTTTAAGTAATACCCTCTTAACTGCTAGCTTGCCCCCAGATCATGCCACCGGTTCTAAAAACCTCTTAAAATGTGGGCAGAAAAATCACAAGAGTTATGGTATCATTTAAATAATTATGACAAGTCCGTACTATGAGTTATTCATCTTTTTCTAAAACCATATTCTGGCTACAGGGGTGTGGTTTCCCCCCAGCACAAGGTTGAATTTCTGGTTTTTCCAGTTCTGCCAAGCCAGCTTGCTCTCACAGGCAGTGCTCCTCCCCTTTACTTCCAGGAGGAAGCCACTTTTTACGGCCCCCATAATAAAACATTTGCCTGAGTCTGGACAGGGCTTTGTTCAATTTCCTGCAGAGCCCATGTAATTCAATCAGGGAAGTGTCATATCCCTTTTGGTGGGAGCAGCAAAAGGCAGATAGGCCTGGGAACACAGCTGTTGTGCAAGTCTCAACTCCTGTCGGGGGTAGCTGGTGGGCAGAATTCAGTTCCTTAAGCCAGGCCCCAGCTAATGTCACTTTTGTTCCACAGTTTAAGTCAAGACAATTTTTTACATATGCAGCTAGGATGCTGATTCTAAGTTTAAGACTATGACATTTAAACAATTGCAACCTATGTGACACTCAAAAGTAGGTCACTCATTTCTTTTAAACATTTAGGTTTTTAGTGTCTTTCAGTCCAAATTTACTTAAACTGCTGAAATCCACAGCTCAGCAAGTCTTGTTATAAACCAACCTTCAAGTCACTTCAGAATATAACTTTAAATTGTATCCACCTCTCAGTAAGTCTTTCTTTGGCTTGCCTTGGGTTCATTTATTCAGTTTTAAACAAAATCTGGTGGTTTTAAAACGCCGGCTTTCTGATAGTGGTGAGTACTGGTACTGCACCCCTTTTTGGGATTTAAGAAAATGAATTCCCTACAATTCTAGGTTGCTTTTGGCAATCAGCATTGCCATTCCCAATGGTTTCAGACTACTGTGTGGGTAGTCCAATGGTGGTTTTAGGCAGTGTCCTTCTGTGCCCATAACATCGGCAAAATGGGTGGCAGCCTATTCTTCATGCACTTCCCTGGGCATTTTCTGGGAAGCTCTGGCCATCATGATGTTTTCCATGTCAGTACTGCACAGTTTTGAGGTAGGGCTCGGCTTTATGGGTAAAAACATCCCACAGTAGCCACAGGCTACAGAAAGAAGTGAGTTTGAGGCCATAGAATTATCAATGTATGGGTGTACAGTATGTCAAATGCACATTTGCTTACAACTGCAGTTCTTATTACTTTGTTCAAATACTGTGCATCCTGGCCACTACTACCACACCATATGACATTAATTTCAGCATATAAGTACACTACATACAAATGCGCTTTTGGGGGAATGGCCTTTGGCCATATACCCATGATTGCAGCCCCTCCCAACAGCCGCCTGAGTGATGCACTACCACACCATATCGCACCCATTGTGCCTTGAAGTACACTACATACAACTGTTCTGTTTGGTGCATAGCCTGCGGCCATGCACTCATGACTGCAGACCCTCCCCACAGACACCAGACTGATGTTGAATAGTGTCTCTGTAGCTCTGAAATGCTTCTCTGTTTGTGGGCAGGGCCTAAAATCTTAGGTGTATATTCATACATTTCAATATATGGTTGTGAAGTGGCTTATAACTGCAGTGCTTGCAAGTTTCCTTTTGGGTGCATGCTTGGGTGTATGGCATACAGCCTGCAACCATGCACCCAATAGTACACATCTTGGCCAAAACCACCGCACTAGATAAAACCCATGTGGGCTTGTAAGTGAAGAGGTTATAGCTTTGTTGTTGGGTGCATGGCCTTCAGCCATGCACTCAAGACTGCACACACTCCCCACAACCAGGCAATCGATACGCATTACTATGGGTGTATCCATGGGTGTGACATGCTACAGTGTGTGTGGCCAGGGCCTAGAGTTTTGGAAGTAAGCCATTCGGCCTTCAGCCAACAGCCATGCATCCAAGACTCTAGGCCCTGGCCACAACCACCGTATAATGTGACACCCATGGCGGCGTACTAATGAATACAATACCCATAGGAAAAAGTAATGCAATTACGGCATGTTGGAAATTTCAATGTTCTCTAACACCACGCGTGTCCTTACAACAGTTACAAGTTGCCTGTGCACTGCACGGACTGAAATACTGCCCTTATTGGACCCCTCATTTTCTGTACGTACAAGGTGTCCATAGAAAATACATCATGAAGGGGTTCTAACTTTTATTGGGTGCATGGGCTTCGTTCATGCACCCAAGAGTGCAGGGTCTCCCCACAACCACCTCAGTGATGTGTGGTAGTGGAGATTTTTCTATAAGTGTGGTATCCTTCACTGCTTCTGTCCAGAGCCTTCCCTCCTAGCTGTATGTCCATAGATCTTACATGGGATGGGAGTGCAGTGGCTTGCACGTCCAGTACTTACAACTTTGTTTTTGGGTGCATGGCCTTCGGCCTTGCACCCAAGGCTGCTCACACTCCTCACAATTTAGCAATCGATACGCAATAATACGGGTGTATCCATGGGTGTGACATGCTGCAGTGGTTGTGGCCAGGGCATACAGTCTTGGAAGTAAGGCCTTCGGCCTTCGGCCGACGGCCATGCACCCAAGACTCTAGGCCCCGGCCACAACCACTGTAGCATGGCACACGCATGGCGGCGTACTAATGAATATAATAATACCCATAGGAAAAAGTATTGCAATTGTGGCATGTTGTCAATTTCAATGTTCGCTACCACTACGAATCTCTTTACAACAGTAACAAGTTTCCTGTACACTGCATGGACTGAAATGCTACCATTATTACACCCCTCATTTTCTGTGCATACAAGGTGGCCATAGAAAATACATTGTGAAGACCGACCTCCAGAACAAATGCATTGATCACCCGTGACTTACTGTCTGAACCTGTCCCAACGCTCTGTGACACAGCAAAGGAGTTTTATAAATATAGCATGTGTACGCTGGTTGTTGCTCCGCTATCGGCGGATCCAAGAGGTTGGGCGCAGCCAAACAATCTGATGCAGAACACGTCTCGCAGCAGCCAATCGGCAGAGATGTCGCGTGTCCGTGGTCATGACGCAAGCCCATTAGCCAATCGTTATCTTGTCCGCGGAGCGAACAGCGAAGTGTGACCGCGGAGCGGTCATAGATATCACTAATATTTTGAGACATACTTTTTGGTCATTTTAAAGAAAAATACTGCACGGATTGTCACCAAATTTACAAAAGCACGCTTTCTGGACCGAGCCCCTATACCTGCCGCAAATTTCGTGAAAATCCATCCAGCAGTTTGACCTGTAGCCATACGCAAAGCTTTTCCCCCATTCAGTCTATGGGAAAAAAAGACGTCTTGGTTCCCCCCCTATAACTTTTCCCCCCCTGGACCAAACATCACCGAACTTTGCAAAGAAATTCAGAGTAGCCAATATACTTTTATTTGCAAAGTTTGGTGAGGATTCGTCCAGGGGGAGCAGAGTTATAAGCCGCCCAAAAAGTGCTCTTCCTATGGAAACAGCAACTTAACCATAACTACACGGCCACTACTGTGGCCGTGTAATGGTGTTTACACCGAACAGCCATTCAGGAGAGAGGGAATAACAGAGACGGGGCATCCCAGGTCTTTGGGAAACAAGGTAAAGGCAATAGAAACCAAGAGCCCACAGGGGCTAGCTTGCCTTCCTGCAGGGATCCATTGATTCCTATGGCAGGGCATGGGTGTCCCAAAATGGAGGACAATCAGAGCCACTGCCAAGTCAGAATGCAGCTGCCGCAGCCCATACCTTCTCTGTGGACAACACACAGGTGCCCAAAGACACACATAAGGGGTGCAAGGGTGTACCCCCACCCATGGGTGCTGTAAGGGTATCCCATGGGTGTTGTTCACCAAAGGATAAAATGAAGAGCTGCACTGCCAGAGGTCCAGGCCGGACCTCAGTGGCAGAAAACATAGAGAAAACACACACAGAAAAGTGGTAGACCAAGGACAGGAAGCCCGGTCCCTACATAAGGCATTTCCACTTACCTTCAGCACTCACCATCAATTATCTCTCTCCACCTTGCCAGGTTCTTATCTTCAGCTCACAATAAAATATCTCTCTCTACCTTGCCAGGTTCTTATCTTCAGCTCACCATCAAGTATCTCTCACCCCCTTTCCCGGTTTTTACTTTCAGCTCACCATGAATAATCTCTCTCCACCTTGCCAGGTTCTTACATTCAACTCACCATGAAATATCTCTCTCCACTTTGCCAGATTCTTATCTTCAGCTCACCATCAAATATCCCCCCCCCCTTTGCCAGGTTTTTACCCTCAGTTCATCATCAAGTATCCCTCTTCATCTTTCCAGGTTCTTACCTTCAGCTCACCATCAAATATCTATCACCACCTTGCCAGGTACTTACTTTCAGCTCATCACCAATGATCTCTCTCCACCTTGACAGGATCTTACTTTCAGCTCACCATCAAATATCTCTCTCCACCTTGCCAGGTTCATACCTTTAGCTCACCATCAAGTATCTTGCACCACCTTGTCAAGTTCTTACTTTCAGCCCATTGCCAAGTATCCCTCTCCACCTTGCCAGGTTCCAACATTCAGCTTACCTTCACATATCTCTCACCACTTTGCCAGGTTCTTACCTTCAGCTCACCATCAGGTATCTCTCTCCACCTTGCCAGATTCCAACCTTCGGTTCATCATCAAGTATCTCTCACCACCTTGCCAGGTTCTTACCTTCAGCTAACCATGAAGTATCTCTCTCTACCTTTCCAGGTTCTTACCTTCAGCTCACAATCAAGTATATCTCACCACGTTTCCAGGTTCTCACCTTCAGCTAAGCATCAACCATCTCTAACCACCTTGCCAGGTTCTCACCTTCAGCTCCCCATCAAGCATCTCTCACCACCTTGCCAGGGTCTTGCCTTTAGATCACCATCAAGTATCTCTAACCACCATGCCAGGTTCTTACCTTCAGCTCACCATCAAGTATCTCTTTACACCATGCCATGTTCGTATCTTCAGCTCACCATCATGTATCTCTTTCCACCCTGACAGGTTCTTACCTTCAGCTCACCATCAAATATCTCTCACCACCTTGCCAGGTTCTTAACTTCAGCTCTTCATCTACAGGCCGATTCATGGAATTAATGTGCTTTGAAATTTTCAGCGCAAGCGTGCGAAAGCGTGCGAATCGCAGTGCCAGTGCGAAAATCGCAGCGAAACCCGCGCACAGCGATTCATGGAAGTCCGTGCACATGTAAATCCCAGGATGTGCGCCAAAATTCTGCGTGGCGCACGCTGGCGCACACGTCTCCAAACAGCGTGCACTACACGCACAGCGAAATCGCACATAGACTGGCGCACACAACAAAAGTATTTATTTATTTTTATTTATTTGCATTTGTTAAGCGCACTTGCAGCCCATAAGGCATCGAGGTGCTGTTACAGAGGATACACAGATTTAAGATTACAGGAAGGTGCCAGGAGGGCTCTTAGTTACAGATTGGCAGGCATATATGCAGTAGATGATACAGTTTCGGCAAGTTAGACAAAAAGTCTAGTTTTGATAGCCTTACGAAAGGCTAGGTGGGACTCAATGAGTTTTAGGTGAGGTGGCAGAGCGTTCTAGTGCGTGGCTGCTTGGGTGGCATAAAGGGATCTGAGAGGTCTTGTGGCGGTGTGCCTGGTAATTCTGTTAGTCAGGTAAGGAGGGGCAAGTTCGTAAAGGCATTTGTGGGTGAGGGCAAGAGTTTTGAAGATAATTCTATCTTTGACAGGGAGCCAGTGTACTTGCCTTCTGACTTCGGAGACATAGTTTCTTTTTGCAGTGCCGGTGGCTGCCCTTAGTGCATTGTTTTGGGCTAGCTGGAGTTTGGCCAGGTTTTTGTTGGATGTCCCCACAAGAAGGGCATTACAGTAGTCTAGTCTTGACCCGATGATTGCCCTGGCAATTGTGAGGCAGCTTTGACGGGCCAGGAAGCGCCTAGCTGCGTTGAGGACTTTGGAATAGTATGCTGAGGATGCAGCGATAGCATTGACCTGTCTATTCATCGACAGGTCGGAGTCAAGGTAGACTCTGAGTGTCTTAACATGGTTCGAGACCTTAATTGGAATGTTGTCAATAGTGAAGGAGGCGTACTGATCTCCGAGGTTACCGAGAGTGAAGGGGGACCCAACGAGAAGGAGTTTGGTCTTTTCGCTATCGAGGAAAAGCCAATTCTCCGCCATCCAGGATTGGATGGTAGAGGTGAGGGTGTCGGTGTCTGCTAGGTAGTCACCCGTAAGTGGGATGAGTACCTGCGTATCATCCGCATAGTTGGTATATGAAATGCCAAGGGAGTCCAGGATGCTGAACAGGGGCCTAGTAAAGAGGTTGTAGAGTGTGGGTACGATACAGGATCCCTGAGGGACACCACAGGGGAGGAGGCTAGGGGTGGCAGCGGCAACTTCAGAAAAGACTTTCATGGCCCTTTCTTGGAGAAAGGAGGTGATCCACTGGCAGGCTTTAGGGGAGAAGTTGGCTTGGGTGGCTAGGTGGTGACACAAGGTATTGTGGTCAACCAGATCGAACGCTGCAGATAGGTCAAGGAGTAGTAGGAGGGCAAGTTTGCCTGCATCTCTGAGATCATCCATTTGGTTCTTTAGGTCTATGAGGGCCGTTTCAGTGCCATGTCGGGGGCGGAACCCAGATTGCCGCAGGCCGAGGAGACGGTTGTCCTCTAGGAACATTTGGACTTGCAGGTAGGCTGCTTTGTCCAAAAGTTTGAGCAGGAATGGTACAGACGTGATGGGCCTGTAGTTCCCCGGGACGGTTGGGTCGAGTGAGAGTTTCTGAAGGAGTGGACGTACCCACGCTTCCTTAAGCCCTGATGGGACATGGCCTGTTTGGAAGGAGGACTTGATAAAGGCTGTAAGGAAGGGGGCTAGCGTAGGTGCGGAGTCTTTGATGAGGCTGGCTGGGCAGGCATCACCTTTGCAATTGGAAGGTTTGATAGAGTTGAGCAGGGTGATGACCTCTTGCTCAGTGATGTCTTTGAATTCGAACAACGGGGATGACGTGGTCTTGGTGGGTGGCTTGGTGTGCATGTTCGCTATAATGTGGGAGAGAGCTTTTTGGTGGCCACAAATTTTTGTTTGGAGGGTGTTGAGCTTCTCTAGCATGGCAGATTGAATGCTGTTACACCACTTGTCATCTTTGATGACTGAGGAGGGGCGGGCAGATGGTTTTTCAAGTTCCCTAAAGATGGAGAATAGTTCCTTAGATCCGGACTTGGCGTCAGCGATCCTGGCGTTAAAGGAAGCAGCCTTTTCCAGAGTGATGTTAGTCTTGTAAGATTTGGAGATGGCTTTGAACTTCTGTTTAGTGGCTTCAGAGGGGTTTGCTTTCCAAGTGGATAGTGCAATCCTCTTTTGCGCACGTTGGTCGAGGAGTTCTTTAGAGAACTATAAATTGGCATGTTTGGCTTTCTTAGCTTTTTTGAGAGTCAGGGGAGCAATGGCGTCCACGGCTGACGTGATGACATCCTTGAAGGTGTCAGCTAAGGTATCAGGGTTATTCGATGAGGGGGCTTGAAGGGCTGGGTTAAGGAGGTAAGGTGCTAGGTTCTCGACTGTGAGAAGGCGTGAGCTCCTTGCGTAGGTGGCGAGGCACGGTGGTGGCAGAGAGAGAGACACTTTTTTGGTTCCGAGGTTGAATTGGATGTAATGATGGTCAGACCAGGGGATAGGGGTGTTGGCCGTGATGAGAAGGGAGCAGTTGTGATGGCTGATCCAGTCAAGGGGGCGTCCTTTGATGTGCGTGGGGTGAGAAATAGAGTGCGCAAAGCTGAGGTTGGAGAGTGCCTTCTTGAGGTGTTTCGCAGAGGAGTCTTTGGGGTCGTTCAGCCCTAGGTTGAGGTCACCGAGGAGTAGAACCTGTGAGGTCTTTTTGATGTTGTGAGACAGTGCAGGGATAATGGTGTCGTGGAAGTCAGTACATGGGCCTGGGGGTCTGTAGACAATGTGCATGGATATGGTGCAGTTAGGTGAAACATTAGGAGGAACAGAGGCCGTGACACGCGGAATGGGGAACAATGCGTGAAAATGTGGGCATCACGGGGGAAGTACAGGAGGCAAATGTGCGGAACGCCCACACGCACGTTCAAAACATGTATTCATGGATTCGGACAGGGCTAACGCGTGCACCAAAAAAGTTGCGCTAATCCGGAAACATGTACGCCAGCAGGAAACAGGCGTATGTGGACCCGCGCAGCATAAAAGTGCGCGAAAACAACAAACACGCTCAGACGCCAAGATGAATATACCGTTCCTAGCAGCATTGGTCGTGGGATACCGCAGGAGGAGGAGGATAGTCAGGCCCAGAATTTCCACACCCAGAACCAGCCTTTTTGGGATGCCTGATGACCAGGTGTATGGGAGGTACAGGTTTCCACCTCACATAATACTCGACCTGGTGAGTGAGTGGGAGGATGACCTCACATCACCCACCCTGTGCTCCCAAGCACTCAGCCCCCTGGAGAAGGTGCTCAATGTACTGCACTTCTTGGCCACTGGATCACTTCAGCGGACAAGTGGTATAGGGAGGGGGTTGTCACAGGCCACGCAGTCACGCTGCCTAAACCAGGTCTTGGCCATCATGACTGCACGTCCATCAGTCCGCAGGCACATATACCTGCCCAGAACACCTGCAGAAAAGCAGGCTGCCGTCCAGGATTTCTACGGGGTGGCACAATTCCCCAAAGTCCTAGGTGCCATTGATTGCACCCATGTGGCTCTACTTCCCCCCAGGGCATCAGAGCACATCTATAGAAACCACAAGAACTGGCATTCCATCAATGTCCAGGTAGTATGTGATGCCAAGGGAATCATCACCTCAGTATATGCCAACTATCCAGGGTCCACCCACGACAGTTTTATTTACAGAATGTCAACCCTAAACCGGACCTAGAGGCTGGGCGGCATGGCGATACATGGCTGCTCGGTGAGTATAAATGCCACAGCACATGCATGCATGTCAGATACTGAGTAATGTCACAACCCCACTAATGATACCCATCACCATCTCCCCAGGGGACAGTGCCTACCCTCTGAGCACCCACATGATGACGCCAATTCAGAACCCCACCACGCCACCCGAGGTAAGATACAACACAGCCCACATTGCAACCCGGGGCATAGTGTAGCGCACATTTGGAGTGCTCAATTCACGCTTTCGCTCCCTTGACCGTTCTGGCGGGCAGCTGTTATACGCTCCCCCAGTAGTGTGCAGGATCATAGTGGCAGCATGTGTCCTGCACAACATTGCAACACGCCGGGGCCTGCCTGTGGACATGGTGGTGCCCCCACATCCCCAACCACATGCACAGCTGCTGTGCATGGGAGTGGAGAGGGCACGGGGTGAGGCAGCCCGTATGCAGCTGGTGGCTATTTACTTCACCTAAAATCACACCCCTGTGGAGTGCACACAGCCCTGGCACATACCATCTGACAATCAATGATGATGACATAAGGGACAGTCAACTGTCACAACCATACCAGCCAGAGATTGGTCACCTGAAAGTGTTACATTTTGTGCATCCCTACCTCCACAAACACCACCAATGCTGTGTCATCAAAAGACACACTTCTGTGCTGCTAAATTCATTACCCCCTTGCAAAATACAACATGACAACAGTGCCATGTCACCCAACCCCTCCCCAGCACTGCCACCCAACACACCATGGCATGTCATGCTATGTGAGAGCAAACAAAGCAATCCCCAAAACATGACACAAGTGTCACAAAGTACAGTGTCCCTAATGGAAACTGGCCACACACAATATGCTCCCAGTAATGTAGAACTAACAACACACATGACCAAATACTTACCAACAATACAATGTAGCTACACAACCTCAAACATAGCATAAACATGACAGTACTAAGTTAAAGTAGTGGTAGTCTTACAACCTGATTATGCCAGCACATCGACCACTTCCAACTGTACAGTGTTGCTGCCACGCAAATGTGTAAGTGCACTGCTTACAACATGAACTCCATCTCCAAAGTAGACGGCCTTGTGAAGACATGAGGAATGAACCTGCAAATTAGGAGGAAGACATGGATGCACAAGCATATACCAATACACCATGCAGTGTACAATACAACAACAATATCCACTAGGAATGTATACACAGTATTGCCTACAGACTGCCCACACAGCTCATGGGAGTCCAACGTCACTGTGTAAGTCACTGTCACTTGGGCACACCCTTTGCAAGCCCATGGAAACGGGAAGCAGGAGGGGTGTGTGTCTCACGAACCCAAGCATCTAACCCAAACTCAGGACAAGCCTGCATGTCAAAATCAAAAATCAAAAATGGCCATGTGAAGGGCAGTGGGGGAGGCCACCCAGGAGGTCCGAGGACAGGGTGCGCACCAACAGCCACCTGTGTGGATGATGGGAAAAAAAACACCTCCATGGGCTCATGGCCTGCACGGCTATGCCAATGTGGGAGAACTGCTGCTGTCGCTCTCATCACCCTTTGCTGCTGCCACAGGAAGTGGTGGTGCTATGGGAGGCAGCCGACGCAAAGCCCTGGTATGGTCCTCCATGGCAGCAAGCATGCGGGTGTGGAAGGTCTCGTTCTGGAGGATTATAGTGCGGGGATCCCCATGCACCACCTGACGTGATGCTCGGATCTCCTCCCGAGTTTCCTGCATCTTAGCTGAGAGCGAACGTGTGAGCCGCTCCAGCTGCTGTTCTGTCCTCAAGTTAGTGGAAGCCTCAAGGTCAACAAGAGTCTCTCTGAGGGCTTCCCTGTGGCCCTGGGACTCTATTGATATCGATTGGCGTAGAGTCTCCAGTACCGCCTTTCTGTCCCTGTTGGACCCCAACATGTCCTCCCTGTGTGATTGGCAAATGGAGTCTGTTGCCTGCTGTAGTTACTCCATCTGCCTTTCAGGGGGGACAATGGAAGTGGCCACCCTCTCCATTGCTAGCCATCATCTCAACTGATGCTGCCTGTTGGGTTGCCATACCATTCATGGACTGTTTCCATACGGTATTGCCTGGTGGCGTACCACCACCGCGTCGGCGGGTACCACACCTGTTTGGGGCAAGGCGATCTGCGCCTTGCTGTGCCGGCACTGCCTGAGGCTGCAGGACTGCATTTCCCCTCTGATCTGCTGGCCCAGGAACAGGATCAGATGTTGTGGAGTGTGTTCCTGCATCCGTAATGGCCAAAGGCAGACTTACCAACACTGACATCCCCATAGAGGGTTCTACCCCTGGTGCAGGTGGGTTGGACAGAACAGAATCCCTGCCAGAAACACTTACCTGCGACGGCACATAGGTCTCATCATCCGAATCAGCACCTGAATAGTGGTCTGGGGAGGTTCACCCAGAGACACCCCTGGACAGAATGGTCTGCAGCAAGATTGAGTTCTCACCCACCACCACACCACGCCCCCCACTGGTGCCCGGTCGTGCCTGAGATCCCTCCTGGGTCTGCACCATCTCCTCAACCTCAACAGCATCAAGTGCGTCAACCCCTGCAAAAACATGTAAGACAAAAAATGGAAACGGGCATTAGCACCATAGCACACAAATAGGCCTGACAAGCTACAGAACCAGAACATGATTTACACATGTCCCACATGACTATAACCCTCCCATGCATGCACTGTCACTGAGTTGGAAGGGGAGGCAAAAGGCAGACACTGATGACACCAAGATGGAAGAGCAACACATATGCTGCATGCTGGGTAGCACTGCCATCACACATTGGCCTGTGAGTGGCATGTCCAATACACGTACATGACACATGCCATCACACAGAGGGCATGTACCATAGCCATGGTACATTCCACAAGTACATCCATATGTCAGTGAATGAGTACTGTCAGCCATCCATGTGAGATGGACATGATGAGATACAAAATGCTACATAGTGTGATAAAATAGCCATGTGCCACACACTGCAACACATCCAGTGTACAAAAATACAGTGATTGCAGGCCCTTGTACACATCAATGGTTGTGCACTTCAACATGACAGGAAACAACTATCATGTTCCACATTCAAACAGGCCCCAAAAATGTATGTGATCAGGCCAATACTCAATCAGCCTAAATGGTCAAATCATTCACCTAACAAGGTAACACATGTGGGCCAATGTGGGGTTCATCAATGACAGAAGCATGCCACAAATGTGACAATAGGGCTGAGGAATGCGTAGCAAAAGTGGGAGAATTGAAACAATCAGCCTGAACGAACACTGAAAAATACAAACAATGTTGTTGCAAGATGCCACTTCAAGGGCAACTGCCGTAATGTTGCGCTAAATTACTACTGTGGGCAGAAGGGATACTGTCACACCCAAATCCAAGGCCGCTGAATGCTTTGGATGAAGCACATGGGTGACCCATACCACTCAGGCACACACACCCTCACCTGGCACTCAATCAGAACCCGTCACCCAAACAACATACACATGCATTACACACACATGCATGCGCACTCACTGGATAATGCATCATAATCAGGTAGTTCTCCCACACCCTGGATCTGTTCCTCTGTGACGAAGACCCCAGCAACAGACTCATGTTCAGTGAGTTTGTTGTCCTCTTGTGGAGACCCACCGCCAGTCACCAGAGTAGCGGCATGATTTGAGGCCAGTTTGTTCTTTGCTCTGCGTTTCAGGTCATTCCACCGCTTGTCGCAATCATCAGCTGTGCGCCTCACAAATCCAAGGGCACTTATGCGGTCGGTGATGATCTGCTAGTGTGCCTTACGTTGACCAGATGTGGTCTTGGACCCAGATAGCCACCAGCATTTCGTGGCTATCTGCCGACACATAGGACACAAGTGCATCAAGTTCCGCCTCATTAAAGCAAGGCTTCCTTGAGGTACCGGAGTGTGTAGCCGTGTCTGGGGTCTCAGCCTGTCGTGCCAGAGCAACCTTCTTCCTCTTCTTTAAAGGTGGAGCAGAGCCAGAGTGGCTTATGCCACTCTGGTCAGTACGGGCAGAATCACTGGTGGACTGGGTAGAAGGAGTGTGGGAATGCACAATGACCATAGGTCTTGATGCAGGCATTGGTTGCAGGGTAATGTTGGCAGGGGGAACATCAGTTTGATGGACCTGGACTGACACTGTCCTGGCTGGGAGAGTCAGAGCTGGGGCTGATGGAGCTGCAGCTGCCCCTGCAGCCTCCCCACCCTGCATATTTGGGGCAGCAGATGACATAGCTGCCCCAGATCCACATGGCTTGGTGACAACAACTTGCACCGCCACACGTGGCCTAGACTTGCGGACCTGGAAGTCAGCCAGGGAGTCATCCTGTGCCAGGTAAGGTGCCACAATGGGCTGGTCCAACAGGGGCTGAGCTGGATGGTGTCAGCCACGTTTCCCTCAACCAAGGGGGGGGGCATGGGTGTCCCTGATTGTTCCTCCACACATGGGGGTATAGGGGCACCCTGCAAATCCCGGCCACGTCCCCTACCATGCCCACCACGCACACCTTTTGAAGGTCAGCCACCTTTGCCTCCCTTACCGCTTGGTCGCCTCCCAACCATGGCACTGATGTTGTTGTGCGTATGGGAGTTGCAGTAAAATATTGTCCTGGACAATTGTGGGTCAAAGGGGTAGGATACTAGATGGAATTCGTACCCTAGTGCTCTAACAAGGCTGTCTGTGACCCCTGGGGGAAGATGACGGGGCACGCAATGAACAGGCAGCCCAAAATCAAAAATTAACATGCACGCAACCCCTCGTAGACCACGTGCGTGAAAAAATGAACCCGCACTACGCTGTGGCACCCAGAAACACAAAAATAAGCGTACGCGTAATACACACAGCCTACAATGACCTCTGAGGTGGAACGCGACACACGGGGCAAACACAGTTGCAGAACTCACCGTCTGCCTGGAAAAAGAACGTGAAAAATACGCGCGTGTGCGCCTTGGCAACACCCACGCCAAAAGAAGAATTGGACGCTGTCTGAGGAGACAGGACAAAAGGAGAAGTGAACTCTGTTCGAGGAAACAGGCCCGACAAAAATTCAGAAAAGAGCTGTCAGAGGTAACAGGGAGTACGAACTAGAAACGCTGTGAAGTAATCGCGTGTGAACCGACAAGAAGTACAGATTTCACCCACTCGCTCTCCAAGAAAAGCACGTACAAGGAAATGGCATCCTACACGTAGCTTTTAAACCGGCCCACACGTACACGTCAGATACGCGTCTACGCGGGCGCTTCCCTCGAATTATACGCGATGACACTCGGACGTGCAGTTTTTCCACGTGTGTTCTGTCATCATGTGCTATGAGGGAAGCGCCCGCGCGCGTAATGTAACTTACGCGCTTACGCGCTAAGGGCCTTTGGTCCAATGAAATTGCGTGCGTGTGCTGACGCGCTTACGCGCTAAGGCCCTTTCCTCGAATTACATGCTGACGTGCAATTTCTTCACGTGCCAAATCACTCAGTATCAAGCTGGCCACGCGAAAACACACGGAAGACCACGTTCCTGCCCAGAAGGCCGAATTACTGCCCCCCAGAGCCCCGAGCACGCTCCCACCTGCCATCTGCTGCTGCCTGACTGCCTGCTGCCCACATGCCCTGCCATTTGCTGCCTGCACGTCAGCCAGGGGTGTAGTTGCTGTGACCACCCCTGCTGGAACCGAAGACTCCCTACTGGGATTCCATCATTCCACAGCCCTGCCCCAGGATCCAGTTGCCCACCCACTCCTGCCTCTGGGGTTGCCATGTCCAGCACAACACCATCTGGCAGCACTAGCAACCCCCAGCCAGAGAGGCAGAGGGCCACCAGCTTCACTGCCACCGAAGTTGGTGTCCTGGTGGAGCAAGCCCTGGGGCAGTATGATGCCCTCTTTTGAAGTTTGCGCACCGACAATGAAGGACGGACCAGGATCTGGATGGACATCGTGACTGCCATCAACGCGGAGGGGGTGGCAGTCCGTGACTTACATCATGTCAAGAAGCGCTGGGAGGACTTCAGGTCCAGGGTCCTCAACAAGGCCCGGCGCCTCGCTAAGGCAGCGGATGCCAAGGGGCGCCGGGGCCAGCTGTCGAACCATCAAATGAGGGTCCTGGAACGCATATGCCCAGCGCTCTACGTCCAGATCCTTGAGAGGCAGACCCATCTGGAGTCGAGCGGTAAGTGTACATGCATGTTGATAGTACGCTGTGCGTGTCGTGGTGTGCCAGTAGTGTGCAGGTTGCACATGTGTTTATGTAGGGCCATGTAGGGATGTGTATGAACATGTGTGTGAGGCTGCCACATGTGAGTCCTCTCAGTTGTGAGGCACATTGATGGTGTATGTGTTGGTAGGCATGCTGGGCAAATGCAGGTGTGGGAGCACACATGTTTGAATTTCTGTGTATGTACATTGCCATGGTTGTGGCATGGATGGTGGTTCATAATGCATGTATCTGCACTGTGTACATGTGCATGCATGTGTATCTGACAAGTGTGCAACTGTGATGCAACATGGATGCACGTGACACTGATATGTAGAAGGATGAATGGCAGATGTGACATGTATGGCGATATCATCACTGCAACAGTTGGAGGAGATGTAGACATGCATGTAAGTGTGGTGGCGTGTGTGCATGTCTAGTGCACTCCTTGTGTTTCATGTGATGTCAGGCTCACCTTTGGCTGTTCATGCTGTTGTATGTGTATGGATGGTGCTGCTTGGTGCAATATTGCTGTTGAAATGTTCATGTGTGTGAGTTAAAATGACATGTGTGTTGTGGAGTGTGATGCCGTGTCTGTAGTTAAACAATGCCACTCATGTGCAACTGTCATGTGTGTATCAGTGCATTGTACAGTGCCTGATGACTGTGTTTTATCTCTCCCTGTCTGCAGCGTCAACTGAAGAAGAGGCCGGAGAGGGTGCTGTGGAGCACAGCGGCAGGGATCATCCCGCCAGCCGGAGGCACAAGGCACGGCTCCCCTCCCAGGTTGTCATCTTGGCGGGGAGTGAGGAGTCCGGTGCCGCGTCCCAGGCTGCAGCTGCCGAGGGAAGGTCCAAGAGGCAGAGGTCGGAGTTGGACTCCTCGGCAGCAGAAGGGGCAGCTGAGACCCCACAGGGTGCGACAGAGGAAGATGGCACAGAGTCATCCAGGTTGGTGGGGGGTTTGGTGGAGGAGGAGGCCGTGCAAGGGACAGACACAGAGTCTGGAGGTGGGGATTCCACTGGTGCTAGTGGTACAGTGCAGGGGCAGGGACAGGAGGCAGCACAGGCCACCGCGGAGGTGCCCCCGATCCTGTGACTGCATCATCCCGCAACAGCAGGGATGCCTACGTCCAGACCCGTTTTCAGGGAGGGAATCCGCTTACAACAACTGGCCTTCCTCTCCCTGCGGACGTGGCTATCCGGGACTGGGTTGAGCCTGTCCTGGGTGGGGTGGCGTTGCGTCAACGGGCCATGCGAGGTGACCTGCAGTTTTTTCATGAGGAGACTGCACGTCTTCTCGAATGGCTTGTTGACCGCGTTGACCTATGGGAACAGCTCACCAGGGCCGGATTCCTGTGTTTTCTGGACCTTGTTCCGCCCCCCTCTTCAACTGAACACCCTATGCGCCAGTCATACTCCATGCCATCTTCCCACCCATTTATCACCTGGGTACCCTGTGGAGCTGCCTCTGACCCTGCGGCCAGGCTGGTGGAGGACACATCCCTGCCACAGTTGGGAGTCGGAGGTCCAGCAGGGGTGGCCACATCAACAACTGCACCCCAGCCGGAGGAGGATGTGCAGGCAGCAAGAGCCAGGGCACAGGCAGAGGCACAGCAGCAGCAGCAACAAGGTGGGAGCTATGATGGCTCGGGGCCTTCGTCATCGGAGGGGCAGGCATCGGCCAGAGGGCAGGAGGACCCAGGACTGGAAGTGTCTTCCATGTGGCAGCGGTTAGGCCATGCTATAGATGCGGTGCGGCAGCGGGCAGAAGAGGCACGGCTCACGATGGTCAGGACGGAGAACTCCATGTGGAGGGCCCTGAGGCGGGCAGAGTGCCTCGAGGCAACTCACAGGGAGTTGGAACAGGCCATGAGTGCCTCCCTGCGAGACCTCGGGGCCAGGACAGAGGCCCGCCTCCAGGACATTGAGCAGGAGTTTGATGATGCCCTGGCCCGGGACATCCAAAAGTGAGCAGTCGGACTAGCCTCTGCCATTGTAAATAGTTTTTAGAGTTAGGTTTCCTTTTCGTTTTCCTTTTATTTGTGGTCAATGGACAATGCCACACACATTTGTATATAGTTATATTTTTATGTAGTTTCTTAGGTAGATTTCATTTGTTTAGTTGGGCTCATGGACTCTTTACATCGTTGGACAATGGATTGTTTTTTTGGGGGATTTTTGCACATGGATTCATGAATTTTTATTTTTGACAATGGATTGTATAGAGTTACATCATGGATTCATTTGGATTTTTTTTTTCATTATGGACATGGAGTAATGTTTTTTTTTTTCAGGACAATGTATTAGAAATAGTTGGACTATGGATTGCTTTCGCATTTTTATTTTTCATTATGAACATGAAACAATGGATATCTTTTTTTAACCTTTTTGTGGATTTGCGTTGGTGGAGGGAGAGTTTGGACTGTTTTGCTTTCGAATTTTTTTGGATTGCTTATCATTTTCATTCTTTCATCTTTTTCACATGCTTTTCATTTCATGTTTGATATTTTGGTATGCTTCATTTCATTTATTTATTTATATACATAATACATTTTCATATTTTAGTTCCATGTGTGGGATTTGATCATTGGGTTGATGCATGTGAAATTGTGGATTTACACAGGCAATGCCAACCAGTGTATGTGTGTGATGGACATGTGTTGATGTACATAGTGGAGTTTTGGTTTGTGTCTTGAGATAGGCATGTCAATGTGGTGTGGATTGGGAAATCATTGCGTCTCAAGAATGGGGTGGCGTGATGTGGTATTTTTTGGTGTAGAAGTGGGCCATGACTGTGCATCTTTATTTCGTGTAGGGGGGCATGAGTGGGGGCCTGCTGGCAGGTTCCCTGTACTGCTGGGGGGTGGGGTGCTGGGGGTCATGAGTGGGGGCCTGCTGGCAGGTGCCCTGCACTGCTGGGGGGTGGGGGTGCAAGGGTACATGGGTGGGGGCCTGCTGGCAGGTGCCCTGCACTGCTGGGGGGTGGGGGTGCAAAGGGACATGAGTGGGACATGAGTGGGGGCCTGCTGGCAGGTGCCCTGCACTGCTGGGGGGTGGGGGTGCAGGGGAAATGAGTGGGACATGAGTGGGGGCCTGCGGTTAGGTGCCCTGCACTGCTGGGGGTGCAAGGGGACATGATTGGGGGCCTTCTGGCAGGTGCCCTGCACTGCTGGGGGGTGGGGGTGCAAGGGGACATGAGTGGGACATGAGTGGGGGCCTGCTGGCAGGTGCCCTGCACTGCTGGGGGGTGGGGGTGCAAAGGGAAATGAGTGGGTGATCAGTAGTGCAAGCTGACATGTGTCCTGGCTGGGGGGCATGCCATGGTAGATGGGCTGCCTGCGGGACATGACCAGGGGTGCAGGGTAGTCCCCTGTGGTGTGGGCTGCCTGCAGGGGCCATGGGGGGTGTAGAGGGAACACCTGGGGCGACACACACTGCCAATTCACGTGTAGGACTCCCCGCGCACCCTCGAAATTCAGTACCCCACTCGGACAGCAAAATCGCGTGTCAAACTTCCCGCGCACCCCCGAAATACACGTACCCCGCTCCCACAGGGCCCTTTCGCGTGTAAAACTTCATGCGAACCCCAGGAATACACGTACCCCACTCGCACAGGGCCAATATTCCTGGGGTTCGCGGAAAGTTATACACGGGAAGGGCCCTGTGCGAGCAGGGTACGTGTATTACTGGGGTTCGCGGGAAGTCTCACATGCCATTTCAGCAGGATACGTGTATTTCGGGGGTGTGCGGGAAGTTTTACACGCGAAAGGGCCCTGTGCGAGTGGGGTACGTGTATTACTGGGGTTCGCGGGAAGTCTCACATGCCATTTCAGCAGGGTACGTGTATTTCGGGGGTGCGCAGGAAGTTTTACATGCGAAAGGGCCCTGTGCGAGCGGGGTACGTGTATTACTGGGGTTCGCAGGAAGTCTCACATGCCATTTCAGCAGGGTACGTGTATTTCGGGGGTGCGTGGGGAGTCCTACACGTGAAGGGCACCTGCCAGCAGGCCCCCACTCATGTCCGCCTGTACCCCCACCCCCAGCAGTGCAGGGCACCTGCCAGCAGGCCCCCACTCATGTCCCACTGCACCCCCACCCCCCAGCAGTGCAGGGCACCTGCCAGCAGGCCCCCACTCATGTCCCACTCATGTCCCCCTGCACCTCCACCCAGCAGTGCCACGTCACAACGCTGCTCTCCGTGATGGCGTGCGTTCTCCGCCCAGGAAGAATGCACGTCATCACGAATGACATGCGTGCGCAACGCGACACCAACCAGGACGGAGCCCATACGTTCGTGGGACCCCTCGTCCGCAGGTAGTGGAGAGGCAGATGACATGGTACTCTCCCCTACCTGCGGACGGGCCTGGGACGGGGCCTCCCTGCTGGTGCATTGTGGTGCAGTCACAGGGTCAGGGACAGCGACATGCTCAGGCCCCTCTGCGGTGACCTGTGCTGCCTCCTGACCCTGGCCCTGGACTGCACCACTTGTACCAGTGGTACTACCCCCACCAGGCCCCATGTGCGGCTCAGTAGAGGGCTCCTCCTCCTCTGTGGAGACCACCAACCTGGATGTCTCCACACTGTCTTCCTCCATTGGAAGCCCCTGTGGGGGCTCACCCGGTCCTTCCGCCACAGCCGTTGAGGCAGACGCGGCACCAGCCCCCTCGCTCCCGGATGATGGTAATTCCTGGGAGGGTGGAAGGGCCTTGCGTCGCCGCCCAGTGGAGGCATCCCCGCTGCTTGGCTCCACAGCGCCGTCTCCGCCCTCTTCTTCACTTGACGCTGCATAGAGGGAGACATAGAACACAAGCATCAGGGTACAGTACAAAATACCCTAGACAGGAAGCAATAACACATGAGTGGCACTGTCAAATGTCACTTCCATCCTGTCATTCCACAACACATGGGTGAATGCACACAACACACATGCAGAAACAGTCCTGGCGCCTGCAATCAACATCAACATCCATGTAGAAGGGCCCCTGTAAACCAAGATGTTGCCTTCAAAGTCACATGCATCCATGGCGTTTCAAAGTCACACACACACTTCTCAGGCACACACACACATGTGCACCATACATGTACATGACATCAGCACCCATTCCTCACCCCCCCTTCATGTCCAGGAACAGAGACAGCCATGCTTTCATGTGTGCATTCCGCATAGAGCTCCCCATGTTGCATTAAAACACATGCACCAACCATGTGGTTCACACATAACCGGTCTCACATGCATGACCATGATGTCCCTGCACACACACATCCATACATGGCCCATGTCACACATACAAGCAAGCATCAGACTACCAGCACACTGCAACATGCCCTATCTCACACAGCAATGCTTGGCCACTTACCGCTCAACTCCAGATGGGTCTGCCTCCAAAGGATCTGGGCGTGGAGCGCTGGGCCTACGCGTTCCAGGACCCTCATCTGGATGTTACTCATGCGTGCCCGGCCCCCCTCCGCGAGGCGCCGGCCTTGTGGCGGGTCCTGGACCTGAAGTCCTCCCAGCGCTTCATGACGTGCTTGATGTCGCGGGTTGCCACCCACTCCCCGTTGATGGCAGTCACGATGTCCATCCAGATCCTGGTCCGTCCTTCATTGTCGATGCACAAACATCAAAAGAGGGCATCATACTGCCCCAGGGCTTGCTCCACCAGGACACCAACTTTGGTGGCAGTGAAGCTGGTGGCCCTCTGCCTCTCTGGCTGGGTTTGCCAGTGGTGCCAGATGGAGATGTGCCTGACATGGCAACCCCAGAGGCAGGAGTGGGTGGGCAACTGGGTCCTGGGGCTGGGCTGTGGAGCGATGGTATCCCAGTCGGGAGTCTTCTGTTCCAGCAGGGGTGGACACAGCAACTGGACCCCTGCAGATGGCTGATGTGCAGGCACCAAATAGCAGGGCACGTGGGCAGCAGACAGTCAGGCAGCAGCAGATGGCAGGTGGGAGCGTGCTCAGGGCTCTGGGGGGCAGGAAAATGGCCTTCAGGGCAGGAGCGTGGTGTTCCGTGTGTGTATGCGTGGCCAGCTTGAGACGGAGTGATTTGGCACGTGAAAAAATTGCACATCAGCGTGTAATTCGAGGAAAGGCCCTTAGCGCGTAAGCAGGTCAGCACACGTACGCGATTTCATTGGACCAAAGGCTCTTAGCGCGTAAGCGCGTCTGTGATGTATCGCGCACGGGCGTTGCCCTTTCGCATGTAAAACTTCACGCGAACCCCAGGAATACACATACCCCACTCGCACAGGGCCCTTTCGTGTGTAAAACTTCATGCGAACCCCAGGAATACACGTACCCCACTCGCACAGGCCTTTTCACGTGTGAAACTTCCCGCGCACCCCCGAAATACACGTACCCGGATCCAACTGCGTGTGAGACTTCCCGCGAACCCCCGTAATACACGTACCCTGCTGAAATCACGTTTGAAACTTCCAGCGAACCCCATAATACACGTACCCTGCTCCAATCGCGTGTGAGACTTCCCACGCACTCCGGAAATACACGTACCCGGATCCAATCGCGTGTGAGACTTCCCGCGAACCCCCGTAATACACGTACCCCACTCACACAGGCCCTTTCCCGTGTGAAACTTCCCGCGAACTCCGTAATACACGTACCCTGCTCCAATCGCGTGTGAAACTTCACATGAACCCCAGTTATACACGTACCCCACTCACACAGGCCCTTTCCTGTGTGAAACTTCACGTGAACCTCAGTAATACACGTTCCCCGCTTGGCGTTTGCTGTTTGGCAGCCCTGTAAACTGGTCCAGGGTTAGTGCAGCCCTTTGCGCTGGATTGGGGATTTTGATGGCTTTTCCTTGCGCGAGGGCGTTCTTGGGGGCGTAACTGGCGCTGCTGCAGGGTCGCTGCGCCACTCTGCGCCACGGCTGGTTTTGGAGGCTAAAATCCATAAATACGCTGTGCGCTGAAATCGATTTTAGCGCACATGGCTGGCGCAGACATTCGCACGCGCACACTGTGCCCCAGCCGCGTGCGCCACTTGTGCGCGATATTCTATGAATTACCCCCAAGTATCTTTCACGACCTTGCCAAGTTCTTACTTTCAGCTAATTGTGAAGAATCTCTCTCTCCACCATGCCATGTTCCAACCTTTAGCTCACCTTCACACATTTCCACCACTTTTCCAGGGTCTAACCTTCAGCTCACCATCAAGTATCTCTCTCCACCTTGACAAGTTCTTACTTTAGCTCATGATCAAGTATCTCTCTCCACCTTGCCAGGTTCCATCCTTCAGCTCATCATCAAGTATCTCTCAATACCTTGACAGGTTCTTATCTTCCGCTAACCATCAAGTATCTGTCAGGAACTCGGATTGGAGGGTCTGGAAACTCTGGAGGCATTGATCGCCGTACGCGTGTTTCAGTCCTCACCCAAGATGGCGGACGAGTCCTTATATGCTGACTCCTCCCACCGACCTACGCGTTGTATCTGTTTACCAACGCTACGGTTCGTGAGGAAACTTCGTCAGTGAATTTCTCTTGCCTCTTCCCTTCTTTTGCCTTTTCAGCCCTCCTGTTCCTTCTCGTCGGAACGTCTTCTTCCCTTCTGCCTTTAGTAGCCCCCCCTTGCCTGCTTCGCCCTAGTCCTCATCTGTTGCTATCCTTGCCGCTTTCCGACTTTCCTGCATTATTATTGCTTCTTACGTCCTACTTTCCTACTTCCTCGCATCCTCCTTTTCTGTCCGGTTCCATTCCTACATTTGTTTGGACACTCTTCCTGGTTTTCTGTCTTCTTGCCTTATACTTTGCTAGGATTGCTTTTCTACGCCCTTGCTAATTTCTGCAGCCGGTCCCGGCTCCTCAATTTCGTTTACTGAGCGGCCTTCCGCTCCGTAAACATCTTCCTGTCGGCTTACCTTATTGCTTCTTGTTCTGTACTTACTTCTAGCTCTGACTGTCTCTCTCTATACCACATCCTTGTCTCCTTCACTATCAGATTTTTCTTCGGCTCCTTTCTATTTTTCTGGACCCTCCTTTTCCAGCTATTTATCAAAATCTTGTCCTAACTGTAAGGATTTATATTGCCACAAACAAGCATTCCCTTGGATTCTACCTACACCGGCTGCCTTCCGGTCATCAAGGAAGAGAATTACAGCCAATTGAACCCATCTGAACTTACAGGGTTTTTTCCGCCTTTGTGCTTTTTCCCTGATTAGGGCTGGCCCCCCGGGGTTCCGCGCGGTTAGGGTTCCTTCTCTGCCAAGGTGGCCTCCAGAGGGGCCAGACCCTACTTGCACGAAAAGAAGATCAGGACACCCAAGACAGAGACTCCCACTTCACGGAAGGAACGAAAGAAGACCGAGGCCATCCCAATAGAGTGTACCTCTGAGGAGCCAGGTGAGGAGGAGGGGGAGAAAGTTCTAAGACCTGACAGCATACAACGCCCAGAACCCACTATGGCGTCATTGGAACAGTATCAAGAACTGGTGGCAGCCATGCAGAATCTAACTATGGAGGTCCAGGCCCTGAGAACTGAAAATATCGCCCTCCGACAACAGGTTGTAATGCATCGTGACGACCGCGGAGACTTGCCTACGATGCCTTTATCCTTTGGCAAGTATGATGGTCACCCCGGAGGAATGAAGGAATTCCTCGATGCGTGCAAGGTATATTTTGCCTTTCGTAGCCACGCCTACGAGACTGCTCGATCAAAGGTTGGGTTTATCATAGCCAATCTAATGGGAAATGCACTTTCATGGGCTACACCATTTGTCACCAGAAATGAACCAATATTGGATGACTACGATCGTTTTACAGAAGTGTTTAAGGAACGATTCGACAGACCTGAGGTATTTTACTCTTCTTTAGAAGCAATCTTAGAAGTCGAACAAGGAAACACTGATGTCCAGACCTATCCCTCCCGTTTCCAGAGACTGGCAGCCAAGGCAGATTGGCCGGATTCCGCCCAGCAAACCATTTACCGACGCGGCCTTCATGAAGAGATCAAGGATGAGCTAGCTCGAGTAGCCCGACCTGCGTCTTTTCAGGACCTGGTGACATTGTCTCTTCAGATAGAGTTTCGTTTGAAGGAAAGACGATCTGAAAGAAGAAGAAGCCGAGGCACTTCTCGACCAACCCCTCTACCCTCATCTAATCCTCCCACCAGGTCTTCTCACCCCCCGGATGAACCTATCCAGATTGGAACAACCCGAGGAACTTTAACGCAGGAAGAGAGAAAGAGAAGAAGAGACTCTGGGTTGTGTATGTATTGCGGCTCTTCAAAACACTTATTAAGAGATTGTCCTGAAGTACCTCCAAGAAGACAGGGAAACTTCATCCCCCGATCTACAGCAAGGGAATTTCGGGGGAAGTCTCAAACACCCTTGCAACCATACAAGAGCAGTAAACACTCCTGAGGATAACAGTTTGATGGTGTTCCGAGTCCACCTTTGGCTGACAGAGGACGGTCCCACTGAAGTATTAGCTATGCTTGACTGTGGAGCAGCAGGGAACTTTATAGACTCCAAGTGGGCAGCGGAACATCTTGTCTCCACTAGAACCAAGGCCACAGTGGGAGGGGTTGATGGTAGACCCTTGTCGTCTGGGCCGATAACCAAGGAGACAATCCCCTTGAGAATGAGGTTAAGCCACCACGAGGAGTTTCTGGTCTTCGATCAGATCCGAGCAGCCCATTTCCCTCTGGTTATCGGTATTCCATGGTTAAGGAGGCACAACCCTCACATTGATTGGACCGCCAACAAGGTACACTTCGATTCCAAGTTCTGTAAATCATACTGTTTTGAATTACCTTTGGTCTCAAAGAACCCAGAGTCTTCCATAAGCAGAATCTCAGAACGGATCACAGTTGCCTCTGTTCCTCTCCACTATCAGGAATTCTCTGAGGTATTCCTGGATACCATACCACGACAACTCCCACCGCATAGAGCGGAGGACTGCTGCATTGACCTAACTCCAGATGCAGTGGTTCCCTTTGGGAGGATGTATCTGTTAAACGAATCTTCACGAGATCGTGAGTTACCTCTGCTTCTTGTAGACCGTGGAGTTGAGGTTGCCAGTATGTCGATGTATGATGGCCGATGAATGGGTAACGCGAGAAATTAGTCCAATCCCCTCCTGGTGAGTTAACACAGGACGGCACTGAACCAACTCCCAACGCCACGGGTGGCACTTCTCAGAATTTGCGTGACGTCGGGACAGTGTTTCCACTGGCTGAGAAGGCTTGATGAAATCACCGACTGAACTCAGGAACTCCCAAAAGGCAGTAAGGCACAGGTACCGGAAGGACACAAGACAGGCAAAGGGAGGCAACTGTAAGAAGGCAGAACTGACAGGAGATTCCCACTACAACTAGGAACCCAGGGATAACCTACTCTACCATAACCCAGGGAAGGACAAGGTATCAGAATGAAGGAGCAGGAAGAGTAGGAGGACCAGAAAGCAAACTGGAATAAGGAAATGAGGCAGAATTGGGCTGAAAAGGATAGACAGGAAACTGGAGGACTGGACAACAAGTGCCAGGACTCCAGCAGCGCATACACAGTAACAACCGCGTTGAGACGCGTCGTCCCTGTGTATGCGGTGCCCTTTTATAGCTCAGGGTCAAAGCGAGGCTTGGAACGCATGTTCCGAAACTTCACATGCGCGGGACGTCGAAGTACTGACGATCCGCGCATGCGCAGATCCTCGCAAGATGGCGGCGTCCACGGCGCCCATCCGAACCGCGGGTCGGCGTGAGGAAAGACGCCACCACGGGTATAGTCTCCATGAAGGAGGAGACCGCTGCGGCCGTGGACCAGGGACCCCAGGACAAGTAAGTGGCGCCCGCGAGCGAGCGCGCGGCGTGACACCATACCCCCTCCCGGACAACCCCGGAGCACCGGGTTTCCAAGGGTAGCGGAGATAGAAGTCCCGAACCAGGCGCGGTGCATGCACGAAGGAGCGCGGTTCCCAAGTACGGTCACAAGCAGGATAACCCTTCCAGCTGACCAGAAGCTGCAGAGCACCTCGCCAAATCCGTGAATCACATATCTCTTGCACCTCGAATTCTGGAACCCCCCGAACCAAGACCGGGGCAGGACGGGAACAGGTACGACCCATAACATCGGGCACGTAGGGCTTCAAAAGGGAAACATGAAAGACAGGATGGATCCTCCAAGAGCGGGGCAAAGATAAACGAAAGGCAACAGGTGAAATACGCCCTGTGATGCGAAAGGGACCAAAAAAGCGGGGGGCTAGTTTCACAGGTAAGTTGCGTACTGGTAGATTCTTGGAGGACAGCCAAACCATGTCTCCAACATGAAGGACAGGCTCAGGGCTCCGTCTCCTGTCAGCCTGCTCCTTCATATGTGCTTGTGCCGCTGCCAAGGTACCGGCCGCCAGACGATGTTGATCGCGAATCAGGGACACCAGGGTATCTGCAGATGGAACGGCGCTGATGTTCGATGAATAGGCAGCAGTCGAGGATGAAGACCGGTAGAGCAATAAAAAGGGCTGAGTCCGGTAGCGGAATGAACAGCGTTGTTGTATGCTTCTTCCGCGGTGTCCAACCACTCCGACCAGTTGTCTTGGGTAGCATTGGCATAACAACGTAGGTATTGCTCAAGGGTCTTATTGGTACGTTCCGTCTGTCCATTAGTCTGCGGATGATAGCCGGAACTCAGGGCTCGCTGGATGTCCAAATGCCGACACAGTTGGCCCCAAAAGGAAGAGATGTATTGAGAGCCTCGGTCAGACAATATCTTCTCCGGAAGACCATGAAGGCGATACACCTCGTGTAGAAAACATCGTGCCATCTGGGATGCAGTGGGCAGCTTAGGAAAGGGCAAGAAATGAGCTGTCTTGGTGAAACAATCCACCACCACCATTATACACGTGAAGCCACCAGACAGGGGCAGGTCAACGATGAAATCCGTGGCGATGGTATGCCAAGGGTACGGAGGCGTTGGCGTGGGTTTTAGAAGACCAATGGGTCTTTTGCGAGGAATCTTGGTCTGGGCACATACCGGGCAAGAGTCCACGTATTGCTTTACCATTGTAGCCCATCCAGGCCACCAGTACTGTCGTGCAACCAGTTCTTGTGTTGTACGGACTCCACGGTGACCGCAAACGACGGAATCATGACAATTCTATAAAACGATTTTCTGGAGTTCCAATGTGGGGACGTACAGACGATCCATGAAGAACAATAAGCCATCACGTTCCCTGATGTCAGCACGTTGTAGTATCCGTGTTCTTGAGGGATCCGTTCGTGTGGCCTCAGTAAACTGTTGGAGCAGGGGAGTCACCATCGATAGGAAATGTTTGGACGCTATCAAAGGTTCCGGTTCCTTGACACCTTCAACGTTGTTTTCCAGAGACCGAGACAAGGCATCAGCCTTAGTGTTCTGGGAACAAGGAATGTACGTGACGGTGAAATCGAACTGTGAAAAGAAGAAGGCCCAACGAGCATGACGGGAGGTTCTGCATTGTAAAGAGCGCAAGAACTGTAGATTACGGTGATCCGTGCGAACCACCACCGGGTATCTCCCACCCAGCAAGTGATGTCGCCATTCCTCGAAGGCAGCCTTTATCGCCAGTAATTCCTTTTCTATCACTGCGTAGTTTCTCTCACTCACTGACAACTTTCTCGAGTAATACGCCACCGGGTGCTCTATTCCCGTGATTGTATCTTGCTGTAGTAGGACCGCCCCAATTGCGTAGTCCAAGGCGTCTGTTTCAACCACAAACGGTTTTACGTCATCTGGATGTCTAAGAACAGGAGCCAACATGAATGATCTTTTTAATTCCTGGAATGCCTCCTCGGCCTGCGTGTCCCAGAGAAACGGCACCTTGGTACTGGTCAGGTGGGTTAAACTGTTGGCCAGTTGAGAGAAGCGTGGAATGCAACGCCGATAAAAGTTGGCAAAGCCCAAGAACCTTTGAAGTGACTTCACGCCATGTGGCGATTTCCATTCTTGAATAGCTTGCAGTTTTGCGGGATCCATCTGTACTCCTGTGTTGCTGATCACGTAACCCAGAAACTCCATGCTCTCCCTATGAAATTGGCACTTCTCGATTTTGGCATACAGACCGTTGTGTATCAATCTACGGAGGACTTCCTGTACATGCGCCACGTGTGCAGTATGAGTGTCAGAAAAAACCAGAATATCGTCAAGGTAAACCCAGACAGATATTCCGAGAAGGTCAGAAAAGACATCGTCCATGAACCGTTGGAAGACTGCCGGGGTGTTGCAGAGGCCAAACGGCATCACCCTATATTCGAAGTGACCAATAGGTGTTTTGAAGGCCGTCTTCCACTCATCTCCCTTCTTAATTCGCACCAAGTGATAGGCCCCTCTTAGATCCAGCTTGGTGAAGATCTGTGCTGATTTCAGGGATTCGATGATGTCCCGGATGAGTGGTAACGGGTACCTGTCCTTCCTCATGATCTCGTTTAGTTGACGGTAGTCGATACAAGGACGCAAAGTGCCCTCTTTCTTCTTGAGGAAGAACAACGGGAATCCTGCAGGGGATTTGGACGGCACTATATAGCCCTTGTTGAGGCAATCCGTAATATACTCCTGTAGTATACCCTTCTCGAAGTGAGTCAACGAATAGATCTTGCCGTGGGGAATGATCGCACCAGGCAGAATGTCAATGGAACAATCAAAGTGCCGATGGGGTGGTAGTGGTATGTCCTCAGGCTTGGAGAACGCCTTGTGGTATCCGGCATATTCATGAGGAACCGATTGAGTGGCACATAAACGAGCAGATACATCAGCAGGATTGAGGGACTCCAAAATTGCAGGAAAGGTTTCGTGTATTACACAGTCACCAGGACAACGTGTCGAAGAGAACACCAAGGAGCGAGCGGTCCAGTCAACCTGGGGATTGTGATACAACAGCCATGGTAAACCCAACACCACCGGAAAAGAAGGAGACTTGATGACGTCCAATGAAATACGTTCGCAATGCCCTTCCACAGAGAGCCACAAGGGATCGGAGTGTTGGCAAACCGGACCAGAAGACAAAGTAGAGCCATCGATTACCTCAACCACCGTTGGTCGTTCCTTGTTGTGTAAACGGATTCCATTGGTAATTGCGAACGAAGCATCGATGTAGTTGCCAGATGCTCTGCAGTCCAAAAGGGCCCAGGTCTTCACACACTTTCCAAGCCAAGCAACACCGACTTGCAGAATCAACAAGGGTACTGAGTTCATGGGGGGAAGGACGGATTCAGAAGGGCGGCCCGCTGCTGCCTTCGCCTGAAACAACGGGCCTGTTAGTTTTCCTTTTTCTTCAGGGGACGTAACGGACAGGTACCTAGAAAATGGCCGGAACCACCGCAATACATGCACAAGTTCTTCTGTCGTCTTCTTTTCTTTTCAGTCTCGGATAACGGACCTCTGACGGCACCCAACTGCATGGGTTCTGGAGCTACATCAATAGAAACAGCCGGTCCAGAGTTCTGTGCTGGAAGAATTGGTTGATACCTGTCAGATCTGCGGCGTTCACTCCGTCGTTCGGTTAACCTGTGGTCAATGCGTAAGACTTGTTCCACCAATGCTGGCAGCGTTTCTGGCTCCGGAATGTGCAGCAATTCGTCTTTGTACTCCTCTCGTAGTCCCCGACGAAACAAGGTTTTTTGAGTGATTTCGGGCCATTGCGAATCAGTTGCTAGTTGTCAAAACCGACTGATGTAGTGGATTATGTCACCTGACCCTTGCTTGATCTCCATTAATTGATTCTGGGCCATGGCTGCCAAATTGGGCGGTTTGAAGACATCCAAAAAGGCTTTCTCGAAGGCAGCGAAATCGGCCAACAGAGGACTGTTGGTAGAGACCAAAGGTGCGGCCCAGGCGAGTGCATTGCCAGTTAGATTTCCAAGGATATACCCGATCTTAGCTTTGTCTTGAGAAAAATGTGTAGACCTGAATTGGAAATGGATCCGACAGTGAGTACAGAACTCAGCCACTCGACGTGGATCACCATCATACTTCATCGGAGTGGTGTAGGCCATGGAGTTCTCAGGCGGTGTGACAGGTTGTGCGGGATTAGCCAAACATCGATCCAATGCTTGTCTGAGAGTGTTGTTTTCCTGGCGGAGAGTGGTCATTTCCAGGCGCATGGCACGCATTTCTTCACGTAGTTCCTGCATGTCGTCCATGTCGGGACTGAGGGATAGGCGTCTCAATCTGTTAAACGAATCTTCACGAGATCGTGAGTTAGCTCTGCTTCTTGTAGACCGTGGAGTTGAGGTTGCCAGTATGTCGATGTATGATGGCCGATGAATGGGTAACGCGAGAAATTAGTCCAATCCCCTCCTGGTGAGTTAACACAGGACGGCACTGAACCAACTCCCAAAGCCACGGGTGGCACTTCTCAGAATTTGCATGACGTCGGGACAGTGTTTCCACTGGCTGAGAAGGCTTGATGAAATCACCGACTGAACTCAGGAACTCCCAAAAGGCAGTAAGGCACAGGTACCGGCAGGACACAAGACAGGCAAAGGGAGGCAACTGTAAGAAGGCAGAACTGACAGGAGATTCCCACTACAACTAGGAACCCAGGGATAACCTACTCTACCATAACCCAGGGAAGGACAAGGTATCAGAATGAAGGAGCAGGAAGAGTAGGAGGACCAGGAAGCAAACTGGAATAAGGAAATGAGGCAGAATTGGGCTGAAAAGGATAGAACAGGAAACTGGAGGACTGGACAACAAGTGCCAGGACTCCAGCAGCGCATACACAGTAACAACCGCGTTGAGACGCGTCGTCCCTGTGTATGCGGTGCCCTTTTATAGCTCAGGGTCAAAGCGAGGCTTGGAACGCATGTTCCGACACTGCGCATGCGCGGGACGTCGAAGCACTGACGATCCGCGCATGCGCAGATCCTCGCAAGATGGCGGCGTCCACGGCGCCCATCCGAACCGCGGGTCGGCGTGAGGAAAGACGCCACCGCGGGTATAGTCTCCATGAAGGAGGAGACCGCTGTGGCCGTGGACCAGGGACCCCAGGACAAGTAAGTGGCGCCCGCGAGAGAGCGCGCGGCGTGACAGTATCCACTGTCGTTACCGGAGAGGAAGGCATTAAGGGATTACCTCGACGCAAACATACAGAATGGACTCATCCAAGAGTCCAAGTCTGCTTGTGGAGCTTCCTTGTTCTTCATTCCTAAGAAAGACTCGGCAGAACTACGCCCTTGCATTGATTACAGGGGTTTGAACAAGGTCACCATCCGGGATAGATACCCCATGCCCTTGATTCGAGATATCCTGGAGGTGGTTCAAAGAGCGGAATACTTTACAAAGCTTGACTTAAGAGGAGCTTATCACCTTCTGAGAATAAGACAGGGTGACGAAAGGAAGACAGCGTTCCGTACCCCTTTCGGTCTCTTCGAGTATAGAGTGATGCCGTTTGGCCTAGTAAATGCTCCAGCAGTCTTCCAAAGGTACATGGACAAGGTTTTTTCGGATATGCTATTTGTATCTGTGGTGGTATATCTAGATGATATTCTTATCTTCTCCAAGACGTTTTCCGATCACAGATCACTGGTCAAACATGTCCTACGATGTCCTAAATCCCATCAGTTGCTGGTTAAACCGGAGAAATGCATTTTTGAATCTACTTCCGTGTCCTACTTGGGATTCATTTTGTCCAAGGAAGGTATCGAAATGGATGCTAACAAGGTAAGGGCCATTACTGAGTGGAAGAATCCAGTTAACATCAAGGAGCTGCAGAGCTTCTTAGGATTGGCCAATTTTTATCGGAGGTTCATCCCCATTTCTCCAACAAGGTGTTACCTCTGACCTCTTTATTGAAGAAGGGTGTTAAGTTCATCTTTGGCGATGAACCCCAAAGGGCGCTCCAATTTCTAAAGAAATGCTTTTCTACCGCTCCCATCTTAGTCCAACCCGATCAGACCAGACCGTACATTCTGGAGACGGACGCCTCTTCAGGAGCAGTAGGGGCAGTCCTACTTCAAGAGCAGAAAGATGGATATGAACACCCTGTAGCATATTACTCTAAGACACTTACCTGTAGCGAACGCAACTATTCTGTTATTGAGAAGGAGCTTTTGGCAATTAAATTGGCCTGTCAAGAGTGGAGACATCTACTACAGGGAGCTAACCATCAATTTACCATTCGAACAGATCATCGCAACCTTCCGGTTTTGCAGCAGATGGAATGTTCTAACGCCAGACATGCCAGATGGGCATATTTCTTTTTACAGTATGATTTCGTTATTACTTACATACCAGGAACAGAGAATAAGAAGGCTGATGCCTTGTCAAGAAGCCTGGGAGAAGAATCTGGTTCCTACAAGGGACATGATCTTATTTTCCCTAACCTTACTGTGTTGGCATCTACGGTTTCCTTTCTACAAGATCTAGTACCACAGTATCAGATGTGCACGGAATTTCCATCTAAAGTGAGCCAAGACAAGGACGGATTGTACTACTATGAAGGTGCACTCTATATTCCGACCAAGAAGCTACAGGTACAGATATTGTCTTGGTGTCATGATACGCCTTTAAAAGGACACTCAGGTATTAGGAAGACATATGACCTCCTACGGAGAGGTTTTTGGTGGCCAACCTTAAGAAGGGATGTAAAACATTATGTTTCTACTTGTTCAGTATGTGCCTCTACCAAATACCGAACTGGAAGACCCCTAGGATTGTTGCAGCAGCATTCCTTACCAAACCGCCCTTAGGAGCACATATCCGCTGATTTTATTGTAGTCCTCCCTTCATCCTATGGCATGACAGTCATCATGGTGACCATAGACTCATTCAGCAAATTGGCCCATTTTCCTGCCTTCAAACAGATACCGTCTGCCTCCGAGATGGCAGCAACCTTTCTCCAGGACATTGTCCGTCTACATGGTTTACTCAGAACCATTGTGTTGGACAGAGGCCCCCAATTCACATCCAAATTTAGGACCTCTCTCTGCCAAATTCTGGGTATTCACAAGGCTCTCTCTTCAGGGTATCACCCACAGAGCAATGGGCAAACAGAAAGGTTAAACGCCAGCCTGGAACAATATCTCCGATGCTTCTGCAGTCCTCAACAAGAAGAATGGTATTGCTTTCTCCCTCAGGCAGAATTTGCCTATAATAACGCCCTGCATACCTCTATCCAGATGAGTCCCTTCTATTGTACATATGGGTACCATCCCCAACACTTACCCTGGCTCAGTCCTCCTTCTACCAAGATCCCAGCTCTTGATGGAGTTCTACAAGACCTACTGGAAGTACACAGATTGGCCAAAGAAGCTCATCAAGCAAGTCAACATTCGCAAAAGAAATGGGCAGACAAGGGACGGAGTGGCAATCCTGCATAGAAGATAGGGCAGTTGGTCTGGTTATCCACCAGGTTCCTGCCGAGAGGGGTTCATAAAGGCAAATTCTCCTCGCGCTTCCTTGGTCCATTTCCAATTTTACAACAGATAAACCCTGTGCCATTCAAACTCAGGCTACCGGAATATCTCAAAAGGGTGCACCCAGTCTTCCACGTCTCCCTTCTGAAAGAACATAAGGAGGATCCTTTCAAGAGACCCGTTTTCAGAGGGCGTACTGAAGTGTCTCCTGTTCCCGACGAATATGAAGTATCCCATCTAGTGGATTCCAGATACCACAAAGGAAGACTGTACAATCTGGTCCACTGGAAGGGTTATCCAGTTGAGGAGCGGATTTGGGAACCAGTGAGCCATGTCCATGCCCCACAGTTAGTACAACGATTCCACTGACTTCATCCGGGTAAACCCGGGGGATCTCCGAGAAGAAGGGGGCATACGGTCAGGAACTCGGATTGGAGGGTCTGGAAACGCTGGAGGCATTGATCGCCATACGCGTGTTTCAGTCCTCACCCAAGATGGCGGACGAGTCCTTATATGCTGACTCCTCCCACCGACCTACGTGTTGAATCTGTTTACCAACGCTACGGTTTGTGAGGAAACTTCGTCCGTGAATTTCTCTTGCCTCTTCCCTTCTTTTGCCTTTTCAGCCCTCCTGTTCCTTCTCATCGGAACGTCTTCTTCCCTTCTGCCTTTAGTAGCCCCCCCTTGCCTGCTTCGCCCTAGTCCTCATCTGTTGCTATCCTTGCCGCTTTCCGACTTTCCTGCATTATTATTGCTTCTTACGTCCTACTTTTCTACTTCCTCGCATCCTCCTTTTCTGTCCGGTTCCATTCCTACGTTTGTTTGGACATTCTTCCTGGTTTTCTGTCTTCTTGCCTTATACTTTGCTAGGGTTGCTTTTCTACGCCCTTGGTAATTTCTGCAGCCGGTCCCGGCTCCTCAATTTCATTTACTGAGCGGTCTTCCGCGCCGTAAACATCTTCCTGTCGGCTTACCTTATTGCTTCTTGTTCTGTACTTCTAGCTCTGACTGTCTCTCTCTATACCACATCCTTGTCTCCTTCACTATCGGATTTTTCTTCGGCTACTTTCTATTTTTCTGGACCCTCCTTTTCCAGCTATTTATCAAAATCCTGTCCTAACTCTAAGGATTTATATTGCCACAAACAAGCATTCCCTTGGATTCTACCTACACCGGCTGCCTTCCGGTCATCAAGGAAGAGAATTACAGCCAATTGAACCCATCTGAATTTACAGGGTTTTTTCCGCCTTTGTGCTTTTTCCCTGATTAGGGCTGGCCCCCCGGGGTTCCCCGCAGTTAGGGTTCCTTCTCTGTCAAGGTGGCCTCCGGAGGGGCCAGACCCTACTTGCACGAAAAGAAGATCAGGACACCCAAGAAAGAGACTCCCACTTCACGGAAGGAACGAAAGAAGACCGAGGCAATCCCAATAGAGTGTACCTCTGAGGAGCCAGGTGAGAAGGAGGGGGAGGAAGTTCTAAGACCTGATAGTATCTCTCTCTACCTTTCCAGGTTCTTACCTTCAGCTCACCACCAAGTATCTCTCACCACGTTACCAGGTTCTGACCTTCAGCTTACCATTAAGTATCTCTTTTCACCTTGCCTGGTTCTTACCTTCAACTCACCATAAAATATCTCTCTACACCATGCCAGGTTTTTACCTTCAGCTCACCATTAAGTATCTCTTTTCACCTTGCCAGGTTCTTACCTTCAACTCACCATCAAGTATCTCTTTGCACCTTGCCATATCCATACCTTCAGCTCACCATCAAGTATCTCATACCCCTTGCTTCGATCAAGCTAAGACTGTGCTATTATCAAACACCTCACCCTCCCAGAGTCGCTCTCTTAGGTATGGCTTCCAGCCTTCAGTAGGTGTGAAAAACATGTATTGGGCACATCCAATGAACAACTAGTTTCAAGGCGCTGAACAAAACAATATAAATAAATTAGAATTTGAGAAAACACAATACAAAAAGATAGACATATCTCTAAAGAATAGCATTTTACATTGGCATATGTTTAACATGTAACATTTTGTATTACACCTAGGCCTGCTGTTCATAAATACAATCTTTCGTTTCTACTATATTAGAACAGAGGTAGATTCATTATTACTCTTATGCACACAGAGAGGCCGCAGTTAACATAGGAAACCAGTGTTCATTTGTACCAAAAAAACGAAATAGGCCTTTCTCTTTACAGGGTGTCATTTTATATGATGAAAATTAAGCCTCTTCATTCCTGTTACTCATTTCTGAAATGTCAGGCATCATTCCTCCTTTTTATCTTCCAAATGTGCAGTGTTTCAAACGTATCTCTTCTTACCACGTGCACTGCTGCAGCTTTATATCTGTCAAAAGTGCCTTTTCCCAGTTTTCACAAAGTCAGCAGCTAGCGCACCACGTTTATTTTAGTTTGCCTCCATTGGACATAGTTACAATAATACAGTTCTAAGGCACACTCTCCTTCAGCTCGGTGCCTTTGTATTTTAATAAAGTTGAAATAGGCCCCTTTATTGTGTTCATTCACTAGGCCTTATATCAGAAATCACTGTTTTGTACTGGCTTTTATATTTCAATGGAACTCCACACTCAGCCAGCTTTACTCTCACAATAGGGGCCTAGCATTGCCTCTCCATCTCTCTCACTCTGGGGCTGTCTTTTCACCAAGCAAACTGTTTGGAAGAGATCAGCTTAACATTCTACCATTGTCCTGTAGTTATTTACTGGTTTGTTCTCAATTGTAGAGCCTTTTTCATTATTTTGCCTCAGTGAAGTCTTTTTATTTTCCACAGAGAAGTAATGTTTAAAAGATTAAATGCATGTCGTTTCCTTGTCTTCTGATCGAACCACTAAATACAATTTCACAAAACTCCTCCTCTTTCCAAGCAAGATTTCTTCTTGAATTGGACTTGCCAGGTCATGGAGGCGGAACTCGGATTCCTGTTAAGACACAGCACAGCGGCTCTGCGGTTTCTTTACCTCTACAACGTTGATTGCACCATTTCAGGCATTTCCAAAGCAAAAGAATGCTTAACTCACCTCAAAAACAGCCTCATGCTTTGGAATGGGTTTGAGCTGTTTTTTTCTTGTGCAATGATTAAACCACAGTTGCAGTTCTGAACTTGAGAACTGCACACATTTCCAAATTCAGTCTAATTGTAATGAAGCTAATAGTTGTATTTACTTGTCCTGAACTATTTTACATCAGTGTTTCTCTAGTCAGACCTATTGGGAGGTGTTTATTTAATAACAGCTGCCTTGACAACAAGGGCTCCCTTCAGTACCCTGTGGCTGCATATCAGGAGGC
Organism: Ambystoma mexicanum; assembly: GCF_040938575.1. NCBI lineage: Eukaryota > Metazoa > Chordata > Amphibia > Caudata > Ambystomatidae > Ambystoma > Ambystoma mexicanum. Next base: position 1,090,818,250 of record NC_090936.1, read on the forward strand.
GGGCAGATGAATTACCACCTGAGCACACGTTATAGTAGTAGACTTTTGTACTATGCTACATCAGCACTGAAGTAGAGGGCCTAGGCTTGTCTGTGGAGCAGCACCCTGTGTCATCCAGACCTTGTTATCCTGGAGGAAAGAAAACGAGCAATGGGAAGATAAGAGGATGGAAAAGTGGGAAATAGTTGCCACAAATGGTTACTGTGTTTTCATTGCGGAAATTTCCGCCATGGCTGTTTTCGCTGTGGTATTTTCCCCCCTGCCGTTTTCTGGCAATAGATCTTTTTTTATTTTAAAATATATGTGTGGTGTGTTTGTGTAAGGGTTTTGGGGGTGGTGGGTGTGGGTTATAGTTGAGGTGGTGGGGGTGGGGTGCACGCGAGTCCCATTCAAATCAAGAAAATTGGCAAAACGGCCGTGGTGGTAACACCACAGTGAACATAGCCACAGCGAAAATTGCTGCGATGCAAACACGTGAAATCACTTCAAACACAACGAGGGAGAGATGCAGCAGGATGAAGAATGCTTTGTGATAGCATGGGTGCATATTAGTCCTGTTAAATGGCCCATAGGTCTGCAAAATTGAGCAGGGGGAAATGTCCTTTAGTGCTGTAATAAGTGGGTTCTGCTTCCGAGGCAGATTTGGGGAATTGTAAGTTAGTATGCCATGTAAAGTTGGATGCGTGATGGGCTGGAGAGTGTGCTCAAGCAATCCTGGAAGTTTGGTGTGTTATTTGCCCGGGCACCTCTATATGTTGTACCCAAGGCCTAACTCCAGACTGTTAATTATGGGTCTGCCAAGTTATAGCCACTAGTGGGGAAGTCAGACTATGTACAAAGGTGAATGGTGTTGGTAACAGGAGGGAAGGGAACAGGCAGGCAGTCAACTATTATTGTCAAATTGAAAAAGCCTGGCACCTTACTGTCAAGAAGGTTATTATTAAGAGTTTGCTGCATGAGGTGCAGCCAAGAAAAGATTTGCAGAAGGCAGGTACGCAGTAGCGCTGCATGAAAATCTAGAACCATTCTAGGGCCAACCTTAGGTGATTGCTGTTTTCCAAAACGTAAAATCTAGAATGAGGATCATTCGTTTGCCACATCATGAAATTCAGTATGACTTTCTGGATAGCTGCAATCAATGTGCATGAGAAAAATTCAATGGAAAATATTTGCACACAAGAAAAAGGTTTTGAGGTGTTAGGCAAAGTTTGCATGCAGTACCACCTGGGACCACTACACACAACTATGACTACAGGTGGAAGCAAAACCAACCTTTGGTATGTACCACACAGTCTTTTGTAGCAAGCTGAGCAGCCAGATTTATCTCAAGAGGGAATGTGAGCTTGTAATGAGGTTACACAGAGCTCTACAGTTACAAGTTTTCAAATAGACACTTACACTCAAAGTCTCTTGGTAAAACACATATTAATTTATTACACAGTCAGTTAGAAAACATTCACTAAAAGGAGGCAATCAATATCACACAAAAATATACAACAGTACTTCACACTATCAGGTTCTTAGGCATTTAATCTACTTTGAAAGAGGAGCAAAATGGCATTCAGAGCATTTGAAGTAGGAGCAAAAAGGCATAAGCAAATAAAACGAATAGTAGAGTAACTTAAACAGTGCAAATAGTTTGAGTTCACCAGAGGAGTTGTTCCAATGCAATAGGTAGGCCAAAGTCAATGGGCTAGAGTCTTGTATAAGTAAAAACGGTGTTGGTATTTAAACGAAAATGTCTTTGCCACGTTTCTAAGAAGTAGTTCATAGAAGAAAGATTCATATGTCGGGTCACAAGCTGACTAGGCCTGCAAGTTGCCAAAGTTTCACGCACTTTCGCAGTGAGAGATAAGTTCTCTCGGTCGGGTTTTCACAGTACCTTAGGTTGAAGAAAATGATGCAGCTGAAGACTTCTGTTCCTTGCAGTTCCTGCAAATCTCGCTATTCTTCAGCCTCAGTCGTGGAGACAAGAGGGAGGACGTCGGGGGACTCCTGCACTGCACGGGGACTGGTCACAAAGCTGGCAAACTGGTAATTCTTCGATTCTGATAGCTGTCTTCAAGTCCACAAACTGGTGTCCTTCTCCCTGGCTATTCGGTTTCCTGCAGCACACTGAGGAAAATACAACCAGCTCCGAGAATGATGTCCAGGTGGCTTACGAGTTGATTGGTCCCACCAACTCAAAGGAAAAAGTTGTCCTTGAAGGGCTTCTCTGTCGAGATGAACTTGGTGATTCGGACCTGCAGCAGGGCTTCACTGGGCAAATCAACAGTCCAGGAGTTGCAGCAGCGGTCCTCTTCCAGCTCATCTTCGGTTCTTTCGTTCCAGTGGTCGACTCTGCCTTCCAAGCCAAGAGACTCGCCTTTTTAAACAGTTTTCTCCCATTCATTCCAGCCTAGCTGGCACTCACCCAGCAGGGTGGCTGTCCTTTCTGGACAGTCAGCCAGCCAATCACACCGGAGTGCATTTGGGTCTCCTAGGAGAGTAAGCACAGGGAGTTTCAGGTATCTCCCTCACTTCCTGCCCACCCTAGACACTCAGGCACCAGCGGCGGTCTTCAATCCTGACGCCCGCCAAAGGCATAAGAGCAAAAGGACCAAACCTGGTTTGGCACGCAGAGACGAACTCTAGAAGGACCTTTCAAAAAAGAAATGGCGAAAAAAGAACGAGACCCGTTTAAACAAAGGAGGCGCAGACGTCATCTTGAAAAACATGGCTCCCGTGATTTAGCGCTACCGGTGTTCGCAATCGGGAAAAATCATCTTAGTTCGTTGTAAAACGACTGCCACCAGCCGTTTCGAGAGGAAAGGGTAGCATTTGACTGCTAGATGAGTTTCTAGACATAGGGGATACTAGGTAACCCCTCGAGCACTCTATTGTAAGATAGGGTGTGTTGGGTCTAGGAATTTAAAAAGACTAGTAAAGTCAATTTAACTTTACTTTCTCTGGGAAACAGTAGTTTATCCAAGAGAAGGTATTTAAACCTTGGGACAGCCTAAAAAGGCTTCCCTGTGTCACTGCACTGAGGGTGCTGTGACACACATGATATGATATGATATGATAAGGCATTTGTAATGCGCCTATACACAAGTGTTTCAAGGCGCGACGAGGCAGGGAGGGGGGAACAAGGGGAAGACAGACAACGATCCTACTAGGCCAGGTGTCATTCAGACCGCGCAAGTGCAGGGGTAGGGGGAAGGGAAAAAGTGCAAGGGGAAGGGGGAGTGGGGGGGAGTGCAGTACAAATAAGTAGAATAGAAATAAAATAATAAATAAATAGGGCCAGCTGGTGGCAAGTGCAAGGTAAGTGCAGACAAGTGCTGGGGGGGGGGGGGCTGTAGTGATACAGAGACAGTCCCGCAGTGCAGGGGTTGCCAGGGAGGCAGTGCAAGTGAAGAGTGACTGGGCCCAGGACCGAGGTCGGTGAGAGTGGCCCAGTTGCAGAATCAGTGCAGTATTGGTGAAGAATTTAGCAGGGGAGAGGGAGAGAGAAAGCAGAAGTGAAGAGGAAGGTTTGGAGGTGCTTCCGGAACCGGAGATGGTTCTCTTCAAGTTTCAGGGAGGCAGGATGAAAGGATGATGCCTATGGGGTTGTCTAAAACTCCATAATCAAAGAACACTAGAGTAAAACATTAGAGTTATGTATGTAGCTTATTTTTCCCCATTGAACTGGAAGGACTGTGTCTCTGAAACCTTGACCTCAAGACCTTTGGCTGAGGACCTGTAGGAGACGAAGGTCTGGTTTTCAATTTAAATGCTAAGATATGCAGAGAATTAGATCAGAATTCTGGGACTTGCAAGAAAACCATTAGGGAGATAGACCAGGAAAGCTGCCTAATCCATCGGGACACCACCTTGCAAGGCAAACAAAGCTAAATCAAGGCCTACCTAGAAGGAGGGAGGAAAGGATCCCTAGGGACTTTGCTTGGAAATCTGGGAGTCCTATCTGAGAGAGGCATGTGGCTGGAGAGACCTGGCTGGTGGATAGAGGCTTGGCGTGTGAGCTGCCTGCCTGAAAGAGGGTCCTAGTATCTGGTGGGCCTCATGAGCTAAGTACAGAGATCTCCCATGTAAGTATATATATCCCAGAGCTATTAATTGTGTTGGGAGCTACCTGCCTTAATACCTTTCCCTTAGTGGGTGAAGGGGGGGGCAAACTGGGTAGACCCTGGGTAGACCCTGTCAATATTGAACTAAAAATGTAACTTAATGAATCCTCTATAGAAAAACACCCTATCCAGTTACCATGAATCATATTGGAATATGTCTGTTTAACCCTTGCCTTTGCATTGGTGGGTGCTCTCCATTAGTCGGGGGGTTGGGGGTAGGTGAAAGCATGTATACCCTTAGCACAATTAACTACAAATATAATTTAATTAATTCCCATAGGATCATTTATCATGATGTGATGTTTTTGTCAAATTTTGAAATTGACAAAGAATTATCCCAGTGCACTGTAAATGACACTAGTCTGTAATGTAATTGGGTAACCCTGCTGTTCAATTGAATGTGCTAGTGGCCACAAAACGAAAATCCCAACAACACCTTGCATGCCTTTGAAAACAAATTGTACAAAACAAATTTTCCCTTTCAGTCCAAACCAGAATCCCAAAGCCTTGTTTTTTCATCGTAAGAGTGGTGTAAAATGAAATTCGCCATTTATTCCCTTGCATCTCAAATCAGAATTCCAAAACATTTCATTTTACCTAGATAACAAGCTCAAAACGATTTTCCATTGTGTTCCAACTCCCTGTACCTTGCCTTCAGATTAGAGGGGTCATATCTAATTGATGCCTGGAGGGTGGGGGTTGCTGGGAGAAAGGAGTATTGTGTCAAATTAAGCAACCACTGGGCCTCATTACGACCCTGGCGCTCCCGGAATGAGGGGGCCGGTACAGGACCGGCCCCCTTCATTACGGGAGCGCTGATTACGAGGTTCCCTTTGCGGGACCCGGATCAGACGTCTGGTAAAACCAGACGTCTTTTCCGGGTCCCGTGTGGGGAAGAGCGAGGTAATAATGGGCCATTCGTAATGTGCCCGTTGTTACCTCCCTCCCCATTCCCATTGAGCCCTATGGGGGCTCAAATGGGAAATGGTTCCTGCAAGGAGGAATTACCGGGTCCTCCTATGTCGGAATGACCCGGTAAGTCCCCATTGCAGGAACCCGGTAATGGAGCCCGGTTTGGAGGCAGCCATGGTGCTGATAGCACCATGGCTGCCTCCAAACTCGTAATGAGGCCCACTGTGTGTTTTGTATTTTTCCTATTGGTTAATTTTCCAGAAATCTGATGTAAATTGTGACTGCAAACTTCAAATGTTTACCTGTGTTTTATAGAAACTGAAAGTCCTTTAAACCCATGTTATTCAATTGGTGCAAGAAATTTGAAATTGCGATATTGTGTAGTGCCACAGCATCGGTGGTTGATGTCTTTGTGATAGTCTATGATTCTTTGCAAAAACTTAAATATATATTCTTACTATACACTGGCCTGGTTCCTAGCTGATTAATGGTAAAGGGGTTATTTTGATGCATGGTATGATTGAAGTGGAGGACTCACTAAAGTTGAATCTGTAAAGCATTTTGTTGTGAACCACCTTGCTTGGGCGGGTGGGGGGGGCTTTTAACGAACTCCCTGAGTTGAGAGCGACCGTATAATAAACCGTGAAAAGTTTCATCTACATTAAGTTGTCATGCACATAGGTTTTCAGAAATATAATCATGTATGTCCAGTGCAAGAAACAAGCAATGTTGTACTGCTAAAATACAATTGCAAAGGGCCACCAACAGACACCGAGAGGCACCACCAACCAGTTTGAAAAAGGAACTGGAATCTTGGTAGCGGTTCAGTAGATTTCCAACCTACCAGAAAGGCTTCCATTAGACATAATTTGCAGCTGGTCAGCTGCAAGTTCCATTACTGCTGAATACTCATAACCAGTGATGGGGCCGCTGGAAAGATCCACCAACACAAGGCTTCAGATCTTTGGGCATGGCCGCCATCCTGGATGACTTTTGATGGACTTATAATTGTGGGATGCTGGCACGGCGAGGCATGCGCTGTGCAAGCATTTGACAGGCATGCAGGCTGAACTGAGAGCATATTTGTAATGTATATGGTTGTGTTTCTTATTTCTCTCTCGAATCTGGAATTGTTGTTGCTTTGATGTCATTATGGTGCTCAGGTATGTTTTTGTCAATTTACAATTACAGGTAACTTTCCCCTGACGAAGCATTTCAATCTGAAACACGTAAAGTGCCTATATGCAATGTGCCATTGACTCTCCTTTGAGGAATGCAGTAATGTCCCCTGTGGGACCCTTAGGTGTGTAGGGGAGTGAACATGGGAGTTGGGCGCTGTCACTTGCCCATGTGGGGAACCGTCTCTTGCCCATCCCCACAACACCCGGGTCAGGGGGTTGGGGCTCAGTACATTGACAGCATAACTCCCTATAACATTTGAAGAGATTAACAAACACATTTTAGCTCAAAACATTATTCTGTGGGTGCTATAACGGTGCAACAATATGCATTATTCTGGTTTGTCTGAAAAAGAGTAAAGGCCTCATTACGAGTCTGGCGACAACCAGCCGGTTTTTCCGGCTTGGTTACCGCCGGACTCGTATTACCATTCAGCCTCCATGACTCCCAGAATTACCAGGGCATTACGACCCTGGTGTCCCGGGAATTCCGGAGGCGGAATTCGGTAAATCCCCATTCCCATTGAGCACTATAGGACTCAATGGGAATGGGGAAGTGGAAACACCGGCACCATCTCGTGATGGTGCCGGTGTTTCCTCATCCGCCTGCAGGCGGGCAGTATTAAACCCGTCAGGTCAGACCTGGCGGGAACGCCACCTACTGCCTGCAGGACTCGAGATCGGGCGGTCCGGAATTAACAGTGGCGGCGGGTTTACCGCCACTGTTATTTCCGGACCGCCCGACCCGTAATGAGGCCCAAAAAGTTTTGGTTAGTAGGAGGCCCTGGATTAGTTGGAAAAAGAAGCCCAAAGGTAGTCGCTCTGGTGGAGAGCCACGATGTGCAGGACCAGCGTGCAACACGGCCACTTGAGAATATGCACAAGACAGAACATGAAACCAAAATGACGGATTGGCTCCTTAAAGCCACATTCGATATGTAATGTGAACCCCTTCACTCCTCCTCCTTTGATGAAGTCTTTGTGTCAATGGATTTTCCAACTTCACCAATGCCTCATTAGAATTGTTAACCAAATGCACCTGCTAGCTCCTATCAGAAGCCTGGCCCCGGGGGGGAGGGGGGGATGGAGGTGAAAAATTGCACAATAAAGAGCCCATAGCAGTGCAGGATTGTGGGAGTGCAGAGAAAGAGAATGTGCAGATTTGGGAAAGGCTGGAGAGAGGAGAGGGTGACAGAGCAGAAGAGCCGGGAGGAGTGATATAGACTGTGAAAGAAGGAGGCTGGTGAAAAGAAGAGCTGGGCAGGTGGAGAAGATTGCAAGATCATAGGAGGATGTGGCGAAGAGTGTTCAGAGGAGTCGGAGTAGAGAAAAAGATCAAGGAGGAAGAGATGGTTCAGAGAGGAGTAGAGGAGATGGAGGTGAGACTAGTTTGAGAGGAGGCAAGGTGAGTAGCAGATATAATGAGTTGGAGAAGTCGGAGTAGTTGAGGTAGGTGGTGAAAAGAGGAGCTAAGGAGCGTTAGAAGAAATGATTTGAGGAGAAGAGCAAAGGGGTTAGGAAGTAGGAGGAGGAGAGACAAAAGGTAGGACTGATAGTGAAAGCAAGGGTGATACACTAAAGGGTGTGTGAGAAAAATGGGCACGTAGCGAAACATTAAGGAGATGCTTTGGGATCCAGTGGAGAGTCACATTCCCAAACAAGAGGGAGCAAGAGGCCTTATAGGGCCATGAACTGGAATTGGGAACCTAAATCATGAGGCCTTATAGGAACATGAATTGGAATTGGAAAACCAAATCACGATCTGGCGAAGCAGTGATTTCCAAGAAGCTAACACCATCATTAAAGGACATGAGCTGTGGGTGATGTCAGGGAGAGACTCAGAGAGACCTTTGAAAGACATTTTACATTTATGTTGAAGACCAATCTGAGACAGTCCCATTCTGACCCATGATGCTTTTGATTGCCCTCTCCTTGTCCCATTTCGCGTTAATTGCCTAATAACACCTTTGGGTCAACTTGAGTCATTTGTGGAGATCACTCGACTTCGTGATAGAAACTATTCTGTAGGGTTCCTTAACTCTCTTTGGAATAAGGATTGCATGAACATGTATAAACTCTGCACAATCGCTTATTATTATTGATTGATTGATTGAATGATTGATTGATTGATTTATTTATAGAGGGCTTTGCACCAAAGCGCTGTACATTGGAACAACAAATACACAGAAATAACAACAAATTAACAGTGTGAGCAAAAAATTACAACTTGAGTCATTCCATAAAACAGTGTAAAGAGCAATTACCTGAGGGGGGAGAAGTGGAGTAGGAGTTGGAGAGTTGAGGGGACCAGGAGAAGGATTGAAAAAGTGTAGAAGGAAGGGAGAGAGAGAGTAAAGGGAGAGGGGGGAGAGGAATTGAAGAGGAGAAAATAGGGGGGATACGAGAGGGCAGGAGGGGGGCTTCATGGAGGGGGATGGAGAAGAAGGGATTTAAGGGAGGTGCGAAATGAGGTGAGGGTGGTGGAAGATCGGATTAGGAGGGGGAGAGAGTTCCAGTGCAGAGGAGCAAGAAGATGGAAAGAGCGGAACCGGGAAGAAGCGCAGGGGAAAGGGCGCACATTGAGAAGGAAGTGGTCAGCTGAACGAAGGGAGCGAGGGGGGGAGTAGAAGGAGAGAAGGGAGGAGAGATTAGGAGGAGCAAGACCATGGAGGGATTTGAAAACAAGGCAGAGAAAGTGGAATTTTAGTTGTAGGTGGAAAGGTAGCCAGCCAAGGTGAGAGAGCGAAGGGTAGATAGAATCACGGGGGGTAAGGAGACAAAGGGTACGAATAGCAGAGTGGTAAATGGATTTAAGAGGGGCAAGATGAGAAGAGGGAAGTCCGAAGAGAAGAGTGGAGCAGTAGAAGAGACAGGAAAAGATGAGTGAGGAGACTAGGAGTTTAGTAGCGTGGAAAGTGAGGGAGGGACGGATTTTGCCAATGTTGCAGAGGTGGTATCGGCAGGAGCGGGAGGTGAGTGAGATGTGTTGCGAGAAGTTAAGAGAGGAGTCAAAAAGAACGCCTAGATTGCGAGCATGGGTGGAGATAGGGAGATCAGAAGGAGGAAAATGGATAAAAGGCGGAGGAGAGGGAGGGGGAAGAGTATTAGAGGGGAAGAAAAGGACTTCGGTTTTATCGGTGTTGAGAGAGAGAAAGTGGGAAGACATCCAGTTCTTGATGGCCCTGAGACAAGAGGAGAGTTTAAGATGGATGTCCGGTGTGAAGGAGGAGAAAGAGAGAAAGAGTTGAGTATCATCCGCATAAAAATGATGGGAAATGCCAAAGGAGGAGATAACAGGGGCAATGAGAGAGGTCTAGAGAGAGAAGAGGAAAGGGCCAAGTACAGAGCCTTGAGGAACACCGTAAATTAGAAGGAAGGAAGGAGAGGTCTGACCTCCCCATGAGACAGTAAAGGAACGGCCGGAAAGGTAGGAGGATAGCCATTTTAGAACAGGGCCTTTGAACCCGAAGGAGAGAGTATGGAGCAGGAGTGGGTGATCGACAGTGTCAAAAGCGCCAGAGAGATCAAGGAGGATAAGAATAGAGGATTGCTTAGTATGACGAGCAGACAGGAGCGAGTTGAGAATGGAGGTGAGAGCAGTTTCAGTGGAATGTTTAGGACGGAAGCCAGATTGAAAAGGAGGAAGGAGAGAGGAAGTAGAGACGAAGGAAGAGAGTTGAGAGTAGACAAAGCGTTCAAGGATTTTAGAGAGGAAAGGCAGAAGAGAAATAGGTCTGTAGTTAGCAGTGGATCTGTAGAGGGTTTCTTAAGAATAGGAATAATCGTTGCATGTTTGAAAACAGAGGGAAAGGTAGATGAGGATAGGCAGGAGTTGAAGAAAGTGGTGAGGTAAGGGAGAATAAGAGGGTAGATCTTAGGGATGAGATCAGAGGGGAGAGGATCAGAGGGGGCGGACATGGGGTATGACTCTCTACTGAATGTTATTTCTGGAGATGAAATGTATTTTTAGTTTTTTTCCCACAAGTGAGTCTGCTAGCTGTTGGCAGGAATAATTGTAATAGATTTCTTCCAGGCTGACTGGCAATTGCTGTCAACTGCTCTCTGTGCCTCAGAGGGCTGGGGGCAGTGCAGGGGCAGGATGGAGAGAGGCGTGGTGGGGGGCTGAACCCCACTACAAATTCATGAAGGGGTTAGGCAGCCCCAAGTGACACAATCCATTTATAGAGAGTTGTCCTACGAATATTCAGAAGTCACTCTTTGAGAGATTTTAGCAATGCTACTCTTATTGTACAATAAAGTAAAAACAGATTCGTTATTCTAATTGTATGGTTCTCCTGTTAGAATACCTCAGTGTTCCGTGTATGTGTTTGTGAAGTCTTAGAGTTTCCCACATACTTGTTTAGTTCAGTGCAGCTACTACAATAATTGCAACCACTAGGAACACACCATCTGCCAGGAATGCGGAGGGGATAACCTTCAGAGCAATCAATGGGAACATGATGTTTTTAATTAAAATCTGGTTATTCTTTATTGGAAGACATTCAGTAAATCACATTTAGGAAGTCTTGCATAAGAACCAAAAGTACAATATGATGTCTTACCAATATTAACATTCAACAAACACTACAAACAACAACAATCACATGCCCACTTTCACTGGAGACCTATACCTCCAGTCTTAGGTGTGGTGCCCCTCCCTGCCGTCTGAGACCCACCCGTGTTTCTGAGCCCTAGTGAGTAATACCTTATCTCCGAATATTCAATGTGTATCTTTACTGTGTCTCTCAAGGGGCATGCCATCCGAGGAAGCCATCATTGCTTGTTGCAATGTGTTCCAGCTGGTGATGTTATCACCTAGCTCTTATTTTCCTCTGCACAATACCCGGCACCATACGGCTGTCTGCCATGGTCCATTTCTTTAGGTTCTCCCACCAGAGTTCTATCTGTTGCCCCCTTAGTGACTTCCATGCCATTGCAATCCTGGGTTTCGCCAGTATACAAACTAGGTCTATCTTCTTGGTGATGTGTGCGGCACCACAGCGCCTAGGGTACAATCCCAGCAAGCAAGCTTCCGGGGTCCAAGTGTGTTTATCTACCCCCCTGTCGTCACTCTGTCTGGGATGTTACCAGAACCCCTGCATCCCAGGGCAGCTCAAGAACATGTCAATCATGATGGCCTTTTCATTCACACATCTAGGACACCTGTGAGGGGTTGCACCTGCAAACCTAAATATCCTGTCTAGGGTCATACATGCTGTGTGGGGTATGTACAGTTTGAATCTGGCATTTCTGCACACTCTTCTGGTGTATAGCATCAGATTGGCCCATTCTACTTGTGTGAATTCTCTGCCTAGGTTCGATTTCACTGTGAGCACCTAGGTTATCAATGGGAACACGATGACAACCCAGGCTGTGTGCTGCAGGAAGGGCTTGTGCTATTGTATATTACCATATGGTGCCACCCTAATCACTTTTTACCTATGCTTTCTCTGTGGGCATTGTTCCATTTAAAGTTTCATAGGTCACAAAAAGTGCAAAACACAGTCATCAGCTGCACAAACCACAGTCATCTGTCTCATCTTCAACCTGAAGAAAGATCAATCAGTGTTACCCAATAGCAGGAATCTGCAAACTGCAGCTCTCCACATGTTTTGGTCTACGACTTACATGATCCCTCACAACTGACTATGCTGGCTAGGGCTGGTGGGATTTGTAGTCCCAAACATCTGGAGTGTCAAAGGTTGCAGACCCTTACCCTACAGTAGGAGTCTTCAATGGCCTCTGGTGTCCCAGTTGGCCACCTTTCAAAGCCCTCTGCCTGATCATCAAATGAGGCCATGGCCTTTTGTCCAAGCACACCATAAGCAATAGCCATATACACAGCCCCCAAGATCACTGTCAGCGTCAAAGTCCAATTGTCGGAATAAAACGTATATCATGCCTCCTATTGTAATAAATATATTAATATTAGCCTATGCCAAGCTGCTCGAAAGTCATTTGCGAGATCTGTGTTGCAAGGTCCTGACCTTTAATCTATGTAGGCCGCCATTTTAGGTCAAACCGCCATTTAAGATTTATGTGGAAAAGTCACCCTGTGAGCTAAAATGGTGGACAATGGGCCTCATTACACGATGGCGGAGAACCATGGCGCTATTAGCGCCATGGTTCATGCTGGTAAAATACCGGCACCGCCTTGGCGGAAAGGGGAATTACCGCCCCATTCCAAGGTTGGCCGGGCGGTAATTCCCCCTTCCACCATTGCCCTTCCCTATTCCCATTTTTTCGGCCCATAGGGCTCAATGGGAATGGGGAAGGCGCTAATTACGGTACCGCAAATTGCGGTACCGTAATTAGCTCCCTGGGTCCCTTTGCGGGTTGGTTTTTAACGCCTGCAAAAAGCAGGTGTTAAATCCCCCAACCCGCAAAGAGACCTCATAGTAAGGCGGTAAGGATTTACCGGTACCGGTATTTTACCGGTACCGGTAAATCCTTACCGCCATCCGTGTAATGAGGCCCAATGTCATTGCAAAATACAACATGGCCATCTTGACCTCTGTACATCGCTAATGTGTAATCTGCCTGCAGGCTACTTGTTGAGGTCATGAACTGAGACCTCGTCCTACATTGACCAATGTGTAAAAGGATTACTCGTGCAAGTAAAAAAATCCACGAGTATGTATTATGTTAATGTATTTATACATTGGACAAAGAACATCTGTTTTACTATATCGTATAAATGTTTAAGAAGGCCTACAATGCGAAACATAGAATACACAGTTAATGCATACGCTTATTGTTACACGTAATAAAGAACGAACCAGTTAGATGCGGTTATTTGAGACTTCGCAACGAACCCTAGAATTGGTAACATATAAAGTAGAATATTAACCCGAAGAGGGGTTGGCCATAGCGCTCACAAAATGTATAAAAAGCGAATGCATTCTAATGTACAGTCTCTCACTGAACACACTGAACCACGCTGGAGTTCGTTGTGTTGTACTGAGGGCCGATAGATAGCTGACTTTGCACTGTTTTGTAATTGTATTCGATAGAAAATAAAGTACTTTGTATGTTCTTTTGAAACCTGTGTTTGGTGTATTTCCTTTTGGGGTACTCAGCCTCGATATTGTGTTTCTCTTTTCACAGTTGGCGCCCGAATAGGGACCCTTAAGATTGATGCCGGATTGTTGAAGGTTGACACTTGCTATCGGACCGGGATCGGACGGTGTACAAAAGTAAGGGGCCCCTGGATGAGACGCAACACCTCAGGAGCGCTGCACGATCCGATCCCTGGACGACTAGCCTGTGGTCTGAGACGGCATCTTGACGAGGGTCCACTTATCGAGGCGGGCAGATTTGCCGAAATCACCAAACATGAGGTAAGATTAGTTAGGTAAGATTCTTAGAAGTACCGATCGGTCCTCCTTAGGTTTGGCCAGGTGAGTCATGACCCGATTCTTAATTTAACCCTGGCAATTTGAATTTTGGCGCATTGTATATGCAGACACAATTATTGACCAGGTAACACCAAGAATTTGAGATATGCCTGGGAAATTGTCTACCTGCTTTAGGGCATTATTCCGCAGTGATAGACAATCTTTGGAATTTAGTCGCCCAGCACCACAGGAGGGGTCGCCGGCATGTACTAAGTACTGTAAGCATGGCATTGGAAGTATAGTATTTAATGATATTTGGCACAGACAAACCAGACATACCTCTGAACTTCAGTGGCCAATCAATGGTAGTTTTGAGATCCCTCACATTGAATATTTGGAGTCAGTATTGTTAAAGAAAAAGGCTAGCCTGCAGCATTTGATGTTTTACAGAATTGGAAAAAAGAAGCGTTACAACAGCTTAAGAGTAGAGAAAAACGTGCGCGCCGTCATAAAACGGTTGCCGAAAAAGCATTATTATATGATAAGGATAAACAGGCTGAGTCGACTAAAAATATGGAAAGGGCTTTTTCACTTGGTATTCAGAAAATCTATCCTTCCAAAGATCTGCATGATTCTGATGAGTTTTTTGAGAAAATATTAAATGAACGAAGGCCTGGTGCCTCTGCGCCACCTCCGCATGTTCCTCTTCCTGCTGTAGTACCTTTTCCTGCTGTTATTCCTACCCTTCCTGCTCAACCTGTTTTTCCTATTCCTTTGACTGTTGTTCCTCCGCCTGCTCCTCCGCCTCTTCCTGTCGCACCAGTTATAGCTCCTCCATCGAAATTGCCTGTCCCCTCTGTTCCAAGTGGTCTTGGGTCGCTTGTAATCGATCATGGTGCAGGCTCGAAGGTTGTCACTCGCAGTGCTGTACCACCGGAGAAGAAACGTGAGTTAATTGCATGGGCTAAACATTGTATGGAGAAGGATGATCAGGCTAGTGATTTTTCCACACTTTATAATACGGATAATTTTCCTGAGAAAAATGTTTTTATTGAAGGTTTGGGGATTCAGTTATGTATAATGTGGGGAAGATTAAATAATACGGATGTTCCGCAAGGGTTAAGGGATCTAAATACTTTAGCACTTTCCAGAGATACTGTGGAGAAGGTAAATGAGCACGTCGAAAGGTTATTTGAATATAGAAAGGAGTTAGAAAGGATACGGAATGAGGATGATGAAGAGGAAAGTATGTATGTACAGAAATGGTACCTTCTGTGTCGTAAACCGATATCGGAGGAAATGCGAATTTGTAAGAAAGATGCGATTAGATGGATTTCAGACATATCGATAACTCCAGTTGAGGTATATGATACATATAGTCAATATACATTGGAAATGCAGAGAAAAGTGATACAGGTAATGGTAGAGTACCTGCAAGATGAAGGTGTATAGAGGAAGATTAGTTGTCCCACAGAGTTATTCAATATTTATAAGAGAGCTTTTTCGTTTGACACTTCTTCGACTGCTTTAGCGCTCGATTTGGCTCTATTGCTTAGTAAGCGTTCGGAGTTGCCTACATCTCAGTTGCCTATGAGAGAGGTTCCTCCGATATTTGTCCCGAAGGTTGAGGTTGCAGCCGATGCTTGCCGAGGTATAGTCGCTGTGGACATTCCCGCACATTATTTATCACAGTTTGTTCACGTCCCGTTTTCACGATAGGAAGTGAACACCATTAGACAGTCTATTCCTGATATTAGGAAAAATCCGACAGGGTTCTATAAAGAGATGGAATCCGTTTTGCAATCCTCAGTGTTCACCTTGGGTGACATTGATTTGTTGTTTCCAGTACGATGTACCCGGGTTGGGAGACACATGGGCGAATTTAATTAGATTCAATGGGGAAAGACCAGCTGGTGAAAGACCACAGCAGGTGATATTAACCTTGCCTGATAGAATCATTGCTAAATTGAAAACCATAATTCCCGAAAAAAGAATTATATGGGACAAGCTTACGGCCTGTGTCCAATGAAAGTCTGAGAGTGCTACTGAGTTCTTTAATCGGATGGAACAGGTATTTACGGATTTCAGTGGACAAGATTTAGGCACAGAGTCTGGGAAAAGGTTATTTGTGGACAAATCTGTACGTGGATTGCTGCCTGACATCCAGTCACAGATTATGTCCTCTGAGAGCGCTTGGCAGGCGAAATCGCAATCAGAAGTACTGCATATGGCTCAGTATTATGAAAATCGTGTCAACAATGAAAAAGAAGGATTGAAAAACTGAATGGTGATTTAAAAACAAAGGTGCTATTGCAGCAAATTGTTAGAGGCCCCAGAGGGGGTGACTCTCAGGTTAGAGGTCAGTATGTCCCACAAGGGAATGTGCCCTTGGGTCCTGTGAACATTAATCAATGTGCTTATTGTCGACGAGAGGGTCATTGGCGAGCACAATGCCCCGTCCTTCAACAGATGTCGAATAATAATATGGGTAGACGATCTAGAGTCGCCCAGGCGTAGGGGGCCCTGCTAGAGGTCAGTTCACACAGGACCCTCGACAACCTTTTTCACAGGACAATCAGACTCTGAGTGTGGATACTAGGAACATATTCGATCATCCTTCCGCTGCATATTTGTTTGAAGAGCTTCCTTTTGACAATATTCTGTTTCGTTAGGATTGCCCGAAGCAGGGGTTGGAAACTACACCTATTCCCATCAATCCGAAAGGTCCCTATGTTGAAATGATAGTGGGAAATAGGAAACATCAGTTTTTGATAGACACTGGAGCACAGAAGTGTTCCATTGATCGTTCACAGGTTCCAAACGTTCCACTGTCAGGGCAAACCAATGTTTCTGTAGGGTTTTCCGGTACTTCAGTTGTTTGTCCGGTCTCTATGCCAGTACCTATTTCTTTGGGTCCTTTTACGGACCAGTGTCCTTTTCTATTGACCTCGGATTGCGGGGAAAACTTGTTAAAAGAATTAAATGCAGTGATTTATTGTTCTTCTGATGGAGTACGCTTGACAATTTCACCGCAGCAATCTTCCACCTCGCAATTTCTGAGTAGACTTTTGCCTCCAGAATTCATTGATGTACCAGAGAGCTTATGGGCTGTTGACGACAATGATGTCAGTGTTTTGCAGATTGAGCCTGTTAAGATAGTTTTGAAACATGGAATTGAGCTGCCACGCATTCCCCAGTATAAGATTTCGGTTGAGGGAGAGCGAGCTTTGAAATTTATTGTTTCTGATTTTGTGCACCATGGTGTGATTGAGAAATCTCAGGAAGTTTGTGTAATAGTCCGATTTTACCAGTGTACAAGAAAGGCGATAATGTAATTCCGTTTCGTTTCAATTGTGCCTGATGTGACAACGATCTTAACCATGATTCCAGCTACAGCTACTTACTTTAGTGTTGTGGACCTAAAGAATGCGTTATTTAGTATTCCTATACACAAGGATAGTAGATATTTGTTCGCGTTCACCTTAGCAGGACACTCGTTTACATTTACTCGTGCACCTCAAGGGTACACAGAAAGTCCTAGTATTTGTAGTAGGGCTTTGAAAGAGCAACTTGATACCCTTGAATTGCCCTCTACTTGTACTTTGCTTCAGTACGTTGACGATTTGCTTCTGGCTGCAGACTCTGAGAGTGCCTGTAAGGAGAGCACCGTGTTAATACTTATTCATCTAGCTAAGCATGGTCACAAAGCTTCGCTTAAGAAATGTCAATATTGTTGCCAGGAGGTCGCCTATTTAGGCTATCTCCTGTCAAAGGAGGGAAGAAGATTGAAACCTGAAAGAATAAAACACATTTCTGGTATGTCTGTCCCAAATACGCAGAAGGAAGTTAGGGCCTTGATAGTTATGGCTTCTTACTGTAGGTTGTGGATCCCAAATTTTTCACTAGTGATAAAACCGATGTTGGCCTTGACGAAGAAGGGCATTTCTTCGCCGTTGCCATGGACTTCGGAACACCCGCAATCGTTTGACTTGCTTAAGACTGCATTATGCTCTGCACCAGTTTTGGGCACACCAAACTATGAAAAGGCCTTCGTATTGTTTGTGCATGAACGTGATGGATGTGCTTTGGCTGTATTAACGCAGGAGCATGGAGGGAAGAATAGGCCGTGCGGTTACTATTCCTCCGCCCTTGCTCCTGTAGCATGCGCTTTGCCAAGATGTTTGTACGCTGTCGTTGCTGCTGCTGCATCTGTAAAGCAGAGTGAGAGAATGGTCCTAGGCCATGATTTGACCCTGATGGTGCCTCACTCTGTAGATGTTCTATTGAACCGAACTCAAACGCAACACCTCACTTCCGCATGGTTGACGAGATACAAATTGATCTTGTTTGCCCCTCACGTTCAAATTAGGAGGTGTTGTGTTTTTAATCCGGCTGAACTCCTACCTTTCCCGCAAGATATTACTTGCAGTGATGAAGGCTCACATGATTGTTTGTATACGACCAAGCAAGAAACAAAGGGCAGGATTGATTTGAAAGATACCCCTTTGGATAATCCGCAAGGAGAGCTGTTTTGTGATGGCTCCTGCTTTAAACTTCCGGATGGTACATCCACAGCCGTTTATGCAATCACTACCTTGAGCAAGTTGTGGAAACTGAGAGAATTACGCATAATTCTGTGCAGGCCGCAGAGATTATACCCTTAAACCGAGCTTGTGAACTTTCTGAAGGGCTTGTGGTTAATATATATACTGATAGTCAGTATGCCTTTGGGGTGGTTCACAACTTTGGGAGACTTTGGTCGGAGAGAGGATTTCTAACCTCGCATGGCACCAAGATCCAACATGGTACCCTAATAGTGCAACTTCTCTGAGCACTTGCGCTCCCTACTCAGTTAGCAGTTGTAAAATGTGCAGCACATCGCAAGATTATAGATAACATTGGAAAAGGGAATGCTTTCGCTGATCAAATAGCCAGACAAACTGCCACTGATCTCCTTAGGGAGATATATGTTTCTAGGAAAACTGAAAATGCTAATGTATTGGATGAGGGAGTGGGGTCTGTACGGGATATCCAAGCCGATGCCACAGTAGAAGAAACCAAGAGGTGGGCTGAGGGCTTGGGAAAACTTGATGACGATGGGTGTTGGGTGGACACGGTGGATGAGAAATGGTTACTCCCCGATGCGTATGTGCCAATGATGGTTGTAATGGCACACGGTCCCACGCATGTATGTGCTCAACATATGACGGAAATGTTAGAAAGAGTGTGGATAAACGACAAAATTTCAAAAATTGCTCAGCACTATGTCCAGAATTGTATGATTTGCCTACAACATAATGTGGGAAAGGGGACAGCAACCCTGAGGGGAAGTTTTGGGCCACCCTCTATCCCATTTGAAGTAATTCACTTTGATTTCATTGAAATGGAGCGATGCAATAATTTAAAATATATATTGGCAGTCATTTGTGCTTTTAGTAAGTGGGTCGAGGCTTTCCCTGTAAAGATGCCACAGCTATGACCACTGCGAAAACCATGTTAAAGGAGTATTTTCCCCGGTTCGGTTTGCCGAGAGTTATCTGGTCGGACAAAGGTCCACACTTTGTTGCCGCTGTAATCCGACAGATATGTACAGTGTTACAAATTGACAAACGGTTCCATTCGGCCAGACATCCTCAGAGCGCCGGACTGTTAGAAAGACACAACGGTATCATCAAGAACAAACTCGTTAAGACGTGTGCCGGCACCAAACTAAAATGGCCGGACGCCTTACCGATCGTGTTACTAGCCATGCGTACAACCCCTCAAACTAAGACTGGGCTCTCTCCATTTGAGGTGGTAATGAGGAGACCTGCCAATATCTGGAATTTGCCAAAATGTCGAAAGTTAAGAGATATTGAAAATTTATTACTTTCAGATTATGGTAGCCAATTGACTAAAAACCTGTATTTGATTTACCACCAGGTACGAGAGGCCTTACCTGTGCGGTACGAAGGCCCGGGCCACGGCATACGGCCTGGTAGCTGGGTGCTTGCTAAGTCATTTGAGCGCACCTCCTGCCTCGTGCCTCGCTGGCGTGGGCCATTCCAGGTCCTGTTGGTCACCCAAACAGCAGTGCGGGTAGCTGGCTGAAAGAATTGGATCCATGCGTCACACATCAAGAAACTTCCTCACCCTGTGCCACACGTTACAGAAGAAGCAGAACCCCTTGCTGATACTGCAACTAACGATCCCAAAGCAGTGAACAGCACCGAGAGTGTGTCGGAGAATATCTCTAAACCTGAGAGGCTTGGGGAAGCTGCCATTTTGTTTCCACACTCTCCACCGATTTTGCACCCGGGAACGGCTGTTTCAAACGAAGCCCCTTTGTTTGTCCCGGATACGTTGTTTCCAACGGGAAGTGACGACACATTGCTTCCGGATCAATCAGTACCAGGAAAAATCAGATATCACTTGCGTCCAAGAAAATAGACATACGGCACGGTTCGACTGTGCATTCAAGGAAGGAAAAGAATCATCGAGGGCTTACTTTTGCCCAAATTTGAGAAAGGGGATTCTGTTGGCTAGGGTTTTGGAAGGACATAGATATCGCGCGACTGGGGGGTCGCCAGCAACGAACATTGGGGTTTCCATTTTGAAGACTGCAATGCCTGCTACCGCCGCTGCTCATATTGGACTTGTAAATAAGGGGGTGACCAACCGGGACAATGGACAAAATGCCTGGGCCCCGAAAACGTACTGCTGTGTTTTTGTAATAATATTTGGTTTTATAATAGGCACTGTTGTAGGCCTTTGGTATTTAGAAGAAGCTTATCTCTTAGAGTTTTCGCTACCGACTGTAAATGTACCCACTGTACATACACCTTTTGTGCATTCGCATACTTTGTCCCCTAGAAATTCCCAGCAAAGACAAAAGTATCATAATAATACTTTTCTACTTATAATGAACGCTACACATGTCATTTGTAACAGATCCAATTGTTGGGTCTGTTCACATTTACCGCAACACGGGGATAAGGGGCTAGGTTGGTATATTTATCCTATACCATTGACAACTGCTTCCTATGCTTCTCTTAGAGCACTATTCTTTGGCCGATGGAATGATAGCGTCTTAGGGAACTTTGATGTCACCAATTTTAATAGTTTTGAGAAACGTGTTTTGACTCCCCTGGGATGCTCTCTTTTTTCGAATAGGAGTAGACTGAAAGTCGCTTCTATTAGGCCTTCTGATAGACTGTCTCGTCCTTTTCAATCTTTAATTTCCTTCAAAATGGCTCTGATAGGTAATAAGGATGCCATGCCTCCTTCTTATACTGTTAACCATAGCCCCGATTCAGTTTCTTTCTGCATACAGAGGAATGGCACTCGGTCAATGGGAGATTTTAAAGGTTGTGCCAATGTTGCGAATTTGACTGGGGAAGACAGACCTTTGTATGTAGGCGAACCTATCTATTTTGTTTGCGGTAATATAGCGTTTCCATGGTTGCCCAGGGATTGGCGAGGAACCTGTTATTTAGGGATCCCGTTACCTGGGGTGTTTATAGCGAGTACTAAAGAAGTTTCGAAGGCTCGTCCACGACGGGATGAGAATGGTGATACCCCGGCACAAGTATTGGGAGATATAGCAAAATCAGTTGTGCCATTTTGGGGGCAGATTGCGAATTCAGAAGATATCAGAAAACTAGCGAGAGTACTGGAGAGAACCATCAACCGGACCACAGATATACTCTACAATATGACATTAGAGCAGAAAGCAATAAGATTAGTAGCACTCCAAAATCGAATGGCATTAGGTGTCCTTCTAGCTGAGCGTGGTGGAGTATGCAAATTAGTGGGGTCCGCTTGATGTGTTTTCATACCAGATTCCTCCCCAACTATCTTTAAGGCAATACAAAATCTGCCTGTCCTTGGTCCCGAAGTGCATGGTCCCGAGGGAAACTAGGATTTAAGCGCTTGGTTCTGGGACTTCTTGCGATCTTGGGGTTGGAAGGTACTTTCGGTTTTATTAACTATTTTAGGAGTTCTGTTGTTCCTTTGTTGCTGTATTCAGTGTCTGCCTGGTATGTGTTCGATGCTAGGTGGGTGTTGTGCACAAGCGATAAATTCGATAGGACATGAGGTGTATGCCTCAGATAAAACTTCTAAAGAATATGTGTTGGAAGATATATTAGTAAAAGACCTAATGGCAATAGATATTTCAGATAGTGATTCAGGGTACATGGATACTGATGTAAGGAGTTATTCGTAAGGAGACCCAAAATAGTTTTTATCACTTGGCATAGGCCAAAAGGAAGGTTTGTCGGAATAAAAAGTATATCGTGCCTCCTATTGTAATAAATATATTAATATTGGCCTACGCCAAGCTGCTCGAAAGTCATTTGCGAGATCTGTGTTGCAAGGTCCTGACCGTTAATCTATGTAGGCCGCCATTTTAGGTCAAACCGCCATTTTAGGATTTATGTGGAAAAGTCACCCTGTGAGCTAAAATGGTGGACGATGTCATTGCAAAATACAACATGGCTGTCTTGACCTCTGTATATCGCTAATATGTAATCCGCCTGCAGGCTACTTGTTGAGGTCATGAACTGAGACCTCGTCCTACGTTGACCTATGTATAAAAGTATTACTCGTGCAAGTAAACCAATCCACAAGTATGTATTATGATAATGTATTTACACATTGGACAAAGAACATCTGTTTTACTATATCGTATAAATGTTTAAGAAGACCTGCAATACGAAACTTAGAATACACAGTTAATGCATACGCTTATTGTTACATGTAATAAAGAACAAACCAGTTAGATGCGGTTATTTGAGACTCGGCAACAAACCCTAGAATTGGTAACATATAAAGTAGAATATTAACCCGAAGAGGGGTTGGCCATAGCGCTCACAAAATATATAAAAAGCAAATGCATTCTAATGTACAGTCTCTCACTGAACACACTGAACCACGCTGGAGTTCGTTGTGTTGTACTGAGGGCCGATAGCTATCTGACTTTGCACTGTTTTGTAATTGTATTCGATAGAGAATAAAGTACTTTGTATGTTCCTTTGAAACCTGTGTTTGGTGTATTTCCTTTTGGGGTACTCAGCCTCGATATTTTGTTTCTCTTTTCACACAACCACCTGTCTTTTCCACGCCGCAGCCACAAACACAGAGGTGGCAAATACTTTTCCTTTATCTGTCCTCAGCTATTTCCTTCCCACCAGCCTTAGCTCCGCCCAATCCCTATTATAAATCAGGTCAGGGTTCAAGACATTCCTCTACGAAAACCCAACGCCGACATTAATAAAAATTGCAAGATGATCCACAACACTGTTCAAGACACTGCTGTCACAACTGTTGTATTTGCGTTTTATATAGCGTGAGCCTAGCTCGGGAGCAATGGAGCACTGTACACGCGTTAGGGAGAAGAGGATAGGTACAGGTACAAGACAATCCTGGAGTGACAGTAATCCAGGGACAGTGGATCCTAAATCACACCATGATCCAAATGCCCGGGGAGATCTCTGCCACTCTCCTCCCTTCACTCTTGCATCATCTCACTCCAACCAAGAACCAAAGGACCTGCAGCCCTACCAAGTTCTTGTCAATTTTCTAGCGCCAGTGGGCAATTCAATCTGCAGTGATAGCTCTATTAGTCTGCAATGCTAACTCTATTAATACATGAATACAAATATCACTAGGTAAACTTATGCCTTTAGCATTCCAGGTCAAGTAGATTTTATTTTGAGCATGGGTGTTCCCATGGGAGGCAATCACCTGAACTCCAGCAGCTGGGAAACACATCGAGAGAGACCGAAAATAAAAAGAAATCTACCCAGCCTTTGTTTCACTTACTCGTGTGAACAGGAAAGGTGAGAAGAAGAGACTTGGGCGGTGCTGCTCATGGAATGGTGAAACAAGTGGATATTTTCAAGGGTAGGGATAGAGAACTGTTTACCTTTCCCTCTGCAGATAATTTTGACTGATAGGAAAGTCCGTTTTCTGTGCTCGCTTGTTATTAGAACATAATAATGTCAGCAAAAGAGTGTCGAAAGAGTTGTGCAGTCAGAATGGACCTACACATTGTATATAAGGACCCAGGGCAGAGGCTGCCACAACTAAACTAGACATAGTTTTCGTTTAACTGTATGTTTCCTTTAACATGTTCCCATGGGCCAAGCCAAAGTTTTAAAGAGTGCAGGCTATTGTATAATTAACATTTTACCTAGTTAAGACGCAATTCAACCAAATCTCCATATTTATTGTACCAAAACATAGTGATGCAAGCCCAAACAAATTTCCTGTGAGTTTTACCATTGTACTTTTAAGTCACACAACTAAATTAAATGTGTGTTAAGGGCACCTGTTTGTAGTCATTGTTTGATAGAAGCCTACAGCTTCTTGTTGTGTGTGATGTGGGGGAAGACTTGGAGTACTACAAAAGGCAATATGTTTATGTTTGTCTGGCAGACAGGAGTTATAGAAACAAACCAAGCAGTTCAAAAAAAGAATATTTGTTATTTATGATTCATTTTGTTGTCTTGGAAGATTAGCTTGCTAACTGGGGTGTGTGGAGGCTGTGAAACTAGAGGCACCTATTTCAGTGTGAATCACTGAAACATGCACACTAATTAAAAAGAGTTGTCACAGCAAAAGAAGTAATGTTCATTGCATCACACTGAGTATCAATGCCTTCACATTTTAAAAAATGCATTTTAATATTGCCCACCTAAATGGTATTGATTTTATCGACTGTGTAAAGAGAAAAGAAAGAGTTCACCCTGCCAGAATTCCACAACAGTAACATTTATGTAATGTATCTGCTGAATATGAAAATACCAGAGCCTGCTAAAAGTAGGAATGAAGAAAAACAAAATCCCTTTTTTCACTTGACATCACTACTTGCACACTTCCTTTTCTTAAACATACACTGGAACAGAACGCTCAAATGATTTTCCATATAGCCTGGCATTTCTATTGTTATTACATGCCATGTTTTGTTCCTGTTCATGTTATAAATGCAGGACTAGATGTGCCAGAATGCTATATGATGTGAACCTAAAAGCTAGAACTGGTTTATAACTCCACACCTACCATGCCACAACTTGAGATCTCTGCAAACTACCCTTTGTATGATTCTACGTCTTTGAGGCATACACATAATCCAGAACAGCATGTGTAACAGTCAAGTGCTTGTAGTCATTTCTTGAAATATGCGAGGACGTAGACATTATGCACAATGTGCACAACATTTTTAAATCCTCAAATAAATCCATTAAACCCCTTTCCAACGATACCCACCCAATTTTGACTGCTGAGATCTGACCTGGGAATATCAGTTATTAATTTGCCTTATTTGTTTTAATTTTAACAGCAGTATCTTCCTTGATGGAGGCAGGCTCATGTAGGAAAGAGCACTTAAGATACCGTGCAGCTCTGCTGTACACTTGCACGGTGAAGAATGAACAGCCAACATCCTGCAGTCAGTAAAGGGAAATACATGCCAACAAGCTATGTATTTACTCCCTTGCCCAGGCCCCATTTGCATATAATGTATAATTAAAATTGTTCTTTTATAACACGCTTAATACCAGAGATTGGTTTCTAAGCACGGAAATGGGAACCAAACCTGTGTCGAACTGTATTGTCTTGCTTCCAAGACAAACACGTTGCCCCTGAGCTACCCCCCCCCCCCCCACACCCATACATGGACGGCACTGAAATTGGTGAAATAATTGTATTTGATTTAATGGGGTAAACTAAGCCGTACACAGAGCCCTGATGATTTATTTGCCTTTGTGCTGTCTTCCCTTCTCTGTGATGCTGATTCTGACCATGTTAAGTGTGTTCACTTATCAGCATACTGTCAACATTCTTTCTCTTAGCTCATGAACGGAAACAGCTTCCCACTCCATACCCCCTCCTGCATGTAATATCTCAGGTTGGGCCCTGAGGAAGAGAGAGAGAGAGGTCCATGACCCTCAGGCCTTAACCTGTCTACGCGACTGCATTGATAGAATACTACTGAATGGTTGGCAGGTATATTTCCCAGGAAATAGAAAAGAATTGATGTTCAGCAACAGGGTCCTGGTATTGTTCCAAAGAGGGTGGAAACAGTTTGTGATTTAGCAAGCTGGGAGCAGGCTGAGGCTCCGCGACTCAGCGCAACTTCTCTTTTCCAGCTGCCTCAGGCACAGCGCTCACTCACTAAAGAAACATGAGATTGCACCGCAGAGTGACGCCTGATGTATACCACCAGATCTGTTGGGGGAAGTGACAATTTCAGTGGCAAAAGGTGCCTCCACCAAATCCTTACAGGAAGGCCCGACCTTAGAAGCTGTGGCGCCCTGGGCAGAAAATCAAAAATGTGTCCCTTTCCTCTAACCCCGTGCGCCCCTAGTCATGCAGAAGAGGGGGCGCACCAAACTTTTCAATAGGCACGGCAAGCGCCCTATTGTTATTAAATGCGCCCCACTCCCGAGAGCAGAGCCCATTTAATTTCAATAGGATGCCTGCCGCGCCTTCTTCCACCAAGCCAGCTCGGGGGAGACCATGAAAGACTCCCCCGAACTGGCTTGGCAGATGTCTAATGGCAGGGCGCCCCAGGCGGTTGCCCGGCCCACCGTGCCCTATGGCCGGCTCTGTTTAGAGGACAAGATTAGGAAGCCGCCAGATGGTAAATGTTGTCCAACTCCAGGCCTCGAGGTCCAGAAACCTGACGCGTTTTCAGGATGTCCTTCCTGAATAGTCATGAGAAAATGTTTTCATACATTCACAATCAGTGTATTCAAATTTATCTCATGAATATTAATGAGGGGTATCCTGAAAATCCGACATGGATCAAGCCCTCAAGGCCTGGAGTTGTACAACCCTGAATGCAATAACACACAAATGATAAATACTCCCAGTGACAATGATGAAAGCAAACCCTCAGCCACTAAACTCATTAAACGCATATATAATAATGACCCCTTGTTCACTGTGCTCAGAGAGGCATAGCTCCACCTCACTGATGAGGCCCAACAAGGCTGAAACACGTGTCTGGGGTTGCTGTTGGTTCTCTTGTTCAAAGGAGTTTTGCCTGGCATTTCAGTGCTGGACTGCCTTTGCGGGCGGGACAAAGACTGATATGCAAATGTTTTTTTCCTCCTTTGTGAAAAGTACAGTGAGCTAAAAGCGATGGCTGCAGACTCTCGCAGTGGGTAAAAATCAAAGAACAGGTTATCATGCCATGTTCTTTAGAGAGAGAGGCGCCTGCTACCTTTTTTGTATATAATAATGAGTGTATGCTCCTTCATGTGGGTAAGTGCAGTATGATGCAAGCAACACGAATCAGCAGAAATGCGTAATTCCCAGACCCTCCCCTGTCCTTGTCTGCTTTGGTCCTCATTTTTACGCTAACAACAAAATCTTGAAATTGGAGGGAACGCTCCCCTCAAACTCCTCAAGTCTGAGGCTAGAGATAGAGCGCAGATGTTCTGAAAAAACGAACCGGGAAAAGCAAGTGCATCACAATGCAGTCTGTCTGCAAAGCGCCAAGAAGAAACACACGGTGGAACGGTGGGAAAACCCACTGGGGTCCAATATGGGGAAATGGAGGAATTCCTTAAGGTGTGAATTCCAGTTTGTGTTAAACCGGAAAAAACGTATGCATCCCCGCCTAATTGTAATGTTTTTACCATTACGCACAGATTTCTCTCCGGCAGAACTGGTCAACACAAGACATGTTCCACCAGTCTTTACCAAGACGCAACATGAGGTCCTGAGAGTGCAGGCCTTGGGATACTTCGTAGCATTTCTTTGTTTTGTGCAAGTGAGCAGATAATAGGACGCTACGTTGTAGCAGAAGGCTTCTGCAGACACAGCAGTGAGGTAAGCCATCCTACTGGGATTGCTACATTCCAGGCAGAGCACAGTCCCTACTTCACACAATGCTGCACACCTAGGACTATAAACAGGCCATCCGTCGGTTACTTCTGTCGTTGCTCTCATAAAATTACAGTGTCACAGACATCCCAAATGGCCCAGTGTTAGCAATGAAGTGGTTCACGTACCATAAGGCAATTAGTTAAACAAGACATGCGTCTAAATGGAATCTATTTCTGTATTGTCTTTGAAAAGTGTGATTTAACTTGTGGTTATAGCACCAAAAAGAATTTGAAGACATGTTTCTATTTAAATAGGTGTAATGCCTTTAAGATGCCTTAAAGATGACACTTTGCAGTCACCTTGCTTCAGGATTACCATTGTGTGCCATGCGGGAAACATTTAATAATTCCACGAGGCAAGATTCTTTCTGTAGAACTCTATCAATCTATCTTGCTATGAACACATCTCGTTGCACCCTGAACATACATTTTCCTGTAGAGAAGCAGACGTGTATATTGTTGGGAAGGGGACACGGTCTTCCTGCACCCCCAAGCGCTTCAGGATGAGGCAAAGGCCGCCACAGGTGCTGTGAGAGACCAGGTTAGGGGGTGGGGGGGCACTGCATGATTACATTATTGCATGTTTTGTAGCCATAGTGCACATGCAGGAATAGCAGCCATCTTAGATATTAGCAGGCATACTGTGGCACAAAGCGTAAACGTAGCATGACAGTCAGCATCCTAGGCCTAGACCGCGAACATGAGCAAAGGAATATGTTGTATCTCGGGCACTGATGAGAAAGGCCAGAGCTACACAGATCCATAAACCCTTCATTGTTCTACAATGGTGCCAACCTTCGTGCCCTGGGAAGAATGTGCCCTGCAAGGCCCTGGGAGGAGTGTTCAGTGTCTGTGAACCATACAATCCCATGAAAAGGAGGGCACGAGCATCCGACCCCCACCAGTCCCAATTCTAAATTATAGCACCCAAATGCCCTACCTTTAGGACCCCTGAATTCCAAGGTTCCAGCCAGCCCCAGACCACTGATCGTAAATCTATTAGACCCCCCATTCGATTAAAAAGATCAGAAAGCAGGGCCTTCCTGCCTTCACTTCTAGGTCACGTGATTTGTCCTGGGAGGTGCAGGGAGCGATAAAATGATAGCCCAGAACGAGCGTGGAAGACCTTGGAGACGTGCCGGCCTGGCTGGGAGCGAGTGAAGTGTGTGAGTTAGTATGACCTCGGCTTTCCCCACGGTCCTTCTGTGCTCGTACCAGGTGCACTGTTACATAGAGATGTGTTGTCTAGTTTGTGATGCGCAGCAGGGGCCAGAAATAACACTGCAGTTGGAAAGTTTGTGGGGACCATGGTTAAGGAATAGGTTTGGTCAGGTGGCAGTAGTAAGGGAAAAAGGAAGTGTTGGACGTAAAGAAGGGAGGAGTGCAGGTAGCCAGATACCATTGTTACATAGAGGCCTAGGTAGAATACACTATGTGCCCCCGGCGCAAATGGATAAGAATAATCTGATCAAGCTGCTCGCGCCCTTTACTTCCAGGGCCGGAAAATAGATCTATGCCTTTGAAAAATAGACAGCAGGGATTCCTTTAGCTGTGGGGGATATGAAAAGTTTGCTTGTCACCATAGTGGGTGACCAAGCTAGAGACGTGTGGGTTAAGGCGGGGTATTTGGGTGTGAAACTAGATGGTAACGTACATGATGGTGCAGGCCTTTAACAATATCAGAGCACAGGTATGGGACGTGCTGAGGCAAAGTACCCCGACACACCAGACTTGCAGTCTATCATGCATTACACTATGGGAGACGATGAGGTTCCTGCACAATACATTATTAAGGTTCAGGAGCTGTGGCGTGCACAGAAGGGGGACCAGTTGGACTGATCAGTTCCTCTTTTTATTTTGTCATCAAAAGGGGTTTACCCAAGGAAGTTCAGAAGGCACTCGACAAAATAGTGGGCATTGAAGCAAAGGGGTGGGCTAAAATTCAAACAACAATAATAATACGCCATTGTGAGAGAATAAAGGAGCGAGAAAAGGAAACAGCTCAGAGGCTGCAGGCTGAGGAAGCGAAACTAGTGCAAAAATAGCTGGCGAAAATAGCAGTTGAGGGAGCGGCAGTGCTTAAAGTGGGCCGGGGCCTCCAAAAAGTGGGACTGAGCCGGGGCCCTGCCAGGGCCCCCGTTCTACCGCAACATTGCCGGGATGCATTAACCCGCCGCGGCCGCAGCCGCGACGGGAGATGCGCCTGCAATGAAGTCAGGCAAGCTGACAGAAGTGGCAACCAGCCACAGCGACGCTGTGACTGGCTGCCACTGCCGTCAGTCATAGTAACTGCATCTGGTGACCCCTTGCGCGAGAGGTTACCAGAGGCAGTTACTGTGCCTTTGTTTCCCCCGGTCGCCGAGGCGTCTTTAACCCTCGGCGAACCTGGGGATTCTTCAAGCCATCTTTTATAAAGCTTTGCCGACGGACAATTTTGTCCGTAGTCAAAGCTCTATAAAAGATGGCTTGAATTGTTTACTTTCAAAGTCAACTTTTATAAACCTGAAATGTTTAAAAAAGATGGCCTGAAAACTAGGCAAACCGCAGGGTATGCACACAAATATATATAAATGTCATATATTTGTGTGCGTACCTTACTATGGTTTGTGTACTTTGCAAGCCATCTTTTATAAACGTAGAAATATGTTACGCCATCTTTTATAAACGTAGAAATATGTTACATATTTCTATGTTTAGAAAAGATGGCTTGCATAGTACACAAACCATAGTAAGGTACGCACACAAATATATAACATTTATATATATTTGTGTGCATACCCTACGATTTGCATACTTTTTAGGCCACGCCCCTCCCACAAGCCACGCCCCCAAATGAGGGCCCCCCTCGATTTCTTACCCCACTTAAAGGCCTGGGGAGCGGTATCAACAAATACGCAAACTGAGGTGGTGGAGCACACCTCAGCACCTCCAGAGGTGACAATAGCAGCAATTTGGCCTGGAAGAGGACAAGGAAAGGGGGGAGGTGGACTGCAATACCCCTAGCTGGCGTGGAAGCAAGGAGGTCAGTAGAGTGGGAGGGGTGGGTTCAGATGAGGATTAGGGGGATTTGGAGGAACAGGACCTCGGGGGCAGGTATGGGTCCCTCGCAATGCTGGGGTTGTGGGAAATGGGGACGTTTTGCAAGGGAATGTAGGAGCGGGCAGGGGGGATACAACTTGTATAGCAACTACTTCCCACCACTCCTGTCCCAACCACAGGCACCAACCCTGAGGCCATCCTCCATACCCTACGAGGTACACCAGGTCTACACTCAACTGCCACCACGGCCCCCAGGTGCACAGGAGCAACATCTGCAAGTAACTCAATCAGTAATGCCCCAACAGAATGATGTGTATGGGAGCAACATGCCAGCGACCAACATGGTACAGAATAGCACCGTTGTGCCCTACCGAGGGGTGAGCGTGGTGGGAAAAAACTGAAGAGAGGTCCCAGGAATGCTCCATGAACATGACGGCCCGAAGAGTCAAGAATGCCTGAAGTCACTCATTATTTGAACAACCCCCAAGTGCACCACTGACTGACACGTATGCAGAGAGGTTTTCCCTCAGACAGCCATTCCAACCTTATCCAGTGCATGTCCTTACAGATACAGGTGACTCGATGGTGATCATGGATCCGAACACTATAATGGACTGCATTGATTAAATGCCAAGAAGCCACTGTGCTGACGTCATTAGTGACACCATGACATAGCTGCGATAGCCACGAAGAACACTCACAACCATGCACAGCTTACACAAACACTCACTCGTATACACGAAGAACATGCTTACACAGTTCTGTAGATAGAGGACATATACATATAGATACCGTCAAAGCTTTTATTATTTTTCTCATTAGACAAGTGCAGTAATGCTAAACGCTAGGCAACAAGAGATCCTGAGCAAGCTTGCAGATGCTTATGGCAACTAACCCCATGGAACTGCAGGAGTATAAATGGAGCCTTGTAGGACCATGCACAACTAACTTATAGGAAACAGAGCACAATATAAGGCGTAGAAATCATATTATAAGTCTAATGAAAATTACAGAAGGCCTTAAGCTGCAGGACACCAGACAAGGGGAACAGACTCAGGCTGCACAAAGCGAAGACTGAGCCCACAGCCAAGGTCAGAGATAACCAGGTGCATTCCAAGCTCCAAATGACAAAGGGGCCAGCTGCAGGAAAACAGAATAAATCCTCATAAATGCAGACCCAAAGAGCTCGATTTTGTGGTCCACAACCATGTGATGCGGCTGAACTAGACAATGGGTATTCACCCGTGGTGGGAAGACGAACCGTTCTCAGCAACCCAGATGAGAAGTGAAACAAATGTTGCAATGTGGAGCGCTCTCTCATAGGCAAAGGTGGTGTTACTACCAGAAACATTGTCATTTCACATCACCTTGAAGAGGGGCACAGAGGGCTGAGAACCAAACTGGGTCCCAGGCCTGGGGAGACCTGATCTAACCAATCAAGAGACAGAAATCCAGGGGTGGATGGCAGAGGGCAAGGGACAATGGTAAGTCTACGACCCTGCACCAATGTAAATTGGAACATCTCCAGCAATCACAGCTCCTGAGCCTGTGTCAGGGGCTTTTGTTTGTGTGTGTTGTCTCAAGTTGGGGCTCTTCCCCAAACAGCTAAGAGCATACACTATTGGCTGGCTAGGGTGGTAGTGCCTGCAGAGGTTAGTTGTGGCTTTGCCTGAGTCTTCCCCAAAAGCTATCCATTACATTGTTGCAGGTGCTCAGGATTACCATTGGCCCTTGCCCTTTGCCATCCATCCCTGGATTTGTGTTCCCTGATTGTCTGGAGCGGGTCTCCTCAGGCCTGGGACCCAGCTCTGTTCTCAGCACTCTGTGTACCTTCTCAAAGTGATGAGAAAGACTGTGTGTCCCCATTGTTGCTACTGGTATAACCACTTTGCCCTAGAGAGTGCCTGCAGGTTGCAACATTGTAAAACAACACATGCATCATTTCCTGTCTGCTTCGCTGGGAACTGCTCCTTTTCCCACCGCAGCTAAATGGCTATTGTTCAGCTCGGCCGGCAACGTGGGGGAGAATTGTGGATGGGCGGTGTGCGGGGCACGACTGACAGGTTGCTTTGGGGCCACAGCGGCTCGAGGAAAGTTGAAAGAATTGCCATTTTATTGTGTTTTTCCGAACAGCGGAGTATCAAAAACCTTAACTTGAGGTCAAGTAAGTTTAAACAGAATGTATCAACGGAAGTGCCGGGGTGACACGTCCCTACAGCACTTGTGTAAGACCCTTCCGCCCTATAAGGACAAGATTTGTAAATATATCACGGAATGGACGAAAAGCACAGAGGGAAAATTGACTAAGCCATGGCCACAATACGGAAGTTTCTCCAAAGATGTGCAGCAACCGGTATTGACACACTCATTGGACACTTTTAAGGGGAAGAAATTAGCCAATCGTATGGTAATATTTGAGCTCTGACAGATGTTCTAGGAGGGCTAGGGGTAAGCAGCGAGGCGTCAATGGATGCTAAACCAACAGGAAGACACCGGGCCATCGTCCCTGCCCTCCGCTCCCCCACCTTCTCCTGCAAGCAACAAAGCGGGGACACTGACGACGAACAAGGGCTTTACCCGCTACGGGAGCTAAAGGCAGCAGAAGGGTATTCTAATCCAGTATTTCAACCTCCACCGTATACCAAGGAGGAGTGGCAAAAAGAGATCGGACAGACGAACAGCAGAAAGGGAGTGAACAGCGAGGCGCAGAAGGCACAAACGAGGGGTTAGGGAGAATAGCCGCAAACGAGTGGGTAGGGGACAGATTTTCCTTAAGCTAGATGGGAAGACAACGGGAGAAGCAGCGGGGCGACCAATGAGATGGAGGGCCTTAAGGGAAACAGCAAAGCAAGGGACTGAGCATAGATAATGGAAGAAGTAGACAGAAGGGAAAGGGAAGCAGAAACGAGGCATGAGAGAGAGTGCAGAGACAGGCAAGGGGAGGAAGAGAAAGAGCAGGAACAGTGAGAAAGGAAGGAGCAGGAGGGAGGTAGAAGAGATCAAAAAAATGAAGCGAAGAGGTTGAGAAGGCAAGGCAAGTTTTAGTGAAGAGAGAGCACAGAAAGTGGCAATTGGAGTGACTTATGAGAGAGCGCAATCGCAAGGAGGAGGAGGAGGAGGAGCGCATGATCTGGGACATCAGGACACGGTGGGCAATGGGCACGGGAAATGACAAAACAGGAGGGGGTAGATGAACAGAGACAGACAGCACGACTATGCAGGATAGGACTGCTGCCATATCAGACAGGACAGGCATGGGGTCCTGTGGGGGAAGGAGGCAGGCAAGACTTGATTGACATTGACTTCACAGGGAAGCCCAATACACACACAGCCTCTAGGAGACTGAGCTTTGTGAATGATTTGTGCAGTATTTTGGACACTGACTCAGTAGAGGACGTAGGGGGAAGTGGGGACAAGGAACAAGGGTGACCCAAGCACAAATCCACTGAGAACAGTGCAAGGAAAAGTGTAGCATGGGAAGAGGTACCCAGGAGTAACCACCCCAGGACACGGCGCATGATGGTTCACCATTTGCAAACTGCCGAGCAGCTGTATGGCAAGCTGTAAACACAATACTCAGACATTAGTGAGATTATGGCACGCAAAATGGGAGAGGAAAAAGATCCCTTACACTACATTCAGACGATTCAAGAGCTTTGGCCCCTTGAAACGCATGAACCATGGGATAAAAAAGTATCATTATTCTACCACATATTATGCCAAGGGTTACCAGAACCGGTATATAAGCAGCTTAAGAAATTAGTAGGCATTGAGGCAAAACTGTGGCCAGAAATACAGCTCACGATAGTACACAATTGTAGGCTACTGCGTGAGGAGAGGCTATCTAAATATGCCATGGAAGGGGTAGTACTGATAAGCATGGGTGGACAAGGGACACCACTGCCATACTACGCACCACGGCCCGCCGGGGCAGGATTCATGAGTTGGGGGAATGTGCAGCATGGGTTTCAAGGATGAGGGTGGCCACCTAGAGGACGTGGGTATGGGCTACAGATACATAACAACCAAGGGGGATTTCCAGGGGGGTTTTGAGGATACGGGCAGCAGATGCAGCAGGGCCCAGGGGGATTCTTTCTGGGGGTTTCCAAGGGCAAGGGAGGGAGCCACCACAGTGCTGGGTATGCGGACAGATAGGGAACATTTCGAGAGTGTGCAGATGCAGGTGGATGCCACAGAATGGGGGATGCAATACCAGCCAGCATACCAAGGGGAAGGATGAGTATTATGCACAGGACCAAACACAACAACAAGGACTGGCACAGAATGCATACCCCCAGCCACACCAGCCCAGGACACAGGCACCACAGATGCAAACACTTATATACCACAGTGTTTGCAGTCACCACAGATGCTCCAGATGCTAGGTAACACACAGCACGCATACACAGCACAGCAGACACTGCAGGCACAGAATAGCACAGAACCAAACAACGGGACGATGGCACGCATGGACTCCATAGCAGCGGCCCCCATTAGGAACCTGGGGGGGCTCACCATAGTGGGGAACAACCCATTTTTGGGGAACAGGATATCCTTATATCTTCAATACGACAGACCATAGATGGACTTGATGTGTTCCATCCTGTCAATTACACCCAACCCTGTGGAGGAGCCAAGCATAGGGAAGACGATAGGTGACAAAACATTTACCTTTCTTGTGGAAACCGGTGCGACTAAATCGTGCATCTGGGAGGGGAAATATAGGTTTTCAGGTGATGCCATGAATGCTCAAGGATTCTCTGGGGCTACAGAAGTGGTTCCTTTCACAGACAATATCACACTTTCTATAGAGGAACATGATCTCTCCCTGCCCCTACTTTACTCCCGACAGACACCTGTAAATATGCGAGGGAGAGATATTATGAGCAGACTTAACATGACCATTTCATTCATGGACAAAGGGATAGTGTGCTCCACACCTGGGATACAACATCTCAATGTAAGTGAAATCATTCAAGCCTATTGTGGACAAAGGGTACAGAGTTGGGTGCCAGTGGATGAGGAGCTGTTCCAATATTGGACTGTGGCTCCCAGCTATACAAGGGAAGATGTGGCGCATTCCAAATGAGTACTTGTTCAGACCAGAGATACCATTAGATGAAGAGGAAGGAACGATAGTGCTACTAGAATTAGAGGCAGTAATCATGGGAGACGAGTGGATAGCGAGTGGATAGCAGTGCATGGGACAGATGACACAGGGCGACCATGATGAGCAGTGATCACCTGAGCTGAAGGATACAGGTTGACCACAGTGACATACAAAGAATTATTCAGGGATAATGGATCAGACCATAAGATGGTGTTCGAAATGAGCATCACATATTGGGTGAGGATAAATTACAGAGAGGTACCACAGAGAAAGGGGATGGCACTGAAAGCACTGCTGACCTTTCCCGAGGAGGATTAGGCCAAGGTACCCAGCATCCTATGGCCCATTAGTCCCTATGATGTGGGGCGTCTGAAGGTGTTGGGAACAGTGAAGATAAAGCGGAAGCAAGGAGCAATTTTACAGCGAGTAAAACAGTACCCACTCTCAAGAGAAGCAGACAATGGTATCTACAAAACCATTGCAGCACTAGTGAAGCAAGGCATCCTAGTACCATCCAATTCACCATGTAACACGGCCTTGTACCCAATCAAAAAGGCGACAGGGGTGTTCTGGCATTTCATACAGGACTTGCACCCTCAAATTCATATTGTAGAAGCAGAATATCCTCTAGTTCCGAAACCAGCAATAATTTTGTACAGCATCCCAACAGAAGCTGCCTGCTTTATGGTAATAGATTTGAAAAATGCTTTCTTCTCTATACCACTACACCTAGACTCACAAGACTTGACTTAATTTCTATATAGAAATAAGAAGTGGAAACATGCAAGACCGTTCATATTCAAAAGGGTCCTTCAGATGGACCTAGGCAATGTACAGATGGAGAGCACTGTCATACAGTACGTAGATGACATATTGATCTGTAGCAAGACAAAAGAACAGTGCAGAACTGACTCAGTACACATGGTGATAGTATTAGCAGACAAAGGATATAAGGTGGACAAGGCCCAAATGCAATATTGCCAGACAGAGGTACTGTACATTGGACAGATGATCTCCCAAAATGGCCTACGAGTGACACCAGAGAGGGCGGAGACAATACGTAAGACAGCAAAACCCACAATAGTCAGAGAGATGCAGCAGGTCTTGGGACTATGCAATTATTGCAGGGCATGGGTATTTGACTACAGCACATACACCAGACCCTTAATAACGTCACTAAAAGAGGCACAGAAAGGGCAGAAACTAATACGATGGACAACAGAAATGACTGAAGAATTTAATGATCCGAAGGAAGCAATATGCACAGCTCCAGTGTTAGGGATCCCAGATTATCAAAAGGAACTTCTCCTTTTTTCCAACTCCGAAGGAGTTGTAATGACAGCAGTACTGACACAGAAGACTAGCATGGGGCAAAAGCCACTAGCATACTACAGCGGGTAGCTAGACCCAGTAATTAGAGGACACTATCCATGCAAGCAAGCATTGGCTGCAGCCACATTCGCAGTGGACACATCTGTGAGTATTACTATGGGATGCAGCACCACTCTTTACGTGGAGCATGCTCTCTTGACAATACTGGAAAGACCAAAAAGCACACTGACAACACATAGAGCATTAGGGTATGAGGTGTTACTATCCAACCCAGCCCTCAATGTAGTGAGATGCAGACTTGTTAACCCAGCAACATTTATTGCTGACATTCTAGAGGAAGGTGACTACGCACATGACTGCACAGCAAATCTGGAAGAATTCAGTGAAGCTCACAAGGTACAGGAGGACGCACTTGAGATGGGAGATGTGCTCTACATCAATTGACCAAACAGATGCGGAAAGACATATTGGAACAGCAGTAGTGAGACTGAGAGAAGATAGGACTAGTGAGGTAGTGACAAGCGCAAGACTGCCATCACATTACTTAGCACAAGCAGCAGATCTACTATCTTTAATATTGGCATTGAAGCACAGCAGCAGAAAGGAAGTGATGATTTATTCAGATTCAGTTTACGTGACATCCACAGTTTATTCTGGGCTGTCACGTTGGATGAGGAGGGACTTCAGACGTGCTGGATCCCCGGTGCAGCACACACTTTTATTGGGCAGGTTGGTTTTCATCATACATCTCCCAGAGCAACTGGTAATAGTAAAATGACAAGCACACACAATAAAGGAGGAGCCCATCTCAAGGGGAATTAAAGCAGCAGATGCAGTAGAAAAATACGCCGCATATTTTGGGGACCTTCTAGAAATGGAGGCTTTGCCACAAGCATGTGATTATGCAAGGACAATGATGCTCAATGAGTAGTACAATATATTACCAGCGACACATATCATGGAGCTGTAGGGAGCTGCACCCAGGGAGGAGAAGGACCTGTGGCTTAGGAGGGGATGTACAGTATCTGTGGCAGATGCCCTCTGGTAGCAAAATAATACAGGAAAGGTGGTTATGCCACTCGCATTATTGCACCCAGCACTGACACAGCTACATATTCCCACACATACAGGGAAGGAGGTGCTTGCCACCCATATTGGAGAAACATGGTTCTGCCCTAACTTGGCAGAACACATGGCTGAGTCCCTGAATACTTTTCGGACTTGTAAGCAGTTTACTGCAGGACATACTTTGAGAGTTGTGAGAGGAGCCATACCTCGCCCAGTTGGTCAATTCCAACACCTCCACATCGACTATGTCGACATGATCCAAATCTGCCAGGGGTACCGCTACATGATAGTGGTTGTATGTCCATTTTCCTTTTGGATCGAGGCTGGTCCCAGTTCTCGTCCTGACGCCCTCAGGGTGGTGACATTTCTGGTCTGGGAAGTGTCCCCACGATGGGGCGTGTATGAGGTCCTGTGGTCTGACAATGGACCTCACTTTGCCAATGAGATGTTCCAGCATATTACAATGTTGCTAGGTATCCAACACAAATTCTCCTGTGCTTATCACCCAGAAGCAAACGGGATGTGTGAACGCCTCAATGGCCTGCTTATGGAGGCCACAGCCATGACTAAAGGAGCCTCAATAAGAATTGGCTACACTGTCTGTCCCTAGTCCTGTTTGCATTGCTCAACAAGCCGGGTCTGACCACCGTTTAACCCCACACAAGGTGGTAACAGGACAGCGCATGCAACTTCCCCAGGCTACTCCAAGTAGAGCAGTGAAAGATGCGCAGACCACTGCAGATGTATTGGGTCAGGAAATGTATGATTATTTGACTTGCTTAAACTGCCACTTGTATGCCCAGGAGACCAGGTTCTCCTGAGGAACTTTACCCGGCGCTGGGATGCACCCCGGTTCATGGGTCTGCATACTACTGAAAGGTGACTGAGTGAACAGTTAAACTGGTAGGGAAGACTGTTTGGAAGCATATCTGCGACATCAAGCCCTACAAAGCTGTGGCCTCACCTGGCAACTAGATCAACAGGGCCAACGATCCTCAGCAAGAAGAGCAAGGAGACACCTTGGAACCAGCACTGCCAAGCCGAGGACACCCAATGATTACTTGCTCACAGGCAGCAGAGTTAGGGCAAGGACATCCTACATATCCAGAGTGAGGGTACACTGGCTGTTTGTTATTTTTCTCGCTACACACATTTGTTGTGACTGCATTATTTTTCATGCTGCCCACTGATTCACACCCTGATACTTTTCAGAGCCAATTTGTCCACTTCATCAGTAGGTCCAACAGGTCCAACAGGAGGAGTAAGGATAGCTCAGGTGAAACGCCTTTGTCTTGGAAGCAAGACAATGCAGCGCAACACAGGTTCGAATCCCGTTCCCAAGCTTAGAAACGATTAGCTGGGATTAAGCACATTATAAATAAACATGAAAAATAAAAAAAAGAATAATTCCGAGCACGTCTTCCTAGTGTGTATTACCACGTTGTCATAGCATTCGTGGCCGAAGCTTACCCACAACTCCAACGAGAAAACCCATCTGTCCTTGCAGTACTCAGAGACCCTAGAATTAGAGCTGTGTGAGAGCAGCTATTCATTTTTGTTATGACAAATTATATGATCCACAGAGCTTCAACTAATACAACACTAATCCAATAACACACAGTGTTTGCTCATTTCAGGCAGCAACTGATATTTTCAAGCTGCACAAGGATCCTGCAGCACAGGTAAATGGAAGGAGTAATTAAAAATATGCTCATCTTGTCTTGCCTCTTATTTCCAAGTGGGGATTTTGTATTCCTCTTTTGGCAAACATCTCTTGTGTCTAGTGAAACTGCTGTATCCTCCACTAACATTACCCCAACTCCAGCAGGTGGAACGACCATGTCAGGTGGACAGGGGAGCACTGCACACATGGTAAGGAGAGGTAAGCGCATTGCTGATACAGACATGGGGGGTTGGACCTATATCTCAATGACATTGCTCGAGTGTCTAACAACATGTGGTATAAACACATTACCAAAGTAGGTGAGGAAACCACTGCGGAGAGCTGCTATGTCTGCTCACTAATCCCATACGCCATTAGTGCCTCCAGAATGTTCATAGCAACGGAAATACCAGCAACGAGAGCACAATGCTTCAAGTACCTATCCGTGTTTACAAACAAGGAAGATTCTAAGGGAAAACAACAACATTGTGATGGATGTCTCAAGCAACATTTCCTTATGCAGACAGCTACATAAAGACTCTTGACATGATGAACAATTACTGGCAGTTATACCAAGCTATACAATACATAACCGATGGCCCGGGCAAAGGCAGGACGAAAACAATCACACTGAAGAAAGTACCGTGCCCAAAGAGGGGGTCAAGGATATAGGAGGAGAACCAGGATGTTGGGAAAGACCACAGATGCTCGTGTATGGCCATGTATACACAGAGGAGGGATGGAAAATGTGGTAGGTAGCAAAGCACACAGCCTAGTACAATCACCAGTGAACACAGTGCAAGGAGAAAATTATAAGTACCTGAAAGAATGGGATGCAAGTGCCAAGTTGCTCACCTGTGTAGACAATGAAGCTGGACCGAACCCCATAATACCACTGAAGAAACCAGCATTGTGCTACAAGAATGAAGGTGCAGTAAAGTTTAGAGATAATATAGAATATAGGGACACAGAAAAGTATCCAACAATGAAGGTCGGCACAGCAGTGTTAATGGACCACTGTTGGGTGTGCTGATCCAAGGCATATGAGAAGCTGCCATCCAACTGGGGAGGGGTCTGCTCGTTGGTACACATCAATATGCCAGTGCCTCAGAAAAACGTGAAGATAGACGACTTCCAGAAGATGGATACTAACACGAGAAAGAAAAGGTCTGTGGGAGTAAAAGAAAAGGGAAGAAATAAACGGTCTGTGGAAGTGAGTAGAGTTAAGAGAGGCAACTATATTTCATCAGAGTCAGAAGCATCCCTAGACGATGTACCACCTGAACATCATGTATTCAGCAGAACAGAAATGTTTTTCACGTCAGTGGTTCCAGCAGTCTAGACGTAAACAAACGCGAAATGGTTTCAGATAACCAAATGGGAGCTGATGCAGACCATAAACTCTACAGTAAATGGCTTCAATGCGTTAAAGGAAGAGCTCCGAGCAGTAAGGTTGATGGCACTCCAGAGCAGATATTCTAGACCTCCTCACAGCAATGGAAGGAGGTGTTTGTGCCAAGATTGGGAGGTCCTGTTGCACATTTGTGCCTGCCAATGATGGAAAGAATGGCACACTGACGGAAACAGTGACACGCCTATCGAAGATGCATGCCAAAATGGAGGAAGAAGCCAAAGGGACCGGAAAAGACCAGAGCTGGTTGGCATATCTATGGTCCTGGATACCGTCATGGCTGGCAGACGGACTGAAAGTATTACTAGGGGCACTAATATTAGTACTAGTGGGACTGTGTGTGGCAAAGATCTGCATTACACAATGCCGCAATACTACTGAGAAGTCGATAGGGAAGAAGGTGATGGTGGATATGAACATGGGAGAAGAAAGAAACAAGATAGTGGAAGAAAGAAATAGCCTAAGGACTAGAATAATAGAATGCCTGATGTTTCCGAATGAGTTCATAAAGTTCGACAACCCATATGACAATAACAGATACTGCGGGAAGTGGGTGTGGTGCAACCCAGAAGGAGAGTGTATCTTTATGAACTGGAGTTTCGATGATCATGCACATTTCTATGGACACCTTGGAGGAGGAATAAATATATGGATGCCAAAAGCAAGAGTGACTAAGTATGGAGGATAGGTCGAGAAGTCGACCAGAGGTTGGATTGAAGGGAGGGTTCCAGGTATCCCCCTCCTCACCACCATGAACATGACGGCCTGAAGAGTTAAGAATACCCAAAGTCACTCATTATTTGGACAACCCCCAAGTGCACCACTGATTGACCCGTATGCAGAGAGGTATTCCCCCAGACAGCCATTCCAACCTTATCCAGTACATGTCCTTACAGATACAGGTGACTCGATGGTGATCATGGATCCGAACACCATAATGGACTGCATCGATTAAATGCCAAGAAGCCATTGTGTTGACGTTATTAGTGACACCACGACATAGCTGTGATAGCCATGAAGAACACTCGCAACCATGTACAATTTACACAAACACTCACTCATATACAAGAAGAACATGCTTACACAGTTCTGTAGATATAGGACAGATACATATACATACTGTCAAAGCTTTTATTATTTTTCTCATTATCCAAGTGCAGTAATGCTAAACGCAAGGCAACAAGAGATCCTGAGCAGGCTTGCAGATGCATTTCAACTAACCCCATGGAACTGCAGGAGTATATATGGAGCTTCGTAGGACCACGTACGACTAACCTATAGGAAACATAACACAATATAAGTGCGTAGAAATCATATTATAAGTCTAATGAAAATCACAGAAGGCCGCAAGCTGCAGGACCCCAGACAAGGGAAGCAGACTCAGGCTGCACGAACCGAGCTCACAGCCAAGGCCAGGAACAAACAGGTGCATTCCACACTTCAAACGACAAGGGGCAAGCTGCAGGAAAACAGAATAAATACTCATAAATGCAGACCCAAAGAGCTTCATTTTGTGGTACACAACCATGTGATGCGGCCAAACTAGACAATGGGTATTCACCTGTGGTGGGAAGACGAACCGTTCTCAGCACCCCAGACAAGAAGTGAAACAAATGTTGCAACGTGGAGTGCACTCTCATAGGCAAAGCTGGTGTTACTACCAGATACATTTGGGGTCAATTCACATCACCTTGAAGAGTTGCTCAGAGAGCTGAGAACCAAACTGGGTCTAAGGGCTTGGGAGACCAGATTTAACCAATCAGGAGACAGAAATCCAGGGCTGGATGGCAGGGGACAAGGGCCAATGGTAAGTCTACGACAATGCAACAATGTAATAGATAGTTTCTTGGGGACATGACATACAGGAAATTGGTAAATCTCCAGCAATCACATCTCCTGAGCCTGTAGCAGGGGCTTTTGTTGGTGTGTTGCTTCTCAAGTTGGGGCTCTTCCCCAAAAACCTAAGAGCATACACTATTGGGTGGCTAGTATGGTAGTGCTTATAGACAGCTCCTGCAGAGGTTAGCTGTGACTTTTCCGGAGCCTTCCCCAAAAGCTATCTATTACATTGTTGCAGGGTCTCAGGATAACCTTTGGCCCTTGCCCTTTGCCATCCATCCCTGGATTTGTGGTCCCTGATTGGCTGGAGCGCGTCTCCTCAGGCCTGGGACCCAGCTCTGTTCTCAGCAATCTGTGTACCTTCTCAAGGTGATGAGAAAGAATGTGTGTAACCATTGTTGCTAATGGTATAACCATTTTGCCTTAGAGAGTGCCTGCAGGTTGAAACATTGTAAAACAACACATGTATCATTTCCTGTCTGCTTCGCTGGGAATTTCTCCTTTTTCCGCTGCAGGTAAATGGCCATTGTTCGGCTCGGCCAGACAACGTGGGGGAAGACTGCACTTGACTGTGAACACCAGCCCTGGACAGTGTGCTGCAAAATCTGTTTTCCTTCATCCCATATTCTGAGGCCTGTGGCTTCATGTAATTCTACTATAGTTATGCTATGATTTCGATATGTCTATATTGTATTATTTTCCTTATGGGTTAGTGCTACTTGGTTTTTCCAGGTTCCTTATATGATCCTGTAGTTCCGTATGGTTAGTTGCAATAAGTGGCTGCAAGCTTGCTCTGCATCTCTTGCTTTACTTGCGTTTCTGAGTTTTGCTAATGAACAGGAAAGGCTTTTGACAAAATGTATATGTATCTGTCCTCTACAGAGCTGTGTAAGCATGTTCTTCATGTATGTGTGTGCATGTGTAACTTTGTGCATGGATGCAAGTTTGCTTTGTGGCTAATGTTACTATGTCGTAGTGTCTCTAATGACATTAGCAATTCTGGATATTTGTCATTAGTCAACCAGGTCCAGTGTTGAGGCACCTGTATCCATGATCAGTGTTGAGGCACCTGTATGCATGAAGGTGTCTGCTGGATAAGGTTTGAATGGTTGTCTGAGAGAATATCTGTTTGCATATGTAGATGTCACTGGCCCTCCTGGGGCCTGGCCAAACAGTGACTGGCATCTTGCATTTCTGGCTCTTCGGGCTGTCATGCTTATTAGGGGTCAATATGGGCATTCCAGGGACCCTCTTTTCACAACCCTTTCACATTCCC
Organism: Ambystoma mexicanum; assembly: GCF_040938575.1. Classification (NCBI taxonomy): domain Eukaryota; kingdom Metazoa; phylum Chordata; class Amphibia; order Caudata; family Ambystomatidae; genus Ambystoma; species Ambystoma mexicanum. Next base: position 1,090,862,404 of record NC_090936.1, read on the forward strand.
TGGTGCCAACAAATACCCTAATTAGGACCGCCCACTGAGAACTCTTGTGTGCCCAGTCCTGCCCATGACTGTCCTCTGTGATGAGGAACCCTGGGTGGGCACTGAGAAATCATGCATCAGTGAGGGAAACTTCCCATTATCAGGTGAAACTCTTGCCACGCAGGGTTTCGCTGGGGCTGTCAACACAATTGCTTACACAAAAGAACTTGATATCAAAACCAGAGGAAAACAGGTGCATGCCCCTCTGCTGTATTCTGAAAGCTCCCCGATAAATTTGGTGGGTTGAGACCTGGTGAGTAAATTGAACTTAACAATCTCCTTTACTGATCACAGAGTAGTGTGTGCCACCCCAGGCATGTGTGTCATAAGAGCAATGATCATCATACATGTGAGGGGAGGAGAGGCAGTGGTTCACGGTTTTCCCGTCAACCCGTATATGCTTGTGTATGGCATAACTGTGCTTCTTGAGACAGTGCCCCTAAACTGGTGGCACTTGAGACAGTGCCCCTAAACTGGTGGCAGGGACAATACTGTCTAGATGATTGTGGTAATTGGAACTGACTCAGAAGAATGTGAATGGTGCACGGTGTTGTGTATTGACCCTCCAATGCCTCTTAAGGAAGTGACTGATGCAGACTTGTTTGAAGACGGACCAGATGATGGTGATATTGTCCTAGCAATTTCTATTCCTTGTGATACAATGGTGCAGTATCGAAAAGTGCAATGTCCTCTGATGGCTCTAGTAGCCCTGCCCACCTTCACTGAGACAGACCTAGAGCGGGTCCCTGAGAGGCTCTGGACAATGAATACCCATGATTTTGGCCTCTTGCAAGGATTAACTCCAGTTTGAATAAAACTAATGCCAGGTGCTGTGTTGCTCCACGTAAGGCAGTATCCCTTATTGAGAGAAGCGGAAGAGGGGATACGGGACACCATTGTGGCCCTATTAAATCAGGGGACAATTGTACCCTCTACCTCACCATGCAACACACCTATTTACACGATAAAAAAGGCAAAAGGGGGAAGTTGGGGTATGATTCAGGATTTGCGCTCTCTTAATGACATTGTACAGGCATAATTTCCAGTGGTCCCAATCCCTGCAATAATACTTTGTAACATCCCCAAAGAAGCAACCCACTTTACTGTGGTGGATCTTAAGAATGCCTTCTTTTCTGTTCCCTTGCAACCTCACTCACAGTACCTCACTGCGTTTACGCATGGAGGATGCACTTTGAACACACAAGACTGTCTCAAGCGTACGGTGAGTCCCTCAGCGTTTACACGCTGACATGGGAAATATTCAGGTGCCTAGCATCATCATTCAGTATGTTGATGATTTATTAGAGTGCAGCATCAGCGAACACCAGTGCAGAAAAGACTCTATTACACTCCTGCAGCTCTTGACCGACAAGGGATACAAGGACGACAAGGCCAAATTACAGTATTGCCTCCAGGAGGTGCTGTACATGGGTCAGTTGATTTCTGTGAATGGCAAAAGAATCATCCCAGACCTCTGTGCGCGCCACCCCACCGCCCAAAATAGTGAAAAAATGCAAACATTCCTGGGCAATTATTGTAGGGTATGTATACTTGACTATGCAGCATACACCAGGCCCCTTTTGCAGGCCCTCAAGGAAGCACAAAACAGGGACAACAAAACTGTGTTGGCAGAGCACATGCTAGCAAATTTCAATGTCCTTAAGGCAGTCATATGGACAGCACCAGTGTTAGCTACCCCAGACTACACACAAGAATTCTATTTATTTTCACACTCTAACGGGCAACTGATGACTGCAGTGCTCTCGCAAAAGAGCACAATGGGCCACAAGCCATTGGCCTATTACAGTGATATACTAGATTCAGTGAAGCTGGGCCAATTCCGCTGTGAGCAAGCACTTGCTGCTGCAGCATTTGCTAATGAAAAGAGTTCAACTATCATTATAGGATGCTCTGCAACATTGTATATCGAGCATGCAGTTTTTGCCATTTTAGAATGATCAAAATCTATACTGACCATGCAGCGTGCGTCCGCATATGAGATTATTTTATCAAGCCCAAGCATTCACATTGTGTGATGCAAAACAGTTAGCCCTGCTATCTTTCTGACATAAATGTGCTCTGATGAAGATTTAGCCAACCACAACTGTGTGACTTTTGAGGGAGAGGAAGATGACATTCCAAAAGCACATGATAGACCGCTCGTGGGGAGGGGGATCCTCTGCATTGATGGCTCAGCAAAAATTGACCGGGACACAGGCCTGTCCACTTGGTGGATGGGGAATAAGAAACACTACTGCAGAAAAGATTACCAATGCATTTTTCAGCACACGCGGCAGAACTCATAGCCCTTATTGAAGCACTGCAAGCGTCCAAAGGTGCCACATAATGATTTACTCAGACTCAGCATACGTCACCACCACAGTGCATGCAGGCCTTGCATGATGGAAAAGGAGGGGGTTCAGGAGAGCTGATGGGTCTCCCATTCAACATGCTGCGTTATTGGATAAACTCCTTCATGTACTAACCCAACCATCTGTAGTGGTAGTCATAAAATGCACCACCCACACCAATAACACAGACACAGTCCCACTCGGTAACACTGTCATGGATGCAGAGGCAAAAACAGCAGCATACCTTCCAGTACCACAGGTCTCAGACTATCCTGTCTTGGCACACAACACTAAGCAGTTTCCCACATCACACAATGCATTACCAATTGCACAGATAATTGAGTTACAGGGATGAGCGCCATAAGAGGATAAAGTACTTTGGGTAAAAAGAGGTTGTAAACAGTCCCCAAACAAACTGTTATTGCAACAAGAGATAACCGGGAAAGTGGTTATGCCACATGAGTTACTACTGGTTGCATTCCATCAGTTACATCATTTGTATTTGTATTTATTTATTTATATAGCGCGCCAAGCCCTCAGGCATCTGGGCGCATTATATCATCCATCACATTTTTCTAAACAGCACATTGCAGCATACATACAGGAGGACTGGTTTGTCCCCAACCTACAGGAAAACCTGACTAACATCATCATACGATGCACCACGTGTCAAAGTTACAATACAAGACTTACATTGAGAACTATCAGAGGCACCTTGCCACTCCCTACTGGGCCGTTCCTCATACTGCACATTGATTTTGCAGTCATGGGCGAAAGGTGCAGTGGATCTTGATATATTATCGTGGTCATGTGCCCCTTCTTACGATGGGTGGAGGCGGGACCTTATGCACATCCAGAAGTTAAATGCACCTCAAAATGTTTGGTGCAGGAGATATTCCCATATTCCCTTGATGGGGCGTGTGCGATGTATGAAGGTCAGACAATGGCACACATTTCTTTAACAAACGTTTAAAAGAAAATTCGACATCGCTGGGCATCAGGCTTCAGAAGTGTGTCATTTACCACCCCCAGGCCAACAGAATCATGGAGACGGTCAACGGCCTGTTGAAAAGCAAGCTGTCGAAACTGCGCACCATGTTAGAGAAAAATTGGGTGCACTGTTTACCATGTGCATTGTACAGTTTGCGCATACAGCCCTGCAAAGACCACCATTTATCACCCCACAAAGTGGTCACAGGGCACTGCATGCACACCCGGCTCTCTCGTGTTAGATGACCATCAATCGCTTATAGGGCAGCGTCGATTTTTGGGGTGGAATTTAGCAGCTATTTGTCCTCCCTAACAAAGGCAATACTATTTGTAACCCAACAAATTGCGCCTCCCCAGACAGACGAAACAACCAGCGCTGCAGCTCTGTTCTCCAGCAGTTGTTCTCCGGCGACTGGATTTATGTAAAGAATTTCATCCACCAGTGGAACCAACCCAGATATTACGGCCTCTTTCAGGTTGTTTACGCCACTACCCTTGTAGTTAAGGTGAAGGAGTTATATTACTGGGTACATCTCTCTGATGTCCGCAAAGCACCCCTGAACTCTGCCCGCACCAGAAGATTAAACTGCCCCATGCCCACAACAGCCAAACCCCACCATCAATTACAGCCCGTATACCCCTTTTAAAAGACTAAAAGTATAGTTAGGCTTTCCTGTTTTCAGTAAAATCCGATAACCACTGGAAAAACAACCAACAGAAGAAAAAGTGCCTCCTAGGTTTAAACTGAAAACTCCCCCCATGTATGCTTGTTTGCTTTCTCCCATTGATTCCCTTCATGTCCCCTGAACTGATTAAAAAACACTGCACATTCAATGTTACACCATCTTCTTTGTAAAAAAGAAATATATATTTGTATTTGTATGTGGTCAGAATTATTTTGAGGAATTGTACATAAATGTGAGCAATTATTATGGTTGCCGATTCACGTCTTAAAATCGGCTAAAATTCCCCAAAATGCCCTTGACCACTGACAAATATTTGTATTTACAAAAAACAGTTGAACATGGATTTTTCAGTGTCTCTGTTTGTGGCCACAGACCCTTTGTGCATGTGTATCTGTCTGGGGGAGAGCTGAAAAGTGACAGCTGCCTGTCGGCTTTAAAAGGAAAGCAGTGTGAGGCTTTCATGTGTGAGGCTCACTTGAGGCCAAAGTGTCACGGTCACCTCCCAACCTCCTGTGGCTCTCTAAGGCACATGGACACAGTGCGCATCAGAAGCTGCAGGCCCCTTAATTGCTGCTTAGCACTTTCTTTCTTCAAGGAGAGTTTTCAAATAAGGAGTGATTTATAAATGATGGCTCATTTAAGGGACCATTGTTTTGGACATGGCGCTTGTAACCTTTCCGTGTGAAGAAATGCAAATGAGCATTTCATTTTGAAAGCACACATAACACGCAAGTTAGTTGCCTAAATCTATGCACTCCTCCAGGCAAATATCACACACAACAGTTTTAGACACAAAATAACTACATTATTTTCAGATGTTTATATTTAACATCGGAACGTGTTTATTTCTGGTAGAATGTAATATTTTCATCACATCATATAAGAACCCTGCATTTGTCGAACACAAACAGGTAACCCTTTCAAACATTCCATGTTGTTATAAGCCTTTAAAAACTCAAAGGTCATTGTTTGCATTTTGCTTAATTGCATTCTGGTATTTGTAGTCTCCCAGTCAAGATGGGGCTGGGGGGAATAATGCCACAATTATACACTTTTACTCTAACACAGTTCTATAAGGATTTATATATTTGTGTGCATACCTTACTATGGTATGTCTACTTTACAAGTTATCTTTATAAAGCAGAGTGTTGTTGAAAGGCAGACATGAGGGTGAGGAGGGGAAATGATGAGCGGGCAAGTGAGTCATCAATATTTGCCCAAGATGTGGCATGAGAGGTTGCAATCCTGGACACTGGTGCAGTTATTTTTCCCTGATTGTGGCTGCTTTTCAGAGCACAAGTAAAGGATACATGTGGGTGGACGGCATAACTTAGTTTCAGTTGGCGGGCACAACTCCTTGTGTTTTTGTGAGGTTGGCAAGCTTGCTCAATTATTTTGCTACCAGGATTTTACCCAGGTTGTCATGTTCCCAGTGCAGACGCTTACCCACAAGAAGCACTTATCTCGTATTTCGATTTTGTTTTCCTGGTATTATTTCACTACAGATTGCTGGGTTTAAAAGGTGAGCACCTTTTATACTTTGCCAGCATATTTATTGGAACAATTCCTCTCAGGTTATTTTTCTCCAATTCTCTTTTGTCTTGCACACCTTCTTCTAAGGGGAAGGTCAATTACATTTGTGTCTTTCACTTTAAGATATGTTCATTTACTATGCCTATATTCATGGGTGCCAGCTTTTGATTTTCGCTAAGCGGCCAAAAGTTCCAACACAGAGTGAAGCAAGAGAGCCGTGCTCATTCCCAGTCAAAACACATTTTACACCACATGTTGCAGCAGGAATGGGAAGAAAGCCATATGATTTACAGGAAGGTATAAACATATAACATTTCAGCAACAATCACCTAACCTGATATATTGCCTTTGCAACATTCTGCTATAGGATCCCCTGATATTCCCACAGCCGGCAAACAGTTTTGGCCTGCTCAACCCCTCCAATCACACCTCAGGGGGTACATTAATAACAATCCCTTCTCAGTTTGTAGTGAGCAGCACTTGATAAACAGTTATTTTCTGCTTGCAGTTTATTTCTTTTCACAGCCAAAATAATCCTTATCTCCGCCAAAGTGAGTGCTCCCAGGCAAATCCTTTTATCACACTATGCCTTATCTGCTAAAATTAGTCTCTACAATGTGGAAAGGTCATTTTCACAAATCAGAGTATTCATGGGAAGAAAAGAAAGGGCAAAGATGGGCAAAGAGTCCCTGAAAAAGTATTGCTTGATTTACTATAATAATTTTGACTTGTAGGAATGTTAGAAATTACTGGATTAACACATTAATCTTTATTCTCCTGAAAGTGTTCATAACATCTTGCTCGGAGAGACATTATCCTACTTATGCACGCAATGAAACAATAAAATATATGTGTGTGTTTACACTGGAAAAAACAGTTATCAGCGATTTTTGAAGGGTGCAAATGGGAAAAACTAATAAACACAGACTCTGAAATGTTTTGAAAACACTGGAAAAACACCCCCGGATGTAAAAAAAAAAAAAAAAAAAAGAAACTCGTAAAACAGGAAACACTAAGGGCCTCATTACACGGAAGGCGGTAAGTGTTAACGGTCACTGGTAATGGTACCGGTGACCGTTAACCCTTAACGCCTTATTACGAGGTCCCTTTGCGGGTTGGTACTTTAACGCCTGCTTTTTGCAGGCGTTAAAAACCAACTCGCAAAGGGACCTCGGTGCTAATTACGGCAACGCAAATTTACGGTACCATAATTAGCACCTTCCCCATTCCCATTATGCCCTATGGGGCAAAAATGGAAATGGGGAAGGGCAATGGTGGAAGGGGGAATTACCGCCCCGTCAACCTTGGAATAGGGCGGTAATTCCCCTTTCCACCAAGGCGGTGCCGGTATTTTACCGGCATGAACCATGGCGCTAATAGCGCCATGGTTCACCGCCTACCGTGTAACGAGGCCATAAGTATAGTATCCAATACTCTCACACAACACAGCTACGCATTACATTTGCACAGGGATTGCCCTCTTGCAGTCCCCATACTCTTCTCTTTCTCTTTTTTCTATTGTGTCTTTCATTGTCTCTCTCTCTCTGTCTCTCTCCCTTTCTCCCTCTATCTCCTTTCTCTAACTATCTCTCTCTTTCTCTGACTTTCTCCTTCTCTTTTGTCCTTTACTCGACCTCTTATAATAACAATTACTTTTCAGGTGTTTTTCGCGATGGACCCAGCTGACTCTACTGATTACGTTTATGTTAGGAAAAGTAATGTGTATGATACGATGTCCAAGTGTTCTTATTCGTATTTATGCTCACTGTATTATATTGCTGGACTGTTTGCAATATTCATGTTTAGTTTAGGCATATATTTAAGCTGTAGTTTTATTTGGGCAGGGCATATAAAAGAGGGGGCATACCAGTAAACGCTACCATCAATGGGTCTACTAAGGATGTACATTTGAACAAAGATACAAAAACACATGTGTTCCCATTTCTTTTCACACACGACACTGTGGCCACAGATGCCCATGTTAGTGATCAAATTAAAAGTGACAGTACTGTTCATAATACCAATGATTCTATTACCTCTTCCAAGATACCTTCTGATCCCACCAGGTCTTTTGAAAATGCATATAACATAGATTTAGCACGTAGAAAAGGGAAATTTAGGAAGTTTAAATATAGTAAATACTGCAGACTTGGTCTTGATACAATTGAAGATGTGCATCACCCAGAATTCTCGAATAGTTGGTACGCAGACAGAAGCTTGAAGGGAACAAGAAGGGTAAATGGAAGTTGTTATGTTTGTTTGTTGATCCCACACATGTCAGGAGCACCCAAAGTATTAATATCATAAGAACTATCAATTCTAGAGGCTCAATGTTTAGTTCATCTGGCACTGTGTAGGCTGCGATCAGAAACTATGGATCCTGACCAGCTGCAGTGCCCCAAAATCCCAAAGGCACGCAGTGTTTGCATAGACCATACTTCAACTTACGAGGATGTAAATATGTAGACAGCAGGTGACAAGAAACATCAATGAGTTGTGCAGCAGGAGGGTTACTGGGTTTCGGGGATGAAGTGTTGTCTCAAGTGAATAAAGTGTATGCGCAATGCGCAATTCTGGAACGTACATATCACAAAGCTAACATAGGTCGAAGCAATGGAAAAGCCAATAAAAGTACAACAGCAAGAAACTCATGCACTGTGTGTGTACAATGAAGGAATTGTTTTCGTAGGGGCCAATATCAGATGCAATAAAACATTGTTAATTCCAGACCTCAAAAAAAGGCACAGCAGCAGTAATGGACTACTACTGGGTCTGTGGACGGCAGGCATTCTTGCACCTCCCGCCATCATGGAGAGGCTACTGCTCACTGGCCACGTTGTACTCAGCACTTCTCTTGATCCCTAAAGACCACCTTGCAGTGAGATCGAAGAACTTGCTTGGCCCAACCTCAGCTTTAACAGGTGGATGGCCCACAAGAAGCACGTTGTAGCACCCCATCTTTCGCATCTACCTGAAAAACAATAGAATTAAAAGAAATTGTGCAGAAAAAGGAGGTCGAGCTACCTGTCTCAAGACTCCTCTGAATTACTCAAAGAAATACCCAATGAATATAGACTATTCAGCATAGAAGACATTTTTTCACATCTCTATTACTGCCTGGGAATCAAACAGCTACAAATGGCAAATGGCTTCAAGTTGTGAGGTGGGAGGTCATGCAGCTGGCAAATGACACAGAGCAAAGCCTCAATGCGATGAAGGTCAAGCTGCGTGCCATAAGAAGGATGACCCTCCACCTGCTCACAGCGATGGAAGAAGGGGTTTGCCAGAAAATTGGTGATTCTTGCTGCATGGCTCCTTGATGCAAATAATAGGAGCATTGCACATCCTCGGTTTGCACATGCAAACCAAAGCTGGCATACAGGAAGATGACTGGTTTGATATCCTTTTTGCTTGGGCACCATCCTGGATGGGGGCGATTGTGAAGATGCTGGTACCCTTGATAGTGTTCGTGTTCGTCCTTTTCTGCACCTGCCAACTGGGACTTCGATGTTGTGCACGCTCTTCCTGCACCCCCAAGCACTTCAGGATAAGGCAAAGGCTGCCACAGGTGCTGTAAGAAACCAGGGAGGAGGGGCTTGCCCTTAAAGGCTTCTGCACAATTACATTATTGCATATTTTGTAGATATAGTGAACATGTGGGAATAGCAGCCATCTTAGATATTAGCAGCCATACTGTGGCACAAAGCTTAAACAAAGTGCGACAGTCAGCACCCCAGTCCTAGGCCACGAACATAAGCAAAGGAATAGGTTGTATCCCAGGCACTGATGAGAAATGCCAGAGCTACACAGATCCATAAACCCTTCATTGTCCTAAAATGTTGCCAACCTTTGCGCCCTGGGAAAAATTTGCACTGCAAGGCCATGGGAAGAGGGCTGAGTGTCTGTGAACAAAAGGATCCCATGTGAAGAAGGGCACAGGCCTCCAACCCCCACCAATCCCAATTCTGAGTTATAGCACCCAAATGCCCTAGCTTTAGGACCCCTGAATTCCAAGGTACCAGCCAGCCCCAGACCACTGATCGCAAACCTATTAGGCACCCCAATTGATCAAAAAGATCAGAAAGCAGTGCTTTCCTCCCTTCACTTCTAGGTCACGTGATTTGTGCTCAGAGGTGCAGGGAGGGATGAAATTATAGCCCAGAAAGACGAGGGTGGAAGACCTTGGAGTGGTGCCGGCCTGTCTGAGAGCGAGTGAAGTGTGTGAGTTAGTATGACCTCAGCTTTCCGACAGACCACTTTCTGCTCATACCCGGTGCACTGGTACATAGAGATGCGTTGTCTAGTTTGCAAATAAATTGCTAATTGCACAGCTTGTGACCGATGATGAGTGCAGCATCACCCATGTGGAAGAAGATGGACGGACGGGGCTGGGTCCAATGGCCTGGCATCCCCTATGGAGCAGGCAGCCTATGTATAGGGTCTCACCAACCAGCTGGGTGGGTTTCTACTGTATGTAATAATGTCACTGATGATGCTATGTACCTTTATAATGTGCTGCTCATGCACATTTTGGCAGAACGTTCCATGGCAGCAGAGTTCTTTGTCAGCGTTTTTTCCATTTTGGTGTGGAAATAAACATTTTATCCTTGCAAGTGGTGTATTGGGCCTTTTTCCCCAGTGGGTTGTATTTTTTCTGGTGTGAGCGCCTAAGGGGGCTTTCCTACACTGTCATTGACGGAACCCCCCTCACCTCCGACTTATTGGATGAAGGACAGGAAGACACTGCATGACACCAGGTATCATTCCAATACCGCATTGGGTGTATGAGAGACGATATGCACTTAGACAACCTTATCGAATGTACCCTAAAACTGAAGTGGTAGCAGGAGATTTGCAGTCACCACTGAATATTGAAGAGCTGTAAAGGAAATCTGACAAGTGAAAAGTGATGTCATAAGAAGAAGTAACAGTGACATACTGAAATGATATAAGAATACTTAAAGAATGAAGATGTAATTGAAGAAACAAAGTAAACATGTACATGAGTGACAAGAAACCATATATATAAAGAAGATAAGTAACCAGATGAAAAGTAAATGTATATACGCAGAAACGCAAGGTAGATGAGTCACAAAGAAGCTTGCTGCAGTAGAAAATATAACACAGGTAAAGCAGCCATGTTGAAAAGATGGAAGTCGGCTCTGAATAATAGTAAGCAAAATGTTTGGAGGAGAGAGACCAGGGGTGCAGAGCTGACAGACACTGGAAATACAAATGTGTGCATTAACAAAGAATAGTTGTTGGCCAGAGGTCAAGGGTGCCATAATAAGAAGCAAACTGTAAAGTACAAAGGGAGTCAACGAGGATAAGCAATATACAGAGGACATATTTTCTCTTAGATTAAATAAATGAGCAAACATTTGTGAATGCCAAGTATTGACAATTATAGATGCAAAAAGCATATGTGAGATGAAGCAACCAAGTCTCTAGAGGCCAAAGTGGGTAATGACACCTGATATAATTGAATCAAATAACACTAAATAGAATGCGAGATGAACAAAATCATGGTGACCTCACACATGGTGCAAGACCAGAAAACAAGGCATATTCATAAGCCCCAGACAAAGATAGCAATGCACCTTAACTTCCCTTAAAGTTCCAGAGAAAAGAACATCATGCAAGGTCAAGTACAAAAGAGAAGCTTTGGCTGAAGGCTTGGCTGATGAGAGATGGTAGACTAAATTTTGCTTTCATGCTGCTAACTATCTGAATGGCCAAGGTTGGGTAGCGCATGCCAACCAATCATAAGAGCCTATACAATGGTGAGCATACAATGTTGCAGGGGCCAATCCGTTGCTGATATGCGGCTATAATCTGTATTTTCCGTAATTAGGAGGAAGTTCAAGGCATGCTTACTAGAGGAGGGGCAGCCAATTATGCTGCTATCACTTATGTAGACTATAAGTAGATATGTTCCCCTAACCAATTAATCCGGCAGATAGGTTTTATTATTTGCCACGTAGGATGACATAATAGCTGACGCACATCTAGGTATAAAGTCTTTGTGCACCTGAAATGTATTTGAGAGTGCGTGGACTACGACTTGTTGTCTGCCAGATTTCCCTATTTTATTGAGCTGATAATAAAGTAGTCTTTTGCCATATTTTTTGAGTCTACCCGATTATTTGGGCCTGAGATCATTTATTATGGTAATCCCATTCTGAGCATAAGAATGCTCAACGGTGCTACTGCACATTTTGGTAGCGGTGCGGATAGTTCAGATCCAGACCCTCAGATGCTCGATGCCTTCCACCATTAGCCGGAAGACGGCTGGGTTTCCTTTGGAGAGCAGTAGTACAACTCGTGTGACCAGAGACGGTGTGCATGCCTCTTTGAAGAAATTATATAGAGTGTGCACACGTGTTTCGGGGTTTTGAAAAAATATTAGTGTAAAAAGTATAATTGATGTGTTTCGTACTAGTTGGTGATAAATTAGGTTGGAAGCTTAAAAACTATAAGAACAATAGCAATACAATTTGACAAAGTTATTGGACCTTAGAAAAACAAGCAATTGGTGCCAATTAAGCTTAGGGGGGGTAGTATTTGAGGACAAATAGAATAAAGTAAGATTCTTAAGTTATCAAAATGAATAACTGGATAGTACAAACTGATAAAAAATTGTAAATGAAAAGATAAAATGGATATTGTTGGAAATTGAAGAAATTGTTTTTTGGAAACAGGCGGTGGTTGATGGTGCTGGCCTAAAGTGATTGTTGAAGTTTGATTAAATAATTAATAAACAAAAAAACTGGTAAGTACTGACAGTTAAAAACAACTTGTCATTATTTGGGACACTCCCCTTTTTTCTACGCAGGCCATTACCAAGGTACACACCTCAGATTAGAAAGCACCACCCTGAGTGGGTAAAAGGCACAACTAATATAACACTCATGCCGTGGCCTCAAGAAGGTGTATTATCAAAAGCAGTACTGGCACACGTGACAACATACTTGCATGTCACATATGCAGGAAAGAAGCTATAGAAAAGGTTGGCTGTTTTAGAATTATGGAAGATGTATCAGAGTGAGAGAGAAGATCCACCTGTGAAGGAGTGGTTGCTGAATCAGCATAAAGAGGAGGACGTAGCACCCTCAGCTCCTCCTAGAAATAATTGCATGACAGAAGACAAACAGGGAATCTATCCTTTAATGTAGCGGCATGGTATGTTAATCCAACATACGCACCTCCCGCTTATAATAGTGAAGACAGCATGGGAGAAAGTAAGAATAAAGAACGTAGATATTTGTCCACACGCGACGAACATAAAGAGCATGAGGAGAGAAAGGACAGACAGATAGAAATAGAAGAGGAAGCTAGGAGACAAAAAGGAGAGAAAGACAAAGCAAGTGGAATGACAATAGTACAAAACTAGTGGATGGGAGGGCAGATACTGCTTAAATTAGATGGACAGGGCATTGACGATATTAAAGAGAGAGAAGAAAGAGAGGAAAGAGAAAAGAAGGAAAAGGAACGAGAAAGGGAATACAAGTAAGAGAAAGAAAGAGATAGGAAATGAAAGAAAGAACGGAGAAGGTATGAAGAACAGAAAAAAGAGAAAGAGAGAATAGAAGAAACATGAAGAAATAGAAGACCAAAGATTGAAAGAACGTAGGTTGCAAAGAAGGCGAGAGGAAGAATAGAATAGAGAGATGAGGAGAAGGGAAGAAGAAATGAGAAGGAGCAGGGGACAAAAAGATGATGAAATAGATCATGTTATTCATTTGTATTTATTTGTATTTATTTTAATTTATATAACGCTTTAATCTGATACCCATTGAAGCATGAGAATGATTTGAAGACGAGAGAGGATCACAACAGCCCTGCAGGGAGCTGCAGGGGATACCCAGAATACAGACATGGGCTGATGAGCATGAGGCAGAAGGCATGGAGAAAAGGATTAGGGATTTATATAGACAAATGAGAGAGAAGAGTGGCTATGAGACTACGAGGAGCGTCGCAGGATCTCACCGAAGGATACAGGAAATAGATTGGATGGCGCATTGATGGAGGCGCATAGAATGCTGTCCCTAGGTCAACTAGATCTTGATGATGGGGAAAGGGGTAATAGACATACCCAGTTGGGGTATAATGATGTCAGACGAAGAGAGGAAGGAAAATGAGATTGCGTGAAGGGAGGGCGTATGCGGTTTTTCAATAGATTGAAGTATAGAGAGAGGGGTAAAGTGGTTAGGCTTAGAAGAACGAAAGAGAAAATGACAGAACCTACACCATATTCTGAACAACCACCAGCATGGTTGCATAGTGCAGGGGATATGTTCCCACCTTAAGTAAGCAGGTTAAGATCACTACCACGAAGAAGACGAACAAGCAAAACTATCCCCACATGGAAGACATGCAGTGTAGGGGGATATGAGTTTGGACCAGGATTTACACAATTCCTGTTATTAGAGAAAGGGGGAGGACAACCACAATATATTCCATGGACAAAAATGGACACAGAAAACTTCAAATGTAAATTGCCTACTTTTACTGTGGGTGCAGGAAAATGGATTTATGAATTGGAAAGAATGACAGCGGGAATGACGCTAGCAATAGGTGATGTAAAAGGCCTACTGGCAGCAATTCTAGGGGAGAGAGCTGACGACATTTGGAGACGAGCTGGATATGCAAGTGTAACAGCATAGGATATGACACGACTCCCTCCTGTGCCCCCTCTCTCCCTCTGTCTGTCTCTCTTTCTCTCTTGATCTCTCCCCCTTCTCCTCTCTCTGTCTCTCTCGCTAGATCTCTCCATCTTGCTTCCTGTCCATTCATATGTCTTGCTCACTCATGCTCTCTCCTTTACATCCTGTAATATTTATGATGCAAATAGACTTTTCTATACCATGTCCTAATTCTGCTTTAAAAGACCTCTGCATAAATACAACTAACATTTGTTTGTTAATACAAAAAAAACAGATATGCAGCATTTTATTGTGATCAATAATTGGGAAGCTCTGATGAACACAGATTTGTTTCTAAAATACTAGAAAACACTGTTTAGAGGCAGGAGAATATGTCATCCATAGATCCTGCCCCTCCTCTGACCCAATACTGCACAGGTGTGAAATGTTACTCACTGGGGCAATCGTACCGCCCTTATCCCAGGCAGGTACAGCAAGACATAGAGACTATTTAAGCTAAAGACGGAAAAACCAGAAATTAATGAAGTGGAGGGGGATTCTATCTACACCCCCTAATTATAGGCAGGAGGAACCGGTCCTCGGGAAGTCCCCACACTCAAGAACGGAAGAGTCCAAAAATGTGACAAAACCCACTGTTTATTAAGAGCTCTCATAACAGGGATAAAGCATGGATATCTCAGGATTTCTAATTCTCTCTCGACTGGTTACAGGCTTGTCATGGAGTTTTATTCAGCAGTGATGTCACAAACAAAAGATACTTTTCACAAACCTATGGTGGGATGGGATTGGTTAGTGAGGTAGGCTACATATAGAAATCATATAGGGTTAATGCTTGAATTGGCTATAAGCTATCTGGTGGCTCCACCTTTGACCACCTTCAAAATGTTGCAAACACAAGCATGTCAGGTTAGCGCAGGTTAGTGCATTACAATTGGACCATGCAACAAAGTTTGAACTAGCGCGGAAGATGAATAGGGATTGGTCAGCAAGGGTCTTCTCAGCCTTGGCGCTTTGGATGGTTACCAGCCCATGCACAACTATTCAAGGTGATGTGAACAGTCCCAAAGGTGCTGGTTGTCCCAATATGGTTACCATCTCCGATTCTCTAGGCCTTGAGACAGGAAATGTAGCTTTCAACCTAGAATTACTTTTGTATCGTCTGTCTTGAGCTGGATGGGAACGGCGGTCTCTGTCTTTTTTGTATTAATAGGCTTTGTCTCTGGGTCTCAGATCACGTGGGTAGAGACCAAAAAAATAATTTCCCTGCTCAAATTGATGAGGATTTTTAGCTTTCCTGCTTGCAGGTGTCCTATCTCTTCTGCAACTGTGAAACTCTCCCTCGCTTAGTGGCCTGGGCCGGAACATGCTTGCTGGCTACACAAACTGTCTGGTCTGTGCTTTCCTGCTGGATCAGCGAGCCAGGCCTCCCCCTGCATTCTTGAGCCTTCCCTGTTCCTTCCATTCACTTCAATGTGGCTGCAGCTTCCATTTTGATTTACATTGCCTCTCATGTTAGTTGCATTCAGTGTCAACAAGCAGTTTATGTGTGTTCTTCTGCAACTTCCGTTACTGCATAGCAAAAGTGTATACACCCTCTACCTAAATGGTCATAAGCATGTTCTATGTGTCTATGGCACAGTTTAATCTAAGTGTCCATGTAACTTCATGCAGGAATGGATATGTGTTTCATGTCTAATGCTTCTATGTCCTGGTCTTGACATCATCGGCTCGTGCGCAGTCATAGTCAGCCCACCTGCTCCATTGTTTACAAACGTAACCCCGCAACTACATCATCAGGATAGGGCCTGTCTGAGTGAGTAGCGTTTCTCACATCTGCGATACAGCGGTGATGGGGAGGAGGGCACCAAGAACGATGTACATCTTTCATTTCTATGACGTCGAGATGAGGGAGGGGCCGGTGCAATGAGGGCCACATTCGTATTTCTCTCTTCAATCACCCCTCTGGACGATATTTTGACAACACTTCCTTGAAGGTCCTCCCTGTTGGCGTATGGCTTTAGAGTCCATACCTTTCCCACCCCTCCCAGGTGACCATGGTACTTCACTTGTTCATCCAAACTCCAGGACATCTAGCAGCGCTCTCTGTCAGGCTTACACCATATCAACCGTCCCACATAGTTGTGTGGATCTGGAGGAAAGGAGAACTTTGTGTCTGGAGAGAAAAAGGAACACTGCTTCAAGTGTGACTGCAGCACTTCGAAAGTTTGAGTTTCCCCGTCCTCTTTCGTCTCTACATCCAATAATATTTTCATCCCTATTGTCTTTTGGGTAGTCTTCTTGTACTGGGTATAGCTACCCTAACAACACAGAAGGCGGCTATGAGCACCTATAGTCCATTTTCCATCCATGATGGGATCCAGGAAAAGATGTACGTTAGCTAATCCTCATCTTCCCGCGCTGGGCTCGTTATCTCCTCCATCCTGGCATGTAGGTCATGAAGGAGGGCCCGATTTGTGTGCAGGCCCCACCCTCCATAGCTGTGAGGAGATCCAAAACTTACCTATTCTGAAGGGTCATGAGCCTGACAGCACTGAGCTCTTACTTTATTACGTTGAACCCTTTAACCATTGAATAGATTGTCTGCAGCTGTGTGCCATCTGGTTATCTGGAGCCATTTGGTGTTCATGCTGGCCTGCACTCCAGGAACAACTGAAGGGAAAAACATTTCCGTACTGCTCCTCTGGTATCGCATCGAGGGCTTCTTCCATCTTGGTCAAAATATAATTTCCTCTTTTCATACTGGTCAATTCCCTTCACCTTATTTTCCTCTGATGTACAGTAATTTTGGGGAATCCATCTATCTCTATGTCTTTCTGACACACTAATAAAGCTGGTGTGTTTAGCTGTACTAGAGAACATATCCCTCCCCGGTTTGATGGTAGTTGCATGTACGCACCACATGGAACCACATGCCCAATAGTGGACTATGAGTACTGCTGTGCCGACCTTCATTCCAGGTATTTTCAAAGTTTGTTTGCATCCTCTGTTCAACCCAACCTTTACTGGACCATCATTCTGGAAACACAGGGACACATTCTCGAGCGGTATTATTGGCATAGGGCCTGCTTCATTTTCAACCCACATCGTTAGCTTGGCACTGGCCATCCATTCTTTAAGGCACTCATCATTTTCTTTCTGGACCACTTTCACTTGAACCATCAGGAGTGCCTGTGCTTTGCACCCCATCATCCCTTCCATCCATCCTTCTCCTGTGAATACTTGTCCATAGACCAACAGGTGAGGTCTCTCCCAGCATCCTGGCATTCCCCCTACTTCCTTTCTCCCTGTTTCTAGGCACTTCAACTCCTTTTGTGTTGCACTACCCTGGCTTCCCCTTTGTTTGGGCCATCCAGTATATATTGTATCATCTTGTCTGAACTCCAGTAGTTGTATATAATCATTCAAGTCTTTATGTAGCTGTCCTCAAAGCAAACGTCTTTTGTGACATCCATCGCACTGTAGGCCATCTCCCTTGAAACTGGCCCCTTGTGGTGCAGAGAGCTAAGTGCATAAGGCATTGTGCTCTGGCCCCTGGAATTACTGTCGCTTCAAATGTTCTGGAGACACTCATGGCATAGGTGATGAGAGAGCACACGTAGCAGCTCTCACCTGTGGTCTCTCCTCCCACCTTGGCCATGTGCTGGTATCACATATTATTAGTGATGTGGGCAGAAATTGCTTTGTATGTATTTACATTTTCGAAATTGGTGTTCGTATTTTGCTCAAGCCTTTTTACTTCTTGGCCAGCGCTGGTGGTCAGCTCAGGTATCGCTTTAGTTACAAAGGGAACAAGTGTTGTGTTGGCATATGCTGTAGTGTGTGTGGAATAGCACAAAACCTTCTGCAGCCTGAAGAGGGTAAAGAGGTAGAGACAGCAGAATGTGAAAAATGTCAGTTCAATAACTCTTGAAGCGGTGTCCAGGTTTTGCAAAAAGGTACACCCTTGTCGACGAGCATGAGCTTGAAACAAATGCTTACCAAAACTCACAACCTTTGGGATTACCATTGTTAAGGCTGGCTAGGCACCATTTGGTCTAGGCCTCTATGAGTTCATAACGTGCTTTTCTTTTTATTGTGCAAGTGTAAAATTGCTCGTCGAAACTCAGTCCACACCAGATTAATTGCTCTACTTACTGTTTTTATTGGTTCGATTCATGATTGTAAATTGCTTCTACTGTTATAATGTTCTATGTATTCTGTTATTATAATGTAAAGCGCTTTGGATGAAAGCGCTATATAAACACAATGAATACAAATACAAATACAAATCTCGGGTAGGAAAAGGTAGTGTGCCTAAACTAGCTTTCTGTATGCTCCTGTCTAGCACTGGTCTTTGAACTAAGGGTGGGTTCCCAACATGCATGTGCAAATGCCCAATGATTGGAACAAATGCTTCAAAACTGAACATACACTATGGCTGAGATGTAACGATACACCATCCTCAACCTAAAAGTGACAGAGCAAGAGAGACCAAGAACCTGTATTCAAATTAGGTCGTAGACACCACTCTTAAAAATATATGAATTATTTGTAAAATGAAGTAGCTGAAATAAAAAACTGTCTACATTGTTACAATTTTTACCAGATCAGGATGTTCATATTTAATCAAAAAATCTTTCCACATCAGCAGGATGTATGCCAACAGACATAAATCAGATATCAATGCATATAAACACTTGTGATACTAAAATCAAAAATCTAAACACCAACTATAAATTGGAGAAAAGTATAAGCAAAACCAAGAAAAACAAAACGGACAAATAAATCTAACAGAAAATGTATGCTATTCAATTACATTGGTTTGTTGCATAGTTTGCATAGCATGTGCATTCTGTATATGCAGTTAAGACTGTACAAAGAGTGGAACAGAGGACCACTGTTTGTCAACTCAACAGTGACATAAATCTATTTGCGGGTCTACTTCTAAATGATAAACGATGTCACGGTGATAGAGTCATATGATAAGCGCCTTGTATAAGTGGACGGTGGCTTAACCATGAGGTTACTTAGACGTTTCGGCTGATGTCTTATATTCTAGAACCGAAGCCTTCTTCAGGACCCATAACAATTACTTTGCGGGGACCCTGTATGTAAACATAAACCTATAATGAATATGTGTATGCCTAAATTTAGGCTTAGAAGAATTGTTAAAAAATTGCAAAACAAAAAAGCAAAAGGATCTTGAAGGGCAAAGCCCTAAACATTGGAGCATAAAAGCATAAAAAGCAGAAGCACAACTGACCTCTGTGCGTTACTGGACTGGTCTGCGAATGAAAGAAGGTTCCGCTAGGCTGTCAAAATTATTTCCAAAGTCTGCAGCTGCAAAAAGAATGCAACATAGAGATAATATCTCTAATAATCATAAGGATGCATGATACACATGGTCACAGAGGGCCCGGTGAGCTGGGCGCCTAAGCATATTGATCATGAAGAGGTCAGGAAAACAAAAGGCTTATGGACTCACCCAGGGTCGAAGGGGACATTTATGAAGGCAGCAGAGCGCTATCCGACGGTGTGGTACTTCCCAGTTACCCAAATAAGTTAAAGTATGCCTGATTGCCGGGGTATGGTGCCTCCTCAGGTGCAGGGCCTGCATGGCGAAGTTAAACGGGCTTAAATCATCCGTGAGTCAAGACGTGGAATGGTTACGCCAGGAGCAGTATAATCACAGCGACGCTAGATGGAGATTAGCAGAGGGCATCCGGGGTAGCGACCTGGGGGGACGGAAGTGGCAGGGGGGAACAGGGTAGGACATTAGATAAATGAATGAGCAAATGAGTAAGGGTGCCCAGTGCAAAGAGTGGGCAAATAGTCCTGCATAAGGGCAGAATGCTGGGAATAAAACCTGCATGTCCCATAGACCGATGGAGTACGGTAGATGCCGTGATTGTGGGACTCACCGATATCGCCAGATCAGTGGCGTGCTGTAGAGACTGTGCATGTTCACGAGTTAGATCCTGGGGCGGAGAACCTGCAGAGGGGGCGATAAAGCAGAAGCCGCACGCCCGGTGCTACCAAATAAGTAGCCGTATAGGTAGTCTGTGTAACGAAGAATGTTGTCATGGAAACAGGGGCCAGAGTGGGATACGTAGCCCTGTTTGGTAGAGCGTCAGGCTAGCGCACTGATGCGGATGAAGGGGCTTGTCAGGAAACATTGTGTGGGACCTTGCGGTATAACAAGGAGCCTGCAGGGAAGCTGTTCCTAAGCTCCCTAGTACAGTGGAGAATGCAAGGCACCCAGGTGTCCGAGCCATGTCCAACGGGTGAGTTCCTAGTCCCGACATTGCCTCTGAATGGGAGGTGGCAACCCAAAAATTACACAGATCGTACGTGTATTGGATGGGAGAAGGGGGAGCCGTGGGGGCCTAGTCATGCAAGCAGATAAGCTAGCAGACATAGGCCCTCATTACGAGGTATGCCGGTAAGGGAAAAACGATGCCGGTATGTAAATACCAGCATCATTTACCGTTCCGTAGCATTCCGACCTGGAACCCCGGTATTAGCGGCATACCAAACAACGGGGCCGCTAATAGCGGCATAGGCGCGTACACGCGCCTCTTCAGGTAGTAAATACCGGCATGCCAGTAATAGGGGGTAATTTCAACCCACGCAAACATGCAAATACCGGCATTGCAAACCCGGTAATAATGGGCTGCATGATGCCGGCAAAACAGGCATCGCGGACCACCCACAAACAGCAAGCAAGATACAAGACAGCTGCCACAGGTGCACACAATCCCCACAGGTGGAGTCAAAGGAGGCTGTGCCAGTATGAACTGAGCACACCCACACACCACAACCCCCCCCCCCCCGGTGTAAGCAATGCAGAGTTGCCCAGTACAAAAGGAGCACAACTAAACACCACACCCCTTCCTACACCAAAATGCCACCACTAGCATTTGCAAACATGGCGCAGGAGGACCTGCCTATACTGATACAACTACAGCAACAACTGCAACAACAACAACAAAAGCAGCAAGAACAGGCAGCACAGAGGAGACACAGGAGGAGAAGGAGGTTGAGACAGGTCCATCTATCATCACCAGCGCAGCCACCAGAGCCTCGTAGACAGCCAGCAATACCTCGCACCAGACCCAGCCCATTCAACCCTACCCCTGAGCAGATCCACACCCTGTACCGGTTGGACCGTGACACCATCACCACCATAGTGCACATGATACAGAACGACATTGCCAGCCACATACAAATATGCATTGCCATCCATCCCCCCACTACTAGAGGTGGTGTCTGTGCCACACTTCCTGGCCACAGGCACCTACCAACACACAGTGGGCCAGCTGCATGGCATTTCACAACCACTATTTTCACGCATGCTGAACCAAGTGCTGGATGCCCTCCTGAAGCACGTAAGCACCCACATTTCCCTACCACGGACTGCCCAGGAGATAGCCGAAACCAAAGTAGGCTCCCATGCACTGGCAGGCATGCCCAATTGTGTCAGAGCCATCGACTGCACCCATGTGGAATTGATAGTCCCCTAGGCCATAGGGGCTGTGTACCGCAATCGCAAACAACACCACTCCATCAATGTGCAAATGGTATGTGACTCCAGGAAGATCATCACCCATTGCTGCGCCCGATTTCCTGGATCAACACATGATGCCATGTTAGTGGGTAAATCCACGCCACCCCATCAAATGGAGCGACATGCCGGACCACGTGCCTGGCTGCTTGGTGAGTTGCACAACCGTCCCATGGCAGTGCTTTGGGGTACTGATGTGTGGGGATGCATGAGGGGGGGGCAATACTGCACCTGGGTGGGAATAGCCAGTGATTGGAGAATGCATGCAGAGCCAAACACTCCTGACCTGAACCAGTCAAACGGTACATGACACTTCACTGGGCCACATATCACAAATAATACATACCAATGAGAACAAGTAAGAGGCACAACCAGGCCACCATGGTTATGGCAAGCAATGCATGAATGAACAGGACGGCAAGTGTGGCTATGTGGGCAGTGTGACCATGCATAGTAAATAATGAACAGCATGAATTGGAGTCAAAACATTGTTGCACTACCACAGCATATCTGCCTCAGCATGCATGAATACATACACCCTGCATCATCTATTGAATGCCAACCAGACTACCACACCTCATGACAGTACAGATTGCACCTAGATAACATTTTTTCATGCTTACAGGGACATGTGCATGGCCACACCAAATAGCTGGCGGCATGACTGTGCTCCCTGAATTACGGGAGTTCAGAGTGACACACACCTATTTGAATCTGCTTGCTGGTGATGGAGGATATCCCTTGAGGCCGTGGCTACACACCCCGGTGCCTAACCTGCAGAATGGCCATGAGGAGGAGTACAATCGTGTGCACACCCGTACCCGTGTGGTCATTGAGCAGACCTTTGGCCTGTCGAAGTGGCGGTTCCGCTGCCTCAGCAGGTCTGGTGGGGCACTCCTATATAGGCCTGAGAAGGTAGCAAAGATCACTATGGCCTGTGTCATGCTGCACGACATGTGCCATTGTCACCTGACATTGACATGCATGGGCCGGGTGAGGATAATGAGGACGGAGACGGAGGTGAAGTAGCCCCACTGCCATTACGTGATGCACGGGATGGCAATGCTTCACGGCAAGCACAAATTCAAGTATACTTCTGAAACTATGGACTATGAAAGACTTGTGTCAGTCAGACACTGGGCCAATATGAACATGCACACAGGGAATGTTGGGAGTTGGGCACTGAACACCGTAACACATTAAATGGATGCACACGAAAAATAACAATGTCCAGCCATGGATTTTTCTTCTCACAACTTGTGTATTATTTAAAACTGCAAAAATCTGCCCAGACCCCTCCAACAAACTCCCTCACCCACCCCACAAACCCCAGAAAATACCCCAACAAACTCCCTCACCCACCCCACAAACCCCAGAAAATACCCCAACAATCTCCCTCACCCACCCCACAGATCCCAAATGTCCCCATGTGTGCAACAAACAGTGTTCCCTTCACCAATGTAGTTCTTCACATTGTCATTGGCCATACTGTTATTTCTTTGAGACGTTTGGGTCTGGGGGTGCCATGGCCGAGCGCTGTGCGCTCCTGCGCGTTAACCGCACAGGGCTTGATTGCACCGAGGTGGAAGGGGTTGTTGTAGTGGCGGTGTCTATTGTCAGTCCCATGGCTGGGCCAAGGTGTTGCCGCTGCATTTGCGGGATCTTTGCAAGAAGGGCCTGTGTCAGTGACCCCATGCACTCCCTGAATGCACATGTAGATGCCTCCACAGCAGCTGTATTGGCTGCAATGGCCGTGGCTATGGCCCTCATGGCCTCATTCCCAGCGTCAACCTGTCGATGCATGATTTGCAGCATTGACTCTTCGTGGGCCTCTACCCTTGCCAGGCGAGCCTCAAAGGAGGTGTCGGCCGCAGGTGTACTGGTGGCTGGCAGGGTGGTGGCTGGCAGGTTGGTGGCTGGCAGGGTGGTGGCTGGCAGGGTGGTGTAAGGCACCTGTGTGGGCTCCTCGTCCTGGGCACTGTCCTCCTGGAAGATCCCAATGTCTGATTCTCCAAGGTCAGAGTCATGGAGACACGGATCGTCCAGGCTCTCAGACTCCGCAGGTGGGTGGGGGCTGGCAATGGGGCTTGTGGTGGGTATTCCAGACATGATTCCAGCCTCATCATCCACCTCTGTGGACACAACGTCCGTGGTGCCTGGCGGAACGGCTCCCACTGTTGTTGGTGCCTGCTGCTGTTCTGTTGCTGGTGCCCCCTGCAGGTTTGATGCCTTGCGTGGCACACTGGGTGTTGCTGCAGGCATTTTCTTGGACGGGGGTTGGCGGTGGCCCTGGTCCCTTTGCGTGCACTGGATGTACTCGCACCCCTGTCCTGTGTTCCACCTTCCTCATCGGTGCCTGGGAGATAGAAGAGATGCAGGTCATCAGTGATGTTGTCAAATGGCACCTATGATGTATTGCGTTGTGATATGTTCATACTTTCAGGCATCATTTCATTTCTGGTGTGTGGCATTTGGTGTACTGAGGGGACATGTTGTCAATCAATGCATGGCTGGTGGCATAGCATTGGTTTGGTGTCTGTGTGGTGGGTCCCATGGGCATGGTTGGGTCATGTTGCACCTCTGTTGGGATTGGGATTTTCACTCAGCATGCGTGTGGTGCAGGGTGTGTCACTCATTATTCTATGGATGTGTTGATGTAGCCTAGTCTAACTTCCACATCACTTGTGCCACATCATGTTTTGGTATACGTGGATGTGATGGTTCACTCATCTTCCTCTGTGGTAGTTGCAGCGCCAAACTCCTGGTCTCCTATTCCCTCTATGGATTCCGGGTCAATGAATGCACTTGCGGTCTCCTCCCATGCGGTGAGCTTCACAGGGGAGTGTGGGCCACCGCCTGTCGCCATTGCGGCCCTCCTGTTCTCCACCAGGATCTTCCTGACCCGGGGGCGGAGGTCGTCCCAGCACTTCCGGCAGTCACGTACACTCCTTGGGGTGCTCCCCACTGCCGACACCCTCTGAGCGACCTCCTGCCAGACCTGTTTTTTTTTGGTTTGGGCCGCATACTTGAGGTCTGTGCTCCTGATTGTGTCTGCATGCTTTTCGAGGGTGTTAGCAAGCATAGTCAGGAAACGCTGCTTCCTCTTCCTTTGGGAGGATTTACTGGTGGCCTTCGACATCCTGCTTCAGTTGTGGCACACAACAACACGAGTGTAGTGCTGGTTATGGAGGATGGCAATGGATTGTGTTTTTAAAGATGGCCGCCGGCTCATTTCCCGTTCCTGCGCGATGACGTAATTTCCGGGTCCTTTTTTGCGACCACGGTAATACCGTGCCGGTATTACTGTGCAAGTGTTTAGTGGTTGTTATGACGCGGTTACGGAATGGCCGGTATGCGCAATGCCGGTATAGGGGGGTTGGTGGCCCGTTACCGGCATGCCGGTTTTGCCACTACCGGCATGGGGTAACGCGCGTGCTCGCGCACTCGTAATCACCCGCTATTAGCGGGTTCATACGAGCACGGACCCGCTCATTCCGGCATGCCGGTAATGAACCTGGTTTTACCGGGCAACTCGTAATGAGGGCCATAGTGTGTAATCTCAGAATAAGTATTCTGCCTAATCCCATGTTGACAATTCTACACAGTGGCCGACACGGGAAGAAAACATTTAGTCATACGGCATGTGTAAGGCATGTGTAATGTGTATTATGTTGATATGATGAGCAATATGGTACACCACCAGCAACACAACTGAGGGGAGAAGTAAGGATGGGGTGAAATAGGGGTAGCTGTCAGGGCAGGGATGGACGACGGGCAGAGAAGGGTCTCTGGACAGAGATGCACCCCCCCCGGTATTAGGGATGAGCTGATGGTCTGGAATGGTCCTCACACAGACATGGGTCGTGCGGCAGGGCTGGGCGTCTTGGGATGAATGGGCTTGGAACTGGTCTGGGTCTTGGGGAAGGGATGGGCCTCACATGGCAAAATCAAATGCATCGGGCAAAGCAAAGTTGTTTTTTTATTTCAACTACAGCACTTTTTCTGGATTAAGAAATATCTATTTTTAAAAATATATATCTTCCTCTTTCGAAGGTGAGCAAGGAAAATTATGCATAGAAATGTCACTTTAATAGTTTATTTTCTTTCCACTGATCTTTAGCTAAACCTTTAGGACATTTCTGTGTAGCCACCAGCGGCAGAGCCAGCCTCAAAATTGTGTGGGGCTGGAGGACAGTTTTAAAAATCGACTCACAAGTGCGGCCATGAGTGATCACCACACACCCAGTGCACCTCCACATAAACTGTATATCCACTATCAATTGTGCCTTTTTCTAGACCACTCTGGCCTCATAGATAAGCTGGCTCTCTGCTCCCAAATGTCCTGAAGAAAATGAGGAAATGAGGGAAAATGAGAAAAAAAAGTGCAGCATACGGTCCAGTGTTGATAAAATTCCTCATGCACCCCTGCCACTATTACCTTACCTTTCCATAGCATAGACTGCCATAGACTTACATAATGCATGCTTAGAAAGACTTGCAACCACTGCTAATGGACTGTAAATGTTGCCCTGCAATACATACCAATTTACTTACCAATGTCTGCTAGTACCACACCTGGAGGGAATTGTGTAGATTAGCCTGCGTCGCATCTAGATGGGATCAAGATTGTTAGCATGCACCACACTTACAGAGAATTCTTAACATGTGCACATATAGATGGAATCCTCAACCTAGCCTGCTCCGTATCTAGACAGGATTGTGAATGTTAGCATGTACCACACTCAGACATAATTCCCAACTTTGGCCTGCGCCGTATCTAGACTGGATTGTGAATTTTAGCATGTACAACACTCAGACATAATTCCCAACCCTGGCCAGCGCCGTATCTAGACAGGATTATGAATGTTAGCATGTGCCATACTTAAAGTTGAAAACATTAGCTTGTCGCCGTATGTAGACAGGATTGTGAATTTTAGCATGTACAACACACAGACATAATTCCCAACTTTGGCCTGCGCCGTATCTAGACAGGATTGTGAATTTTAGCATGTACCACACTCAGACATAATTCCCAACTCTGGCCAGCGCCGTATCTAGACAGGATTATGAATGTTAGCATGTGCCACACTTAAAGTTGAGAAAATTAGCTTGCGCCATATCTAGACAGGATTGTGAATGTTAGCATGTGCCACACTTAAAGTTGAGAACATTGGCCTGCACCGTATTTGGATGGGATTGTGAATGTTAGTGAGTGCCGCACCTGCACGGAATTGTGAAGATTGCCAAGCACTACACTTAGAAGGAATTGAGAATGTTGCCATGTGCCGCAATTTGATAGAATTATTAACATTGGCCTGTGTGGTATCTGGATGGTATTGTTAGGGTTGGTGAGTACCACACTCAGACCGAACTGTGTAGGGCAGCAAGTGCGACACTTAAATAGAACTGTGATTGCTTGCATGTTATATGTCACATAACCCACTAACCAATATAAACTCTAAATCTCTGCATACTTAAAAAAACTCACACAACCATCTCTCGCACAGCCAGCTGCACGCACCTCACCACACTGCAACAACACATAAGCCGCACCAACAGCACACACGGACTGACACCGATCAAATACTCACAACAAAGCTCAGCACCCGGTGTCTACCGAGTTGAAGCTGCCAACAGAACACCACTCCTCCCACTATCCTACGCCCTCTTCACCTTTCTAATCCACCCCACCTTCTCATTTACAGATCCTCCAGAGCACCTGGGGACCAATTCCGTTGGTGACGTTGCGCTATATAAGTACCGTTAACATAACATAGCATGCAGGGAATCAAACAGGGCACCTTCTGCAGGTGATGAAGTGACTACAGGTCCCAGCATACAAGGCAAACAGGCCTAAAGCGTTAACAGAGCAAAAGGGCCTGGTGAGTAAAAATATGTGCCTTGCTGAAAAAGACACAATGAACAGTATATCTTGAAAAGATGTGTCTTGCTGAAGATGACACAAGGAACAGTGTATCTTGAAAAGATGTGTC
Organism: Ambystoma mexicanum; assembly: GCF_040938575.1. NCBI lineage: Eukaryota > Metazoa > Chordata > Amphibia > Caudata > Ambystomatidae > Ambystoma > Ambystoma mexicanum. The sequence goes on from NC_090936.1 coordinate 1,090,890,226, forward strand.
TTGCTGAAGATGACACAAGGAACAGTATATCTTGAAAAGATGTGTCTTGCTGAAGATGACACAAGGAACAGTGTATCTTGAAAAGATGTGTCTTGCTGAAGATAACACAAGGAACAGTGTATTAAGGAAAGTCTTTCTGCAGGTGAAACACAGAGTATGCTGAAAAATAAAATCAGACTGCAAATTGAAAAGGCACGTTCCTGGCTGAGAGATAAATGCAGCATTTTCATGGAAACTGCCACACATGGAAATGCTGTGCACTGTGAGAAATTAAATAAGTGGGCCTCACTTGTGAAATTCAAAACTATGTTAGAATTTTTCATTTCAGGCGACTAGCACCCACTTTTCAGCACAAAAACAGACATCATGTAAATAAAAATGCAATTGTGAGTGACCACACTCAACAGCAGCCCTTCAATTGCAGTTTGCCACATTAATAAAAACGCTGCAGGAAAGAAGAAATGAACATATTAGTAAAAACGGCAACGAGCAATGGCGGAAAGACACAAATTGCTTAATTAAAAAAATACTCCACTGGGAAAGGAATGCCATGATTGAAAAGGCTACTTTGTTTCAGATGCAACATGGGAATTTCCTCTGAGCACAAGCAAAGCATGCATTTATTTTGGGTTGCTAAGCAGATTTGTCAAGTGACTGCCCATTGTTGGCCTGCCTGGCTCCTTATCTGGAAGGGAGATCTCTGTGAAGCTGATGCACAACAAGTATTTAAGATGGGTCAGATCAACACAGACCCAGTCCTGGGTGAGTGAAAATGCTTGAAAATACAAAAGATTAGCTTTAGATCACAATGACAACATGGTAGATGGCAGGGGGGGGGGGGGGTTGGGAGAGTTCTAACCTTCCACTCTCTCTCCTGGTGGGAATAATGTTATAGTCACTTAAAGTAATCGGGTGCCTTTTTTTTCCTGTCCACTCCAGATTTCTCTAACAAACAGGGTTGTCCTAGCCACAAAAACGAAATTCCCAGCTGATACCACTTCCCAAAGCAGACTTTCAATGAAAGGTGGTTTTGTCTAAAACGAAATTCCCAATTGTCACCACTCCTTAAACAAAGTACATGAGCAATAGGTGTTTTTGCTACCAAACGAAATGTCCAATTGCCACTAATCCTCAAACATTGCATTTAAACAAAGGGGTGACCTTGGCTTCAAACGAAATTACAAACTATCCCCAATCACTAGGGCTGGCCTTTAAACAGAGGAGTGTTGCATACCACTGATGCATGGGTTTTTGGTTCTGGGGGAAGAGGCGCGTTGCAAAGGGAAAATAGTGTAATTTGCAATGCACAATATACATTCTCTCCTAGGAGTGAGTACGTGACCTTGTTAGCAGAACGATTTTGCACTGTTTTTTTGGGGTGAAAGAAAACAGGGTGCTATTTGCCACATCCATTTGTCAAAATCTATGTTTCCAAAACTGCAAGCATTTTAAAGTGTGCAGGAAATTAAACAAAGGACCGCGTGCACAATGTGTAACGTGTCCTCAAGTTAAAACTGTGCTTTGTTTTCACTGTAAACTTTATCAAGTACTATTTGCCTGTTTATTGTTGAAGTTTGGTTGTGTGCCCCAGAGAAGGTGGTGTGTGTCGCCAGTAAAGTAAATTATTAATTGAACATATACTTTAAATAAATATATATTCTCTTTTTATCCCAGCCTGGTTCTTGGCTCATTGTTGGCACAGGGGGAGGGATCTATATGAGTCATAGATAGTGCTTACGAATCCAAAGAAATGAATGGTCTGTTGTGGGCTCTCTCTTCATTGGGGGGGGGGGGGGGAACTCCCTATGTTGAGCGGGGTCTCCCAATATATTGTTACAACTCTGAGACCAGGAAAGTGAATATCTATTATGCCTTCATTTCGATCATTCTTTCACCCCATTTCTAAGAATATTTAGTTTCACAAAAAGATGCCATCTGATAGTTGAGGAGAGCAGTTATGTTTCTGGCTTGGTCATGGAGGGGTATATTGAGGGGCAGGACAGGCTGTTGCTGTATCGCCCGCCCTTTCCCTCCCGGCTCGGGAGTCGTCACCCCTGCAGAGAGCTGCCTTCAACTTCCTTAATGGGGAAGGTCTTAAGCCCTCCCAAGCCAGTGGCTGGCTCGCCCTTTGGGCAAATCATTTCCCGAAACAATAATATGACAAATCTGGCTTTTTAAAAACGGAGACAGGCTTTGCCAACGTTCCCACTAGAATCACAAAAGATTTCCAGCCCAAGGCAATGGATATCGCAGTCATATTCGCATCAACCTCTAAGTCACCAACACGCTGAGCCTTGCGTTGGTAGCTTTGAGCTGTGAGGCGTAGAGCGTGGAAGTGCAGAGCATACACTCGGTGTAAAGCCAGCAAAGAAACTCTGCATAAAGCTCCCATTTTAAAAGGAGAGCTTCCCAAGCGCTACACATTTGTCACACCCCTCTGTCCCTTTCAAGGTAGTGGCAATATGTCATGCTAGTAAGGGCAATCTAGTGCACTCTGCTGGTGGCGTCTCATGTGTCCTGCTGGCTAGATCTCTTTGTTATGGGTAAGGCGCAGGTTTTTATTTCGTCTTTCATCGCTATTATTTTAATTGAACTATCGGTGTTTCACACTGAGATCTATTCACTCCTAGATGTGTAGTTACAAAATCATAAAACAAGCGAGTACGAACAGCCTGAAAATGGATAGTAAACTAATAAAACAGCTTATTTTTAAAGCGAGCTTTGACAGGTGAGTTAACCCACCGAGCTATCCACCCCGCTCCATGTTACCAAACGAGCTATGTCATTGGGCTGAATAAGTAAGTCTGTGTACATAATGTGTTCTCATCAAAGGAAGTCGAGCAGGATTTCGCCATCAACTGCAGTTGCTGTTGCTAAGCAACCAGGCATCTGCAAGGTAATGTCATGCAGGGTGGTTAATGAGAGCAGCTAATACATAGAAGCGAATATCACAAATGCTCACAGGATCCTGCACCCACCCAATCAGCCAAAAATAGAAGCCGTAACCCAGCTACAACTCGGGAACATCATCAAGGCCCAGTGAGCCAACACGCAAAGCACCAGAAGAGGTGCTGCATGCCCCTGGCAGCATGGCTGCACCCAGAGCTGCCGGGTCACCCCCCTGGCACAAGGGTCAACTTCTTCGAGGCTCGACCTTATAGTCCACAGCATTTTGCATGTTGGTACCCCATGCGTTTAATGGAGAAAAAGTACTACAAGTCTGAGAATGCGAATGCTATTTAACAAGCACAAATAAAAAGAAGGGTATGTACATTTTGATTCAACCCTGGTAGTAATCGCAGTGGTTTGAAGCTGGATGAATGCCATGAAGCGCTATAAAGAGATGTGATCGATACAGCTAATGAAAATGTACTGGCAAGACGGAGGTGATGCCTTTGGCGTCAGTGCTGATGATGAGCTCACTAGGGGCAGGCACGTGACTTGTAGCAAGGCATCTCAGAGAGTCTAAAGTTCCCGTCGAGGGCGTTTGGGGAAGAAGGCTTCCCTAATTTGTTCAGCTGGGGGACAACTTCAAGGGACTCCACGGAGATAACAATGGCACCTTGTTTGCAAATGAGCACAAACAAGGTGCCACGTCCACTGGCCAGGCAGAAAATGAGATAGAAAACTGATAGGCTGAAAGCAGTGCTTTAAATGGAATAATAAATGAACGGGCCCTGGCTAGATGCCAAACAACATTTCATGGCAGAGCCTAAGAAGTCTCTGGCGCATGGCCTAAGAATCACAAGTAGCCAAGGCAAGTAGCCAAGGAACCTTTAAAAGATGAGTGGTCTATTTGTCTAAAGTTTGGTCTAACTTATTCTATTTCAGAGATAATCAGTTACAGCACTAACACATAGCAAGTAAGTGTTGGGTAAGAATTTCATATGTATGATAAATCTTTCTGACCCATGTCAACCGCAGAACATTTTGCTTAGACTTGGTAATTATTTTGCCTTGTCCCTGGGTGAGTGGGAATCTTTTTCCCCTCTCACCTAGACTTTTACTCTTTTTATGGGTGATCTTTTTATGTCTCTCCATAGTGTGTGCTTGGATTTATAGTTTCCTATAACTTTTGAGCTTATTTATTTATTTGTATTATTTTTTGTTTTCATTTGTATAGCGCAAACAAACCCTGAGGCATCAGGGCGCTGGATAGAACCAGTTACATATAGCCGGAGGCGGGCAGGCATAGTAGCATACAGAGTGATTACTTACAAGTTGAGAGTATGATACATAGTCTGCAAACATAATGAGATTCATAGTGGTTACATTACAAATGTAATTCCTATTCCATTAATTACAAAAGAAAAGGAAATAGAAAACAGGCAAAAAATGCACAGACGTTAGATGTTGAGCGTGTTACTTAAGCAGCCACGTTTTAAGGGCTTTACGGAAGGACCAATAGCGTAGGCTAGGTTGCCCCTTTAGGCTTCTCTTTGTAATTTCTCTTGTTATATCTTAGGTGAACTACTGTTCACAAGATGTAAAGTGGGATTCCTATCCCCTTTAACAATTTATATAGTGAGCCAGCACACCCCATCTTTGCTGCATTTTGTCAAAGGGTAAGTGGTCTCTGCTTTCCCGCTTTCCCGTGCTTCACAGCACTATTTTAGGGATAGTTTAATTTTAAATTTGCAATTCTCTGAGCTCCACTGTGCATTTGCCTCCTCTCCCCACCTCCATGTCCTGCTTCCTGTTTCTCCCCCTCTCCGGCCTGTGGACCAGCCCACAGCGTATCTGATTGGAGGTATTAAATTGGTTCTAGGCTCAAACAGGGCAGCCTCCTGCCAGGGCACCCTGGCTAAGGGCCGCAAGGCAAAGGGCAGCTCCTGTAGAAGCAGCTCCAGACCGTGTGTGCCCATGTTCAATGAGAAGCCTGCTGCCGTCAACCAGAAGTGGCTAACAAGGTAAGTGTGGTCTGGGTGGGGAGTACAGCAATTACTGTATTCCAAAACCCTACCAATATTCACACCTACACAATTTAGCACCTCAAAGTGATCAAGCTAGTAGCTAGTAGTCCCACCACTGCTGTGCACCAATTACTTAATTTCATTACATTTGCTGTTGTGCCAGCATTTTAGCCGCCTCTCCCTCTACCCAGCTATCCCAAACCTAGGTGTTACTGCATTTACTGTTGTGTCCCCATTTTGGGCATCTCACCCTCTATCCAGGTATCCAAAACCTAAGTGTTACTGCATTTATTGTTGTGTCCCTATTTTGGGCGTCTCTCCCTCTATCCAGGTATCCCAAACCTAGGTGCTACTGCATTTACTGTTGTGTCCTCATTTTAGGTGTCACTCCCTCTATCCAGGTATCCCAAACCTAGGTGCTACTGCATTTACTGTTGTGTGCCCATTTTAGGTGTCATTCCCTCTATCCAGGTATCCCAAACCTAGGTGCTACTACATTTACTGTTGTGTCCCCATTTTAGGTGTCACTCCCTCTATCCAGGTATCCAAAACCTAGGTGCTACTGCATTTACTGTTGTGTCCCCATTTTAGGTGTCACTCCCTCTATCCAGGTATCCCAAACCTAGGTGCTACTGCATTTACTGTTGTGTCCCCATTTTAGGTGTCACTCCCTCTATCCAGGTATCCCAAACTTAGGTGCTTCTGCATTTACTGTTGTGTCCCCATTTTAGGTGTCACTCCCTCTATCCAGGTATCCCAAACCTAGGTGCTATTGCATTTACTGTTGTGTCCCCATTTTAGGTGTCACTCCCTCTCTCCAGGTATCCCAAACCTAGGTGTTACTGCATTTACTTTTGTGTTCTAATTTTAGGCGTCTTTCCCTCTATCCAGGTATCACAAACCTAGGTGTTACTGCATTTACTTTTGTGTTCTAATTTTAGGTGTCTCTGTCATACCTCACATCCCCTCTTGGTCCCTGTGGTGAAGATTGAAAAGGATGCATGTGAGAAGGGTGCTTGCCTGTTCCAAAATGGTGCTGCCTTGTTCCCTTGTGGCTAACAAACATCAGCGATCTAGTTGTTTTCAACATTGCCGCCAACCAATGCATGACTAATCAGTATCATTCAGTCCCTGGTATAAAGCAGACTGCAGCTTGACCCCAGTGTGTTGCTTCTTACTTGAACCATGCTTCTGTATGTTTTCTTCTTCCCTGAACCCTTTCCTATCTTTGCTTCTTGACTACTCCTTACTCAACTATTCTTGACATTCTACTTTATATTGTGTCTCTTTCTCTTTGCCTTGGAGCTTCGTGGGACGTCAGGAACCTCCTGTGGATTTCGTCCTTCATCTCTCTCCCTACGCAACTCGTGCCTCATTAGGTGCCAATTTCCCCTTTGTATTACTCGTGAAGTCTGCACTGCCATTTCTTCATTGTGGAACACACTGAACGTTCTGTTTGCTCATCGCGATCTTTCTTGTCACGCTACAGGTTTCCAAGAGCGCGTTTACCTCCTGCCGCATAGGCAACTTCTCTGCCTGCCACTGAAACATTTTGTGTACACAGATAATTCAGCGCGACTATTCGTGCCATGTTACTGGATTCCCAGAACACGTTTACCTTCTGCTGCATACACGACTCCTCTGCTGGCTCCTGATACCCCTAGGGCTTATTGCTTCTCTAGAGCAACCTCCTTGCAGCACACGTCAGGTTTCCCAGGGCGCGTTAAATGCTTACTTCATCCTGCGCACAGAAAGTTAGCTCATTCTCCTTCCAGATATATTACAATCCCTGGAAGATACACCATCATAGGAAACTGAGAAACATTTCAGCAGCCTTTTTACGGATTTGCTTCACTGAATCAAACAAAGTCCAGTGGTTGCGTTTTCTTCCCTAGGAAGGTTTCCCAAGCTTCACTACAGTCACTGTGTGTCACCCTTACAGGGCTTGAGTGGAGTCAGGGAGGCCTATCCACAGCCCTCCCTTACAAGAGCTTTGATCTCAGGTGAGTGTTCATTGTGGGGTTATATTGAATGCTTATTGTACTGCAGTCCTGTTTACAAATCTAACAGTCTCTCTCTTTATCCAGGTATCCCAAATCTAGGTGTTACTGCATTTACTGTTGTGTCCCCATTTTAGGCGTTTCTCCCTCTAAACAGGAATCCCAAACCTGTGTGTTACTGCATTTACTGTTGTGACCCCATTTTAGCCGTTTCTCCCCCCATCCAGGTATCACAGACCTGGTTGTCCCTTCATTTTCTTTCCTGTATCTAAAACTGTAGGGGTTTCTCCCACCTGCCAGCTGTCTCAAATCTAGGTGCTTCTACGTGTAGCTGTGTCGTAATCTTAGACTTTCCTCTTTGAACCTAGGTGCACCCCCCTCTGACCCTTAAACCCAAGGTACTATAGTCAGTAGCGCCCTAGTCATCAGGCTGCTCCCTGCTGCACCACCCATACATGTGTTATCTCTAACTTAAGGGTTCATCCTATCCACGAGATAGGCACAATGCCCAACACCGCCCAAATCAGAACTGCACACTGGTATGCTAGTATGCTTAACGACACACACAACACCCAACCCCAGCCCTCTCCCACTCACAGCCCAACCCCCAACCCTCCACCTGGTCACGCAGCCCCCTAGCCGCCCTCCAAAACTCTGAGGTATACGCCCCACCCCCACCCTCGTCCAATCCCTCCTCTTCCCCCATGCTCCAACCTCCACATAGATCTCACTCCGCCCAAGCCAGAGCGGCACGTTGGAGAGCTGAAGTTCAAAACAGTGATTCCCTGAACATCCCGATACCTCCACCCACCCAGTTCCACCAGCCCTCCTACTCAAACTCCACTATAGGCACCTCACCTGTACCCGCACGTTCTTACCTCCACCGAGTAATCACACAGGTGCTGCACTGCTTCAACTATAGTGATGACATTTTGGTGTGCGGGTCCACAGCTGAATAACACGACCAGGTGCTTGAAGAGGTGTGTGTTGTACTGCAGGCGGCAGGCCTGACACTCAATCGAGAGAAGTATGCGTTCCACATGGCACATTTAAAGTTCTTTGGCCATATTTTCTATAAAAATGGACATGAGCCGGATCCAGGAAAAGTGAAAGCCATCTCCAAAGTCTCAGCTCCTGAAGATGTGAGTGATGTTTGCTTATTCCTAGGGATGGCCAGTTATTGAAGTAGGTAAGTTTGACACTTTGCCTCCACAATCACGCCATTGAAAGACCTCACGAAACACGCAATGCCATTTCACTGGTCACGCGAGAGCAAAGAGGCATTTCATCAGATTAAAGGTGACATTGCATCCGCGGTTCACATGGTGTATTTTGATCCGTCACTAGAGATGGAACTGATGGTAGACACCAGCCCTGTGGGAGTAGGGGTCATTCTAGTGCAACTCAGACTTGGGAAAGAGTCACCGAAAGCAGCCATTGCTTATGCCAGTAAGACCCTGTCAGAAACAGAAAGATGCAATTCACAACTGGAGAAAGAGGGATTGGCTGTGGTCTGGGCGTGTGAATATTTTCACGTTTCTTCTTGGCAAAACATTTACAATAGTGACTGAGCATCGAGCACTAATCACTGTATAAGGAAACCCCAAGTGCAAAATGCCCCCCAGAATGGAGAGATGGGGTCTCTAATTACAACAATACGATTTCAACATCATACACAATCCCGTAAAGGAATACAATCCAGCTAATTTCATGTTGCGACACCCGCTTCCAGACCAGGTGAGAGACCCGTCTTTAGCAGAGGAATACATTAATTTCATCACACAGAAACTCCCGCTCAACTGGGGTCAGTGACAGTGGGCCTCATTACGACCCGGGCAGTAAGGGATTACCGGTACTGGTAAGGGCACTGGTGCCGGTAATCCCTTAACGCCCAATTACGAGGTCCCTTTGCGGGTCCCTACCATAACGGGTGGTTTTACCAGCTGTTAAGGAAGTGACCCGCAAAGGGACCTCGGAGGTAATTACGGTACCACAATTTGCGGTGCCGTAATTACCGCCTTCCCCATTTCCATTGAGCCCTATGGGGGCAAGAATGGGAATGGGGAAGGGCCAATGTTGAATGGGGAATTACCGCCCCGCCAACCTTGGAATGGGGCGGTACTTCCGCCATTCACCATGGCAGAATCCGGTGTCAACCATGGCGCTAATAGCGCCATGGTTAACGCCTGGGTCGTAATAAGGCCCAATGAGTCTTATCTGAAAATACACGGGGAGTAAAGCCACATTACAAAAAATACAAAGTTTGATTGAATCCAGGAGATGGAGTTCCATTGTGCTGGCAATGGAAAGAAATGGGAGAAACTTGGTAGATAGGTTGGCATTCAAACAGAAAAAGGATGAGCTAGCAGTGTCGGAGGAAGATATTATCATGAGAGGAACATGAAAACATACTCCCTCTGAGCTCCGACAGCAGGTTGTGAATCTGGCTCATGTAGGCCACCGAGGAGTTGAAGCCACCAAACAGCACATCAGAGACGCCATCTTGTTCCCAGGGATCAATGCCATGGTGAAAAAGACCATCAGGGAATGTCATCTATGGTTACATGTGATTTGATCGAATTACAAAACAACTAATCAATTTTTACCTAATGAAAAACACCTAATACCAAAATATCGAATTTTGTTTTCGTTGTCTTGTTGTTTCAAAGTACTACACGGATGGAAAAACCAAAGCCCCTCCGGATGTCAGAGTTACCGGAGGCAGTATGGAGTCAATTGGCGATTGATTTCTTTTGGCCTTTTGCAGGGGGAAAATACTGGCTCCTGATCATAGATGAGTATTCCCGATTCCCAGTGGCGCAGATGGTGTCATCCACATCCGCCAGTATGATAATACCTGAATTGGACAATATCTTTTGAGAGTGTGGGGATCCTAGAAGTAATCAAATCGGACAGCGGTCTCCGATTCGGCAGGGAGGAGTTTGCTTGGTTTATGCAAAACATGGAGATCAGGCACAGGAAGATAACTTCTCCAAGGCCCCAGGCCAATGGCATGATTGACAGGTTCATGGGCAGCCTCAAAAAGGTCCTGCAGCAAAACGAACTGTGCAACATGTCACTCAACCAGGCGCTCTGCAACATGCTGCGCAATTATAGAAACTCACTGCATAGAACCACAAGCAGGTGTCTGGCTGAGCTACAGTTCGGTAGGAAAGTAAGAACCCGACTTCCACACCTGTCAAGCATGGATAAAGCCGGCAATCAGGAGCTGGTCCTGGTGGATCAGAGATGCAAACTGCGCTTGAAGGCGTATGCCGACCAAAGAAGGCATAGTTGGGCCATATATGCAGAATGGTGATCACGTGTTAGTGTGCCGCGACAAGAAATGAAAGCTCAGTGCTGATTTGAACCAGTGCCCATGAAAGTCACACAGGCAAAGGGATCCATGATAACGGCAAGATCCCTCAGTCCGGTGGTCACTGGGAATTTGTCTCATTTCAAGAAATGTTACGAGACAACCACTGAAGGAGGAAAGGGTGACACCTCTAGGGACTGCGTGTGCAAGAACAGCAATCAATGGAAGAAAGTATTCGGGGGGACTCAAGAGTCACAACCTGTCCATGCATTAGAAAGCCAGTGCGGCTGATTGAAGAAATCTAGACGCGCCTGGATCCAGACCAGGAGTGAAAGGCATTTATTTTGTTCGGAAGATGTCGTGTCCGGGTGCCGAGCGAGTTCACACTGGCGAGCATCAGGACACATGTAGGAGTGTCAAGAGACAGCTCCAATGAACAGCTATGCTGCCGACGAATGCGCATTGGGGAAAGGGAGACAGCGTTCATTGCGTGCCTAAAGGAAAAATAAAGAAGGGCCTGTGTGTTCGTTCGCATGTGAGCCAGCGCTGGTGTGCAGAGTGTAAGAAGGAGTGGTGTCCTATTGTGCTGAGTGTGGAGCTCATGTTGGGCCATGCAAAGCGTAAAATGTACGCATAAATAGTTTACGCTTGCATTTTGCTCCACACCTGATTTTCATTCATTTATGTGGTGGAGAGTGTGCATAGAACCGAATATCCGTTCCCTCATCCTCTCCGTCATACACATGTGATAGCATGGTGGTATAAAAGCGTGTTCTCCCATGGATTCATCTGCTTTTTACACCAGCCAACAGCTGGCAGATTCTGTAGTGGCAAAAGTGTAAATGGCAGGTGGCATTTAATGTCTTTCTACTGGGAAATGCAAAGACAAAGGCATGCAGTTGATTGCACCTACATCTACACCTTTGTTTTGCACTTCGTAGTGCAAATGACAAAAATTGAAGGTAAATGCAAATATGGGTGCTCCCATTTTTGTTATTTTTTTAGGGACTTTATTAATCCCTGTGTGGTGTTTCTTCGCATGCCTGTGATTCCTGTTTCCTCCTCCGCTTCTGTGTTTTTGTCAATGCAGTCTCCCTTCCCGTTTGTTCCATGTGGCCTCTTCCCCCCCCCTTGCATGGACTGATTGACTAGTTTTCGAGATTGCCCTGGACGCCTCTATTTTGCCTCCAGGTTCGGCACTGCTGCATAGTTCGACTTTGCACTGCCTTAGGTATTGGCCACCGCTGCGGGTTAGGAGTACACCACCACGCTGCATGTCACCACCACGCTGCATGTCACCACCACGCTGCATGTCATCCGTTGTTTTTGTTTGGTTGTTCCTTGGCTCAGAACTCTTCCCGCATCTGCGTTTCTGGGGATATCTTCACTGTTCCTTGGGCCTGGAACTGGTAATCCTTACCTCTGGGAACAGCTTTCCTTATGGGATTGTCCAGGTATATGGAACTGTGGACCCTACGGAATTGTGGAAGTTCTGAGACGTTTCATGTTTGATGTTTTTGGACATTAGACGGATCTTGCCTCTCTGTCAGGTCCTATATGCTACTACCAGGAGCCACGCAGCTATTCCCCCCTTTTCCCTCAAGTGTCTGGCTGATGTGACTCTGTTTCTGTCCCAGGTATTTTTGCCTTCCCTGGCATGTTGAGCAAGTACCTGATACGGATTTTGACTGCCCACTAATGTAAACATAATCGTCCCGTTCCCATGGGCCGGGTAGGAGTTGGGGTGCTATCCTTCTCCCCACCTTCTGTTTTATTCACTCCATTGTGCATTGCTGCAAAAAGGAAAGGACTGGAAAACAAGCCTTCTCGGTGTATGCCCCAAGACTATGGAACCTCCTCCCCTTAGCATCAGACTCACCCCCACATTCCTACAATTCAGAAAAGAACTCAAGACCCACCTCTTCAAGGAGTCTCTCCCGTTCAACACCTAGGCCATCACATCGGCCCTCACGCCACCTGACATGCTAGACGCCGCCGACCCTCTCCTCCCCACCACCCCGTACAGCTGTACCCCTCCTCTGTGTCCTCTGTATCCCAACGCCCCGCTGTATATCTGTTCTTTTGTTACATCTGAAAAGTGCTCTGTTATGCGTCTGTACTGTTGTATACCACTGTAAAGTGCTCAGTAAAGTGCTCCACTGCTTCTCAAAGCTAGGTCCGCACTCAATAAATACCATAAGAATAGTAATAATAATAATTGTGGGGTTTGTGGCCCTCAGAGTGGTGGCAAAGACCAGAAGGTGCATGAGGGGTGCTTGAAGAGCTTCAGTTTCAGCCACTCTCCTGGGTGGGCTAATTATCTGTATGCATTTCACACTCCAAGCACAGCTCTATCCTTGGCGTCATGTGCCTAAAATGATCACCAGGTTGGCAGAAGTGAGATCACACAAACGCTGTCCTCTAAATGACATCACAGGAAGTGATACCGTGGGATGTGCAAGAGATCTTTAATAAAACCCTTCAGATGCAGCATGTCACTAAAGAGTCATTGATTATAGATACCAAAGACCCTTCTCTTCAAGGAATGGTTCCTCTTGAACAACTAGGTCCAGCCCCGCCCGCCAACCCACTCCTAACCTTGGAGTGGTCGATCTACCTCCTTGTTTGCTCCCCTGGATGCTTGTAGATCTCTTGCTGCTAAATTGGCCGACCTCCCCGTCCCCCGTTGCTAGCTCCCTGCTCCCCTGTATCTCTGCTTCCCTCACTGTGTTCTTCCCCCCTATGGTTGAAAGCGCTCCCTTGCTTCCTGAAGCCAGGCCCACATTCATTAAATACCCTAATAATATTAATAATACAATATGAGCGACTAAAATTAGAAAAAATCAGATGACGCACTCATTTTTAATTCATTGGATAACTATATCGATTGGATAAATCTCAGTGGATATAAAGCATTCCACATAGTTGGGTGGAGGAAGGAGATTGCTACTTCTAGATTTGTACCGGTCTTCTTTCTTGAGACCGTACGTTGTTCTAACAGGAGCCTCAGTCTACCGATTGGTATCTTAAGCCGCAGCACCACAAGCCTTCTGCTACCAGGCTACTTCCCCATCGCTGACCCTCAAGAAAAGACATCGCTATGCCCCTGAATCTACACGACTGCCACCCGATAGCTCAGGAATGATCAAGACAGTCACACCAGCAATACAATTGACTTAGGCAACACCGCGTGTAGAGGAGGTTCAAAGAAGCACCCGAAGGACATCCAGGTTCCTCAAAACCGTGCCAACAATATGATATGAGTTGCAAGTTGCAACCACAATAAACCTATCCAAAAGCCCTACACTGGCTCACAGGCGAGCAAAGAGTCCGCTTATTCACTCTACACATCCCCAGTAAATCCTAACCCTAAGCACATACTGTGCCAACGCTGTGACCCAAACAACCATCCCCACTCCAGATAGGATGACCAAAGCACTCACTGGCACAATGGCACCATATGCCTACGTCTGGGCTCGTCTTCATTTACAAATGATTGCCTTGGGCCCTCAAGTCAGTTTGATGTATCAGAATGCATATGTTTGTACAATAAAAACACAAAGCTGGAAAAGTTGTGTCCCACTGAGATGACGTCATCTGGTCACCCTTATTCCAGGTGCAGTCCTGCTCAGAGCAGCCGGCAGTGAACCCTAGGGATAATGTGAGGTAAGAACCTTCCATTGTGGTGGACCTTGGTGTCTCGGAGGCATGCCTCAATTGGTCTCGAACCCTAACAACACCTCAAAAGGTTTAAAAGGAAATTGGGACTAAAACTGTTCTTTTATATGAAGGCCTGTGGGGAAGTTACAAGTACTTGCTTTTTCTGGGGCGATATGTATGTGCCATGGCAGTATCAGTAAACACAGGAAATGATACTACTGGTAGTAGAAGGCTGGTGGTGCTGGGACATACCAGTAGAGAGTGCTTGATGGAAATAGACTGAGCCTCCAGTGAGAGCTATTCATTCGTAGATCTGAAGGAACAGGAATGTGGTCGCCAAAAAGCAAGTGTAGGTTTGTATGTGTATGGACTGGGTCTTATGTAGCTGGAACCTAATTTTTTAATTTGTCATTGTATTGGTTTATTAAAACCTTATACAAAACATTAGCATAAATACACGGTTATAAGATATACAAGACACACAAACCTACTTATAGAGCGACCCGAGTGGACTGACCTATAGGGAACTCTGGAGATCTCCCTGTACGCCTCTGCCCCCTGGCCCTCTTTTGTGTGGTATTTCCAAAGGGTTGTGCTGGCTGAAAATGTGTATTATGAGCCACTTTTGAAAATGATTTCCAGGGCCTCTTGTGGATCCCAGTCCAACCTTGAAAGCAACGGAGTGCTGTACAACAAGGGGACACAGCACCAGGGCACAGCAGCATGCATACAATTTGACTGGTAGACTATTAAGGATACATTTAGGAGGACATAGAGAGGGGGGTGTCTGGGGGGCGGGGCGGGGTGGAGGGGGTTCCATGCAGGGGATGCAGGTTACGGAGTGTAAGGCAGACCCAGCCTTCATTCATTTGTTAGTGAACCTGCAGCTGTGCTCTTGTTGCATTCCTGCGAGTTTCACATGATCTGATGTTCCTTCTTTTAATATTTACACATTTTTATTGCGAAGAGTAAAGGTGAATATAAAACAGTCACATGAACATATCACATTGAAAGCAAGCAAAGGAGGGGCCCTACAGAAACCAGGTAGCACTGTTAGTACACATGGGGCCTCATTACACGGATGGCGGTGAACCAATGGTTGAAATCAGAACCCGGAACTCTAAGAACTGGAGGAGGGAGACCAGTGCCTTAGGATAGTGCCACCAGGGGGTGCAGATGGAAGCGGGCCCAGGGGACCAGAAAGACACAAGAGGCCACATGCCCCTGCACCACCTGGAGATCCCTCACTGAGGCCCAGGGACGTTGAAGGACCTTGGAAAGGACAGCCTGGAGATGGAGCACCCTGGCCAGGGGGAGGAGGATCTTCCGACCAGGGGCGTTGCTAGGGGGGGGGCTAAGGGGGCTATAGCCCCTCATCTTTTGGTTGTAGCCCCGGATAGAATCTCAGGAGCTACAGCCAAAAGACTAGCTAGTCCCCAGTCCCAACAGTTCGGACATCAGATTAGCCCCGGGTCTTTTCCAGACCTAGCAACTCCCCTGCTTCCGACCCCTTGTGTAAAACTGAGCCCCAATGAACACCAGTTCTTGGGGTGGTATCAGCTGAGATTCTCCCCTGTTGAGATGGGACGGGTGAATGGGAACATGATAGTAAGCATCCTAGAGATCCAAGGAGACCAGCCACCCCCCCCGCCGGACCAGAGGAATGATCTTCTGCAGCCTCTCCATCCGGAACCAATCCCCCCCCTTACAAACGTATTGAGGTCCTTCAAGTCTAAAATCAGGCATAGATTTCCCAGGGGCTTCAGAACCAAGAAGACCTGGGAGTAGAACCCCAGCCCCCACTGGGCACTAGGCATGTGCACAATGGCCCCCTTGAGCAGAAGCTTGGCGATGCCTGATGATATGGCAGCCTTCTTGACTGGGTCCTTGGGCAGATTAGTCATGGTCAAAGAGGACTGAAGAGAAGGGGACAGAAATTCGATCTGGTAACCTTCCCGGACAGTCTGCAGGGCCCAAGTATCAGAGGACTTATTTTTCCACACTAGCAAAAACTGGTGGAGCTGACCACCCTACTGGCCAGGTAATTGTCAGGGATTTTGATGGGCGACAGTTGGCTTTGAACCCCCAGGACAGGGACGGAAGCAATGAAAAGGACTGGACCTGCCATTAGAGCCCCGGCTCTGAGGTACAGCCCTTGAAGACCATCCACCATGGTTGCATGGTGCACCATATGCTGCAACAGGTCTGCATGCTTATCTGCACGGAACACCTGGTACATCTTGTCTTCCGGTGAGTCTCCAGAAAGCTTACCGCCCACGAAAGGAAACTTAAGAGCCATCGGATTAGCAGTCCTGCAAATGAAGATGACGTTGAGCCAAAATGCAAGCCCCCATGGCCGTGGCAATGCCTCTGACGCCATCAAAGGAAAGATCTGAAAGGAGCTGAACTTGCTGCTGCATGTCAGCAAGCAGCGGAGCACAATCAGCACCATCTTTCATCGCCTCACAGAACAGCCTGAAACCCGCCAAAACTGTCTCCACCGTTTAATAGCCATAGACATAAGCCAGCAGCGCCAGATGAGAACCCACATGAGCCTTCTTCAGCGCGTCATTCGGCCTATGGTCCACTGCGTGCTGAAGAGCTGTATCCTCCGCAGCCATGGAGGAACGTCCCACCAAACATGCTAAAATATTTTCCACAGACACTGCCTCAGGAAGGAAGTCCTCCGCCCCCTTCATCGGAAAGAGACGGCCCATGAAGCGAGGCATGGAGATGTGCTCGGGGTCCCACCACTCCGGCAACACCTTAGCCTGAATAGCCGAGATCAGGAGAAGACCCAGCTTCAGGCGTGTTTGTACCACCAGATCTAAGGGTTGAAGAGCACTCCCACTCCACAGGGTCCAAAAACTTGGAAAGTACAGCATCCACCTCATCTCTGGACAGGAACTTTCCTTCAGCCTCCTCGTCGGAATCTGAACCAACCGATGAAAAGAGTGAGGCAGAGGAGGCAGAGGAGGAGAAGGAAGATGAAACAGAAGAGGAAGGACTGGACCGAGGTCTGTGCTTCCACCTGGCCGCTTCATACTCCTCAATGGCCTTCTTCATGAGATCTTTAATTTCCCTCTCGGACAAAGTAAACTTCAACGCCATAGCTTTTTATGCTTCTTCCTGGCCTGGTGATGGTCAGGACTGACCGAGTCCCCAGACGAGTCCAAATGCTTCAGTTTAGCCGACCATTTCCCCATCTGGGCAGCAAAGCAGGAAGATACACAAGTCTTCAGCCTGCCGGCATGCAACTCGTCTCCCAGCAATAAAAGGAAACAGGAACAAGAGAGAGACAGACAGACAACCCGCCAAGATGTGCAGGCCTGGACCCCGCCCAGTCCCAGGCACAAAGGGAGGAAGCAGGGAACCCATGTCCGACCCCGCTTCAAACCCTGCAAGCAAACTGGCAGAGGCCCCGGCCCCAATTAGGCAGCGGCACGAGCAGGAAGGAGGGGAACCGGCACAATGGAACACCTGCACTCGGGAAACCTCCACGACCCAATCATCAGGACCAAGAAACAGGCAGCCACACGTCTGCGACCGCAGAGGGCTGTGGTCCGTCCCACCTCCCCACACCGTGACATCCCGCCATGACCACAGGACCCCAAGCATGGGGTTAGGAGCCAAATAAACAGCCTGCACCACTGGTTCCCAGGCCCAGCAGGTGATCCAGGGCACGCATCCATGGTCAACCCAACCCCAAGCCCCGCAGGGAGCCCGGGAGCCACCATTTTACCAGGAGCACGTCGCTGACCCCGCTGGAGACGTGACCCGGAAGACACGGCAACGTCGCTCCCAAGAGCCCTGCTCCCAGATGATCCAATCCCTGTCAGAGACAGGAGAAAAAGAACTGAGTATTGTGGGTAAGTAGAAGGTTTATACCTCCAAAAAGAAAAATGTTTCCTGTATGGGAGGCAGAGCCTAATAGGTGAGTACTGGGACGAGAAAGAGGGACGTGGTAATGTCACTTTCACTGTGGAGGCATAAATCCTGGATGGGGGTGTGGTGGCCAAGATGAGGCCCCCTCGGCCAGCCTCAGTTTGCAGCAAATAAGGAGATCAGACAGCCGGGTGGTAAATCAAGCTTCATGTATTTATATCATAAATACACAGCATACAGAGTTAACAGCAGGGAAAAACAGCATGCAGCATGCAAGTGTTCGGGCACAAGGTGTAGTACCCATAGAAGGAAGCGTGCCTAACGTTGTGAAAGAGATCAGAGCGTGTGAAACAAAGGCGGTCGGTATCTTCAGTGGTAAAGTATTTGCGTAGCTGGGGTAGAACAGTACGGAGAAAGAATGCGTCATATTGGGACACAAAGAGTCGTTAATCCGGAGATCATAACACCATTGAGCAATGTTGAATGGGGCAGGGATGAAGGGAATCCCCCCACTGGCGTACATAGGAGTATGCGAGCATTTATAGCAATCAGAAGCATTCATTCGGTCAGCCTATGCCCAAGAGAAGTTGAGTAAGGTGTTGGTGTCTGGGTGTAAGATGAGGTATGTATGGTAGAGTTGAGCAAATATCTTGGTAAGAAACAGCAACATGTTGAAAATACTCCACATACACTAATGTAGTAACAGTAATATTCCTAGCATTAGCAGTCCAACCCTACAGAGATGGGGGCCTTATGCCCAAAACTTCCAAAGAGTGTCCATCGTCACCGGGCCCGGTAGGCAGGAGAGAGGATAATGTAAAAGTTCAGGATCCCCGTAAGGGTGATGCTGACAGATACGTGGGGCTGAAGAAACTTTTGAGAGCGATGGGCCACCTGCCGGGGACAAGTGTAGCAAAAACTTTGAGAGCGATGGGCCACCTGCCAGAGACAAGTGCAGCAAAAACTGTCATTAAGCACTGAACATTAAACATTCGGCTTTGAGTGTACCAGTGTTTTCCACATTCAGATCGTGCTTCACTGCTACAGCGAAGATATTGTCATGGGCAAATACAGAGGCACTGCTCTGCTCTGCTCTGCTATACTATGGGACACTATCTGTTTCTCTATTTGCCTGCCACAAACTGTACACAAACCTGTAATACTATTTATCTCTCAGTAAATGGCTAATCAAAAATAACAAACCCTTACATGCAAGATAGCTTGCTGTACTCAATATTAGGTTTTCAATTTTATCTCTACACCGAAGCCAGCATCTAGCACCTAGAAGCCCACAACAGACGGACCGCAGACCGACACACGACGAATGCTCTAAACAGAGCTGAATCTCTCTGGTGTGCGGCTATCATATACAATTACTCAACACAAAACATCAGGGCGTGTAAGGAGATAGAGAGAAAACAATTAGACATGGCAAAACAACTTTAGTCATAATATAATGCAGTGCCTAGAAAACATAGTGCCATAAGCAGGTTGATATTTACCACTCTGTCTGAGGAAAATCAAAACGGGTTCACGGTCATGCACTGTGACAGAAATATTCAGGAGGCCACTTCCCAATCACACCACCGAGTTTGGCATCTTTGCAGATAACATGTGTGCCAATGCTTGTTAATAGCACCCTCAATATGATGAGGACCTAATGTAGTCAGCCAGCGGTGATGATCGATGGCAGTCCCCAGAAAAACTCCTGCGCAGTCCTCACCAGAGATCATGGCACTATTTCTGTGGTGGCCAATATAAGGCCCCCTCGGCCAGCCGCAGTTTGCAGCAAATAAGGAGAACAGACAGCCGGGTCGTAAATCAAGTTTCATGTATTTATATTGCAAATACACAGCATACAGTTATCAGCAGGGAATAACAGCATGTAGCAGGCAAGTGTTCGGGCAGTCGGTACAAGGAGCTCTCTCTCTCTCGTCCCCCCTTCCTGCACCGTTATGTAGCATATCATAGGCAAACACTAATATGTTTCTGTACTATCACAATGGGGGTGTTTCTTGGCACAACATTACAGACAGTAGGCAAGAGCTGTCAACATCTTCCCTGTGACCTTGTGACGCAGTTCTGTGGGGACATTGTGTTGTATTATGAATAAGCAGCATTCACAGAAGCCTCTTTTTTTGACTGTTCCTATACTTTTATTTTAAAAATAAACCATTCCGGAATGTTTTCCTTTTACTACAAGCCCAATGTAGGAGCCTGAAGCGCCCGGGAGCGCTACAGTCCTGTCCCATCCAAAGAGTACTTGGCAAGCGTATGGGAGGAGGGACAACGTTCTGCATATTAGAGCGCTCAAATCTGGAGGACAGTGCTGCGCCAAGAGAGCCCCTATTTACATGCATGGCAAATACTGTGCTATGAAATGCGAGTGTAAGCATTCCCCAATGCAGCGTTGAAACGAGGGACAGGATCAGCTGACTGTCATTTTGATACGAAGGAAGACGCGCAAGACTTCATGGCCGCCATCTTAAAGACAGGCAAATTAGTAGACATAACGTTTTGTATGCACGCCACCATTTTGACGTCAGGCGTGCCAAGAGAACTGCAAATTGCTGCATTCTGCAGGTGTAAAACACTTGAAAAACAGAAACTCCATAAAAAAGTTGATGATATCATTGGGGTTGCTGACCAGTATTTTGTGCTGAAAACCCATATGGTGTTCTCTGGTGTTTAACTAGAGTGAAACAAGAATCATTGAAACATGAATACACCTGGTCGTGCATTATTTCTGGTGTACCCAGGAGAGACAAATGTCAAGTGGGCAGACTGGAAAGATAGCTCCATTAGATATCTGCATGGGGTATATGGCAGTAACTTTGCTGCTGACCGCAAGGACTCACTATTATTTCATTGGCTGGGTCAGGAAGTTCAGACGATATTTAAAGAGCTTCCAGGGTTGCTTGGTCATGAAGCAGAAGGTTTGAATATATTTGAACAAAGCCTGTTGAAGCTAGACAAACATTCTGTTTTCAAGGAAAACACATTTTTGGCAAGATACCACTTTGCCATAAGGGATCAGAAGATTGGAGAGACAACAGAAGAGTTTGTTACTGCTCTCCACCGTTTGGCCATCAGGTGTGACTACACTCATTGTAGAGACAAGCATATTAGAGCTCAAATAATGATTTGATGCACCAATCACAAGATAAGGGAAGCTTTGTGATGAGAAGGAACGAGTGGTGTCAACTTCTCATTGGAGCGGGCAATTGACATTGCGAAAATGGTAGAGCAGACAGAGAAATGCATTAAGGTTTTAGATTCAGAACCTACAAAGAATGTCAGTGGCTCAGCAAACGTGGTGGACCAAAATACATTTTGAAAAGCACAGAAGATCCGAGAAGAGACAAAACAAGTGAACAATATCAAACGGTTCCCAAGCAACGGGTGGAAGGAAGACCACCGTTTGTCAAGAGATGCTATAGATGTAGATGTGGAAACCCGGATCACTTGGCTAGTGACAAACAATGTTTTGCACATCACGTGATATGCAATGACTGTGGAAGAAAGGGCCACATGGCTCGCTGGTGCAGGCATTGGAATAAGACTGGTAGTGTCAGAATGGTACAGGATTGTACAATCTTTTGGCAGTCTGAAGGGAATGATAATGTGGAAGAGACGTGTGTGGTGAATGCTGTTAATGGAATGCCTAGATGAATCAAACCACACGCAGAGATATCAATCAATGCAGTTCCAGTGAAACTACTGATAGATAGCGGGGCAGATTATACCCATGTAAATATGGAAACGTGGAAGGAAAAATGTAACTCTTGTGAACTACAAGAGGCTAGCGTGAGTGTCCATACATATGGGGATGTCCCATTGACATAATAGGGGTATTCTGGGCCCAATTCAGGTACGGTGGGAGTAGCGCCCAAGGTATAGTTAGAGTGACATCCAAAGGAGGGAATTTACTATCCTCTGATACCCAGGCAAATCTGGGGTTGAAACTTGATCCTGACAAACCTTTGCAAGCAATTGTAGTGCAGAGGGCTGCAGCATCTGTGTAATCTGTTCAGGTGACGGGGACAGAGGTGGACAACATGTCTCTAGTTAAAATGCTTTCAGAGGTCTTTGCAGAAAGGATGGGGTGTCTTGAGGGATTTGTCCATTTTTATCGAGTTGAGACCTGGGGCTATACCAATAAGATCGAGAGCACGCACCATACCACTTGCTTTATGGGAGGATGTGGAAAATGAGTTGAAAAGGATGATGAATGAGAGCATACCTGAGGAGACGGATGCGGCTGAATAGATAAGCCCAATTGTGGCAGTGCGCAAGCCCAACGGTAGTTTCAGGTTATGCATTGACCTCAAAGGCCTCAATAAAAGTGTAAAACCAGATAGATTTCCAGTTCCAAAAATGGACGATTTGTTGGTCTGAGTCGGTGGGACTGAACTTTTTTCAACCCTTGATTTAAAGGCAGCTTACCATCAAGTTAAGTTACATCATGACTCCATAGATGTTACTGCCTTCACAACTCCTTTTGGTCTATATCAGTGTAAGAGGATGCCGTTTGGATTGGTGTCCGCGTCAAGTGTATTCCAAAGGCTCATGAATAAGTTGTTGAATGAAGAGGATCATGATGTGCGTTTAAAAGAAGTATTGATAAGAATAGCAGAGGCATGTTGGACCATTTCACTGGAGAAATGTAAATTTAAGGTTGCAAAAGTTCAGTATTTGGGGTATTCATTATCGGTGGATGGGGTGAAACCTAAACATGCAACCTTGGCGGCAATAATGGAGATGAATGCCCCGAGAGGTAAAAAAGGAGTCATTGTACCTGGGGTTGGTTGAAATCTATGGAAAATTTGTGAAAGATTTGGCTCAGAGGACAAAAAACCTTGGTGAAGAAAGGTGTGAGATTTTCTAGGTGTGAACGATGCAATGATAAATTTGAAGACATAAGGAATACTTTAGTGAGTGCGCCCATTTTAAAGGAATGTAAGGATGATTGGGATGTGGAGTTATATACTGATGCAAGTGAGAGTGGACTTGGATGTGTTCAGATACAGAGAAAAGGGCATGAGTTGCACACCATTGCCTTTGCATCACGTGTCTTTAAAGACGCAAAGAGATGATATTCGGTTGTTGAGAAGGATGTTTTGGCCTGTGTGTGGGGAATTGAGAAATTCCGCAAGTTTGTATGGGGGAGAAAATGTGTTGTGGTAATGGATCACAAACCATTGGTGTGCATTTTTTAAAGATGGAATTTCAAGGGGATTGTTAGGTGGATTTCTTCTCTTCAGGGGTTGGACATGGAGGTGAGACATGTGAAGGGTGAGCATAATGTTATTGCTGATGCGTTGTCGCGTAATCCCACAGAGGAGAATGACATCATGGTGTTTTGGAAAGAGGGGGAGGTCTTTGTGAACTGTAAGGTTGCCAAGGAAAATGGCTTTAGAGAAGAGGGAAATAAGGATGCAGTATTCAAAACAGTGTTGGAATACGTTCAGGAGGGCTGGCCCGTTGAAGAGGTGGATGAAGAGTTGAGGAGTTACAGGAGGATGAGACAAGAATTGAGTGTGGAGAAGGACTATTGTCAAGGGGGGAGCGATTAGTGATGCTGGAGGGCATGAAAAGAGTGGTGTTGGAGATTGCTCATGAGGGTCATTTTGGTGTCAGTAGGACAAAAGGTCTGAAACAGCAAGATTTCTGCTAGCCTGGGATTTACAACTATATTGAAATGTTTGTGAAGTGTTGTGAGGTGTGTTTGAATAGTGATAAACCTCTCTCTATGTACTAGGGTTCCACCTATGAAGATTGTGGGGCCACCCAGTTATGTTTGGGATGCCGTGGCTGTGGATATTTTGGGTCCTGTGTCTGTGAGGGGTGCCCGGGGAACGTATTTAACTATTTTGATGAACTTGTTGTCAAAATTGCCTGGGGTGTGCATTGTGAGGGACATTAGCTAGCGTGGGATAATACATTTCTTGGAGTCAGTGTTCTGGAGAGAAGGATTTACCAAGGAGAATTGTGTCAGATAATGGTCCCCACTTTGTGGGTAGCGAGATGCAGGCATTTCTAGATGATGATGGCATTGAATACTCTACCACGGCCCTTTATAATCCCAAAGGCAATGCCACAGTTGAAAGATTCAATTGAACGTTGATGGTAATTAGGTAATTAGTATTTCAATAGCATCTGGTGGTGATTTGGAGCAGGCAGTTATGGAGTGGGTGGGCCAAAATAGAGTTGCACCAAGTGACAGGTGTTTTCACTATTTGAAGCTCTGCAGAAAAGGGTGCCAAATTCTAGGCTGCATCCTAAGTGGATGAAAACATCTGTGAAAGTACGGGGAGAGGTACAAACAGGGGCGGGCGTTGAAGGAGAGGATACTGAATTCCCAAAGGAGGTCCAAGGTGAGATATGGCAAAAATAATTGTGCAAAGAATTGCGTGTTGAAGGTGGGGACGCTGGTCAAGATAAGAAAAGGAAGGTGGGTAGGAAAATAAGTTTTCATCTCTGATGCAGATGGTGAGATATTTGGGTAACACAGTTTTATTGAGTAATGGTGAGAGGTGGAGTAGTGGCTGTGATGAAATGTGATGGTGATGTTAACAGGCAGTGGTTGGCAGTGAGCTAAGGTTTAAGACTGGAGATTGGTGTTGTGAAGAACAACACAGCCCTAATTTCAATGCATATAGTTAGAGGAGAGGAGGTGTGTTATAGTTGTGTCAATGCATATAATTAGAGGAGAGGAGGTGTGTTATAGTTGTACATAGTTATCTTAATTGTAGATATTACACGGTTCATGTTAATCACAACTGTAGATAGTACAATGCTTCATGATGTTAACCAATGTTATGCAACTTGCTACTGTGTGCATTGTCTGGAAGCTCTAGAACATGGGCTGGTGACCAGAGATGGTTCTGAGAAGAATGTTTAGTTTTAAAAAGGGGACTGCTTTGAGGATGGGCAGGAGCCTGGGGCTGCTGAGGTTTGATCCGAATTAAACAAAGTTCAAAACTTACTGTGTTGAAGCTGATTGATGATCATAATACATAGCATAGCAATCCTGCACATCATAGCATAGCATAGCAATCCTGAATATAATAGCATAGCAATCCTGCACATCATAGCATAGCATAGCAATCCTGCATATCATAGCATAGCAAAGCAATCCTGCCACTTCAAGGGGAATGCTGCTGACATTAGATGCCAACCATAGCACATACTATATTCGAGAGAGGCGAGATAACGTGTGAAAATTAGCATATGCATGCATGACCAATATAGATGCTACATACTATGTAGTATAAGGTAGGTCAAATTCTAATAAGGAGACAGAGGCGAGAATGACTTCAGAGCTCCAGCTCTGGAATCCCTTCATTGGTTCCAGTGGATGCAAGGATTACATTTAAAACCCTCTGCATTGTCCACAAGGATTTCTGGGGCCTGGGACCAAAATACCTTCAACTATCCCTCAATAAATACCTCCCCTCTCGAGCCCTTCGCTCCTCCACTTCTAACTCCCTCAGGGTCAGTCGTTTTTCAAAGAAACGAGCTGGGGGCAGATCTGTCTTCGGCTGGAGCCTCCCTCTGGAACAGCCTCCCAGCCACTGTGAAACTTGAGGAGAACCATCTCTGGTTCCGGAAGTATCTCAAGACCTTCCTCTTCGCTTCTGCCTTTGCCCCTTTTCTCCCCTGCTGATCTGTTTTGTCCTTCGGCCCAGGTACCTGCTCACCCTGCCTCCCTCCTGCACTGCCTCAAGGCCACCCCTTGCACTGGGATATGTATCTGTATCCATACAGTCCCCCATTCTTCTTCTGCCCTTATCAGATATACCCTATCTGACTAATCATGCACTTGCCACTGTTGTCTGCACTACCACTTTCACTGTCTTCTTTTTTTTATTGCACTTATTATCTATTCTGCTCTCTCCTCTGTCTCCGCACTTTCTACTTCTCCACCTTCACGCACTTTTCCCCCATTTCCCTTTTCCATGCACTTGCGTGTTCTAAATGTCACTGGGCCTGGTAAGATCGTTGTTTTGTTCTCCCTTGTCCCCCTCCCTTCGCTTGGTCACGCTCTGAAACACTTGTGTATGAGCGCGATATAAATAAAATATCATATCATATCAGTTATGCTTCACTTCCTTTAGTAAGTCCTTCGTCAGCAAAAGGCCATTCGCAAAATAAACTACATGTCCCAGCAACATCTAGGCTTTCTAATCGTTTTCACAAATTGCAACATTGAAACCCTCTTAGCTCAAAGTCCAATACCAACTTTGCTCTCCATGACGTCCTGCTCTGAACTCCTACTCTTTCTTTCATACTACCACCCACACTTGGATGCCATGGCCCCTGGGAGGAATGTGCTCCAAAGTCAGCAATTCTATTCTAGCGTGCTTCATCACCCACCATGCTAATGAGGGTACAGAGATATTCGGAATGGGTGCTGAAGGGCCAAAAGCAGTTCCTTGGTACAACTGTGCCAGTGACAAGCCTTTAAAACCTTGAACTATTTCAGGCAGCAGACTGTATACAATTGAGTCCAAAAAGCCAGGCAAGCCGCAGAGCAAAAAACAGTCTTAGTGCGTCATCATACAGAGAAACACATATCACTTCCCGGAATTATACCCTCTACTTTAAGTCCAGAGCCCCCACATCCAAAACCTATTTGCAGGAATTCAAACACACACAGCAATAAAGTCAACTTACAATTCTCTCCCTGAGTCTTCAAAGAGACGCAGTACTCGATTTACACCCCATAGAAAAGAGGATTGTAATTCCAAGAGACTCCAAATTCTCACTCTTTTCAAGAGGTAGCATGCCAGAGGATGGTCATCTTGCCAGCTACATCTTTATGCCATCAGAAATGGCTGACCTATTGTGATGCTGGAAATGTTTTAGAGAGACACGGCCTTTTTGTCCTTGTCCCACCACTCCCCTAGTCTGTGTTTTCTGTCTGTTTTCTGCAGAGGAGTCCAATCTGGACCCCTGGCAGTGCAGCTCCTTGTGTTTTGTTGTTGGTGAACACCCAAATGTATGTTTTTGGGCACATGTGTGTTGCCCTCAGAGCAGGGTATGGGCTCATCGCAGCAACATGCTGACTTGATAGTGGCCCTGGGTTTCCTCCATTTTTGGGACACCCAGGTCCTGCCATAGGAATCAATGGATTCCTAGACACAGGCAAGATGGCCACTGTAGCCTCACGGTTTCTTTTGCCTTTCCCCCTTGTTTCTCAAAGTTATGAGAAGCCCCGGCTCTGTTCCCTTCCCCTGATTGGATGTTGGGTGGAAGTACCAAATATGGTTCTGGGTCTGCCCGTGCTAGACTGGTAGGAGTCTTCCCATGGACCCCTTGTTTTTGGTACACCCAAGGGGCGGGACCTGAATTACTGGAGAGAGGAGTCCAATCACATTCTGTGTTGTGGGTGTCTGGTTTTGCTTGTGTGTCACAATGCCTGTGCTCTGTCTGAGCCAGCCCTGACTAAAACTGGAATGAATGCAGCGTGGGCTCTGAAAGTTGCCTCCAATACACAGTAACTGTTTTGGGTGTCTGGTTTGGGGTGAATGGCGTGAATGCCCTAAATACCTTTGAGCCTGACTGGATGCACTATTGTGCAATTGGCTGACTGAGCTTAGCTCAGCCTGAGTGTCAGGAATCACTCCAGTGATACTCCCGTCACTGGTGGTAGGACGGGATATAAACGTTCTATGTTATACACATGTAGGCATCCTTATTTACAGCATTTTAGGACTCCCTCTGGTGCTCATGTCCCTGAGAAAGTAAGATTGCCGAGGACCCCGAGGGTTCGTTGGCATGGTGCCTGGAAGTTGGCATGGCAACGCTGGTGCCCTCTGCATCATTGCCAGTACCTGCCTCCTACGTGGGAGGACGTGGGACGTAGTTACCTGACTTTGTCTTCTTAAGCACCACCCTGCGGAATCACTGGTGCTTCTGAACTTGTATCGGTGGCTTTCGTTGTTGCTTCATGTGAGATTACTGCTTTTGTGTACCGACCTTGTTTCTTGCTTTCCTGGACCTCGTATATCCTATGCCCTTTGTTGAACTGATTCACAGGTAACAATACTGCACTCCTCCTCGACTTTTCTCACCTTTCCTTGTCTGTACTCATTGACCGCACTGTGTATCGAACTTGGACTCGTTACGGATCTCCTCTGCCTTTGTTCTGCATTTCGCCACTCGAATTGGAATTGACCTGGTTTGTTAAAGGATTTGCTTTGTGAACTTTCTTGGAAATATTCTTTGGAATTGTGAATGCCCGGACTTCTGATTCTGAAACTTTCATAGACTAGAGACTTCCCAGGTTGTTTTTTCCTTTCTTTAGAAGCGTCCTCGTGCCGTCGGATAGAGTTTTACTTTTTCCAGACTTTGGATTCTCCGCTTCAGGATCTTCGGAACCCTCGCACTCTTCCCTGACCGATTCTCACACTTTTGCTAACTGGATACACGAGCACCTTCAGTAGCCAGTACCTGTATCTACTGTCACCTTGCCCCACTGTTTGTGCTGTTAGCTGTGCTTGTCACAGGTCAGTTAATATCATGTCAAGAGACTTTAGTATACAGTGTGATTTGCCATCAACAGTGTATTGATTACTCTTGTTTCCTTGCAGCCACCTGAGTCTCGTGCAGCATCCAGTATTCCAATTAATTTACTTCTCTGTTTGTTATACCAACCAGAGAGGCACATTGGTAGGTAGACCTCATCTCCTACACTACGGGTCAAAACCCTGATGCCCGCATTCCAAGAGGAGAGCTCTGACACTGAGTGAATGGGGAGTTTATGCATATCAGGAGACCTCTCACTTACCTCTGTGTCAGAAGCTGAAGTCAGAAGCCAGAAGAAGAAACCAAGAGTATTCTTGAAGCTTGTATTCTGAATCCGGCTGGCAGAAGAAGTATGCAGCTGCAACACTTCACCGAATCCAAAGGCTGCTTTGCTGATTCAAGGACTAGACCAGAGAGGACATGGATAGGCGACTTCTTCCCATCACTACGAGGGGACATGATGCAACAGCTGCTGTTCACCTGAAGTGTCCAGGAAGCCAGTCCTTTGTGCCTGCAGTTCTGCAAAGGTATCTTTGTGGTTGGCTGTTGTTCGGTTCTTTGGTGCTGCAGCCGCAGCACAGATGACAGGATGGCTTCTGGCAACTTGGACTCAAGCACTACACTTCTCTGCAGCCTACCACCAAGTCTGGACCCTCAGGACTCTATCTTTGGTTTGGAATGGTGGGAAAACCACTGGCGGGCACTTCTCTGCAGGCAGCGACACTGGACCTCCTCAGCTGTAAAAAGTGGGCAGATGTCATGGTTGCAGTGCTCATTGACGTTTTCTCTAGTTGATTGGAACTTGGCAAGCTCTGGACATCAGGCAGCAATATGCCAGAGTACCCCCTCTTCTGGGTGATACACAGCAGTCTCTGCTCAGATCCAAAAATGTAATTGCTGTTTCAGGTGTCCATGTTGTCCAACCACCAGTGAAGTTTGACCATTCAGGGTCATGATAAGAGTATGCACACATTTCTTGCACAGATGACTGATGTGTAGCCTTTTCAGTGCACTGAAAAGCATGAACAGAAGATGCTAAGAGGCCCACCAGTCTGGCCCACTTCCTGAGAGACAGTGGGCCTCATTACACGGATGGCGGTAAGGGTTTACCGGTACCGGTAAGGGTACCAGTGCCGGTAAACTCTTACCGCCTTACTACGAGGTCCCTTTGTGGGACTCTACCTTAACGGCTGGTTTTACCAGCCGTTAAGGACGGGACCTGCAAAGGGACCTTGGAGGTAATTACCGCCTTCCCCATTCCCATTGAGCCCTATGGGGGCAGAAATGGGAATGGGGAAGTGCCATGGTGAATGGGGAATTACCGCCCCCACACACCTTGGAATAGGATGGTAATCCCGCCATTCACCATGGCGGACTGGGTAAAATACCGGCGGCAACCATGGCCACCGTCTGTGTAATGAGGCCCATTATCATAGAACCTATTTGCCTTTTGATGTTCCACACCTTATCTGAGAGTAATTGCAGGGTTGACACCGCCATGTATACGCAGAAGCCCAGAGATTCAATGTTTCAGAATTGTCCAGTTTTGATGTTTTCCAATGATTGTCAAGGAAGCTAAGGCTTGTGTATAAGTGTATTGCTGCCTTAAAGGAATGGTGCAGTCAGAAATATTATTGTCCCGAGGGTTCGGGCATGTGTTTTTAACCATACGTTGATCGATTGTACAAACATTTCCTATGCACCTTACCGTACTTTTCTTCTTTTGTACACAAGCAAAATTAAGCTATAGAGCGCGGCCATCTTGTAATAATCTTATCCCATTGCTGCATCCCCCCAAGCAGGACGGCCTTTGCGGCACTAAATCATATCCCCCGCCCCTGAGCCTGACATCACTAGACGCGTACCGCCCATTTCACAACGCCAAAGCACGTCTCGTATCAACATTCTCTGCGCTTCAGCTAATTACGTGTCACCATGGAAATGGCAGGACACCTCTTTCCTCAATAAGTATAAACAGACCGTTTCACAACACACGACTTCAGATTTTCTATTCCATTCCTCTCACTGTATTTCTTTGAGTATTCTGTGACTCGTTTCTGTGCTCTAGTCAGCTACCTTCATTGCTTGTAGCCTGTGAGAGCAGATACCAGTACCATCGCTATAAATTATTTTTGTTTGTTTACCCCACAATGGCAACAATAATGCCCTACCAGTAGGAGCCCGAGTATTCCGAGGCAGAATTACTGGAAAGAGAGAGATGCAGAAACGATGAGGCTTCGGATGACAGTTGGGAGGACGATTCATCAGATGAAGAGCCTGGGCCTAGTCGCATGGACAGTGTTTCCACCTGGTGTACCTGCAATCGATGCACGCTAATGCCAACCGAGGAGGAGAACTGCTGCTGCCGAGAAAACTCTGGTTGCTTGTCCTACATATCGCAAGGCGAGCCACGGCCTCAATGTGTTACCGAGCTGCCAGACTTCAGGGCAACCTACCTCACACGGTCCGTGTTGAGGATTTCGATGGTGCTTATGCACCATCTTCGTGCAACAGTTCGCCCTCGGAATCCAAGTAACGAGTAAGTATACTCTGGTTGTGATGTCACTTAGGCCACTACTATTTCATGGTTGTCTCCTATATTGTCGTAATTTCAATATATCATTGTCATACCAATTTAGTCTTGCAATTCTCTAGTAATAGTCGTTCAATATTGTACAGTGTCTAGGTAGCATTTGTACTGGCAACAATGCCATTGGATACAAGAATTGTCATTGACAACTAAGGTTTAATACACTTATCTTGGTAATTTAAAAACAGTTTCCATCTTTCTCTTTCACAGGTGGTACGGGCTGGTGGCCTATCGTTTGTTTACATGGTGGCTTCATGGGAGGCTTGGACACTGCGTTCGACAAGTAATACCCGCCTGTGTCGTTGGTGCCATTAGAGAAACTTTGCCAAGTGACAGAGGTCAGTACAGGGTTTTTCCCACACTGAGCTGCAACCGGAACTTTACAATGTGTAGTAGTTTTGTGCCATCAAAATAAGAAACAAAATAAAACACAACAGAATTTTTATCAATGGTTGTTTCGGTTTTTCAGTGAATCAAGTTTGTCTCCATTCAGCAGTGTTCCGGGTCTTGTCTGCACGCCTGAGGCACATCCACCCCCTCCATTTTCAAAGGCAGTTGGCACCAATGGATGTGCGCTGCCAAGGGGTGCTGTCAGGGGCGCGAACGGCCAAGGTACCAAACACCATGTACACTTCAAAGGTATCTTACGCGCAGGGGTCATTGTTCACATGCCCTCCTCAGACCCCGTGTCTCCAGGCAGGCTCCCCTTGAAGCAGGCAGCACCCCTGCAATCCACATAAGTGTGTCTCCATTTAGCAGTGCCTACCTGCACCCCCCAGGCCCATCCATCCCCCCACCGTTATCAAAGGCAGTTGGCACCAGTGGATGTGCGCTGCCAAGGGGTGCTGTCAGGGGTGCGAACGGCCAAGGTGCCAAACACCATGTACACTTCAAAGGTATCTTACGCGCAGGGGTCATTGTTCACATGCCCTCCTCAGACCACGTGTCTCCAGGCAGGCTCCCCTTGAAGCAGGCCCGCCCCTGCAATCCATATAATACCACGACATATACACGTCATTCATTCACATACACACCCCTTTTTGTAATTATTTGTAAACCACTTGATATTTATCATGAGAACATCTTTGAGCACTGCAAATCAACTCGTGAATGTGCTAACTGAGAACCCTGGTGACCAATGCTAATCTGCTCGTCATCGTGCTACCTGTGAACTTCTGTGACCGCTGCGTGTCTGCTCATCGTCGTGCTACCTGTGAACATCTCCCTGTTCTCCTGCCACTAACTACTCTGCTTGCTGAATCTAACTGTCTGTTGGTCAAAGTAAGGGCATGTATCCTAATCATATCTCCTTCATCTCAAAATTTCTATCTATTTCAAACTAACGTACTCAGTAGTGTTATGTTCATTTGTCTCATTGCCATTGACTTGAGTTTAATTTGTTATGTTATCGATATATCAATTGTCATCAGTGTCAATTGGCATCGAATTGCATCCGTAGTGGACCGTGTCTATAATATGAGCATATTTCCTTTTGATGCACAATAGCACATTCAAGGGACGAGTAACATGATCTGATTTTCATCACATCAAAGAACTGTTTATGAAAGTTATCGTATAATACAGCCGTCCACGCTGCACTGGTTTTGCTGTGGTGACCGAAACATAGCTTACATTGTAGAATGTATGGTATAATTCCTTCTTTCTCACGTTTTTATGCAAAGTAATTTTCGAATAATGTTAACCCTTTTTTTTGCAGAATTTACAACAATGCCTGCATGTTCGATTTTCGGTTGCCCTTCTAAGACCCATGAGAAATATGAAGGCACTACAATGCATG
Organism: Ambystoma mexicanum; assembly: GCF_040938575.1. NCBI lineage: Eukaryota > Metazoa > Chordata > Amphibia > Caudata > Ambystomatidae > Ambystoma > Ambystoma mexicanum. The sequence continues at coordinate 1,090,922,921 of NC_090936.1, forward strand.
TATTCCCAAAGACTGTAGATCGAATTAGAGAATGGGTCAGATATTTCGGATATGCACTGGAAGAGCTTGAAAGTAGAGTCAAAAAAGTCTTGGAGGACAAGAGGGGTGATCGATACCGCATCTGCAGCCTGCACTTTACCCCAAATATGTACAACACATCCTTGTTCACAAAGAAGAATCCACTCAGAACGACTAGAAAATTGCTCCCAAATGCTATTCCAGCTCTATTCGTTCACATGCCACCTCAGGTGAGTCACGGTTCTGGATTTAGCTTTAGGCCTTGGGGTAGTGAGCAGGTAACTAAATGGATTGATTGGTATTTTAGGTGTTAATGTCACTTATAATACTTTCCATATTTATAAGATTGTATTGCTTTTTAAATAGAAACCACTTTGCTAAACATCAGTCCTTGGTTTTAGAACCCTCATAGAAAATTGATTTATGGGCACAGATAACTATGCTATATTATGCTTTGAAATAAGCATAATGTTCTCGTAATCAGTCTCCTTACATGCCAATTTTTAATATTACCATTTCTAAATCAAATAATATTTTCCCTTTACAACTCCATGACTATGCACTGAATATGAAGGAACAAGATTCAGCATCCATGTCTTGCCTGGAGTCATCAACCACTTCGAGCGCGTATCAGGTAGTCTTACTTAGCTATTCTGTTCCAGACTTGTTTTAAGCATGGAATTTGAGATCATCTGATCATATTTACGTATCGTGTCATTCGTTTACACAATGTTTCATTTGTGGTTTGCTATTGATATGTGCCTTTGTCCGTGTCCCAATGTGTGTGTTCAATTTCCAATTTTTTCATCCATACTAATGCAAGTACTGTGTTTCAGGGAGATGCTGGATCGTCCTCTACAATTACAACATCCCCTGTAGTTGATCCAGATCCAGATGTATGCGTACTGACAGTTCCATCGAATGAGATAATCTGATCATATTTACAAATTGTGTCATTCTTTTACACAATGTTTCATTAGTGGTTTGCTATTGATATGTACCAATGTCTGCATCCTAATGTGTGTGTTCAAGTTCCAATTTTTTCATCCATACTAATGCAAGTACTGTGTTTCAGGGAGATGCTGGAGCGTCCACTACAATTACATCTTCCCTTGTAGTCGATCCGGAGCCAGAGGTATGCGGACTGACAGTACCCTCGAATGAAAGAAAGTCAGTCTTAGATGTGATACTATTAGACTGTGGCAATATTAGAAACAAGCGTTTTTTGCAAATTGCTTGAGTGCAACATTTCGAGTAGTATTCTTCGTACAGTCAACTTAGATTGATTAAGCTAGCCATCAATCAGGTGAAATCCAAAATGTACAATTTGACAAAACGATGTGCACTATGTTCGAGTGTATCTGTGTAAGCCATGAGTGCGAAGGACTAATTTGATTTGTAATACAAATGGCTTATTTTAAATGGATACTCTTTTCTAGGGATGTATACAAGATCCAGATATAGAACGGGAGGCACGTGGATCCGAGTCGGTGCACCAGCTTGCTGTTGGTGATGTTAGAGTAAAGAAGGTTTCAAAGAAAAGAAAGAAAGATAAGGTAATTTATAAACACTTTCCATTTTTAGCAAGTGTTTTGTGCTGAGGCCTTCATAATATGTTTTTTTTTAATGTAAATTGTCCGATACTGTATGTCGGATTTACATTGAACATCCTTTTTCCAACATGTCTTCTAGTTGCCCGATGGTGTATGGACTATGCAGACACAGATAGCGACACAAATGAGAGATGCTGCTTGCCAAACTGTTTTCACCATGGAGGAACTATTAATTGAGGCGCGGCATGTTCAGACTAGAGATGCCTTTGCCCAATGGCCAGAAATGGAATTTAATGTGACCGGCGAAGCCAGCAAAGTGTTTTTGGACCATTGCTACAATGTGACTGCTCCACCTGATGAAGATGAAACTGAATGTATTGAAGATACTTTTGAATTAGTCGCAGACCACTTGACACAATCGACACCCGCCAAAAAAGTGCCACCCAAAAACCAATCGACATTGATGTTTCCTCCGATTCACGTTCAAGTAACAGATGTTGAAATGACAGAGAGTGAAGCATCAACACAATTGACCGACGAACTAGACAAAGATCTCAACTATAACATGTCCAGTTTGGCTGATATGTCCACAACAGTTCAGTCAGAAACAACATTAATGCAGGATGACAGTCTAATAAAGGAGGCCAAATACATAGTATTCAACAGTAGCTTGATGGAGATCATAAACATGCTGAATTGTGTGCTTTCAGTGACAGGGGAAGTATGTGGGAAGCCATTGGTGAATGTGACTCGTCTAACACAAGGCAGTAACCTCAAAATACATGCCACCTGTGAAATGTTACATAAAAAATGTTCATGGTCCATTCACCCAATCCTGGGGAAACTGCCAGCTGGCAATCTACTATGTGCAGCAGCTTTACTTTTCAGTAGCTCTAGTTTCAGGAAGTTGTCCAGTTTCTGTCAATTTGTGGGACTCCATTTCATTTCTAAAATGCAGTACTACAAATATCAATGTGAAAATGTATTCCCTGCCATTAGTGAAGCTTGAAAAATTTAACAATTGTCTATTCAAAGTACATTCTCCGACAAACGGTTCAGGCAAGCCGGCGATGGACAGTGTGACAGCCCGGGATTTTCTGCTAAGTACTGCACACACCACTTTCAGGACATGGAAAGTACAAGAATTGTGAGCTTGGTGGTCGTGCAGGTTTCCAATGTAAATCCTCGGTGGCCATGGAGAAACTTGATTTTATAAAATCACTGGAAGATCTACAATCGAGGGGAATGCAAATCGACCTCATAGCCACGGACAGACACATTTGAATAGCCAAAACAATGAGAGAGCAGTTTCCAAATATTCAACATCAATTTGATGTATGGCATGTTGCCAAATCAATCAATAAAAAAATCTCAGCTGCAGGGAAAAAAAAGGTTCTGAAAGTATTTCACAGTGGTCCCAGTCTTTCAGCAACCATCTTTGGTGGAGCTCCAAAACATGTGATGGGTCTGTGGAAATTCTACTGGAAAATGGCGGTCACTAATGCACCTTGGTTCCAACATTCACTCTTGGACGGAAAACCAACATTTCTACCAATGTGAACATGGCCCTTTGTCCCCGGAGCAGGCACGGAAGAAGAAGTGGTTGATTCCATCTTCACCTCCACACAAAGCCCTTGAGAAGATTGTGTTTGATAAAACTCTATCAAGAGATCTGAAGGGACTCACAGAATTAAGTCACACAGGAGATTTGGAAGTGTTCCACAATATGTGCCTAAAGTACAGGCCAAAGAGATTGCATTTTGTCATCTAAGGGATGAAATATAGGACATTACTAGCAGTATTAGCGCAGAACGAGAATGTAGGCTGTGTACAATCTAGGACTGCGGGAAACGTAGGGATGCTACGCTACAATATGGCCTTTACGAAAAGAAGCAAAAAATGGGTGGTCAAGCCAGTTTATGAGGAAATGGAATTCGATTTTGTAAAATATCTTATTATTAATGTCTTGGAGATGCATACTCATGGAATTGCGTGCGATTCTGTTCAGAGCAAACATACATTGCCACAGAACATTGCCAATGTGCCCTGTCCACCTAAAGCAGAGCTCGTTGAACAGTTCAAATCCCGGTACAAATGATTACCATCTATTTTTATTTTTAGCAACAATGTTTTTATGAAGTGTCCGTATAAAGTATGCAATTTCTCTTTTGAAATCTATCCTCTTCATCCGTTTTTTTTCAACTAGTACCATTTTTACAATTGCCATACAATGTAACGCTGTGCTTTCACATTTCACAGTTTCGTGAAGCTACTGTGGGACCTTCACTGATTGTGGTAGGGCCAGATGGATAACAGTGTGTAAGAATCTTTGGGGTTCGGCAGTTGACTTACCATACAGTTACCCAAGCCGCTGAATAACTGCTCATCAAACGAAAGGGATGAGACCTACGCTACATAAGATACTAGGCACACAAGAACTACTGACTGTGAACAAAACATGCCATGGGGTAGGAGGCCGTGACATAAGCAGAGGTGGGGCTACTGCTATAAATACTTTGACTCCGTTTTTGTGTTTCCTCAACTACAATTTTGGAGTAGGGCGCATTCTGTCATTGCCAAGTTTATCCTAACCCTCAGCAGCGCCACAAACAGCGAGCAGTGACAGCCCCCAAATTTTCCCTCCTGTGCCCGTGCTTCACAATTCCAGTTCTCATGGATGCATTGACACGAGATGTTGCAAACTACGAATATATGTTCATTTTGAGTGAAGGTCACCAGCTTTGAATTTTTGCTTGCGAGCTGAGGAAGCCCACGCGTTGCACACACAGTATAAGGTTCTATTGTTTTTGACCTTGAGAGACAGGGACCATTCCGAAAGTAATTGAATTGAAGGAAGGGCGTAATAACGTAAGATGTAATACGTTTCTCCATTCCAAAACTGGACTTAGGTACATGTAAGTTCAGTTTATGAAAAATCGTTGACCCGAACAAAGTCTGCGTTACGGTCTGCAATACACCAAGAGAATGGAAGTGTCGAATATAATGTAAGTTTCACTTTAGACAATTTTATACCATAACTAGTTCAATTTATCATTAGCTGACCGTTATTGTTGGGTTACATTGTACTTGTTCGTTCTGTGTGGCATATTGCAATGAAACGCAAGTACAACCTTTGTGTGCTGGTCTTTCTGCCGGGCACATGGGAAGTCCAGCATCGAGACGCATGTAGACCACCACTCGGTCCCAGGTTCAACGCCACTAAATCATTAAATTGTGAACCTCGAATTGTAGCCTCAGCTTCCGCATCACGTTTGGAGCTGAACATACTCCATTGCCCTATCCTCGGAAGCAAATAGTGGAGTACTTTCCATGTTGTGTTCTCTCTGTTCACATTGTTTCACGTATGCGCTAATCGTTAGTTGTAACTCAATGCCGAATTAATAAGTTAAATGATAAATTGTAATAAAGATCGACTAAAGAGACACATTTCCATTATTATGTTTTGCAAACAGGTACATCCTGCCATTCTGCGATTGTCATTGATTCCAGATCCCAACCGATGGTTTCTTAAACCGGCAGCTGCAGATATATGTCAATCAATGGATTTATTTGACTCTTTTTTGGGACGATCGCCAAGGGCCGATATATGACCTTACGCTGTACCAGCGAGTAGGAGCAACATAACAACCTTTGCGGTGGTCTAGTGCCAAGTTGATGCACAAGCCTTGCTATTCACTGTGCGACCAAGACGCTTCTTTTACCCAAAACGAACACCCTGTGTACTCAAAAGGAACAGCGCGTGACCCACGATAAACATTTGCGGATCGAGAGCAAAGAAAAAACGTTGCATTTTGATTGAATATGGCAATCGCCAAATGTTCTCGAAGCGTTTACTGTGAAATAAATGTACTTTATAAATTGTAGAGTCTTGCTGTTTCCTTTTAAAGTACAGTTTCATATTCCGAATTGTGACACGCTGTGTTGTGAGACGATGTATGTTGTTTTCCGGGTTCTGTATCAAGTCGCGTAGGTGACGACTGGGCGCATTTGGCTATGCTGCCCAGTAACGTCACAGAGAAAGGCAGAGAATATCACTGATTTGGTGATGTCAGTCTCAGGGGCGGGGGATATGATTTAGTGCCGCAAAGGCAGTCCTGCTTGGGCGATGCGGCAATGGATAAGATTATCACAAGATGGCCGAGCCCTATAGCTTGATTTTGCTTGTGTACAAAAGAGGAAAACTACAGTAAGTTGCATAGGAAATGTTTGTACAATTGATCAACGTATGGTTAAAAACACATGCCGAACCCTCGGGACAATAATATTTCTAACCGCACCATTCCTTTAACTTTCTCCGTCAAAAGGAGGGCCTCATTCAATGTGGAACTCAAGTTAAGTAGATCACCATCCACATCTTTAGCAGAAAGCACCACCACCACTGGTCTCAATGCTTCAGTGAAACACCAATGATAGGAAGATAATCAGAATGTTCAATTGCCTCATCAGCATTGATGGAGCCTCCTGGAGGGCTGAAGTACGGTGGCTGTCAAGAATGCATTTTTGAGATCAAGATGAACTGGCCAGTCTTCCTTCCAGCAAGATGTTGTTGAGCATGTGTTTTGTTAATGACATTAGACTACCCAGTTGTTGAATTCACATAGATTTATGACAGGCCAAATCATGCCCATCCTGTGCACAAGGAAGAGTCTGCTCAAGAAACCCCTGGAGTGAATACTGGCGATACTATAGAACCTTTCAGAGCCAGGTCTCCCACCTCGCTGTCGGTTTTCACTTTCTCCTCTTGTCAAACACTTAACTTTTTCACAGCCACAGAGTCCAGTCCCTCCCACGCTCGCACTGCAGCACTGACTCCGGGGCCATCCTGTGTGCTTGCACCATACCCTCAGGGTTTCGTGGGCCATCCCGTTCTGCCCGCGCTTCCCTCCTGGTGCGGTAACCTCACGTGTGGCCTTCATGGGGTCACACAATCACAGCTTATGCCGCAACAGGATTGGAGGTTGCCATGGCGTCTCCTAGATGCACAGCAAACTCGTTCTGCCGGTCACATGACCAGCAAAATGTCATGTGATTGATCAACTAGGAAGTCACTGTAAATAGCCCAAACAACAGTGATTCCTTGCTTCTCAGCTGTTTCTTGTGAGTAGCGTTTGGCGTTTTTGTCCTTTTTGGTCTTGTTTCTGTGGCTTCTGACCTTGGCATGGTCTATCGGATTGCTCTTTGGATTTCCCTTGGAATTTTGGCTGCTTGTGTTTTCTTGTGCCTTTTTTCTGGGTTTTTTTTAACCCTGGATTTTTCTGTTGGATTGCTTTGTGTACTGGCGACCTGGACTTTTTCTTGTCTCCAAAAGGAACTTTGGATTTTGAACTTTTCGACCTGGATTTCTTCCCTGGAACTTGTTGCTGGAACTTTGGACAATACATCACTGTCCTGTGCAATTCTCCTGCTGGAGGGGTGGGGGTTCCCTGTTACTGGGGTTTTTTGACACCCATCCTTCATTCCATCCCCGGTGTCCAGTTAGGTAGGTTATTTACCTGTCCTTATATTTTGTTGTCTTACGAGCTATTGTGCCCTAAACACTGTTTTTTCTTTCCAGCTACCTGGGGATCCGGTACTGCGGTTCCAGTCCACCTGTGGCCCCAGAAACTGGTTAGCAAGTCGCTTTGGCTTCTCTGACTGGTGCTTGGGGACGGAAGTATTTGGTACACTCATGAGTCCATGTGTTGACAAATCTGGAGAGAAACCAATAGGGATAGGGAGCATCACCTGTTCTGGCCCCCCTACAGTTTCGATCTGGAACCCTGTGTGACAGATGGCCTCAAGAAAACACCAACTCCAGATGTAGCTCAAGGGCTTTTATTTATAAATCTAAAAAGGGCCTAAAGGTAATCCCTATGTCTCTAACCTAGGGATGGGCAGTCCTCCCTAACTCAGGCAACCCTCAACACCAGGCTGGCACTACAGACTTCTATCAGGGACCCTGGTTAAATAGTTACATAGAAACACCTGTGTACAGGGGCGTTATAAATGCCACATCATCACATCATAGTGCCTTTCAATCATTCTGGTGACTCGCCTAGTCTTCCATGCACTTCTATTCCTTTCCCTGACGTTAGACTAGCTCTCTCACTTCCTCGCTGCTCTGCTCCCTTCCTCCCTCTGTCTCCCTCTCTCTCCAGCTATCCCTCCCATGGTATCTGCACTGTTACTACTTTCCCTTCCTACACTGTTACTACTCCCAACAGCCACACCACTATCGCTCTCGCTTTGCCACAACACTAGTAGTCTCCCCTCTCCTCACAACTCCTACTCCCTCCTCCACACTATTACTACTCCCACCTCCATACAACTACTCTCACCTCCACAACACTGCTACTAACACCCCCAAACCGCTACTATTCAACTCCACCTTCTCCTCAATCACCCTCCATTCATTCCCTTAGACACCTTATCACTCACACCCTTCTCTCAATTCCACTCACACACCTTGCTCACACACTTAGACCACAGTACCACTCTCTCGCCAGCCTATATTAACCATGGGCTCTTCCCAATGGATAACATAGGAGCCAGGCTGTGCATTGTTAAGTGTAGTATGCATATTACGTGCACATCCTTCCCTGCTGTAAACAGACCCAGCCACGAGATGCAGCCTGCATGAGTGCCTACTCCTACAACGTAGGAGACGTGCTTGGGAGCGAGGAATAACAGCGAGCAATTCGAAGGACAACTGATGCTGCAGCTGCCAGTTGGTGGGGCCCGGCAACTGATCCACTTTCCCATATAATATAGTATTTATCTTGATATGTTATATAGCAATAAATATATATATATTCATATAAAAGTTACCGCGTCATTGTATCCCTGCATACCACTACATTAAGCTCAATAAAGATGGGATCAACAGTGGGGGCAAGTGGTTGTGGGTAGATGGGGGCAGAGGGCGTGGACAGAAAGAACAAAGGAGTTAAGGGTGGAGGGTAGGACGATGAGGGCAAGGGAGTTAGCGTGTGTGTGAGTAAGATGTTTATTTTTTTTTTTAAATGTATCAATGCTTTTAGTTTATATTCAATCAAGAACAAACTTTTGTATATAAGAAAAACACAAATTAAAATACAAAAGTAAAATAACATTTCCTAAAACAATCAATTAAAAATCACTTTTCCTACTATGTTTAAATGAAAAAGAAAGTAAGATGTTTATGTAGGTTGAACATGAAGTGGTCAGAGCAAATGGGGTTGATCTGACTTCAATAGGCCCTAGTGATGCTGGAGAGGTTGAGGTCACCCATTATGACATTAGGGGCATCGGTCAGGAGCCTTTCATGTAGCAGGTCTAGTTCAGAGAAGAAGAGGTTTAGGGTCCCGGGTGGACAGCCGATGAGAAGGATGCTGAGAGGGGTGGGGGCAAGAGATTAGACAGAGAAAAGGTTTGAAGGAAGAGAGAGCACAGAAAGAGGCAGCGAGGAGCTGGTGGTGTGGCTTTGCTCAGGGGGCAAGTCCTGAAATGAAAGTGGGGGGACTCATCAACAAATGAAATGGGATGTGACGTCACCAGAAATTAGCATATCAAGGTGGAATATGCCCATTTCATTAAATTGGCTTTTCATAACCACCCAAATTGCACAGGACGAATGTAATTTGCAAACACAATCAACAGACACACAAAACCAAGAAAGGATAGTTTTCTTCTAATAGAGTTTTTGAAAACGTTAAAAGGTGTGCATTTTTTAAACTCCACGAACTAATACAAATGATTTCCCTGGAACATGTGGTACCGAAATGGGACATTCCACCTTTAGTTGTGTGTTATTTTTCCTCAGGTTATATAGTGTAGTTGTGAAGTGTCCGGCCTACAAACGTGACTATCCGGTCCCCGAGGTCGGCTTTAATACATACATTTAAAGGGGCCATACAATGTTTCTCAGTTTAGCTGAGGGGGACTGAGTCCACCCTCTGAAAAATGTGTACCCTCGACTTGAGCCCTGCTGATCATTAGGGCCATACTTGCATCTTGGGAGAGGAAGAAGGTGGCATAGGCAGTGTGGCAAGCTGCAAAAGCGGCAGTGTTTTGCGGGAAATCCAGTTTGCAGTTTGTTGAGGACAGCTGTTTTACATGCCAGAAATAATCACTTGGACTGGATATGAAGCCGCAAAAGGGAACAATAATTTAATAATAATTTAGCATTTATATAGTGCTACAAACCCTCTGGCATCTGAGCGCTGCTTACCCATGGTGTGTGGTGCTCATTTATCAACCTCGGAAGGATGAAAGGCTGAGTTTGGCACTGCCGGGATTCGAACCTGCATCAGCAGGCTCTGCACAGATGTCAAAGCGAGTGCTCTACTCGCTGTGCTATTGGACCGGCAAAAATAACACATTTTACATTTTACATAATGTAAAGAGTCACAATATTTTGTTATTCTATTTGGTTGTGCATACATAAAAAAGGAAATATGCATACTTCATTATAAAAAAGAATGATATAAAAAAGTACAGAAATTCATTTCATATCAAAGAAACAATGCATCCCAAATTCTTAAAGATTATCAATCAATTTTTTAAAATGGTGCCATCGCAATTGTAAGGGCAATATGCCTGCTACAATATACCCTCCGCCAACACTCCTCCTTGTTCAACCCTTCAGCCTCATGAAAGGAATTTTAAGAACATGTCATGAAAACATGTTGCAGGTTTTCAACATCGAAGTTACAAAATCTACAAATATTATTTACACACATTTTCCATATAGAATCCATTTCTTTTGTATAAATTAGATTAAATCTGAATCTTAAGAACACCTTTGTATGGCGACCATCAGGAAACATTTCAAGACATCCGGGTAACGTGTCATATGTGTTATTCTCAGTTGCTATATCCCTGTACAGTTTATAACAACTTATTTTATCGCAAGTCTCACTCCAATCCCGCTCGTAAAGTTTCATTTTAACAGTTTTAGGGTTCCTAATATTTAAAGGTTTTAGGCACTTCATTTGTAAAATACTTCATGCATCCTGAATCAGGCTTCTCCAGTTTTTCATTTATTTGTCGGTTTATATGGCGCCAGAGCCCACAGGCATCAGGGCGCAGAAGAAACTGAAGTAGAAGCTAGGCTCAGTTGCCAGAAGAGATTTATTCAAAAAGAATTCAAGAGCTCCCGGCCCGGCCCGGATGGTCTAGCGAATTACACCATAAAACAACATCCTGAGATCTGGGCTGAGATATGACCCGTATTATTCAAAAGAATAAACACTTTGGGTAACTCTCCCAAATCTTGGAAAACGGCGATCATTGTGCCAATTTTCAAAAGAGGGGATAGGTCAAACCTGAAAAACTATTGACCAGTGGCATTTCTAGACGTCCTGGGTAAAGTCTACGCTACCACCATCCAGCAAAAATTGGTCAAATGGGCATCAGAATCAGGTCACGTCGATGTCAGACAGGCAGGCTTTGTCAAACAAGTGGGCTGTTCTCTAAATTTACTCCTACTAAACTTGGCAAAAATGGAGGCTATAAAAACCAACACTGCAGTATATGTGTGTTCATAGATTTCTCGAGCGCATTCGACACTGTCGACCGTGTCCTCTTGTGGACAAAATTGCGGTGCTGGGATTGCCCGGAAGAACTTATATCTGCAATTCAAGAACTACATACGGGTACATCGATCAAGATTCGGTTGGACCAAGCCAGAAGGCTATCATCGGCAATAGCTACAAGCAATGGTGTAAAGCAGGGTTGCCCGCTTGCCGCAGCCCTCTTTAGCCTGTTTATAGCGGATATTGGCACCTCAATAGGCGCAATACGTTATTTTCCGCCGAAAATAAATGGATCTCACATAAGTTGGTTGCTCTATGCCGATGATCTTGTTGTGATGGACTTAACGCCTATTGGACTACAAAGAAAACTAGATGCCGTCCAGAGCTATGTAAAAAAGAATCGGCTGTTGATTAACTCAAACAAAAGTGAAATCCTAGTATTTAAGAACTTGAAAGGAGGTTCCTTGAAATCAAGTAAAAAGTGCAGTTGGACTTTGGGTGGAATTCCTCTAAAGATATCGAAAAGTGTGAAATACTTGGGAATGACACTAAGTTCCTGCATTAATGATGGTCCCTGGATAACGGACACGAAGAGGAAATGCGTCCAACTATCCAGCCAAGCAGTAATCATGAAAAAGAAATTCGGGAAGTTCTCTCTTGAACCTTTAAGGCTGTTTTATCAACAGAAGGTCGTTCCAGTATTGATCTATGGGCCCGAAAATGCGCAGGGGTGCCCACACAAACTATGGTCCTCTTTAGAGAATCAATTCTGGACGAAAGTTTTGGGACTCCCAAGAGGAACGAAGACGGCTTGTATCAAATATGAACTTTCTCTCATTTCACTTCAGGCTAGAATCACTTGGAATCTACTATCCTTGTTCCGTAAGACCAGAGTACAAGAAAACATTCTGCAGTTTGAATTTCTCCACAGCGCATCGGAAAATGGTCAGAATCTAGTGTCCATGTGGATGCAGAGATGTGAGAGCCTATTAACTGAATTCAACATTAAGATACTCATATTACATGAAAACCCGACCGCTGCAAAAACAAAAATATGGCGTATTGATTGGGAGCGAACATGCGCAGAAAGATCAGCAGCGAAACTGATGATAGACGTCCCAGCCGAAGCTCGTGCATTTGCCACGGCACAACGCTACATCAGTCTTTTTCCAGACCCTGAGGCACGTAGACGTTTTATGTTATTTCGCATGAATTTATTCAAAACTAAAGAGCGAATACAGAGGTGGAAAGGGAACAGTAACATGAATCTCATTTGCAGATTTTGTACAAGTAAACCGCAAACATTGAAGAATCTGGTTCTGTTTTGTACTAATTTCCGCAATAAAAGAACTTTACATCTGGGCCCCTGGCGGGATAAACACCCCTCATTGGATGCGGATGACTGGTAGAGCCACATGTTCAATGGAACTGATTTCAAATTATTAATCCCTCTGACCCTCTTCTTAAGAATAATCGAAGAGCGTCTAAGTCTGGTTGATGCCGCTTAACAAACAAGAAACGGCCAGAATGAGAGCAGGGCGAATCGGATGATGGAGGGAGGAGGAAATTGGGAGGAACTTGCGATAAGATGTAAACTGACACATGATTCATGTTGTCTTGTTATGTATTTGTAAAAGATTTTAAAGGTTTGTATAAACCGTATAAATTTAAAAAAATAAAACAAAAAGAGTTTTCAAACGTTTTCTAAAGTTTAACGAGTTTGCTTCTGTACGTATATCCTTCGGCCGATCTTCATGCCATTGAAGGCTGCGCAGGAAAGGATCGCCCAGCTCCTCTGACACGTTTGCTATGTGGCACAATCATACTTCCTCACTGAGTCTGGTAGCTCTTTTAGCAGCATGTATTTTCATGTGGTTTTTCAAATACCTGGGTGCTTGTCCGTCACAACACCCATGTACAATAGCTAGAGCCCTGAATTTAATCCTGGCTTTCACTGGAAGCCAGTGGAGACTTCTCCGATGCTCCGAAACAGGTTCCTGTCTCTTCACATTTCTTATCAGACGAACTGCATCATTTTGTAGGACTTGAAGAGTGCCTAGACTGCCTTTCTTGCCGCCAAGATGGAGGGTGCTACAGTAATCTATTCTGTGCATGAACATAGCTCTGACCAGTGTTTCACAATGAGATTTTTAAAAAAGAAAGTACAAATAACTAAATATATTATTTTAACTGTTTTTAAACAGAATTATGTCCAAATATATGAGTTTGTTAAAATGTGTTTTTCTGTTGCTTTAGCAATGCAGAGTAACCACGAGTGCCCCGCCCAGCACAACTGAGTATCCCTTTATTTCCAGTGACCTATTGCTATCCTTGGAAGGGCTTTCAAAATGGGGGAACCCCCTAAACACCTAAACACCATTCAGTCCCTCCTCTGACCCTCCTCACCTGGCAAGCCTTTAAGTGGGCCCACTGCCTCTGCTCCAATGTACCATCAGGGTTCAAAATGCTGCCTTCTGGTGGGGCCCACCTGTGACCCATACAATGGGATTAGGATCGACCCTCCAACAGCATTCTCTATGCGCACGCTACTGCCACAGCAGCAGCCACTCCTAATCTTCATGGCCCAAAAGCTTTGAAAGACAAAAATGCCTCTTTATGAGTTGGGTGGAATACCGTCAGTGGTAAACACCACCTCTGCTGATATTATTTCTGCAACTCCGCCCTATTCACAGTTTCCCACCACCAGGAGTGGATTTCAGGAATTCCTCTGGCAATACTCGAGAAATACTGACTAGCTTTCTCTGATGTCATTTTAAAAAAATGTACGACCACTTCCACCTTCAATGTGATGGTGGAAACGGGTAACATTATATTTTAATGTAGAAAAGGGTACATGCTGACAGTGTATGTATTACGTGGGGAAGGGGTTGCGAGGGGGCATTACAGGCACCCACTATTTCCTCTCCTTGGAATGGCCTTTTGTACGCTAAAAAAGTCACCATTATTTTTGGGCGCTTTGAAACAATTTTGCTAATTGTATAAGCGCCTAACAAGTGACCAATAAATAAATAAATAACCTATTCATCATAAAAAGATAGACTGACTGTGGCAAAAATCTGCCAGGGCACTTTACTTCCAGCTGTACTCCATTTGAATACCTCACCGGACCCGGCAAACGAATGGCTATCCAGCCCCTCTGGTGCCCTTACCTGGGAGGACCAGCCTACAGCACCTCAGAGCTCACCCCCCAACTCAATAGGCCTTGAAAAAGACTTAGGTTGAAAAGCGCATCAGCTGTGTAGCGATTTACCATGTCAAAAATTGTCATTCATTTCTACAATTATGTTTTCTTTGGTGCTAACTAACCAAGAAATAAATAACTAAATTAATGACAAAGACTTGACTGGACCATATATTTAATCAATTCGCACAACAGCTAACATTGGACTAATATATCCAACCAGCGCCCAACTGACCAATGGGTTTGTCATCCCCACAAATCTTCTAAATAATTGGGAACCCCAGAGTTGGTTCCCTGACAAACCAGGATCTAGACTGCTGGCAGATTCAGAAACAAGCAAAGAGGAGGTGCGCAGGAGAGAGGGAGTCCCGACACCAATAACTCCAACCAATGCTAAAGTATTTTGGAATAGTCATTACCACCAAAATCGTAATGACCCCCGAAAAGAGCCACTTCGAGGCATTCACATCTGGTTACTTCCAAGCACTGCTAGAGGGAAAACCTCTGCTATGGAAATTCTTGGCTCTCGCCTTTCTGGGATAAGCCGTTTTCATATGTTTGATTTTGCAAGCAAGAAATCGGAGAGTATGTCTAGTTCCTTGTTTGTGGGCTTGCTCAATTGGTTAGAATTGGAGGATCAAGGCAGCAGGCACATTAAACCCCTGGGCTTTCTTACTTGGATGGAAACATCTGACTTGAAGGGTGCAGGCGTGTCCGTGCAGCAGGTTCTGTAAAACACAGGAACCTGCATTCACCTATTTTAGTTGGAATATATTTTGTTTTAATTTGTATTGGAATACATGTGCTTGACTACTGATGACATAATACTCCACATACCTTTTTGCATAGATGTGTTTCTCTGCTTTCGGGTCAGCTACGCGCTATTCCATCATTCAGTAACAGAGGCCACACCTTTCTTTTTTTAAGGTTCCTTAGTAATTTACGATTCTTAAGCCGCAGCTACACTTTTCAGGGGAAGTCCCAAATATAATAATAATACTTTATTGTGATTTAATCCTAAATTTAGGATTTTACAGAACGTATGTATCTCATAGACCAAACAAAACATACAGAACACAAAACATAAAACATAAGTAACGCTCATAAATAGCGATCATAAAAAATCAAATACTACCTCAGCAAGTCTAATGATACATCATAACACAATGCAATGCCATTAGTCAATTAAGCAATACACCAAACAAAAGCAAGATTACATTCAATATATACAAATAGTGATAAAGCATAAGTAAAACGTATATATGCAGTGAAATACAATATGTGAGCTCTGAAGTGCATAAAGAGTGAACCCACCATATTGTGATCATGATGCGTCTGGTAGTAGGGTTTTAACACGTGACATGTGACCACACCCTAAACAGGGCAAGTTGGAGACCCACAGACTTGGGGTTCAGGCAACTATCCCAAAAGGCTTCCTCAGTTATGGCCTCATATTGATGTAGCCATTTCCCAAATGCACACATATATGTTGCTCCCAGTTTTGGGCAAAGGATTAAGACATGTCTGGAGGTGTCCAGTACTCCCGAGGCCTGGCATATCTGACAATGTCTAGCCTCAATCGGTACCTTCATACGGGCCCCAATGATTGCCAAAACCGGGAGCTGGTTCTTCCAAAGCCTTAATAGGAAATGCCTCACCTCTGGTGCCGGGCACAAAAGCAAGTATGGCTGGGGTTTTCGATTTTTATACGCTACATGGGATACTGCCTCATACCCACACAGCTTGGCCAGATGGATAGCGTTCATACTCCAATCCCATCTCTTACATTTTTCCTCAAATGATTTTTTCTGGTGGATATAGGGCAGACGCAACCTGTTCTCATACGACCACTCAATCTCCTTAAACAGGGACTCATTTAGCTCTTTAAAGTTGAGACCCCGTGGGTGTTTCCCTGCCTCATAATTAGCCCCCACCAGCCTCAGTAATTTGCACCTGGGGTTTGCGCGCGCCATAAGATTAAAAACACCTCTCACGCGTTGGGCCATGCCTTTCAGAGAGATAAGGCCCAACTCCAGGGGTACAAACTGTACCGAGCAGGAATGACCTAATTCCAGCACAGTACGCCAGTAGTGACCCTCCAAAATATTCAGCCACTTCAAATTCTGCATGGCCAGTGCCTCCAAGCTATAAAGGACGGCAGGGACAAAACACTGTTGGTAGAGTTTTAAGATTCCTGCCATACTAAAGCCAGCCAATCCCTTCCCACATTTACATGCTTGTAATGTAAGCAGCTTGGCTCGGCATTTTTTATGCCGAATTATGTAATTAGCCGGAACTTTAAAGTCCAGCCCTAGGTATGGATAAGAATCTACCGCTACAATGATCCCCAATTCGGTGTCAATACCGGAGCGAGTAGGGCCTTTTCTAACTATCACCATTATTCTCAAGGTTGATAATCAGACCTAACTGGGAGGCATAGACTGCCAGCTCATTTAGCATGCTCTTTATGCCAGTTAGTGTACGATCAAATAAAGTGAAATCGTCGGCATAGAGCATGCCAAAGACAGGGATATCGCCCAATTTAGGTGGACAGTTGGATTTTAAAGCCATACACACTAGCAAGTCTGCAATATTGAAGTTATACAGCATGGGGCCGTTATGCGACCCTGCTTTACCCCTATATTAGTATAGATCGTAGCCGACACTTCTCCATTATCATTGAGGCGAACCTTCGCAGAGGTGTTACTATGAAGTGCAATTAGTATATGGATTAACCAGGCAGGGCAATTCATGGCTCTGAGTTTTGTCCACAAGATATCACGCACCACCAGGTCAAAAGCACTGCTGAAGTCTATGAAGGCAATATTCAGGGTACTCTCCTTACTACTGGTGGTGTTATTGATCAGCAGAGTACCAAATATTGTTATGAGACTCCATAGGCCCCAATCGATGTTTCACCCCGCTTAATACACTGATACCTGCTTAAAACCATGCTGCTCCTGGACATAGGTATTTTTCTTTGACCTTTAACCTATTTCTTTTCATTTTTTTTTTAACTTAAGTGCCAGGCTATTATGCAAGTCTATGCAAAAAGGACGAGCATGCTCGTCCTTGGCACTTTATGTTAAAATAGCATTATTTTTGGCCCCGTCGTTTTTACCGTTATTTTGAATGTAATATACTTTATATTGTTATGTTCATTATTCTTCGTTTGTTGCAGAATTATTTTAACTGCGCGCCGTATTCAATACTGCAACCTTATGGGAGGCATAGAAGGAGTCTAGTATGTAGTACGAAGTGTTTAATTATACCTGGATCTGCAGTACACATTGTCGATTGGAGAATTGTACCATCACATAAAAGCCACTAGATGGTAGTATTGTCAAATATGACTGCGGTTCTGTGCTGTTTAAGAGGCCGTATTTTGATTATGGGGATTCGGAGCTTCTACATCTGGAATCCGATTTATGAAGCATTGCTGCACGACTAGTGCTTTAAGTGGGGTAAGAAATTGAGGGGAGGGGGGCCCTCGTTTGGGGGCGTGGCTTCCATTGTGGGTGTGGCCTAAAACGTGCACAAATCATTGTGAGGTGCGCAAACAAATATATAAATGTATGTGAGCATTTATATATTTGTATGCGTACTACTATGGTTTGTGTACTTTTATCTCTATGTTTATAAAAAGGTGGCTTGAAAAGTGAACAAACCATAGTAATTTACGAACACTTGTGTGCTTACCTTACTATGGTTTGTGTACTTTTCAAGCCACGTTTTATAAGCATAGACTTTTATAACATATTTCTATGTTTATAAAAGATGTCTTGAAACGTAAACAGTTCCAGGCATCTTTTATAAAGCATTGAGGACGGACAAAACCCAAGGTGGCTTTATAAAAGATGCCTTGAATTGTGCACGTTTCAAGCCGTCTTTTATAAACATAGAAATATGTCTACTGTTTTTTGAAAGATGGCTTGAAACGTACACAATTCAAGGCATCTTTTATAAAGATTTGCCGATGGAAAAAGGCGCCTCGGGCTCAGGAATCTCTGCTCTGAGCAGAGATCACAGAACCCGAGGAGTCTTTCACCCTCTGCGAACCGGCAGGCTACGTGATCTAATCTGCATATTAGATCACAGAGCCAGCGAGGTTGAGTGACCTGGGGAGGGCAAACAAAAGGACAGTAACTTCCTCTGATGACCCCTCAAATGGGTCATCAGAGGAAGTTACAATGACTGGCGGAAGTGCCAGCCAGCCTCAGCGACGCTGTGCCTGGCAGGCACTTCTGTCAGCTCGCCTGACATTAAACTGGCGGGCGTATCTCCCGTCGCGGCTGCGGCCGCGGCGGGGTAATGCGTCCCGCCAATGTTGTGTGGGACCGGGGCCCCTGGCAGGGCCCTGACTCAGCCCCACTTTTTGGAGACTGCCGGGGCCCCGGGCCACTTAAAGCACTGTGCACAACGATGAACACGACCACGATCTATTGATCACGTTTGTTTAAATACAGCTGGCTAGTCACAATTGGCCAACCACAATATTAAACAAATCAATAAACCAATTGATGAAACATCAAATATTGAATCAACAAACCATTTGCTGTTTTTTCATCGAATTAAATGCTAACACTTTAATGTGAATATTTAAATAAAGTGTACTGTATATATCTTTTGAAAACGTTCTGCATTTTACTAGGCTCGTAAAATGACAGTGACGCTGTGTGCCCCGTACCGGGCCACGTGACCTAGGAAGAGCAATACAGTCTCCATCACTCAGCAAGGTGCATATTTGCCCCAACTGGGTAAATACAAGCTGCACGCTTTCTGTGCTAGCCTTTCCCAGCCTGTGCTAGCCTGTCCCAGAAAGACAACGAAACAGTGGAGGAACAGTGTTAATGATATATGGCCCAGACAGGACCTTTCAACGTTTTCAGTTGATAGGGGCATGAGCCCCCATGTTTCCAGTCAGCAGTCTTATAACACGTCAATATATTATTTTCTATATTACTTTCATTCTGCAGCAGTAAATGTGCGCTTTGCAGCGCTTGCCTTACAAACTGTGCTTGCTGGTACCCTTCTGTTCGTCACTTCCGTTGCGGTATGATGTGATATGATAGGTTATTTATAATACCCATAGGTTTCTAAGCGCGGACCTGGGATTGAACCTGTGGTGCTCCATGACGTCTTGGTTCCAAGGTGAGCAGGTTGCCCCTGAGGTATCCGCCCGAGACACAGAAGTGTTATCACCTCATTGCCTTTAAACACTGGTTCCTCCACAGCAGTCACTTGCTGACAAAGAAGGATTTATAGCTTTTCAGTGGCCCTTTAGTGTTTCAGCTCCTTAATAGCTGGCCTGCGATAATCGGCGGCCATTAACCCCTGGCTGTAGTTCTTTGTCTTCATTATAATGTATGTGACCCATGGGTGCTTCAGACTGTTTTCTGCTCTAAGCAAGGGGCCCCCCAAACATCATGTTGAAATGGGCCCACATACATCTTCGGCCGGGCCTTCTTCCCTAGTTCTATTTCTTTTGAGTTGCACGGGTGGCCTTGCAATGGGGCTGGGGCTTGGGCAAAGATTGGTCTCAAAATGAAACTGGGCCTTAAGGCTGGGTTGAGTCTGAGAGTGGTAATGGGCCTTGGGCAGAGATGTGACTTGAAGCAGAGTCGAGCCAAAGAGTGGGGCTAGGCCTCAGGGTGAGCAGAGGCTTCAGGATCGGGATAGAGATGGGACTTGGTATAAGAATAGGCCTCCCAGCAGAGATGGGCATCAGGCAACAATGCACCTCAGGGTAAGGATAATCCTCAGGTTTGGGATGGGCCTCGGTGCAGGAGTGCAGCTTGAGAAGGGATGGGCCACATGCGTGGAGGAGGGATGGTACCTTGATGTGGTGCTGGAATATGCCAAATAAGAAGTGGCAAAGTCAACAGTTTGGTTCTTGTGTTGGCATGGGAAAGACATTTGCCAGTCCTCACCGCAATGGTTCTAGCTGGCCATAAAATGGCAACTGCTGAAAAAAGCTGTGAGTACCTGGGCATAGGATTACAGTGCCTGGCAAATGCCATCTCTAATACCTATACACAGGCCAACACTGTTAGCTTTTCCATGGATTGTTTCCAACAGAACTTCAGTGCAAGAAAGAAATGTGAGAACACACATAATGCGTATAAATCAAGTGGCTCACACACACTTGGTGAAGATATTTTTATTACACCAGAAGCTTATTTACAGTGGAAGTTAATCCATTAAGTTTTAGAGGACGTAGAGATACCAATAACAAGCCCCATACAGAACAATGTGTGATGCCCCTGACTGGTGGTAACATCAAACGTCTTGTCATGGTTATTTCTAAGTTTTTTGAGAGCCAATGGCTTAATTACCCGATACTACTAGATCAAACATATCACAGGCGGACGTGTTTTGGGCAGAGAGGGGCAATTAGTTGGGGAGACTGACCAGGGGGATTAACATGGCTGTAAGTGGTCCATGGGTAGATGAATAACCAAATAACACCCCTAATCTGTGTGCCCCTCCTCACATCCCATTTACCCCTATCTGTAATCCAATGCAATAGTTGTGGCTATTTGGTGGTCCTAAAGTGCCATCCAACTGGTGCTTGGAAAGATGAACTTTGAAGAGAGCAGCGAGATGGGCCTCATTACAAGTTTGGTGGTGCGTGAAAGAAAGGGAGATAATTCCGTTACCTCCATTTTTTCTGCACCCCCAAACGACATGTTTGGCGGTATAACCACCCACGGAACTACCAGGTGACAAAACCACTGATTCCCATTGGAGTCCTATGGACTACATAAAATGGGGATTCACATCGGATGTCATACCACCAGAGGTAATACTGCCAGACAAAGTGGTGGTAACGGCAATACCATTTGGTGGTATCTCGGTGGTGGTATCACCACCGAGATACCCCCAAACTTGTAATGAGCTCCAGTCAGAACAACCTGATCAAATGATTAGTTTGAAATGTGAACTGTATGTCTGTTATGTTACACTTTTATTATGCAATTGTAATGCAGTGAAAAATAAAAAGATGAAACGTCCAGACAGGCAAACTCGAAAATATAGATTGTGTCAGTCCCAGAGCAAATGATAGCAATACCTAGGCATGTGATGTTGATCTAATTCATAAGAAAATATGCAGATCAAGGCGCTGTGTTGAAAACCAACATGTAAGCTGCAGCCTGTGCACAGCATTGAAAAACACATGTGCAATGCATTGGGAAATGTACCATAATGTCGCCTCCATTGTGGTGACATTACTACAATTGCGCCGTATTGCGGTACAAAAATTCTGACTCCTATTACTGCGCCAAGCAGAGCAGAGGTTGCCGGGGGGGGGGGCCCGCTCTCCTTGGGCTCAGTAACAGGGGCCAGAGGTTGTTTGAGTGTACCCCGCTTACCATTACGTTAAGGGGGATAAGATTTTAAAAAAGGACCCTGCAGCATCAGCACCACCCCACGGAAGGAGCTGATGCCACAGGGGTACAAGGATGCCAGCGGCGCAAACAGGAGTGCACTGCAGTAAAGGAAAGTGGTGGGGTGGTGGGAGAGTGGGGAATTGTGGTTTTAGTGATTGCGGGATGGGCATAGGCGGGTAGAAGTGATCTATCTGATCACTGCGCCGTGCCGTAATTGCAGTTGAAATTTTCATCGGCAGAATTACGGGCGGCTCAGTGATCACATAGATCCATGTGTTGCAGTCTCTCAAATAAAACAATAATTGACAAGGTCAGAGATAAAGATGCCCAAGTACCAGAAAGTATTCTGCAACAGTTAATTAAAGTGGATAAACTTCAATTATGGAAAACGTAACATAGAAAAATGTAACATCTATGAATACAGAGAAATGCACTTTAAAAGAGGCAATGGAGAGAAAGCAACCTGAATCAAGCATCAGCCAGAATTGAACTCTTGACATCTGTAGTCTGCTGATGTCAGCGCCCCCAAAATGAGATGTGAAAATAGTGTGCTCTATTATTTAGGCCAGTGGTCTTCAAACATTTTATACCAAGGCCCCCCTGAGCAAATAATAAATTGTTCAGGACCCCTCTGCACTGCCCCTCTGTGTTGGTGCTATTTTTCCTTATAGAGATGGCTGCAGAATGCGCGGTGCCACACATTTTGAGGGGATATGTTGTTGGGGAGACATTCCAAGACAGTAGGACAATCACTTCCAATCCAAACATAGAAACCATGCAAGAAAACACACATTTCTCCAGTAGGGCTTTTATTGTCACAAAATACATTCCTATTAGTATATTCAGCAGAAGGCAATTTGATTTTACAGAGCAAGTACTAATGAGAAGGGTGTGCCTGTCTCGCTGCAGAAAGTGAGTCAATGTGTGGCTTTATTTTTGAGACCGCCACTCTGAGGCTGTCCTCCACTTCCACCCTACCCTTGTGCAGTATTTAGTTTACACTACAGCCCATGCTGAAAAGCCTGTTTCGCACAAGTAGGAAGACCCAAATGGTAAGAGACTGTATAGCAGGCCTTGCCAATGTAGGATACTCCAGGATTACCTTCAGCCAAAAGTTACCCACTGCAATGTTCCTAAATTCAGATTGGAGAATAGTGTCCAACTGTACCTCACTCAGCTCCTCCTGGACATCAAATGGAAGATGCACCACCTCCTCTGCCAGAAAAGGCTGCATCACCCAGTCATTAATGCCAGCATTTTCTTCAGGGAACTATTTATCAAAGCTGGACCTTAATGTTGTTAGGTTACTTGTGATTGGTTCTAGGACATGCAGAAAGTTGTACTCTGCTTCCGCAATTGCTTCTGAAAGCAATGGGAACTGAACTGCTACCCCAGATCCAATTGTTCTTTTCCAGAGGTTTAGCTTCCTCTTGAAGGCAAATACTTGTTTTATTCATTGTAAATGAATTGGCATTGCCTCCTTCCAAAGACATATTGATGGTATTTTGCTTATCGAAAATATCAGCAAGGTATGCGAAGAGCACAAGCCAGCGAGGATCACACAGATGGTTTGCTTTGCCAGTGTCCACATCCAAAAGGAATTGCTGGGGCAAATAGCACCAATGAGGATTCCTGTGTACTTCTTATTAAATCACAGAGCATTTCAGGACTATAACAGTGATTAGAGATCTCTACATTTGATAAACAAGTCTGTGATAAAAGGATTGTATGTGTGAATCTCTAAATGCATTACTGATGCATGGCTTGGTGCTCACATCACACTTCACAATACTCACCCTAACATTAAAATGTTTGTAACCATGAACAATATATGCTAATGTGGACAGCTTATGTTTTTGGATGAGAGTATAAAATGGCTGCAACATCAGCCACTCAAATGGGGTACAAGGGCTAGGAAGGGCTGGGTCTCAGTGTGGGCATGCCCAGCCCCAATACAGAAACATCTTTAGGGAATTATATCTACAGATAGGGCAGGATACAGCACAAGTGAGACTCAATAAACAAGGCACAGAAATGCTACACAGAAAGGATTATACCTCTTTCAAACTTTAGCCTGACCAGTAATAAGCTGATGAAGCGTTTTAAACAAAACCGGCTTCTGATGCGTGGTGTAGGGCCCACAGTTCCTCACCCACTAGCTCCTCGCCATTTTGCGTGTTATTTCGCCAAAAAAGAGCAGGCCCATGCTTTATCCAACCAAGCTGGCATTAGCATCACTTATTAGTGCTGGCCTGCAGCTAGTGAAAATTATGGCGTGACTGTGTAGAAAGGGCATTTGGCCTCGTGGATTTACAATCTGAGGCAACTTCTTTGATTGCTTTATGTCTTTAAGTGTGGTCACAGTATGGCAAGCTCGTCAGTGTCACATACACAAAACAGTCCAGTGTGCTCTTGTATGGACATTGGGCACTTCAGACAAAAACAGGTATATATGCTATTACATAAGGGAGCACCACATAGACACCATTAACCAACAGGGTGGCAACTTGTGCAGCGCATTGATTTGCCATGGACTACTGTTTGCATGGTGACACACAATGAACTCCACTTTCCTAATCAGGGTGCCAAGTGACATTGAGTTGCCATCTGGTGTGCTCGCTAGGCAGTGGCTGGCTTGTTTAGACAATTAAAAGACCTTTGATGCTAAGAGGATGCATTTAGTCCATGTCCCAAAGCAGCCACTAGAATACGTAAGCAAGAAAACTAGAGTTAAACTTTCCAGGGATGCGTCATATGTAACTAAAAAGTAATATTAAAAAAAGGTTTTTGTGTGTCAAATAAAGAGACACAAAAATAAAGAAAATAGTTTAAAACATTTATGTGTGGCACGTTCATTCTCTTTTGCATAGGTTTGGTTAGCTAAATGATACTTGTGCTGGCCTGAAGGAATAAACATGACCCATGTTCAGTTCTTAACACTGAAATGCTAAGCATATACTGTATACAAACAATGGCTTGTTTAATGAGCCATCACTTATAAATTGCCCCACTTGAAAGACTGTCAACACAAAGAATGAGGGGCGCAGGTTGTGTGACTCCAGAGCATCTTAGATGCTGCATTTGGAATATGCATTCCTTTGTTTGCATATTCCGAACGCATCGTAGTCATCTACAGAGATCAGCCAGCTGCACATCATAGAGCAGCGCTCACTGGCACAGCAGGCTGCTTAATCTGTTTTCCTGCATCTTTATGTATGGGCCCCTTACTGTGCCCACCTCCTGAGATATTTAGCTATGCGCCCCAGGTCGCCCGCTATGCCTGGGCCAAGAAATAGGGTTGCCTGCAATTTTCTCTTTTCAGGCTGTGGATGCGCGCCCCCCAGGACATGAGGCTATGGCCCTACCAGAGTGGTGCAGCCCACAGTTTGAATACCGCTGCTTTAGGCCTACCAAAATGATTTTTCTAATGTGATTTGCAATGCAAATTTGCATTTTGTCACAAAGAAATGGAACCCACTGGTGTGTCATATGTCATAGTGTCCGCAGGGATGAGCCTGTCGATTTGAGATGGGAAAATAATTTGGATATAAATGTAGAAGTGAGTTAAATGGAAATATCTATATTGTAGTACCCATTCATGATATTATGATGAGAATTGTATCAATTGATTCATGCCGAAGAGAGGAATCCGATAGCAAATTAGCAAAGTGGTAATATGTGGGGAATTCACCTGAAAATGTTACAATATTTAATGCATGAAATCCTTGAGATGACATCACATTAAATGGGAGGGAAACTGGGTTTAGAAGTTACTCCCATCAGACTGTCGCCTTCATTAATATGCCCAATGACTGCAGAGGGGTATGTCTGCTGTGATGTCACTTTTGGAACACTGTCCAATTACATACATTGACCAATTAGATTGGGGAAGTATACACACCTCAAAACAGTGGTGTTACTGTTCTATTTAGGATTCAACACATACTCAACAGACACTGACAGACTTACTTGCTCACTCACTGACTGATGGAGAGAAAGGCAATTCCATAACAGGAAGGAGAAGGTATAGATTGCTTTACTTTTGGACTCATTGATGGATTATCACCATATACCGTAAGTAAGGCCTAGCAGGAGTTAAAGCTCCAGGCATTCTTCAGTGGAAGAGGCAGCAGACAGGTGGTGGAGGAAAGCTGATCCCATCTTGCTGATGCCCACCTGTTCCTGAGAGAATTGAACCAGTCCTCAAGAGGGTACCCACCTGTCTGTGAACAAGCCAAAAGAAATTCATATGTGAGTATGCTCTAATGGGGAGTGATACTATAAGGGAAATTAGATTAAATCCTGTCCCTGTCATAATTACTGAGGGGCGAGGGTATGGAAACTGACTGTACATCCTGGGGAATAAGTACATATTTCACACGCTTATGTGCTTCTAGAATTATAGATCAATGACATAGTACTTATTGTCTGTATACAGGGAGATCCTTTGACTCCTTTTCTGTGCAATGTACAAGCACAGAAGAGCATAGGACATCTCACTGTGTGTATACCTAGACAAATAAGGTAATCAAAGTCACTTCCTGGATATGCCATTGAGTAGAATACTGTTGTTAATGCTACGTTTTTCCAGACAAAACGGAGAGGGTGATTATTCGCTACCCATTGTGAGGGGTCAGAAATGTGAGGTGGACAACTTTGTGAAGGTTTTTCATAAAATGCCATTTTATTAACCTAAAAAGGGTTTGATAAATGCCTCACTATCCCTACTCTAAAGAGAAGTTCCCTACATACCAAACTAGCTAAAGGAAACACTCTAACAAAAGGAATCTGTCCATCACACTCATGTATACAACAAAAATATGAAGGACATGTATGGCAATTCAAAGTATAACAAAACAACAGTTATATCAAATATATGCTTAATAACTGTTTCTCCTTGTGACCTGGTTAATGTTCCCTTCCCCAGATTCAAAGCAGGACATTTTGTATCCACATTTCAAAATAAGAAAGATCCATTTTATAACACAGTTCTGTAAAACAATGTTCTTCTTGTTCCAACAGGTCTCTCAATGAGTCTTCACAACAATTCCAAAAGAAATAACAAATCTGTGTTTTCCACTGACATAAAAAGGTTCAACACAATTTCTTGTTCAGAAACAAAATACTTCCACAGTTCCTTAACGGCAAGGATGATTCAACAATTATTCAAAATATAAGGTAGTGACTTTGCCAATTCTCTCCACAGTCTTTAACCACAACACAGCAGCACTTTAATATCTTCCACCTGGTCCACTCCCCTGCCAGGCCTAACACTACAAGGTCCCTTGCCCTGCTATGCTTGCCTGCTAGAACCATATAGTCCTAACTCTGCTGCAAATACTTCTCTGGTAAGGTTTAGCTGACAACAGTTTAGCAAAGTCTTTGTATTTTCAGCAACTTCAGTAACAACAGCTTTGTAAAGTCTTTTGGCTTTCACCAACTTCAAAGATACACACTTCTTCTGTAAACATGAATCACATTGGTGCTGTTTATGCCACCTCAATTGCAGACTGTGCTCTTCTCCTCAAGAGTTATGGCTATCAGGAGGGCAGCTCTTCTGCTACAACAAAGTATTTTATTTTCAACAAAATCAGTGGCAACATCATCAGTTTGGGGTCCTTTTGCTGGGTGAACATAAAATACACTGATGTTACTGGTTTCACCCATGGGATTGCCACCTGCAAGGAAGAATCCACTCCTCTCCACCTCAATACTGACTATCAGGAGGCAGCTCTTCTGCCACACTTGCTTCCCCACTTCTGCATCAATTAAATATTGATAATGGCTTTTTATTACCCTCACTTTCCTTGGGTCTGGGTATTGCTTGTTTGGGTCTTTCTCAGTGATTGCCCCATCCTCTTGGTGACAATAGAATATACAATTGTTCTTCTTAACTGCCGTATTTGGGTTGTGCAATATTGGTTGTTGTAAAGGTCTTTTCCTATTGCCTTCTTTTGGCTTTGACAATGATAGTTTTTATTATCATCAGAATTACAATTGCCTCCAAATGTTCTTATTCTGCTACCTTAGAAGATAAGCCTAATTTTGGTATGCAAAGTTAGGCCTAATGCTCCACTTCTACCTCGTAATATTAGTTTGGTATTCAAAATTAGAAGTACGGGCCAGCGGGCGATCATGGAGGATTGCGGGGTCATATTCAACTAGTGAACTCACTGGGTGCTGCAAACGCGTCTGTTCGCTCCGCTGCCTTCATGCCTTCTGTCTTCTTGGCTTACCGCTTCCAGTTAGGTCACTTTTTCCTGCTCCTCGCAATCCATGCTGGTCAGGGAAAGAGTAGTCCTAACTCCAGAAATGCTTGTGTGCTTACCTACCACTGGAGCACACATCACTTTGGGGAAAGCATTTGAAATGAACGCTTCCTGCCATGCAGCCTCAGCACATGAGATCTTCAAGATCTTCAGGCAGAAAGCTTTCAGTATCAACGGTTCCCGCCACGCAATCTCTGCAGGCACAATGCTTGAGGGAAAAGGCCCTCACAAAACCGGCATCCACTTTCCAGTATGAGGTGCCTCCGGCGTCTTTGCTGCCCCCCAATCGCAGCTGCTTCTGCAACATGGAGTCACAAACAGTACACCACCCTCTGCACCTCCTTCTACTACTACTGCAACAACTGCAACCACAACAACAACTTCTCATGGCCTGAACCTGAGGGAGCTCTTTATATTCCTTAGCCCCTCTCAGGTGTGGGTCATTGAAATCATTGAATTGCACCTTGCAGTCTAATGCCTGCAGATCCATCTTCCTCGTGCCAGTACTTTGGGAATTCTGGGACTTGAAGACTCCAATGTTGCAATTAGCTTATTTTCCCTTCATATGATATGATATGATATGATATGATATGATAGGTTATTTATAACACACTTAATATCCAGAAGTTTCTAATCGCAGACCCGGGGATCAAACCTGTATTGCTCCGTGTTGTCTTGCTTGCAAGGCGAGCATGTTGCCCCTGAGCTATCCTCAAGAGAATTTTAAATGATTTAACTTGACTCCTATAATTAATCATGTATTCAGGAGGACCTTTAAAAGGAGTCAATGATTGTTTTGAAATCAAAGGAGTACTGGTTCTATTAAAACTGGAGACAGGCATGATCTGACTTTCACATTTAATTTCCGCTTGTTTACTGCAGGAGTTCTCACCATTATATATGTGAACAGCTTTATGAGGGGCAGCTTTGTGTCTAATAAATGACTGATTAATACAGGTCTCAACACCCCCAAGGTGAATAACTTTAGAACGAGAAATCCCACTCTGACAACAAGCCATAACATATTCTGGCATCACTGATATCTCTTCCTTCAAGGGAGACAAATATCACGTCCCACCCAACGGTGTCCTCCTGCCTTGCGGACCTTCTGCTCTCAGGTGATCCTCCCGGCTAATACGACCCCCAGGGTTAGGACCAGGTAGCAGCTGCCTTGCCCTGGCCACCTGGGAGGAGACATTAGGTAGAGTTTCTATGAGGACTCGTCAGGATTCATCGCACCATTATCTCGCTGATTAAAGTTTCCCACTGAAAGTGAGAAAGGTACGCTTTACACAATAATTAAATAGACACATAATGGAAGGGAATATAGCCTACATGCATGTTGAACATACTTTCCGTTCTACAAGCCACCTACATACATGATGGTCTAGTAGTCTGTTGCAATTGAGTCTAAAATGCTGTTGAAATTCTGACGTATCTATTGAGTAAGGGGGATGGTATGTGTTCTGAATAAAGGGGAAGTTGTGAGGATTAGATAGGCAGGGGTATTGTAAATTAATTTCTTGTTTTTCACAAATGAAAGATTCCTCCTGGACTTTCATGCATTCAATCCATGGGGCTCAGGGTGAATTAAATGCATAGATACCTATGGTGATGGGTGTGTTACAAAAGCTGCGAAAGCGGTAGCTTTGGAAACTGTAGTGATTAGTGTGTTGATTAATTCTTATTATTGGCCTTTTATGAAGAAACAATCTATCTTTAATCTGATCAATTATTTCTATTTTGTTAATAAATAGGCCTTCTGTGCAACTCTGTGTATTTCTTGTGTGAAAATTGTGTGTGCCTTTTTTTCGGGTGGACGGAAAGTTCGCTTGAATTAGATGTCACCCGATTAAAGCACCCTACAAAACTGGAGGTCCCACCGAGATATGATTTTGGGAAACTAGTCACATTGCATTTCTGTTCAATGAGAATTGTCTGAGGCAGGTTGTTACATTTAAACTGACAAATGCCTAACATAGCAGTACCTGTGCAAAAGCCCATGCCTTTTCAAAGTTATATATAAAATTGGATGGGACAGCCACAGATATTGATTGACCTTTGGAAGACAGAGATGTTAGACAGAATCGCCTCAGTGGTATTGGATATTTGCGATGAATATGGCATATTAATCAAATCCCTACAGACGCTATATATGACCTCCACTGTCAAAGAAGAGAACTTTAAACTGATCTGACTCTCTGCAGACTCGGATTTTCACCTCCAATTGGTGAAAGGCATGTTAGCGGGCATGGATCTCCAAATCAAACAAGTGTCAAGAAGCGGCCCAGAATAATTCTGAAGAGCTACTGTGCGCCAAGCAGTTGACTAGCGACATGGTGCAAGACATTGCACGGCTGCAAGAAACGCTGAAAGAAAGCCAGGTATCCACTGCAACAGCACAATGTCAAGGGTCACATGCAAGCGGAAATTAAGATATCTTGGGATGAACTGCTGAGCCAAGAGACACTGTTTTTAAGTCTCCAGGACAGTTATAATCAGCAACACATAAAAGACATCAGTCCGACAAATCTAGCATATTAGAAGGCAGACTCACAAAAAGCAGTGTGACTAAGAGACGCTTTACGTGTGGGCCAGTCCAGTAAAAATGCTGGAAAAAATCCTGGTAATACTGGCTCTGGCATTTTTACCAGACCGACACACTCCGAGTTTGCTGGTAGGGGCTCTGATCCACTGGCAAGCCTGACCTGCCTGTAGTTCAGGCCCCTATCAGCAAATAATTGTTGCAATCACTGGCACCAGTACCACCGGTGCCGGTGATTGCGGCAAACCAATTCCATGGAGTCCTATAGGACTCCATGGAATTGGAACTTCCTGGCATGTAATATCCCAGTAATACCAGGATATCGGGTGCCAGTATCGGTAAGACAGTTTTGCTGGTAACCTGCCAAAATTACCGACAGGTTACTGGCAAACCCGTAATAAGTAAAGGATTCAGGAAAAAGAAAGGATTTTAAATTGTGTGAATAGGCTCAATCCGTACACACAGTGGTAGTGTGTTCCATAAAGTGGGTGCAAGGAATTGAAAAGATCTGCCACCCGCAGGGATACGCTTAAGGCATTTATTAGTTAGTAGTTGCTGCGATGGAGAGCAAAGAGCAGGATGGCTTGTACCACTTGTACTGCTCTCCCCCGAAAAGTGCACAAAACAACCATAAATCATCAATGCAATTATGGAGCAAGTACTTTGAACCACAAAAAACAGACAGACACAATAACTCACAACCACTCACTCTTAGAAGATAAATCAGCTCTTTACGGCTATTTATTCAAAGCTTACAAGTACATAGAAATAACTCATAAAAATAGTAAGGTCATACATCACAGAGGAAATAAAGAAGTCAATAGGAAATACATCACTGTGAGAAGTAATAGAAGTCCTCATCTCGTCCAGAAGCGGCTGGAAGACCCCGGGGACAGCCAGGCCGAGAGTTCCACAGCTCACAGGAAGGCCAGACGTAAGCGTCCTTCTCTGGCTGAAGTCTCACCTGATCCCCTCCGTGCCTCCACATATATACACACTCCACAAAGGGGAGTTAATTCCCGAACATATACACGCTCCACGGAGAACAGTAGCAAGCCATAACAACGTTAGCTTTCCCAGCAGAAATGGCCTTCACTGCATACCAGGTGTGGAAAAGCATGTTTGTCTCAGCACTGTGAATCTAACACTTCAGCAAAATGTGTGCAGCCTTTAACTGTGGTGCGAAGTAAATATCCAACATGGCTCCGAGCGCTCCCAGAATGCATTGCGCGCCCGCGCCATTTTGAACCAAGTATAAATCAAGCATAACAATTCCACCCTTTAGATATTTATCTTCCGTTGCCAGGTGGCACTGGAACTGGTCTCTGAAACCTACGAAATGTTAAAACTAAATTGGGAACACATTGAAGGCAACAACAACAAGCAATTATAATGAACAATGTAATAAAAATGCAAGCAAAAATATAACGTAGTGTACCCCCAATATCAGGTATCCATGAAAATAACCAATCCCACCAGTTTTTGTTACGATCTTGAGACACTGAGAAACGAGATCCCCCAAACCTCGAATATGACTTTCAATGGATTGTGAGTGGTCACTTAGATTGAAACAACACATACCTTCAAAGGCATTACACCCTAAATTATGTTTCAGCAATAAGTAATCAACAGCAGCTCTGTTCTGCAAAGTAGCTTTTCTAATAACTTGACTATCAAGGAGTAATTCCTCTAAAGCCTGTGAAGTATGATTAAGGCTTTTAACTACTAAACACACTAATTTCATCAAAGATTTGTAACCTCCAGCAGCTAAACCCCATACACCTACTAATGAAAGGGTTAATGCTAGAACCTCAGCTTCTGATAGCAAATGTACATGTGAATCACAGTCAGGAGATAGCCCTACAGATTCAAAAGTTGACCTTTTACCTCGAGTTATTGCTGAGTGTAAAGGAAACATCATTAGTCCTAATCGAGTAAAAGCACATGGACCTCCAGAAATGTTAGCTGGAATGTAAGTATATGTAATGTTACCACATGAAAAGAGCCATCCTGTTGGAAGTTTCACATGATTCAAATGACTAGCAGTTATCACCGTATGATTGCAAGACATAGGGCCTCATTCCGACCCAGGCGGTAAGTTACCGCCTGGGTCGTACCTTTACCACCATGGCGTAAACTACGTTTACGCCATGGTGGTTGGCGGACTTACCGCCCCATTCTGAGGTTGGCGGGGCGGTAAGTCCCCAATCCCCATTTACCCTTCCCCATTCCCCATTCCCATTTTTGCCTCATAGGGCATAATGGGAGTGGGGAAGGCGTTAATTACGCCACCGTAAATTACGGTGGCGTAATTAACAACAAGGTCCCTTAGCGCCATGGATTTTAACACCTGCTAAAAGCAGGTGTTAAATCCTCCATGGCGCTAAGGGACCTCGGAATCAGGCGGTAAGGGTCGGCGCTGTTTACGCTGCCGTAAACCCCTTACCGCCTGGGTCGGAATGAGGCCCATAGTGTTATTTACACTCGTGCATTTGCGTGACATTTGCAAACACAGTCTCCTCTCAAATGTAGTGTGATTGAACTGATTGGTCAACTCTATTTGTCTGCATTTACCAATTTCTTGTGCTTTGCACGTCATAATATAGCACACATCACCTTGGGTTATGTTGTACGTAATCACACGTGTCAAATTTCTCCATTTCTTGTCGGTTTCTTGGCAGAACCTGCAATATTCATAAACTGAAAAAGATTGTCTAATGTCTGAGTCTTGAACTAAAGAATCATTATGTGTGACGCCGAAGATATGCTTTAAAACTGGAACATGCATTGGCACCGCTACTAAACATGTAGTCAATAAAGCTTCAGCATTGGGCACATCAGAAAGACAAAAGTGTGATATATTCAGTACTTGCTGTGCCAGATATATCCACATATTCTCTTCTTGGGTGATCATAGGAGAGTGTTTTCTCCTTCCTACAAAGGATTCCTGCACAGCTGGCATCAAGGTCGTTTTCACTTGCTCCTGATGTGTTTGTCGCATTTCACAGATCCATGTCTTCGGTCTGGCAGGCTTTTCGGCACTGGCATAGGGCTGCTTGGGGACAAGATTATTCATCACTATCAGTATCCCCTTGATCACTGGCACAGATGTGACATTTGTCACTGGTAACAGAAGATCGTCAAATTCGCCCAAATGGAGTCCATTTAGTGCCACAGTCACACCAACCAGACCGAGAATCTACAAAGCAAACCCAGAAAAGAGGTATCAGTGTTGCACATCACTCTCTTAGGTAACCTTTGTCTGCTGGTACGTATTGCCATTTCTTTCTACCAGGCTCCATAACTAAAACCACTTGATCTTTGCCTGATGCAATGACCTCTGCGGGCACTGGTGGGCCACTTGGCTTTTCCACCTACACCTTTGCACCCGGTACCATACTGTCTGAAGAGCCAAAACTGAGATCCCCACGGGTAGTTAACACTGTAGGAGGCTCCCCTTTCATAATCCTGGACAATTTAATGGGAATGACTATCAATTGGGCCACTCGATCAGCCTTGTGGATTGATAACAATTGATCCCCACTATTCATTAAGATGACTTTGATCTCACCATGGTAATCAGCATCAATTACCCCTCCCAACACTTGAACTCCCTTCAATGCTAGGCTAGATCTAGGGGCAATCCATCCCACATGCTCTGGGGGAATCTGTACTCCAATTCTTGTTTCAATGACAACTATTCCTCTTGGATCTAATCTGATTTCTTCATTAGCATGCAAGTCTACCCCTGCTGACTCTGGAGTTGCTCGATAGGGAGCTTAAGAACCCGCCGTAATTTCCCAGTATAACAATGTTTCTCTGACTGAATTGGGTTGAACCTGTAAATTAGGAGTCATTAATCGCATCAAAGGAGTTTCATGTTCATAGACAGGCCTATTGTTTAACACTTGGACCGCATCAAACACACGATCACGCCAGCCTGCCAAACTGCCGTCTCCAGATTTGAGCAACTGTTCTTTCAATAACCCATTCATTCGTTCAATTAGCCCTGCCGCAGCTGAATCATATGGGATGTGGTAAATCCACTCGATGCTCTTTTCCTGGCAAAATTCTTGGATCCGTTTGCCTTTGAAATGTGACCCATTGTCACTTTGAATCTGCAAAGGCACTCCATAATGTAATATGATCTGATCTAACAACCTGATGGTGTTCAATTGGGTTGCACGTTTGCACGGCAAAACCATCAAATATCCCGAGTATGTACCCACAATAGTGCATGCATACTGACAACCTCTGCTGTTTGGCATAGGACCGATATAATCAATTTGCCAAATTGACCTGGTCATTTTCCTCTTCTCAATGTGCCTCTAACAATCTGAGGTATGGGTCTATGCAATTGGTGTTGGCACACGGGACACTGCAAAATAATTGTTTTCACTATTTCTAACGGAAGACTGATGCCTCGAGCTTGTGCCCACCTGATAGTAGCCTTTTCTCCAAGGTGCCCACTTTTCTGATGGGCCCATTTGGCCAAACCCTCCATATCGTCTTCCCGAGCCTCTGAATCCATTGTCGCAATCTTGGTGTGTTCGTCTGCAACAGAATTAAACCAATGTTCTAATTAATCTGTGGCACAATGCGCGTCCACATGATATACAGTGACTTCACTTTGTAACAACATTTCTGCAATATCTAGCCACAGTTCCTTTCCCCACAACTCTTTTCAATGAATCTTCCATCCATTCTTTTGCCAAGTTGGCAACCACACTGCCAATCCATTCGCCACTGACCATGAATCTGTGTACACATGACATTGACCAGGGGTCTCTTGTTTCAATGCTTGGTAAACTGCGTAAAGTTCTGCGAACTGACTGCTCTTTCCTTTCCCTGTCGTTGTCAACATCTTTTTTGTTTTGGGATTGTACAACACTGCTTTCCAGTACCGCTCAGTTCCCACATATTGAGCTGAACCATCCATGAACCAAGCAAGCTCTGTTTGCTCCACGGTCAAATCGATGTAAGGTACTCCCCATTTCACGGGAGACTCACGTTTTTCAGGCACCTCCAGTGGTATGTAATCTGAGGGCGGTATGTTGGCTACTTGCTCGTGTAACTTTGCCACTCCACCCTTTGCTGATTTGGCTCTGTCTTGAATATACCATTTCCACTTAATTATGCTGGCTTCTTGAGCATGTCCTATACGATGCATTTTAGGAGAGCTCAGTACCCACTGCATGATTGGTATTTCAGGTCTCATGAATACATCATGACCTAAGGTCATCTGCTCGGTATCAACAAGAGCCCAATAACATGCCAGCAATTGCTTCTCAAATGGAGTATGTGAGTTATCAGCGTCGGGCAACTTACGACTCCAAATCCCTAATGGCACACGTTTCCTGTCTTGTTCGTGCCAGACACTCCAGTTAGCATAATTGTCTTGCACAGACACATTTAGTTCCACTTCGCCTTCCTTCAAGGGCCATAAATCAAGCACCTGCTGCACTGTGTCCTTCGCCATCTCAAAAGCTTTCTGCTGCTCTTCCCCCCACTGAAACTCATATTTCTTTCGTGTCACCTTGTAGAGGGGGGCCAATATCTGCCCTAAATGCGGAATGTGCTGTCTCCAAAATCCAAACAGGCCTATAAACTGCTGAGCTTGCTTTTTGCTCGTTGGAGTGGTGAATTCAAGTATTTTCTGTCGTGCTTTTGGCACCATTTCTCGATGCCCATGCCACTGGATCCCTAAGAATATCACTGTTTCAGCTGGACCTTGAATTTTACTCGGATTAATCTCCCACCCTTCCTTCTTCAATCCTTCTATAATGACATCTAGCTGACTTTGTACGTTGTGCTCATCCTTGCCCTGTATCAAAATATCATCCATGTAATGAGAGATTTGTATGTCAGGTTTACATAGTATCTTGTCTAAATGCTCTGCCACCAGCCGGTGACAAATAGTCGGACTGTGCATGTACCCCATGGGTAGTCTCGTGAAAGTGTACTGACGTCCACCCCACAAAAATGCAAATTGTTCTTGACACTCGTCAGCAATTGGCATGGAGAAAAATGCATTAGCTAAATCGATCACTGCATACCAAGTCCCCTCAAACTTTTGAACATTTTCAATCAAAGTAATAGCATCTGGGACTGCGGGCACTAAGGGAGGAGTGTGTTTATTCAATGCCCTGTATTCCACCGTCATCCTCCATGACCCATCCCCCTTTTTAATGGGCCAGAGCGGATTGTTCCATGATGTGGTAATAGGGTATTTGCGGTTACATGCTTGGGCTATCAGGTGCATCAAAGACACCTGCATATCTTGACCATTAGCATCAGGGGGCGGTCCTGCTCTTAAGACCTCCTGTACATTGGTGTCAGTTGACAAGGGTAAAAAACGCAGTGAATCAGTGGAATCTACCAGCAATCCTGCAGCACCCCCGTCTAGTAATCTCACCATCCATGTCAATAAGGCTTCCCCTGATTTTTGCCTCAAACGGGTAATAATTTACCCAACCTCCTGTTGTGTGTAATCTTCAAAAGTACTTAAATCCACCATACCACCACCAGGATTCTGCGGGTGTGGTCCGGCTCGCCGCCTTCTAACAGGCTCGCTGCCACTGTTTTCTGTTTCACCTCTGGTTTGGGGTCAGACTCCTCTGCGGAACTACTTTCTAGACTGGTCGAATCAAAAATATTTTCCTATACTTATATCGCGCTACTCTGACTGCTGCCCTCTCGGCCACCGCCTGATATGTGTCGGCTTTATCTTTAAACAATTTCATTTGAATCTGCTGCATTAACGCAGTCTGCCGTTCTGCAGCTAACTCTCTCTCTAATCGCAACACCTCATTTTTTATGTCGGTTTTCATCTGATGTATTTTCCTATAAGCGTGTAAAAGAACCCAACCTCGCCTACCTAATGCCGCACATTCTTTACCACGTTCTACTGGAACTTGTTGCAAGCATGCAATTACATCAGTCGGATCGGCATCTCCCAATTCTTGATCACAAGTTTCACTTAAACTGGCACCACATGCCCACGCTTGAGCCAACTTATCATACAGACTCTTCGTCCAACCTGGAATAACAACATCAGAACAGTCATGGCCAGCGGTAACGTTCTTCTTCTTGAACAAACTACTCATTATCACAACCAAAGCAAAACCTTGTTGAACCTATATATTTTCTTCTCTCCACTGCAATCACTCCCACAGGCACTTAAACAGATACCAAAGAGACACAAATTTCACTTTTCAAGAAAAAAAACTTCACTTACACAACAACCAAATCCTATCTATGTTTCAACACACTCTTGGATGCACGGAACAACTCATCACGTACATCCTGTTTGTGATGCCAAAAATGTACTGCTCTCCCCCGAAAAGTGCACGAAACAACCATAAATCATCAATGCAATTATGGAGCAAGTACTTTGAACCACAAAAAACAGACAGACACAATAACTCACAACCACTCACTCTTAGAAGATAAATCAGCTCTTTACGGCTATTTATTCAAAGCTTACAAGTACATAGAAATAACTCATAAAAATAGTAAGGTCATAAATCACAGAGGAAATAAAGAAGTCAAAAGGAAATACATCACCGTGAGCGTAATAGAAGTCTTCATCTCGTCCAGAAGCGGCTGGAAGACCCCGGGGACAGCCAGGCCGAGAGTTCCACAGCTCACAGGAATGCCAGACGTAAGCGTCCTTCTCTGACTGAAGTCTCACCTGACCCCCTCCGTGCCTCCACCTATATACACACTCCACAAAGGGGAGTTCATTCCAGAACATTCTGGAAATTGCACTTGCGCAGTTGAGGAACAGCCGTCGGTTGCCAGCTGGGTCAATTGAGAGCTCCCCTCAAGGAACGCAGGGCCTCCCTGCTCTAAAGACACGCTCCACGGAGAACAGTAGCAAGCCATAACAACGTTAGCTTTCCCAGCAGAAATGGCCTTCACTGCATACCAGGTGTGGAAAAGCATGTTTCTCTCAGCACTGTGAATCTAACACTTCAGCAAAATGTGTGCAGCCTTTCACTGCGGTGTGAAGTAAATATTCAACATGGCTCCGAGCGCTCCCAGAATGCATTGCGCGCCCGCGCCATTTTGAACCAAGCATAAATCAAGGATAACACCACTGTAGCCGAGCTTTGAGGTAAGCTGGTGTTTCACCATACAGGGATTTGTGTGTAATGGTTAGGGCCTAACACTTAATCTGCTGTGGAACAGGCAGCTAGTGGAGGTTTTTCAGTGTAGGCAAGATGTGAGATTGTCTAGCAACACTGGCCACAAGCCTAGCGGCTGAGTTCTGCACCATCTGAAGTGTAGCAACTTCATAAATTGGTGCCCCAAACAGTAAGTCATTGCCATAATCTAACTTACTCCCAATGATGGCCCTGGCAATGATAGCAGCATTTGAGTCCAATATGAAGAGCTTAATCTGATTCAAGAGACAAAGGTAGTAATGGCAGTCACCAACCGTGGCAGAAGCTTGAGCGTTCATATAAGAGTTTAGGTAAATGCCGAACGGTTTGAACTTCCTCATTATCGGGATGGAGTAAGTGCCCAATAACATAAAATCATAGGCACTTCCCAATTTCTTAATAATGTTTTGAGCGGCCAGTAATAGTAGTTCAGTTTTCTGGTTGTTCAAACAAAGTCAATTGTCTCCCATCCAAATGCTGACAGTGTTATGGATGTTATTGACCTGGCTAGTATCTTTGGCCATGTCGCCAGACACATCAACAGCAGTTGTGTATCAGCAGCATAGTTTTGGAAGTAAATATTTGTATTAAACAGCAGGTCGTGAAGTGGTCTAATATAAAGATGAAAGAGCAATGGGGAAATACATGCTCCCTGAGGGACTCCTTGCTTGATCGAATAAGCCTTTGATGTACACTGCCCATCACTACTGAGGCAAACCTACTACACCGAGAAGAATTAGCCAAATAAAAGCTTGAGATTGAGGTTTGTGGCAAGACATGACCTAAGAATGCCATGGTCTAACACATCAAAAGCAGCTTCTAAAAATAGCAGCATAGCTTTGCCTTCATCTAAAATGTCAAGTATGCTTGCCTGAACATCCTGCATAGAAGTCTCTGTGCTATGCAGAGGTCGAAAGCCTGACTGGTTGGTCCCTAGTAAATTGTGAGTGATGACGAAGGGCTGTAGTTGCAGAAAAGCAACTTTGTCTAGGATTTTTAGAAGAAAGGTGACGTTGGTTATTGGCTGGGTCAATGGGGTCCAGGGAAGCCATTTTCATAATAGGTGTGATACAAGTCTCTTTCAGCGAGCTCAGTATGAAACCGGTGGAAAGGGTCTTATTTACAATTGCAGTAATTGCATGTACCAGGCACAGGGACCATTCTTTAATGATTTTGCTGTGACAAATATCACTTGCGCAATTTGCGGCTTTAGGCTCTGAAAGAATATTTTCCACTTCCACTGGATACAGACAGGAAAGTAACTGTGTGATTGGATTCTGTACAGTTCTCAGAGGTCCTAGAGGAATAGGGGAGACCTCGGAGGGCCATTGAGTTGATATTGTGGTCTTGATAATGAGCCTGGTCTTAGGAATGTCGTGCTGAAAATGATCCATGAGCTTTTTATACCAGTCAGGAAAAGCAGGGGAAACGGTAGTGCTAGCATGCCCATTTTCAAGGCTATGCAGTAAGCTAAACAGCTCTTTGATTTAATTTGCAACCAAGGTGAGTTTGTTGTTATATATCTCCTTCTAGGAAGCTACTAAAGCTGACCTATATTGTGTCTGTGCCAGGGCCCACTCCTGCTTATGTTCTATGAGACCAGATTCACGTTTTGTACGGTGGGACTGTCTATAGCAAGAGTTTGCTATATTCTGACCGTTTTTAACCCGAGTGGAGGCATGGTAACAATCAACTTTCTGGTCCAAAGATTTTTCAAAGAGGGAGTTGTGAAGAGCCAGGAATGAGACGCAGATACAGTGGATTCATGGATTTGGTCAAAGTCTTTAAATGAAAATAAAAGTGCGTGGGAGTATGGCCTGACTGGAGGCTAATGGAGTCATCAGACCCATGAGCTCCATAGGCCTACTGAGGAACACGCACCTTTGTGGTGCCCCGGATCCATTATTTAACATTGAGCGCCAGGCATGTGTGAGGGGTCAGTAATGCGAGGCGGACAACTGCTTGTAGTGTTCTCAGTATTTGACATTTTATTATTAAAAGAAAATGAAAAGAAAGCCTAACTAAGCCTACTCTACCAGGGACTCCCTACCTAGTCTAGGATCTAAGGAGAAATATCATAGCATACACAAAACTGGCCCTTACACTAAACAACAAAAACATTAAAAGCAAATCATAAATAACATAAATAAATGGAATAACCAGTGACTTCAATAAATTTCACTTGTACTCGGTAGATCTCCTTAGCAGGAATGTCCAAGGTTAATCTCTTTCAAAGAAAAGCAAAGTGTTAGATCAGTTCTTGAAAAGTTCCAAAAGAAACAGAAGTTCACACAAACAAAAATCCACTGGTAACAGTTCCTCTCCATTTGTTGAGAAGTTCCTTTTCCAGTCTCCAAAGGAAAGGAGCACCAATGGTAATACTGGATATCTGTCTTGTGTTGAGAGTCGTGAAGATATATGAGACCTCCGTCCCCAAGTGCCGCACAGGGAGAACCACTTATTCACTCCCTGTGCAACCTTTGAGGCCACAGGTGGAGATAATCCGGAGCCGGAACCGAAGTACTAGGAACCCCAAGGCAGCTGTGAAAAAAGGCAATGGTTATAGACCAAGCAGACAGGATACTACATATATTAATCAGAAGACAATCAGAGTCTTACCGGGGATCTGATGAAAGGGATGGTGAACCTGAACGGGAGGATGGTTCCGGGACTCACGTAGGCAAAGGACCCACCCTGCGGGATAGGTCTGAATGTTCTTCGCCAGTCTCCACCTGGAGAGTGTATGTATTGTAGAAGGGCCCCAGGTAATCAGATGGCAGCCACCAACTGGAAAGTGAGATTACCCGTGCAGAGGTGCAATCAGGGAGGCCCAAGAGAGGTCCGTTGCAGAAAAAGGTCTGAAGCCAGGAAGAGCCGTCCGAACCAAAGGGAAGAACAAAAACGTGATCCAGAGGAAGTCCGTAGTTCAGTCCGAGGTCAGTAGCCGTGATGAGCAGAAGAGCCGATGTACAATAGCCAAGCATGATCCACAAGAAGTCCAGAAAACAAAAGCCAGGTCCAAGGAAGCCAGGTAAGCAACATGGGTAAGTAAGCCAAACAGTGTTTTCCAGGTAAACCAGCTGTGAAGCGTAGTGTACCGGCACTGCACTGCTTAAATATTGTCTACTTCCTGGTCACATGACACTAAACGGAGTCACGTGACCGCGAACCCGGGGCACGTGACCGTTTCCTCGGGTCACGTGATCGGG
Organism: Ambystoma mexicanum; assembly: GCF_040938575.1. NCBI lineage: Eukaryota > Metazoa > Chordata > Amphibia > Caudata > Ambystomatidae > Ambystoma > Ambystoma mexicanum. The sequence goes on from NC_090936.1 coordinate 1,090,964,791, forward strand.
CCACAACGGTACGAGCGAGTGTGTTACTGCTCGAGCGGTGGCCTAATCTCCATGGCAACTGCCAATGGAGAAACGGCCGCAACCGCGACTGTAGGGTGTATGGTGTTTGTCTTGCTAGCGCGCGAGCCAAACTGGGTTGCCTGCGTGAGCCCCGGGAGACAGGTGAATGGGAGGGACAGGTTACTAGACTTGGTGTCGGGACATGGCCGGAGGAACGACCCGAAGGCATGACAATAACATCCTTCCAGGATAGACTTGACAACGTTCAAAACAAAAGTACCACTTCTGCTTCAACAACTGTGCTTCTTTGTGTAACCTCTGCAGCGTCTTTGATATAACTTCTCAGGATGCTTCTTCTACGTGGGTTGCTATCCTCCTGGCAACTCGGTTCTGCTAATGGTGCTGTGAAAGCAGGCTCATTCTGCTTCGCAGCCTACTACTGCTTCAACCACTTCAACATAATGTTCTCTGGCAATTCTATTGACAACCACAGCTCTGCTGCAACTTGATACTTTAAGAATGTATCAGGCAACTTGGACAAGACTCTTCAACCTCCACAGCTAGGCAAGGCACTCTTCCTTCCTATGCCACAAGGAAGGGGCAGTATATTTACCTCTTCTGTCTGGCTTATAGCTACCACTAAAATCTATCTTGGCTTCCTTCTAGAATGCTTCTCTCTCTCAGATTCAACAGACTTAGCTTCACAGATTGTAAATTAGTCTTTTTAGCAAGCACCCAGCTCCCTTCCCCAGCTTTATACACACCTTCTTGATTCCAGTAGATACCCCAAGCTGCATTGCCACTCTTGCAGCCTCGGATAACCTTGTCACCCTTGTATGGGAGGACACTGGATTTGTACCAACTACAACAACTTCAAAACATTGGTGATTAGATTTTAATAGGGCTGGTATCACCTTAAAAAGGATCGGTCTACTGGCTTGTTGTCCTCGTGACTTCAGCAACTTATAATGATAATGATAATGTTGTGTTATTTATATAGCGCCTTAATCCAAAGCACTTTACAGAGCACATATTTACATACAATATCACCCAGCCGAAATTGGTACTCTTCTACAACTAAAAAGTATTTGTTCTGAATGTTAAGAGTCAGGTTTCACTAGAAAAACAAAATTTGGCATATGCGACCACTCTTTGGTGGAGAATTTCAACTTAAAGACTTGCGTTCCTTTTTATTCGTATAGACTGCTGCTTCAACGTTGATCAGAAATCAGAAGCAATTACATGTGACCTGTCTTTGATGTAAGTATTCTTGTAACGGTTCGGGAAAGTCAGCTTCTACCTCTCGAGTGATTTCCGACCACGTTCTTCTTCTTGGTTGGAGACACGCACCACTCCGGTAAGGGTTTTTAATTACAACAATGGAAAATAAAAGCTTCTTTATACGCAAGCACTTTAACTTGTGCTAAACATGCGCTGGATACATTTCCTTTGTTGTGAAGACTTCCTACTGCAACAAACAACTTTTACTGGCTCCCACTTCTATGCAAATGTTAATTTGAGCTGGTTACAGTTACCGGCAAGCGTTTTTTGTGAATTGGAGCATGGAGCTTCATTCACCAGCTCCAAAACCACTGCGGTTGCAGGCAGCTTCAACTTCCTGGCTTTTATTCGTTCTACTGCTACTTCAGGCACTCTTGGGACCCAGACACCTCTGCAGTACGGGTGTCTCCAATCTGGCCTCAACCTACTTCCCTCTGCTTGCTTCAGCACACAGGCCTCAGGTAGCTGCACAACCTCGGTTCTGTAGTCACAGCAATCAGGCACACCTGAGGAAACCATCAACTTCTCCAAGTGTATTCCAGTGCAGCCACAGCCAGACAGAGTTTGTGAATAGAGGATCAACTCAGAACCTACATGAAATTTGTCTTTTCTCATTCCGGCGTCTTTTAAGTGGTCACACTTTCTTGTAAACTGCCAGCCGTGTGCTCTGCTTCTCCTGTTACTACTACTGCTGACCTTCCAGCTCCTGCTCCTTCCTACTGCTCCTTCCTGCTGCAGCCTTTAATGCCTCTCGGGTGGGCCAATTATTTCAGGTGCAGGCCTTTAGGCATAATTGCCTGACCTTGGGAAAGGCTGTTACATCTGCCTGCCTGTCCTTTACTTCTGCATGCCTCCTCAACCCTCTTCTTCATCACAGACGATTCTGGGACATGTAGTTCACTTTAAGACAACTAGATTTTTCCATATCTTTTTCACTTTTAAGGATGGTTTTAATTCCCTCAGAGTTTTTAGAAGAGGGATTGTAGGGTTTAACCTTATTAGAAACCAAATGGTATAGAAAAGTATAGAAAAGGTCACATTTCCTTCATTCCTTTTGGTATTCCTTTGGCATTGGGGAAGATATTTAATTTTAGGGATGCAAAAGACATGTTCTTTGGAGGTTGATATATATGTCAAAGTGACACTTAGCCAGTTCTCCCTTTAACCCAGTGGGAAGAGTATCCCTCTTAGAGGGGAAATACTTTGTCTCACCCTGCATACTTGCCCCACTACCCTGGGTCTTATCTCCACCCGGGTGATCCTCCTGCAGTACATCAACCCCAGGATTGGGATCAGTAAGTGTCTGCTCTCTCCTGGCCACCTGTGAGAAGACTGTAGGCATGGTTTTGGTGGGGGATTTGCTGGATCCCCCACACATGGATGCCAGAAACCTGTGGGATCAACTTGGTGCAGTTTTGACATGATTGACCTGCCTCTGTGACATGCATTATGAAAATGCTTTTTGAGCTGAACGCAGCCTGGCAGCTCAAGTCTGTAATGGTTCTGAAGGAGCTGGGGAGCACCTGTTTGAAGGAGGCCTTCATAGAGTGAACAACCTTAGAGACCTCATCCGGTGCTATTGGCAGGAGGGCGGAGAGTGAAGGGTAGTGGGAGCAGGGGGGCCAAGTGAGGCAGGGGGGCCAAGTGAGGCAGGGGAGCAGGCGAGGGAGAAGAGATGGGGTGGAAGAGAGTGAGGACAGGATGCCCTAAGTTTTGGATGTGAAGTGTGAGCCCAGTGCATTGTAGAGAGCCTGGGAAGGAAGGAGTGGAGATTGCAAGTGGATTGGCGAGTTCCTTACAGATTTGAAAAGTTCTGCAGTGTTTTTAGTGGCTCCAGAGATGCGAGCTTGGATGTAAGCTCATTTCTTGGAGCGGATAAAAGAGCGATATTGCCTTTGGAGCAGGCAGCAGGCCAGTTTATCAGAGGATAGGCCCCAGGTCGGCCACTTCCGTTCAGCAACGCTGCACTTGCGTTTCAGAGATGCTAGATCGGAGTCGTACCAGCTGTTGTTCTTGGTGGCAGGTTTTAGGTGGATCCTCATGGCAGGTGCAGGGTAGCAAGGACAGAGTCATAGGGACAGTTAGGAGAGGGGGAGAGATAACAGGAGTCCAGCTGAGTCTTACAAGGCGTGGAGTGTGGAGATTGTGCTGGGGTGTCTCTACAGTTTCTATTGTGCAAGGAGGAGCTGACTCATAAATACTTAGACTCACTGCTGAGCAGTCGTGGAGTCCAACTGAGTCTTACGGGTCTTGGGAGCTTGTGGGAGCTCAGTCTGAAGCCTCTCCCATACAAATATGGAACATGGATGCAAGTCTTCGGTGTCCAAGAGGGAAAACAATAATTCTAACTTTCAACCATTGACGAGATCCCATATGCGGTGGGGATGTCTGAGCCCGAACAGATGGAACAGATTGAACTGAAGTGGGAGACGAGTCAAGTAAGTCATCTGTTACCCTCTGTTTGCCTCGTCGCAGCGAAGCCGCATATTGCCAACAGCATATACCGCTTGATGGATTCTGCTAGTGTGGCAGCCACAGCGTCTTGTCCTGCCCAATGCATTTAGAACAATCAGTGCTGTTGTTTGAGCCTTGATCTGCGCATAGAATCAGTCACGCGGACACCTGTATAAGTTTGAAGTGCATTGGTGACGGTGTTAATGTTGCAGAGATCTTCAGGGAGAAAAATATGGATTATAGATCAGAAAACACTGCTCTTCCGGCCGATATTGTTCTACCTAGTTCGGCAATGGTACCGCTATTATGAGTGCTGGCATGGCGTGTGAACAGGGCAAATAATATCGCGCAGCCCGAAATTAGTAAAGACATGGGGTTGGATAAATTAGCTGCTTGCTCCAACGGAAGTATTAGTGTTGTTCCATTGTCTTTGAATGAGTACACTCACCCACTATTAGGCTTTGATCCGGTTGATATGAGTACCGAAGAGTCTTGTAATCTGGGGAAAGCTGTTAAAGGAACAGTGCTCCAAAACCTCTGCACTTCAGCCTCAGCAGGAGTAACGCTTGATGGTGTGTTTGGTGGTATGCTGGACTCGTGCTGTGTGACTGATGTTCATGATGGAGTGACTGGCCTAAGTGCCAGTCTCCATGACATATTCCGATCCCCTGGTGCTCAGAGTAATGGCCAAAATAATATCGTAAACATGGATATGCCCGAAGGTGAGATGATACCTACGCCTTTTCTTCAAAAGGTTGGACTGATTGATGGTGTGGAATCGCTTGAGGAAGCTCAAGCTTTGAAGTCTTACATTTGTGTGAATAAAATGCAGCCTGTCTGGTGTGAGGAGGTAGATACCAGGAATGTAAGATCATGTGAAAGAAGAAATTCTATAGAAGTAGCTAATAAACTTCTACGTGATCTAATGCAAATAAATACTGCCAGAAGCACCCAAATTGGGAAGAACCAATGCAAGAAAAAGAAATCCTGAACATTTGAATACATTCCTCACAATGGTAACACCTCTAACACCCTTGACGAACAAGTGGGCAAGTGGGGCTCAAATGCAAAGAAGGATTGAGGAGAGCTCTTTGCCAAAGATCCACTGCCCACAACAGACAAATAGAAAGATTTCAAACAAACCTGGGGAAACAAGGATCGCTGTTGTGTTAGGTGAAAAGGCCAATTCAACAGAAATATCGAATATGGGCCTCAGTGGAGTGGAATTTGCACTTGATGTGTCTTCCTCTGAAGACTCCTCTTCCGATTCCTCTTTTGTGGAGCATGAATTTCCAAAAATAAGGCACTCCTTTGTAAATTAAAATGACAAAAGGGTGAAGGTGAATGATTCTAAAGTAGTGGAAATGGTCAAAACCATAATCCAGGAAATGCAACCAAGCTTGATGTCGACACTGTCTATGACCATCTCCCCGTTCTTAAAAATGTATGAACACCTAAATGAGAATATTAAAGATCTAACTACATTGGTTGCCCTCATGAATTCTAAGGTAATCAGCATGGAACCTGACAACACCTTCATTCTACATAAAACTGATGATGATATAAAAATAATTGATCGCTCACTTAATGTCTTGGTTGAGCAGAAGTGCAACAACAGCGAAGATAAAAAATTACTTGCTGAGGTTGCCAAAGAAGCATTGGGGCTATTGAAATATAAACGCTGTAGTCCTTCATGGGACCAGAAATTCTAAAGGATGCTACCAAAGACAAGTGCAGTGATAGTTTTCCTGAAGAAAGAGCTGACAAGATGAGAATCCTCACATCTATTACCTTGGTGAGTATCACTGTGGAAGGCACTGAATCGATTGACTTGAATAAATGTATTACAGGAAAAAAGCACCCCAGTCATCCCAAGTGGCCCCTTCTATTGTTATTTGTCTGGACAATAGCCTCCTGAGAGACGACTTGCAGCAACCATCAACTTCGGCTACCGCAGACGAGAATACAATTTCCTTGGATGAGAATAAAGACAAAGAAATGAAGTCTGAAGAGGTAACGACTGATGTGCTCATGAATTTGTCAACATATGAAATCGATGATGAACAGGAGGGATATTATATGATATGATAGTTTATTTATATAGCGCCTATACACAATGTGTTTAAAAGCGCTTCAAGGCAAGGAAGGGAACAAAGGAAAATACAACAACATTCTTACAGGCCATGAACAGTAAGAATGTGAAATTAACTATCGTACTCGGCCTGACGGGAGAGCAAATAGACGCTGAAAAGTCTGAGCAAAAAGACTCATCTATAATCGTGAATGAGGAATTGCCTAGACAGGACAAGCTGTTGGGTGAACCAAGAATGGGGAGAGTCTGTACTTTGCTCTTACCGACCAAATTACAACAAGCAAATCAATACAAAATACCAAATCCAAGCTTTATCAGTTTGGGAGAAAAATGGAAAAAACTTGTAGAAGAAATACAGTCCAAAGGTATGAGCACAAAATCAGTGCTGCAAAAGATTGATGATGGTGTGCAAGATTCTGAGCCGAAGGATGGTGACTCCACTTCAAAAGGTGGAGATACGGGCAAACCCCTTTATCAACGTTATGAACAACAACATTATGAACAACATGCTTCTATAAAAGAAGTAAAATTACCACAAAGCAATACACCTGTTAAAAATGTTCAACATCCTCCAACAAAGAAAATTCATGCATCTTATTGTTTGATTCTAGAAAGAATTATTTCGATCAAGGACAGCCGGACCTTGAACCTAAATAATGTATTACGCTTATTACATCACGTTCCATCTCTTACAACTATTGAATCGAACAATATAAAAACAGTGGAGTTCATCGATGAACCTCAGAATGACAGTGTCAGATTACACATTGATTCCAGAATAATCTGCAACATCCTGCTAAAAGAAGTGCCAGTATTACTCTTGTTGGGTTTTGACATTACAGAAGTAAAAAATGAAAACATTAAGAGGCCGGAGGACAAAATCATTAGTCCCAAAAACTCTCAAGTGAGGGTTGATAACATCAGGATAAATAAAATTCCACAATTACAGATGGTTAGGTTCATGGAATCTCAATCACCCCGCTAGAAAAATATGGTTTCTAAATCAAATGAAGCCGATAACTGTCAAGTAGAGGTTCAAGCGGGTGAACAAATCAAAACATTTTTTGAATGTGACACCAGAAAGAATGATGAAAATCCTTGTAACATAGGAAGTCAAGATCTATCGAGTGATGAGACAAATTGGAACTGGCTGGCGGCAGCATTGGGTGGCTCAAATCAGAGCTAATGTCAGGAGGTTAAAAGAGCAGCTTTAAATGTGATTGGTTCCTGGAATACCAGAGGTGTTTTCCATATTTTCCAAGATAATTGGCTGGACGGTTTGGATATAGCATGCCTGCAAGAGACGTGGCTTAAAGATTGCCCAGTCTCTGATGAGTTTGAATCCAGCAATAATAGGACGCCTTGTGACATTGGTTAGGAAAAGTACTGGTTACCGAATTACTAGTAGTAAGAACATTTCTACTTATATTCAAATTTCACAGATTGACTTATAAGCAAAATTTATTTTCAATGAAAACAAACACCTTTCACGTTTTCAATCTATATGTAAAGCTCACCTGATTCTCGCAGAGGCGCCGGTCTTGACTGGGCAACTACCGTATCTTCAAAGGTGATGTGTAGCACCCGGTTGGCTCTTTGGGCTGGACCTCTGTGCACTGTATGCCTGACTTCAAGAGTGAGATGTCTGCAGATAGAAAATATGGGATTAATGAACTGGGGTTATTGGGGTGTCCCTATCTCTTCCCTTTTTTGCTCTCCTGTAGACCCCCAAAGGTTAACGCTCTCACCTTAGGTAAGTGAATGCCGAGCTCTCCATCTGCCTCGGGGCAGGGTGCTGTAACCAGTTTCTTCACTGGGTAGGTAGCGCAGGCCTCTTGACTTCAGAGGACTGCTGTCCGTCGTTTACTGCACGAACGGTAAGTTTCGAGTAATTCTATTGTCTTTAAAGTCTTTAGTAATGATGTCTCTTGTTTTGCAGGGTTCCGGCAATGGCGGATGACGGGCTGAAGTGAGTTGAAGATGGAGTCCGTGTGATGAATAGAAGCGCCTGGAAGCACGTAAGTAAGCGCTTGTTGCCTGCTTCACGATGCGCTCTAACTGTCTTTTTATTTTGCAGGTACGAGTTCGGAGCGGCTGCAGGGTGCCGGAATACCCACTGGGTTAGATGTGGAAAGGAGTAATGGCACGTGAGTATTAAAGTTCCCCAATGTCTTTAAACGCACCTTGTTTTGTCTTTCAGATGCGGGATGCAGCGCCGAAGGCCTCCGGAGCGTGCGAAGAGTTGGTAAGCTTTTGTCTTTCAGATGCCGGAATGCAGTGTGAAGACCTCCGGAGCGCACGAAGAGTAGGTAAGCCTTTGTCTTTCAGATGCCGGAATGCTAACCTGTTCTTTCTTGTCTTTTTCTTGTCTTTTTAGGTGTTGCTGAAGACTGGATTCAGGATGGTAAGCCTTTTTTCCTTAGGCCCAGGATCCGATGCAGAAGACACGATGAGCGTTCTGCTGCAGAGGATGCAGAATAACGCAAAGCAAGATTCATCCACCGGGTGTGGTTTAAATAGCCTCCTGTAGTGCTTAGGTGTCTCCTTCCACAGCCACGCCTAGGTAAGAAAAGAGTTCCTGCCTTCCAGAAGAGTTCCAGTGTTCTGAATCTAGGGAGTGGCTCCTGCCCCACCCAACAGGAAAAGTAGTTCCAAACAGAAGAGGATCAGAGGCTCAACTGGCAGGCAAGTAAGCAGCATGGTCTGCTGCAGGTAAATCCACCCAAGCATTATGAGCCCGGCGCTTCCAGCGCTGGGACTGGGCATATTTATGAGCCTGGTGCCACTGGCGCCAGGACTGGGTCCAAAAGGTCCTAATTGGGACTGGTTGGCACTCGGAACCTGGGTTATGGATCTGCTTCCAAGGGAGTTGGGAAAACCCTGACCTTTTGGAAGCAGAGATCATGACACTATATTGGCAACACAAGGTTGCAGGTACGTGTCAATTCATTGATCAAGTTACTGTGTTAATTGATGAAATCAACAAAGAAAATTTCGCACCCAACATCATATTGTGTGGAGATCTGAACACAAATTGCCTGAAAATTATTCGAGGGAAAGTACATGGAAAGGTCTGCATTGACAAGGTAGCAGCACAGTAGTGCAATGAGATGGAAGTGAGAAATATGTCCATGATGAATGGGAATTTAAAGGGCGATGTACCTCCACAACCAACATGGAGAAGAAATTGCCAGGAGTCAATGCTAGATTATTTCTTTGTGTCTGAAAAGGTGGCTGAATGTGCTGTATCACTACAAGTTGTTTTTAAAGCCCACAGCAATCACAATCTTGTGAAGCTCTCATTTGCTGCACCTGAGAAGGCAAGCCTTTGTAAATGGCAACACACCGTGACTGTAGAATCCAGCAGAATTGGAATTTGCCTTGACGATAGTGAAGTAAATGGATTGACAAACGCCTTTCGTGAGGAACATGACAAAATAGAATACCAGCGTCTATTCACACAATATGTTGAAAAGAAACAGGGTCTCTGAAATTGCGAATTTGTTCCAAAATACTTCTATGATCTTCAAATTCTGAGAAGAAAACGTGAGATGCGAATGGAGCTCAGACAATGCATAAAAATAAATACACTCCCTTGCTTGGCTGAAAAAAAAGGATAAAGCAGAAATATAAGAACTGGTTGATATCACATAGATATGTAGTCCAACAACAAGATGCTGAGATAATGCTGTCCAAACTAGCGAATACAAATTCTCGTGAGCTTTGGAAGATCATAAATGAAGAGAGTGGTTCCCAGAAAGCAATCCAAAACAACATGGTTGCTGAAAGTGAATGGGTTTCACATTACAAGCAAAAGGAGCAAAATTAAAGAGTCGTATTTTCCTCATGTTGAGCAATGGGACCTCAAATTTGATATTTTGCAAACCATCAAAAAAATTCTGTGATCTGCTGTTCAAAAGAATTGCAAATGAATGTTCAACCCCTAAAACGTGGAAAAGTGCAATCATTGTGACAGTGTTCAAAAAAGGCAATATGGCAAATCCAAAGGATTACCACCCTATTGCCTTGTTGGACGTGCTGGGAAAGATCTATGCAACTCATCTTCAATGTCAGCTTCTTGAGTGGATCAAAGACAGTCATCATTTTGATCCCAGGCAATCAGGGTTTGTAAAGGGAGTGGGCTGCGGATTGAATTTACTCCTAATAAATCTGATGAAAATGGAGGCCATAAGAGCGGGAAGTAAGATCTTTCTCGCCTTTATAGATCTGTCCTATGCATTCGACAGCATTGATCGTGAAATCCTTTGGACTAAAATGAAAAAGTGGAATTACCCATTAAGTCTTCTCTTAGCCATAAAAGAACTTCACACCAACACAGAAGTTTGTATTAGGCTTCATCAACCAGGAACATTATCAACTGCTATAAGAACATTTTGTAGCATTAAGCAAGGGTGTCCACTGGCCTCGATCATCTTTAATTTATATCTGTCTGAGATTGGTGACTCCATACAGGACTGTTCGTCGTTTCCGCCTAAAATTCATGGATCGCATATAAGCTGGATCCTATATGCAGAGGATCTGGTCCTGCTTGATGTCTCGCCTATAGGACTACAAAGAAAAACTCATGCCCTTGAAGCATACATCAACTCCAATGGTTTGTGCATTAACACCACTAAATCAGAAATGTTTACATTGCATAACCTAAGGAGGAATGGATCAAGGACCAACATAAAATTCCAATGGTACCTGGCAAAAGAACCATTGAAGGCGGTCCTGCACACTAGATACTTGGGCATGACAATCAGTTCAAGCTTGAACGACGGACCTTGTATTCAAAATGTCAAAATTAGGTGTTGCCAATTAGTTATTCAAGAAGCTTTGCTGAACAAAAAATACGGCAAGTTCTCGCTGAAACTGGTGATCTATTTTTTCAAGCAAAAGGCCGTTCCAGCATTAATTCACAGAGCGGAGTGTGCTCTCGGATGCTCATTTGAACTTTGGTCCACACTCGAGAACATCTTTTGGACCAAAGTATTATGGCTTCCTAAAGGCACGCCGACAACGTGAATTGGGACTACTATCCATCAATGCAAGAATTTGTTGGAACATGCTTTCTCTTTATCGAAAGACAACTTTGGAAAAGGTGCTACCACAATTCAAAATTCTACAACATTCAGATAATGGACCCAAACAAAGTGTCCTGACATTATGAGCAGTTCGCTGTTAGGAAATCTTGGAAAATCTTGACATCGACATAAACGTGTTTCAGACCAATTCCAAATTTAGCCCAAAAAAACTATGGCTGCAAGATTGGGATGCAACAGGAGAACACAGACTGAGACACAGAATTATGCAGCATGTCCCCTGTGACGCTAAAGCACTGAATGAAATGCAAAATTATCTGGTTAAATTCCCTGAACCGTATCGAAGATCATTGTATTTGAAATTTCGCCTGTACACTTTTAAGACAAAGGAGATATTAAGGTTAAGGGTAAATTATGTTAACATAGAAAGCAACTGTCGGTTCTGTCATCAACAAAATGAAACTTTGAAACATCTCACACTATCTTGCATGGCTCTGAATACGGAAAGAACTAAATATATGGGCCGTTTATTCATGGAGAGGCAATCCTTAAGTGCTGAGGATTGGTGGCAAGTGCTACATGCATGCTACATGAGAACAATTGCTCTTACCTTTTTTCTCGATGACGTGGTAAAATGCTTAGCTAAAGGACCCATCTGTGAACTCAATTAACTAATTTTATAACAAAAGTAGTTACTTAAATGGTTTGGAATACTATTTGAGTTTCCTTTTAACTCTGTTCCTTTTTAATCTTATGATTCTTGTATATAGGTTACTTTGTACCTTTTTAATTGGTTATATGATTGAAGATTATTTTCCTATTGTTATTTTCCTTTTATCTCTTTTTTTATTTTCTCTGAGTACAGAATTTTGACAACAAAAATGTAAAAAATTGTTTTGAATGTGATGTGTTTAATATTTTAAAGGTTTGTAACAAACCATATAAAATTAATAAAAAATGAAAAATAAAAATAAAAGATAACAGGATACAGCAAACACTACATCTTTATGCACTGTTAGTTTGCAGATTGTATATGTAGCCGCCAGGTCATGGGCCTGATAGCTATAAATTATTGGAGCAGGCCATTGCACCCTTAAAGTCTCATGCTTGGAACATTTAGTAGGGAATGGGTTGCTGTTTCTTCGTCTATGGCCTAGAATAGGCGGAACTTAGATTTATTCAGAGCCCACTTACTCACAAGCTTTTCTACCGGGAAAACATTGAGCCTGAATTTCAAGTAAAGTGCACGTGCGTGATGGGGGTACATTGAATTTAAATAGTCCTCAGATAAAAACAAGCATTTGAATGCAATGTAGCGAGGGAACCTGCAGAGAGCATCCAACCTTAAAGGCTTGATTTTTTTTTATAGGGTTAAAAAGAGTGTTTCCTACCTATGTGTCTTTCTTGGCTAGGTGCTCGCAACCAATAGCTTTCATAGTGTCAGTTGAATTCTTAAACCATCTCAGGGTCATACTAACTTGTCCCTCTAAAATATCCCAGAGGAAATGTTTTTGCACTGATGACGGTGGGAAGCAGTGTGCAGCAACTCTTAAGCATGGAACTAAAATCTCAGAAGAAGAGTCGCAGAGAACTGTGAGGAATCGGGCATGGGAAAAGGTTGGACTGTGAGCTCACAATTTATTGCGTGGATTTGCTTGGGGACACCTGGCCCCAAACTTGCTAAGCACGGGCAGAACTTCAGTTTGAATGCTTTCCTTTCATGACAGACACTTTCTTATGGGTAGGATTTCCCAGCGCACTCCTACACAGAGGAATAGAACCAGTCTAACAACATTTACTCTAATTCATACACTATTTGTTTTTTTGCTCAATCCTGTACACATTTATTAAGAAACCGCTACGTTATCCCAATTCCCTGGTCTGGCCTGTTTGTGGATCTATGTCCTCTGTGTGACACAAACAAAAATAAAAGTGATGCATATCTGGATTGTGCTTGCATTAGGCAAGTACAACAGTATCTACATTGCATTTGAGTCACTGTACTGGCTGACAATGCAGCAACTTCCAGATTCTTTGCCTCACCCCCAAAGCGTTCTGGGGTACAGGTCCAAAATAACCTTCAGGCCACCACCCCACAAGTTCAGGTCCAAACTATCATCAGGGTTTCCTCTCAAATGGGCTCTGGTCCTAAATACCTTCAGAGCCACCAACATATCATCAGGATTTGCTTTCAAATGGGTGCTGGTGGAGAATACCGTCAGAGACACCTTTCATACAGACTCAGGTCAAACATTCCAACAGTGGTACCTTTCACAAGGGCTTGGGTCCAAACTACCTATATGGCTGCCTCTCACATCACCTCGTGTGCAAAACACCCCCAGGGCCACCTCTGACATGGGCTCCTGTCCAAAATACTGGAACAAGTATTTAATGAAATGTAGTGCTTATCATTAAACAGTGTGCATTTTGAATGGCTTTGCATTGAAATATTGTGTAAACTAATGTTAAATATAACAAGAACAAGTGTTTTAATACAAAAACAAAAGTAACTAATACAAAGAAGCAGCTGTTTCGAGGTTTCAATGAAAAAAAGGACTATATGAAATTAATGTATAAAACTGTGTGATTTGTATATTAGTACTCCACATGGAAATTATAGGTAGAATGTTAATTGCAGACCACACAAGTGGTTTAGTATATTTATCAACAGAACAATGTATTATATACATGTTGTGGTAAATAAAGACAGTGTAACCAGCACATTCTGTGGCATGGGACCGAATATGTCATGAAGCCTTCAGTATTATGAACCTAAAGTTGGGAACTCTTGTTCACCTAAATTGTAGTTTGATGCAGAGCTCAGCCTTTTTGAGACCAGAAATACAGTCCGATCACATTTACTTTGGTAGGGTTCCGCGGCACATATATGTGTGTACCCAGGACAAAGGCCTGTGTATAAAAAACAAATAAATAAGCCAAAATGAATTCCAAATCCTGGGTTTTGATGTTCCCACTTTGTTAAAACTGATCAGCCGGTCAACAAGTTCAGTATTTGGTGAATCAGAAAGTATATTCTTAATAGTAGAGGACACAAAGAGACCATGACTTTGGCAGAGCAACCTGTTCCATTAAAGCAGCTTATTCAAATGATAACTTAGTTTCACAGAGTATCTGTCTAAAAAGATGGATCCAGTTAATAGAAATTGATCAACATACACACACATTCACACACGCATACATGGAATACAAGTGGGAAATACATTATTGACTGTAGTTTTAGAACAGTGTCTCTCATTTGCAAAATAAAAATAGATCTGAATTGCGGGTGAAAAGAAGAAAAACATTCACACACAAAAAGGATATAGGAACTAAAATTATTATTAAACCATTTGCATATTTTAATAATTATGTTATGCACACAGTCACAGAAACATAAAGGATGTCTCCGGCCTTAGATTATTTTTGTGAATCAAAATATACGATTTTTATTAATGGCATAGATCCATACCGCCAAATCTTTCCGACCAATTATAATTTAACAATCCAAAGAGGGTGGCTACCCTCACAGCCGACACATCACCTTATGACATAGAGAATTCAATAGGACAATTGAAAGCAATGTGGAGGATCCTAGTGGAATTGAGTAAGTGAAGGGAACCTATCACATCTTCTGTCCTTTCCAAAAATTCTTCGTTAAATTATGCTGAATGGGTTGAGTTTTCTGGGTATTTAAACTCAAACAAATAGGAAAAAATGATCATGTTGGGAAAGCAAACAAGGAAGAGAGCCTGTTTGATAGGACACATGCAAATATGGGTTCCACTTAGATGTAGCTGATAGAAAATCACCTTCAAAAGGCCTTTTCCAGAGAAACCTGAATGCAGAGGTATTTCCCAAGACAGGACCAGATTACCTGAGAGAGATTTGGACCGATTGAAAGGAAGAGCTTTCCTGGTTTAATTGTTTAGAGTTGGTTAATGTCCATACCTATCCTGGGCCTTTGAAAGACAAACAGAAATAAGCACAAAAATGCCCCAAATTAAATGAACCCTGGATAGTAGTTGAATGTACTTTGGGGGAACCCTGTGTATAAGCTATAAGAAGTATATGCTTTGTTAGTGATAATTATGTTAATCACATCTTTTCAGGCTTTACAACCGCCAAGACGCATTTACTGAAAGCAAAAATGAATGTACAGCAATATGCTAACAAAAAAGAAGACCATCCCTGTAGAATAGTATCGGAGATGATATCTGGTTATCTACAAAACATTTTTGCATACCTGCTTGTAGTAAAAAACTAAAACCAAATTTATCGGCCCTTTTCCTATCCGTCACATTATTAATCCTGTTGCCATGGAATTTAACCTCCCTGCTCAGTATAAATTGCATCCTGTTTTCCATGTCTCATTACCGAAACCAACCACTACATCGAATTTGTATCCTTGTGACATCGGGAAAGGTCCACCTGCAGAATATGAGCTACACACCATATTGGATTCCCGTGAATATAGAAATTATGTGCAATATCTCGTTCATTGTCAGGGCTATGCTAAAGAAGATAGGTCATGGGTGGCTTCTAAAGATATGAATGCCCCTGCATTAATCAAGAGATTTCATGCCCAATATCCTGAAAAACTAGCACCTGCTATCCCATTGTATCGAAGTACCTTTAGCGGAGATAATACTGTTAGGGATTCTCTGCCCCTTCCTTGGAGACTGCAACAATTGCGGTGAGTGTGACCGCTGCCTTGATTCTGCAGTGGCATCTATTTTTCCTTGTTTACTTCGCAAGCTATGCCGTGGCGCATGCCGCTCCGGGTTCCATTCCTCTAATGCATCATGCTGCACAGGATCTCCGCGTCCTTCACGGAACAGTATTTCAGACCCTCCGAGACACTTCGGGAGTGTTCTCAAATGGTTCCAGTTTGCATTTGGATCCAGGACGTGTCAAGTTTCCAGGTACCATTAGCTTGAACTGCTGTCTTCTTTTTCCGACTACAACCTTTCTTATCACTTCACTCACCCTCTTCTATTGTCGTCGTCTACAGCTCCTGTACCCCCGTCCCAACTTGCAGATAGTGTGTCACGTAGCACTTCCGCCATGGGGGAAGTGGGAATTCCACTGTGTGGTTAAACCCTGCCAGTGTATTGTGTTCCGACTGGTTGGCAGTGTACATCTTTGTGCTCCTGAGATACCATCAGGCATGCTGTAATCACTAACACTTTCCTGTCAAACTACTGTAACCTGCATTTATTACATTCACTGTATTTTTGGATCCGCCCACTTTCCCTATGTCCTTTCCCTTTGCTATTACTCTTCTCCTTGTCACTCCCACCTCCACTTGAAGCACCTTGAAACAGAAGGTGCCATATAAACTACCAATAATTAATACCTATACACTAACATATCAGATGAGGTAAGTTTAGGCTCTAGGAATGGAACCTGCCTGTGCTAAGCTCCATTTGCATTGTGATTGTTAGTTTTAGCAAGATCACAGGAGTGGTTTTTGGGGTTTAGCTTGAGCCCCAGTTTGGTAGGTAGGAAAAAATTATTTTTGCTCCCGGCTATCTTGTTTGGAAAATCCGAAATCAATATTTGTAACACTCTGGTTAGTACGAAATAATCCGTTTATTATTGGTATTTTTCTTGGGTGGTTCATTCCATAGGTATATTTGTGTTTTAAGAAACACTATTTAGGACTTGGTGCACCGCCCAGGACGCCAGTAAGAGCATGCAGGGCCCAACAGGAGCCAAGAATGCCCTAAGGACATTCACAACAGAACCCCACCGAGGGCACACAGCAAATAATTCTTGCCTTGAGAAAGACCTTATGGGTCGAAACACGTGTCGGCTGACCAAACTTGTACACCAAGTCCTAAATAGTGTTTCTTAAAACACAAATATACCTATGGAATGAACCACTAACATATCACGATGGGCCAGTAGGCTTTTATTTTACAGACATATTCGAATGAATAGCTCATGTGCAAAGTGCCTTTGGAAATTAACAATGTTTTAGAGTGCTTAGAAGTGGTCGGTCTGAATGAAGCGCTATATAAATCACCAAATGATATATTTGATATATCGTCAACCAACAGAATGTTTTATTCTGTGACTTGCAGGCCCCTATAAATAATGAGAGCAGTGCAACTAACTACCAATCATAGAATGCCAAGTGATGCTGACTTTAAAGACTGGACTGGAAGCAGGAGTTACGGGGGAATGCTAATGGCAGCTATTTACAGATCACTTTAACCTACCTTTAGTTGAATGAGTGCAATTGAAGTGAACAAGAAAACCACAACTCCCAGAATGCATTAGTTTGAAGAAAAAAGGTCGAGGTGACATGAGACCATATGTTAACGCAAGGAGAAAAAAAGCACGCTACAAGTCAAGTTGCAGACAAATTCTAAGCAGCATATTAAACACATGGGTTGTTTGTTTTAAATACTTGCTATGTGTTTCTTTTTAATTCCGAAACGAATTACATTTTTAGTATTATTAAAAACAGATGGCTGCAGGCCACCGGAACATCCGTTTTCCATTGTGCGTTTTTTTTTTTACAAACCTTTACTATTCGATGATTAATTCTAAATTGCTCATTTGAAGTTTGCATGCACTCAGACTCCCAGAATGCATTCGTTTGTTGATTTACAAGACGGGAATGGAATTATATTTTTCTGGTTACATGAGATCATTTAGTCAACTTACGTTTTTGATAAACTAACTTTGGGTTATCTAAATATACACATATGCACCGTAGTTTGGTTTTTCAAAGGCTTTAGCAGTCATTCCACAGATCGCTTTGCGACCTCTGCCGCTTTAACCTCTGAGACCCTGCCGTTTCTCCAGGTGGCGCCATTTTCACCAGGATTATAAAGACTTGGGAGGGAATTAGAGGCAGCGCACGAAGGATTGTTGTCGGAACTTTGCAGGTGTAACTTTGTTGTGGTAGTTTACAGCATGGTAGGTCTGAGCAGGACTGTTTAAAAGTCACGGGTGTGTGCGTTTTGCAAGACCCTATATTAGTTTCGAGACTGCAGTAAGTTGTTTAAAGGATTTGCATAGTTCACAGGTCCGTTAATACGTTTTTGTTGGTCTTTGCTGGTTATGTGCCTAGCCGAATTCAGCATTTAGCGTTTAACCAGCCCTGCAGGTTTAGCTGGTGTGCACCCTGTCGTTTACAGCTTCGATTTCCCCACCCCCTCTGCCATAGCTCCCAACTCACACGCTGGGTGTCACCCGCCTTGTAAAGGGCTGACTCACCCGCCAAGCCTCCTGCACGCCCATTCATTTCAATGGGCGTCTCACCCGCCAAAAACAAAATCGGGTGATTTCACCCGCCTTTGCAACAGAAATGGTTGAGAGCTATGCCTCTGCTTTTGTCCAAAAAGGTGGTCCATTAATCGGGGCGATGATCTCTCTCTCTACCCCCTCCCCCCACCTCCCTGTAGTCACATTTAATGTAATCACCGAGTGTATTTCTACCCCTTCCTTCAACACTGCATCTTTCCACAAATCCTTGGCAGTGGGTGCTAAGCTGCATCCAAAGGAAATGTGTTGCTAATTAGAACTACACTTCCCAGAATGCTTTATTGGGTTGCATACGAGATCAGAACGCGGGATATGGCGTCTCGGGACGTGACATGGTCGCTGACCCGCGTTATGTTGCCACCTTTCTTTGCTGAATGAGCTATGGGGTTAAGCCCAACTTTGATGTATTAGGTAATTTAACCGTGCAAGCAAAGGTTTGTCTCTCGTAAAAATTTTTCTCTTGCATGTACACGTATTGTATACCGACCTCCCGTGCCAAGTAAATGGCGTCACGTTACTGTCTTTTAGTTCTAGTTTTGCGAACTTGCATCTAGGATTGTAATTGGCGACCCTTTTTTAAGTCATTTATTTTCAATGATTCTGTCAGCCACTGAGAAAAACACATTTTAAAAAAGAGGCGCTAATTATGATCCTAGATGCAACTATAATGCAGTAACGTGACGCCAAACTCCTTAACTTTGAAAAGGACAGTGCCAGTACACCTGAGCAAGACTGCACTGGCGCTGATGCCAGTACACCTGAGCAAGACTGCGCTGGAGGAAGGCAACCGTTTGAGACGCCGGTAGCCTCAAGTAACTGAGTTCGAGTCCTCATCCGCTCAAATGGGTCTTCGTGTAACCCCCTCCAGAGGGTTCTTTTGCTTGGGTGGCACCTTACCGCATTCCCCCCTCCACCAAACACAGTTGCGACGAGGCCCCAATGTCACGCATGACCCTTTGAGCCAGTCTTGGTTTCTTGGGACTTGTAGTTTACGTGTGGGCCTAGAAGACCCTGGATGCAAAGTCGGGAGTGGGTCAAGGTGTGATGCAGGGCTGGGGCCACTTGGCAGTTCTGCCCCCCTTACTCCACGAAGTGGCAACCTTATTATTCATACTTCCTTCCTTTTTGCTCCTTGCCCCACACACCAATGGTCCATTATACCTTGTGGGATATAAACGTGCTTTTTCACTGGACCCCCTTGCATTTCACATGGTCCAGCCCTGTACTATCAGGTGTACTTGGCGAAGTGTAGCCGGGACGCACCCATGTCAATATGCCAGAACTGGCCCATCCGAGACGGGCCCGGCTGTCTTACCTTTTATTATGAGTAGACTTAAGGTTTTTGGGCTATTCCAGACTGCCTCCAAGTAAACTCTGAAGGACGTTGTCTTAAGGGAGGCTTTGTGAACCCGGGCAAAGGCATAGCCGGGCTTTTACCACTGTGGCTTACAGCCTGAGGAATGTATGGAAGGCCCTGGGCTTGTACCCTCAAAGTAAGGTGCATGACCCTCTTTTGCATGCTTTTCATAAGATGGATGTTTACTTACCAGCTCGCAAATGTACCCAGTGGAGACATTGAGCTGTACTACTACTATACTACGAGTTTTTATGAAGTGTTTATGAGGCGTTGGCTTCTTGTCTGGATTTTGGGTCCGTTGTCTCTCCTACCTAAAGACTTTGAGGACAGTAAGCCCGGTTTTAAGGACCAGTGTTGAGTCCTTTTGAAGCCAAGGGGACGTGTATATCCAAACGGTGAACATGGAGCGGGCGGACTAGGCTGCCTTGCGAGTTCTCTTTGCTGCCCTTGTGCGTGTTTGGTTCTACTGTCTCATCATGTTCTTTTGCCCTTTTTCATGCAGAGGGAGTGCATATCTATCCATGTCGGCCAGGCTGGTGTACAGATGGGCAATTCCTGCTGGGAGCTCTACTGCCTGGAACACGGGCTACTGCCCGACGGCACGCTACCTTCAGACTATAAGGCTGGGCTGGTGGACTCTTCCTTCGGGACCTTCTTCAACGAAACTGGTTCTGGAAAGCATGTCCCCAGAGCCATATTCATTGACCTGGAGGAAACGGTCATTGGTAAGTCGTGCACTTCATGGTGTAGAGAAATGTGTCCCATCTGCCCTGCTGGGAAAGTTTGCTTTTAATATGTAGCGGCTTTCTGTGGGAGTGGGGCTCAATTTGATCATAAGCCAATATTTACAGCCCATGATCTTCTAATGGACATCTTTCTTTAGTACTAAATCTGTAATTTTAATTTACTTGGCAGTTACAATCTTGAGGCAAGATCAGTATCCCTCTGGGTGTGGCTGAGTGGCCACAGCATTGACTTGGGCATGGTGGGTGCCATGGCTGGGCACTTTTCCCCCTTTGAGTCCATCCCATTTAAGGGAGTGGCTCCTACATTAATCTGTGTTCTCTATTCAATTTGGTGCTCTGCTTCGTCAGGTCCATACCCAGGCTAAAGACATTGACCTCTTGCTCCAAGCGTCACTCTAGGTGCAAGTTGCTGAGAATGACAGTACCACACAGTATGGTGTCAGACTGCGATTGAGTGTAGATGGGCAGCGCGAGTTGATCACTCACCAGAAAATGGCATATAACCTACCCTTACAACGCAATCGCCAGTTTTGTGGGCATAAGCATAAAGAATGCACAAAGGGCCCAGGTTCAGTCAACTGGAACCAGGCCAATGCCAAAAACTACCAGTAGTAAATGTGAATGAGTGAAAACCCTCAACCCCCTCACACTCCACTCCCTCCACCCCCCCTCCCAACAGGACAGTACAAAATTTTCTTTTTCTTCTCCCTGAAATTACTATTTCTGTCTGGGGCTCCTGTACAAAGAAGCTACAATGTCACTGTTGCTAAAGTGACGAAATGTAGCGGGTGCGAGGTTACAAAGGGTGCAAGTCACTGATCCTCAGTTGACAACTGTTATTTATGCCTTTACTCCCTTTCCCAATGCTTTTTATCGAATGTCTGACCACCTGCCACACTCACTTCATTGAACTGGGTCTAAGTAACCCCTTGATGTCTGAGACTATGCTTGAAGCGGATTCTCTTACAGGGACACCTATAGTTTTGCCCAGCTTGCAACAGGGGTGATTTGCTGCAGATAGTGTATTGGCATCTTTTTCAGTCTGTGCCATCCTTAAAGGCGTAGTTAACTCAATCTTTTTCTTTTAAAAGATGTGCCATAATAAAGAATATACATGCAATATTTTATTTTAAAAAAAAAAACATTCCTATGTAAAATCTTCGGCAAAAGAGCTTTAAAGTGTGTATGATGGAGGCGTCCATTTTGTGAAATGAATAAGCCTCCCTCTGCTCTAGTGGCAATAACCAGGCAAAAGCCTGCTACTGGGAGCTTTTGCTTATTACTGCCGGAGGGCAGAGAATGTGAGGCTACAGCCTGCCAGCGTTGTATTGATGATTGCAGTTAAGTTTCCAGGGCTCCCCCCTAGCCTGGAAACAAAGTACCAGCAATTAGGATTATTCCACTGCCCACGGATGCAGCAGAATATTAGTAATTGCTGTGATAAAATCAAGTCACAATTATTAATACAATGCTGGCTGTAGCCTGCCAGCATTCTGTGATCCCCAGCAGCAATAAGCAAAAGCTCCCTGCGAGAGTAGAGATAACATACGCACAGGAGCCTCATTCATTTCACAAAATGGATGCCTTTTTTATTATGGCCCATCTTTTAAAAGGATAGGCATTGGGTGAACTACTGCTTTAAAGAAAAGATGGCTGCATATGCGTATTGGCACATTTGCGTAATCTGAAGAGTAAGAATGGGGATCAGGGAGAGCATGCTGGCCTGGTAAGGATTGGGGTATCCTCTACCTGCTTGGGGTGCTAATCTGCAGGTGATGTGATCCATACTCTATTTTGCGATGAAAGGGGTTCTTGGGTGATGCACAAGGAACTGGCAACTAATCCCTGCTACATCTCAACATATTACAGTAAATGCTGTAGTCCGCTTGGACCTTTTGTGCAACATTTCATATACAAACTTTCACTGCCTCAACTATTAGCTGCTGGTGCTTGTTGAGCAGGGTAAGCTTGGGGTGAGCCACTTCAGAGGTTGTAGTGGTTTGGGGCTTTCCACGGTCTCATTTGATGAGCACTTGTTCAGGCTAAGCAGAATTGCATTTACATCTTGTGAGATAGTCTGGGGTAAAAATGTCAAATCCAGTAATTTGCTTCCCAAATTCTCCACATGTTATGTTAATATTTATAGCGTGCATGACCGCCCAAAGGCATCTTGGCGTGAGGAGAAAAGTCAACATATTGGTTGACCTGCTGAGTTTTAAGAAGCCTAAACAGAAGGTGGTTCTGTTGCCCGAAGGTTAGGAGGGAGATATTGAATAGTTTCGCTGCGGCGAACGAAAAAGCTCGTCCGCCAACCCATGACATGTCAGAACTTTGGAATCGCCAGCAAGTTGGCATTGCTGGAGGGTAACATGCGTTATCGAATGTATTGAGCGTTTTCTCAGATATTCGACTCCCTGACCATCGCAAATCCGATGAACCAAGCAAAGGGATTTCAATGGAATCCTTTGGTTTACCGGCAACCAGTGTGGTGGAGTGGATCAACTGTGTCGATGTTGCTGACTGATCTAATGGAATTGGGGCCCTAGGGCCCTCACTCTTCCATCAACTAGCTGTCAGGTTGTTGTCACAGCCACTAGTACAATCCTGTGCATATTGGAAGGAGTCAGTGATTTTTTTTTTTTTTTCCAAAAGAGGACAGCAGAGGAGACACCAGAGACTCGGCAATTTCATACAGAAAATGGGAAGTGAAATAGGGTGGTAGTTGGGGCGTGGCTTGGACAGCCATGTAAAGGGACGTGCTCTTGTGGAGCTCAGCTGATCCTGCAATGATCCTGGAGAAGTGCATGCACGGGAACCGGCCGGCAGCGAAAAATAATGTCCATGCATGTGAAGATGATGGCTACACTCGCTGAAACTTTGACGCGAGTGGAGGGTGAGGACACTGAGTTATACTCGTCTGCTTGCCGCGGGGCCCCGAATTGGCGAGTGGAACAAAAATGGCGGCAGAGACAAAGAGGACAACAGGGGTCCCGAGATGTAGGTCTTAAAGCCCCTGTATCGAACTCCAAGACCAGCGATTAGAAGCAGACTCGTTTGCCCGGAACGCGCTGTTGCTTCACTGAGGTGGCGCACATCTGAAGGCACACGCACCCGGAGCTGGTACAACCTACGGACTGTACATTGCCGAGACTCGTCGAGCAAACTGGTAGCCGACGCTGGGCCCGCGGCGTAATCGGATCGAACGCCGGCGGAACCCAGGAAGATTCATTGTGGCAGCGCACCAATAAGGTGGCTGCGGATCCTGGGGCCAACGCGAACGAGCGGGTGGTGGTGGCTGCAGTTATCACAGCACAGCGGATTGACCCTGTATACACAGGGAGATGAGAGAAATCCCATAGAGACAGACGACACATCAGCTCAGGCCAGTTGTGGAGGCCGATGCGAGACAATTGCTGATCCCGTGACACTCGGCCCCTCTGGGCCCGGGCATTGTGGGCCGGATGGCCTAGTGATCACGGAAGAGGGGGGAACAAAGGGAGTGCGGCGAATAGGTGAGCGCACTGGCCACGGAAGGAACACGACAGAGACCGGGCCACAACACTGAGGGTACGAGCACGTGGGAGGACACGGCCCACGCTGGGCGTGAGGGAAGAGACAAGTACATACTTGGCCTGCTGAGAGTGGTCCGTGACCACGCGGACCTTTGTGCGGAGAGAGGCACGGCAGGCCCTCGCCCAGTTAACATAGCAGGATGTCCTTTAAAGTGGTTAGACCCAGGATCCGACAGTCCACAATGGAGGCCTACGCCAGGTCGCCCCCAGAAGCGGAGGGGGGCAAGAGCAAGGATACCCCCACGGCAACGGCGGAGACACCGGGCACGATCCAGGAGGTGCTGGCAGCAATCGCAGACTTAAAGGTGGCTTGGGAGACTAAGTTCGGCCAGGCAATGAAAGAGCTGCATGAGGGCCTGGACCTCAAGATCAGAGCGGTCCAGGAGGAGGTGAACCTGCTGAGACAGGACGTGTGAACGATTGCGGAGCACAATGGGGCCTTAGAGAAGGAGATGGCCCTGAACATGGAGGCGTACACCGCACATGGAAAGGAGCTCATGTCCTTGTGCAATGGGTAGGCAATCTGGAGGACAGTGCTGAGCAAGCAGAAGGGCGCGCCAGACGCAATAACATCCGTATAGTGGGCCTGCCGGGTCAAACCCCACACAATACGTGGAATCCATGCTTTTACAGGAGATAACGGGTGGGGTGCTGACCCAGGGGTTTGCAGTTGAAAGGGCGCACAGGGCCTTGACAAGGAGACCGCCCCCTGGAGCCCTCCCGCGGACGCTGATCGCAAAGATCCTGAACTATCTGGATCGGGAGAAGATCCTCGAATTTTTCCGGAGGGGAGGAACGACTGAAAAGGGTTCAGCAAAAATCATGGCCTACCCGACTATACGCTGCTTGTACAGCGTAGTAGGATGAACTTTGGATCGGTGAAAAGAGGCTGAAGGACGCAGGCCATCGCTACATGTTGCTCTACCCAGCCAAGTTAAAGTGTTTTATAAGAAAAGATCCCTTTTTTTTCGAGACGCCGACCGAGGCAATGGATTGGCTGGACATGCAGGGCCGACCTCAAGAACTGGATGTCCAGATGGGAGCTGCAGGAGATGAGTAGCAGACGGCTGTGGCACCTAGGGTGACATGGCCAAGACATTGGGACTTGAATATAGAGTTGTATTAAGCTTGTGGGGAGTGTGTTGTAGTATCAACTGGCTGGACCCGCTGGACGCACCAATCCTAAAATAGATGACTGGGAGCTCCTAGGAGGCATCCCTTGTACCCAATAGTAATATACTTGGTGACGCCCCGGGGGGTCCTAGTCCTCGGCGACGGGACAGGACCAGACGCGGGTGGGCCTGAGATCAAGGGATGGAGCTGGGCATTTGTTGGGGTGGGGCAGGGTGGGGGGAGGGGCTGGGTTGTGTGCAGTGGATGGGAGTTGGGGAACAGGGAGGGGGGGAAACAGTTGAGGGAGGTAGAAGGGGGAGAGTCAGAAAACAACCATCAAGGGAAGCATTGAAGGGAGAGGTGGGTTGGGAACAAACCGAGTAGATGGCATCGGGTAATCTCAGAATTGTGACCTGGAATGTACAGGGCCTTAATAGCTATCTGAAACGTAATAAAGTGATGCTGTATTTAAAAAGGATGCACATTGATGTTGCCCTGCTGCAGGAGACTCATCTCACAAGGGAGAAGTTGGAGGTTGTCAGGCGAAAATGGAGGGGACATGTTGTGGGGGCTATGTATTCTGCGTACGCTAGAGGGGTTATCACTTGGGTGGCGCCGCATGTGCTGCTCCAGGTGCTTAGCTCAACGGTAGACCCAGAGGGCAGAATGGTCCAGGACTCCTGGAGAACAGGGAAGTGCACATCATAAATCTGTACGCCCCCAACCATGATACAGCGGCTTATTTCAGGTCCCTTTAAAGCAAAATTAGCCCCCTGGCTGGGGGAGCGGTGGTGTGGGTAGGGGACTTTAATTGCACCCTGAATCCCAAAATGGATGGGTCAGTCGATAAAGCGGGGAAGCCGGTGCCCAAAGAACTGGGGACATTGTTAAAAGATCTAGGCCTAGAAGACGTGTGGAGGAGGTTGCATCCAATGGATAGGCAATACTCGCACTATGCAGCGCCACATGACCTGCACACAAGGCTAGATTATGTGTTCGTAGCGGCTGAGATAGCGGGAGAAATGGGTGGGAGCGGAATACAAGGCCCAGGTACTATCCGACCACTCTCCTTTGGTAGAGTGGTGACACCAACCCCCCCCAGAGCGCGGATCCCCACATGGAGACTTAGGACTGAGGCATTATAAGATGAGGGATTCCGGGAGGATTTGAGGGAGGCCATCAAGGAATATTTTGATATAAACACAGGCAGTGTGCGCTCGGTTGGAACAGTATGGGAGGTTTTCAAGGTGGTGGTGCGTGGAGTAGCCATTTTGAAAACTAAAGGGCTCCAGGGGGGCATCAAAAGGAAACTTCAGGAAAGGGAGCTGGAGGGTCTTACACGACATGAGGATACCGCCCGGGAGAATAGCGATAAGATAAAAGACTTACAGTTAACCTGCAGTGGACTCTGGGATAGGCTATGTAGACAAAATTACAAGAAATACACGGCGAGGCTACACGCAGGGAGCGATAAGCCGGGCAGATTGCTGGCCTGGCTGTAGAGTGAGACCCCCCACACAGTGATCAGTGAGATAAGGTATGAGGAAGGTCGCATCTGTAATACCCAGGAGGGGGTGAACTAGGAGTTCCTCAAGTTTTACAGACACTTATATGAGGACGCAGGGGAGGATAGGAGTCAAGACATACTGGACACGTTGGAGGACATGGAGCTGCCCACCCTGGATGACCTAGAACGCGTGGAACTGGACGCCCCTATCACCTTGGAAGAGCTGGAGGTGGTGATCCAACATTTGCCCACGTGTAAGGCATCCAGGACGGATGGGTTGCCTAGTGAGTTTTATAAGACTTACAAACAGGAACTGCTTAAGCCACTGCTTGCCATGTTCAACAAGGCCTATGAGCAGGGGAAACTGCCATTGTGCCTTCGCGAGGTGATCATCCCACTCCTGAAACCAGGCAAGCTGGCCGTGGAGTGTGGGTCTTACAGACCCTTGTCCATGCTGAATCAGGACAGCAAAATTCTTCGGCAGTGCTGGCCAATAGGCTGAAGAGGGTGATCGGTAAGCTGATAGACCCAGACCAGACGGGATATGTCCCCGGCAGGAACATTAGATAACCATAGGAGGCTACACCACATCATTGACCACACTGGGGAAGATATGGGTGAGCTGGCTATCGTGTCGCTAGACGCGGTCAAAGCCTTTGACTCGGTGCAATGGCCTTGGTTGAAAGCAGCCCTGAGGGGATAGGGAATGGGACCTGGATATATCGGGTGGGTCCAGTTGTTATACAGCACCCCGGTGGCGAGAGTTAAAACGGGATCCATAATCTCAGATACTTGGCAACTCAGCAGGGGGAACCAGACAGGGATGCCCCTGGTCACCCATGCTATACATTCTGGCATTAGAGCCGTTGGCAATATGTCTGAGGCAACAATACGGGGAGGTGGGGATTAGTACAGTAAGTGGTAGACACCTGGTATCGCTGTATGCAGATGACCTCCTTTATCTGCGCTATCCGGAGGAGAACCTGCAGTATGTGCTAGAGGTGATGAACCAATACGCCACCCTCTCGGGCATATCGTGAACCCTAGGAAGTCCCCTTGGGTAGATATAAGAATGTCCCATTACAGAGGCTGCCTAGCCTGCCGATACCATGGCAGACTGAGACATTTAGGTATTTGGGAGTAAATATTTACCACAAGATCGAGGCGGAGCACGAACACAATACGGAGAAAGCATTAGAGGGAGTTAAGAACAGGATGGTGTTTTGGTCTAGATTGCCCCTGACTATGATGGGGAGAGCGGCCTTGCTTAAGATGGTGGTCCTGCCTAGACTCCTGCATTTCTTTGTGAATGTCCCGTTTTTGATTCCCACGAGCCTATTTGTGAGACTTCATAGCGTGTGCAGGGGCTTCATATGGGGTAACTCCAGGAACCGAGTGGCCCTGTGGAAACTCCAGAACCCATGTGACAAGGGGGGCATAGGCCTGCCAAATTTTGAGCTTTATTATCTGGTGGGGCAGCTGCTGTACGTGGCTGTCGACTGAACACTCGGTGGAAGCCAGGCTTCTGCGGGAAGACTCGGCCCCATACATTTTGAATGAAGTGGTGTGGTTACAAAAGAACAAACTGGTGGGAAAAGGGCGGCTATTGAGGCTGGGCTGGGAGGTTTGGCTCAGAACGTGGAGAATGATGGGTGACATAGAGCCATTCTCTCAGCAGGCCCCGCTGGTGGCACTCTGTGGGAACGACTCACTGTTCGAAGCGGTCCGTAGATATTGGGAACCGGTAGGCCTGGTCACCCTTGGGGACATATGGCAGGAAGGGGAGGCATTGGAATTTCAGAGGTTGCAAGAAGAGACAGGGGTGCATAGAGGCCAGTATATAATCTACGCTAGGCTCATGAAACGAGTTAGGGAGAGATGGCCGGAGACAGTGCTAGTGGGATGACCCTGATGCCTCCCTGGAAACGATGTATGATGATTTGGAGGGCGGGCACAAAATATCTAGAATATACGAGCTTCTAAGAGTAAAGGCAGGGAAGGAGCTGCTTCAATTGAGGCAGGACTGGGAGGAGGAAGTAGGAGGACCCATGACAGATGGGCAATGGGAGAGAGCCCAAATAAAAAGGTATCCCGGAATGCGATCCAACAACTCCAATTGTATGTCACTCGCAGGGCTTATCTGACTCCCGGGAAAATTGCAAGGTTTGGAGGCTCGGCTACGCAGAAATGTCCCAGGTGTGGGGAGGTGGAAGCGGGGCTGCTACACATGTCCTGGGCTTGCCCGGAGGTCACAGATTTTGGGATGAGATTAAAACTAAACTGGCTGGTGGGGGAGTGGAGCTGAACGTGGGATCATCTTGGCCATGCATGCTCGGGATTTTTCCCAGGCTACGGGATTTAAAGCACATAAGCAAAATGAAGGACTTAGCCTACATCCTGACCAAGCGCAGGATCGCAATGGGCTGGAAGGCTGCCCACAGACCCAAGGTGGAGCTATGGTGGACGGACCTTCTCAGATGGGCGGAGGCGGAACCCGTAGTTTGGTTTGAAGCGGTTACTAGGGGGAAGAGGGGGGGAAGTAGGGCCCTTGTTGGCCTGGCGGCAATTGATGACCTCTATGGCAAACCCTCACCAGGACAATAACGTATTAGAGGACTCGGATGAGTGCACAAGCACTGCGATACCTGATAATGCTCCCATAGATGACATGAGTGTGCCAGCTCTAGTTTGTGAGGGGTGGGGGAGGACGGAGAATTACACTCTATAATGTGATGGTTTGATGCTGATTATGTACGTCCTAAACAGTTGTAATGTGTGTTATTTTGGTTTTATTGAAAATAAAAAAAAATAAAAAAAAATAGGGTGGTAGTTGGTCAAAACAACTGGGTCGAGGTCTTCTTCAAAAGTGGAATCACTGTTTCATTTTTTCGGTTGATTCGGAATTAGCCCAGTCTGACGGGAGATGTTAACGGCATACGTTTCCCAACATATAATATCGGGCATTATGGATATCCAGATGGCCAAAGGTATCGGAATGGAGGGGGTAGCGGATGCAAGAGCAGACTGCCAATAATACGTCAAATCCTGGGAAGCTAGCTCACATCGAGCTGGGCATAATGGCTACTGGAGGGACAGGTGACACAGGTCTGATATACGCCACAGTAATATTTTTGTATATCTGCCACTTTAGTAGAAGAGTCTGAAGGAGAATCGCAGAAGGCTTGAGAAGAGGGGTGGGGGGCGTTTGGCAGTAAAGACTGGCAAAAGAGAATGATTTAACCACTGAAGATCCTTCTAGTTAAGGGCCTACTCCATCTTTTAAGTAAAGAAGCTTTGTTTGGATACTCCGATAGTCCCTCCGTAAGTTTCATAAACTCCATTTCAATAATGTCATCGGACCAACGCCATTTGCGCTCAGCTTGTTCAACTTGTAGGTGAAGAAACTTCCCGGAACCAAGGCCGAGTGCTGATTTGGTAGGCGCTAAATGGTTAGCTACCTCATGAGTATTCGTGAAAGGGAGGACAAACTGATATGTGGGAGACTCCTACATTTGTCAACAACTAACAGCAACAAACAGCCAGGATCAATTAGCCGCCAGTTCGTTTCAAGGACTTTGGAAGATGCTTAGTGACCGTTCCAGATCCAAGTATATGGAACCGTATGAGCGAGTGATCAGACCAAATGACCGGATGATTATATTTAACCCTAGTACTAGCGGTGGCAGAAGAAAGTGCATCCAAGATGCCACTTTTTTATGTGGGTATGCTCCAATATAAACTGGCACAGGCTCCAATATAAACTGCCAGTTCTACTCTCTAGCCTCACAGAATTGGAACAGAGCTGGAGGCAATTGTGCATCACCTCTCATATTCAAGTCACCCAAAACCACTAAAGTAATGTATGTAAGCTGTAAAGCAGCCACATGACCCAGAAAGGGAGTCATGAAGGTGGTATAAGGAGGCCTATATAGCAGAAAGTGCCATCTTACTGAGGGATAAAGTGCAGCGTAGTAGAAGCACTTCCGTTTGCAGTCAAATAACATTTTTATTGATTTTAACGGAAGCAATGCCACCGCCCACCTTTGGTGAGTTGCGGTCACACCGAGTAAAAGACACAGAATAAGACCATATATCACCAGAATAGCATGGTACAGAATCGACGAAGCATGGGGTCAAAACAGAACTGGCATGCGACACCATAGGGCTGGCATACTACCCTATCCACCTCGGCACAGTCCATCGATGTTCTCCCAAGAACGTTTTTGGTAACCATGCACCAGGAGGGCGGGGAGCCAATTGGGCTTCCTTGCAGAGAACTACCTCCATGCACTCCTAGACCGCCCTGTGCCTGGATGAGCTTGGACGGGCTTCTTTGGCACAACTTCGGGGCAACGGGCTCTTCCCCCCCCCCCCCTGTGCTGTCTGGTTGGTCTGCACATTTACAGTGGATATATTAATGGAGCCAATCTGTGTGCACTGCCAGTAGGCAGCAAAGACAGACTGCTTCCTGTGCATGCAACAATGACAGACCTGTAACCAAGAACGAGCCTCTGTGTACTGTTGAGGCCAGGCACCCTCTGCCACGAACTGGCATACAAGGAAAATAAAATATTAATTATAAATAAACTGCTACAAGGTAGCGTGTGTGAGGATGTCACGCGCCACAACATGGGTAATGGACCAGTGCATAAAAGTAAAGCAAATTGCGTAAAACAACAAAGATTTTGAAACAGTGCTGCAACACCAAACTTTGTCATCCGATGGCGTTCAGACAAGCAATAAGCTCCTAATCGGCCAATCCGTGTGAACTGACAGTATGCAGCAAAGACAGACTGCCTCAGGTGCATGCAGCACACCATTGCTTACTCGCCAATGGCTAGCTGCGAGGCCTGCTATATTTTTGAAGATCTGATTTGCCATCTGTCTCTGGGAGGATAACCTAAAACTCCTGCATGTTCAAGTTTCTTTATTTCCTTGTTTACTTGTAGTTGGTTGCTTCTAGCTAACTGTGCCTTAATTGTGTTGGAACATTGTCAACACGAAGGATACCCGGTCACCCTCTCCTGGGTTGTGAAGAGCAGGGCAATTTGGGGAGGAGCAATTGTTTGGAGTGGAAGGGGAAATGCCCTTTTCATACCCAAGTTAAGAGCGAGCGAGTGAGTTTGTGCTGGAATGGTAATCTCTACCCAGTGTTGGCATGCTGGGCTCTGCTATGCTGCTCCCTGCCTTCAGGACACTTGTAAAACCCAAAGGCGTGGGAGGTGGGTAGATGATGCCACAGGGAGTGCTTCTTCAGTCTAGTGATACTGAGGGGTGGCAGATGCCAGGCCAATGGGATAACACGCAGTTCTCTTGGACAAATACATTGGCCTCAGCTTCACCCTATGCCATGGCTTACAAATATCTTAATGTCCATTTGGAGTGTCTGTGGTCTATACTTTATCTACAGCCTAGGTAACTTGGAAGTTGTAGGGGGTGGAGGGGGAGATGTGTATGTGTCCAGTGGCCCTGGGTGCCCTAAAGTTGAGTCTCAAAGTTTGGGGTTGAAACACTGTATCCGTGGTGGCTAATGATGTATTGTAACCGGTATCAGGTGATCTTATCCCTATACAATATATATATTTGCCGTAAATAATATCGCCGGGAAAAGGTTGCAGCGATATTATATATATATATATATATATATATATAGGCAAAAAAGGAAAAGTTTGGGGGTTGCGGGGGTGTCCCCCGCATATTCCATGCAATAATGTCGCCACAAACAGCAATTTTTCAGTGATATTTTTGCATAGAGAGATTTTTGTAGTGACATTACATGGAAACTTAGTATGCACAATGTCTTAGATCTGGCCACCAACTCCCACAGGGAAACTTCAAAAGTTGGCTCCCTTGATCTGGGGGAGCGGGTCCAGACAATCGCGAGGCTGGGAAGTAGATGCCTGGGTTACATTCCTCTCAGGCTGCCTGCCATAACACTCCACTCGCCACTTTTTATTTGCATTGGTATCAGTCCAAGGTTGCAGTTCTGTTCCTCCTTACTCGAGCTGTTCTCCTGCACCACACTCTCGGCTGCCACAGAAAAGGTAAATTGGCCGTTTTTCTATTGTGACAATCATGGTTTTGTAGATTTTTGCTGCTCTAGCCGCACACACTTCCTTCCTTTTTTAAAAAAAAAAAAAAAAAAAAAAAAAAAAAACTGCCTCGGAAATTGACCCATGGCGTCAATGGCATTAGCCCCCTATGTTTTGGGACTCGGTGCTAACCGCTCTAGGCACCTGCCATAACTTCACTTTATACAGACTTGGGCTCGCAGGCTGCTACCAGAGAACAGTCCAGACCTCTGCGCTTGGCCCTATAGTATGGGCAGAAAATGCTAGAGGGCTATGTACTCCTTAGGAGTATATTAATAATCGTTTATTCAAGGTTGCAGGGGAGACTAGGACAACCTTGACAATAGTCGCTTAGATAAAGTGTCCACAGCTGACTGACTCTCCGTCCCCTGCACACGCAGGTCCTGGAAAACCACAGTAATTGTGAAAAAAATCATTTAGTTCAAACTGCGATTCATAAAAGCACTTATTTTTTTTTTTAAACTTTTCCAAATTGATCATAGTTTCATATAGAGTGGTCTAGTATAGTGGGTCCATAGTACAATGAGCTCTACGCATTTCGGGAAATAGCTATCCCTTCTTGAGGAGCAAATTAAAGTTCAATTAGCCATATTCAAAAATGTATTACTTCAAACTCCAAGGTGTTCTAAAATGTGAGTGGGAAAATGTTTAAATCTGTATATTCCAAAAATCAGTATGTAATAGGATTATTGTGTTTTAGTACTTAGAATTTCACAATCACCTGTGTCTTGGGCTGGTTTGAATTGAAGTTCAGCCTATCTCAATGATCCATTCCCATAAATCTGTACTTTTAATCTTGTGGAGAGTAAAGTAATGGAACTACTGTCTTTAGAGTATTCGGGTTTCTATACCAAGTATATGCACCAATACATTACCTGTTTGCTAATGTCCGGTGGACAATTATGTAGATCGACTGTTGATGTACCCCGTGTTAAGCAGTTGTAATGTAATCTATTAAAAGTAAAGTTGATAAATCAGTGTCCACCGCATTCAACATAAAATATTGGATTTATAAAGTGCTCAAATGGTACTTCATTTGAAAGACGAAATTGCACTTGGTCCAGGTCGAGTGTACTGGATTGTTTGCAGGGACCTGTGTTTAAGACAGAGGGCCACGGTTAGTTGCCCATACAGTTGCCGTTTTATCTAAATGTGATTAATTATGAAAACTAAACTCAGAATCCGACGGATCATGTCATCCTGAATATCCTTGGTTACAGCTGCACTTGCATAATCTGTAACCATGTGCAGATCTTTATTTCTGCTTACGTAAAAGGCGTCTAGTGCCTTAAGGACCCCAAAAACAGTATTACCTTAAGGGATCTTACTCGATATATGCAACTGAGCTATGTGCATATGGTAGTTCTAATACTGGTTTGAGCTTATAGCTGTTATGTTCTCAATCGATCCGCTTTGTAACATGGTTCTAGTTCAGTTGCATGATGGTACTGTTAGTTTACTGTTGCATCTAGTTGAGATTCTAATACAGCATATACAACATTATATGTATACAAATTGGTAATAAACATTATGCAATTCATGTTCACCATTGATCAACTTTGCCACGTGGGTGTCATTAAGTTGCATGATGGTACTTGGTGTACTGCCACATAGTTCAGTTGACCTTCTAATAAAACGTGCACATCTTCATTGAAATCACAACACCTTGGTGTATAGGTGTGTGTGTATATATAACTAAGATACAATGAGTACTTGCAAGTGCGATATTTGTAAGTGTACTTGCCCTACCATTCAAATACAATTATGGTTCTTCTATCGGCTTACAATCTACTATAGGTACATTTGACAACATTTGCACAATGTCAGTTATGATTTATCCAATGAGTGTCAGAGGAACTTTCTACTTCTGTCACAAAGGTGAATATCTTCACTGATCTATCTATAGAAATGCTACTAGTGAATCTTCATTGAGACTCAAGGGTGGGGCCATAGCATCTAACTTGTGTATCCAAAACAATTCTTAGTTAACAGTGCATACCACCTCCTCTTGGTGGGGTTTCTAGTAACTTAGTTGTGCAACGGTCACATTTCATTGAAATGTCTGGTGACTGGGGACGTCTGGTTGTTTGTCCGTGTGTTTGACTTGTGCTCTGTCAAACTTTGATTTTGCAAGTAAAATTAGCCACATGAGCAGGCCATAAATGAGTTTGTCGCAAGTAGTGAAATGTTTGATGTTCTCTATCCTGTGCACGGGGGGGCCTGATTTGTCTTTTTGGATATCATTGCATTGTAAACTTGCGTTTGCCCAATAATTGTTGTGGACTGAGCATTTCTTTCTACTTAGACACGATTATCTTTGAAGTTTCTCCCTCCTGTATAAGCAATCATGGGGGGTGGTGGGGGTTTAGAAATGTGCAAGTTGTGGGTCTAGTCTTGTCAATTTCTAATTTTTTTTTTTTCAGCCGTCTATTTTAATTTGATGGCTTTGTTTGGAGTTCTCATTAGGTGGCAAAGGGTGGATCTTCATTATGGGTTTTAGGTGTCGGGAGAAAAGTCTAGAATTTTCTGAACTTCTATTTTTTAGCCTTCTCTAATGTTTGATCATCTGTAGTCTACGTAATCTCAAATTGAGGGTAAATTTGTCTTTTAGATGGTCTGGATGGAAACTTGAATGATGTAATGTATTGTCTGGTTTCTGGTAAATGGAGAGTTAGGGTTTTACCAACTGGTTTTATCATAACCTCAAGGAATTGAATGTTCTGATGTCCATGGTACATTTAATCCATGGGTGTAGGTGTAGCCCAAAAACATCGAATTCCTCTTTGGAACCTTTACAGATGTCATCTATATAGCGTTTCCACAAACTTAGTTTGGATTTCCATTGTTGATGTCCCAGAATATATTTTGACTCAAACATGCGTATAAAGAAGGGGATTGACGAGCCCGTTGTTTCTGGGATTTGTAGGTAATGTGTCCTTTGGATTTTTAGCCAACTCAATTATGGAGGTTTTATTAGATTGTACATGGTCTTCTTTAAGAATCTAGTCCATCACTGTGTGGAATCAAAGTATATAGACTGGACTAAAGATGGTCCAGCCTTCGAATTCCGTTTGACATTCAAATGCAGTTAGAATGTGTGTCGCGCAAATGTTTTTTGTATGATGGGAAGTATTCTGTCTACATATTTGGCTAGGGGATCAAATACTGTTGGTTGCTGCCACGATAGGACGCAAGGGTGGGACATTTAAATTTTTGGAAGGCCGTAAAATACTGCCATGATTGGTAACTTTGGTTTTCTCATGTATCCATTCTTTGTGGAGGGCTTTTGTAAGTACTTGTTCATGAATTCTTTAATGTTTGCTGGATATTGTTCTAGTTGGAGATTAGTAACTTTCTCATTCAAAATAGATGAGCAGCTCTGGATGTAGACTATACTGTCCATAATCACTGTACTGCCTCCTTTGGCAGCTGATTTAATTGTAATAGTGGTATCATTTGCCAATTGTAGTAGTTGTGTTGATGTTTCCTTAGGTTCTGAGTGGGTTGTCCGTTTCAGGTCCTCCAAGAGATCAAGTCCTGAATCATGGCCATTGAATTGTCCTAAATTATGGGCATTGAATCAAAGGTACTCTTCGGTTTAATTTTCAGGTAATAAGTTCTAGATCTTTCTTCAAACGGTGGTGTCTCCTTTTGAACCTATTCGTGGGTACAAATTAGACCTAACCCAAGTAGGTCTAATTGCTGTTTCGAAAAATATTGTTTGCTCCTCAATCTTGTGTCTTTTTTTCTGCACTTGTGCGCTGCAGGGTGATGGTCCTTGAGGTATTGGAAGATCTGTACCCATATTTTCTAATATAGGATCAATAGTCGGAAGTGCTGCTACCTGAAGGATCAGTTTGTTGCTGTCCAAGGATTTTGTTTTTCTTGGTTAGAACGGCATCTATTCGGTTTATTTTGGTAAAATAAATCCTGCCACGTGAATACAAGCTTCAAGGCAAAAAGAATACCTAGGGGATTGAGGTTGTTTGCAAAGAAAATATTTGTCAAAAGCTGGGAACAGATCTTAAACAAATGCTCATTTACTAACCATTGAACTGGGTAAGTCATTTTCTAAGATAGATGAAGAAATTGCAGAGCTCAAAGAACTGAGCACACTGCGATCAACTGAAGATCTATCCAAAACATAGGAATCAAGTTGTGTTTAATAAGAAGGAAATTGAACCAAGAAAAATCACAAGTTTAGGAGTGATACCCTAGACTACTCGAGATATAGTATTCAACATGGCAGGATTTCTACCGCCAAATCAACCACCAAATGGCTGTTCTACCCAAGAAAACCTACCAACCCTGGGACAGAAACCAATCTTCATGTGATACTTCAGGTAGCAGCGGACCATATCACTTCTGACCCTTGATCCTATATTTGAAATAAGGGGTATAGATTGTTTAATACTTCATGGACCATAATCCTCAGCGCACTTCTTTTTTTGTTTTCTTTTTATTTGTTTGTGCAGATAAACAAGGAGAGGACCCAAAAAGATTGATGACCAAGCAATTGTAGTCAACAAAATATTGCACCTAATTTGGGATGGGTCTCTCCTTTTATACACACCAACAATACAACTTCATTTGAACATGTTCAAATTAACGAGAAAAATGCGACTTGATGATCTTCGATTCCACACCACCTTTTGAAGAAGGATCTAGAACCTTTGATTACCTGGAAATTAACCAAAATAACTTCAATCCCCATGTCCACAATTCAGGACTTCACCTCTTTGAAATTCTATGTTGAAGGATCATAAATGGATAAAGTACTCAGAACTTGAGGAAACCTGAACAGACTAGTATAATTGGAAAATGATACCACTATCCCAATCGTCACAATCAGTTGACAAAGGAGGCACCACAGTGAATATGGACAGTACATTCCACATCCGGAGCTGCTGATCTCTTTTCAATGACAAAGATTTATCTCCAACTAGAACAAGATCCTACCAACTACATAATTGATTGGACACGTACTTACAAAAGCTCTCCATGAAGAAAGATTACCTGCGGCACACCTGACTTTTCCGTTACTCTCTGGCAGACCTCCCTTGGCATTCTTGCTCCCACCTGGGAGGCTAAGAACCTCAGGGCCATCTTCGACGCCACATTCCTTCTCTAGAAGTCAAACTACCAACTGCATCTCCTCAGGTATTCCTTTCCTCACCTTCCCCCAGATGCTCACTCTCTCTATGCTGGACTACTGTAACAGCCTCTTCTGCCTGCCTCAACTCTCCGCCCTCTACAACTCATCCAGGACTGTGATACTTGTCCGTGGCCTTGAGCCCAGGGATCATATGTCTCCAGCCGTTAAACCTCTCCAGTGTCTGCATTTTAACCCTCACACTTGCTGGCCACACTACTTGTTGGTTTTGATCCTTCTACAGCACTCTCCCATCCTCCCCTCGCATTTTCCCCCCTCTCTTCTCCCCTGCACTTGCGCAATCTCGATGTCACTAGGCCTAGTAAGATTGTTTTTGTCCTGTTTCCCTTGCCTTGCCTCATCATGCCTTGAAACACTTGTGTATAGGCACGTTATAAATGCCATATCATGCCAGTATTTTATAGCCTTCCAAAGAATCACAAATATTTAAGTTCCGCAGCATTACGTCCTATAGTGGCAGCAACCAACAGTATTTTCGATTTCCCCCTAGCCAAATAAGTATACAGAATACTTCCAACAATCATACAAAAAACATTTGCGTGACACCACACATTTTCCTCACTGTATTGGAATGTCAAACGGAAGAAGATTGGACTATCTTCTCTGGCTGTGCAGAGTCTATATACTTCGATTCCACACCGTGATGGACTAGATGCCTTGGAATGGGCCCTTCTTGAAGACTTATGTAAATCTTCGTCATTGAGTTGGCTAAAATCATTCTGTGCGAAAAAGGACACATTTATCTACAAATCTCAGGAACCTCAATGGGCTTGTGAATGGCCCCTGCATACACAAACCTGTTCATGTTTTTAATATTTTCTCGCTCAACAATGGAAATACAAACTAAATTTGTTGAAATGCTATCTAGATGACATCTTTGGCATCTGGAAAGTTCCCAAAGAGGAACTGGATGTCTTCTAACTAAACCTTCCCCTGCGGATTAAATTTACCATGGACATTTGAACACCAAATATTAATTTCCTTGATGTTCTGATCAAAACAGTTTAAAACCATAACTACCTCTAGGAACCAGAAGCCAACAGATGTCAATAATACATTACTACATTCACATTTCGATCCATACTATCTAAAAGACCATTTCCCTTAAGTCAATTTTTGAGATTATCAAAACTGAATACAGATGATCAAACGTACCACCAAGCATCAACTAAATGATGGATGGATTAAAAAAAGGATATCAGACAAAACATTAGAGAAAATAGAAGAATCGAGACTTTATAAAACCCAGAATGAAGATCCACCCTTTGCCCACATAATGGGGGAAACTCGACTGCTGAAGAAAAATTGGAAATTGACTAGAGTAGAGCCAGAAATTTGCAAAACGCCCACCCAGATTGCTTATAGAGGGGGAAACGTAAAAGATAATCTGGACAAAGCAGAAAAATGTGCAGTCTAAACCAACATTCTTGGGCAAACCTAAATTTGGGACATGTCCTTGTTTTCACTGCAAGAACATCCAAAAAAGGACGACCAGTCGGGCACCCGTGCACAGGACAGAATTAATATCAAACAATAGGTTACTTCCGATCAGAATTTCTCATTTGTAGCCTAATCTGCCCATGTGGGAAAATTTACTTGGGCCAAACGACTCGCAAAATCAAAGGTTGACAGAGCACAAGTCAAACATATGAACAAACAACCAGACGTCCCCAGTCATTTCAATTAAATGTGACTCAGTTGCACAAAGGTACTTGGTACCAGAAACCATCAAAAATGTGATGCTATGGCCCCCTTTTGGGCTTAATGAAGAAT
The DNA here is from genome assembly GCF_040938575.1 of Ambystoma mexicanum. NCBI lineage: Eukaryota > Metazoa > Chordata > Amphibia > Caudata > Ambystomatidae > Ambystoma > Ambystoma mexicanum. Next base: position 1,091,004,274 of record NC_090936.1, read on the forward strand.
ATTCTCTAGCAGCATTTCTACTGGTGGATTCACCTTTGTGACCCCGTGGTTCTTCTGACACCCTTGGAGAAATCATTCAACTTGAATATTCTTGTAAAATGTACTCATAATGGATTGTAAGCCAATACTATTAAGGTTCTTCTATTGACTGATAGGGCAAATACTCTTATTTTAGTTATACATACCATTGTGCTATTTTAAATGAAGCCTATTAGAATGTCAACTGTTGGCATCTATAGTGTACTGCTGTATATGCTATCATGCAACTACGACACCCACGTGACTCTTGATTGTGAACATAACAGCTATGAAAGTTCTAACCTCCACATTTAGGAATTTCGTGCTGTTAATTACCATTTTGTTTATACATACCAAGTGTTGTGATAATATACATCTATATTTTTCACATGTAGGAGATTTACATGTTGTAAGACCATGTTACAAAGTGGATTGAATGAGAACATAACAGCCATAAACTCTAACAAGTATTGGAACTACCCCATGCACATAGCTCAGTTGTATATTTAAACTATTAACATATTGAGTAAGAACACTTAGGTTATTTACTTTTTTGGGGTCCTTCAGGCACTTAGACGCCTTTTTAGATACGCAGAAATAAATGAGATCTTTACATGTTTACCAGACGCTCTAACCAAGGCTATTCAGATGACAGGATTTGTCAGATTCTGCAAGTTACTTTTCATGATCTCATTTAGCTAAAACTGCAACCGTACGCACAGCTAAAACATGACCCTCTATCTTAAACATAGTGTACTCGACCTGGACTAAGTGTAATTTCGCCTTTCAAATAGGGTAAGCACCTATAAATCCAGTATTTATGTTGAATGCAGATGACACACCGTGATTTACATTACAACTGCTTAACACTGGGTACAACAAGAGTAGATGCATAACTGTCCACCGGCACTCATCAGCAAACGGGTATATATTGGCACATACTTATACTCTAGAGCATGGGTGCACAACATACTGCCTGCGGGCCAGTTGCGGCCGCCATGCTGTTTTGTCCGGCCCGGAATACCACAAACACTTTCCTAATGGAGGGTGGCCCGCAAGCAGCATCGGCCGCCCTCCATTAGGAAAGTCTGTCTTCCGGGCCGGAAAAAACACTGGCCGTCATTGGCTCAGCACACACGCACCACGTCGCTCCTATGAGCCACGTAGTGCGTGTGCTGCACCAGTGGAGGGCCTGCACTACGGCTGGCGTGGCCAGTAAGGCTTGCCACGCCAGCCGTAGTACCACTCACCTCACCAGCGTTCAGCTTACCTGCCAGCACGTCCGGTAAGTGGTCGGTTTGTTTGTGTCTGTGTGTCGGGTCTGTTCTGCTGTATGTTGAGATGGGGGGGCATGGGGGGGGGGGGTGTCGGATGTGCATGGATGTTTGTTTGTGTTGTGTATGTTGATATGGGGGGGGAGGGATTTGGTTCTGTACAGGTGCATGCGTGAGAATGTGTGCTGAGGGGGGGGGGGGGTTGGGTCTGTATGGGTGCATGCTTGAGTGTATGGGCATAGTGTTTGGTTGGGGGTGAGGGGGCCATGGGGCATAGTGTTTGGGGGTGGGGGACACGGGCATGGGGCATAGTGTTTGGTTGGGGTGAGGGGGGGGCCATGGGGCATAGTGTTTGGTTGGGGTGGGGGGCATGGGGCATAGTGTTTGGTTGGGGGTGGGGGGCATGCGGCATAGTGTTTGGGGGTGGGGGACACGGGCATGGGGCATAGTGTTTGGTTGGGGTGAGGGGGGGCCATGGGGCATAGTGTTTGGTTGGGGGTGGGGGCCATGGGGCATAGTGTTTGGTTGGGGGTGGGGGGCATGGGGCATAGTGTTTGGTTGGGGGTGGGGGGCATGGACATGGGGCATAGTGTTTGGTTGGGGGTGAGGGGGCCATGGGGCATAGTGTTTGGTTGGGGGTGGGAGCCATGGGGCATAGTGTTGCACTTCAAGAGTGAACCCAATAATAAAGCTAAAATAGGCACAGTTGGGAGATGTACATCCTTTGCTTTTTTTCGAGGAAACCTGACTCAACGAAGGCCATACTCCTCTTGGGCAACCCAAACAGCAAACTATAGCAGTCCAAAATAACAATGTCCATCATAAGTCAATACAATATATATAATTTAATTAACCAGACGATATACAATAACTAAATTATAACAATGGAAAATGTGTAGTACAAAATGTACGTTTGAAAAGCAATCGAAATCGTTACCCCTCAAAAATATATTCTTTTTCCATGTGTTTAATACAAATTGGGGGTTGAAAAAGCCTCCTGCCACGCCCCGCCTACCACCCCGCCCACATTTACTTTTCGGCCCACTATAGCCCTCATGTAAGGTACTTTCGGCCCTCTGTCAAAATGAGTTGTGCACCCCTGCTCTAGAGAGACACAGTAGTTCCATTACTTTATACTCCACATATAGTCTTCAAGATGAGCAGCACAGTGTTGCGGGGGGGGGGGGTGAAGGGGGGGGGAATGGATCGCTGAGATTGGCTGAACGTTGATTCAAACCAGCCCAAGACACTGGTGATTAGTACTAAAACACAATAAGCTGATTTCATACAGAATTTTGGAATATACTGATACAAATGTTTTCACTTATTTTCTCGAACACCTTGGAGTTTGAAGTAAGAATTTTTTTAATACAGTTAATTGAAAAATTTGCTCCTGAAGAAGGGATAGAGATGTCCAACACGTGTTGAGCTCATTGTACTCTGGACCCACTATACTAGTGTATGCACTATTATATTAAAAAATTCTCTATATGTGAAACTATGATCAATTTGAGAAAATGAGCGCCTGCCTACATGTTGGAATCTACATGAATAGTTGAACTAAATGATGCATTTTCACAATTACTGACTGGTTTTCCAGTACATGCATGTGCAGGGAACGGGAGTTTCAGACAGGTGTGGGCACTTTACTTGTGCATCGTCTAGCAGTTATGCCTGTAATGACCGCCCCACTTGATGTTGAGATCAACAAAAACACCTTTGGTAAGTTGTAAATCTACTGTTGTCATTGCAACCAATAGAGACCTCTGCCAAACAGCAACCCACAAGTTTGTGCCCACTAGCACTACATGGTGATCGTGTATGCATTTAATGGGCAGGTTGGCACCATAATAATTAATAATAGACATGCATGTCTCATTCCAGAAGGGTTGAGCCATGTGGTGATTGGCATGACGTTGTGAGTAAGACTTTGGGACTGAATATTGTTATGACTGTCCATTCTTGGTTGTGCCGAATGACCTAACCATGTTGGCAGCAGTGCATTCGCAGCTTCTCCAAATGAGCAATTGGACGTGTTCTACATAAATCATGTGCCCAGTTATTCATTTCTATGTCGAGTATTGCTTGCCTCTTTGGGAATAAGTCTGAATTGCTAAAGAACAAGGAATGGCTCATGTTGCTACCCCAGAACGCTCTAGACTCCTGGAGCTTTGAGTCTGTTGCCTTTAACCACGGCCCATGTTCTTGTTTGACTAATAATGGGTACCTTAATCCATCATGTGCAGAAGCACACACCCTGCAGTGCATCCACGGCCAGCAGTGACGGAAAACATCTGTACCTAGGACTAGGCTGGCATGTGCTCTAACAAGTCATTAATACTTTAACTTTGTTACAAAGCCTCCCCATTCACCGGGGATGTGGTGCAATGCTGAGGTACATAATGGTCCATTGTGCCTTATGAAGGGTCCTTGCGCCCCTCCCACCCCCCCAAATCCATTGTTGCTTTCATGAATAGGCTGGTGGAGGTGGCAGTCATCTGCCAGCCAGTGCTCCCACGTAGAAGCAAATGGCTGACAAACTTGCAGAGGATAGCCATCAACTGGCCTGGATTGTATAGCCCCAGCCCAGACTTATTTCTTTTCCATATAATGAGCATATCTAGCCTTTAGACTCTTGCATTAAAGTCCTGATCAATTGATTCACGATGATGCCGTTTTCACCCAAGTTTGAAGGCTAACCCTCCAGGGCTTTTCATTGCATAATCTGTGCTTGACCAGAAGATGGGTAGATGTTTTGCAAACTGCATCCATCTCCTATTGGCCTATTCTTGCAGTGCTTGCTTGGCATCTTCCTTTTCAGAGCTTGATCTGGGTGGGGTGGGCAAGAGGACAATCTGGATCCATCCAGTACGGGGGTTATCTGGTCTTGTCATGGATGTGCTGATCATGTGCTCTTTGGGGGTGGGGGGCACACGGAGCTGGATTCAGGTTATTTTTTTTCTTTCTGTTGGGGGTGTGGAGGATGGAGTTTCAGAGCAGATGTAAGGGAGTGGATGGTGGTAGTTTTTGTGGTGGCGGGGGGGGGCCATGAAGTCTTTGAGGGATGTGGTGCCTTGTACACAGCATCCTTAACACGGATCCTTTTAGATGACCTAACCTAATGTGCTATTACACATGACTGTCCAGCTGGTGGTGTTTGTGGTATGTAGCAAGGACGGTGGTGGATATGGGACACTCTGATCTCTGCAGTGACCTGCTTTCTGACCCAGTTTGTACTACGAAAGCTTGCAGTTCCTTCCTGCAGATCATAGGCATCTCGCACACGTGTCACAAATGCACAACCAGTGTTTCCACTTAGCCCTGCGTATGGGTTCTATTACACCAATGGGGGCTTTGCAGGGAAACCTTGATTCATGGGACATGCATGATTGAAGTAGCGCATATTTATGCAAGTCAAACTACAACCAGGATTATTTGGTTTCAGTCAGTTGGCCCTCTCCCATGGGCACCACCACAGATTGGTGGGTACACTGCAACATTTAATCCTATACGTTCACCAATCCTTTAAATGAGCTGGTGCCTATGTAAGGGGAGGATATAACCTGCATATGTCTGCTGTAAACCGTAGTTGGAGGACAGGGTCTTGCAATTCCCCACTGATCGGAGCTGTTGATTGATGGATCTGTACATTGAACTGCACTCCTTCTTTCAGATGAGATCAGGAATGGAAAGTATCGCACCCTCTTCCACCCTGAGCAACTCATTACAGGAAAGGAAGATGCTGCCAACAACTACGCTCGTGGCCACTACACCATCGGGAAGGAAATCATTGATCCCGTATTGGACCGGATCCGGAAAATGGCACGTAGTAATTGCAATTAATTGGAGCAGGGAGTAGTCTAGTTGAGCGGCTTAATCCCTTTTGTCAATACAAATTGTATCCAAAGACAGAAACCAGACCAATCTAGTTTAAAATAAATATATTTATAGCTTAAAATTTTGCATGATTTGCAGTTTAGAGATAAATGGCTGTGTCATGGCAGTTTTGAACCAATGCAATCTGGCACGATAAAAAGTCACTGTGTGGAGTGTTGGATGTGAGCTTTAGTCTCTTGAATGGTCTTCTTGCCGCTTTCTGTTGTCTCAATTAAGACTTCTGCCAGCAATCTCATCACTCCTGATCTTGCCTCGTCCACTTATATTTTCTTTCCTCCTGCAGGCGGACCAGTGCAGTGGACTGCAAGGCTTCCTCATCTTTCACAGCTTTGGAGGTGGGACGGGCTCCGGTTTCACTTCACTGTTGATGGAGCGTCTTTCTGTGGATTATGGCAAGAAGTCCAAGTTGGAGTTCTCAGTTTATCCTGCACCAAAGGTTTCCACAGCTGTGGTGGAACCATACAACTCCATTCTGACCACCCACACAACTCTGGAGCATTCAGACTGTGCCTTCATGGTGGACAATGAGGCCATCTATGACATCTGCAACCGTAACCTTGACATTGAGCGCCCATCCTACACCAACCTCAACCGGTTGATTGGACAGATTGTATCCTCGATTACTGCCTCCCTAAGGTTTGATGGTGCCCTAAATGTTGACCTTACAGAGTTTCAAACCAACTTGGTTCCTTATCCCAGAATCCACTTCCCTCTGGTCACCTACTCCCCTATCATATCGGCTGAGAAAGCCTACCATGAGCAGCTGTCTGTGCCCGAGATCACCAATGCCTGCTTTGAATATGCAAACCAGATGGTGAAATGTGATCCTAGGCGTGGCAAGTACATGGCCTGCTGCTTGTTGTACCGCGGGGACGTAGTGCCCAAAGATGTCAATGCAGCCATAGCTGCAATCAAGACCAGGCGGTCAATCCAGTTTGTTGACTGGTGTCCAACTGGGTTTAAGGTGGGCATAAACTACCAACCCCCAACAGTGGTCCCAGGAGGAGATCTTGCCAAGGTCCAGAGGGCAGTGTGCATGTTGAGCAACACCACTGCAATTGCTGAAGCATGGGCACGGCTTGACCACAAGTTCGACCTGATGTATTCCAAGAGGGCATTTGTGCACTGGTATGTTGGGGAGGGTATGGAGGAGGGGGAGTTCTCAGAAGCCCGGGAGGATCTTGCTGCCCTTGAAAAAGATTATGAAGAGGTTGGCACAGAATCTACGAACGAGGAAGAGGAGGAGGATGAAGAATATTGAGTAAAGCATCCATGGAGTCTTGAGTTTAGCAAGCACTTAATGAATTTATTTACACCTGGGGTAGATAAACGTTAATCGTGGACTTTCCAGACAAAGTTGTAGCCAACGCTGCTGACCCAGATTGTGCTGAAGCATGAACTTGTGTAACCCTTTACAGTGGCCACCTTGACTCAAGTCGAGGGTCCGGTTACATTGTTAAGACCTTGTGATTGGGCAAGCTACAATTGGGAGTATTGCTTATGGTGTGAGTCATCCTTTGTTTCGTTGTATGAAATATTTATCTTTATTACTGCAGTAATAAAATACGCAGATATCTTTAAGTTGGCTCAGTGTCTTTCTGCTTGTACATGCTGCATTCGTGGCCATACGGTTTAGGAAGACGAGGCTGCTACGGAAGAATCTCACGCATCACATTACATCATACAGGAGGAGCATTGCTGCACTTGGGAAGGAAGCAAGGCAGTAATGTCCCAGTGCTGGCATCCATAATGACCATCCTCCTAATGGACCAATTGAGTGGTCCAGAGCAGATTAAAGGTGCAACATTGGTGCTAAAGTTTGGACTACAACTTTAATCCAGCCCTGCCACAAGTCCTTGAGAATCCTGCGGTTTTAGTACAAAACATCTGTCTGAACTTTCCCATGGTTTTGGCTTCAATCTCGGTATCCTTGCTTAAAAAGCCCAAACATCCCCTACTGATTATCTCCTTTCAAGGAAAGGTCCAGTCGGAGCTCAGCTGCACCTGTGATTGCACCCATGCTTCTACCAGTACTTTTATTGTTTATATATATATGGTTGGAAAAAAGAATGCGACCTTTCAATATACAAATTGAACAGTTCAGAGAAAAATAAGGAACATGAATATAAAAAACTTGAACAGTGTGATTTGGCATTCTAGAACACATATTGCCTACAATGACATTAGTAGCATAGTTTGTATTCCTTCCTGTTTTACTTGATGAATAGGCGAGAGTTCCACGTAATTGTACTTGATAGACACTTAAAATGATAGTACAGCTACCCATGTACAACTGTACTGCAGAGTAGGTAGACGCATTTTTCCTGTCTTAAGGAACAATTGTGATTCAATCAGTTTCCCCAGAAGCACATTTATGAGGTTGGTGTAATAGTCGGTGAGAATAGAAGATTGTACAATGGCAATCCTGAGTTTTTACTGCGCAAAATAGTGATGCCATAACATTTCTGAATCAATGCCCTTGTAATACGCAATATTTTTTCAAAAATGTATTGCGTGTTACACAGCTTTAGACATTCTGTTACCAAATGTTTTGGGATTCTGATTGTCCCATCACTTGCCAGAAGTGACATGTGGCTATTTGGGGTATCAGTTTGGCTAATAGTGCTTTGGTAGGACTTGGGTTTAATCTAAACAGCAAGAACGCTTGTCTATGCAAATGAGCAGGGAATTTTACCAAATAGGATTCAGGATTTTGGTGGCTTTTGTGTTGGTACAGATTATTGATAATCTTTATACTTGAGCGTTTCTAGTATTCAGCCAGTCTTGGAGCCAGATTTTGTTTGGCTTTTGTAGAAGCTATGCCCGCCGTATTTAGATTAGTGATGACCGCTGTTTTCCAGGCCGTTACTTATGGCACAAAGTTTGAGCATAGTTCGATAGTACATTTAGTAAAGTGTCTGGTTTACTTGATGTAACTCATTTCCTCTATAAGGAACATTGTATCCAGATATAGGCTCTATAAAAAGATAATAAGCCTTACTATAGCTATTGGCTTACTAAGACAGGACTCTCTTCTAAAAACGGCTTTCAATCCTAAACCAAAAATCTCTTGAGCGCCAACTTGGTTTCCACACCATAAAGGTAATGTTGGTATTGCTGGTGTATGAAAGGCGATGATGGGTGTGTAAGAGAATGTTCCATACTTGCATTTATGATTTGTGCTTGTGATATGGCTGTAGGTTTATTGTTCATTTCATTAATGTATGGAAGATCTTGTTGGTGATTAAGGTTAATTCCCAGATAGTGATAATCTTGCACAATTTCATCGCTGAGTGCTTCTTCATTCCTGCGCTTCCCACACATTAAGACCTTGGTTTTATCCCAATTGTCAAATCCTTTAGTTGCATGTATTTTTGTAGCGCATTTAGGAGATTTTGTAATCCTCTGTTAGACAATAGAACCATATCATCTGCATACAGGTACCAGGGGATGGGTTTATGGCCAAGTTTTGGTGCGTCTGCTAGAACTCTGGAATGATTGTCTTACATCTGCAATAAAAAAAAGTTAAACAAGTTGAAGCAAGTATGCATCTCTGCATGTCGGAATAGTCGAGGACATGTCACCATCCATGGGAAACCAGACTTGCATGGTTGTGTTGGAGTGCAGTAGGCCCATCGGTGTAGTAATGGACTCTGGACATTTTGCTTTGCCTTATGGAGTTTGCGCATTAAAAGCCCTCTAGAGACAGAGTCAAACGCTGCTCTGAGATCAATGAACACCATATATAGTTGATGCTGCAAAAGCTCGGAATGTGCTTTGATGGTACTAATTGACAACAGGATCATAGCGGTACCTAATCCAGGAAGGAATCCAGTCCGAAGGGGATCTCTATGAGCTTGTTTGTCTAGCAAGCTATTGAGATTTTGCAAGATCAAACGGGGAAATATTTTTCCGGGATCATCCAAGAGCGTGATGGGTCTATAATTGGCAGGAGATTGCCTATTGCCCTTCTTGAAAATGGGCATGATGGTTGAATGCAACCAGAGGGTGGCATCACTTTGTTTTTCGTGTCTGATTGAAAATGGTATGCAAGATTTTAGCCCACATTTCTGGATGCTGCTTGAGGATGAAGTTGTGTAGGCCATCAGGGCCACACAGTCTTGAAATACAGTCTGTGGATGTAACAAACTGTCCTTTTTCGGTGACTAACCTATGTAAATCATTCTTCACCAGAGAGGGCATCAGCAAAATTTGTGTCTGGGCAATGAATATAGAGCAGTGAAATTATTTAGCCATTGCTGTTACTGAAGGGCTGCCTGAGCTGACCCGTGAGCATGATAAATTGCCATATTTGTGACGAGTTTTTGCTTTCCATCTGCTGTAGCAGGTGTTAAGTTAACAATCTTGCTGGAGCATCAGGGCGCGTCTAGCTTTGAACCAATTTTTGTATTGTGATTAGATTTGATTGATAGTTGGGGATCTATCGATTGCTGAAAGATTCTAGGTGGCACGCTTTGCCTTGCGATAGGCTGCGTTTTTGTTCTGTAGAACTGAATCCAAGGTATGCACATGTTTAAAGCTGGATTTATTGGTCATAGACTTGTGTTCTTTGAATAATTTGAGAGCAGACTTGTTAATAACTGGAGGGCAGTTGTCTCTCCACAGGAAGATCCGATATGTTCATGTAGTTGTCTTAGCATTTCATCCATCCATCGGAAGTGATTACGGCTCCAGAGACTGAGCCGGAACTGATGTTTGCTGATACTTTTATTTGCCAGGACCATGACATTTTAGTTTTATCATGGTCTCTCCTGGGTTGAGCCTGAAGATCAGCAGTTGCAAATGGGTTTTGATCAACCTAGCCCTAATCTATGATGGCCTGTTGGTGGCCTGGGCGCCATGTACTTTGCAGATGCACCACCCCCCGACCCCAAAGCCCCATTAGCCATCAAAAGGTGTCTATGCACCATAATGGCTTGCCATTTCAGGAAGTGCTCTGCTGGAGTTTTTCCTGCAAAAATAATCACCTGCGTCGGACGCCAGATTGAAACCACAGCGTCTTGCGTTCACATTTTTAAATTTTCTGAGAGGGGAGCTTTTGTTTTTGCACCCTCATTTAATTTGAAAATGTTATACTCCTGTTTGCTTGGACCAGCGTTGCCAACCGCTATGGCGCTGGCTGAATTGACAATTATTTGGGTTGATTCAACTGTGGATAGTATAGGACAGCTCATATTGCCATATGCAGAATTGTTAGGGTGTTCCAGTGCTGATGTTATAGCGGGGGAAACCACGGCCAGGCTACATGTGGCCACACACTTGTTAGCTGTTGGAACTATATCGCAGTTTACTACAGAATGTGGTGAATGTCGCGTTTAAGCGCTTGCCGCTGACATAATCCAGTGAGCAGCTCTGTTTGATGGGCGACCTTGCTATTCAGTGCTTCAATTTTGCAAGAGAAGTCCAAGCTATAGTCATTGCTGACAGTGATGTAAATGGCAAAATTGTTATTAGCCTGTTGTGGGGTTAGTGATGTTTGCTGGTTTCAGCTCTTTTCTTGGAGTGGGTTTGTTGAAAGATAACGCGGATCAATTTTGAACCGACCGCGCAAATGGTATTGGATTGTGATCAGATTACATCTGTAGGATGGCGGGAGTGAAGCTGGCAAATGATTTAACAGCTGGTCTTCTATTCCCTGAGCCAATGTGGGCTGGATTGTCTTTGTCTGGGCACGTCAGCCTCTCTGGGGCGTCTGTGCTAGCAGCAGACGCTGAATGACTTGTCGTGCACAGTCCGCCCTGTGCAGGCATGGAGAGTTGCACTTTGCTACTTCGCGATTGTTACCTTTTGTGATTTGTGAATTTCAGAGGGGCTGCATTTGAAATGACATGATCAGGCGGCGTCTGGTTGTACTATGCGGTAGGGACCCCAGTCGGCCCATATGACTGGGGGTTTCCCAACACCACTTAAGATGAGCAGCAGCACCCTTGAGATGGATGGGGATGCAGATTGGTACTCTCGCATCAAATCAACAATGACAACTCAATAGTTTGGCAAAGGGAGTCCGTTGAATGACAAGTACAAAAAACAGTGCGTTAATGATCTCAGCATCGACCTTCCTTCTCGCTTCAACTCCAATTAATTTCAGGGAAAACATAGTATTTAGACAAATAACCCATCACTGACCTGTAACTCCTTTAAAACTTAGCATGCAACTTGATTGGTTCTAGGAAGGTAACTTTAATATAAGCACTAGATCTGTATATGGTAACAGGGAGAGGGGATTGGATAAACAATGTCAGGTGGGCAACTAAGCCCTTCCTTAAAAATGGCTACTGTAAACGTCACTAAGTATGACGTCTCATTGGTTCTAAGCATAGGATCCTATATTACATGGTCACTATGATTGGGTTGGCATCAACCCCACTGATACTTTTCTGCTTGCTCTTAGCAGCGTGCAAAATAGCTGGCCAGGTGCAGGGAGTTCGTCTGCTTCCATCCAACTATTGTTAAAATCAATCATCACCGCAGTGGTCATGTGTCAATTATTTCTTTGTGGTTGGTCTTGAGTCTGCTTCTTGGCCTGGGAGGCGTCTGGGCATGGCAAGGGTCCATGCCTAGGTGTGTAGTTTCATCCCTTCTGCTTGCTCGGTCACGTGATTTCGACAGTGAAATTGTCTTATTCTCCATGCAATTTTGTGTATTTGATTTAATTCTGCCATCTGTGGCTTATCTTGACCTTCTGCGCAGGATACAATCTTCTCATTAATTGTATTCACTGTTGGTCTATTTCAGCTGATACGACCTTGGTCTCTTGGCATGGTTATCTTCGTTACACTCTCTTTAATTCTCAATTTGTTTGCTGCAAAGCTCTCCTCTTGAGACCTTTTAACCTTTGGTTGATTCTGCTCTTGTGCATAGCGGAAGTATACTTATATAAAGTGCTCCTTTTGAGGTAGATATGTATAAGTGGCGCTTGCCGCAATCTATCCTATTACTAGGCAGAAGCAAGCCTCAAGGTTACTTTGCATATGTACACGTTTAAACTAACTGAATATCTTCATCACACTCGTGGCCTACATTTCTGAAATTTTGACATCAATTATGTCACTTTAGACTCAGGATGTGACTTAACCATGATATTTTGTCTCCATCATTCTCAGGTCGTTATATCTTCTATATGTGAGTCAGTCTGCTTCCTTATCACATCACCATTTGTCTTTTGGTATCTTCTTGGCTTCTTCAGGTATTGCATTTTGACAATCCTCATTCTGTCTCGCTTGTCAGTATAGTTTTCTCAATGGGTACCTTCTTGTCTGGTGTCGGTACTTCAACAGATGTTCTTCTGATGGGTACTGGACAGAGCTCCACTGCGGCTCTCTGCTGGTTTATTTGTTCATCATACGTTACATATTTTGGCGTGAACGTTCCTGGTACTTGGGAATGGGCGGTTGGAGTGTGAATCGTGCTTGGTACCGCCCCTACTCTCCCCCCCCCCCTGACCGAGGGACTTTAGTATACACCTTGAATTCATCCTCTGGATCCATTATTTCATCCTCTGGGTCATAGAGGTCGAATGAAATCTCTCTTCTGGGTCCATATCTGACTCCCTTCCTGCTGTTTACGTGCTGATCTTTGTTCCATGTCATAAATTGACATTGTCCACTTGGACTGCAATATAATTTCTGTATTTCCTTGGATAGTGAAACTTCGTTCCTTCTGGTGCATAAATGCTAGCTTTCACAAAGTATCTTATTTTTCTTCAGGTCAGATTCTTGGGTTTCCATCCTGGCTCAACAACAATCATGATCTTCATCGCTATGGCTTTTTTTTCATAGTTTTCAGGCACTGAGATTATCGTAATTATTATCTTGATAACATAGAATCCGAGCAATAGCCTCACTAGCAGGGCTCTTAGGAATTTGAATGAATCTGCCATCCATTGCGGAACCCATGAAAATAGTGATCCAAACCAGCTGTTATCAAGTTCGTCTGTTTCATCAATCTGATTCTGTAGTTTTGTCAGCATACCTATGTCCTCTGAAGGTTCCATTTACGTTATCGTGAGATGGTATAAACGTGCAACATGATTCTCAGATGTTTGCAAACACCTCCATCCATAGCTGTGATCATGTCAAGGACATATCTGTTGTGTCTTTCCCTTAACTCTTCCTTGATTGCACTGAATCCTTTTATGGTTGTGTTGATGGTCTGCAGTAACTCCCATCTGGTTATCTGCAACCATTTAGTATTTGCTCCAACCTGAACTCTTAGCATAAAATTGTTGTGAACACTGAGGTTAGGCTGAACAGCCTGTGTTCATATGGATCGCATGAAAGGTTTCTTCTTTGGCAGAAAAGTAATTCTCTCTCTCTCTTCAGTTCATCAGTTCCACAGATTGCTTCTTCCTCAGGTGAGCATCTGCTTTCGGGAAACTGTAAATAGTCGATCCCTTTTTGGAATCACCAATGCTGGAACATGGACATTTGCCAGTGTACATATACCTCCCCAATTCTTCGGCAATCTAATGTATGCTTTGTATCCACATGCCCAGTAATGATCCATGATCACTGCAGTACCATGTGCCATTCCTGGAGCATCAAAGACTCAGCCACAATTCTGATTCTTTCCCATTTTTCTTGTACCATTATTGCTGAAGCATAATTGTGTGCTCTCCAATGGCACATCTGTAAGGGTCCTCTGTCTTCGACCCATGTCAATAGTAAGTCTTGGCCATAATGGCTTGCATATAATCCGTGCATTTCCAATTGTTTATTTGTAGCATCCTATGATCATCCATGCTCTGCAGATCACTACTCCTTTCTCCCATTTGTCTGGTGAAAGCACTGTTCCCCAATTTGCATTTGGCCTCTACTTTCAACTCCAAGCCTTTTCTGGAGTTTTTCCTTGAATGTTCAATCTTTGGTTTGTCTCTTCTGCTCCTTTAAATCCAGGCTTCTCATATCTGATCAGTGTTCTGTTTTTCCATTGTTTCTTGCCTTTATGTCCTGGACATAATCGTCTTCATTTGGATCATTTTCTTCAGTTGCCCATTTGAGTGAAGGTTCGCTTCCCATGAACTGGCCTCTGGTCTTGCACATTGCTATGTGTGAGACAGTGGGCTGTTTCCACAGCTACGAAGACCTTCGACTTCCCCATGCTGTAAGGTAGGAGTGCACAAACCAAGCATTCCTCCTCATAATGTTGTCGTTCAACTTCTTTCATATGTTGTACCGGATGTTATTTCCCAAGTGTGATGGGCTGTCTAAGTGGTTATTAAGTTTGTTGTCCTCGTGTGCTTATTCTGATTCTTAAGGTTTTCATGTAGTTTGCTATCATCACATCCTTAGCATCCTTATAGCTTCTTTCTGGAGGATTCTCGGGCATCTCCATCCATGGCCCAGGCATCTTCATCTGTACCATGAGTAGGAGAAAGTCTGGCAATTCTCTCCTTGTCCTCTTGTCTTTTCCTGGTTCTAGTTATAAATGGCCAAATTGATTCTGCTATCATCTCCGCACGTGATAGTTTTGCAGGACTTTTACTTTCTCCATTGGATTAGGTGAGCTTGTCAATGCTGTCTGTTTATCCTTAAAAGTTCAGCTTTCTCAATTTGTCTTTTTACTTCGCTTGGTGTGTAACTGCTCATAGTAGGTTGTCCAACCTTCTTCCCTTCTTTGGACTGTGGTTCTGTAGTTATTGACACTAAACCTTGCGTATGTACTCTTTTGCATGTTTTTTTTTTCATTAACCTCTCCTCGTTTTCTCTGCCAACCCGGTCTCTGACAGTTCAATTTGTTTACCATGTGTGTGTTAGTGTTATTGCTCTTCACATCCATTTCAAGTTCACTCGTTCCGCTATCGGACCTTCTAGGGACTGGAATGACTATGTAAGGTCTGGGCACTTTTGTGGGTTTCATGCTTGCATCATTAGATGGGTGCACTGGAATCTAACGCTTTGTTCACCAATAAAATATGCAGTTCGAATCGTCAGTGACAGTAAAACAAAGATGAATATAATGCATAGGTACATAGTTCCTCTATATGTTCACCTCTAACACTTAGTTCTGGAACAATGCAATTGTATCACTTGAGGGATGACAAGATTACGGTTTTGGTTTCCCAGCTCGATCATCTAAGGAAAGAAAGCTAACTGTTTAATACATTCTAGGTACTGTTATATCGGGGTTCTGTTGTCTCTGCTCGTAGGATGCGGATACTGGAATGATTGTCCTTTTTTGCCTGAATAATGGATTGTCTCTTGTCTCTGGAAACAGTTCTTTATGTATATGAAAATTTCAAAATAGGTTCAGCAAGTCTTTTAGTTTGCGTGTTCAAAATAAACAAGCTCCCAGTCAATGCCTCTATCTGTTTCACTCCAGAAGACATGTCTCGTTGTCCGCATGAGCGAGAGAAGTTCTCTGGCAGCACTTTCTCGATCTGTCTCTCAGTGGAAAGTTTACAATCTTCTGTGATTGTGATGGGCTTGAAGAGCAACCTGAATTATTATTCCATTCAGGATTATACTCTAACATTCTGTGTGTTGGATCTTGAAGAAATGTGAAGACATTGGTGTCTTCCTACAAGATTTGCACCGTCTTCAATTAAGCGAAAGGATAGCACGCTAACAAGCCTATTCACTGCTTCTGCTGGACATTTTTCTTGTCCTCGCTGGACTCTGGAAGCAAAAGGAACTGCTCGGCAATCACGATGAACAGCCTCCTTTAGTATTTTCGTTTTCAGGGTCTTGTAGAAATTTGGTGATGTTGGTGAGCCTTCCCACTAATGACGGGTACAATCTCAATACTAACTCAATCATCAAAACGTCCTTAGTGATGTCACTACTGTGACCCCATAAGTGAGTCCAAATAAAGTTTGTGTTGAAAGTGTGGATACTGTATTTTCTTCCAATGTGTCTCCTTGATCAAAGTTTTGCATACCCTTTTCTTATCAAGGCTTAAGTGGGCCTCAGTGCAAAGTTCAAAGTCAACCGACTATGTTGTGGCTTGTACATGCAATTTTCTTCTTCACCCTGCAACTAGGATAGTGTCCATGTTTATGTCCTTCTCCCCTTTTTTGCTCAGAGGAATGTCCAAAATTAAGTCACAACTTTGCACAAAAGTTCTTTGCCTTTGCTGGTCATACATCCTTCTTCCTTGTCATGGATCTCGTCTGCATGTGCTGTGGTTCTTCCCCCGTTGGTAGTCTTTACATGTTGGGGTGCAGGCAGAGGGTCTTCTCCGATGTATGGCTTGATTCACCCAAGAAAATCCATGCTCTTCCTCTGTGTAACTTGACTGGAGAGGGAGTGACATCCTCCACTCTGAATGGACCATTGAACCTTGGCTCGTCCCACTTTTCTCATGTGGTGTCTCACCAGGACCGTGTCCCCCAGGGAACAGTTGCGGAACAAGTAAACCCTGAACTTGGTCTGTTGTAGTATTGCCTTCTGTACTGCCCTGCACCCTTGTCATTGCTGCAGCTGTCCTGAAATTACAGTAAGACAAGATGTCATGCAATGCAAGTAATTTTGCATTTTTGATCCTGCTGAGCATCACATCTAGCTCTCTGGGGGTGTCAGTGGCGTGTGCATCCTTCTGCCTGTTAGGATTTCATGCGACGTAAGGTGGTGATCAGAACCAGGCTGGTTTCTGAGCGCATACAGTGCCAATGGAAGGCAGTCTAGCCATCCCTTCTTTAGAGTAAGCTTCAACTTGGCTATCCTTTCCTTTAACAAGCCGTTGAACTTCTCGCATATTCCATTACCTTGAGGATGATACAGCAAATAAAACTTGTGGTTTATACCAAGCAACAAGCTGATCTGTACAAAGACTACATTAACAAAGTGAGGCCCATTGTCCGACCTCATGACCTCGCATATACCCCATCTGGGAAATACTTCCTTACCAGAAATTTGGCCACACAGGTAGTCTGGGTGTGTACATGGACCTGCTCCTATCCATCTAGAGAATGGACACCACAACAATTGGATACCTGTACCCATTATATACTTGAATCATATCAACAGAATCAAAATGCAAGTGCTAAAAAGGTACATTAGGACTTGGGATGACTCCATGAATTACTCGTAGTGTATGCCCAGCTGTGAACTGTTGGCAGATTATGCAGTTCACCATAAAAAAATAGGTGCTCTGCCAAGTTCGGTATAAACCAGTCTTCAGCAATCGTCGCTGCTAAATTCTCTTTAGTCCTGTGAGCTGGACAGTATAACTGTTCCAGTGCTATCTTCAATAAGGCATCACCGGTTTCAGTGCTGTCAGAGGGGTTTAAAGAACACCCTCACCTCTTCAGAGGCTTTTTTCCAGAGTTTCATTAATTGGGTTTTCGCTATATTACTAGAACAGTCCAGTTCACTTCGTGCAACAATCATTTTGTCATGCACATCAGTTATTTCCACATTCATTATAATTTCATCTTTGGTTGATGCAGGCTTGGCTTCTGTCTGCTACATGATTTCCTCATGATAGTCTGTCCATTTCGTGTGGGAGGTGTATTTCATGACCGCTATGTCAACTGGGAGTTGTAGTGCCTTAATCGGCCTGTCCAGTAGGGTTGCGTGCGGCACTGGTGTGCCATCCGCTCTGGGGTAGCCCCTCCTTTTCCAGCGTGCTAGACCTGTGTGCACTGTTGTCACATAGGTGGAGTCACTGTACACCGTCACTTCCTGGTCTGTGTGATTCTCGAGTGCGAGCATCAACACCAATAATTCTGCAGCTTGTGCTGAATAATGAGATGGTAATCATGCACTAATAAGTACTCGAAACTCCATTTGCTGGGTGCTTCATCACAGCGATGCCTGTGTATCTCTGCCCATCATTTTGATCAATTCTTGAAGAACCATCAACGAAGACCATTTTTTCCTTCTGCCAATGCATTTTTTCACTCTGGGAATCTCATCATAAAATTCTTCATAGTTCACTCATTATGGATTGGCTCTCCTTCAGTGACTGGTTCTGCTATAAACATAGCCGGGTTCACTATCTTACATCGATCTCTTAATCGATGGATTTGATATGATCACTTCATATGCAGAAGCTCTCTGAGATGTCAATGTGTCTTTTGGTTTCTCTAGAATGGCAAATAGTGCATGCTTGACGAACATCATTGAGCATCCATCACAATGGTCGTAGCCTTCTCTATGTCGAACGCTGCGGCAGCTAAACTTTGTTTTCGTGGGAAGTGACCTCATCACAGGGTCCAAATTCCTACTGTAGTATGCCGGGTTTTGTACCCCAATGTCGTTCTCTGTGTGTACTGCTGTCATAACACTGCCATTCGTGTGTGAAAACAGGTAGAATTCCTCTGCATAATTGGGAATCCCTAAAACTGGTGCCGTGCAAATGGCTCTTTTCAGTTAGATGACTCCTTCCATGGTTTCGGTCCATTCCATTTTTTTTCTTTCGTCCCCTGTGCCTTCTTTAGGGCTCGTAACAAAGGATTGGTATAAGAGCTGTAGTCAAGACCCATGCCCTGACATAATTGCATAATCCTAGAAAACTCTGCATTTTTTCTTTTGTCGTGTGACTTGGCTTAGTTTAATATGGCTTCAGCCCTTTCAGGGGTAACCCTTTTCCCCTCATGTGAGATCGGCTGGCCTATGTACAGCACTTCTTGTTGACAGTATTGTAACTTCTCTTTGTCAACTTTATATCCTTTTTCAGCCAATAGCTGAATAGAATCGTGTCTTCATGATTACTGTCATGCTTTTGGTAAAATTGCTCCTTGTTTCAATTTAATCCTTACTGCTCCCACTCCTTTCAACAAGCCTACGTCATAAGGGCCTGAAGTCCACATTTGAGATGGGCACTTTGGCCATGTCGTCGTCAAAATATTCAGGACGTTTTTGTGCCAACATCATTTTCTGGGGCACTTCTCTTTTGATCATTTTCACAACTTTTTTCATCTGCACCTGTTTGCTCATTAAACGGATCGTCATCCGTGACGTCAATCTGTACCCTTCCTCAATGGCGATTAATGTGCACCATTGTCTGCCTTAGTCATCACAACCATCGATCAGTGCCATTTGTTTCCTTGCACTATGGCTGTGTATTGCCATGGGAAACACTTGTCCCTTTTCCTCATGCATAGGTATTCTTGGCCTAAATGAACTCCTCTGGTGTTCTCATTGATTTCTGTAATCCTGGTAACCATGACATTAATATACGCACTCCATATGTGAATATTTCTGGTTCCAATGGGACAGCTCTCATAGCAGTTTGTCCTGCGTATGCTCTAATATTTCAAATGATGCATTCCTGGCGTTGAACATACTATGCCCTTCTCCATGAATGAGATTGTCATGTTTAACTTCGTCATTAGGTCTCGTCCCAATATATTTACTGGAGTTTACCTCGAATATAGCAGTGGTACATTCATGTCACACTCGCCTATAGAGACTGGAAGTCCTTTTTGTAAAAGGAACATGACTTATTGTGCCTGTGAAGCCCTGAGTATTTATGGCATCGCTAGACAAGGAAAACATGTCTTCACGTATACACAAACTTGTTGCACCTGTGTCAACTAAGGAGGAATATTCTTTATCCCCTATGAGGACATCTATCCTTGGTTCCTCATGAGGGTTTGGTGTCACTGATGGGATAGAACACATCAGGTTTCCCAGTGAGTTGTCCTAGTCCATATATCCGTCACATGTTGAGTGAATGGACTTCCTCCATCACCAGTGTTATTTCTCATTCCAGAATTCAATGCCTGTCCTGTACTTGTTGTCTGTGACAGTTGCATCAGCGACAGTTGAGAATGTCCTTGCAGAAAATTAGTCCTATTCTGAGGTTGCAAGCTGTGTTGTGCTCCCAGCGCTTGTTGTTGCAGCGTGATTTTTTTTTTTGCAACTCCATTTCCATCTGCTGTAAAAACACAGGTGGATTCACCATCCCTACTCTTGTTCCTTGGTCGTTTTGTACCATGCCTTGACTTCTGCATGTGTATGCTAGATGCCTGGCCATCCCACACGTCCAACATATTGGCGATAGTCTGATATTTGCCCATTTGACAT
Organism: Ambystoma mexicanum; assembly: GCF_040938575.1. Classification (NCBI taxonomy): domain Eukaryota; kingdom Metazoa; phylum Chordata; class Amphibia; order Caudata; family Ambystomatidae; genus Ambystoma; species Ambystoma mexicanum. The sequence goes on from NC_090936.1 coordinate 1,091,024,456, forward strand.
ATCCTGATTGCCGTTTTGCATGTTTTGAAAACCTCCCTGATTACTCTGGAAACCTCTTCCACGAAAGCCTCACCCTCTGGGGTAAAACCCATTACTGCCTTGATCAACCTGGCTTTGATTATTGACCTGCTGGATGTTCAATCCGTCTGTGCTAGTTATCATTGCCCCTTCAATGGCATATTTTGACAGTTTCTTCTGTACTAATTTTCCCTCTCCAGCTTTTCGTGCAACCTCTTTTTTGCAGTTTTTCTCAAGCAGCAGCCTGCAATAGTGAGCTCTGGTCCACTGTATTTCAGACCACGGTTTGGCCTCGATTCCTACCAATTTCTTGAGCTGCTTCTGTACCTGATCTGGCAGCCCTTGGCATAATGTATGGTAAAACATGGGTATGGACCCCCACCCCAAGATTCATGTTTCCAGCACCCATGCGTCTTGGAAATTCTGAAAGTAAAGCAATGGATCTTTTGACTCCTTCATTTAACGTGTCATAGCTCCCATGTCTGAAGTATCCGAGTATAGCAATCGTAATGCTTTCCATACCGCGGCTCTGCAATTATTAAACAGAACACATCATGTGCGGTATTAACTGTAGTTAGGGTTTCCTGTTTTAGGTTTTCTTTTTTTTTTTTTTACTTCCGGGGGTGTTTTTCCAGTGTTTTCAAAAAATTTCAGAATCTGTGTTTCAGTGTTTCCCATTGCCCCTTTCAAAAAATCGTGGACAACTGTTTTTCCAGGTGTAAACACAGAAATGTTATTTTATTGCTTCATTGCATGCAAATGTATGGTAATCTCTCAATGTGAGATGTTCTAAGGTCCTGCCCTGTTCTGCTCCTGTGCCACAGCCTTGTTTTTTAAATTTATTTGGACAATGTTTTTCGGGTCAACATTGCGGAAATAATCGGGTCCACGGACCAGAAGAACATTGTCCAAATAAATAAAAAAAACAAGGCCGTGGCTGAGGCCTCACTGCCGCTGGGCACCATTGGCAGTAACCGTTTTTCCCGCTCCTCTGCTGGTGGGGGAGCTACTCGGGGGCCAAGGGCATGACTTGCCTCTGGCCACGGCATGTTTTATTTATTAATTTGGAAAACGTTTGTCGGGTACACAGACCCGACAAACATTGTCCAAATAAATAAATAAACCAGGCCGTGGCGAAGGCCTGTAACTTAGGGTGACCAGATTTCCAAAACGAAAACCGGGACAAACAACATAAAAGAGGGACTACCACATCGCAGACCACCAATGACCACCCCTCCCCAACACGTCCCCACAACCACCACCCAATCATATTTCCAGCTCTTCTCCTTTTTATAAACTGTATATGATCTTATTTGTGCAGTTTTGTCCCTGAATCTTGGCATGTTAATTCAAAACAATATAACTGATATGGCCTGCTGTACAATTATTTCCAAGCCAGTCTCTGTAGCACAGTTAGTAAGTGTTGTGACTTGCACCTGAAAGGTTGGGGGTTTGAGCCAATCCTCCAACATTGTGAAAAATAATTACAATTTTAATTAGCATAGTCACCCAACCATGCAAACCCCGGACGGGTTTCTAAAATGAAAAAAAACTCCCGGGTCACGGGACGGAGGGGGATTTACTGTAACTCCCTCTGGTGCCCCCTACCAGGGGGCACCAGAGGCAGTAACAGTCCTGCCCCTGTCCTGCTTCTCGGCCACGGCCGTGTTTATTTATTTGGACAACGTTCTTCGGGTTCCTGGACCAGATTAATTTATTTATTTCTGCAATGTTGGTCCCCACCAACATTGCGGAAATAAATAAATTAATCTGGTCCATGGACCTGAAGAACATTGTCCAAATAAATAAAAAAACAAGGGCGTGGCTGAGGTCTGTAGCTGCCTCTGGCAGAGGCAGTAACCGCCGTCCCCACATCCGGCTCCTCTGCTGGTGGGGGAGCTACTTGGGGGGGGGGGGGGGGGGGTGGGGGGGGTGGGGGGGGGGCGCCAAGGGCATGACTTACCTCAGATACTGAAGGCAGGTTACAAAATGCATTCAATTCACCATTCAGCCACAAGGTGGCAATGGTGCATAATCATTTAAGGCACTAAATCCAAGTCTTTCGTAGAGCTGCCATGATAGCTCACTGGCAACACTTGTGTCTTGAATACAAGACATCACAGCTTCAAATCCCACTCCCCGCATATGATTTACCAGGGTTTATCGGAGTCCCCCGAGTAATAAATAACGGGGTCTAGATATCGGGGGAAAATTGGTAATCACCGAAAACCAGACTCCCTAACTGTAGTTAACGCCAGGGTAATCTGCACATGTCCACACATAGTCAGCTCTATCACCAAGCATGGCGATTAAAAGACCCTTAATATCCCCGATAGCTAACGTGTTCCTTCCCCTAATTTTTTCTAACTCATGTATCCATTTTCCTGCTCCCAATGTCAACATTGGAAGCTTATTTTTCAGATTTTATCCATCCATGTGTGGCCAGGGCATATACTGTGGCCTAGTTCCTCCTTTTTCGAGTAACGGAAATTGTAACACATGGTACTCCTTTTTCCTAATTTTTCTATCCACTGCAGGGGTAATAGTCCCACATTGCCATCTAACTGGCAATGTCCTTCGTCTGCTCACATAGGGTGGTGGAGACACCCCCCTCTGACCGTAAAATACTCCTTTGTGTCGGGCTGATTGTGTGGCTGACTCTGCCTTAGGTGCAGACTCACTAGAATCTGACCATCTTATTCCCTTTCCTCTAGAGAAGCGTTTTTTGCGTCTTCTCTCCTCCTCCTCATCCTCATATACGTCTTTTTCTGCATCTGATATTGTCTGTGCCCACCTCGTGTAACTCCTCATCTTCTAGTTCCTGTTTAGCGTCAACTTATCTATGGACTTTCTGCTACTTCGGGAGTCGTCCTCGGTGTTGTACAATGGAGTGCTCTCAAGATGTTTGTCCTCTCCTCTGGGATACCTGCTCTAGCCCCATTTCATCATATATTCTATCGATCATCTCTCTGATGCTTCTGGTGTGGAAGTCCTCGTCGATATTTGCCCTAGACGTGCCTGGTACTAAATCGTACTCAGGAACATTCTTCTATGTCTTCCCAGTATACTACTGGATCAGGTTTTTAACCTCTTTCTAGATATTCAAGATCCTGTGCTCTGTCTTTGCTTGTGTTTTATGTCGTCATCGAACTTTCTGTGCTTCCTTGCTTCCTCTCTGACCCTATCTTCTTCCTGTTTCTTTGCATCGTTACGTTCATTTGGCCTTTGTATCTCCTCATCCCTTTGTCTTTTTATTCTCTTCTCCCGTATCTTGGTCTTCTCCTATTCTTGGTGGTTCCTGCCTGCCCTGATCATTAGCTGCTCTTGACTTATGATCGCGTTTCCTTTCTTCTTCACAATACAGCTGCTTTCGTCTTATCTTTTTTCTTTCATCTCTCAATACTTTTTCGTTTTCCTTCTCTTTCCTTTTTTGAATCGTCTGACTCTCACATCCTCGATGCCTTTACTATAGTTTCAATAAAATCTGACCTCCCATCCATACGTTGTGTTAATGCCATTGCATTAGTTTTGTCGTCCTCTCCTTTCCATCTCTTTCCTTCTCTATTCCTATCTAGAGATCTACTTGCTTGTGCTTGGTCTCCTTTTTTTCTTTTTCTTGCCTTTGTCCTTCAGGACTTTGGAGGTGATATCTCTCTCTGTCTGGGTTTTCATCACTACTTTGCGTAGGTGACTCATGCCGGGTTACTATAGCCCATGGCTGCTTGTGAGTTCCCTCAACGGGTATAATCCTTCGTCTTTACTGGCTTTGCTTTTTGTTTCAGATGGGGCAAAAGGTGCAGAAGGCGTTTCACCTCCCCCCCTCTGTGCATATGTGAAGTATCCAGTCTAACGCCGGCTCCGCCTTATCCTCTTTGTACATCTTCCAAAGCTCTAAACCAGCTAGGCGTTTAACTTTTTGCCAGTACACATGGCTTGCAAATATGTCGTCATGTGTTGCAGGAGCGTTTTAGATAGCGATCCAAAACATTTTGTGGGTGGTTCCTTTACCCCATTCTGCACTGTACTTCAGCTTAGGTGCATGTTTTGGCAACTGTTTGCACAAGTGTACTAATGGTGTAATGTCTTCGATGCTTAAATCTGTTTCTTTTCCCCATATAACACTTTGTTATGCTTTACGTTTCTCGAACAAGATCAGCAATATGAGCGAGCACCAATCGTCGCAAGCTCCAATCCTGTTTTTTCACAAAAATGTTACTCTTTTTCAAACAACCAACCATCAATTCATGTCACTTTTCTTTCTATACAATCGCACATTTATCATGCTATTTCCCCCAAAAAATGTTCTTACCTTGTGACTCGAGAAAACAAAACACAAGACAGATGTAACAGACTAGACAGACGCCGGCTACATAAATCTCCATGTTCCTATCATTATTCCGACATGGAATGTAAGCCAGTTTCTTTCAGATTCGCCTTTAATAGATTCTGGTCTCCTATGTTGTCCTATTCATTCAGGACTTTAAATGCAGGCTTCTTCTAGCGCTATATTAAAGCCTAGGCATTTGGGCGTATCCTTCTTGCTCGGGTATCCTCCCGGTATCTCTCTATTCTCAGGTATTCTCCCAGTATCTGTCTACATTGCTCGGCCACCCTCGAGTCAATATGTTCCCCTTATACATATTATACTCTACTCTGTCGTAAATTTTTTGTCCCACCTCCCTCCGTTCCCTTCCCTTACTTGTTCTAAGGCATGCAACTTTTTGCCAAAGCATTTAGTCTTTTCACTCACTGTTCGCATTTTCTTTTCCTCTCTGGATCACTGCCTTCGTTACTGCCTCTCCTTAGTGTTCGTCCGATCAGCTGCTTGTAGACGTGGGAAGGGGTTTGTGGGGGAAAGCACAGGTTCCTTCAGACCTCAACCTGCAGGGTTTTCACTTAGACTATCCATGGGGAGACTCTCGGTCTACCTAGCCGGATGGCAAAGGACTTGTGATATTGCTGAGGACCTAGATTTACTTATGTCGACGGCTAATGGGTGTCTTATCTTAATTGATTCTAATCGAACCATCAATCTCTGCTAGCAAGTGTGCAGTAGGCACCCCAGCCGGCCCATATAACACTGGGGGTTTCCCAAACAGCACTTTAAGATGAGCAGCAGCACCCTTGAGATGGATGGGATGCAGATTAGTACAATCGCATCAAATCAATAATGACAACTCAATAGTTTGGCAAAGGGAGTCCGATTACTGAAAAGTACAAAACAATCGCTCGATCTTCCTTCTCGCTTCAACTCCAATTAATGTCAGAAAAAACATAGTATTTATACCAAAAACACGTCATCACTGATGTGTAACTCTTAAAACATTGCATGCAACTTGATTGGTTCTAGGAGGGTAACTTTAATATAGGCACTATCTGTATATGCTAACAGGGAGAGGGGATTGGGTAAACAATGTCAGGTGGGCAACTAAACCCTTCCTTAAAAATGGCTACTGTAAACGTCACAAAGTACAACGTCTCATTGGTTCTAACTGTAGATTACATGGTCCACTATGATTGGTTGGCATCAACCCCACTCATACTTTCCACTTGCTCTTAGCAGCGTGCAGACTAGCTGGCCAGGTGCAGGGAGTTTGTCTTCTCCCCAGCTTCCCTCCAATTATTGTTACAATCAATCATCACCTCAGTGGTCATGTGTCAATTATTTCTTTGTGGTTGGCCTTGAGTCTGCTGCTTGGCCTGGGAAAGTTAAGGCGTCTGGGCATGGGACCATGCGTCGGTGTGAAGTTTCATCCATTCTACTTGCTCGGTCACGTGATTTCGACACCGTGAAATTCTTATTCTCCATGCAATTTTGTGTATTTGATTTAATTCTGCCATCTGCGGCTTACCTTGACCTTTCTGTGCAGGATACTGTTCTTCTCATTAATTGTATCCACTGTTGGTCTGTTTCAACTGATATAACCTTGGTCTCTTTGCATGGTTATCTTCGTCTGAGTTTCTCTGTCTTTAATTCTCGATTTTGTTTGCTGCAAAGCTCTCCTCTTGAGACCTTAGTAAGCTTTGTTTGATTCTGCTCTTGTGCATAGTGGAAGTATACTTGTATAAAGTGGTCCTTTTGAGGTAGATATGTAAAGGTGGCGCTTGCTGCAATCTATCTTACTACTAAGCATAAGCAAGCCTCACAATTTCTGTGCTTCTTTTGGTTACTGTTCATATGTACATGTTTAAACTAACTGAATATCTTCATCATGCTCATGGCATACATTTCTGACATCAATTATTTCACTTTAGGCTCAGGATGTCACTTATCCATGATATTTCGTCTCCATCATTCTCAGGTCATATCTTCTATATGTCAGTCTGCTTTCTTATGACATCACCATTCGTCTTTTAGTATCTTCTTGGCTTCTTCAGGTATTGCGTTTTGACAATCCTCATTCTGTCTCACTTGTCAGTATGGTTTTCTTAATGGCTACCTTACTGTCCAGGTTTTCTTAGGTGTCGATACGTCAACAGATGTTGTTCTTTTGATAGGTCATGGACAGAGCCCCACTGAGGCGCTCTGCTAGTTTATTTGTTCATACGTTACATATGTTGGCGTGAACGCTCCTGGTAATTTGAAATGGGCGGTTGGAGTGTGAATTGTCCTTGGTACCTACTCTACAGTACCCAGCTATTACCAATGGGTCGGGCAGATGAACCGACGGAATAAGATCAGCGTTTGACCCATTTGCAGAGTTCGAGGATTCGATAGCATCTCCTGGTAACACGACATGCTCCAAGTGCCCGTGATTGCCTCGGTTCTCAATGGTAGAAATCACAGATGGCCACAGTATTTAAGATGAGGCTGCAGCAGGCTAGTTGGCTTCCAGGTGTTCCAAAAACATGACTTGTAGCTCTGCATTGGTTCCATGCGATTGGAAGGGTTGCAACGTGACTCTTGGCAATGGGATTAATGTAAGGAGATGGCCTGGAGCCCAATAGGTACTTGATCAAATTCTACAGATGCTTGCAATTGGGCCAACAATGTACTTCTAATATGCTTGAATCCTCCAGTTGCCTGCTTGTAGCAAAAGGGAAGGGTCCTGTTTTTTTTTCCCTGTTTGGGGGTGGGGGTCTGACCTGTGTATCTCCAGATTGTGTTCTCAATTCTTTCAGCTGGCTAGGACTGATGGGATCTGTAGTCAAACATCTGGCAAGCCACATTTTTCAAACTATTGCTGTAGGGCATGTACTAAAGAGGCCATGTAGCCTACTACTGGTTTCTGGTACTTTGTAAGGTATCTTGCAATGTGCCGTATTTGTAACTTCCTGCGTGCGAAGGGCCATGGGAAGGTGCCCCTGAGGGTGCACCGTTGGAGTCCTGCCAGCAGGGGCTGCTCTCGAAGGGCAGCCCCTGCTGGAACGTAATCGGCAGACTGGTACATTTTGGTCTTGGTCTCTGCAAGTCTTGGAACATCTCAGTGCAAGGACTATGCTTGATTCTGGCTGCAGTCATGCTACTGTACTAGACTGGAAAACTGTCCTTCATCAGGGACGAATGCTGATAACCAAAGTATATTCCATAACATTCTTTGCACCCCTCAGTATCCAACAATAGTCTGAGTGGGGCTTCTTGAACTCTTTACTGCTACCCTCAGGGTTCCAGCAGCTGCCATTCCACGCAGACATTTGACGCTTGGAACCAGACTTATCGCCCTGTTTTTATTCCTGGATTAGAGGCGCTTGCTGTGGCTCATTTGAAAACTAATTTTCAAACCCAGTCTGAAGCCTTGCTTTCCAGCTCTTTGGGCCCGCAGTCTGAAGCCTTGCTTTCCAGCTCTTTGGGCCCGCAGTCTGAAGCCTTGCTTTCCAGCTCTTTGGGCCCGCAGTCTGAAGCCTTGCTTTCCAGCTCTTTGGGCCCCCAGTCTGAAGCCTTGCTTTCCAGCTCTTTGGGCCTGCACTCTGAAGCCTTGCTTTCGAGCTCTTTGGGCCCGCAGTCTGAAGCCTTGCTTTCGAGCTCTTTGGGCCCGCAGTCTGAAGCCTTGCTTTCGAGCTCTTTGGGCCCCCAGTCTGAAGCCTTGCTTTCCAGCTCTTTGGGGCCCCCAGTCTGAAGCCTTGCTTTCCAGCTCTTTGGGGCCCCCAGTCTGAAGCCTTGCTTTCCAGCTCTTTGGGGCCCCAGTGTGAAGCCTTTCCTTGCGGTGTAGTAGATACTGGTTCCCTCTGACCGAGCGTGACTTTTGTGGATGGCTTGCTTACAAATACCCGTGCACCCTGTTGGATTACTATGCATTGGCAGTATAATTTCTGTCTGTGCCAAGTATAATGTGCCCTTATACATAGCATTGGTTCAGAAGGGATGGCCCTGCTTTCCTACTCTGTATCTTTGTCTTATACTCCAGCCCTTGAGGTCCATTGTCCCAACTGGTTCTCAAGATCATCCCAGTTTTCCTTCAACTATCCTGATCGGCTTTCCCTTGCTTAATGGAACATTGCATGTGGCAATGTTTAGGTTTTATTATTAAGCGCAACATACGTCACAAGGGAATCTTAGCGCTACTCAGCAGGACAAATGGACAGAACCAATTTAAAAAGGGTACGTCAAGGCTCGCTGAACGATTGATGATTGGGTAGGCTGCATAGATCGCAGGCCAGAGTTCCTGAGAGATGAGACTGCAACTGAAAATGCCCAGCAGCCGATCAAGCGGAGTCTCCACTTACGAACCAGCAACAGACCGGCATCAGAAGAGCGGAGTGTTCGGCCAGGCACAGATGGGTGGAATTTCTCCTGAAGATATTCCGCACCCTGACCATGGAAGGCACGGTGAACCAGACCAGCTGCTTTGAATTGGATACGCTGGGAAATAGGCAGCCAGTGGAGTTGGCATAATACTGGTAAAATGTGGTTATAACTGGAAGTAACTAAGTGGGCTGCAGAGTTCTGAACAACTTGAGGTGCCACAGAAGTTATGCTGGTTGTGCCAGGAATAGTGAGCTGCGATATTCGCTTGTAGAAGTCACCACAAGGTCGAGATCACAGGATCAAAGCACTTGGAATGAGAGGAAGAACCTTTAGCAGGAGCCTCAGCTGGAAATGGCCAAGTTGACCTGGGGCTCCATTCATGGTGTCTCCATTGATACTCACCGACACCCATGGTAAAAGATAGTGTATTTTCTTTGTAGTGCCTTGTGCCCGCAACCTTGACTCCCTTCCCCAGGTCCCGGCTTGCTGTAGGAGCAATAACTTGATTATGAAGTGGTGGTCCCTCAAAGTACAATGCAGAACGTGGTTTCTTTCATGGTGGTTTGTCTGGAGTCCTCTTCATTAAATGTTCTGTGCTCTTTATGCTGCAGGTGCCTGCTGGCTCCAGTCCATCGCGGCGAAAGAAAGACCTAGGCCACCAGGCCTGCGGTTAGGGCTGCACACCCCACCCACGCTGGTGAGTTATACACTAGAGTAAATCCTAAAAAGTGATCAGTTTCATTTGATTGTGGACAGACACTTGGGGCCAATGTATTTTGGACCATGCTGGTCCTTCATCAGGGCACAATCTGTCGCCCAGTAAGGGAACTGTGAATCAGTGATTTGTTGATATTCTCGTACTGAACATTGTGTGTGTATATGACCTTCTGTAACGTTTCAACACTATATGTGGGTAGGGTGTACAGCCCTCACCGCAGGCCTCTAGTTTTTGCACCAGGTGCATAGGTGCCTTTTGGACGGTTTGCACCCCACTAAACAAGTGGTACTATTGTGTAAATCTGCTTTCATTGGGTACCCTTGTACTCGCGCATCCACTTGCCCAGTGCAGCTTTATGAGCAGCAGTGCAACTAGGCAAACATTTCTGGGGTATGGAGGAGGAGGAGGAGGGGTTGGGTTGGGTTGGGGGGGCTGGAGGGAGGGTAGCTAGGGCTTGTACTAACCCTTGGGATGATGTCCGAGACTGGGGAGGGGCAAACCTACTTGTGGGGAAATGTAACTTTACATTTTCTGTTGCAGCTTCAATGTTACAAGCAGTTAACTCGCTCCTTAATGTCTGAAGTGAATTGTACACCACCTCCCACCCCGCCTTCCCCTTTCCAATCGCACCCTTGGCATGCAAGTACTAACGCCCCATCACAATTGCCTAAAAATGATGCAGGTGCTAACCATGAAATGCTTTGCATTTGTAATGGTCAGGGATGGAAGTGTACCAAGAAAGTAGTGGAAGTCTGACTCCGGGGGGGGTGGGGGCAACGTGCAACACATTTTCCAAGGGTTGCAGTCATGCTGATTGCCTGCCAATTGAGTTGAAACTGATTTCACTTTAGCTGTTTGTGATATCCGGTGGTAAAATGGAGAAGTGCGCTTGAACTTCACAGAACCGTTCCAGAGTGGTGAAGACAGTTGCAAAAAGTAGTGGAGCTGTTAACGGAAAAGAACACTGCTCCCGACTGTTACCGCTCACTTCGACCACTGTGCAGCTGCATGCAACTCTTGTCTGGCCTGCCACAGCTCGCAGCTGCATGCAACTCTTGTCTGGCCTGCCACAGCTCTGCACGTCAGCCAGGTTAAGTCAACCTAACCCAAAATTTCAGGGGGTTTAAGCCCGATGGTTGTTGCACCATTGGTTAGAAGTATCCTGGTACGTCGTCTGTCCCACTGCTGTCAGTAGTGATCTTGGTCTGCCATATGCTCAAGTATCACTCCTTCTCTAATCTGGTTCGTCCCTATGGGTTCTGACGGCGAGAATTGACAGGAAGGGCCTAAGAAGCCAGCACGTCTGCTAAGCTCTTACAGGGAAAGCCCAATCCTGGAGAGGGGAGGGTAAACACCCGTGAAAGAAAGGGAAGACCAGGGGTGGACCCCTAAAGCCCAGAGGTGAAACGGCAGTGGGGATAATCTAGGAAAGGAGACACTTGGTGTCGGAGGTAAAAGGCAAACCTATGTCCAGGGACTTGGTCATGTGGTGGGCGAACCTGCTGATCTGGAGCTGGCATGACTTGGCTGCCAGTGTTCCAGTGTGCATGCTTAAATCTCCTGGGCCCGTTGAGATCTAGAAGAATGTGACCAGGTGTGGCAATCTAAGCAAGCTGGGACCCCAAGATTCTAGCAGGTGGGGGATCACTTGGAGACCTCGTGGATGGCAGCAATTCCTAAGCCTTCCAAAAAAGTGCAGGGGCCACATACCTCAATGTGTGGTTTGTATCTGTCAGGAAGCAGAGGCCTAGGCAGGTGATGGTTGAACTGGTGGACTAAGGTGCTTAATGTGGAAATTGCACCTTTTCAGTGTTTTTGAAGGCCCCCAAATTATTTTATCCAAAACCTTGGGACCACTCTGTTGTACAAAACCTTAGTCCTAGACAGTGGCCTAATGTTTTGACCAGAAACGTGAGTCTGGGGTAACACTGAAGCAGAGGCCTTAACGTAGAGGAAAAGTGTTGATCAACTGAAAGTTTAGTGGATAGAACATGATGCATGCACACAGATCCTGAGGGAGTAAGGGTGTATAGGCCATGATGCATGGACTCACTGATCCTGAGGAAGTAAGTGTGTTTAGAACTTGATGCATGGACACACCGACCCTCTGTGAGTTGGTGTGTATACAACATAATACATTGACACAATCCTGAGGGAGTAAGGGCGTATAGAACCTGATGCATGGACCTGCTGATCCTGAGGAAGGAAGGGTGTATAGGACATCCCATGTACAGCAGTGCAAGAAACTGGTTAGCTGAATGTTGAGAAATGTGTTGGAATGGAGCTTCAGTGCAGATTCAAGGGAGTGGATGGTGGTTGTGCTTGGTAGGCTCGAAGGATGAGTAGATGGAGCACTGTCTGGGAGCTGATGACCTTCAGGAGGATGCTAGAGCCAAGATTTCTGGAGGAAGTATTGAGAGGGTGTTCCAGTAAAGTAGGGTGGGCGAGTCTGTCAATGGATTTACAGGGACCATTTCCATAAAGAGCCACTCTGAGTAGGCTGTGCTGGAAAGACTGGGAGATTAGTGATGTCCTGAATGCAGCCTAGCAGCGGAGCATTGCTGGCCAGAACAAGTGATGACCTCTGCTGTGCTCTCCTATGGCCCGTAAACCTGCGTTGCGGGATTCAAAGCCTGCATAGTGTAAGGGGAAGATACCAGGTTCTCTGTGCATGGTCGGCATGCACACAATTTACCTCGAAGGCCATGGCCATGGACCCGAAGTAAATGCTAAGTCACTACTGCCGCCCCACTAGTCTCCTGAACAGTGTAGTCTGCCCCCAGCTTTCTGTACTGATCATTCAGTGAGGGAAGGAATTCATTTCAAAATTCTCCATCATCCACCACTGTCTCTCGAACTCTGCCCTGCTCTACTTCTCGCAGAGTATCACCAAACCCTCCTCCATCCATACCCAGAAGAGCAATCTGCAGCCACAGTCTCATCACCCCATGGTTTGAGTCTGAAAGCTGGAGGCTCTCACTTCACAACCACAGCAGCCCATTTCTTGAAAGCTTTGCGGCCGAAACGTCATACTGGCCTTTCAGAAAACCACTCAAAACTAACACCATAGGCTTCCTTTGCATCTGCTGCTCTCCCTATTTACTCACCTTTTTAACCAGTGCCTGTATGCTTCTGGGTTTTTGCGTGCTTTAGACATGCAAAAATAAATGCATTCTGGACACCAAGCCCTCAATTTCTGTACTTCTGGGAACCTCGACCTGTGGTAAACCAAAAACCATCATTTTAAAAAATGAGAACCCCCTTGTAGTGCAGGGACTGGCTCGAAGACGCAACTACCGTGCTCCTCCTCAGAAGGATGTAGTGTTGGAACCATTGGGCTATGTGTCTGATGTGATGTGGGGCATAGTCTCCTCTGTGGCTTTAGCCGTGAACCATACTCTTGGAGGCCTTGTGGTGTCTGCATTGCCTTTTGTTGAACTACACTACCTGCAATGGTTGTTTTTGATACTTCTTTATGTAATCATTTGACACCCTCACTCTGCTTCTGTGTTTATAGCCAAGTGGGTGGCGGCTCCAGTTTCCAGACAGCAGTGCTCCGTTTAATGAGCAAGAACACTGGGGCATGATGCATTTGTTCCACATTATTTGGGCAAAGCTCTGAAATGCCAGACTTTGCTCAACCACCCCCAGGGTTCCATTCAAGGTCACAAGATGGGTCTGCTCACAAGAGGCACCTGAACCTGCTATTATGTTAGGAAAAGGACTTAACCAAGAGTGGATCAAAGTAGTAGGATGCCGAAGGAAAGGTAATAATTACCCACAACATTAAGCAGATGGTCGGCCAACAGGCTGACCTGAGGTATTTATGGCTTGGCAATATCATGGAAGGCAGATGCAATCTTTTTAAGTGGCTGGGAGCTGGTTATTTATTATTCAGGGGGATTCGGCCATTTGCTTTTTAACCAGCAACAAACTTGTTGTGAGGGACACCCGAGGTCAGAGTGACTGATACTTCATGGGTTTTTGATTGTGTTCTCTGGATGTGACCAGAGGCCATGCGTGTTGAATTGGTAATAGTTTAGAGTGTTCTGAAGATGCCAGAAAGTCTGGTGAGTGAGATGGTTATCACCAGTTGAAGGACAACCTGGTTATTCTTCCCTTCCTCGTATTGTTTGAAGTACTCTTGCAAACCATGTGCCATTACATCCAGGGTTAGGAGGACTAGGGCAAGCTGGGACTTGGAATGAATTATGTTTGAATGTGTAACTGTGATGTCATGACCTTCCATGGAGAAATCCTAAAAGGTGGTGTGCTGTACACATGAGCTGAAGATGGTACTATAATTGTGACCAATGAGGGAATTGGAGAAAGATTGGATTTCTTTTGTTCAGGTGTTGACAATTGTTTGTGGCGGTTGATTTATAATAAAATATATGGGAGTGTTTTAGCTGTTGCAAAAATGTACATAATGTATCAACTTGTGTTTCAGGGAGACTCTGGTTAGTTTGACTCTATAGAATCATTCAGCCCTTCCTGTTTACGTACAAACATACTCTCTTCTTAAGTGGTGGTCCTGCTTTGGGATAAGGTGATTAGCGGCCCATCTGCACATTTGGTGAGCCAGTGGTAGGTGCCCAGGCTGTTCCGAGGCGTTGGGGTTTCCTGTCTGCATAACTCTGCTGCAATGCTTCTCTGCATGGACCAGTATTTTGTGCACATTAAGAGGTCTAGAGGCGCCCTATTGGTTAAGAGCCCTGTCTGTTCCCCAGATGCGTGGCACCTGCTCCATCAGTTCAGGGTGTTTTGAAGGAGAACCACTTCAGAGTGCTTCAGGTGCACCTTTAGGGGGTGGGGGGTTAAAGCAAGGGGGGGGGAAGAGGGCTGTTTGAGGGATTTGGTAAGGGTAGAATTGGAGTGTGTGTGTGGAGTGGGTATATATTTTTACCTAGTTTTGATATTTTAGAGGTGTGAGGGTTGTCCTGATACCCTTCAGTTTGCTTGTCTAGAGCCCTCACCTAGGAGTGAGATGGCATCTTAAATCCACCCGTAGATTCCTTCCTTAAATATAACCTTGGCACCATTCATTTTGTATAGACTGTGAGGATGGAGCCCTCTCCTCGCTTTTCTTGGTTAGTCAAAGAAGGGTGTCTTCCTGGTTCCATGTTAAAATGTCCCAGACATAAAGTTGCCATGTCACAAATTTCCTGTGAAATGGCCGTGCAAATGTCATGTTAACATAAATAAACGTAATATCTATCCAAAAAATTACTTCCCTCGGTCTGACGTTCGCTGCTGAAGTAATTGAGTTCCAAGTCGGAACCTAGGGAGCAGAGTTTGTTATGCTCGCCCTCATTCATATTCTTCTGGGTGCCATGTAGACTGCTGCCAGCAGCTGTGCCCAGCGAGCCCTTGTCCCTCATGGCCACATCTGGCCTCAGCAACCGGGCTCCACCCCGAGCCTCAGCCTCTCCCAGCTTCGGGCCCCACTTCGGTGCTATGCAGGTCCAGCTCCAGTAATGTACCAAGTCCCACCCGCTAGGCTAACCAATCCTGCTTTTTCTGGGTCTCTGTAAGGCAACACCCTGAAGGCTCAAAACAAATACTGCTTTCAGCCCTCTAGGCAATAGCTACCCAACCTCCCGTTACTTATTTAAGATCCTCCCCTCAACTCTTTTGTGCACCAAGTCAATTCCCATTGATTTACAGCATATCGTGTGAGAATCATGCCAGACCCTGACCCTAGACGCGTATAGCTAATCCTACCATCCACTGCTCTGGCCCCGTCCTAGGTGGTACACACCAAACCCTTCCTCTGGGACTGGGTGCCTGGACCTGCCTTTGCTCACAGACTCTTGTCTGCTCTTAAACAATGTGGTAGAGCTCATCAGCTGCCTCCTAGTCATTCCAGCCAATCACAATAACACTGCACTCCCTCTGAACCAATCACAAAGCAGCCATCCCAGTGTCTGTCAAATATAAACCAATCACAACAGGTTGGAGCCCTAGAGTGACAAATTAGTAAAACGAGGCCGGTAGAGGATAACTAAAGGGCTACTAAGTGAAAGAATGTGTGACGCTTTTCTCTCTGCAACATTCTGATTGACAATTTATTTTATCAGGGGACTTTTATTACTGGATACCATGTTCTTGCAGTCAGAGAAATATGTTGTTGTAGTCGAGAATACCATACTAGTAATGAAGAGAGCAAGAGAAGTGGTGTTGTAGTGTAAAACATTGCGCTCCTTCTATGCTAGAGTTAAGAAGATCTGTGCAATATTGCCCAGCGTGTGTTTTTCGGATAAAGATGCTGCCTTTTGTGTAAGAATGAGATACTATTAAAGTAAATAGCTAAGGGGGGTGATTGTGGTTAAAGCGCGCAAGTGGAGGCGGATTTAACACTCGGCAGGCAGAAAAACTGTGAGTGGGCCCCTGTGCCCTGCCACACCCCTTCCGAGTCTATGACATGAATACGCAGCTCCTACCCCACAACTCCATTTCCTCCATTTTTGGGCCAGTGGAGACCAGGTCAGACTGGGCCATAAAATTATCTCTGGCACCAATGAAAGTGGCCCACAGTAGCAAATGGCTAATCATTCCTATTGTGACACTGTCTGAATAGTACCCAAGGGGGAGTTTTTTATATAATGTGATGCAAGTTGTGCATTTTAAAGAATATTTATTCAGCAGCACTAGTCAAAAATGATCCACATTGGGCAAAAAGTGACGCAGTTTGACCCAAAGAACTGTCCCACACCAGCATTTTGTGTTTTTGGTTTGGCCATGGGCCTATTGCCCTATAGGCCAGTCCGCGCCCGAGTGGAGAGCAGGTGCAGCAGAAGGGCCTCCCACAAGGAAGGAGCTGCCATGGCCACCGGGCTTATATTTAGCAGGGTGTCGGTGGTCATGGGCTGCACTCTGTAAATTTTACTGCAGGTAGGTACGTGCATGCTGATGGCCCAGAAGACACTGCAAAGAAGAGAAGCTTGTTTCTGCAGCATCAGATCGCATAGGCAGCCAGGAAAACCAAGTGTTACCCCCGTCTCTCCCTTCCTGCTTGCATTGCACACTTCACCGATACGTGTTGCTCTGACCTGGGCCCTGGGGGTTTAATAGCCAGGCCTCACACCCATCCCTTGAGGCCTTGTCTGGATTTCCTGGCACTTCTTATGCTTTCTAGCCCCCGCTGCACCATTCCCCCACTCGTTCGCTGGGTCGATTTTTCTCATTCCCCTGGGGCCCTCTCCCCTTTTCTAGGTCTTTTGTGTACCATTATAAAGATCCCCACCCCTCCCACCTCATGTTCCTGACCTTGAGGGTTACTTTGTCTGGGCCCACAACTTCAGTCCCCTGGGACCCTGCCCAGATTGGTCTGTCCAAGCTCCACCCCTTCACTATCCGTTCCTGGGCCTTTGGGGTTTCCTTTCCTAGCTGTTGTGCCCCACGCTGTAACATCCCTTAGGCCAGATGGCAATGGCACATCAGAATCAGTTTGTAGCATGCACAGTTGGCAGACGCCCCAATTCCTATGGTAAGGCCTGACATGAGAAACATCACAGAAAATAACATTACACAAAGTGACATTGATCTTCAGTACTCTATGCATCATTGGAATTAACATTAAGAGGTTTTAATGTGTAAGCCAAGGGGGAGTTTGTTGTGTACTATATGAATTGACACTATATTTTTAATATGTAACAAGGTAGCTCAGTGGGTTTAGCGCTCCCTTCTGTGATGTGTTTTTGTGTGATCTGAAGGTCACATACTCTAATACTGGCAAGGCTAACACAGCCTTTCATCCTTCCGAGGTTGCTACATCGTTGCCAACTTTGGATGGGTGATAATTTTATGTGAATGTTTTATGTATAAGGGTTTGGAGAAAGCGCCATTTAAATAACCAATAATTATCATTAAGTAGAGTTTAGTGACTCTTGAGTAGATTTTATTTCATAAGAAAAGTTGCAAACTGAATTGCGTTTATAGGCTCCCAATGTTGGTAGATCAGGCACAGAGATTCAATGGTTTGCCCAAGATTACACTTTGTTTAAGCAGCGAATTCAGATTGTGTCCCACCCGGTGATGTAAGAACTTGACCACATATATTTTCCCAGGTATACTTTGTCAGTATTTGCTAAGGTTTAGTAATCAAAATGTTAAATGTCTAGCAATGCCTTGAAAAGTATACAAGTCACATAAATTGACCTGACAATTTATATACATTATGGAAATGGGTCATGCAAAAATAATGTGATTTTGTTTTTTTTCCATCCTGGATGCAAGGTTTCATGTGTAAGCCAAGAAGTTTATGGTGTGCACTATATGAATGGACAGTATATTCATATACGGTTGCTTCGCGGATTAAATTCAAATCCCTCTATCAACCACAAGGCTGTCTGGGGGCAGGTACCACACTATCTGCAACACTCTCTTACTAAATATTCCCTCTAGACACCTGCGCTCCTGTCACCAGCTCTTTATGTGTGAAGCGTTTAGCTAAACAGAGGGCAGTCGACCAATTGCTTTCCTCAGATGGCTTCCTTCTTTGGAACAGCCTCCCCTCCCTCTTCGCCTTGAGCAGGACTTTCTTAAATTCCAGAAGCTCCTAAAGACTCATCTTTACCTTCTCCCCCCCTCTCTTTGCTGCTAATCTCACAGTTGCTTGTTTGGTGTCCATGTCCTTTATGCATCCTTGGGGCCCGGCCTCCCACACTGAATCGCCTCCAGCTTTTGTCTATCCTCAGCACTTGCCTCGGCACACCTTAAACCCTGGAGGCTCACACTCCTCCCTAAGGAGCTCCTCCACAAGGGGCACTTCCTGTCTGGAGGCTTCCGAGGCCTTGGCCACTTATCTCTGCTGAATAGCGGGTAAGCCTCATTAGCCATTACTATATCCCTGGAACTTTGCAAACCAGCGCACCCGAGGACACTTCTTTGATTCACCATAGCTGGTCAGCTGATCACATTACTATGACTCTAATTGCTCAAATGTAATGTATCATCCTATCACATGCGCATACTCCCTCTTCAATTCATAGATACAGGCACTTGCCTTACTTTGCCCTCTACCTCCCAGCACTAATTCCACCAGCCACCTTTGCCAACACCACCACCGTAGACCCACGCTCTACAAGTGTATCCCCCACATTAAAAGTAATATCTAGCATGTTGATTTGCTTATACCATGCTCTAGCATCTTGCGTACCAACTACTAACCCAGCCACATACCTGATTGTGCAACATAGCACCACTGTGTATTAGCATTGTGTATTAGTACTGTGTATTAGCACTGTGTATTAGCATCTCTCTGATTCTCTGCGTTAGTACCCTCACTGCAGCACCACTGTGCATTAGCATTGTGTATTAGCATTTCTCTGATTCTCTGCGTTAGTACCCTCACTGCAGCACCACTGTGCATTAGCATTGTGTATTAGCATTTCTCTGATTCTCTGTGTTAGTACCCTCACTGCAGCACCACTGTGCACTAGCATTGTGTATTAGCATTTCTCTGATTCTCTGCGCTAGTACACCCACTGCAGCACCACTGTGCATTAGCATTGTGTACTAGCTTTTCTCTGATGATTTTGTGCGCCAGTACCCTCTAAATCAGATATGATAACCTGGACCTTCCTCATTATGTTCCCATTCTGCCTGGTCCCCCATGACATCCCTTGTACAGGGCTACACTTTCGCTCACACCCCAATGGCCTCAGCAGACTAGCCTGCCCCAGACATTATCCCATACCCTGCCCCACCCCCTTCCTACCTAACATCAACCCCTTCCAGCCTACCTCCACCATCGACTCTCACCGCATAGCAGACACCTCCAGCCCCCAAAAAGCATCACAAACTACACCCATCGGCACGTCCACCATCACGAACCTCACTACCAGCAAATCCTATCCCTGCTCAGGCTTGTCGAGACTCACCCGACTCAGATGCAGAACACACACCCGCGTCCTTCCTCAATCTAGGCAACAAACAAAATATAACCTTAACCAAATCTGCCCCTCCCTGCACACGCCCTATACCTCCGACAGACCAGATATCACACTGCCTGAACGCACCCTCCCCCCGCACCCACATCAAAAAACCATGCATCACCACCGAAACCATCAAAGGTGCACTCATCAATGCGAGATCTGTAGTCGCCCTAGACATAGCCGACATTATCTCCATCAATGATCTCAACTTCATAGCTATCAGAGACCTGGCTCCACCCAGCGTCTAGCCCCTCTATCACTTGCTATACCCAATGACTATACCATCTACCGTGCAGACAGACAAACAGCTAAAGGTGGTGGAGTAGCCATTATTGCAAAAAGCTCCATCAACATAAGACACATACAAAACAAATCCCTGCCATCAGCGGAACTACTCACCCTCAAACTATCCACAATGCACACAAGCACAATCACCATCCACCTCATTTACAGACCGCCGGGCCCTATACTATCCTTTAATGACGACATAGCCCTTTTACACTCTAACAATATCAAACCTAACACTCGACTACTCATCCTAGGAGACTTTAATCTAGGTCTCAATGATGAGAAAGATGACAAAGCTAACACTGTCGCCAACACCATTTCAGAATTAGGACTCGCCCACCATATCGCACAACCCACACACAACAAAGGCCGCATCCTTGACTGGATAGCTGACCTTAACTGCAACACTACCATCCTTTCCAACACTCCATGCGCTTGGACCGATCACCACCTCATTACCTTCACCATCAACAAAGGCACTCAAACACCAGGGCCTTCCCCTAATGCCCCACCCACACTCACAAGAAACAACAAAAATATCACAGTAGAGAAACTCCTCCCGTTACTCCAATCCATCATCGACTTCTCACCCACCATGACCAACCCTACTGAACTAGTAGAGTTATACAACACAACCATCCTTAAGGCCATTAACACCATAGCACCACTCAAGCTTCGGAAAGCCAAACCACGCGCACACCTCAATTCTTGGTTCACCCCCGAACTAAAAACACTCCGCAAATCCAAAAGACAAGCTGAATTAGCATGGAAACAGTCACCATCCACTATTAATAAGACATCTTACGCACTGGCCTCGAACATCTATAAATCAGCCATCATCCAGTCTAAAAAAAACATGTACAATGAAAGAATCTGCAATGCCAAATCCAATACCAAAGAGCTCTTCAATATCCTGAGAGAACTCGAATCACCCTCCCCATTCCAGACACTTGCAACAAAGACATCCACTGGTGCACGAACATTCAGGAAGCACTCCTAGGCAAAATTGCCACGCTACAAGCCAAAATCCTGACAAAGAAAGAAAGCCTCACCCTCACTGATAGCATCACCCCCTCTACTCACACCTACACCACCCCCCAAAATGATGACAATAACCTCTTTGAGTTTTCCACCATAACCATCAAAGAGGTTGAAGAAATAATCTACTCTCTTAAACCGTCCAAATGCCAAGGTGACACTTGCCCGGTCCCAGTCATTAAAGATGCAGCCAAACAACTTGCTCCCTTCATCACTTCCCTCATCAACTCATCTTTCACATCCAACGTAGTGCCCAACAACCTCAAGGTCTCCTCGGTTCTTCCTTTACTTAAGAAGCCCACCCTTGACCCAAATGTCCCCACCAACTACAGACCCATTACGACTGTACCCTTCCTACTAAAAATCCTTGACAGAGCTGCCTAGCTCCAGATACAGAACCACCTTGAGAAAAATAACTTACTAGGACGCAGACAATCAGGATTCCGCCCCAAACACGGCACTGAGACCGCCCTGATTGACCTTAAGACACAGATGGACAACATTAAAGACAATGGCAAACTGGCCCTCCTTCTCGACTTATCGGCCGCCTTCGACCTGGTCACCCACGACATCCTCTGCAAACATCTATCCTCAGCAACCAAATTCTCAGATAATGCCAATGCATGGATCCAATCCTTCCTTAACAACAGATCCATGAGAGTCTTCGCACCCACATCTTCTGCCAACCCAGTCCCAGTCACTTGCGGTGTCCCCCAGGGCTCCTGCGTCTCCCCCACTCTATATAATGTGTTCACGAAACCCCTCTTTGACATATTGGACCGCTTGGGTGTCATCTACACCAACTACGCAGATGACACCCAAATACTGATCCCTTTAACAGGCGACTACTCCACCAACCTCACTGCTCTCAACAACATTTACTCCATTATCCAAGAATGGATGGCCAAGCATGGCCTATGCCTCAATGACGACAAGACCGAGCTTCTTCTCCTAGGTTCCCAACCCAGACTTAATAAACTCGACAAACTGTATCAGGCATTCACTATAGACGGCAATAACATCATCGTCTCTAACAGCGTCAAAACCCTAGGAATCTACCTCGACTCCTCCCTCACACTGACAAGACAGATCAATTCCATCTCATCCGCCACTGCTTACACTTGTAAGCTCATCAATGCCAGCAGACCTTACCTCTCACCATCCAACTGCACCACCTTAGCCAGAGCGCTAGTCCTCTCCAAAGTCGACTACTGCAATGCCCTATACTTGGGCACCAGTCAGAAAAACATTAACAAACTACAAGTCATACAAAACAACGCCTTGCGAGCAGCCCTGAACATACCTAAACATGAACACATTTCGGACGCCAGACGCTCCTGCCATTGGCTATCCATACCACAAAGAATTGAATATAAAACCATCTCACTCACACACAAATGCCTAGCTAACCAAGCACCCAGATACCTATCCGACAACCTCACTCACCACACCCTAGCGCGCCCTACCAGATCAGCTCAAACACACTGCTTAAATATCCCAAGATTTAAGCTCCAAAAAGCAGGTGGCTCTAGCTTCCCCGTGCTTGCCTCCAAACTCTGGAATTCACTTCCACTCGAGCTGAGATCAGAACCGTCCTTTCACAGATTTAGACACAACACCAAAACATGGCTTCTATCCAAAGAAACGTAAACTGCCTAGCCATACCTTACTAGCTTGTACCAAGACTGTAAATTTGTAAATATGTAAATCGGTCTGTACATTATCTCTAACTGCGTGATAATGTCCCAAAGGTATTGCTCTCCACCTTGACCATGCTATACCATATATGTAACTATCTGTAATTGAAACTGATTGACAACTCCCTCAATCTCTGTTACTGGTCGCCTAAGACCATATTTTATCATATTGTACTGTTGTATTAATATTGTTGTATTCATCGCAAGCGCCTGGATGCCCCAGGGCCAGGCGGCGCTATATAAAAAATAAACTAAACTACTAAACACTTGCCATACATTGCACTTCACCTTTTCCTCACCCATCAGCACCCCAGCACCTATACCATTCCCCCTCCCTTCTGTACTTGCATATTCTGAACACTCAAAAGGCATCGTAGGTTCGTCCCTCTGGCCCCCACTGTATTTTAATGTTTCTCATCCCCATGTACCCTTCATGTTGCCCTGTGGGTGCTTTGAAATAGAATATATTTGCTGTATAAGCGCCTACCAAGCAAACAATAAATAAATATTAATATCTAATAAGGTAGCTCATTGGGTTGAGTGCTCACTTCTGCACTGTGCGTGTGATCTGCAGTTCGAATACTGTAATAATGGCAAGGCCAACTCTGCCTTTCATCCTTTCAAGGTTGATAAATCAGTACCACCTTTTGTTGAGTGATAATTGTATGTGAGTGTTCTATGTGTAGTGATTTGAAAAAATCACTAGTTAAATAACCAATAATTATAATTAACTAGAGTTGAGTCCCTATTGAGAGTAGAATTTATTTCATAGCGAAAGTTGCAAACTGAATTGCTCTTATGGGCTGCCAATGTTGATAGCTCAGGCATGATGAGATTGCATGATTTGCCAGGGATTACACACTTTAGCCAACCCAGTATATTGTCCCAGGCAGAGATGTAAAAACTTCAGCACATATCTTCCCAGGTATCATTCATATTAGTATTTTCTTAGGTTTGGGCGTCAAAAGGTTAAATAATTATTTTCTAACAATCCCTTGAAGTACACAAATCACATAATACAACAACCTGACAGTAAATGCACATTGTTATAGAATCGAGACAAGCAAAAGTATATGGATTATACATTTATTTTGCCCATCCTGGATGCCGGGTTTTCCTGTGTAAACCAAAAGAATTTTTTGCTGTGCAATATATGAATGGACACTTTATTATTAATATGTAAAAACTCTATTGTTTGGGTGCACTCCTTTAATTACATCTGTGATGTTTAATGTTATTTGACATGTGTGGGGTAAGGACACTGGGGCCATGCACAAAATGGACTGTCCTGCTGTAGGAAATATTATGTGATGTCCCATCCTGTGACGTCTTCCCATTGCCCATGTTCATAAGGCCCCCATTTTTCTTAGTTTTTCTTTTTAGGACTTGCCCTGCCACGCACCCATGTGTGTCAGTCATCACATTTTGGATCCAACTAACCTTCTTAGAGCCATTTTTCTAGGAAATTGTGTGGTCTTGATAAGCTGCTAGTGCCCTTAGCCTTCAAACATGTTCATTTCCAAAATTACTTTCAGGCTTGATCGTCCAATATTACCATTGAGAGCAAAGCCTTCTCTGGGGGCCTGGCTTTTTCCAGTTAGTCAGACCCCTAAACGGAGGTAAATCTAATGAAGACAACTTAAAAAAAGAAAAAATCTTTTTTTCCCGAAGGTTCAGCATTGTGCACTTGTGACCACACCGCAATAAAATCCACCCACCCTAAGCTCCGCCTCCATGACCTACCCACATATGGCCCTTTGCCTTAAATCTGCCACTGCGAGCAAGGCGAGTGATTGTGGGGGAAGACTAAGAAACCTGTAAAGGGGAAAATGGGGTTTGTTGGGTGTAAAATGTGTGCCCCAGGTTCGGCTTCAGTGTTCTTTTTTCTTGTGAAATTATTTTTGTTAAATTGGGGTGGAATATGGAGACCCCATAATCATCTGTCAGGTACTTCCTGGTTACATAGATTTAAAATTATCGTATCGGAAATGGCTGTGGGAAACTAAGGGTAACATGCTCTATTCTTGGCCTACTTGGGGGGGGGGGGGGATATTGGAAAACCTGCATACTTTTTTAGTTGTAAGTCACAGGGGTTCTAACATCTTGGAACTATGGAGTAAGTATGCGAAAGTCAGGAAGCCCATAATGATAAAGACTCAGAAGAAAGGCCTAAAAAGGAGGGTGCAGGAGTTCCTTCTGCACTGCCCCCTTATGGGTGTTATCCTTCATTGCCTGCAGAGGGGATATACAGACAGTGTAGAGGTGGAGCCAAGTAACCCCACTCAAAGCTGCTGCCTATATGTTGGGAGCCAGAGAGTGAGTCATGTGCAGTGCCAGTAAGAATACCAATACCGCAAATAATCATGGAATCAAGGTTCCCTTTGAGAAAACCATATATGCATTTGCGAATATATGATGGCCATTTGAATAAAATCCCGGAGGAAGTGGGAAAAGGGAGCAAGGAAGAAGACTGGTGACGTCATGCACCCAGGAAGCTGACGTGTGTAGACATTCTATAAAAGCAAGGAAGAAGGTGTTAAAGATGATCAATTTTTCGGGCTTGAGATGAAGATGTTCATGCTACAGAAATGATACCAAGTCATTTTACCCTTGTACAGATGCAGCAACGCAAGTAGGGCAAAGAATTCTTGTGGCTGGCTACGCAGTAAATAGATTGCGGCAAAGTGCCAAATGTATATGCATAGGAATGCATGGACTATGGATATTTCACAACGCATTTTAGAGTCTGGACCCCGTGGGCGGAAAGGCTTTTTCAGTGTGGTGTAACAGCTAATGAACGAAGGTGAATCCAAGAATGGCTTGCCTGGCCCAGCATCAGAAAGTTAAGGCCACCGTGAGCTTGAATGTTCATGCAGATGCTACAATTAACGTGCAAAAAGAACAAACTCCTGTTTGAGGTGAGGTGCAAGAACATTGAAGACGTTAGAAGTTCATTATTTAATAGAGTTTAATACAGTAAAAGGCTCTGAAACATGGTCTCCAGTCACATGGTCGGATGGAAATAGACACTTAAGTTGAGCTGTATGAAAACCAAGAGACCAGTGTGCCTATACTCCCCTTTATTCTCAGGCATAGAGAACCTTCACAAGGCCAATGTTCAAAGGGCTAATTGACTGGCAGATGGCCGAGTGATGATAGCAGACTAATGAGGTGGGAAGCTATGGTTATGACCAGCCCACCAGCACCTGAGTGCCAGCCTGCGTGTGTGTGTGGAATATTAGAGTGGGTACAAGGATGCCAACCAATTATAGAGGGCAACGTAATGAAGAGCCTTATAGTTTGTATAACCAATGGGATGTTGTGTATTTGATGACATTCATAGTAACTTGCACTAGAGGAGGGCTTAGTTGCCCACCTGATGTTAGAAACCCAATCACTTTCCCCAACAAGTATGGAACGTATACCTAGATGTTGCTTGTAAGCATATCACTTTCACAAGTAGGTTTTTGTAGTTTCCCACGTAGATTGACGTCAATGATGACATGGTTTTACTATATAAAGTATGTTTTTAATGAAATTCGCTGAGTGAGAAGATCGAGCGGTTTCGTTGATGTTGGTTGTACTCCCTGTTTTAGGCAATTGAAAATAAAACCGTTATACTTTGCCAACTTTCTGAGTCGGTCTGATTTTTGATGTTTGAGTATATTCTACATCCCCATCTATCTCCGAGTATTGCTACCTCGTATTAAAGGGCCTAGTGTTGGAGACACGGGTTCACAGACCCTGAGTTTGAATCTCCAGTGGCCACTCTAGTGGTTGCGATACGGACACAAGTAACGCCTCCATCAGCTACGATTCCTAGAAAATGTGATATTGAGGAAAGTGGAAGGTTAACTCCTTCAATGGTTAGGGTGGTAGAAAGGTTGAGAACGGAAAGTGGAAAAGGAATAACTCCACCGACTGATAGATTAACAGAGAGATTAAAGGTGGAGGAACGAGGCTGGCAGCTAGAAGAGTAGATGAAGAGTTGAGTGACCAAGACAAGATTAAGCCTTTTACCGCTAGGTTAGGGGATAGGCTGTGAATGGCAGTAGAGAAAGGAGTGGAAACAAATCACTGAGGCTAGCGGAAGAAGAGGTAGTGCTGTTATGGCATCAGAGAAGTGAGGAGCAGGAAGAAGTGACTTGAAAGGCAAAGGACGTAGAGGAAGAAAGGTGGAGGCTTGGAAAAGTTCTTGTTAGGTTGGATAAATCGGTTATAGAGGTCAATGTAGACCTGGAGGATGGAAGTATTGCTATGGGTACAGGAATTTAGCAGGGAGAACGGGAGCCAGCACCCTATGGTAATGCACAGTATAATTCTGTGCCGCCTGTAGAGGTATTGGGGGTGGGGTGAGTGAGAACAAGAGTCAGAGATAAAGGTGAATGGGAATTGGATGTTGAGCAGGGAGAGCAGGGTGTACCATGGGGTCTTGGGATGTGCTGTGGTACTCGCATGGCTGTAGTAAGTAGTAGGAGAGAGATTGGGGAAGCCCCATTAAAAGCTGGCGCACCGGAAGGGTCAGGGAAAGGCATATTATGTCCTGTGTTCACACATGGACTGGAATAATTTGATGACGCTCTCTTTACTCATGCAGGGTTGGAAGTGGATTTATGCATTCAAAAAACACACTGCCGGTGTCATGTTGTCCTTTAGGGGACATGAACAGCTTATTCATGACTCTAATGGGGGTAGGAGGGTGTCATATGAGCTTTGGAGGAGTGGGGTATGCGGAAGTACAGTTGGATACAAATGCCCACGATGGAGCAGCATTTAATAATTACAGGGTATAGGTATGGAGGGCCCTGCAGATTGTGTATCCCAATACACCCGATATAAATTCTATTCTGGCCAAAACAATTGATTATGATCCTGCCACGCACATTCAGTTAACTCAGGAGATGTGGACAGCAGAAACGGGAGAAGCTTTGGATAAGAATGGGGCGATATATATTGTTTTTACCACATGCTAAAGAAGCGACTTCGTAAGGAAGTCCAGCACGATCAAGATAAGGTGGTAGGGATGGAGGCCAAGAGTTGGCTGGAAATTCAGGCACATATTGCGCATTTTTGTAAAAGGAGGCAAGAGAAGGAAAAGAACAGTATAGAGCAGGCACAAAAGTCAGAGGCCATGTGTGTCCAGAAAAAGCTAAAGAAAATCTGTTTGGAAGGAACACTGATTACCAGCTCCATGGACGGACAGCAGGGACAATTGGGACAACAAAGACATAGTGAATCGGGTATGACACAAGGTTGGATGGACGGGTATGCTCCATAACTATGGAGGGTTGTATGGGGTTCAGTGTTGATTGTGCAAAAGGATGGTACACTTGGCACAAGATTGCCAGAGCAGGCCACAGTATTTTGATGTAGGAGCTCAGCAAATGCAATTCCCAACCATGTCATATGCACCAGGCTCTGTGCAATCGCAGCAGGCACAGGTTGAACAGAACCCAATGACTGGAACTGCACAGACCTATGTGATTCAACCGACCATGCAAGCACAGGCACCAGTAGAGACCTGGGCGAAAATTCCTTTACCCCAAGGAAGCAAGTGTTTTGGTGGAGGGGTGTGTGAATCAGTTCTCGCTCCCTGGTGCGAATATGTGCCAAGATTAAGACAGCCCACAGAGCTCTCATGTGTCCAGACCTGTATGTTCCCACTGATCTAGGAGAGGAACCCCGGATAGGTGTGCAGGCAGGCGACCAAACGTTTTCATTCATGGTCAATACAGGGGCTACAAAATCTTGCATCAAGGAAGGTGAGTCTCCCTTGTCAGGCAAAACGATGTACTCACTGGGATTCTCAGGGGCTATCCTGTCGATTCCTTAGACTGAAGATCTATGTATTAAGGTAGGTACAAAAAATGTACCTACTCCTTTGTTGTATGGCACAGATAACCCGGCAAATCTCTTGGGCAGAGATCTCCTCAGTCAACTCCACATTTCGATTGCTTTCACACAGGAAGGTATAGTATGCTAGACTCCAAGCTTGTATCCAGTAAGCGAAGTGGTGCATTTGCATGCATACTGTAGTGACAGCATAAGGGGGTACCTGTATATTCAGCTTTGTTTCTTTATGGGGGAAATGGTTTTGTTGAGTAGGGTCCTGGGAATCGGTTATCAGACTGACTTCTAAAAAATGTTTTAAAAACAAAAAACTCTAGATTGAATACATGCAACATATTTATTGCAACAAGAAACATGATCATGCTGAATGGTACCCTATCAGGAGATACTGCTCTGCAACATACATGGAAGAGAGGGCCCGCTGCAGCGATTGATTGTTTATCCGACATGATTTGCAATTCTAGAAAAATTTGAAGTCAAACAGAAAATTGCCACTAGGTGTTAGAATGAAATGGCATGCTCTATTATGATATAAGACTCAATCTCATGAAAAGTTGGCAGGACCCCTTATTAATAACGAACAAAACCGATTCTGTTGGACAGAATCCTCACTGGGAAACTTAAAAAATGACTTATTTAATATTAAGAATGCCTCAATCAATACAAGAAAGATGCATCTCAATATAGTGACTTACTACAACTATATAAAACACAAAATAACAGATCTACAAGAAAGCTATTTCAAAATACTCATATTTTCGATCTACTAGTAAAAAAAAAATGAAAGCCCAGTATCATACTGACAAAAGAATGGCCATACTATTACCAGCAGAAAAAAGAATTAGAGCATTAAGAACAATCAAAACTAAATATAGGAATTGGGCGAGGGCGCACAAAGCCATCGCTTATCAAAATGATGGTGAAAAAATGTTAAGAGCAATTGATGGTAAGAACACAGCCCAAATCTGGAACATAATTAGCCAACTAAATTATCAAACACAATTAACAGTTCAGATAAATGGGGTTTCAGAACAAAAGTGGATAAACCATTTTACAGAATTATATGCCCTACCGACACAACTCCCCGTAGTGGATTCCCCTCCTCATTCAAAGCAATTCTTAACTTCGATTTGACAATATGACATTGAGCATCGAAAATTATATGAATAAAGCTAGCCACTCTAGAGTACTGGGCCCTGACTGGCTATCTAATGCCATGCTAAAACAACATCCTCAAGCCTGGGCACAGATCTGACTATACAAACAACTTACCAGAGTCTTGAACTCACTCTATACTTATCCCGATTTTCAAGAATGGCGATCAGCAAAATCCTGTGAACTATAGGCTGATCGCTCTTCTTGATGCTCCTGCTAAGATCTATGCGTGGTTAATATTGCAAGATCTGAACTGGACTTGTAGATCAAATAATAGAGACCTGCATCAGACTGGTTTTGTTGTGGCCAAGGCACCGCAATGAATTCAACAGTACTGCATGCTCTCAAAGCACACTGCATTGTTCAAAAACAATCTTTGCATCTAGCCTTTGTGAACTTTCGAACAGAATTCGATTCTATAGACGGGCAAGAAAGAAACAATGTCCAAAATCTATACAGTCTCTTATTGAATTGCTGCATACATCTACAACAGTCCAAGTGCAAATGACCCTTGTTGGCCTTTTTTCTTCTTCCTTTTCCACCTATGGAGGCCATAAACAGGGGTGCATTCTTGCCTCTGTTTTGTTCAATTTTTTCATACTAGACATGAAAAACAGATTTCTTGCCGTGACATCTGATGCACCAAAACTGGGAAACCAGCCCATCGCATGGTTAATATATGCTGACAATCTCATTTTATTGTCTAAAACGTCAAAAGGTCTTCAAAATCTTCTGGACGCTCTGGGTCGTTATGCACAATAAAATATGAAAATTAATTTAGAAAAAACCCAGATGATGCAATGTGTAAAGACTGCCACGACCACACGGAAATCCTTACTGTGGACATTACAAGGCACAAAATTAGAGAATGTTCACCAACACAAATACTTGGGCATTAAAATTAATGATGAAAATAATAATGATAAACCATATCTGTGCACTATCAGAAATAAGCTAATTGCTCTAACATCACAAGCAAGAGCGATATTGCACAAATACAGAAAATTCAGTTTTAGTTTGGTTCTCAATTACTATAATCGGAAAGCTATGCCCATTTTGACTTATAGAGCAGAGACAAAACACCTTTTAATACCACCTTTTTGTGATAAGATCGAGAGCACATTTTGGCACAAAGTGCTTGATTTACCACCATGCGCACCTATGTCAATCATACGCTTTTAATTGGGAACTGTGTCTCTACACGTCATGTACGTGTGGAAACTGTTACCTATTAAGGAAGTGTCTGCTGGCTGAAAATACTGATGGTGTATTAAGTACCCTGGGACGCTATCTTGTAACATCCACACATGATTTTCCCTTGAGATGGAGGAATTACACTTTGGATAGTCTAGTAGATGCTGACATATCCATTGAACTTCTTATAAGGAATCCCGTACGGGGACAGCAGAAATTATATCAAGCCGACTGTATTCTCACTTTGGCGAAATGCAACACATACTTAGACTTAGATCTAATCTAAATTATCTCAGACACAGACAAGAGATAACACCTACTAACGCAACATCGACAAGTAGTACTACACCCAAAGCCGCCCTCAACACGAAACCCGACTTGGAAATAGAAGATGACAAAGTTCATCTCAAAATTGCACTATTAAACACCAGGTCCATGCCTAAACATGCACAAGAAATCCATGATTACATCACGGATGAAAACTTAGACATCCTATGCCTTACAGAAACTTGGCTACATGAGCCTGTTGGACCCACGATAGACACAGCAGTACCTATAAACTACAATATCTACACAAAAAATAGAGACACAGGAAAGGGTGGAGGTGTGGCGATCATCGAAAAAAAAACTCACTAAAACTCTTTGCCTCTCCTATTCAGTGTTCAGGTTGTGAGGTCATTCACCTCAAACTCACACACACCCCAAATAACTGCATCAATATAATCACTATCTACAGACCCCCATCTTTAGTATCAGATTTTAACGATGAGATCGTGACCCTACTTAACAACCTTAAATCAACCAACACAGAGACCATAATGTTAGGCGACATAAACAGATGGAGGGGGAACATACAGGACCAGCAAGCCATTACCCTAGAAGAGGACTTAGAGAACAGCGATTTCACTATCATCAATAAAGAGCCTACCGCAACTACAGGGAATCAACTAGATTGGATCGTCACAAACAACCCCAAAGTAACTATACTCGGCACTTTCCCCTGCATATGGTCAGACCATTTCAAAATTGAAATCTCTCTACCACTGAAATTCAATAAGGGAAAACTAGCTAACTTACCAAAATCAGTTATGGCCAGAAACCTGAAAAAGATCACAAGTAGTATGCTCTCTGAGGAAATGCAGAAAATCATGAGCTCCACTAAGGACGAAGACCACAGTAAACATATAATCTTGACTTACAACCAAGGCATGTCAAAACTGTTAGACACCCATGACCCCCTGAAAGAGAAAAAAGTTAGACCCAACCCAAAACACCAAAAATGGTTCACTGCTGAAGCCATTAAGCTTAAAAAGGACAAAAGAATTCTTGAAAGGAAATGGTTAAAAGATCCCTCCGAAACTAATAAAAGCAACTGGAAGACAGCAGACCACTCATATAAATCAAAACTAGTGGATTTGAAGAAAAACCACTATAATGATATCATAAGTACCGCGGCAAACTCCACTGGAAAACTCTTCCAAATCCTTAAATCCATAGATAAGCCTACAACACTCACACCACCGTTCCAGCCAACCGAAACAGACTGTGAGAATGTTCAGACTGCATTTCAAAACAAAATTACCAAAGCCAGAGAAACTATCATTAACTGCCAGACCACAAACACTTCAGTTAAAACTTACCTCATAGAACACAACATCGAGACAGAAACCCCTAAATTCCAATTCCGACCCATCACAGTTGATATTATGAAGAAAACGCTATCCACCATGAGGTGTACCTCGTGCTCAGAAAATGTTCTTCCCCCTAAACTTATTCTTGAAAACCCTGATATCTTTGGTCCCTTTCTCACAAGAATGGTAAATGCCTCATTCAGAGACCATACTGTACCCAACATCATCAAAACAGTCACGGTCACTCCTTTACCAAAAAAAACAGACCTTAACCAACAGGACCCTGCCAACCTCAGGCCCATCACAAATTGCAATTTTCTGTTGAAAATTATGGATAAAATAGCTACTGTTCAACTTCAAAGCTTTATAGACGAAAACAACTTACTTCACCCACAACAATCTGGGTTTAGATCCAGCCACAGCACTGAGTCGGCGCTATTAGACCTCCAAACTGAAATGCTCTCCATTCTGGACAGAGGCAAATCAGGGCTACTGATACTGCTGGACCTCTCGGCGGCGTTTGATTTGCTAGATCATGTCAAACTCCGTGAGGCCCTCAAAAAATCAGGCAATTGCTCAGAAGGAGCCATCGAATGGATTGCCTCATTTCTGCAAAACAGACAATCCAAGATTGTTTGGGGAGACAAAGCATCTAACACCAAATTAGTCGACTGTGGGGTCCCTCAGGGAGCCAGTTTCTCCCCCTTACTTTTTAACCTCTATATGCGATGCCTTTGCACCATGCTATCCCAGATGGGTATATTTTTTACCAATTTCGCTGACGATACCCAACTGGTATTTGAACTCAGTGGAAACTACCAAATAGACAATGATAAACTTTCTCACCTATACAACACCATCGAACACTGGATGAAAGAAAACTGGATGTTTCTAAATGGCTCTAAGACTGAGCTCATGATCTTTGGATCTACACAGGCCAGAAAAAAATTGAGCCCTGCCTTTAACTCATTTACCATCAAAAACATCCAGATTCCAATATCAGCAAAAGTAAAGACCCTAGGTGTGTATCTTCAAGCCTCTCTAGGCGCTGAAGCACATACAAGCTACCTTAAAAAAAACTGTCAGTACCATCAGATCCTCCTTAAAAAGATCAGGCCATTGTTAGACCAAAAGAACAGCATCATCATCGCTAGGGCCACTATATTGTCTAGATTGGACTACGGAAACTCCCTACTCTTGGGAGCCAATAGTAAGTGCTTGAAAAGATGTCAAACCATCCAAAACAACGCCATCAGAACGATCGCTGGAAAATCATGGAGAGAACACATCTCCGGAGAAAGGAAAGCCCTCCATTGGTTGGCTATGGAGGAGAGAATCTCCTTCAAGTCTCTTACCACGGTACATCGCTGCCTATATGACGCAGCCCCGGCCTATCTCAAGAAACAGTTTAAATGGTACGAGCCACCCAGGAGCCTCAGATCATCAAATACAGGCAAACTACAAACCATTATAACTAAAAAACAATATGGCCTTGGCAAGGCCTTCCCGACATTAGCCATCGGAAAATGGAATGACCTACCCATCTCATTAAAACTTGAGCCTAACTACCTCACCTTCAGGAAAAAACTGAAAACCTTACTTTTTAAGTAAATCCTGGTAACATACTGAATCAATTTGAGTTAACTTAGGCCTTCTCTTGCCTAGTCCTGTCTCTTTTTCTGTTGTCCAGTCTATATGTAAGCGTTCTGATGCCCGCGGGCTTTAACGCTATATAAACAAATAAATAAAAATAAAATAAAAATCCATTTGGATATACAACGTTTCAAGTAATGGAGAGCTATTTGATAAAAACTCCATCAGCACAAGTCAGAAATCAAATTCTAAGGTTAATACTGACTCTGTGGCCCCCAAAAGATATGTTTGCATGGCAGAGACTCATCCCTCAATATGAAAATGTATGTTGGTTTTGTCAGCTAGAAAGTCAGAGAGAAACCTTACAACCTCTGATAGCAGAATGTCCAAAATTAATAGTGAAATGTTGCTTCTATTTTAGACGACAACTTAGTCCATTTCAAATCCTGACAAGTGAGTCCATATGGAAACATAATTTTTGCACAAAAATAACTACAATACGGATTGCAACAGTTCAATTTCTGAACTCTCTTGACTTAAACTGAGAGAATACATAAATAATGGAGCAGCTGTAACCAACTCCAATCATTTACAATGGTCTTGGATATATTACGACATTGCATTAGTAGTTTAATGATCGTCACATGACCAACCGAACTTTGTTCAACTATTGTTTGGTGTAATTATCCTAAAAGATGTATTTTATTGCAGATTGGACAAGAATTGAATTACTGTATTTAATAGATTGTATTGTTATTATTAATTGGTGTTGTACACTTCTTTTTTAGATATTGTACTGAATAACGTGGTTATAGCCATGTTATATTTCACCAATAGTACATTTTAAATACTATTGTGTATGCTTGTTTGCACAACATTGTATTTGCACGATTGTATGAGTTTTACATTGAAAAAACTTTCACGTGAAAGGGATTAATGTCAATTGAAAAAATTAATTTGAAAGGTTAACAGTCGAACCAATAATTAAAACAAAGATAAGGGGTACCTGTATATTCAACTTGGTTTCTTTATGGGGTAATTGTTTTGTTGAGTTGGGTCCTGGGAATCAGAGATCAGACATGACTGGTATTGATTGAATGTTTATTTCTGCGTGCTGTGCGACAGGAGGTAACATCAGGCACCATTGTTTCAATTCTCCTAGAAGCAGTAGTTATCAAGAAGAACAGGGTGGTTCTCTCAAGCACCGTTGGGGAGGACGGAGAGGGGCAAACACTTTTGTGCCTCTATCTGACCTTATCGCTAAGGGACATGTCTGACATGCAATTGGTCAAAGACACAGGAGAGATAGCTTTTTTGAAATTGGTGTGCCTTGCCAGATAGCGATAGATCAAAGGGAAGTACCGCAAACCATGCTGATTGTTAAAAATTCATCGCCACATTGGAAGGAGGATTTGGAAAAAGTGCCAGATCATCAATCCTCATGATGCGGGGCTGTTGAATGTTGGGCTTGAGACCTGGTGTGATATTACCGCAAGTTAAGCAGTACCACATATCTAGATAGGCAGACAAAGGTATTTATGAGACCATTATGGCATTGTTGAAGCAAGCCATGCAACCTTCTGTGTTCCCATGTAACATGGCCATCTACTCTGTGAAGGGGTCCAGTTGGAGTATAGTCCAGGATTTGTGCCACTCAATAATATTGTTGAGGCGGAATTCCTGGTGGTACCAAATCCTTCTGCCATTCTCTGTAATATCCCTACTGGGTCCCCCTACTTCACGGTGATTGATTTGAAGAATGCATTTTTCTCGGTCCCCTTACACCCTGATTTGCATTACCTCACAGGATTTCTGTATTGTGGTCAGAGATTCGAGCACACAAGGTTGCCCTAGGGATACTGTGAATCTTGGAATGTTTTCTGCAGGGTGGTTCAAATGGATTTGGGGAATTTACATGTGTCCATTACAGTAATCCAGTACGTGGACAATTTGCTAGTCTCTAGCACTTCAAGGAGCAGTGTCGGGGAGATTCAATAACCCTCCTCACCCTGCGTGGGTGCTGTTGCATGGCTGCAAGATGGCAGCTGCCTGAAAGAGCTTGCATCCAGAAACACAAAATATCCTGAAACAGCTTCCTCTCTCGTGGCTATTAAGAGGTGAAAACACTATCTACAAGAGGCATCATTTAACCCCCTCTGATGCTTGATTGGCGAACACCCTACAACACTTGTGCCCTACGACTTTCCTCCCAGGCCTGGCGGCCCATCTTCATTGTTTGACCCGACTGTAGAGGGCCCGGGACATATGCAGAGCTTCATTCCTAGCCTTGCAGGCCCGATCCTGTTCACACTCCTGCAGGGCATAATCTGAACACTCTTTGAGAAGCGAGCAGAAGATGCTGAAGCACATACCTGTTCTTCATACCCCAAAGCTGTGCCCTCAAGAACCCAACTCGGCTACCAGCACATCCATCACAGCCACATCTTCCGGCCTCGTGAGTACCGGTCTTTAGTGCCCAGCCAGCATCCTGCAGGATCCGATGTTGCTTCGGTGCAGAGCGTGGGGCCGCGGCATCCAGCTTCAGGCTCAGCTGATGCTGCACATTCCTACCCCCGAGCCCTGATTCTGCTGCTGCCTCTGGTCCTGTGCCCCTCCTCCACACGGGGGATCGTTTACACTTCTTGGCCAGCAACGCAACGTGGTGCTCCATGAGCGGCTATTACACCGGCCAGACTTCAGCCCTTTAAACCTCGCAACCCCTCGGGTTCACAACTCAAGATCGGCACAATTCAGTAGCGCAGGGTCGATGCTCTACCTTTCTTTGCATCATGGCTGACCATACCACCTCTTCTGAGCTGCAGGTAACAAATGCACTGCCACGACCTAGGGACGCCACTCCCTCACATTACGGCTCCCAGTCACCAGGTGCCCACTCCTTGGAGCCGGACGCAGTCCGGTCTGGAGGAGTTAATGACAGCGCTGGGATAGGCACTGCTTCCCCCGGGATTACCCTTTCCTTGGCCAACATCCTGATTGGTGTTATTCCTGGCTCTGGGGCTCCTGCTGTCTTCCATCCTCTTCTGTTTGCTTTCTATTCAATAAGATGGGGAATACGAAGAAGCAAGTTAAAATGGACCAATTTGCACAAGACCAGCCCTCCCCTCCACCAGCTGCTGCCTCCTACTCCGCTACAGCTGATGTAAGCACTCTGAATCAGACTCTGCTCACTTTGAAAAATAGCACAGACAACCTCAGTTCCAAAATCGATACGCTAACATACAAGGTTGAAACTTCAGCTATCCAGATCGACAAGCTATGTGGCCGCATGACGACAGTGGGGCAGCGGATTGGGGACAGAGAGGACAGTGTAGGTTTCCAGTACAGAAAGGTGATATCCTTACAACAGCCAGTGAGGTGAGTG
Source organism: Ambystoma mexicanum (assembly GCF_040938575.1). Lineage (NCBI taxonomy): Eukaryota > Metazoa > Chordata > Amphibia > Caudata > Ambystomatidae > Ambystoma > Ambystoma mexicanum. Next base: position 1,091,061,644 of record NC_090936.1, read on the forward strand.
GAGGCCAAGAACAACAATTTGGAGGGGAAATTGCGCAGGAACAATATCCACATTGTGGGGGTTCCTGAATCCACTCATATTGACAACATGGAACTGTTTGTGGAAAAACTCTTAATGGAACCCTCTGATAGCTGATATGTTCCTAGTCGAAGGGGTGCATCGCTCCCTCATCCCAAATCACCCCGAGGTGCATCAGAAAGACCCATCATCGCAGGATACTTCATTATAGGGACAGAGACACTCTTCTCAGACCCACAAGGGACAAAGGCGAACTACGATATGGCTTCTCAATCATCCAACTGTTCCCGGACTTCAGCCCACAGGTACAGGAGCAGAGAAAGTCGTTTCAGGCTGCAAAAATAAATTCTGGAAGAAAGGTGTCAGCTATGCTATGCTCTTCCCTGCTAAACTCCGGGTAGTCCATGATGGGAATACCTGTTTTTTCACCAGCCCTGCATCTGCCGACTGCTTTGTCTCTGAGCTATCTTACCACATTGATGCCCCAAGAGACCCTAATCGCTGAGCCATGCACACGCTCCTTCTCTTACAATGCTGCCTGTCCTCTTCAGAGGCTTGCTGCCACATTTGTCATCTTTTGGATTGTTGTGCTCTGCCCCACCACTCGCTTTGCTTCCTGTGTCTTTCCTCACAATTCTGGATTTGAAGGGGGTATACCCTGCTTCACGATAGTAGGACAATAGTTCTGTTGCTGGTCATCCGAGCTGGGCGGCCGCAGCTAGTACACCATTGGCGCAGTCACTGTGTCGTGATCTTTAGTTGTTTTGGTTTAATTTGGGTGGGTAATATGCCAGTATGTTGGTGTTTCTGGCACAGGTGAGGGTGAGGTAAAGGTTGTTTTATGTTTATGGTGCTTACATGATCACAGCTTCCTGTTACAGAATTGCATGTTGTATGGTATATATTTGTGCTATTTCTCTGGGTTTAAAACATTGCGTGATGCCCTGGCTGTGCTGGGGTACCTCACCACCTGTCCTCTATCTGTTTAACTACAGGGGGTAAATCCCTAAATGTAATGTCTTGGAACATTAGGGGGGTCACCAATGGTATAAACAACTTTGACTGGTGAATAACCAAGCCAAGTTGCATAAGGTTAATGTGCTGTGCTTGCAAGAGATGCACCTCCTTGGGGATGGAAGGTTTCCATTGGCTAAGGGCTGGGGAGTACATAGATATGAGTCTACCTACTTGTCACAATCTAGAGGAGTTGCAATATATGTACATCATTCATTGAATTTCATTTGCATGATAACATATTGATGCGGAGGGGCATTGTATCTTTCTTGCAGGTGAATGTCTAGGGTTGAAACTTCTTTTTATTAATATATATGCTCCCAATGTTGAGTTACCTAATTTTTTCAAAATGGTGTGGCTACGGTTCATAATTTTGCTATGTATGAAGTGTTGTGAGTTGGTGACTTTAACCTAGCGATGTCCCTTGATTTGGACCGCTCAACGTCAACACAAACCACTTTACCTAGGGCGGTTACTGCTTGGAGCGACATTGCCAAATCATTTGGACTGGTAGGTATATGGAGATATGTGCACCCCAATGCCAGGGAGTTCTCATTTTACTTGGGATCTCATGGTAGGGCTTCCAGGGAAATATTTTATCATGCTAGCCATTCCCTTGGCTGGTGTGACACAACTCACCAGAATCTTACCAAGGACACTCTCTGACCATTCCCTGATCTTGGTTGCCATCTCCATTCCTAATGCGGACCCACACACCCCGCGATGGTGTTTCCGCCCCATCGTGAATGTGTTCCGGGGGGATCCAGGGATATATTCAGGAATACTTTTTCACCAATGAGGATTCTGTCCCTGACTATAGAACAATCTGGGAGGTCTTTAAGGTTTTAGAGTCAGTTTGCTGACTCTGTGTGGAGACATTCTATTAAAATCAACCTACACTATTAATATCATGGATCCAATTCATCATTTTACAGGACACTAATTTAGGGCAGAGCGCGTTTCTGTGTGTCATTTTTATCTTTTCCAATTATTTACCAGGTAATTGGTGGGTACCTGGTACAAAGACACGTGTCACGCAGCGTAGTGCACCCAATTAAGTTCAGTGAGCATAGCGCACATTCAAGCCTTCACCCACCCAAATCTCTCTTTAGATGTTACACATTGAGCGTGGGATCAGGCCTGCTCTTGGGCTTGCACAGGGGGTAGCAACCGCACTGACTTCACACTGTACTCTGTCCATGGAATAGCACTCACTCATTAAGGGGTTTTTAAAACCCAATTTGAGAAATTGGATGGTCATTCCTTGGGGGATGTGGTACAGGAAGGCAGGTTTATTCACTGGGACTTCCTGAAGAACCGAGGACCCTGGAATGCTGTTTCTATGCTGTTATACGTCAGGTTGTGAGAGACGTTGGACCCTGTCCCTTCCCTATTGGCCCAGTTTTTGACCAACCCTTAAACGTATCAAGTCTGTTTGCCATGTCCTCCAAGTGTTATTTAAGGCCAGGTGGGAAAGGGCGTTGGACATTTCCCCTGTCAGGATCCTAATGGCAGGTAATTTGTAGGATGACCCAGAAGATATCCCTTAATTCCAGGTTCTGCCTAATGCAGTTTAAATTCCTGCATCAGACCTATCGCTCCCCTTTAAAAATGCTACCCTGAGAGAACAGCTGCTTGCCCACGATGTAATGCTGACCTCGCTAACTACATGCACATGGTTTGGAATTATTATATACAGTCCTTTTGAGAGGCTGTGTAAGTGGCCATGATCAGAATGGACCTGACTCTCCACGAGATACTCCTGTGGCTTGGCTACTGGCATATTTCAATGTCCCCACTAAAGCAGAAAGGAAACTTAGCTATGGCCTCCATAGTCGCCAGAGCTCTAATAGCTAAAACATAAAAGAGAGCAAGACCTCCTTTGGTGAAAGCGTGCATTCATATGCTGAAAAATTGCGAAAGCTGAGAATCCTTGTATTTCTCCTCTCTCCCTGCCTGAGCCAGACCAGTTGATAATGGATCCCTTTTGGTTCTATATCCTCAGAATCAATGACCCTTTCTCAATTGAGGGGCCGAGGATGAACTAGAGTGATCGGGTAATCACAATTTAAAGCAGAAACGCTATCAAAATTCCCTGCTAATTGACCTACTGGCATGTCCCCCCTGTCTCATACATAACAAAGCACGCCCAATATGCACAACCATGTATGTCTTGTTTTTTTACCTTGTATTTTTCTTGAACTTGTATAACATCTGCATATGTACTAGCACCTGGTGTAGGTTTTCGAGTGGGTAAGGGTGGTGGGCTTGGGGGAAAAGTAAAGTTGTCATTAATTTATATTGTGGGGAATAAAATGGAATAAAAAGCGATTTAAAGGAAATTCCTCCTCACTCTGCTTGTGAGAAGGGGTACAAAGTGGACAAAGAATAATTGCACTACTGCCAGATAGAGGTGTATGTTTGGGGCAAGCTATATTGCCTGCAGGAAGTAAAGCAATGCCAGAGAGAGAGCCACTGCAGTTCAAAATTCTCCTCAACCGGTGAGGGTGAGACAAATGCAGCAATTTTGGGTCTCTAACTATTGTAGATCTTGGACCTTTGACTACTCTAGTAACATGAGGACCTTACTGCAGGGACTTAAGGAAGCTCAGAGGGGGAAGGGTCCAATAGACTGGTCTGAAGAAATGGTGACTAGCTTTCAGGAACTGAAGGTTGCGATCATCAATGTTCTGGTCTTGGCAACCCCGAATTACAAGAAAACCATTTTATCTGTCTTCTGACTCAAACGGACAGGTGATGACAGCGGTCCTGGTCTAGCAAACATCACAAAGCCATAATCCTTTAACATACTATAGTGGACTCTTAGACCCAGTGATGCAGGGACAGTTCCATTGTGAGCAGGTTTCAGCAGCTTTTACAATTAAAGTCTTCAACCATTACTATGGGTTGCCTGGTGACATTGTACATGGAGCATGTGGTCTTTGCGACCTTGGTAAAATCCAAGTTGGACTTTGGCGACTCAGAGTTTCGAGGTATGAGGTTATTCTATCGAATGCATCCATACATCCCGGTCTCAGGTAGTCAATCCTGCGACATTTGTTGCTGAGCCAGTGAAAACTGATAACATGGTCCACAATTGTACAAAATATGAAAGAGAAGGGGAAGAGAGGACGAGTGTTAAGGAGGATGCTTTGGAGGGAGGTGAGGTAGTTTTTGTTGATGGGTCCTCGACAATCAGGGCACTGGTGAGAGGCATATGGGTGCAGCCATTGTGGGCCTAGTGGATGGGGAATACTTGGTCAGACTGAAGAAACGGTTGCCTTTGCATTACTCCACGCAAACGGCGGAACTAGTGGCACTTGGTCACGGCAACCTGCTTCTCCCAGGAAGCTGTCACATGGATCCAGTCCTTCCTGCATAACAGGACAATGCGAGTCTTCTCTACCCTAGCAGCTGCTGACCCCGCACCCATTACCTTTGGTGTACCCCAAGGATCCTGCGCATCGCCCACCCTCTATAATATCTTCACAAAGCCCCTTTTCGATGATCTAGACGGTCTTGGTATCACCTACACTAACTATGCAGATGATACCCAGATCCTCATCCCGTTGACGGGAGATTATGACAAGGATTTGGCCTTTGTGAACAGAATCTACCTCATCATCCAGGCATGGATGGCTGCTCACGGTCTATACCTGAATGAAGACAAAACCGAACTCCTCATTCTAGGCACCTCATCCAACATCAAAAAACTGGGCACCAAATACGACTCCTTCATAATCGACAACAACACCATCACTGTAGCTAAAGTAGTTAAAACCCTCAGTTTTTATATAGACTCCATGCTTACCTTTGGTAAACAAGTGAATTCCATGGCCTCAGCCACCTCTTATACCTGCAAGCTAATTAGAGCAGCCAAGCCTTTCCTTTCACCCAACAACTGCGTCACCTTAGCTAGAGCACTAATCCTGTCATAACTAGATTACTGCAACGCCCTTTACATAGGTAGTAATCAATACATCACCTCCAAAATTAAAACACTGCAAACTAACGCCCTAAGAGCCGCCCTAAACTTCCCGAAAAATGCCCACATATCAGACCTCAGGAGATCCACCAACTGGCTTTCTACTAATGACAAAATCCACCTCAAAACAGCTTCCCTCACACACAAATGCCTCAACCAGGCAGCCCCACAAAACCTCAGAGACTGATTCATCAGACAGAGAGCCTTGCGCCCTTTACGAAAAGCTAATTCTAACCAACTGCTAGTACCCAGATTTAAACATACCAAATCTGGTGGGAGTAGCTTCGTTGTCAAAGCGGCACAACTGTGGAACTCCCTTCCAACTGATCTTAGGGAAGATCTCCCCTATCAGCAATTCAGATCCAAACTTGTCCATTGGCTAAAAGACCACGATGTGTAACCTCATGCTCATGGCATCTGGGATTTTATGTATATTCTGTATATTTGTTCTGTGCTATTTATCTGTCACATCTGCATTTTGCTAAATTTACTGTACATACTGTTATGATTCTTTGACACTACATGTCTACAGCACTGTAACCACAAGCTGTATTTCATGTTTTTGCAACATGTAACCTAAGTTGAACAACCCTCTTTCTGCCTTCGCACCCGTATACCCCCGGGTCTGGCTGCGTAATATGAATAAACAAACAAACAAACTTATAGAAGTTCTACAAATGAGTAAGTGGAAGGAGGTCACTATTTATTCTGGCTCTGCATATGTAACCTACGCTGTGAATTCAGGCTTATCCAGGTGGAAGAGAACAGGGTTTAGGAGATCTGACGGGACCTCTGTCCAGCATGCTGTGCTGCTATCAAGATTAATTGAAGTGCTAACCCTGTCCACAGAGGTAGCAATCGTTAATTGCGCTATGCATACTAATCATACTAACTCAAAATCACTTGAAAATTATGCACAGAGAGGGTGGCAAAAGAAGCGGCATATTTGCCATTCCCAGATCTCCAGGTAGGTACAGTTTCCAGCTCCAAATACCGCAGTTCCTTTGCTTCAAATTATAGAAATGCAGGGAAGAGCACCTGAAGAGGAACAGGAGCTTTGGGTAAAGAGGATGTGCTCTCTTACACATGAATTTGCTGTGGAGTCAGGAGCTGACCGGGAAGGTAGTAATGCCTATATAGCTGCTTCTTGTGGCTCTAGCACAACTACATTACCCGGTGAACACTTCTCGGTGACAAATTGCAGACATGCTCCAGGCAGTAGATTTGTAGGAAACTGCATAGTTTGTAGGGAATTCTATCCTGAAAACACGGAGTTCAGTAAGGGGAGTTTTGCCAAGGCCCTCTGGGACATTTTGGGAACTCCATATTAATTTTGTCAATTATGATTGTGAAATGTAATCACTACTTGTACTTTATAGTCATAGTTTGCCCATTTTAATGATGCCTTGAGGTTGTTCCCTGTGTACACCCTTATGCTAAGTCTGCAGTAACATTTTTGGTGAGGGGGTATTTCCACAGTTAGGAATTTGTGAGGTCTTGAAGTCCAACAATGAAACCCACTTTTTTAATACCTTGTTCTCAGAAGTCACTTCGCTGTTGGGGATCAAGCACAGGTTGTGTTCAGTTTACCACCCACAGTCCAACGGAATCATGGAGTGGTTAAATGGTGTTCTCAAGGTCCGGTTGTCCAAAATGTGTAGTGATTGAACTAAAGGTTGCCTATATTGTTTGCCATAGATTTAGTTTTATTTGAGGAATCAACCCGGGAAAGATCACCACCTCAGCCCTCCTTATTGTGACAGGATGTAGGTTACACACACTGCTCTCACCTGCACACACAGCATTCAATACACATAAGTCAGCAGAGGTCCTACAGGAGGAATTAGCAAAGAATCCGACAATATGCACAAGTGACCATTGTTCCCTGGGGTCCTGATCTTCATTCGTACTATCATCAGATGCTGCAATGAGTGACTTTTCCATGAGCCGCACCGCATGTTTTTTCGCAACATCAACTGCTGTGAAGGTGGAGGGCAGCAAGAGCTGAGTCCATATCAGCGATGTACAAAGGGATACTGGCGCCCTTCCACTGGCACAAGAGCAGGCTCGAAGTTAAGTATGCCCTAGGGATTTGCAGTTCATTCCAGTGGAAAATGGGGGGCGAATGAAAAACGGGAATAGATATTTTTTCTAAAATAAGAAATCTTTTGATTTATAATGTATATTAGAATTCTTGTTTCTCATGTTCAAAGATGGTGAACATTATGGATGTGATTCGCATGGGATCAAACCCATCTCCAGCCGAAAGCCACAAGAGGCTACTCTTGCAACACCAATCAGGAAGATATTGCCTCATCCCAGAAACAGCTGGGACAATATCAGAGAGACCAACCACTGATGGTCTAGGCTATCAGGTGACCAGAGTGTGTGTCATTCCTTCTGGTTTTTGGCTTCACTTTCTGTCTAGAACTTGACTGCCGGCTTGCCACCTTGGATTGGTCACAGACATCACTTCCAGTGGCCAACATGGATCCATGACATCACTTCCTGTGGCCATCTTGGATCCCTGACATCATTTCCTGTGGCCATTCTGGACCAAACCTATCTCCAGCCGAAAGCCACAAGAGGCTCCTTTTGCAACACTAATCAGGAAGAAATGGCTTCATGCCAACAACAGCAGGGACAATACCAGAGAGACCAACCTCTGTTGGACTAGATGATCAGGTGATAAGAGCGTGTGTCATCCCTTCTGAACTTCCTAGGGGCATCGCAGTTAAGGGTGAAGAGCAACCCTTGACCAGCCTCTTTGACTTTTAGCCTTTCTCCCTGTTGCACCTGTGTGTACCCAAAGCTTTCTAATTACTGTGCTGTCTCCCCACACTGTGCTACTAATCTATAATGCATCACTACTGCTCCTACTTGCCTCTCCCTACACTTTCGCCAATCACGCTACAACTTCCTCCTTTCCTATCCCGAATAATATAAAATTCAAATCTACCACGACTCCATTTCTCTTCCACCTTCCAAAAAACAAAAACAATGAGCTGACCATATCTCCTCTAACACCTATCCACCTCCCCTCTCTTCCTCTGAGACTCAACTTCTGTTCCTTAGCTCATCAACTGAACATTGCACTCTGGAATGCTCCGTCTGTATGCAGTGTCCAGTCAAAGGATCGAAAAAAAAGGATCGAATGCCCTTTTTTTCGAAACCAAAAGGACTGAAAAAAAAGTTACAAATGCTTTTATATTTTTTATTTATATATTTTTTAGTTTAGTGTGCAAAAAACATGTTTTTTTTAAAAAGGAAAACAAGGGATTGGGGGGAACCCCCCCCATAAAAATATTTTTAAAAAGCATTTGAAACATTTTTCTCAGCACTTTTGGTGTCGAAAAAAAGCATTTGATCATTGTGTTTTAGATACTTTAACCTATCACCTCTGTATGCAACACAACTTCCTCTATCACTGACTACTTTCACTCCAGCTCTCCTCCCCTAGGGCTTCTTGCTATCACTGAAACCTTGATTTCTCCATCTACCACTCTGACAGCCTTACATGACTTCAAACTATCCTGTATTCACTCTCCTCGATTGATTGGCAGAGGTGGAAGTGTCAGAATCCTACTCTCATCCCACCTCAATGACTCACAAATCCCCAATGCCACCTCCTCTCCTACCTCTTTTAAATTCACCATCTCTATTATTGCTCTGCTTCACTTGGTTCACATCATCTCCATCTATCGCTCTCCTGGTCCCAGTGGACCATTGTTTGATGACATTGGGCAACTCCTTGATTCTCTTTCCACTAAACTTCACCTCATTCTAGTAGGTGACTTTAACCTTCCCTCTACAACCAATTCTCAGAAATCTGAACTTCAGTCTTTTCTTAGTGACTACCCTCTCCACTCTATCCATAACCTACCTACCCACACAGGGGGTAACTCTTTTTCATCTCCTCCTCTCTCTCAGCCACTAATACTACTGTCACACCATCCATATCTGATCACTGAATTGTTTCCACCACCATTCCCTTTCTACCCTCTGACTTTTCCTCACCACTTTCTTCACCCATCACTAAAAGGAAATGTAAACCTTCTGCCATTCCCCCTTTCTCTCCGACCTGCAGTTTTCACTCTCTTCCTTCCCACCCGATACCTCATGCACAAACACTGCCTTCTCCATCTTCCGATCCCTACTATAGAACTCGTTCTCCTCTCACTTCCTACTGCTTACTTTCGCCCCTAAATCTCAGCATCCTCAACCATAGGTCACCCCATTCATACGCTATTTCTGCACAGACATGCATTGGCTGCTGCACAAATGCAGGCATACCCACTCACATGAGGGCCTGCAACTCTAACTCTCTTCCCTGAACGCTCTCAAGTCCACTCTTGATTAAGATAAAAGGGAATTCTACCTATCCCACATTGATTCTTACTCCAACCATCTTTGCCCGCTACAGGGCACCCTAAACATACTCCTCTTAAGTCTTTGACGATCAATCCACTCTTACAGCTAATGACCTAGTTGAATACTTCACAACAAAAAGTACCAAAATAAGAGACTCTCTGACCTTCCTCACAATCCCTCCTCCTACATTATACCCTCTGCCTACTCTATCATCATCATCCTTTGCTTTCATCTCCCACTTGAGTCTCACTAATACTGATGAAGTGTTATCTCTATTTATGAAGGCAAACCCCTCTTGTGCCCCATCAGACCCTCTTGCTCCTCAGATGGTCAAGCCTGTTGCCCCTATAGTGGCCTCTCACCTCGCTGAACTCTTCAACCTGTCCTTTGACTCTGCTTGCTTTCCCTCTTTTTTCAAAACATCCACGGTTATCCCTCTCCTAAAAAAGCAAGGCGCTGACCCGGACCTACCGGCTAACTTAAGCCCTGTGTCTCTCCTCCGCACTACTCTAAAGTATTCAAAAGGGTGGTGTTCAGATGTCTTAGCAATTTAGACATCCACAAGCTACGACACCTCCTACAAGCAGGTTTTCACTCCTGTCACCCCACGGAAACTGCTCTCATGAATGTGTCCAATTTGATCGCCTCTGCTAAGCACTCAAACCTATCCTCTATCCTAATTCTCCTTGGCTTGTCTGCTGTCTTTGACACTATTGATCAACTTAATACTCTTTCTTCTTGGGATTTGCGATCAAGCCCTTGCCTGGATTGAATCCTACCTTGGACCTCACCAATTCTCTGTCTCCTGGAGCAACACCACCTCTCAACTCACTCCTCTAAATGTTGGTATTCCACAAGGCTCTGTCTTTGGTCCACTCCTCTTTACACTCTACACCTCTGCTCTTGGGGCACTAATTTCCTCCTTTGGGTTCTCGTACCATCTTTTGGCAGATGACACCCAAATATTCCCTTTTCCTGATCTGTCCTCTGATCTCTCCATCCACATTTTTAACTGTCTCTCTGCCATTAAATAATCGATGGGTTTGCACTGTCTGATGTTAAACTCTACCAAAACAAATGTACTCTTCTTTCCTGCCAAAAGCTCTTGCTCATCTCTTCCTCTGCCTATCCAGTTCCCATCTGACACTCTCCCCTACTCTTCTTCAGCTAAAAACATCAGTGTCATCTATGACCCTTCTCACACCTTCACTACTTTTATCTCCAAAACTGGAAAAGCAACTCGCCTCAACCTCCTAAATATTAGGAAAATCAGACACCTCCTTCCTTTTGGAAGACAGTAGTCTGTCAGAAGATAGGGAGCACTTGCTGCACGTTTATGCCTCCTAATGAGTCAGAGAATGGGACCCTGACTCAGACTATTGCCACTTTGCACAAGCTTAGGATGGTCATGGAGAACGAGGCAGGAATCACAAATGACTCTTGTTTGGACTCTTTGTTCTTGGGTGCAGTCTTGGATGATCATAGCTGTCAACATTGTCATGCCTAGCTTTGTCTTTTTTCTTTTCTATAATTTGTTCTTGCCAAATGCTCTTATGATTCTGTTCTGCCCCCCAGGTACCGAAAGCAGCTTCCGCGATAACTGTGACCTTGTCCAAAGCTAGAACCACTACCATTTCATATCACATGGGTACTCAGACTGAAGCTGGCTTGTGTCCTCCTCCAATTTGGGATGATTGTGTGGAGCTGCAGGTAGATTGTGGAAAGGGTGTGGACAAGTTGGGGTTTTTCAGTGGAGGAGTATGACCATATTGGGACCAATGTGAGAGATGATTGTAAGGTTTTCCCCCAAGCAGGGGGGAAAAATAGAAATTGGTTTATTAGTTTAAGCATTAACTAAAGGGGGAATGTTGGGGTGGTCAGGAAGGGTGCCAAGGAGAAAGAGGGGCTCACATTGTGCTTGCCATATTTCTGACTGGGGGAGCGGCGAAGTTGGCGCAATGTTTCAATTTTATATGTATCCAGCCTAGTTAAGGAGAATGGGGTATATGTTACTACTTTAATTGTTACTTTGTGTTCAAGTTGATACATTTAAGATTTGCACACATGCAGCAAGAAAAAATGTCAAAATCACCAATGAAAAATGTATACAATCTGGGTATTGCGTGTCATGAGGCACATGGAAGCTGGACAACGAGGAGCTTCACAATATGTAGTGTGTTCTTTTCATGAATTGGTTAAACTCTCTAGTCAGGGGCTTGCAAGGTGAATTCTGAGTGACTGGGAAACTGGTTTTGCAGAGTTTGGAGGTCGAAGGAAAGGTAATGATTAGCCACAACATTAAGCCAATGGTCAGGCAACAAGCCGGCCCAATTTTTTAAAAGTTTGGCAATATCATGGAAAGAAGATGCATTCCTTTTAAGTTCATGGGAGCTTGTTATTTATTGTTTAGGGGGATTCGGCCATTTGCTTTTTTGACCAGCAATAAACCTGGAGTGAAGGATGCCTGGTTTCGATTGTTTTCTCAGGATGTGACCAGAGGCCATGTGTGTTGAATTGGTAGTCATTTAGAGTTTTCAAAGACGCCAGCAAGTCAGGGTGGGTGAGATGATGATCGCCAATTCAAAGGGAATCTGATTTTTCCTTCCTCATATTGTTTGAAGTACTCTTGCAAACCATGTGCAATTACGTCTAAAGTTAGATCATTGCAGGCCAGCTGGGACTTGTAATGAATTATGTGTGTACGCAAATGTGTAAATATGTGTTGATGTCAAGACCTACCACAGACCAATCTAAAAGGGTGTGTGCTTTACACATGAACTGAAGATGGTAGTTATGATACGTTTGACCAATGAGAACGGGGGAAATGGAGAAAGGTTGGATTTCTATTGTACAGGTTTTGACCAATCGTGTGGGGTGGGGGTGGCTTGTAATAAAATATATGGGAATGTTTTAACAGTTGCAAAAATTGATATAATGTGTATTCTTGTATGGTTCAGGGAGACTGGTGTTAGTTTGACTCTATAGAATCATTTAGCCCCTCCCTGCTGAATGTACAATAAACCTGCTTTATGTACAAACGTGTACTCGCTTCTTAAGTGGTGGGCCTGCTTTGGGTGAAGGTGATAAGAGGCCCATGCGCATATGTTCTTCCCGGATTTCACAGGACAAGTCATCACATCCTCAAGAGATTCAGAATTCCACCAACAAAAGGTTTAGGTATTAAAATACAGTGCAAAATAATATACATGCAATCGATAATATATATGCATTAATAACCAATTTAACTCTGATCCTAAAATACAGTTCTAGCCAACTTGGTATTCCCAAGAAATCCCCTTTTCCTATCCTTCCTTGGATTACTGCATAATCCTTTGGTCTAAAAACAAAAAACAAAAACACAACCTCCTCTGTTGGCTACCCTGTGGGTGGTGTATCAAGGGGCGGAGTGGCCTATAGGGAACTTGGAACATTTCCTCATAGGCCTCTGCTCCTTGAGCCTCTTGTGTGCGCTAACCTCTTTATTTCCGAATTTTCTCATAGGAAAAGGATTGTGCTTGCTTAACATTTATAATATTCGGCCACTTTGAGCATTATTTCCAGGGGCTCTTAGATCCCAGTCCACCCCTAGGTGTATTCGTGCACTAGCTCATTTTTTTCACAAGGGTGGTAATCCATTTTTTTTTTTAGCCCAGAGCTCATGTCCTGCTTGACAGGCACAAGAAACTGGGGGAAGTGGTTGCACACCTCATCAAATGAGGAGGATTTGGATGACTGCCATATTGGTAATGACTGAGTGAAGTGGTGGTAATGCTGGGTGCTAAGAATTCCCACAAAATAAAAATGAATGCAGGAAAGTCACTCCTCTGTGCTATACCTGATACCCATGGGTAATGGAGTGAGCTGGAAAAGGAGACCAATAGATCGGAGATCAGACCAAGATCCCATATTTGCTGAGAACAGGTGGGCTTGATGACCGCATCCTGCAAGTGTTCAAGGTATGGATAAGGGGAAGAAACCTGTGGAAGTATCACACTGAGTGTATGAACTGCTTAGATCAGTTCATACACATAGATTCTGGGAGAACATGACTGATGAATTTTACAGGTTGGCGGAGAAACAAAACCTCATCTGATTTATTGAGAAGGCACTTCTGAAGCATTCATCCAGACATGGAGCTATCAGAAAGGGGGTGTTTAGCTCCCCCACCCCCCATCAACATGGTCTGTGATACAAAACTCAGGGACTGATCATTAACATGCCGATTACTTACTGTTGCTTGTAATTATTCTGCCCATTCCCTGCCATAGAAGTTACTTGTGGTGATTAGCTGTCTTCCAATTGAAAGCATTCCCGAAATGTTTATTTTTCTTAATCACTGCCCTCTTTTGGGTTACAGACCCCTAAACCTATTCAGAATTCTACTGTTATTACAAATGAACCAGGACATTTCGCCGGAGGGGATGCCAGGAGGGTGTCAGTTCTGTGATGCCATTGTCACAGTAGTTACTAAATCCATTATATGATGGAACTGGATGACACCAAGTGCAGAACAAACAGAATTGGAAGTCGACTGGAGGGTGCATCCCACCAAGCTTTGGTACCTGAAGAGGATGGAGCAAGGGCTGAGTGCATTGGATTGAAGGAAAAGGCTGACTCTTATTCAGAACCATTCCAGAGACTCCTCATGCCCCTGACACAATCACCCACATACTAAGGGGGTTATTGAGAATAGACCTGCAGGAGAAGCCATTAGTGCCAGCTTCAAAATCAGACTATCAAGAACTAGAGGGGGTGGTTTCCTAACCCAAAGTTCCCCAAAGACTAATACACTACTTGGGATGTAATTATCAGTATCCCACCACTGGGGAGAAACACTGCACACCAAAGGATGCTCTTGGCTAGCCATTTCTGAACGAGTAGGCTGCCACTGAAGGAGAATTCAGGTGGTGGGAGGGGCCTGCTGATCATTGTGTAGACAGACCACTGCACCCTGTTGGCCCCAACCCTAAAGAGGAAGCAGCTGGTATGACAGTTTGCTGCACTTGTCAGATTTGCAGTCCTAGCTTCTTTTGGCCAATGAGTCTAGGGCCTCGAAGTAGAGAGTTCTACATAGTGAAAGAAAGGATGACAAGGGCTGTGATGGTATGTGTAGTGACTCTAAAACCAATACAAATCTATTATCACTTGATAAAGGAAAGCTCACAGGTTTGGTAAACTAGAGGAACTCTGCATTCTTTTCTATGAGGTGGGCAAGCCTCAGAGGACTGGGCTGGACCAACTGTTACCCCTGGTAGGTCCTAGGCAGTGCATAGTGTAATTTATTAGGACTGCATTTCTCTGAGAGATACTGTATTGAACAACAGGTTGCTGGTATGTTGTCCTTTTACCACTGGGATTGGGGCTCTAACTTACAGAATGCATCAGGGGGCTGGTGCACCTGAGAATTCAGGTGGTGGGAGGGGCCTGCTGATCATTGTGTAGACAGACCGCTGCACCCTGTTGGCCCCAACCCTAAAGAGGAAGCCACTGATATGACAGTTTGCTGCACTTGTCAGATTTGCAGTCCTAGCTTCTTTTGGCCAATGAGTCTAGGGCCTCGAAGTAGAGAGTTCTACATAGTGAAAGAAAGGATGACAAGGACTGTAATGGTATGTGTAGTGACTCTAAAACCAATACAAATCTATTATCACTTGATAAAGGAAAGCTCACAGGTTTGGTAAACTAGAGGAACTCTGCATTCTTTTCTATGAGGTGGGCAAGCCTCAGAGGACTGGGCTGGACCAACTGTTACCCCTGGTAGGTCCTAGGCAGTGCATAGTGTAATTTATTAGGACTGCATTTCTCTGAAAGATACTGTATTGAACAACAGGTTGCTGGTATGTTGGCCTTTTACCACTGGGATTGGGGCTCTAATTTACAGAATGCATCAGGGGGCTGGGGACCACAAATCATCAGGAAGACCCCAACACATGAGAAAGGACCATGGATGAGATATGTTTGGAATCATTGGTTTGGGGGCCCACAATGCAGGAATGATGACTCCCATACCCACTGAAACAAAACTGTGCATCTTTGAACAAGGGAAGAGGGCCCTAAATGCTATATCCAGAGAAGTAGAACCTTGCAAACACGGGCAAAGAGATTGCCAAACTGCTATAAATGGTAAACTGCCAGCCCATGAGCAGGGAAGAAAAATTGCCCACAGCACTTACCTCCAAAAAAGACAGGTAGGTATTGCTGTTTGTCGTGATCAACCACAGTCATGCTTACAGAAGCCTTGGATGACAGAGATTATGGCAGACCAGTGCTGAGCTACTCTGGGACATAATAGTTAATGTAAGATGGTGCAGGAACTCGATGGGTAAGACCCCAGCCGTTGTCACCTGACCAGCAATTAAAGGCTGACCAATCCATAGCAATGTACCATTTCTGATTAAGCTTTTAAACACCAATGCACAGCGAATCGGAGCATTCCTTGGCCAATACACATAATCGTGATCATACAGAAATAGAGAATTAAATGATTTAGAATTCCAAAAGGGGGTGCTCCGGCGCCTCCTCGCATATACGGGCAGAGCAACCTGCAGCGGGGCATTTTAGCAACCACGCGGGGGCCCCTGCAGAAGGTATGTGTGTATGCTTGTGTTATGGGACTGTGGTGGGAGCAGGATGGGTGGCAGCACTGGAATAGGGGTGGGAATAGGGTGGGGAGAGCCCAGTGTCTGTACTGGGAGTAGGGTGCGGTGACGGCACGCAAAAGTTCATAGCGATTTCTACAGACTGTCCATTTGGCATTTTTGGGGTGGCCCGGCCTGCCCAAACTTTGCTCGGGGGGACCCAGGCCAAAAAAGTTTGAAGACCACTGTTCTAGAGGAACAGAGATGGACCTGTTTTGATGAGGCTTTCATAGATCGGACTTGTCTAGCAACCTCATCAGGGGAGAAAAGAGGAAAGGTAGAGAAATAGGGAAGGGGGGAAACTGAGGGTGGATCAACAAGCAAAGAAGGGGAGGGGAGAGGAGAGGGAGAGGAGGAGAGTGATGTCCTTGGTTTTAGGGATAAAGTGTGAGGCAAGGTCATTGCAAAGAGCCTGAGAGGCGAGAGGAGGGGTGGATACTGCAGAAGGGTTGGCCAGCTCCTTGGCCAGCTCCTTGCGGGCTTGAATATGGACTTGCTTCTTGGTGCATACAGAGAGTCGGTATTGCCTTTGGAGCAGGCAGCAGGGCAGTTTGTCAGAGGATGAGCAAGAGGCCCTCCATTTCCTCTGAGCTGCCCTACACTTACGTTTAAGTATAGCTAGGTCAGAGTCATACCAAGAACTGCACTTGGCTTTGGGCTTTAAACGGATCCTCATGACAGGGGCAGGAGCATCAAGAGTAGCAGTGATAGAAGAGTAGAGCAGGGACAGGGCAGAGTCAGGGTGTGAGTTAGCCTGAAGTGGAGGAGGGGGTGAGAAGGAGGCAGCGAAAGCCTCAACTGACACACGCTTCATGGGCCGGATGTCCGAGAAGGTGGGTGGCAGTCTCGGTGCAGGCTTGGCTTGAGGGGATGAGATGGAAAGAAGAGAGGAGAGGAGGGAGTGATCGCTCCAGGAGAGAGGAGAGATGAGGGGGATGCATAGGGGGAGGCCAGAGGAGATCAAGACATCAAGTGTATGGCCTGCAGAGTGAGTAGGGCCGAAGGGGAGGATAGAGAGGGAGAGTGTATTGCAGAGGTCACGAAAAAGCGCAGATGAGGAGCAGGGAGAATCAAGATGGATGTTGAGATCACCAAGGAGGAGGAGTTGAGAGGTAGAGGCCAGGTGAGCGCAGGTGAGGTCTGCCCACTCAGAGAGAAAAGAGGGGACTTGGCCAGGGGGTCGGTAGAGAGTGGCAATAGTAAGCGAGTGGCTAGGAGAGAGAGAGAGCCTACAGACAAGGCATTCGAAAAAGGAGTAGGTTTAAGTGGGGATGATAGAAGTAGGAATCCACTCAGGGAAGATCAGGGCTACACCCCCTCCACCCCGGGTGGATCTGGGGCAGAGAGGATCTTGTAGCCGTCAGGGAGGGGAGTGTCAAAGCTTGTGACAGAGCTGGCCATGAACCAAGTCTCAGTAAGACCAAGGACATAGAGGTCAAGTTCTTCCAGGAGGTGACAGATGTCAGAGGAGTGTTTAACAGTGGAGCGAGGATTGAGAGTGGCAAGATGAAGAAGGTTGCCGGTCTTAAAGACTTTCCAGGGAAGGGTACAAATCAGAGGTACGCCCTGCGGAGGTGTGGAAGGAGTATGAGATGGGGCAGGGGAGGAAGGGGGAAAGGGCAAGGTAGGCAAGGGAGGTGAGTAGGGAACATCAGGAGAAGAGAGGAAATTGATGAGGTGGGGAAACCACCTATCAAAGAGACAGAGATTGGCCTGGAGGCCTTGCACCATGACAGTGCCATTTAGGTAGACATTAATGATGACTCTGGAGGAGTCAAAGGAATCCATACGGACTTCCCAGCGGGTGCCACTATTTATGGGAGAGGAGGAGACAGGACAGAGCACAGAGACGATATGAGGGGTCCAAAGATTAGGCGAAGTAACGACAAAGAGGATGTTGGTGAGGGTTTGTCTGGCAGAAGCGCTAGCATAGGTATCAGCAATGAGGAGACCTGGGTTGGAGGCCAAGATATCCTTTTTAAATGTCTTCTTGCCAGACTTAGTGAGAAGGGAGGGATAGTTGATAGTAAAGCAGTTTGAGTAGATAGGAGAAACAGATAGCGTTTACATCCAATCAACCTTGCAATCAATGGGGTACGTTACTATAAATGGTCAGTGGCAGCAGAGGCTTTGTTCAAGGTGAGTGATTGTCATTACACCAATCATAGGTGTTCTAGCCTCTCAAATCTCAAGACATTTAAAACATCCAAAACATCCCAAACCTGACTAGCCAGGAAGTGCAAATGTTGTTCAAAATGAAAGTTGCATTTGTAATTGAAATAGAAACTCAGCAAAACCAGTCCCTGTGATAATCCAGATAGGTGTTTAACTTTATGTAGCACTTCATACATTGTTCGTTCAACATCTAGGCACTGTGATTATTACACCTCAGTCGATACTCAGTTAACCAACCTCTGAAGGATGTTAGCCAATAATATAGCTCAGCCGGTTGAGCACTCTTTGCTGTGACCTGTAGGTTGCAGGTTCGAATCCCAGCATGGCCAACACAGCCTTTCACCCTTTCACGGTTGATAAAGGAGTATCAACTTCAGTTTGGTGATAATTGTGATAAATATTTTCAATGTACATCGCTTTGCCAAAAGCACTATATAAATAACCATTTGACCATGAGATTAGATATAGAATTTAGCATGGAGTCCTTGCCTCTTTGCACTGTTGTATCATAACATTGGCCTACCATTAGGTAGTAATAGCTCCAGGAAATTAGGACTTGCATTAAACATCAAAAGACAATTCTGCTATTGAACCTCAAAGCACTCAATACAATTCATGCTTGCTTTACTATGTAATTGTCTAGGTTTTTGTGTTTTCAACATGTAAATATATACAGGAGAGATCAAATGGCCAGGCCTTAGAGAAATAATGAAAGGTGTATTCTGTCACAATGCAGAAAGCTGCCGCATAGTAATGATTTCTATACAGTTTTTGCACACGTCAGCTAAATGTCACATACATTTTACTCTCTTGGAAAGGATAAAAGTCATTCTTGCTCTCTTGAATCACATTTACTCTCAAAAGTTTAAAAGTAGGGAGTAAAATGTTCATACCTCAAAATCTTATCTGGAGCACTGCTTACATCAGTGTTTCCTATAGGTAGACTCTCACTGACATCCTCATTGTCATTCCCTCACCAGACCTATGGACCTCTCATATGGTCTCTCCTATCTCTTTCTCTCCCATTAATGGTGGCACTCAGTGAGAGGTCCTCTTGGCCTCCTTCCACTCCTCCAAGACCATCATTAATGTCTGTATGAATGGCATTGTCTTGGTCTAGGTCCGCCAGCCCAATCTCTGCCTTTTTGAAAATGTATTTTCAATGCAGAATAAGAAAACACCACCGTATAATACAAGAACATATTTACAAAAAAATTATATACAAAGTCACAGAAACATTAAAAAACAGCAATATCATAGAAACAAACCCCACCCTAACCCCTCGTTCACATCTCATTACCTACAAAATCAAAATCAATCCAGCTCCACAAATTTCCTCCATATCTTTGCAAACAAACCCGTCTTGCCCTGTTTCCTATACAATCGTTCCTCCATAGCTGCCAAATCTCGCATTTCACTCAGCCACATTTCTTTATCTAAGGCAGCAAGAGATTTCCAATTTCGAAGGATAATTTTCTTACCCATTGCAGCCCCTCTGAATAACCACTTTTTTGGCATTGAGAGAGACCATCCAAGATGGAATCGTTTCCCAGAATTATTGTCTCAAAATTAAAATCAATTGTCACATCCAGGATATCATCACAAATGTCACCGACATCGCTCCAAAACCCTCGAACCTTCACACAATCCCACATCATATGTTCCATCGTACCATCCTCCTGAACACACGCCCAACATTCTGGACCATCCTTCAAACCTCTCCTCCACAATTTTTCTGGGGTTCAATAGACCCTATTTAGGATCTTTATTTGTCTTGTCCATTCAGTCAAACCCAAGGAACACAGTTTAAAATTCTCACACATCCTAGTCCAACTTTTCACAGTAATGTCTGCGCCAATTCTCCGACCCCATTCAATTCTTAGCAAATCATTGCCCTTATATTCGAATAGAATCTGCCTATACACCCGGCTCGCCAAGCCGCCCTCATTCACCAATGTTTTCCTCGTAAGAAATTCCAGATTTAGACTATTCTGAAAATCAATCACACCAACAGCCAACTTCAGTTTCCTGTAGTCCGATAATTTGAAACCTTCAATGAAAAATTCCCTTTGTAGATCTCTAGCGCTTTTCCATTCACCCTCAGTGAAGAGGTCACCAATCCAGCTGATACCACCCAAAAACCAGTCAGGCCAGAAAAACAATTTGCCATTCAGTTTAATAGATGGGTTCATCCATATTGACGCATTTGGATCTCTGCATGCAACCACACCCAACAAGACATTCAAATTCTTCCAGGAAGAATCTCTCAATGACGTAGTCAATACATCTTTCACACCTTTCGATAATGTGGTTCACAATGCCCTAGGCGACAAAGGACCATTAGCACTAGCCTCGGCCACAGCCCATACACTAGGATTTGTTTCCATGAAATAAACCATGAAAGCACAACTGAAAGCTAGATGATAGGCCCTGAAATTTGGTACACCTAATCCGCCTTTCTCCAAAGGTAATTGTAGCTTCCACAAACTCAATCTCGCCGGTTTTCTGTCCCATAAGAATCCTTGTATAAGCCTGTCCAATTCTTTCCAATAAGAAGCCTCAATTTTCAATGGGACCATACTTAAAATATAGTTGATTTTAGGGGCCAACATCATTTTTAAAGCATTGACCTTCCCCAAAGTGACAGGTTCAGTAACCCCCATTGTTCCAAATCAGTTTTAAAAGCCACAGTAATCACATTCATGTTCACTCTTGCCAAGTCACAAATCCTCGGAGTGATCCAAATCCCCAAATACAATATATTATCCAGACACCAACGAAACCCTAGATCAGTAACATATTTTTTGTTACACCCAGGAACCAGCGGCATCACTTCTGATTTGCTCCAATTTACTCCAGAAATCCCCTGGAATTAAGTTAAGACCTCCATTAATGTTGGTAAAGACAGATGCAAGTCCCGCAGGATCAAAAGTATATCATCTGCAAACAACCAAATTTTCTGTTGTAAACCCCAACACGAGACACCATCTGTATCCAGGTCATTTCGTATGACAGCTGCCAAACGTTCAATCGCCAGAACAAATAACAAAGGTGAAAGAGGGCAACCTTGTCGCGTTCCCCTCTCTAGTCTAAAATGAATAGAACAAATCCCATTGGTGTTAACATCTGCTGTTGGTTCAGAATATAAGAGCTTAATCCACGATCTAAAATTGACTCCAAATCCCAATTTCTCAAGGACTAAGAACAAGAAATCCCATTCCACCCAATCAAAAGTCTTCCCTGTGTCCAATGAAAAAATGGCCGCATCTTCCGATTCGTCCGTTGCCTTATCAATAGTATGGAATAAACGCCTGATGTTGCTGGATGTTTTTCTCCCTTTCACAAAACCCGACTGATTTTCATTGATCAACTTTGGCAGAAGATCCTCCAACCGAACAGCCAAGATCTTAGCCAAAATGTTGTTGTCCGTGTTAATGAGACTAATCGGTCGATAACTCCCAGGGAGCGTCTCATCCTTTCCCTTCTTTTGAAATACAGATATTATGGCATGTCTAGTCGAAGCCGGCAGCAGTCCATTAGCCAAAGAGGACACATACATGTCCTTAAGTAGATTCAGGGCTGAATCTGGCAATATCTTGTAGAATTCTACCGGAAAGCCATCCGGCCCAGGCGATTTCCCAACATTTAATTTGCTGGTAGCCTTCTTAATCTCATCCAAAGTTAGATCCTCCTCCAGTATCCGCGAGTCACAATCCGAAACTCTAGCAAGGTTCGCTCTCTCAAGAAAGTGAACACTCCCGACTGGTACATCAATTTCACTCTTATATAAATGCATGTAATAATCCTGAAAAACACTGTTAATTTCATTCGGCATAAATGTGATTCGGCCATTCTTATCCTGAACAGATGCAATCGACTGTTCAGATTCCCTCATTTTCAACCTATATGCCAACCATTTATCACACTTCTCACCTTTCTCAAAATATTCACATTTAAGGTTATAGTTTTTTTCTGTCTTTTCTTCAATTATATCTCCGTCTTTTTGATAGGTGTCTCTCATGCCTTATCAACTTCCTTCCTTTGGCCCACTACTCGTACTAGCTCCTCTCTGGTTCCTCCACCACCTCCTTCTTCTGCAGCCTCTCTGGCACCCTTACCGCCTCTCTGGCCACTATGCCACCTCCTGCTACCACTTTAGGCCCCCACCACCACTTCTGTTGGGTGTATCTCAAGCATGTACCCCACCCCGGATGTCTTTCAAATGTGGCAACCTGCTCCACATTGCTACTCTCAAATCTCGCTCTGCTGTCAAACACTCCTCTGACATGTGCCACCTATGGAAGAACTTGATCTGGATGTCCTCGGTCCTACTGAGACGTGGTTCACGGCCAACTCTGTCACAAGTTTTGACACTCTCCTCCCTGATGGCTACAAGATCTTCTCTGAGCCAAGAACCAACTTGCCCGGAGGTGGAGCAGCTCTGATCTTTCTTGAGTGGGTCCCCACTGTTGGGTGCCCACAGCTCGAGCTGTGGATCAAGGAGGACTCAGAAGCTCTACAGGCTACTGGTAACATTCACGGGTGAGGGGCGGAGCTACTAGCAAACTACAGAGGGATTTGTAGCAGGTGAGCGCTGCATTCAGATAAGTGTGCGTGGGGCTGAGAAGAGAGAGAAAGCCCAGAGGAGCCACCGAAGACCGGTGAGTGCATCAAAGGGAAGACTTGTTCCAGGGCTCTCCTGGGGCTACTGCAAGTCATATGGTGATGCCGGTTGAAAGGAAATGTATATGCAAGTGACCGTGAACCCAAAGTAAGGGGTGTTTTGAATACTATGAACAAACACTGAACTTTAACGTGAAGGAACGTAAACGAGAAGCATGTATCATTGAATTTCAAATCAAAGGAGTGATTTACAAGCCTTGAAATAGAAACGGGTATGAAACACGCGTAATGAACATTTAAAGGCAAAAAAAGGAACATTATGAATAAAGTGGAAAGCAAGTTATGAATAAAGTGAAAAGCAAGTGATGAACACTTAAGAAGTTTGTGAAAGCAAGGTGGTGGAATAGAGTGGACACCACAGAGTGAGTTGTGCGGAAGAACACACTGCGGCAAAGCCAAAAAGACTCAAGGAGAATTCAGAGTGAATGCAAACTAAAGCACAGGTGTGGTGAAAGAGAAACCTGTGTGAGCATGAAACCTAGGGTTTTTGGTTGTGCCACCTGTGATGGATGGACCGCGTGATCTGACAACTGCGCCTATACTGAGGATACCCTGTGTGGAAAAGTCAACAAAAGTCCAGGTAAAGAAACTTCACTTGTGACTAAGATTGTTGAAGTGAATGGGAAAGATAGCAATATGTATCAACTGAACCTGAAGGATTATAAATGTAACCTAGAACTGGTCGTGAGAATTAAGAGACTTGAACTGATTAAAAAATTGGCAAGCTGGAAGAGTGTTCTACTTGGGGAAGGAAATCCTGAGGCCTTTTTGAAACTGTGCTGTCTACTTGGGGAAGGGAACCCTGAGGTTTTTGGAACAGCTTTGAAATTGGGGAAGGGGATCTGGAAAGGAAGCCTAGAGCTGGAAGAAGCTCAGAACTTTATTTGGAACACTATTAAGTTTTTTGCTGACATCCCTACACATTGTTTAGCTTTAGCTGTGAGGGCAAGTTGTCATGCCACGCGGTACTTGGTGCCTGTGGAACCGCTGGCGGCGTGGACATTATCCGGCCGTGCACGCTGGTAGCCTGTCACGCCCACTTTCAGCTCCGCCCGTGCGTATGCGCGCTTACGCGGCCCGGAGTATAAATACAGCTCCTTCCGGGTTGTGTATGCGTTGCAACGCTTCCGGTTTCCTCCGTTAGTGCTGTCTGCCTTTTCGCCTGCTCTCACTCACTGCTGGTTATACCCGAATTCTATCGGGTCCTTTTCCTATTCCCCTTGTCTTGCCTTCTGCCCTTTTTTTCTTCTTCTATTCCCCCTTCCTGTTTTCTCCTCCTACCTTCCTCTGTGATCTCCCGTGTACCAGATCCCGGCCTGTTTAAGGACTGCCTATTCATTGCGCTTCACCTTTGGACTTGGTTCTCCCTGTGAGATTCCGTTCTACTTACTGCCTACCTTCCTTCGGAGCTTCATCCTAATAACCACGGAGTATCTGCTTCAGCCAACTGCATTCCAGCTCATTCCGAAGGAGAGTCACGCAGGTCGCTTCGGGGTTTTTTGTGCCTTTTGGCTTTTTCCCCTTACCGGCGTTCCCGGGATGAGGCACCGGAAACCCTTTTTGGGTACACGGTGGCTTCCTTCCGTGGGCGCCCCTACCTACATAAGAAAAAGGAGCGACCAAGAAGTAAAGGGAAGAAGGGTACTGGAAGAAGAGACGAAGGTGAGGAGTTAGGGGAGGGTGGCGAATCGGATTATACGTTCTCTGACGAGGATATCACCAATCCTGGTGACACAAGTATAGTTTGGGACAAAGACAGACCTTTAAGATGAATGCACTGACTCGGATTGTCATTAGTTTCTTTAGGTACGGAAATCCCACCTTAGCCTAGCCTTACGCCATTCTGACATTTAAGTTAATAAATAGATTTTGTTTGAACTCTGAATCTGTTGTCTGTATCTTGCTTCATGACGCCTTCACAAGTGTTGAGATTCAATAATGCTCCTCACCTTGCTTGCATAGAAGTGGTACAAGGTGGACAAAGAAAAATTGCTATGCTACCAGAAAGAGGTAGTATATTTGGGGAAAGTGATATCGCCTGCAGGAAGAAAGGTAATGCCTGTGAGAACACTCCCCAGCCAGTTACTGTAAAACTACTCTAGTTACACAAGGCCCTTACTGCAAGGACTTAAGGGAGCACAGAAGGTGAAAGGTCTGATTGAATGGTCAGAAGAAATGGTGACTTGTTTTTGGGAGCTCAAGCCTGTGATAAGCAATGCTCTAATCTTGGCGACCCCGGATTACAAAAAGCCACTTTATTTATTTTTGCATTCGGATGGGTAGGTGATGACAGCGGTCCTGGCCCAGAAAAAATATATAGGACATAAACTGTTGGCGTATTACACTGAATGCCTAGACCCAGTTATACAGGGCCAGTTTCTAGCAGCAACAGCGTTTGAGATAAAAAAATGTCTTTGACCATTACTATGGGTTGCCTGGTGACACTGTATGTGGAGCATGCATTTTTTGCGATTTTGGAAAAGTCCAAATTGACTCTTGCAACACAGAGACCCTCTGAGTATGAAGTTATTCAAACAAATGCTTCCATACATCCAGTAAGGTGTCACCTAGTCGATACCATGACATTTGTAGGTGAACCAGTGATATTGTCAATGACTGTGCAACTTACGAAGGAGAAGGCAAAGAGAGGACAAATGTTAAGGAGGATGCCTTGGAGTGAGGTGAGGTACTCTTTGTTGATGGTTCTTCAATAATTGATCGGGACACGGGTGAGGGGCATACAGGTGTGGCCATTATAGGCCTTGTAGATGGGGAATACCAGGCCAGGATGAAGAAACAGTTGCCTTCACATTATTCAGCACAAGCAACGGAATTAGTAACACTCATAGATGCACTGGAAATTACCATGGGGAAGGTGGTCACTATTCACTTTGACTCTGCATATGTAACCTCCACAGTACATTCAAGCTTGTCGAGATGGCGTAGGAGAGGGGTTAGGAGATCTGACAGGATCCCTGTCAAGCATGCTTCCCTGTTATCCAAACTAATCGAAATTTTAACACTGTCAACAGAGCTGGGAATAGTTAAATGTGCTGTGCATACTAACCGTACTGACCTAATACTGCTTGGAAATGATGCTAGGGACAGAGCAGCAAAGGAAGCTGCGTATTTGCCATTTACAGATTCCCAGAAAATGGAAACCGTGTCCAAGCTGGTAGAGCTGCCAGCCCTGTACACTGCAGTCCCCTTACTTACTTCAAATTGTATAGATGCAGGAAAGAGCATTAAAAGATGAGAAGGAGCCCACAGATTTGCCCCAGAGATGGACTTACGGGAAGGGTAGTGATGCCTGGAGACCTACTTATTGCGGTTCTGGAGCAACTACATTACCCGTCGCACACTTCTCGGCGACAGATCACAGCAGAGCTCCAGAGCAGGTGAGTACATTTGTAGGAAATTGTATATATGTAGAGAATGTAATCCTGTGAACACAATGAGGACAATAAGAGGAACTTGTCCTCAACCTTCGGGGCACTTTCCTGAGTTGCACATAGATTTTGTGGCTATGATACAGAGGTGCAGCACTTTTTGGTAATTTATTGCAGTGGTTTGCCTATTTTCCCAATGGCTTGAGGCTGGTCCCTGTGTACACCCTGATGTTAAGCCTGCAACAAAGATTTTGCTGCATGAAGTGTTTCCACAGTGGGGAATTTGTGAGGTCCTGAAGTCTGATAATGGGACCCACTTTTTTAATGCCTTGTTTTCAGAGATCATTTTGCTCTTGCAGATCAAGCACAGGTAGTGTTTTATGTATAAACCTCAGGCTAACGGAATCATAGAGCATTTAAATGGAAATCTTAAAGTTCGAGTGTCTAAACTTTGCAATTATCTGGGGAAAAATTAGATGCACTGCCTTCCGCTGGCCTTGTTTTACTTAAGGAATCAGCCAGGGAAGGAGCATCATCTCAGTCCACATGAGATAGTGACAGGGCGTATACTGCACACCCCACTTTCACCTGCATGCACAGTACCAGATGCCCCCAAGTCCGCAGATATTGTTGGCAAGGAGTTTAGGGAATACCTTAAGGGTTTAACTAAAAGTGTCAGACTTATATCTTCACAGGTTGTGCTTTCTCATCAGCAGTCAATGGAAGGAACCTGAAGATTTACATCAGTCACAGCTGCCCACCGGGACCCTGGTTTTTGTTCGTTCCTTTGTCCGACGTCGGCATGAAAGAAGTTTCCATGGGCCGTACCACGTGATATTCGCGACTCCAAATGCTGTGCAGGTTGAGGGCAACAAGAGATGGATGCATATCGGCGACGTGCGGAGAGATAACAGCTTTCTCTCCACTGTCACAAGAGAAAGAGCAGGTCCAAATGTTAAGTATGTTCCAGTAGACACGGTGGGCCTGTTAAGATGGCTTTCTAAACTCTGATCTCATGGGCAGAGGTTTAGGAGGCCACCCTCGGTTTAGTGAAACAGGGGAAACTTCTGGACAAGCCAGACCAATCTAGGTAGCTTGGTAGGTGTTCAAAACTAAGTCTCAGAAGGGGTGAAAGTGATTGGAAGCTCACAATGAGCACACACATCAACAAACCACAAATAACTCTTAGACAAATGTATATGAAAAATATCTATGCATTTATAGTCGGCCGGACCAATAGACACAAGTAAACTTTAGTTATGCAAAAACAGTTACCACACAAAATAACATATATACAATGCGTTTTTCTAATGTGACAAATGAGGAGAACACAGCCACAACCTGTAAAGAGAAGGGTGGGTTAACACACTAGGAGCATTAGACAATTCTTCTGAGTCATTTCCTACTTTCGAGTCCAGCCCTAAGAAGTGGGGATCCTTGTGCTCAACAGTACAGTTGTGCGTAAAAGTGCACGATCAGTCAGGTGATGCAAAAAGCGTGTCTTGGGAGTGCTGTAGCAAGTCAGGAAGGGGCTTGAGGTGATGAAGAATTGGTTCCCACTATTTGAGTAGGATCTACCCTTGGCGGTGGAGCAGTTTTCAAAAGGTGAGAATAGCTACCTAGCGCAGGTTAACCAAGCCAAAAACAAATACCTTTAGGGGATATTCATGCGTAAAATGGATCAGTTGTACCAGGGGGCCACCAGTAAGTGATGCAAGTACTCACCGCCCCTCAGCACCGTCCGGACCAAACTTTGCCAGTTTAGTCAAGGCCTCTAGTATGTTCGAGTCATGCAGTTTCGCGGTGCTCCATCTCTCAGCAGCTGTGGGATAGAACGAATGTCCATGATAGGACAGTTGCCTTTTCTCAGCTTCGGAAGGAGATATGAAACAAATCCAGTGCTGCAGGCTTCAGGGCACTAGAGAGCAGAAGAGCAAGGCAGCTACAGCAACCGTCACCAACAGGTAGTGACGCTGGAATCACAGATGCGGGTAGTGTTACGCACTCTCCTTATTCGGGACCTAGATGTCACGATCCATGCCCCTGACCCCCTCAGGTATAACAGCCCCCTGGCAGCAGTGGGGCTAAAGCTCTTCACACTACTGGCCCCAAGGGCCTTAAAACTCCATCAGAGACATACACGGAGTCAAGCCTGGCGCCTTTGGCGCCAGGGTCATTACCAGCAATAAAGCAATACCTTAATCTTGGACCTTAATCCAACATGGAGGCCTATTCACAGCTCAGTTCTTTAGAACCAAGCCATGCGGTCTAGTGTTTTGGGTGTGGCTGTACCTGGAACTACCTGGCCTGGAATTACTTTACCTGGGCTATTTAAACCACACCCAAACAGCAGAACACGCTTCGCGTTATTCTGCACTCCTGCAGCGTAACGCTCACCGTGTCCAGCTCCTGCTCATCTGCTTCTCCGTCGGGCCGATCCTGAAGCCCTAGATCTGGATTCCATTAATAAACTGGAAGAACAAGAACAGCATTAGCGAGCAAGAACACTTACCTGTGAAATAACCGGTCTTGAATCCATCCTGCGCTTCGCTTACCTCGCCCATCTCCAGAGTTCGCCGCAAAGGTAAAGAAACAAGGACAGCATTAATAACAATGGGCAGGCAGCGAGTCCTTCCAGCACCCTGCGCTACTCTTACCTCGTCCATCTCTGGGTTTCACCGCAACCTGCAAGGGAGAAGGAACAAGGTCAGCATTAACAAAGCACTTACCTGGGCAAGCAGCGCTTCGATCGCTCATCACTCCGGAACATCACCTCAGCCTGCACAAAGAAGGGAAGAGAACACAGGTTAGCAATTAACACCAATAAACAGCGCAGCGCTCCGCGCATCAATAACTCACCGTGGTCTTCGCTATCGGCGCGGCAACTCTGAGATCGCAACCATCTCTGTGAAAACAAAAACAGGCATTGTTAGGGAACAGCGTAGTGGAGCAAGTCGCCGAGAAGACAGAGAAAACAGAGGGAAAGAAAAAGACAGAATAAAGACGGAAAAGACATCATAACTCACCTGGAAGACAGCAAGCAGAGTCGGAGTCACAGCCGGTCTGGACCCGACATAAGGGCACACGGACCAGTGAATCAACCAGGTCCACAGAATGCCCGCACCAACCAAGCACCGCTGCACAGAGACACAGGACGGAGAGTTCAATGCACAAAAACCTAAGCTGTGCAATAACCCCAAGGGAGGGGATTTGGACCAGATGGAGGTGTGAGTCCACCCATCAAAGAACCAGTATCTTAACCCTCCATTCTCCTGTTATAGGTGCTACCCAACGTCTGGCAAATAACCAAGCAGAGAGGGTTCTGGGATAGCACTTAGTCCTCCATCCAGTATCGTGTGGCGCCCCCGTGGATACCAGGTGAGCGTAACACTAGAGGAGCTAAACCAGCGGAATTTGGCAAGACAATGCATGGGACCAGAAGCAAGCGATGTCCCCAGTCTCAGATTGCAACTCGAGACGGCAGCAGTTCAGCGGGATACAGTGAGGTAGGGGCTTGTTCCGTGGGTAGGCAGGGGGTGATGAGAGTAGGTGTTTCCACTACTCCAAAGGGGCAAAGCGCCTTTGCAGGCCTTCTTGATCGAGGAAGAAATCAGGTATCCGATGGGACAGCAGAAGGTGAAGGGTGCCAGAACCTTATAAAGCATCTCTGGCAGTTTCACAAGTCCGTTTCTTCATGCAGGAGACTTGGCTCCTTCTGTAGTTTGGGGAGAATTCAGCTCTTATCCAAGATTAGCTTTGCGCCGAAATCGAGGACTTCCAATCGAAGATCTGCTCTCATGCAGGCATCCCAGTCGTGTTCCAATCACTGTCCACGTTGGTCTCGGTCATTCAGGCACTCTAGATATCCTGGCAGCAGTAGTGTGTATTGGGACCAGAAAGTAGCAACCCACTTCCTGGGCGCACACATGTGAGAGGCAGAAGCCTGCAAAAGAGATTGGTTTTTGCGGGAGGCTGCATGCCCAAATAAGGAAAACCCGGGTTACTCGACTTAGGTGAAGGCAAGGGAAAAAATGGTCATGGGACCGAACAAAAGACTTTGTGGCTCGGCCATTTTCGGACCTGGCCACAATCTTGAACCAAATGAGGAAAACGAAGTTAAAGTAAAAAGATTCAGTAAAAAGAAGTAAAATGTTATTAAAAGTAACTGCTGCCAGCAGTTCATCCCGCACACTCGTACAATTACCAAAAAATCCTTTGAGGGTGTCTAGTGCTATAAAACAAAAAGGACCCCAGCACACGGTACCGGAAGGTAAATTGTGCACTGTTAAAAAGTTACCAAGAAATGGCAACATAGTCAAACAATAAGGGAAAGATAGTTTCCCAGTACTGACAGTCTGAAGGATGTGTCAGTTTCCCCATAACAAGTGAGCAAAAGCACAGGGGAGCATAGCTGAAGTCTGGGATCCACTGGTAAAAGTTCAGGATAGGGTAGCCAAACAAAAGCAAAAGGTTTGAGGGGTCCACAAATGGAGGGAAGAGTACACATAAATGAAATCTTTCCTAATATGGATGAATAAAGCCAGGGACTGTTGTTGTAAATATTAAGAAATTTGCATTTAAAGGGAATGTTAGCATATTTGATTGTATGGTTCTCTCTTTTTTCTTGTTATTTTGTTTAGGGCTGACAAACAGTGTAAATGTGAAGACCTTTCATTTGTCTAGTGATGTAAGCCTTGAGAAAGTGTTATGTAGACTGCAAAGAAGTATTGCTTCAAAACTTATGAAAGACTATGATAATGTACATTCAGAACAAATAGTGAATGTGCATGGCTTTGCAGCTGATGTCTGGTACAGGCATATGAGGAGGGTTGGGAGAGAGAGATATATGGGGTCTTGCTGCATCTGCTCTCTTGTCCGCTATGCTTCTGGTGCCCCTAGACTGTTTATTCCTGAGGAAATAGCGTCAAAGGAAGCACTGTGTCTGGTGCACCTAGCCTTGTGCAGGGTTCAAGGGCAGTTTCAAGGACAATCAGTTACAGCTTCTGTCCTACCTATTGAAGAGGAGTGTCCGAACAGAGATCATAAAGACCATGAGAATGTACACTGTATGCAGAGAGTCGAGTTGAATTTCGAAGGGTCTATTGTTATGAACAACCGATGGGAGCAAGGGGTGAAGAGTTGCATAGCTGGAGGAATATGGAGATTTTCCGAAGAAGGGGTGGCACAGATTAATAAGGATTGTGGAGATATCTGGAATAAATATCTGAAATGCTTGACGTGACAAAACCTGTTAAGATACAGTAACTTACACGTTTATCCCTGCGTTTCAAGGGTGATGGCACAGTGCTTGTTGGCACAGATGGGAACTGCTGTTGTACACTTCACATTACTGATTTACCTGGAGGTACATCAGCCCTCCTCGATGTGTCCTGGTCTTGTGGACAGTTTTCTTAATGTCAATTACCTCCAGCCTGGCGAAGTGTGTGCAATCACACTACACTGCACGTGCCTGTTCTCATTGTACCTGAAGAACATTTGATACTTGCCAACACGATGTTGTAATGCTTGTGCAAAATGCGAGTTAAAACAGCATGGTTACTACATGTTTTTATATATCTGAATATATGTTTGTTCATGTATGCCAAGTTTATATATATTTAGCTTGAATAAAGGGCCTATAATGAGCCATTTTTATTGTTATTATTACGACTAGTCCAAGTGTGATTTTGTGCCTATCTGAGTCCAATGACTTGTTTTGTCAGGGGCCGGGAGAACGTCTGTGTACGGGTTCCCCTTATGTGGCTAAGCAAAAGCAACATATTTTGGCGCTGTGAGTAGGGTCTCTGTGCTGGTATTGATGCCAAAGGATCCTGCTAATAAAATGAATTTAAAGTTACTGGACTCAGAGAGGTGGGAGAAGGGAATAGAAGAAAAAAAAACATTCCTTAGTAGTGGTACGGAAAAAGTAACGTGTATAGAAGTGTGTGTGTATTGAAGTATTGACGATAGGGAGCTGAAACATCCATTTGTGGCAATGAGTTTCTTATTTAGGAAAAAAGGTAGCTCTGCTGGCGGAGATTGTCCGGAGGTAACAATCCCAGAGTGGACTAAGAGCCCATATGATAAAATCACACAAACGTGGGCATGTGGTGCAGGATTGAGTGAGAACTGGGATACAAGTATAGGAGAGGCAAGCCCATCCGAAGTTAGGAAATGTTTGCAAAATGTATCTGTGGAAAAGGGAAAAGAATGTTCGGCTTTGGGGAGAAGGGGTTGGATTCTATTGCATGCTTTTCGTAAGATGCATCAACAAAATATAGAATTGCAGGCGACTTTGCACAAATTGGAGAAATAATTAGCTGCTGAAACACAACTTGCATTGATGGGGCAACTCCAAATGAAATTGTATCATGATAAAGCAGATAAATACCAGGCGGTAGCTGAACGAGCTGCGGTAAGGGTGGCTCGTTATAAATATCGGAAGAGAAGAGGAAGGGTTAATTCTCGAAAGGTGGCAACTGTGATTGCTTCCACAGGTATGGATTGGGACCCTGATCGATGGGATGGAGATGTATTTGATAGGACCACTACTGATAGTGGTTCGGAACCGGCTTGTAAAGAGGTGATGGTTAAACTCGTAATACGTAGGAAGATGGGTCATCATTCGATGAATCCGGGAGGTGGTGTGGTAGATATGAAAGCACTTGAGGATTATTCACAACAGGAGGTCAGAGAGATAATTAACCGATTGAAACAGAAAGCGGGTGAATCTTTGATAGCCTGGATGGTTAGATTGGTGGATGGAGGGGCAGCAGTTCTCTTAGTAGATGCGATGGACTCTGCTAGGTTCCTACCCTGGACACAAGATGTTCAGATACAGGAGACCCTGCGCGCAGGACCTCCTTGGGAAAATAATGGTGACGAGTTACAAATGTCTCTTTTGCAGCTAGCATCACAGGGATGTAATCATAAATACCCGATTACATTGGATTGGCCGACTGATGAAAAGAAATGGTACACGTTGAAAGAAACGATTCAAAGAGTGAGAGAACATGCTATGAAGGAGGCCATTCATATGAAACTCCGGAGCATAAGGGGTTGGTAAACCTGTCTGTTTCTGCAAGACATATTCTTATTCAAAAGGCCCCTCCTGCATATAAGAACATCATGATGATCCTATTGGTGGGAATGACAGGTAAAATAACTGATGAAGTAGTCAATGCCATTAGGCAACTGGCAGAGTTAGGGGAATGGGGCAAACCTGAGAACGGTTCAGGGAGAGGGAGGGGCGTAATGAGAAACACACTCCTGGGAGGAGGTTTGACAGCCCAGACTCTTGCTTGTCTAGAAAAGACATGTTTCTTGCTTTAAAGAAAGATGGTGTGCCGCTGGAAGATATTGAAGGGATTGGAACCCGTGAAATGTACCTGTTATATAACAAAAGAGGTCTAGATGGCAAACAGTGTTATAAACAAGTGAAATGGCAGGATGTGCGTAATGAGAAAAAGGAGAAGGATCCTTTTGGACAGACTCCAAAAGGGGGAGACAATGAGTCTTCAGGCAGATCTGTGCCTTCCCAACCGACCTATGCTGATTTGAGAAAGATGGTGAGTGTGTTGTTTGAAAGGGAAACTAATCTTGTGCACTCTAAATGTGAATAAAATGAGGGCCAAACTCTGGTAACAACAGCTCTTTGATACATGGAAACCATTCCAGATTTAAGGTAAGACATTTTATGATTACTGGATTGGGAGACAAAGAAACATTGGCAGTACAAACAGAAATTGACAGGAAAATAGGTCAATTGAAAAGAGACGCATACCAAGTGTTAATTGTTGCCCTTGCTGAATATATTATTGGATTTGATATTTTGGAAGGATTGACCCTTGGATTGGGGGCTAATATTTATCAATTTGGTATGAGTGCATTCACTTGTACACCTGTAGTGGTTGGTCAATTGAAGATGCCCCTGGCACAGGTTCCGATAGCCATGTAAAGAGTTTAATGAAGCAATATCAAATTTCCGGGGGGCAAAAAAGAAATTTTGCAAACCATCAAAGGTTATGTTGAAGCAGGAGTGTTGCGCTCCATCACCACAGCTTGGAATAATCTGATCTGGCCTATTAAAAAAACAGACGTTAGCTTTAGAATGACTTGATTATCGCAAGGTGAATAAATACACTCCTCTGCTGGTACAGACAGTACCGGGTGTGGTAACTCTGATTGAAAATATACAAAGGTTTGAGAGAACTTGGTATGCAGTGATAGATTTGGCTAACACCTTCTTCACCAGGCCAATTGCAGAAGAATGCCAGGAGCAATTTCTTTTTCTTGGAATGGGAGGCAGTATACTTTTAAGCGTTTACCAATGGACTACATGCATAGTCCAAACATCTGTCACCGGCTGGTGGCTGAACATTTAGACAAAATTCTGTGTAAACCTGATGTACAAATTGTGCATTACATTGATGATATTTTCATTAAAGGCAAAAATGAGCAAAGTGTGCAAGTACACTTAGATCTCATAAGAGAAGGTTTACGCAAGGAGGGTTATGAAAAAAATTATGCTAAAACCCAGGGTCCGGCAGACAGAGTGATTTTCCTGGGACTGCAATGGCATAATGGACACCGGGAGATGGTGCCAAAGCAAAGCAGTAAATCCTTGAATTTTCAACTCCGAAGACAAAGACACAAGCGCAACAGTTTATTGGGCTGTTTGGATTTTGGAGACAGCATGTTCCACATTTGGGACACATTTTGGCACCTCTTTACAATATAACATGTAAAAGTTTGATTTTGAATGGGGTGAGGGACAAGAGACAGCATTCCAATTGTCCAAAGACACCATTCAAGGAGTGCTTGATTTGTGGCCATTGAGAGAAGGTGAGGTGTAATTGAATGTGTCCACTGAGGAGGGCTATGCCAGCTGGAGCCTGTGGCAAAAACAGGACAGAAAACGAGTACCTTTAGGATTTTTGGAGTGGAAATTTACCTGATGTGGGTAGTAGTTATACGCATTTTGAAAAACATTTGCTAGCGTGTTATTGGGAACTGATAGACACGGAACAAATGAAATGTTGGCCATGATATACTCATCCGGACTGAAATTCCAATAATGCAATGGGGGTATTGAGTTCTCCTAAAACACATCGAATTGGTCATGCACAAGAGGCTAGTATCATTAAAAGGAAATGGTACATTCAGGATCGTGTCAAGCCTGGTAAAGGTGGCGTGGCAAAATTACATGAGCAGGTGGACGGAGCTCCGCTAATGGACATTGAGCCTGAGAGTGAACGGGTGGTTGAGGAATCTCCAGTGAAATGGGAGATCCCATATGAAGACTTCACAAAGGAACAAGTTGAACATGCATGGTTTACTGATGGCGCAGACAAATATGAGGGAATTGAGCGTCATTGAAAAGCGGTGGCATACATTCCCATTTGAAAAAGGTGTTAACCACCTCTGGAAAACGGAAGAGTAGCCAATTTACAGAATTGCATGCTGTGTATCAGGCATTGAAACAGGAAATGCCTGGGAGTTGTCATATTTATACTGATTTGTGGTCTGTTGCAAACTGGTTGGTAGTATGGATACCAACTTGGAAAAAGAATGGGTGGAAAATTCATGCAAAAGAGGTATGGGGTAAAGAAGTGTGGCATAACATTGCTGAAATGCTGATGCATAACACTGTGACTGTTTACCATGTGGATACACATTGTGCAACAGATTCATTGGAACGATGGTTCAATTCTGTTGCAGATGGACATGTAAGAATTGCTGTCATGGATGCATGGACTGAGGAGGATTTGGAGGGAATGGCTAAACGGGCACACCAGAAAAGTGAACATCTCGGAGAGAAGGCTACTATCAGGACGGCACAATAATGAAACAATAATCCTGCAATGTCCTACATGCCAACATCAGAAAAAACAATCTGTTCCACACATTATTCACAGTACTGTGAAACGAGGTAAATTGCTTGGACAAATTTGGCAGATCGATTATATCGGTCCTATACCCATTAGTGGAGGATGTCAATATGCGTGCATTATTGTAAACACGTATTATGGTTACCTGATGGTCCTGCCATGTAAAAGAGCTACCCAATTGAATATGATTAAATTACTGCTCAAGTTGCTGTACACTATGGTATCCCATTGCAAATTCAAAGTGACAACGGGTCCCACTTTAAAGGGAAGGTGGTTTTAGACTATTGTCAAGAAAAAGAAATTGAATAGATTTTTCATGTCCCTTATCACCCACAGGCTTCCGTTTTGATTGAGCGAATGAATGGATTATTGAAATAACAACTGCGCAAAATTGGTGATGATAATTTGCGCGGCTGGCGAGAACATATATTAGAAGCTGTTCAGATTTTGAATAACCATCCCATTGTGAAAGGTGAGACTCCATTAATGCGTATGTTGACGCCAGCCTTGAAAATAAAAGCTAATAGAGCTATGGAAACATTGTTATATTGGGAAATATCCCCTGGTGCGTTGGCCCCTTACCGTGCCACTCCTGAGTCTGCTGGGGTAGAGTTGCATGCAAGGGAGGAAATTCGACTGGAACCAAGAGGGATTGCTGTGATTGATACAGGAATTGGTGTACAAATCCCTTCTGCACATATGGGATTGATTGTCCGAAGGTCAGGGTTGGGCCTAAAGGGGATTCAAGTATTGGGAGGGATTGTGGATGCAGACTACCAAAGTGTACTTAAAGTTATCCTCATCAACAGTGGTGAGAATATGTTACCTCTACATCAAGGGGAGCGAGTGGCCCAATTGATATTGGTACTTGTAAAAATATTCATGGTAAAGAAAGTAGAGCCACCCACGGTATTAACGATTCGTGTGGACAAGGGGTTTGGCTCATCAGAGGTAATGGTGCCAGGTGCCAGGGTTTGTGTCGAGAAACCTACTGGTCTGCCCGTTCCGGCGGATGTGATTGCAGCTGTGGAGGATCAATTGGTTCTTGTGATGGAGCCTGGGAAAAGTAAATGGACTAATATCCCTGTTGACAAATGTTATTTGCATCAGTGATGTACTTCACTGATATCTTGTTTTTGATTTTTGGCATTTTGGATCCTGAGTATGCTGAGTGCCTGTGTGTGACATTTTGGAGTGCATTCAGGAGGGTCCGGGAACATGTCAGGGGATGTGGCAGATGTCTCTGTTCTCCAAGTCCACTGGGGAATCTGGATGAGAACTGATACTCCTCCTTCTACTGTTAAGCCGGAGGATGCTCCTGTTACAGCCTATCATGTTGCCTTGAGAACACAGCGGGGGCCTTATAAGAATGTCTTGCTTTTGCCCCCTTCTGGAATTTCAACGTCTTTTTCACATCA
The DNA here is from genome assembly GCF_040938575.1 of Ambystoma mexicanum. NCBI lineage: Eukaryota > Metazoa > Chordata > Amphibia > Caudata > Ambystomatidae > Ambystoma > Ambystoma mexicanum. The sequence continues at coordinate 1,091,099,225 of NC_090936.1, forward strand.
TGGTTATTCAGCTTTTGTCCAACAACCCAAAAACGTGTGGGTTTATTTAGCCCAACAAGTGTTGAACATTTCGCATTTCTGCTTGTCTGATATACATAGCTCTGCGGATCTGATCTCAACTTGTGAAAAACACAAGTACCAGAATCCTCAGAGTTAATTAACTTGTCATACCTGAAACAGAAATGCAGACCAGCCTGAAAAAACAAAGAAACTCAGCCTCCCTGAAGATTGATGAAGTCATGAAAACGTGCGTTAGGAGGAGAAGCTAAAGACTTGTAAGAGAGCGCCTGCCTTTACATCTTTAAACACTGATCTCAACTTGCCTGGTGGCTATTCCAACACCTACCACAGGAGTAATTTGGGATCTTACATAATGATTCCTTGGTTGAGCATTTAGATGTCGAAATTCTTATTCTGTGTGTGAATATTGTACATTTTGTGTTGACACTGTCCATAAATGGAGGATCATGACACATGACATTGCTCCTGCAGATGTCTGTTACCAAATGAGTTGCGGACCATCCTACATTGGCAGATGTCAACAACTTAAATTGGATGTGAAATGGAGTGGACTCATTTTGAGCAGCAATTGTGTACCAAATCCATAAATGTTTGTATCGATGTTTCGAATGATATGATATGCAATTTGACAATTTCTACTGCTAGCCACCTGAGCCACGTTAGACTTCCCCCTGGTTGGTTGTTTTCTTGTGGGAACTTCACTTATTCATATTTCCCTGCTAACATTTCAGGTGGCCCATGTGCTTTGACTAGGCTTGGTTTCATGATGTACCCGTTGAAACCAGCAATTACACGTCCTGTACGTGCTGATTTGTATACTACTTTATCACCAGACTGCAATTCTGAAGTGCATTTGTTCTCTGAAGCTGAAGTTTTAGCATTAGCAATTTCCATTATTGGAATTTGGGGATTAGCGGCTGCGGGTCTAAAACGATGATTAAATTAGATTGCCTTGTAATGAAAGGGCTTAATGAAACTTCACAAGCTTTGACTGAACTACTACTAGACAATAGACATTTTAGGAAAGCTCTTTTACAGAACAGAGCAGCTATTGACTATTTGTTTTTAAAGCATAATTTAGGCAGTGAAACTATGGATGGAATGTGTTGTTTTGACCTGGGAGACCATTCCCAATCTGTTTAAAAACACATTAAGGGTATAAAGGAGTTGGTTGCCCAGGTAACACAAGATCAAGATGGGGATTGGTGGGAAATCTTATTTGCATGGATCCCTGAAGTACTGCGATCTGCATTAATTTGGCTTTTTGGTATTGTTATTATAGTGATTGGCCTTTGTTGTTGTGCTTCTTGTATTCCTAATGTTTGGAGAATGATTTGAAGGTTTCGGGTGTCTCCCGCATGCCCAGCAGGTTATGCTAGTTGATTGTCCAAGGGTTGGAGTGTAATACTTGTGCGAAATCCGAGCTAAAACAACATGGCGCTGGAGCGCAGCCATTTTGGACACTCATCTCCCATCCCTGTAATAAAAGCCTGCATCTCCGCGGGCCTCCAAGAATAAACGTGCATTTCATTAGAGAGAGCAGAGCAAGCTTACATAACACCATAAATATCATTGCTGAGTGGACTCACTGTGGAGAATAGTTATTGTATTCTCCACTGAAGGACGAATACAGGGAGGTAGGCAGATCGGTCCTCAGGTGCTTGATAAGAGGTTCTGGGAATGAATGCAAGGAGAGGGGTACTGGATTTTTCCACTTCTGACTGGCTTTTTCCACTCTCTGCCCCTTCCACTTGTGATCTGCTCTTCAGGGCGGGGGAATGACCCATAAAGAGAGGGCATTCTGTGGCAAGAGTTAGTTGGAACCTGACCCCCGGGTGATGCAGTCTCGCTGAGTGAGAGGACGCTCTGCCTCAGACCTCGTTAGCACGAGTGATCTCTTCGCCTACCTGCTCTGGGACTAAGCAGTGTTGCAGAGGCCAAGATGAAGGTGTCTTCTAATTTCTGCCTAACAGTGATGATTATTTACTATATGTTTTTATAAATATATAATCGTTGATGTATGCCAAGTTTGTATATATTTAGCTTGAATAAGGGGCCAATAACGAGCCATTTTTATTGTTATTATTACCATTAGTCTAAGTGTGATTTTGTGCTTATCTGAGTCCAATGACTTGTTTTGTCAGGGGCCGGGAGAACGTCTTTGTATGGGTTCCCCTTATGTGGCTAAGCAAAAGCAAAACAGATGCCTATTTTGTCCCCTGTGCCCGATGCATCCTTTGTTTCATCAAATATGAACAATTTATTGACTTTACCTGGACATTAGAAAGTGGAATCTTTGAATCGGACTAAAATATTGAATTACATATCTACAGCATCAGTGATGAACATTCCTGAACAATACAGATTATTTAGTAGAACTGAGATGGTCTTTTCTTCTCTTTTGGCCCCCAGCATTCACGCTATTTTTAATGCGAAATGGCTCCAGGTCACTCGCTATGAGCTTTTACTGTTTGTTTACTCTTTAGAATTAGCTTTCAGTGCTATAAAAGAAGAACTGCGGGCCTTGAGGCTTATGGCTCTGCAACACAGGTACACCCTTGCCCTCCTACAAATCTACATACTGAATCTGTTGGTTGTCTTAATCTACATATTGAATCTGTTGGTTGTCTCCATGACCACCAGTCTGGCTTCAGAGCAGCCAGAAGCATGGAAACTGCTCTAATGAACGCCCATGAAGACTTGCTCTCCAATCCAGACTCTAACCTTCCTTCTGTCCTCATTCTCCTTGACCTATCCTCTGCTTTCAACATGGTCAACCACGCCATCCTGTTCAACCGTCTCCGAGACAGCCTGGGTATCTCTGGTCAGGCCCTTGCCTGGTTGACCTCCTTTCTCACTGATCGACCCTTCCAGGTCCAACTTGGATCTTCCCTCTCTTCTAGCACTCTCTCTACTTGTGGTGTTCCCAGGGGTCTAACTTTTCTCCCTGGCTATTTAACCACTACCTGGCACCTTTGGCCCCCTGCATCTCTACCTTCTGCTCTAAGTGTGTTATGTGGATGACACCCAACTCTCCTTCAAGCTCCCCTCAGCCTCTACTGCTCATTCTCTCATACCAGACAGTCTGTCCGCTATTCATGAATGGTGTGCCTCCATCAATCTCTGCTTTAATGGCAGTAAAACTGAGATCCTCCTCATTGGGACTCCTGTTCCCTCCTTGGGGTCATCTTTGACTCCGCCCTCTCCTTCTCTCCTACCATCTCTGACGTCTCTAAGAAGTCACACTATCAGCTGCACCTCCTCAGAGGTATTCTTCCTTTTTTCACTTTCCCTCAGACGCTCACTCTGTCCAGAGCCCGGGTCCTCTCTAGGCTGGACCACTGCAACAGCCTCTTTCTAAATCTGCCTGCCTCTACTCTTTGCCCTCTTATCCAGAACAGGACTGTGTGACTTGTCCTTGGTCTCAAGCCTAGGGATTGTATCTCTCCAGCCCTGAGATCTCTCCACTGGCTCCCTGTGGCTGTGAGGGTCAAGTTCAAGACTTTCTGCCTCGTCCACAAGGCTTTCTGGGGCCAGGGACCACACTACATCAAACTTTCTCTTCCTAAGCATCTTCCTTCACGGGCCCTCAGCTCATCCACCTCTAACTCTATGAGGGTCAGATGCTTCTCCAGGCAGAGAGTGGGGGGTAGAGCTCTGTCCTCGGCTGGGGCCTCCCTCTGGAACAGCCTCCCTGCCTCTCTCAAACTTGAGCAGGACCAGCTAAGGTTTTGGAAGCAGCGCAAGACCTTCCTTTTCACTTCTGCTTTCTCTCTCCCTCTTCCTTGCTGATGTCCCTGTCTGCTGCGCATACTGGTTACCTGGCCACCCACTGAACCTATGGGAACAGGCTCCTGCACGACCAGTTGCCCTTGCACTGCCTCCAGGCCTCCCAACCACTTAAGGCACTGTATCTGCAACCCTACAGTCCCCTGATTCTCTGCACTTACGAGCCACCTCCCGGCTGCATTTACTAGTTACTTGTACTCTCCCCTCCCCCATGGCACTTCTACCCCCCCACACTTGCACGAAATGAATGACACAAGGCCTGGTAAGATTGTTGTTTTGTCCTCCTTCTGTCTTCCCTTCTTTGTCTTGTCACGCCTAGAAACACTTGTGTACAGGTGCGTTATAAAAGACTTGTCATATCATATCATATCCTGACAGCTCTGGAAGGGGGTAGCTGTCAGAAAATAGGGATCACATGTTGCACCTTTATGCCCCCTAATGATTCAGAAAATGGAACTCTGACACAGACAATCGCTGCGTTGCATAATCTTGGGGTTGTCATGGAGAAAGAAGCAGGAATGACGAATGACCCTTGGTTGGACTTTTTCATTGGGTACCTTCTTGGATGAGCATAGCTGTGAAGATCTTTATGCCGATTTTATATTTTTTTGCTTATTAGTTTTTGTACCTGTCAGATGCTCTGACTATGCTGTTCTGCTAAGATACCGAAAGCAGCTGCCATGACGACTGTGAAACTGTCCAAGGCTAGGCCACTGCCATTTCATATCACATGGGTACTCAGACTGAGTTAGAAGTGGATGCAGGGTTGGTTGGGATTCCAGGTGCTGTCCTATGTCCTCCATTAAATTTGGATGATTGTGTGTCACACGGGGTAGATTGCAGTAATGGTGGGGGTACGAGTTGGGTTTGTTCATCGGAGGAGTATGCCCATAGTGGGACTAGCATGCAAGATATTTGTAGGGTCTTGATTCCCAGAGAAGATGTTTTAAAAAGGACAAGGAATATGTGTATTAGTTAATTAATTAAAGGTAGGGATGGTCGATAGTGGTTTCAATAGGAAAGAAAGGTTTGCGTTGTGCATGCCATATTGGTGACTGGGGTAGATGCAATGTTAGCGCAATGTTGCAATCTGATATGTAACTAGTCTAGTTAATAAGAATGGGATGAGTGTTACTATTAGTATACAGTTAGATGTGCATACACATAACAACATATTGCCAAGTATGCGGACAAAGTGTGAACACAATGCAGTTGTGTGGCGTGCAATGCAGTGCCTAAAGGTGGGAAGCAAGGAACTTTATATGTGTACACGAGAAAAGAGATTTGTGGATGTGAAAACCACTATGAAGAGATGTGGTAGTCTTGAATAGACATGCACAGACATATATACACAGGGGTTTTCAGGGAAATGTGTTTGAGACAGTTGTGGAACAGGGGGTGCATGGTGAATACATGGGAAGGTTGTATAACATAGGTCCCTCATAGATAGGGTTTGTGTAGGCCACAGAAACCTGGGTTGGCAAGATAAACTCTGTGCGACCTGGAGAGTTGGTTGACCTAGGTCGAAGGATAAGGAAAGACGGATAACTGCATTCGACAAGCTGCAATAATATCAAATGGTCAGTTGCGGCAGGGACAAAATTAAGTGCTAGTGGGTCATAGGTGTACAACTTGGTTCTGATGTGGATAAGAGATGTAATCTTCCTGAGAACATGGGAGTTTGTTATTGAGTGACTAGGGAAGTCCAGCCACATGGCAGGGTCGAAATGGGGCCAGGAAATAAACCCTGAGTAAGAGTTTCTTAATGGCAGAGGTGGCAAAGGGTTTATTGGTTGCAATTAGGTTCCTAGGGAAATTAGCAGGATGTGGCCAGAGACAGTGTGAGCTGAAATGGTAGTTGAAATAGATTAGCTTGAAATGAGAAATACCAGAGACGCCAGCAAGTATGGGTGGATAAGATGTTTATCACTGCTTCAAAGGAAACTTACTTCTCACCCCCCTTATATTGATGAAGTGTTCTTGTAAAAGCCATGTGCATCACAACTGGGGTTAAGAAGTTCCCGACCAGATGGAACTTGTAATGAATTAGGATTGTTGTAGGTGAACATGTAATCATGTGATGATGTCATGACCGACAATGGAAAGAGCCCAAAAAGGGCTTTTATTGTAAATATGAGCTAATGTAAATGTATGTTGAAGCAGATGGTGGTTAGGTGAATGTATCCAATGAGAGCGTGGGAACTTAGGGGAATTAGATTTCCTTGTACAGGGGTAGCCAATCATATTTGGGGGGATGACTTTGTAAAGAAATATGTGGGAGTGTGTTAAATGTTGCAAGAATGTATATAAAGTTTAGCTTTTGTGTGGTTCTAGGAGAACCAGATTAGTTCTTTCTCTAAGGAGTCGTCTAGCCCCTCTCGGACGTTTGTAACAATAAACTTGCTTTACGGAAAAACGTGCACTCACTTCTTGAGAAGTGGGCTTATTTTGGGTAAAGAGATCGGAGGTCCACCCCTTTTTATTTTTGCAACCAATTTATTTGCATTTCAAAAAATAAATACAAGAGTTGTCATTACAATACCTCAATAGTTAACATCAAAGAAAGTGAGAAAGGAAAAAAAAGGAACATGCAGATAAAATAATACATTCAACACATAACTTAAGACATTCAACAAATGCCAAAAACTGCAATGTGTACAAAATATTATTTAAATATCTATATATAATGTAGACTTATCTCAATTTCTTCGAGCCGTCCCTCGTCTAAATTAATATTCTAAAATAGTTGTTTTAAACCATATTTAAGAATTAATTCCATAATTTATCAAACAACTTTCCTTTTTTTGCATGTTCAACATAACTCTTTCAACATTGCATATCTGGCATCCACAAGTCTTTTCTTGGTGCCTCTGTCGATTTCCAGCTGCCTAGGATTAATTGTTTTGCTGTCAACGATTTCTTCAAAATTCAGAACAAATCTTCCAGATCCGTATCTTCTCCCAGAATTATTGTTACAAAACCAAATGATTTCGTAGTTCAGTACCTTGTTCATCACTTCTGTGATCTCAGACCAAAATGACCTTACTCTGTGATATTCCCAGAGCATATTTTCAAGAGTACCTCTCAAGTGACTACAACACCAGCATGCATCAGTAGACTTAAGCCCATGACTATATAAGCAATCTTTAGTCCAGAAATATCTGTTTAAAATGTTAACTTGTTGTGTTCCTTCACCAATGTTCATAGACATTCTTGGGGGGATATTTTTGCATAATGCTTTTCCAACATTGAGGTGTCCTCTCTTCCTCCAGACATAACGATCAGAATTGCAACAGCTTGTCGTTTCCTTATGAATTTGCATGTAGTAATGTATACACGTTTGAAGCCAGAAGATCCTAACCACCTATGGATCATCACTACATTGCGCTGGACATAATGGGGCCTTTTGATGTGTTGGGTGAGGGTGATAGATTCCTTTTTGTTCTAATAGATTATATGTAAAGGTGGATGGAGTTTGCGCCGGTCCAGTCAGTTACCACTGAGTCGCTGTTGAAGTTCCTCAGAGATGTTTTAGGCAGGGAGGGCACACTGGACACATTTTTTGAAAGAAAGGGGCTGCAGCATCACAGGACGGTGTTGTAACACGGCAACAGGTTTGTGACGGAGGCGATCCAGTTGTCTTTAGTTAACGGACTGGACTGGTGTGTTGTTTTGATGGACACTGTCATTGCGTACTGGGAAACACCCAGCAGAATGACTGAGTGTGCGTTGTTTGAGCTAATGAGGTGAAGGAAGGGTTTTATGTCATTATTTCGATTTTTGGAGGTTACCTAACCGAAAGACAGATTTTTTTGGGCCAATTTAGATGGACTACAAAAATCGAAATAATTAAATGCTTTCGCCTCCCACCCCTCTTCCTAGATTTACTCCAAATCTGGGGGTTTCATCTCCTAAACTCCACTAGCTCAGCCCCCGCTGCCTCCCTCTCCTCCCAAGACTCACCCCCACCAAAACGCACACAAACACACACACGAACACCCATCACACACACACAAACACACACGCAAATATCTACTTTCCTGTTCCCCATTGTGTGCATTGCAGAGGCTGACAGTTTGATTTAGAAAGACTGCTCTGTGCTCTCTTGTCCCAATACCGTAAGAAGGTGAGTGGGAGAATCAGGCCCGGATGGTTGGGTCGTTGCTTATAATCCAAGGTGAATTTAGAGGTTTTTGTTGCTTTAGTGAAGGATAAATATAAAGCTGCAGCAGGAAAGGAAAATGCACGGTACAAGGAATGTGCTGTCCAGGTGAGAGATATGGTGAGGGTAAAAAGTCCATAGTTTGTGAGTAAGGGGTTGCCTGTTTTTCTTGTCCCTAAGGAGGTGATCAGAATGGGGAGTGGTTATGTCAAATAGAGCGATGGCACTGTGTGGAGCACAAGGAGGATTGCTGTGCAGGATGTGTCTGGGATGTGGTGGGTGGATGATGGCGCAGCGGGGCAAGGGAGAGGAAGGCAACAGCATTTATGTATTTATAGTTTGCTTGTTAGGCGCTTAATACAAAAGGATAGAGAGGGGGGAGGGACGGCCAAACCTACTATGCCTTGTGAGTATTCAGAACGTGCAAGTGCAGCCAGAAAGACGGCAGTGGGATAGGTGTTGTGGTGTCCGTGCTCGAGGGTGAGCCACAGATGACGTGCAAGGAATGGTAAGTGCCATGTGGCCAGGAGCCACGTTGGGTGAAAGTGCAAATCTCCAGTGCTGAGGGAAGACAGATGCTGGTGAGATTGCGTGTGAATGGTCAGAGACCCGGAGGACGCATAAGGGTCCATGACTCCAATCACAGAAACTGTGAGATTAGCAAAGAAGGAAGAAGGGAAGGAGGAGGAAAAGAGGAGAGTCTTGAGTTGCTTTCGGAACTTCAGAATGTCCTGCTCAAGATACAGAGGGAGGGGAAGGCTGTTCCAGAGGAGGGATCAAGCTGAGGAAAGAGAGTGGCCTCGTTCTCTCTGTTTAGTGAAACGCTTTACACACAGAGAGTTGGTGTCAGAGGAGCATAGAGGTCTAGAAGGAGAGTATTTGGTGAGAGAGAGTTGCAGATAGTGTGGTCCCTGGCCCCAGACAGCCATGTGGAATATGCAGATGGATTTGAATTTGATCTGTGCAGCAACTGGGAGCCAGTGGAGGCTTTTTAGGGCAGGAGAGATGTGGTCCCTGGGCTTAAGGCCAAGGATAAGTCTTGATGTTCTATTCTGGAATAGCTGATGGGGTTGCAGAGAGGAAGAAGGTAGATTGAGGAGGAAGCTGTTGCAATAGTCAAGCCTAGAGAGAACCAGGGCTCGGGAAACATTGAGCTTCTGAGGGAAAGTGAGAAATGGGAGAATTCATTTTAAAAGGAAGAGCTGGAATTGGGACTTCTTGGCAATGTCCTGCGTTTGAGGGAGGAAGGATAAAGAGGAGTCAAAGATGACTCCAAGGTTTCTGGCTTCAGAAGGAGTGGGGGAGAGCCCAGGGTGGGAGGCCATAGAGGAAGAAGGAGGGAGCAGGGGTCCCAATTGGAAGGATCTCAGTTTTACCGGCATTGAGGCCAAGACCATTGGAAGAGCACCAACCCTGGATGGCAGAAAGGCAGTCAGTGATGAAGATAGGTGCGAGTGAGTCAGCAGGAAGTCTGAAAACTAGTTGAGTGTCATCTGCATAACACTGAAAGTTGGGGGAGAAGGAGGAGATGAGGCGTGCCAGTTGAGCAAGATAGATGTTAAAGAGCCAGGGGAAGAGGATACATCCTTGGGGGACACAACAGGTGGAGAAGGAAGTAGGAGATGAGAAGGTGTCCAGGATGACATTGGAAGAGCAGATAGTTAGGAAAGAGGTCAGCCATTCCAGTGTCCATTCCGAGATACCAAGGGTATTGTGGAGCATTTGTATGAGAATGGAATGGTTGAAAGTGTCAAAGGCACAAGAGAGATCAAATAGAATGAGGACAGCTGGGGAGTTGGAGTCCAGGGATGCAAGCAGTACTTCACAGGTGTTCAGAAGAGTGGTTTCCCTGCCTCTGGATGCGAGGAATCCAGATTGATTATCGTGAAGACCACCAACCAGTTCAGTGTGCGAGTTGAATTGGGGCAGGGCCAGCTTCTCCAGCAGTATCCCCAGAAAGGGGATGATTGAAATAGGGCTGTAGTTGGAAGGACAGGTAGGGTCTGCTGAAGCCGTTTTCAATAGTGGGCATATTAGGAAGTGTTGAGGGAGGGGGGAACAGCCAGTGGTGAAAGAGTGGTTGCAGAAATCAGCGAGTGTGGCCGCAAGAGTGCCAATGTTGTCCTTGAAGGTTCTGGATCAGCAGGGGGAACCTGTTTGGAAGAAGCCTTCATAGAGGGGACAACTTTGGTAACTTCTTGAGGTGTGACAGGGGTGAAGGAGGAAAAGGCGGAGTGGAGGGGAAGTGGTCAAGGGAGGCAAGGGGTTGTGGGATGCGTTTGGTGGGTGAGTAACAAGGGTGTTCAGGATGTCCTGAGTTTTGGTGGAAAAGTGTGTGGCCAGTGCATTGCAAAGGTCCTGTGAGGGAAGAGGGGAGGACAAGACTGCGGAAGGGTTGGCTAGTTCCCTGCAGATTTTGAAAAGTTCAGCCATGTTATTGGGTGCACCTGATACCCGTGCCTGAATGTGGGCCCTTTTCTTGGCACGGATAGCAAGTCTATATTGGCTTTGTGTAAGAGGATTCAATTCAACACTACAGCTAAGTCAACGCCTAGTCTATAATACTGAATGAAAACCCTTATTGATATATCTTTATGTCCAGTTCATGCGTTCTGGATGACTACCCCTATATAACACCCCTCTGTTGGAATCCCCCTGACCCCACTGAGCCAAGAAGTAGTTCTGTTTTGCAAGTTAAAAGGTTTATTTGAGACTTTAAACAATATAGATATATATATCACACTTTATAATAAATTAATAATTGAATATCACACTTAATCTGATATGATAAAGATTAACAACGGAGAATCTGGCACTAGCACACTTCTTTATAATCACTAAGGAGTTGACATGAAATGGATAAGGTAGCACACTGGTAAATAGTGACAGAAGAATAATGTGGTAGAGAATGCTTTATAGATTTCAGATGGATGCAATGTTGAATGAAATGCAGTACAGAAAATAACTTGATAGGATTTCAGCAAAAGACAATGTAATCACTTTCTTGGACAATTCACCCCCCCCTTTTATGCAATGCAAGGAAATGGAAGGAAAAGCACACAGTTCTCAGAAATGCAATCAAATGTGATTCAGTTCACCCCAGCAACTTAGACTACAGAAGTTGAAAACACAGGCAAAAGTGCTTTGATATGTGCTGAAAAATATGCTAAATTGCTTTTAATTCCCTGTAGAGGTTCAGGGTGAGTGGTATCTAGTTAATATTAGTCCAGGCTCACTCTTGCAATGATTCAGGAATGATTAGCAGGTTAAACGAATTTCTGGCAAATGGAAGCAAGAAGCTTCTGTTTTCACACGTGGAGAAATTTGCAAATCGCGGCAAAATTCGCGAGTGCGTTTTTCACGATTACGGCAAAACTATAGGGTAGGAATGTGGTTCTAGGTCCGTAGGAAAGCCACGATTCCCAGCTTTCAGGGGAAAGTTACTGCAAGTCTCTAGCACAAACGGTCGCGGAGATATGAGCGAATTAATAAAGGTCGTTTTTCAGATTGAAATTTTAAAGTTCAAAAAGACAAGTGCAGCTTGCAACTAGCAAATCACAGGTGACAGCTTTACAAATGACAGGTGACAGTTAGGAGACAGTTCTACTTAGATTAAAATAGATTGAATTATATTATTTTAACTAAGAGATTGGTTCTGCACAGTTTTGCTATGTACTCACAATATATTTAGAAATATGCCTTGCCACGGATCTGGTCAGGTTTAGGACTGGACTCTGGTCTCTGCACTTCACAGTGATCTGGGTCAGCTCTCTCTGGTTCTGCTAACATTGGTCTGGTCTGGGTCTCTAGTTCTGGATAGATTGAAGTCTCTAGGTTGGCTCTCTGAAGGTTGATGGAGGTAAAGTATGGATTTTCCCGGCAGAGCTTCCAGCTGCAAATGGATTTGAAAGGGTCCTATCTGTCCTGACTGTATGCTTTTATGTGTTTTGAGAGTGGGTGTGTATGCAGCATCACTAGACCCTACCCCTCTCCACTTGCCATTGGTCCAGCTTTCATTTCTCCCCTGATTGGGGGAGCTAAGTTGTGTCAGAGTGATGTCAGCCATTTATGATCTCTTGAAAAAACTCCCCTGTCATCTGTGCACCCAAATCTATATATGATAAAAAATACCTATTTCACAGTTACACAGTTGTTTGAAATTACATACCCATGTCACATATCACATGAGGTATACTCTGTCCCAAATCTGCTGTTTCTAGGAGCTTGCATTCAGAAATGGCACATATTTCACTTTTTAACTGATTTTGCCATTTCTGACATTGACCCCACTTTACATACATGTGCGCAGGGAGTAGGGACATTAATTGATGAAGTTTCAGATTTTTAACATGCATACATTTAGAGTAATATCCACTTTTCCGCTAAAACCCCCCTGAACATACCACCGGTTCTAAAAACCTCTTAAACTGTGGGCAGAAAAATCACAAGAATTATGGTATCATTTATAACATTTTCACATGTCCGCTCTATGAATGATCCATCTTTTTAAAGTTATGTTCTGGCTCCAAAGGGGTGTGGTTTACCCTCAGCACAAGGTTGAATTTCTGGTTTTTCCAGTTCTGCCAAGCCAGCTTGCTCTCACAGGCAGTGCTCCTCCCCTTTCCTTCAGGAGGAAGCCACTTTTTACGACCATTTACGACTCCTGCCATAAACCATCTGCCTGGGTGAAGGGGGTTACATTGTTCAGAGCTCCTGTATTCTGTAGGGGGCTCCCCTTAATTCAATTATCAGAGAGATGGTATATCCTTAGTGTGGCCAGCAAAAGGCAGATAGGCCTGGGAACACAGTTGTGACTCAAGTTTCACTCCTGATGGGGGTAGCTGTCAAGCAAAATCAAGTTCCTTAAGCCAGACTTTCAGCTAACTGTCATGTTTTTTTTGTTGCTTTTTAAATTAACTTGCAATTTTACACATGCAGCTAGAATGCTGATTCTAAGTGCAAAACTATGACATTTCAACAGTTACAAAGGCATGTGACACCAAACATAGGTCACTCATTTAATCTAAACATTTTCGATTTTAGTGTCTTTAAATCCAGTGCAACTTAAACTGCTGACTCCATAGCAGTTTTGTTATAAGCATTGTTTTGGGCTCTTCATTTCCCAGATTTTGTAGGCACACAACACTCCATTCTACCAAATGTCTGCTGGTGTCCAGTGAGTTTTTAGATGTGTTGCAATGTTTAAAATAGACATTTTGAGCCTGCCTTCAGAGAAACACAGGGTGGTTTTAAAGCGCTTTGAAGCTAACCGGCGCTACTGTTTTTCCTTTGGCAACCCATTTCCCTCATGGCAACCCGGCCTATCATTCTCGCACTGGTGGGTGGCAAGTGAGGCAACCATTTTGGTGTGCGCACAAACTGCGCAGCTTTCCTGGATTTCGGCGCACATGTGGGTTTTCCGCCATCTTGAATTTTCTAAGCCCACAGCACCAAATGTTGCAGCATGATAGCTTAAACGTGGTTCAGGACACCCAACAAGCCCCCCCACGCGACTGCACTTTGAATTTGAGTCGATGGGGAGTCGGGTGCACAAGGGTTTTGACCCACGCACCGGTCTGTCCGCATAATCTTCTTCCAATTCTGCAAATGGCACAGTTCAGCATCTTCTTCTCCATCCGGTACTGATCGATGGGTTCGCCTCGTCGGTCCTGATGGGAATATTGGGCGGTACACAGGGCCCATCGCGTCTCTGCTCCCGGTCTCCGGATAGTCCTCCTTGGCCCGTCTCCAGGTTTTCTTTCTCCTAGGACGACAAAGGAAGTGCGGCAATACCTACTCATAGACGTTTTTCCACCACTGTTGAGATAGTGGGGCAGCATATGCATTTCATCATCACGAAACATTACATTCTTATTTTGAAAAAAAAACAGTATAACTAAAAGACAGTTTCATGCAAATCACAATATTTTAGAGACTAGATGTGGTATGTTTTATGATTGGAACTGAATTAGTCGGAGACAGTACCCGCTAGGATTCCAGAGGATTCCTCCAGTTGTTGCAGAGTGTGCCTGGGATGGCAGCATTTCAACTGGTTTATGTGGACCCACTTGTCTTCCCCCTCTGCCGAACCGCCTTTGGGGATGCGGATCTTGTAGGCCACAGGGGAGATCTTGTCGATGATCTCAAAGGGTCCTTTCCATGTAGGCAAAAATTTGCGCTGCTTGGCCTGGTTCCTTTGGAAGTTGTATAGATAGACCCGGTCTCCCACCTGATATTCCTTCCTGGAAGTTTTCAGGTCATAATGGGTCTTTATGCTATCAGCTGATCTTTCTAGATTCCGCTGAGCATAAGCAAAAGCATGTTGGAGGTGTTTCCTTAAATTCTCCACATACTCATGAGTAGTGGAGGCATTTATCAGTGTCTGCTCTTGGGTCCTGTAGAGCAAATGCTGAGGAAGCACCATCTTGCGCCCAGTCATCAACTCAAATGGTGACATTTTGGTTGCAGATGAAGGGGTAGATCTGATGGCCATTAGGACCAGAGGTAATCGGATATCCCAACTTGGCCCAGAATCTGCCACAAACTTCTTTAATATGCTCACAATTGTCCGGTTATATCTCTCTACTGCCCCAGAAGAAGCTGGTCTATAAGCAATATGCAGCTTTCTCTTGACCCCCAATATCTCCCACATCTTTGTCATTACTTCACTGGTGAAGTGGCTACCTCTGTCTGACTCAATCCTTTGAGGTAGACCAAAACGGGAAAAGATGTGGTTAATCATCAAGGCAGCTGCAGTTTCTGCCTTGCAATTTGGGGCTGGGAGACATTCCACCCACTTGGTAAACAAGCATGTCACAGTCAACATGTACTTATTCCCCCTAGCCGAGCGAATCACAGGGCCTACAAAGTCGATTTGTAAATCTGACCATGGCAGTGTCATCCCCCTCTTTTGGAGAGGCGCGCGGTGCGTGAGGGATGATGGCTGAAATTGTGCACACACAAGACACCCCTTCAAGTATTGGTCGAGGTCCTGCCCCATGTGTGGCCAGTATGCAACCTCTCTTAAGATTTCCAATGTTGTGTGAAACCCCCTATGACCGGCGGTGGCCGCATCATGGGCGTGACTTAACATCAGGCTTCGGAATGAGGTAGGAACCACCCACTGATCGTGGCCAGCTTTGGATTTCCTTACCAGCAACCCGTCTTGGATTCGGAACATTTTTGGACATTTCATCAACACTCTTAGGTCCTCTTTCCCAATGTAATCGGTATCCGTCAGGGGAAAGTTCTCAGGGTCCTCAAGGTGCTGGTAAAATTTACCAATAATTGGATCCCCCTTCTGAGCGGTAATCAAATCAGCATCAGGGGTCTCCTTACTCCATTGTGCAATTGAAAGGTCGTTGTGAGCATTTGTCTGGGACCTAGTGATAGCAGTGACCTGGATTTCCCCCAACAGGGACTCAATCTCAATTAGATCCCCTTGGATGGCCCCGGTTTTGGCCAGCTGATCAGCTAAGTCATTTCCAGTTTTGTCTGGTCCCTCTACTTTGGAATGACCCTTGATCTTTTTCCAATAGATGGTCATCTCATTCGAGGTGACCAGATCATCAATGTTTTGGATCAACTTCCCATGTTTCAAGGGTTTGTTGTTAGCACATAACATGCCTCTGGGTTTCCAATTAACCAGGTGCTCCACGAACCCGTTCCGTACATAATCCGAATCTGTGATTATGACCAGTTCGTGGAGTTGATGCTGGACAGCAGTGAGGATGGCCTGATGCACAGCCATCAATTCTGCCACCTGACTACTTCGGGGACCAATTTTGTATCCAGCGGAGGGTTCTGGGAACTCCTTCACCCATGCATTCCCTACGCCAGCCACCAGTTCTTTCTCCCCGTTGTTGTCAACATGGTAAGAGCATCCATCCACATAGACAGTGGGCATTCCCTCACACTTGTCCTCTTCAAAGACTTTGTGTGGGGAATTAAGGTATGCCTCCGTGTTGTCTTTGATTTTTAGACTTTCGTCCTCGAGACATGATTGTGATTTTCTCTGGCACAATCATGCAAGTCAGCCAGACCTTGCGCGAGTGGACTCTTCTTGTTTTGGCCATATCTGACCTCCACAGGAAAGCCTTGCATTGACAGAATCCAGGAAGTAATTCGGGAATTACTCACATTTCCGGCCCGGATTCTGTCACTTTGGAGATATTGCAGAGGCTGGCGTGGAGTCTCCACTATGATGTGTTCCCCCTGGATAAACGGGCGGTAATTCTTCAATGCCCACACCGTTGCCAGGAGTGCCTTCTCACAATCGTTGAATTTTTCCTCCACAGAGGATAAAGTTTTGCTCGCATAGGAGATTACTTTATTGACCTTGTCATGCTTTTGGTATAATACTGCCATCAAGCACGTATTAGAGAACCCTGTCTCCAGGAAGAACTCCTTGTTTCTGACAGGGTAAGCTAGGCAAGGCGCTTGTGAGAGGCTTCCTTTGAGTTGTTTTACTGCCTCGGCTTGTTCTGGACCCCATTCCCACTTGACCCCCCCCCTTCAGGAGATGAATCAGGGGTCTGGTGATCTCTGCGTAGCCCTCAATGAACTTTCTGCTGTAATTAGTCAGTCCAAGGAGGCTCCTTAGTTCTCGCAGAGTTGTGGGGTCTTTCAGTTTCTGAAGTGCTTCCACTTTCTTTTCCTGGGGACAGAGACCCTGAGGAGTAATCTCATGCCCCAAGAAATTAACACGGGTTCTACACCACTGTGCTTTCTGAAAGGAAAGTTTTGCTCCGGCGGCCCTCAACTGTGTCAGAACATAACGGATCTCTGCTATGTGTTCCTCCACAGATGAACTTTTGATGAGGACATCATCTACATAAGCCAGGTTACCCCTCGCACCCAGGTCGGGCATGGCCTTATGTAGGAAAATGTTGAATTCATTGCCGGAGTTAAGGTATCCGAAGGGAGTCCGGGTCCATGTGTATTGCTGGCCCCCAAAGGTAAAAGCCAGCTTGTATTGGTCCTCCCTACTGACAGGCACAGTCCAGTATCCATTGGTCAGGTCTATTGCAGTGAATACCTGTGACCCCTGGATCTGGGCCAGCCCTTGGTCAATGTAGGGCAGAGGCCATCGGGAAGTATGGACCCGTTTGTTGAGCTCCCTGAGGTCGGCGCAGAGTCTCCACTGGCCGTTTGGCTTCAATATTCCCAGCACCGGATTATTGAAGGTGCTGTGGACTGGACGGATTATTCCCCTGGACTCAAGGTTCTTAATTATTTCAGTAAGGGACTCCAATGATGCGAGAGGCAAGCGATATTGCTTCACAAACACAGGAGTCATGCCAGGGTCCGTGGGGATTGTTGTGGTGTGGATGTCGGTGCGACCACAGTCATATGAGTCTACCGCAAAGAGATCTTGGAAATCCAAGAAAACTTGTTTCAACTTTTGCTTTTGTTCCAGAGTCACACAGGCATCAGCTAGGTTGACTCTCTCTTCCACCATCTGCCTGAAGCCTGGAAAGACTTCTGGTTTGGCTATCTCCGCGGCCTCCTCCAGCTGGGTGGAGAAGTCCCTGGTCAGAGTGCTGATTTGGACCGGAGGCTTCAGGTGGGAAAGGCAGCCCTCATGGACCTGGAAAATCACCTCATCCCTCCTGAAGTCACAAGTCACATCTTCCTTACCATAAGGGCAAGAAGTGTACACCAGGAAGTTCCCCCCCGTGCCGGGTAAAAATCCTGTCTGGTGTTGTATTGTCCTCACTGTCACTGTCAAAACAGTCCTTGGGGATTGGTCCTAACAGTTCATTTAATAAGTCGATGGAAAAATGTCGGTCATCAACCGCCATTCCAATAATGGTGCCTGCGGCTAGAGTAATACTCTTTAAGTCGCTGTTATCCACCTCTATAGGAATGGTGTCATGTTCTATGTTGACTAATGGAGTTGGGTTTACCCCCAACCCTTGCTGTTGGATAGAAGCATTTAGATGTATGTAAGCATCAGGGTTTTTCAACTCTTGTCCCCTTTTGACTTTCACTTCCAGGGAGAATTGTCGGGTCCTTTCTGGGATGGTGACTTCCTCCTTAACCTCAATTTCAACTGCATAAGGTAGCAATTGAGCTGACCTAAATGCTTTTTCTGGATCATCAAAGCTCATGGGATTATCCGCTAATCGGGACCAAGCTTTGAAGTTTATTAGGTCCAAACTAATGGCAAAGCGATTGAGAATGTCACTGCCTAAGTAAAAGGCGGCAGGGACGTCTCGCACGACCCAACAATTGTGGACTATGCTCTTGTTGCCAATGGAGATTTTGAGCATACACCTGCTTGGCAGGAGATGTTTGGAATCAGGTGCTTCCAGGTCCATTTCCCATTTGTCTATCAGTTTGAAGGTGGGAATGGCTGGATCTTTTGGGAGTTGGCGAAACATGGCTTCGCTGATGAAGCTCTTACCGTTGCTCACACACACTCGAGCGAGAACAGAGTCCTTCCCATCATTTAACTGAACAGGGATGAACAACTGCTCTCCAATTTGCTGAATATCAGCCAGGCTCTGAGCTGATTTCACATCTTTCTGGACTATAGGAGTGGGAGTTTCTGATTGTGGATTAGTATAGAATTTCAGAGTGTTTCCTTCCAGCGTGGAATACCACCTTAAACTGGAAGGAAGGTTGATTTTCAGAAATAGAGAGGACCCCCCATCACCAGTCTGTTGTCCTACTGCTATTACTGTCACGTCTGGAATCTGGTTGTTCTGGAAGTGAAATTCTACTTGGTCAGATTTTTGTTCAACCATGTGGCAGGTGCCGTTTAAACTAACATGGTTAACACTCTGTTTTAATTTTATTGGTCGGCTAGTCTGGGTCCAGAGGACCTTGTTTACGCAATCTATTAGGGGTGACAACCTTCTCAGGAGGTCATTCCCTAGTAAACAAGGGGTGCCCTCTGGGGTCACAACTATGACCGGGTGTTTCAACTTATGTCGCCCAATTTTAATGTCCAAGTCTGCCGTCCCCTCAACGGGAATTTCCTTCCCGTCAAAGTTCTGGAGTTGTCCAGGAAGAGAGGTGAGAGGAATTTGGTAATTCTCTCCCCTTCCTGCATTCAGTTCGTCAAAGGCCCTTCTGGACAGAAGGGTAGCTTGAGATCCAGTGTCCACCAGTGCCGAGATTGTACCCTGTCCCTGTACTTGTACCGGGGCATAATATCTTTCCTCCTTCTCCTCAAGGGGGCACAGATAATGTACATGTTTGGACAACTGGTGGGCTAATTTTCTGGTTCTGGACATCGCGAGAGAAGAATTTTGGGCAGAATTCTGTGGAGAGCCTTGGGAATCTGAAAGAAAAATTTGGCAACTGGAGATCAGAGCCATTGTGGGTTCCCCTGGTTCCGGTTCTGGGCCACCCCCCCCTTTTTGGAGGCAGTCCCCAGGGTGGGTTTGAACCAGGGGATTTTCTTGCTGTTGGTTCTGGGATGAGATGGTGGGCGGCGGTAGCTTGGTCTCCACATCTCCCCAGTCTGGATTTGCATCCCTAGGGACCCATTTTTCTTTGGGAGGAGTTCCCCCCTCTCTGAAGGAGAAGATCCTTTTCCCAGGATCCTCTGAGGATCCCTCTCCCTCAAATTGGAGGATCTGTACCTCCTCCTCAAACTGAGTCTGTTTGGGTCTTTTGTTTCTCCTACCCCCCTCTGCTCCTTAGGAGGCAGACTTTCAGGGGCAAGAGATTTTGTTTCCGGTTCCTGGGTTTCCAGGGGCTGTTTACAAGTGAGGAAGGAAGCTTCCTCCAAGGCTTTACACCCCCCTTCCCTTTGTGCCTCCTCCCTGGGAACCGGTGATGTAATGGGGTTCTGCCCAAGTCATTGTTCTGGAGCACCAGGTCCAGAGTTGGGTGCGTTCTGCGCCGGAACGCCCATCTGAGGGTTCTGCTGAGCCCTCAGTATGTGACCCAGATCCCGCGCCATGTTTTGAACCTGGCGCTCTAACTGGGAAACCCGCTCAGGCTGATACGGGGCCCTGTTTTCTCCCCTGGGCTGATCCCGGGAAAGGTAGCTGTCCCTCCTCTGGTAATACCCCGGGTTGGGAAGATTTGGGTACCCCTCCACCCTTGGCCTCCCCTCTCCCGGATTCAGTGGTCTGGGCTCAGGGAATTGGGGAAAGAAGGATGGATGGTTTTGGGGCTGAAAGTCGGGTGGATATCTGGGGAAAAAGTTCTGCCCAGGGTTTGGTAAATTTCTGCCTTCCTGTGGGAAGTTTGGAGGGAAGTTCCCTGGGTTAGGTGCTTGGCTGGATCCCCCCCCCTTGGGCTGGAGGAGTCCACACATAACCCAGGATGGGTCGATTTCCCTTGTAACGGGGACTTACATAATCAGGAGAGCGAGGGACACCATTTGTGGGGCTGCCTCCTTGGCTCCCTGTCTGTGACTGACCCGAGGACCTCCTGGGCCTAGCATTATTAGGTGCAGGTAGGTTTTTAGGCCCCCCCATCTCCAAATCCAAAACGGGGGTGACCTTTTGTCATGAAAGGAGGTTCATGGAAGATGTGGTCCCGGTGGAAACTCCGCTAGTCCTGTTTTTACCTCTCTGCAACTATGAATCTCTTCCCCTTTAAATGCAGGGAAGCCACGCCCCCTCAGTGCGTTGCAACTGTGTTGCAGTTTCCTCGCTCTCTGGATCTCTCGTAGTTCCAGCTTTCCTTCGTTTCTTCCTGAAAGCCCTCCGTAGCGTTCCTTCCAGAGCTATTCCTTCTGCCTATCTGTCTACTGTTGTTTCCCTTTTCCACACGCAGCATTTCTAGGGTTTCGGTCTTTGTTTACTTTCACTTTCAGTCGCGGAGCTCGCCGCCTTTTTTACTCTGCTTCATTCTTTCCCTTTGTTTTCCTTACTTCCCTTACAGGTGTTCCCAGGTGTTCTGATCACTTAGCTCCCGTTTCGGTGTCTTCATTCTGCGGGTAAGAAGTTTCCTATTACAGGGGTTTCTCTTTTTACACGTTGGTTCGGTGACCGTCAGCGCTAATTCCATTCTCTCTGTCTTTTCCCAACTTAACCTCCTTCTATTTTTTCCTGATATTTCCCTGGTTTCCTTCTCCTTCTATTTTTTTCCACGAAGTTTCCTCTTCCTGTTTCTGGTACTCTTTCGCCCACCATTTTTTCTTCAGAACTACAATTCCCAGTTTGCAGTGTCCATTCTTCGTCCGCTGGATCTCCATCATTCTTTTGGATCTGGATTGCAGAAAGAACAGTTACTTTCAACGTACCTGATTTATCCGAATCATCCTACGGGATCGGACAAGCCATATCCTTCACACCTTCTTGCCATTCCATCTATAGGGGTTTTTTGTGCCACAGGCTTTTTCCCCTCCGCGGTCTGCACAGGGGGATTGTCATTTCTGTCTGTGACTGTTACTCAGCACGACAATTGTGGCGAGCTCCCGGAACAGACCTTACCTCTTCACAAAAAAAGGAACGCCTGATCTCTCGGCGACGACTCTTTCCGGATCCGACCTCTCCTCCGGCGAATCGGACCTCGATGCACAGGTGAGCCCCACTTTTGATGACACCTTTACCTCTGCCACCTTGGCAGCAGCAGGGGTGCTGTTGGCTTTGGGGTTTTTCTGGGCATTACTTTTGCTATCTACCGGTTTCTGCACCTCATAGATCCGGGTAGCCTGTTCAATGACCCAGTCTAAAGATCTTTTCTCGTGAAAATCCCTCACGAGCTGGGTCATTATGTATTTGGGCAAGGCATGAAAAAATGTATTGATGAATTCTCTACTGTCTGTGTGCACCCTTCTGGTGGTCTGCGCAAAAGCACGTTTCAGTTCTTGCACAAATTCTTGTGGGGCCTGATCCTCCCCACATTGCAAATTGTAGGCTGCCTTGCGAGCCTCTTGAGGATTTCTGTGAACAGAAAAGTGTTTCAAGATGGCCGCCTTATAGGTGGACCATCTTAAATGATTTTGGTCCTCCAGCCCCGCAAAGAAACTGGAGTATTCCGGGGAGAAGGTCCACTTTACATATTGAATACAGCTTTGGCTGTCCTTCAAATGGAAAGTCTCCATCATTTGCTCAAACAACTCTAAGTGCTCCCAAACAGAATACTTAGCGTTCTTATGGTAAGGCGTGATGACGCTCCTGATCGCCTTAATCTGCTTTAAGGGGTCCTTAAGCAAGGCCCTTTTTGCCTTATTGGCCTTTTTGGTTCGGGTAACGCTTGTCCATTCATCCTCTGACTCAGAGGCACTGCTCCCAGAGGTTCCTGTCTGTTCTTCCAGGTTTTCCCGGATTCTGCGAGCCTGGGAATGGCTGGCAGAATGTGGGGACCTGGTCTCCTGTGTCCTGCGCAGTTCAGAGGAGTCTTCAGATTCCTCCTTGCTGCCAGGATTTGATGGGTACCCCCTCCACTGACCTAACTGGGCAGAGGTTTTCAGGATGCCCTTAATGGGCCTACTCTCCTGGGGTTCCCCATTGAACTGTACTGTACTTGGGTGCCCATACCCGGATGCCCACCCCTCCATTCCTGAGTGGTACTGGCCTATGAGCCCCATACTCTTAGCTGGATAGTAATCTGCCATCCCTGTGGCCCTGTGCTCATGTGCACCAGGGAACATGGGGGTGGCAGAGTCCAGGGACTGAGAGGTATGAGGGCCTCTGGTACTAGGGCTCTTGAGGTTATGCTCCGGAGTTTCCCTTTCCCAGCGAACCTCATCTCTATCCGCCCCTGCTCCCTGTTGCAATGCAAGAGCCTGCATTTGTGCCTTCAGTTCCTCAGTTAAGGCCTTACTGGACTCTATCAGTCTCTCCTGCATCGCTACCTGTTGTTGGAGCCTATCATTGTGTTGACAGAGGGCCTCATTTTCCCTCTGTGCTTCCTGGTTGGTCCTGGAGAACTGGGCCAGTCTTTGCTGCAGGAGGTTTACCTCCTGAGTCCCATCCCTACCGGCCTGCTCCTTTCTTGCCAGAGCATCTTCCACCCTTCTGGTGTGCTCTACCAAGTCCTGGTTTTCTTTTTGGAGGTCACCCAGCCCCTGGAGGGCCAGGTGATTTTCTTCAATTTCCTTTTTTAAGTGGCAGACTTTCTGGCCTAAAGTGTCTCTTTCCTGACTGAGAGCCTGCATCTGTGCTGCCAGGTCGTCCCTTTGCCTTTGGAAGGCACCAGCTTTCTGGCGCTCCTGATCAAACTCTGCCTGGGTGTCCAGGTCTTTCAGAATTAGTCTGTTGCTCTCTGCCTTCACTCTATCTAGGTGGCCTTGCAGGTTGACTACCTGCTCAGCACATACCCTGTTGAAGTCCAGTTGTTGCTCCAGCTTTTACTGGCTTTGCAGTAGGGAGTCCAAACCTTCTTGGTGTTCCTTCTGCAAGGCCAGAAATCTGGTATCCTGTTCTGACTTTTCCTTTTGCAGCACATCCATATCCTCCTTTATTTTAGTGATGTACTGCCTGGTCTCATTTTCTGACTCCTGGCTCCTGTGCAGCCTTTGCTCAGAAGAGTCCAGATCAGATTGGGCCTTCTCTAACGCCATCTGTTGTCTTTTTGCCAGATCATGGCCTTCAGCACATTTATTCTGTATGGCTCCCATATATAAATATAAATATGCCGCTATCCTAACAATCTTGTCGTGTTCATCTTTGGCCTTAGGAGCCATATATAGTTCACTCAGGGCCACATGTAATGGACCCTGATCTCTCCATAAGTCTGACCCTGTTTCAGTGACCTGCCGCGTGATGACCTGCAACCAGGCATCCTGGCCCTGCTCAGCCCATTCACCTCTCACAAATAGTTTATGTAAGAAGTGCTCTCTGGCTATTTTCATATCTACCAAGGTCGTCATTCTAGAGATTGGTCTCTGTCCTGACTTACAGAAGTTTGTATTTTATTTTTGCAGAACAGAACTTTTCTTGGAGTGTCCCTTTTGAGGAAAGCTTCACAGCGTAATGCAGCGTGGTGATCCGACTGGATATGTGTATCTGGTCAGCTGGCACGCTGTATTAAGCTGCACAAGTGGTATTCTAACCCAAACGTCCGTCCCGAGCCCCCAATTTGTAAGAGGATTCAATTCAACACTACAGCTAAGTCAACGCCTAGTCTATAATACTGAATGAAAACCCTTATTGATATATCTTTATGTCCAGTTCATGCGTTCTGGATGACTACCCCTATATAACACCCCTCTGTTGGAATCCCCCTGACCCCACTGAGCCAAGAAGTAGTTCTGTTTTGCAAGTTAAAAGGTTTATTTGAGACTTTAAACAATATAGATATATATATATCACACTTTATAATAAATTAATAATTGAATATCACACTTAATCTGATATGATAAAGATTAACAACGGAGAATCTGGCACTAGCACACTTCTTTATAATCACTAAGGAGTTGACATGAAATGGATAAGGTAGCACACTGGTAAATAGTGACAGAAGAATAATGTGGTAGAGAATGCTTTATAGATTTCAGATGGATGCAATGTTGAATGAAATGCAGTACAGAAAATAACTTGATAGGATTTCAGCAAAAGACAATGTAATCACTTTCTTGGACAATTCACCCCCCCCCCCTTTTATGCAATGCAAGGAAATGGAAGGAAAAGCACACAGTTCTCAGAAATGCAATCAAATGTGATTCAGTTCACCCCAGCAACTTAGACTACAGAAGTTGAAAACACAGGCAAAGGTGCTTTGATATGTGCTGAAAAATATGCTAAATTGCTTTTAATTCCCTGTAGAGGTTCAGGGTGAGTGGTATCTAGTTAATATTAGTCCAGGCTCACTCTTGCAATGATTCAGGAATGATTAGCAGGTTAAACGAATTTCTGGCAAATGGAAGCAAGAAGCTTCTGTTTTCACACGTGGAGAAATTTGCAAATCGCGGCAAAATTCGCGAGTGCGTTTTTCACGATTACGGCAGAACTATAGGGGGTAGGAATGCGGTTCTAAGTTCGTAGGAAAGCCACGATTCTCAGCTTTCAGGGGAAAGTTACTGCAAGTCTCTAGCACAAACGGTCGCGGAGATATGAGCGATTGAATAAAGGTCGTTTTTCAGATTGAAATTTTAAAGTTCAAAAAGACAAGTGCAGCTTGCAACTAGCAAATCACAAGTGACAGCTTTACAAATGACAGGTGACAGGAGACAGTTCTACTTAGATTAAAATAGATTGAATTATATTATTTTAACTAAGAGATTGGTTCTGCACAGTTTTGCTATGTACTCACAATATATTTAGAAATATGCCTTGCCACGGATCTGGTCAGGTTTAGGACTGGACTCTGGTCTCTGCACTTCACAGTGATCTGGGTCAGCTCTCTCTGGTTCTGCTAACAGTGGTCTGGTCTGGGTCTCTAGTTCTGGATAGATTGAAGTCTCTAGGTTGGCTCTCTGAAGGTTGATGGAGGTAAAGTATGGATTTTCCCGGCAGAGCTTCCAGCTGCAAATGGATTTGAAAGGGTCCTATCTGTCCTGACTGTCTGCTTTTATGTGTTTTGAGAGTGGGTGTGTATGCAGCATCACTAGACCCTACCCCTCTCCACTTGCCATTGGTCCAGCTTTCATTTCTCCCCTGATTGGGGGAGCTAAGTTGTGTCAGAGTGATGTCAGCCATTTATGATCTCTTGAAAAAACTCCCCTGTCATCTGTGCACCCAAATCTATATATGATAAAAATACCTATTTCACAGTTACACAGTTGTTTGAAATTACATACCCATGTCACATATCACATGAGGTATACTCTGTCCCAAATCTGCTGTTTCTAGGAGCTTGCATTCAGAAATGGCACATATTTCACTTTTTAACTGATTTTGCCATTTCTGACATTGACCCCACTTTACATACATGTGCGCAGGGAGTAGGGACATTAAATGATGAAGTTTCAGATTTTTAACATGCATACATTTAGAGTAATATCCACTTTTCCGCTAAAACCCCCCTGAACATACCACCGGTTCTAAAAACCTCTTAAACTGTGGGCAGAAAAATCACAAGAATTATGGTATCATTTATAAAATTTTCACATGTCCGCTCTATGAATGATCCATCTTTTTAAAGTTATGTTCTGGCTCCAAAGGGGTGTGGTTTACCCTCAGCACAAGGTTGAATTTCTGGTTTTTCCAGTTCTGCCAAGCCAGCTTGCTCTCACAGGCAGTGCTCCTCCCCTTTCCTTCAGGAGGAAGCCACTTTTTACGACCATTTACGACTCCTGCCATAAACCATCTGCCTGGGTGAAGGGGGTTACATTGTTCAGAGCTCCTGTATTCTGTAGGGGGCTCCCCTTAATTCAATTATCAGAGAGATGGTATATCCTTAGTGTGGCCAGCAAAAGGCAGATAGGCCTGGGAACACAGTTGTGACTCAAGTTTCACTCCTGATGGGGGTAGCTGTCAAGCAAAATCAAGTTCCTTAAGCCAGACTTTCAGCTAACTGTCATGTTTTTTTTGTTGCTTTTTAAATTAACTTGCAATTTTACACATGCAGCTAGAATGCTGATTCTAAGTGCAAAACTATGACATTTCAACAGTTACAAAGGCATGTGACACCAAACATAGGTCACTCATTTAATCTAAACATTTTCGATTTTAGTGTCTTTAAATCCAGTGCAACTTAAACTGCTGACTCCATAGCAGTTTTGTTATAAGCATTGTTTTGGGCTCTTCATTTCCCAGATTTTGTAGGCACACAACACTCCATTCTACCAAATGTCTGCTGGTGTCCAGTGAGTTTTTAGATGTGTTGCAATGTTTAAAATAGACATTTTGAGCCTGCCTTCAGAGAAACACAGGGTGGTTTTAAAGCGCTTTGAAGCTAACCGGCGCTACTGTTTTTCCTTTGGCAACCCATTTCCCTCATGGCAACCCGGCCTATCATTCTCGCACTGGTGGGTGGCAAGTGAGGCAACCATTTTGGTGTGCGCACAAACTGCGCAGCTTTCCTGGATTTCGGCGCACAGGTGGGTTTTCCGCCATCTTGAATTTTCTAAGCCCACAGCACCAAATGTTGCAGCATGATAGCTTAAACGTGGGTCAGGACACCCAACATTTGGAACCAGCGGCAGGCCAGTTTGTCAGAGGGTGAGCCTGAGGTTTGCCACTTCCGTTCCGCTGCTCTACACTTTTGTTTCAGGACTGCAAGTTCGGAGTGATACCAGGTGTTATGCTTAAAGGAAGATTTCAGGCGGATCCTCATGACTGGGGCAAGGGTTCAAAGGTATTGGTGATTGCTGAGTGCAGATTGCTGAGAACAGAGTCTGTGGTGAAATCTGAGATAGGGGGAAAGGAGGGTGAAGGTAGAAGCAAAGGCAACGTCTGACATCGTTTCATCGGGCAAATGTTTGAGAACAAGGTTGGCAGGGCTTTTGTGGGTGCGGTAGGAGGGCCCAAAGGGACCCAGGTGGGAGGAAAGGAAAGGAGAGCATGGTCTGACCAGGAGAGAGGGGGGGCAGGGGGAGAGTGAGCGAGAGGTCACAGTGGATGATGGCATCCATGGTGTGTTCAGGCGAGTGGGTTGGACCGGAGTGGAGGATGGAGAGGGAGAGAGAGGCGCCGATGACAATGAAAAGAGTGGATGCTGAGGCAGAGGCGTCCGATTGGATGTAGAAGTCATCCAAGAGGGGGAGGTTAGAAGTGGATGAAAGTAAGGAGAAGCAGAAATCCGCCCATTCAGAGAGGAAAAGGGTGGTAGCGCCTGGAGGCAGGTAGACGGTAGCAACGGTGAGAGTGGTGGAGGGAGAGATGTGCAACTTGCAGACCAGGCTCTCGAAGGAAGTATAGAGTTTGGTAAGTAAGATGGAAGAAGGCACCCACTCTGGCTAGATTAAGGTGACCCCACCGTCAGCATCCGCCCAAGACAGCTAACACCAGTTTACTGCCCTACTTGCACTTTGACCTACTCTGCATCCCTTATTAACTATCCTGTAAATCACTGCCTTATCGATATTCGCTTGAATGTATATTTTGTAAATTTTGTAAATCTTCCTGTAATACTCCTGTAATACTTTGTCACATTGCCTTGTCATGCTTTCATCTTGTTGTAACTAAGTTAAGCGCCCGGTTGCCCCTGGGCCTGGTGCGCTATAGAAATAAATAAAATACTAAATACTAAATGGTGAGGTCGAGGCTTGGAAATGATCTTGAAGCCGACAGGGAGGAGGGAGTCAAAAGCAGTGACAGAGCTGGCATTCAAGCAAGTCTCTGTGAGAGCGATAAAGTCGAGGTCAGTGTCTTCAAGAAGGAGGCAGATGTCAGAAGAGTGTTTGTTGGCAGAACGGGCATTAAAAGTTGCCAGGTGGAGGCGATCTCTGCCTTCGAAAGTTTTCTGAAGCGGAGTACAGGGGCGTGGTACTCCGGTCAAAGGGAGAGGGACAGTGAGAGTGGTGAGGGCAGAGGCAGCAGACAGAAGGAAGTTAATGAGGGAAGGCAGTTCCCTGTCAAAGAGAAGGTTGGCCTGAGGACCCTGAACCAGGATAGTGCCAGTGTGGTTGACATTAATGATGCAGCGTGAGGATGTGAAGCCAGCCCAGAGGACTTACCATGTGGTCCCACCGATAATTGGAGAGGAAGTGGAAGGGGAGAGAGTAGAGATGAGATGAGGAGTCCAAAGATTTGGAGAGGGGACAGAGAAGAGGATATCCATGAAGACCTCTCTGGATGTGGCGCTGACATTGGTGTTTGCGATGGGAAGGCCAGGGTTCGTTCGCAGGATGTCTTTTTTGTGCTTTTTCGTTCCGGACTTAGTGAGAGAGGGGGATAGGAGACAGAGTAACAGAGAAGATAGGGGAGATGGTGAGTGCCATTTGGGTGACAGAGGGAAGTTGAAGGAGAGGGGTGACGGCACTGTATAGTTCTGACCTAGTCTCAGAGATGGCCTAGAAGTAGCAAAGAGAGAACGCAAATGCAGTCAAATCAGGGTGCAAGATGTAAGTACACACAGATAAATGAAAACGATTTTATACAGAGGACACACCAGAGAGGGAAGAGGAAGGTGAAGAGGATAGGCAAAGTGAGATATGCAAAGATATAGAGCAGGCTGCTAGTGGAGAGGCACAAAAATAGTTCAAACATCACTCATTGGAGGCTCCAAAGTTTGTATGCAGCAGGCTGAAGCATAGTTTGTGGGTTGGGAGAGCGTGTGGGAGAGCGTGTGAGGGCAGACAGGGCCATAGATGTGGGCCTTCGGTGAAGGGGCTGACTTTTGCCTGCTGGTGCCCCTGATTGGCTTAAGTGAGATTGAATGCAGCCAATTGAAGAGGAGGCAGGCTGCAAGCAGTGGATGGCTCCTCTGCCCCAGGCAGGGGCGGCCATCTTGTAGAGTGCACACCAGCACACAAGATAATGTAAGCAGGAGGATTGTGCCCTCTCGGCACAGTTCAATAACAGATGACCCAGGAAAAGAAATGCTTTTCTGCAGATTGAAATGCGCTGCAAATTAGCTATTTTGTAACATGTCGCATGCTATGAGGCAACTTTTGCTGATTAATATGGATCGATTAGAATAAAGTGTAGAAAAGTCCACTGCTCGCCTTTGGTGGGCGATGTGATCCAAGGTGCGAGTCAGGGGCAGGGCGGGTTGGATTCTGGTGTTGGGGCGTAAGTGGTGGTCATGAAGTTGTTGCAGAATCAGAGGTACATGGTTCATGTGTTTTCCCTAGGGCCTGAAGGCCGCCTAGGGGATTGGATGATTATGTTTGTGAGTGATAGCTGAGCTGTTTAGCTGTTTTGCATCCCTTTTTTGTTGTTGCATTTGTTACATTAAATGTTGGGTTTGTAGCTCTTACGTTTTTGCAGCTCTTTCCCTTCTTTTAGTTTCCTTTGGTTATATTCTCTGTTCATTTTCTTTTTTTTTCATTACCTTTCCATTCTTGCTGTTCGATTGTGGGTGTTAGGATAAGGGGGGAGGTATGTTGTAGCTTAGGGTATGTGCGTGTGTGTTGTGTGCGCGTAGCTACCATGTCAAGCGTTCCATAGAATGTAATGTGTAAGCGTTCTGAAAATGTACAGTTGCTGCATATTAAACCGCGGGGTGCCCGATGTAATTTACCTGTGTGAGTGCTTCCTTCTCCGTGGGGAATACTAAACATTTCTACTGCTGACCAATAATGCTGAACACCGTGAACCTGTGAACAGTTGACCACCAGAATCAAGTCTCTTGAGTTCTATAGCGACAGACATCTCTCCTTCAAGAAGCAAATAGCAAGGAAGACACTAACGGGCTGGTACCAACTTTCCCTTCTATGGAAAATCAAGTCCTTCATACCAGAAACAATTTCAGATCTGTTGACCAAGCCTTCCTCCATTCCCATTTGGATACTGGCAACACCCTTCTGAAAAGCCTTACAGCGACCACCCTGGCACCCCAGAGATGTGTCCTATGTGCTGCAGCATGACAAAGATACATTTGGCCACCTCACCCCCAACCATGATTGAACTGCACTGGCTACATCTGCATGCACAAATCACCTACAAATCCTACTGCATCATCTCCAAGACAGTTGCCTCAAGTCTCAAAACTACCTCGCTGAGAAGCTCAGCATCTTCAGAGGCATATGATCCACTAGAAGTAAAGTCATGTACAGACTTCGACTCTGTCAGTGCAGGAAGGAAATAACCAGAATACAGACTTTCTCTGTCTATGTCCCCCTACTGTGGAACTTCCTCGTCATCAACACGAGACTCGCTCCTTCTCTTCTCCATTTCAGGAAGGAGCCCAAGACCCTCCTCTTCAAGGAATGACTCCTCCATAACACCTGGGTCAACACACCCTCCACCTAACCTGCAACTCGGCTATCAGTTTTTTCTCGCCTGGTTGCTTGTAGATCACTTGGTGATCAAATTGCCCACCCTCCCCCCTCTCAAGTTTTCAACTTCCTGCTCCCTTGACCCTCTGCTTCCCTCACTGGGTAATCCAGCAAGCCAAGTTGAAATGACTCGAAAAGTTTTCAATATCATGTATTTATTGTTTGCTTATTAGGCGCTTATACAATAAGAAAATACTGTTTCAAAGCGGCCACAAGGCAGGGAGGGAAATACATTACACTATACATGCCAACCCACCGATTTAGGCGAGAGACTCCCATTTTTTGGTGAAAAATATTGCTATTTTTTTTACAGTCTCCCACCTAAAATAACTGTAGCCCCAATGCATTCCTATAGGAAATGTATGTCTTCTGATTTCCCTGTCGAAATCTCCCTCCCAGGTGCGTCCGAATGTTGGCATGTGTACAACACAAAATGTAAGAACAGAGGGAGGGTGGGCGAACCTGCTATTCCTTGTGCGTATTAAGAACGTGCAAGTGCAGAAAGGGAGAGGTGGAAAGTGCTGGGGGGTACGAGCTGGGGGAGATTAACCAATTAACTAATTAACCTTGAATGGAAATATTTACATTGCTCTTAAAACAAATTTAAAAAACGACACGACTGTTTTTATAGCAAAATTAGTTATTAAATTAAATTAATGGGTATTTTCCTTTAACATTAAGTAAAAATACAAAATAGATTTGTTTGAGAGCAATTAATATCACAGTTTCAGTGGGGAAAACGACAGTGGTTTCCAGTGGTTAATACAAACTCGTGGTAGTAGACACCAATTTTGCAAGGAAAAAAGCACAACGTATGGTAAGCAACAGCTGGGCTTCGCTGACCTATGGACCATTGGACCCTATCCATGGGAAAACAACAAAGATCTCTAGACTCGAGATCTTTAATCCCCATTCAAAGGGAGGCAGGAATTGGGTCTCCTAGGCAACCGCCCGCTTCCTGAACTCTGATTGGGCAAACCGGTGACTGCCCACATTTTCAAACTCGGGTGATACCGTGGCTTATTTATAGGTAGCCTAGAAAAGGTACGAGAGTGGCACGCCTCTCATTGAAGAGCGTTATCTATAAATTCACTTCTGCTCTAGTTCAAGTTTCTGCAAAGTATATTAATGATCATTTCCATGTAGAGTCGCTGCCGGGATCTAACCGACAAAGAACTTCTCTCCAATAGGGTAGCTTGTAAACCTTGTGCAAAACATAGAAGACGGACAAGGACGTCCCCTTCTTTCGAAAGCTCGGCTGCCCTCACTATTAATGTGACGAAAGTGTTGAAACAAGAGCGGCTCCCGTTCAGTAATACTAGTGTGCTAGGCGACTACATGTGGACATAAAAGCGGCATACAAAGACGAGTAAAACAAATTTACCGCGAGCCCAACGTATATCGAGCGATATTATTTGTAGAACTAAACATTGACCCATCTTTTATAAAGCAAGCAAAAGATTAGAGAAAATGAAAAATATAGAAGGACGAATTCTAAGTTAGAAAATAGAACTTATTAATGAGAGTTTAATAAAAATTGAAAGATTAAATCTCATTTTATCCTTTTTGGATATGCCTTATATGGAAGCGAGTACCTTGCTAGAATGGTCGCCTCGATGACTTAGGGTGTTAGTCTGTTTTCGACGTCTCTCCCCCGCGTGCCAGTTAGTCTTTCCTCTCTCTCTATGGCAGTTGTCCGAGCTGCCAGTGTGCAGTTTCGCATTCCTACCCAGGGCAACTCCCTCGGGGTTTAGTGATGTCGGCCGGGGGCACAATGGAGGAACAGACAGAGGTGTTGGGGGCAAAGCCCCCACGACAGAAGGAGAACAAAAGGGGCAGGAAGTCAATGAGTGGCAGCAGTCTGCAAGCCATGAGCACCCCTGAGACCCCCAATCGCAGGTGAGCGGGGCGTGGGGGTAGAGTACTGCAAGACCCATGAGCATCCTTCAGTGCCCACTCGGTGCGTCATCTGAGGGGAAACCGAAGGCGCGAAGTCAATAATTCGATGAGTGTGAGGTGCCCATCCCATCTCCAAGTCATTACACATGGTCACAGATTATAACAGTGTCCCCTCCAAACTATTACTAAGCATAGGTCAAGACATGGAGACACATAGCCCGAGAACCATGCAACTCCCCCTGTGCCCCCCAATAGCAGTTACAGAACTCGTAGTTTTCCATTTCACGTATCAAATTCAGATCTATAAGTACCAGAATTCAAAGAAAAAACACAACTGACGCATGGCATGGGGACATTTGAGAGCTCTGCTTAGTTGTGTATATGGGCGCCACATAGCCCTGGACTTAACTGGCAGCCTTGAAACAATTCACCGCCTGTGGACACATATGTTTCCAGTGCTGTAACTGGGCATGAATCATTTCAGCTGCTGGAAGGCAACATGGTCTGTCCTTTGGCATGCGACCATGGACACCGTAGCAGACCTGCAGTTCAGTTGTCCATGTGAAAAAACACTACATATTTCCCTCCTTTATAGAACACAACCAAACACTTTGGCAGAGCACATCAAGATCCTAGTATGTTGGGAAACTGCAAGACTCTTCCTGCAGATGGGTAAGTGCACGTAGCCAAAGGCAGAAAGCGTGTTCACCAGTGACTGATCATTGCAGTTATATTCCAGGACACATGCTACAGAATCCTGCTGTACGAACCAAACCGAGACAAGTACATGTTGGTGAAGGCACAAGGCCATGCATCACTCATTGGCAGCCATCCATCCGTCCTCTACTCCGCGCCACCCCATGATTAGATGGACTGGGCACATAGTCTGTGAATTATAGTTTGTCCCAGTCACCAGGCAAGTGAAAGACTTTGGGAGGTGGGGCACTGAGGTATGTTGCAAAATCTATGAACCATTGGCATCTGTGAGACAACTTTCTGGGTGTCTACATAGGGCATGTGGTTGCATTCGGCTAGTCTTGTTACCCTTGAGAACTCGAACACCAGTTGGGGTCAGGGCACCCAGGTTCTGACTGCCATAGCCGTATCTTGAATACCTTACCTGTAAGAGATAGTGGAAATCTGAAGAGGGCATTTGCAAGCTATGGTAGCCCAAAGGTGAATTTAATAAACAATCGAGGAATCTCCCTGCTCTCTGGCCCCATCCTACCTGGCCTTTCACTCCACTGTGCCCATCTCCACTGAGTGCCCACCGCCGGGATATTAAAAAAAAATACTACTAATCCTTTCTTCGAATCTGCCCTCCAACTACAACTATTCTCCCTGGAAGGTGACTCTAGCATTACTCAAGCACATTGTCATCCCCCTGTCATCCCCCTGGATCAGTGATTGAACTCTATGCAATCATCAGATTATCTGTGCATATTTACATAATTTACATTTTTATTTTATTTTAATTTTATTGAGCATTTGTTAGGCGCCTATACAATCAATGGTATTTCCAGGCACCACAAGGCAAAAGTGGGGGGGGAGCAAGAGGGGGGAAATAAACAATAGTAAAAGCAACAAATAATCAAACAATCGTGGTCCTACTAGGCCTTGCGACATTCAGACATGCAAGTGCAGTGACAAGCGATAAACAGGGAGATGGAATGGGGGGTATGGGAAAGTGCTGACTGAACCCAGGAGGGGAAGTGCCAATGGTGCCAAGGGAGTGTGCCTCTGGCTAAGTGCGAGGGTGACGGTGTCCCAAGGGGGGAGTGTAGTCGCCCAGAGGGAAGTGCTGACGGGAGTGGGTGCTGGTGTCCACTGGGCAGAGGGCCTGGTAACCTGTAAGATTCAAGAAGGACCAGGCTGCTAGTCTCAGTAGCAGTGAGGAATTAGCAGGGGAGGGTAAGAGAAAAAGAGGTAGAGAAAGGAGAGTTTTGAGAAGTTTCCAGAACTTCAGGAGGTCCGGCTCAAGTCTGAGAAGGGCAGGGAGGCTGTTCCAAAGGGAGGCACCCGTCGATGAGAGAGACCTACCCCCCTACTGTCTGCTTGGAGAAGCGTTTGATCAGCAGAGAGAACTGGAAGAGTGGCGGTCTCGAGCCCGGAGGTATTTAGGGAGTTGGAGAGAGCAGGGTCCCAGGCCACAGAAAGCTTTGCGGATGATGCAGAGGGTCTTGAATTTGATCCTTGCGGCCACCGGGAGACAGTGGAGGAATATTAGGGATAAGTCTTGCAGCCCTGTTCAGCCCTGTTCTGGATTAGTTGAAGGGGGCGGAGGGAGGAGAGAGGCAGATTGAGGAGGAGGTTATTGGAGAGGACCAGAGCTCTGGAGACATTGAGCTTCTGGTGAAAAGTGAGGATACCTCTGAGGAGATGAAGCTGATAGTAGGCCTTCTTGGCAAGGTCCAGAATATGAGGGGTGAAGGAGAGAGAGGAGTCGAAGATGACTTCGAGATTTTTGCCCTCACTGGATGGTAAGGTTGAAGGGCCCAAGGAGGGTGGCCAGAGGGCAGGTGGGAAACGGGGCACAGGTGTCCCAATAGGAAGGATCTCAGTTTTACTGGCATTAAGACCGAGATCGTTGGCAGCACAACATGCCAAAATAGCCGTCAGACAGTCTGGAATGAGAGAGAAGGTGGGAGAGGGAAGTTTGAATGAAAGCTGTGTGCAATCAGCGTAACACTGGAAATGAAGAGAGAAGGAGGTAGATATTGAAGAGCCCCAGTGATGGGATAGAGCCCTGGGGAACGCCACAGTTGGAGAGTGAGGTGGTGGAGGAGAAGGGGTCCAGATGCACCTGGGAAGGGCAGTTAGCTAGGAAGGAGATCAACCAATCCAGTGCCAGGTCCGCGATGAAGAGGGTATCACAGATCCATTTTATGACGATAGAGTGGTTGACTTGTGTTGAAGGCAGAGGCGAGATCAAGGAGAATGAGAACAGAAGGAAAGTTGGAGTTAAGGTTACCGAGCAGTACTTCACGGGTGTTCAGAAGAGCCGTTTCTGCGCCTCTGGCTGCCCAGAATCCAGATTGATGGTCGTGGAGGCAGCCAGCAAGTTCAGTATGACGGATCAGTTAGGGGAAGGACCAGCTTTTCCAAGAGTTTGCCCAGGAAGGGGATGGTCGAGAAGAGGCGATTGTTATCCAGGCAGGAAGGGTCAGCAGATGGCTTTTTAAAGAGGGGATGCACAAGAGGGTGCTTGAGGGAAAGAGCCAGTGGCGAAGGAGTGGTTACAGAGATTGACTAGAGCCAGGGCGAGGGAGGATATGTTGTCCTTAATAGTTCTGGAAGAGCAGGGGAGCACTTGTTTGGATGAGACATTCATAGAACAGACAGTTTTAGAGACCTCCTTATGTGTAATGGGCAGGAAGGAAAAGAGTGCATGAGGAGGTAGTCACGGTGGAGAGTGTGGACAAGATTTCATGAGTTTTAGTTGTGAAATGGGAGGACAGTGCAGAGAGTCTGGGAAGGAAGGAGAGAGGTAGAGACTGCAGTTGGATTGACAAGTTCCTTGCATATTTTGAAAAGTTCAGTCATATCGTTTGTGGCTCCAGAGATTCAGGCTTGAATGTGGGGCCTCTTCTTGGAGCGGATAAACAATATTGCCTTTGGAGCAGGCGACAGGCCAGTTTGTCAGCAGATGTGCCAGAGGTCTGCCACTTTGTCCAGTTGCATTTCAGCGAAGCTAGATCGGAGTCATACCAGCTATTACACTTAGAGGCAGGCTTCAGGCGGATCCCCACGACAGGGGCACGGATGTCAAGGGTATTCGAGATAGAGAGGTGAAGGTTAGCAAGATGGGAGAGTTAGAAGTTGGGGATAAAAGTGGAGACCACGCAGCGACTGACACTCGCTTCATCGGTCGAATGTTGGCGAACAAGTCTGGCAGTGCGGGAGGCGGCTTGGACAGAGGGCCGAGGGGTCCCAGGTGGGAGGAGAGAATGGTCAGACCCAGAGAAGGGGGTTAGAGATAGGGATGTCATCAGAGATGAAGGCATCCAGAGTGTGTCCGGCTGAGTGGGTCGAACTGGAAGGTAGAATGGTAAAAGAGACGGCATCATACAAGTCTCGCAACAGTGACGTTTCCTGTTCGCTGCTTCTGCAGCTTCTGCTATAAGCTTCCACTCCATCACTTTAATCATTATCTCCTCAATGATCTCTGCAAAATCTTTGTAAAGCACGCTGCAAAGGGATTACTCTGCACAAACTCATGTTCTATAATGCATTCATGATCAAAGCAATCTCTTTGTTCAATAAACAAACTGATATTGTTTCACAGAGACTGAACACTGTTACGAAGGAGCCACTGGCATAATGTCTGTCTCCTTGCCACCTGGAACTGTGTAGTGATTTCGATCATCATATATTTTTCCCGAGTGTGCAGTATTTGAAAGAAAGCATGAGCATAAAATTCCCTTGGCGTGGCTTTAATTGAGTTGAATCTTTTCAAGACTGACAGTCTGAATCCTTGTTGTATAGTTAGTATATCAAGTCACTATACATAATACTACAGATTCTGAAAAAAACACTTTTTTAAATAATGCTCCATTTTATTCACTGTTTCCGTATTCCATTCTTGACATCGCTCATGCTTACCAAACAACCCCATTGATGTAGTTAATAAACCCAATTGAACACTGCCATCCATTTTAATATGCAGTACAATCAATTTCTAATGATCACCTACCTGAATGTCCTATTCTGCTTTCACGTTGCAGGTCGATTTTGTGTTTATTTTTTTAATTATTCATATTTTTTAATCCTAGCATAACATTGACAGGATTTGCTAAACCTACCCCAATGCTCCAATCAACGTTTGTCCGAAAATACCACACCAATGAACCCAAATGAGGGTGAAACACACCTGTGGTTGTCTGCGTCCTGGTGGGCGTTCTATTTTGGGTTGATAAAGCTATGTTTAAAATAGCGTTGCCCTCAAAGACAAACCGTTTTCTGGTGCAAAATGTATGCTTTTGAGCGGGTTTGCATACCCTCGAGTCATTTCTCTGGCTCTGAACTGCAGATAAACTTAAAGTGATAGCGACTGGGTGGCTCGGTAGTACGTGTACCTTGTTTACTGAAATAGACTGTTTACGTAGTAGACAGTCCCCTCCAGTCCCTATCAATGTATTTCACCCCATAATTAAGGTAAAAGCCCTGGGCATGCACATCGTCCAGATTCAGAAACGGCAAGTACAATTTCTGAATGTCATAATCTTGAGAAACATATTTCAAAGAGGTTAAATGCGCTGATGTATTTTGGACCTTTTGGGGCTGTTGAGCTAATTTCCCTGTGTGTCCACCTGTCTGATGGTCTGTCGCTGGGCAGAGGTCTGTGTGGGTTGTAGTTTCTCAGTGCGTGTTAGTGAGAAGACTGTATCTTTTCTGTATGTCATGAAAATGAAGTATCACACTTGGCTTCTATGAATTTCTCCATAGTATCCCAACTGTGCACCTCTTTCAAGATTGCGCTACAGTGTTCTGATAGATTTGGATCAATTTCTAAATTTGTTTTGGAAAATACAAAGGCTGTGTTTTAGAATTATATATTAAATATTCCAAGACATTCCTATTTATTTAATGCATTAGACCAACTTTTTATGTAGCGGGTTCCAGCCGGGTTCAAGTACAGTTAATTTACAAATTCAAAACCAACATCAAATCACTTTTTTATTTATTTTTACATTTAAAAAAAACATAACTTTAACATTCAGAAAGAAATCTTTAATTGTACTAATGGCTAATTTTCGGAGTACCCCCTGCCTTGTTTTCTTTCTTTACCTCTGCCCTGTTTTTCCTTTACCGCTTCCATAAAGAAGTGGACAATTTTTCAGCATTAGAACCTCTCCTTTGTTCCCCTGCATCCGCCCTCTCCTCCCTTACTACTTCATGTACCTTTTAATATAAGTTTTATAATACAGACTCGTAAGTATTTCTTGTTTTGTTGAAATTCTAATAGTTTAATTGAAAAAAACACTCTATTGGCAGTGGTCTATTAGACTGGATTTGATAGGATCATTCCTTTCTAGGTTACAGTGCAAATGTAGCAAACTTTAATAAACATACGTTTTCGTGTGGCACTTGATCCTATATTAGTATTGTCTAATGAGCTTTAATTTACGAGTTACTATAACATTAACCTATCCTACAAATCCATTATCAATTGGCATATACACATTTCATGTATGTCTAACAAAACCATGCATTCTGATGAGACACAAAATAATGCAACCAAAATTGTGGATGGAAACTCGGGCTTTGCAAAATTATTACAAATCTCACTAGTCTTGCAGGGCGGCAAGTGCCTAAGTTTACAAACTCGACATAAGAGAAATGCACTTACCCCATGGTGACAGGTGATACAATATTAATCATGGCTTTCTGTAAAATGGTGCATGTCACCATAAGCACACTTCGTATTTGGTGCAATGCTGCCACCCAAAGGCTAGCCATGCACAGTGAAACTTTTATTTGCCATTTACTGCAAACAAACGTCTTCATTACGAGTTTTGCGGTACGGCTAAAATCATCGATAGTGCAGCAGTAACAGAGTTACCGCACCAACAAACTATGGTTGTGGCAGTGGGGTGCAGGAAAAACCTCCAGCAAAATACTGGGGGTATTTCCGCCACCTTACTGCCAAAATGCAACCATTTCTGCAGAATCGCAGCCGGTGGTAATTCTGCCAAAATCCCCATGATAAATTGAGACTAACACCGCCACTTGTAATCCGGCGGTAATTCCACCATACCATGAGGCGATAACAGTAATGTAGTTTGGCAGTATTCTGGCAGTAAAACAGCCAGAATACCACCAAACTTGTAATGTTCCCCAAAGTTTATTTGGAGTAAATATGAAATAAGTTTCAACATCCCCATACTTGCCAGCAATGTTGTGTACCATGCAAATGGTACTCGCTCTATATATCTCTTTGCATAGGCAAGTGAGCTAGTAGGTTATAGAGTTTCTCTTTAACTACAGTCCAAATACATTTTTCACTCTGACTTTTTTTTATCTAATCCCCAAAGAGGAGTATTCTAAATCTGCATTGAAGAAAAGCACCTTTGTGACTTGAAGTACTGTATGTGGTCACAGGTAACAAATATACCGCTCGCGTCGACAAGTGTCAAAGCTGCTGAGCTTGGAATATGGATTCTAGGCAAACCACTATACCTTTGTGCCCAAAACTGTAAACATGTCAAAAGTAAATGTTTTAAACACAAATGTTGATTTAGTGTGTTGTCTGATACCCAGTATCTAAGCCCTCCTCCCCTAACCCAACTGATTCGGTCTCAACTGGATATCACGGTTATATAAAATAATACAATTTACATCGGTGTTGATTTGATTCAGAATTACTTTGCCACACCACTGCAGTTTTGCAAACTGTCTACTACTGAAAGTTCACTACGATCGTTTCAGAAATTGGTGATTTTGCCAAATGCCGCTCTTAGGTTTAAGAGAACAAAGGGTTTCTTCAGGTAATTGAAGGTTTATATAGACTCTTTGGTTTGTTCCGAGAACACATGTTTTATTCACAGAACTTAACGTTTACATAAACCTTTGGAAGTGCCTTTTGATCATCGTATGGATTCATTTCCAACACTGCCAGCAATCATTAACTTCTGATGTGCTGGGAAGGCACACATAGACTAACATGAAACTAGTAAGATCCCGTTCTTCAATAATTGATTTTATATCTTCTAAATACAATTGAATTGGCAAATTAATGATCTCTAGGAATGCAGAGTGCATGCATCACAGTTCGGCTAATCTGGGTGTTCTGCTTTTTATATGCAGTCTTGCTGAGATGTCCTGCGTGCAGTGTGTCGTGGCTGCAGATTTTGTTGTTGTAATAATCAGGTTATTCTTCGACTTGTACGATCAGATAATGCAGAAAAAAGTCCATCTTCTAAACTAGATTCATCCCTGTCAAAGTTGTTTTGTTTGTTTGTTTGTTTATTTATTTGATAATG
Organism: Ambystoma mexicanum; assembly: GCF_040938575.1. Taxonomy (NCBI): domain Eukaryota; kingdom Metazoa; phylum Chordata; class Amphibia; order Caudata; family Ambystomatidae; genus Ambystoma; species Ambystoma mexicanum. The sequence goes on from NC_090936.1 coordinate 1,091,139,816, forward strand.
CGCGCCAAACCCATTAGGTAGCCGGGCGCAGTAGAGGTCAAGACAGCTTAAGCTTGGTTACATAATGTGTGCAAAGAAGCATATAATATACAAAACAGTTAGAAGGATAGGCTGCCAGGATAGTTACAGTGGCATGCAAAGGTAAAGCAAGTTAAAAAACAAGCAGCAGAGACAAGAGTAGGTGGTGCTTGGAAGGTGAGTTAAGTCGTTCGTTCGTAGCCATTTAATTATATTGAGTCTAAATTTCGGATATGGTTGTTGCTTTCTAAGGTCGTGCGGTAGAGCGTTCCACGTTTGTGCTGCAATGACTGGGAAGCTAGATCCTCCTGCTATGGCATGTTTAAATCTAGGCGTTTCCAGAGTGTGGGCATTGGCTGTTCTCGTTGGACGTATGGACGATCTTCTATTTATCCTTTCAGCAAGGTAGGGTGGGGCCAAGTTGTTTAAGCATTTGGAGGTGAGGGAGACTGTTTTTAGAAGTATTCTGTCAGATATTTTTAGCCAATGAACTTCTCTTCTAGCGTCAGAGATGTGTTCTCTCCTAGGGATATTCAGTGCAGCTCTTAGGGCGTTATTTTGCATAATTTGTAATTTGTCAATGATATTTTTGTTGGCACCTGAGTAGAGGGCGTTACAATAGTCTAATCTAGGGATGTAACGGTAACGGTATACCGTTAAAGATACCGTGAACCACTTAATTGAACAATAATAACCGTCACATTGTTTATACCGTTATGCCGTTCATACAGTTAAGTGTGCTTTTCAATCTGATTTGGAAAGGCTGCAGTAAGCAAGTGCTGCGCAGTCTTGGTCTTGCACTGTTGGATGTGCCGTCTGCCAAGTAGTTTCAGTTAGAGCAGTTTTTAATGCCATTCCATAAACAACACATGCTCAACACAAAATCAATATGTTAGCAATAGGAAGAATAGATACAGTGCCAAGAAGGAAAAGGGTTTACTTTGGGGTGGCGGTTTTGGGGTTTATATATTTATAATGGATAATGTTCTCTAAACATATGGCAACGGGGGGATTTCCCTGGTTCTATCATTGAATTTACATATAATAAGTCACACTGCGGAATTCACTGATCTGTCGGTATTCCCTGCTGCCATACCAAAGGGTAACATGTCCGTGATTACTGAACACCTTTTGGCCCGCAAGTAAACTAAAGGCTGTAACGTAAAGAGAGAGTGCGTGTGTATGAGCACAAGCGTATACTACCATCAGCCTCCATTGATCTGTGGCATGCAGGTTATCAAGATGGCAACATGTCCATCTTCACCAGTAGCCAGTGGGGGAGCAAAAAGCCTAAATGACCACTTAAGAAAAGCTATTGAGTTTGCTTTGCCAGTTGCAGCAGGACCACCCCCCTCTCCACACGTGTGTTTGTGTTTGGTGGAAGCAAGGCATTTCAGTGGAAAGTAAGTTGAAAAGCCCAATTCTGGCCCTGGGTGCCTGGTTTTGTTTGTGATGATAAATCTGTCAATTTATGACCTTTTAGAAAATATTTGTTAAGATTAGTTAACTCCACCTGCTATACCGCGATAACCATGATATACCGTCATTTGGCAAGAAGGTTATCGTACCGTCATAAAACTAATACCGTGACACCCCTAGTCTAATCTAGACATTACAAGGGCATTGGCGAGGGTGGTGCAACTCAAGGTAGAGAGGAATGGTCTGCAAGCTCGGATAAGCTTACAGGTATAGGCTGTGGAGGCTGAGAGTGAGTTGACTTGTTTCTTCAGTGAGAGAGTGGCATCAAGATAGAAGCCTAGTGTTTTGACCACTGGCATCACTTTGATGAGATTATTGTCGATATTGAAGGCGGTATAGTTCGGGCTAAGTTTTTTTATGTTAGTTTCGGAGCCTAGGATCAGTATCTCAGTTTTTTCGTCATTCAGGCAGAGGCCATGTGATGCCATCCATGCCTGAATGAGGAGGTATACTCTGTTTACTAAGGCTGTGTCCTCCAAAAAGTTGCCCGAAAGGGGAATTAGGATCTAGGTATCATCTGCATAATTTGTGTAAGTGATACCCAATCTGTTCAATTTGTCGAACAAAGGCTTAGTAAAGATATTATACATAGTGGGAGAGACACAGGATCCTTGGGGTACTCCGCAGGAGATTTGAGTTGGGTCAGCAGCAGTTAGTGGGGAGAAGACTTGCATTGTCCTGTTGGCCAGGAAGGAGTGGACCCAAGCTATGGCTTCCCCTGAAAAGTGTGCCGCCGACCTAAGATGGTTACATAGGACTACATGATCCACTAGGTCGAACGCTGCAGAGAGGTCTAGGAGAAGTAGCATAGCTGTTTGTCCCTTGTCCTTCAACTCGTCAATTTGAGTCTTAAGGTCTAGCAAGGCAGTTTCTGTGCCGTGGAGTGGGCGGAAGCCAGACTGTCGAGATCCTAGTAGATGATTGGCTTCCAGGTATTCCTGAATTTGAATGTAGGCCACTCTATCACTAATTTTAAGTAGAAAAGGGACAGTGGTAATGGGTCTATAGTTGGTGGGGATGGTAGGGTCTAGGGATTGTTTTTTAAGCAGGGGGAAGACCCAGGATTCTTTGAGGTTATTAGGTACAGTATTGGTGTTAAAGGAGGCGTTTATGAGCTTAGAGATAAATGGGGCAAGGTCTCTAGCCGCATCCTTTATAATTTGTGCCGGGCAACTGTCGCCCTTGCAGTTTGAAGGTTTTAGGGAAAGAATGATTTTTTCAGTGTCGAGAATAGAAATTTCTTTAAAGGTAAATGGAGTAGTTGTGTTACAACCTGTTTCAGGGGGTGGTTGTTGCTCAGAGGGTGGCAGAGAAGCTTTTTTCATAGCAATTTTCCGTTGGAGTGTAGTGATTTTGTTTAGGAGGGCTTTTTGAATTGCTGTGCACAATGGCTTGTCCTTCGGGACAGTGTCTGCAGGTGGAATTGGGGCTTCCATTTCGCGGAGGATGGAAAACAGTTCCTTAGTATTGGAACTGGCTTTTGCAATTCTATCATTGAATATATTTTTTTTTTATTTGGTATTTGGAAAGTTCTGTTAGTTTAGCTTTATTCGCAGTAGTCGGGAATGGCGCCAGATTGTTTGCAATTTTATTTTCTCTAATCTTAACTCTTTAAATTGAGGTGTGAACCATGCATTGAGGTGGGATTTTTGTCTGGCTTTGTGGATTTTTAGTGGGGCGGTAGAATCCAGGGCATGGGACATGGCTGTGTTGAAGATTTCCACTAAGGATTTAGGGTCAGCATTATTGTTAACATTATTCAAAGAAGGGAGGAGGTGCAGGAGTAGTTTTTCTACTGTGATGTCCTTTTTGCTTCTAGTAGGGAGTGGGGGTGCCATCTCGATGGTTTTAGGACTAAGGTCGAGTGTGGCTGAGAATGTAATAAGGTGATGGTCGGACCATAATTGTGGTACATTATCAGTAATAATAATGTTACAGTTCAAGTCAGCCACCCAATCCAAGATTCTACCTTTGATGTCGGTGGGGGATAGGACTTTTTGTGCTAGTCCATGATCTTTTAGAAGTGCAGCTATAGCTTGGGAGTGTTTGTTTCCAGCCTCATCGAAGTCGAGGCTGAAATCCCCCAGTATCAAGGATTGTGAGTGGTTTTTAGTGTTGCTAGTTTTGATATCTGTAAGGTCCTCCTCAAAGGTTCCTAAAGGGCCGGGAGGTCTGTATACCAAGTGTATTGTTAAAGTGCGATTGTTAGATAGGGGAAGTTTAGCCGTAAGGATTTCGCATGAGTGGCATGTAGTTGGAGTGGCAAGACTGATGGAAAGGCTAGTTTTGGCAATAATGGCTAGGCCGCCACTGCGAGAGTTAGGCCTATCCACTCTGATAATCTCGTAGCCCTCGGGTATTGCTATCATGAGGGCAGGACCTGCCGCGTCATGGAGCCAAGTTTCAGTTACGGCTAGTAGGTCTAGATTCTCATTGTGTAATGTGTCTGCAATTTCAGAGGCATGGGCTACTAGGGATCTGGCATTGATAAGTGATACTGATAGGGATACTGTGCCTTTATTTGCAGGGTAGGGGGGGGGAGTTTAATTTTAGGTGTATTGGGACTGCCAACATTACTTTTAACTATATTGGCCATAGTTCGGTTATTAGGCATAGTTAACACTAGGGATGTAACGGTATAACGGTATTCTGTTAAAGATACAGTGAACCACTTAATTGAACAATAATAACCGTCACATTGTTTATACCGGTATACCGTTTATACCGTTAAGTGTGCTTTTCAATCTGATTTGGAAAGTCTGCAGTAAGCAAGTGCTGCACAGTCTTGGTCTTGCACTGTTGGATGTGCCGTCTGCCAAGTAGTTTCAGTTGGAGCAGTTTTTAATGCCATTCCATAAACCACACATGCCTGACATAAAATCAATATGTTAGCAATAGGAAGAATAAATACAGTGCCAAGAAGGAAAAGGGTTCACTTTGGGATGGCGGCTTTGGGATTTATATATTTATAACGGATATTGTTTGCTAAACATATGACAATGGGGGATTTCCCTGGTTCCATCATTGAATTTACATATAAGTCACACTGTGAAATTCACTCAGCTCTGTGGGTATTCCCTGCTGCCATACCAAAGGGTAACATGTCCCTGATTACTGAACACCTTTTGGCCCGCAAGTAAACTAGAGGCTGTAAAGTAAAGAGAGCGTGTGTGCGTATGCGCACAAGCGTATACTACCATCAGCCTCCATTGATCTGTGGCATGCAGGTTATCAAGATGGCAACATGTTCATCTTCACCAGTAGCCAATGGGGGAGCTAAAAGCCTAAATGACCACTTAAGAAAAGCTATTCAGTTTGCTTTGCCAGTCCCAGCAGGGCTCCCCCCACAATCCACTCCTCCTCTTCACACGTGTGTTTGGTGGAAGCAAGGGGTGGCATTTCAGTGGAAAGTATGTTGAAAAGCCCAATTCTGGCCCTGGGTGCCTGGTTTTGTTTGTGGTGATAAATCTGACAATTTATGACCTTTTAGAAAATATTTGTTAAGATTAGTTAACTCCACCTGCTATACCGCGATAAACATGATATACCGTCATTTGGCAAGAAGGTTATCGTACTGTCATAAAACTAATACCGTGACACCCCTAGTTAACACTGTTCGGTTTTTGGTATTTTTAGGATCATAGAGTCGGGGTAGTCTAGATCTAAGTCTCATGTTTCTGTCCGGAGGAGGGCACGTTAGGAGGGTGGCTAGAGCCATAGTCACTAGGATGCTAAGTGTAAGTACTAAAGGTAGGGTTTTTAGGTTGTCAAGCATGTTCAGGGCTTGCCGAGGGGTCTCAGATGGTGTTTTGAGTCGGGAGACTATCGCCCAGGTTAGTGTTGATTGTGCAACAATTGCACTAGGTAAAAAGGTGTACAAGTCGGCTAGTATCAGTTGCACAAGTCGGCTAGTGTCAGTTGCACAAGTCGGCTAGTATCAGTTGCACAAGTCGGCTAGTATCAGTTGCACAAGTCGGCTAGTATCGGTTGCACAGGTAGGCCAGTATCGGTTGTACAGGTAGGCCAGTATCGGTTGTACAGGTAGGCCAGTATCGGTTGTACAGGTAGGCCAGTATCGGCTGCACAGGTAGGCCAGTATCGGCTGCACAGGTAGGCCACTATCGGTTGCACAGGTAGGCCAGTATCGGTTGCACAGGTAGGCCAGTATCGGTTGCACAGGTAGGCCAGTATCGGTTGCACAGGTAGGCCATTATCGGTTGCACAGGTAGGCCAGTATCGGTTGCACAGGTAGGCCAGTATCGGTTGCACAGGTAGGCCAGTATCGGTTGCACAGGTAGGCCAATATCAATTGCACAGGTAGGCTAATATCAATAGCACAGGTAGGCTAACATCAATTGCATAGGTAGATTAGTATCAATTGAATAGGTAGGCTAGTATCAATTGCACAGATAGGCTACTATCAATTGCACAGGTAGGCCAATATCAATTGCACAGGTAGGCTAATATCAATAGCACAGGTAGGCTAACATCAATTGCATAGGTAGATTAGTATCAATTGAATAGGTAGGCTAGTATTAATTGCACAGATAGGCTACTATCAATTGCACAGGTAGGCCAATATCAATTGCACAAGTAGGCCAGTATCAATTGCACAGGTAGGCCAGTATCAATTGCACAGGTAGGCCAATATCAATTGCACAGGTAGGCTAATATCAATTGCACAGGTAGGCTAACATCAATTGCAGAGGTAGGCTAACATCAATTGCAGAGGTAGGCTAACATCAATTGCACAAGTAGGCCAGTATCAATTGCAGAGGTAGGCTAACATCAATTGCAGAGGTAGGCTAACATCAATTGCAGAGGTACGCTAACATCAATTGCACAGGTAGGCTAGTATAGGTATGATTATCAGTGTCAGACAGTTGCATATGTAACCCATAATAGCTTAAGGGGGTGACTATCTGGACAAAAGGTGAGTATTGTGCAGTTACAGGAAGAGTTTGTTTGGGATCCTCAAAGTTTAGTCTTATGTTGTGGCCCGGAAGTTTGGGCAGGTGGAGGTTTTTCAGCGTTCGTAGCCAGCCGTTAATTGATACGGATTTGTTGGTGTGCAGATCGAGGGGGCAGATAGCCTTCGAGCGAGCATGGGGGATTGGTTTTAAGTGGTGAATAGATATATCAGGAGCGAAATGTAAAGGTTAGAGCATACCTTATACTATCGCCGGAGATGGGGACGGTGCGCATTCCAGCGCATAACAGGCGCAAAACAGGGCCTTTGCACCGTGGGCCGGCTTCTGCCTCGCCGGCGGATGTGCGTCTGCTGAAATGCAGATGGTTGCCTAGCGACACGACGCTGGCGCAGCCGTAGAAAGGGCAGCTGATGCGGTGGCTATTGACTATTTTTAAATAGCAGGTCGGGTTTAAGCGATCTGTTCAAGGGATTAGCACCGATGTGCTCACCTTCTCCTCGTTCCGTGCTGGTGCTTCACTGCTCCTGTAGTGAAGAACGGGATCTTGCTGGTGCTTCACTGCTCCAGCCGTCGAATTGCAGATCGTGCCTGGTGGGTCATGGGTGTCGGGTGCAGCGTGGTGGTAAAGGGCTCCTGCCCTCTCCTGCTGCAAAGTGGAAAATGTGTTTTATGCAGTACATTAACCCGATCATTCAGCAAGGATCTACTCTGCATACCTCTGAGATGTGCAAACATTTAGTTGTCTCTGTAATCGTCACCGTTCAGTTTGAAAAATGCAGTACTACACGGAATTAAAGAAACAAATAATTTGGGTAGACACAAGAAACATAAACCAGACCAGCAGAAACAAATTAAGTGTCAAAAGATGACATTTGTTTTCACTTATGCCCACAATGAGTAGACTGGGACTCTCCATCTTTACGTACTTGACGGGACAACCCCCAGCCCTCTAACAGTTTGTACTGACCCGCTCTATTTCTTATACTCCTTCTGCTCCGCTTTATCTTCATGGTGCATCCGTTTGGAAAAATGCATTGAAAACGACTCCTATATGTAAAACGTGGCATCTATTATTTGATGAGTATGAGATGAACAGCGTCAAAAACGCGTTTTAAATAAACTCTGGGTAGATACCACTGCTTGACTAAGCAATATGCACTTCCCTCTAACATTTGTTTGACAAAAAAGATAAGGTCCCATTTGCCACATGATTATTTCCTCTTCTCATTGATATCACAAGCCATCGAGCCTCACCATGTTCCTGTGAACCAATCGCCATGTTTTTAGATGGTACGTGTAACCCGAGGGCTGCTTCACAAAGTTGCAGTGTGGTTTTGTGGCGTTTAACCACCACCTGTTTTTATTCTGCCACTGTTCTTTCTGCAGATTTCTTCAGAATGTTGCCATGAGATCCCCTTCTCTGCTTGAAGACACCCTTGTATTTGTTAACTTTTTACTGTTGGTTTTGTGTGGTTGGATTTAAAAAGGGAATTGTTTGCCTTAAAAAGTATGTGTTAGTGTCCTCAAAATTGGAAAAGGCCATTCGCTGCTTCATGCGTTGGTTGGACTGGTCCTTGTTTGAAAAAGAGAGTTCCTTTCTCAACCACCTTGGGAGATGGGAGCCCGTTAATGTTTAATTAGAAACCGTGATTGAGGAGTAGTTGCTGTATTGTTTCAAATCCCATTTTTTAGTTTGGGCTATGTAAAAGCTCAAACTATTGCATTTGAGTACTGATTCCAGTACAAGAATGGCATACGAGGAGGCACACAGATGAATGGCATACGAGGAGGCACACAGATGAATGGCATACGAGGAGGCACGCAGATGAATGGCATACGAGGAGGCACGCAGATGAATGGCATACGAATGGCATACGAGGTGGCACGCAGATGAATGGCATACGAGGAAGCACACAGATGAATGGCATACGAGGAGGGACACACAGTCTATAGTTGTTTGGTTATGAGGCTGCCCATGGCCATGCTAATATGGCCATTCCCACCCGTTCCGGCCTCTACCTGCCCAAAACTCCTCCTCATGGGAACTCTTTGTGCTTGCCAGCTCGGATTTAATGAAGGCTTTCGGTTTGTGGAGCATTCTGAGGTAAGGCGCTGGCTGGCTGTTTTTTTTGTTTTGTTTGGGTTGGGGAGGCGGGTCAGGGGAGCAAGGGGTCGGGTTTTATGGAACAGTGCAGCTACAGAGTTGTGTTGCTTGATCAGCTCGAGTTAAACATTTCGAGTGCTTTTTTTTTTCTTTCACGAGGAGCATAAAGAATAATGCGTAGAGAAACAGCCTGGTAAGGTGAGGAGAAGCTCGGCTGTAAAATGAAGCAGCTTGAAGATGCAGCTGCCTCGGAGGAGGTTGAGTTCAATTTATTCACAAGCATTGGCCAAGCCAATGGTTTTGGCTTGTGTACAACTATTAGGCATTTGCCAGGCACTGCTATTAGATGCCCAGGTATTCGCAACATTTTGCACCTGCAACATCAATGGGCAGTTAATACTACTGTAGCTGTGCCTGGCAAGTGCCTTTGCCATGCCTACAAAAAAGTCCAAACTGTTGGCAGTGCCAATGCTTGTTTTCCCTGTGTTGGATATGTCAAATAAGCTTCTACATTGCTTCCAAGAACACTTTTCCTGGCAGAGAAGTACCTTTCAAGCTGAGCCCCTTACTATTACAAAAAAGTTTCCCCTTCTCAATGCTCGAAATTCTAATATATTTCCTACATTAGTAAAATATTGAGTACACTAAAACTTTGTTTTAGTAATCAACTCAAAGAAACCTAGACAAAAACTGATGGTCCATGGTATTTTAGAATGTTTCCAATCAATATATATAAAATGTAAAAGCTTGCGAGAAAAAAAAACCTTTATCGGATGCTTCGTACACACACACGCGCACACGCACGCACGCAAGCACGCGTTTCTGACTTCAGTTGCGCCCTCCCCCAGAATGCAGGCAATGGGGTAACTATTATCTTTGAATGCTAGCATGGCAGCTGTGAGGGGGAGGAGGGAGGATTGCTCTCTGCAGAAACAGAATTGCATTCCACGGGGAGCTTTTGTACAGTAAAATGTGAATACAAGATTAGCTTAAAAGATATTTTAACATATTATCTAATGTAACCGGGCCTTGCATACTGCCATTTCTTCCATTTGAGGGGCCTTCGGTGCTGTGCCGGGAGAGGGCGCGCTTTAGTTACTGGAGAGACAGTCGGTAAGGCAAGATGCCAGCCCTAACGCTGCGATGCATGCAGATTGGAAGTACCGGTTTGTTGTGAGCTAGTAATGGTCTGTTAGTTCGTTGGGCAGTGTCAGAAGGGAGAACCAGCTATTTGTATCCTGCCTGGTTGCTTGCTCCCCGATTCCGCCCTGCTAGAATGGATGGTAGTGTGAAGCTGGCTGCTTTGTGGTGGATTGGTCGGCGAGGTGTAGAGATATCTGGTTATGAGTTTCGCCCCGGCAGGGAGGGAGGGAGGAAGGAGAGTGGAGAGGAAGAGTGAGGGGGCAAATATATGTGTGGCCAGTTGCTCACGTGTCTGTTTTTAATAAGCAATATCAAAAAGGCATTAACATGCTATTTTTGTGGGGATGCGTCATCTGTCATATCAGTTTTTGATTTGGCATTACTTGTTAAATTCCTGTTATTCAAAGAGAGTTTGCCCTGGCTTAGGTGTGCCGTTTTGCCAATATGTCTGGAATGAGCGATTTTACCCTGGATGTTATCGGATGTCGGGTTGGCTGTCATTGGGTATTGGATATGGCGGATGTCGATATTCATTTTGGCCTCACAGAATGAGTCTTTATTAGCAGGCCTCAAAATTCATACTCTCCTCGAGTCATTGCCTAGAGACAATCGATTCTTGGCAAGTCAGAAATGGTGTGCTGTGTGTAAATGGGGGAATTGAGGGGGCGAGTGACTTTTATTTCGCTATTAGCTTGCTACTTCATATTTTTTAATCTGGACTCTTGGCATTATTTATTTTCTTGCACCCTAGCGAAAAGGCCTGGTTTCAGAGGTTTTCGGATAGTCCATTTGCTTTCAGTATATTTAATGGCCTATGCATAGTGTTGCAGAGGTTTATGGCATAACTGCAAAGCTGCAGGGTTTGAAATTCAGGTTCAATGAGCAGGAGCTAAAACGAGCTCCTGGGTGTCGGGCATCACCCGGTAGGCATGAGCTACCTCTGGGGAGCCTGGAGCGATTACCGAGCACACCGACTTCCACATGAGATGCACACTTTACATTTTTGTTTATTTTGTATGATTCATTATGTTGAAATGTGTACTGTGTGTCCTAATACTACTTTAAATTTGAGTATTTGAGAATGCTTTAATGCCATATACGCATGTTTGTAAGGCACCAACTGGAATGGGAAGCCAAAAGTAGCTCCTGGTAGTTGGTTTAAAACTAAACAGGCTCTCGTAGGCTAGAAGCAGGAGCTAAATAGCTTTCAGCTCCCCTCCATTTCGAACTCTGCGTTGGCTCCTCCTGGGGATTTTTTGTTGTACCATGGAACTATCCCTATGGCTTCTGACATTGATGGTATCGTCTTGCCTGGGACATATAGAATTAACTTCTACAAAGTGACTTCTGAGCCCCAGCCATTGAAGCCTCAGTGGGCGAAAGAAGGGTTTTGAAGTGGATCCTGCATTTGACTTGAAGCCAGCAGATAATCCTGGTTAAGTGTTTCCATCTTTTCGGTCTGAACGGGAGCCTGGCTGCTGCGTTTTGTGTTCTTTGGAGGCACTACTCAACGTTAGATCTCTAGTAGCCCCCCCCACCGAAATTGCGGACATTATCCTTTCAGGAGACCTTGATACTACAGAAACAGGGCTACATGAAGCAGCAGGACCCTGCCTCACTCTTGCTATTCCCGATAACTACTCCATCCTCAGAGCGGACAGACCTAATGCTCGCGGAGGAGGTGTAGCAATCATATTCAAGTCCTCACTTGACCTCAGACTCATCACCTCCCCCCGCTAAAGTCCTGCAAGCACCTCACCATCAAAGTACAAACCAATCGTAAGAGTACCATTACTCTGCAACTTATATACAGGCCCCCAGACCACATAAGGTCCTTCGAGGAAGACATTACCTCTCTCATAGCAGAGAATTCCAAGCCCCACTCCCAAAATATTATTCTAGGAGACTTTAACCTAGGGTTCAATGACCCTAATGACTCTCCTGCCTTATCCGAGCATGACTTCACCCAAGTCGCTACACTACATACCCACCAGAAAGGCAGAATTATTGACTGGGTCGCAGCCCACAACTGCAATATCACCTGCAAAGCCCCACAACCTCTTGTATGGACTGACCACTCCCTCATATTATTCGACATCTACCAAAATAATCCTAACCCTAAACAGCGCCCTTACGCACCAGCCTGCCTGACTAGAAACAAGCTCAACATCACCGCAGAGACCCTCACACCACTGATCCTCGCCATTCTAAACACACTCCCAGCTACCGCCGACTTAAACCTTCTAGTCAACAGCTACAATGATGCCCTAACTAGCACCATTGATGCGTTGCCCCGCTAAAGCAACGCAAATGTAAGCCTGTAGCTCACTTGAACCCTTGCTACACAACAGAACTCAAAACCTTTAGAAAAAAGAAAGCCAAGATGGAAACCCTATGGAAAACTAACCCCTCAGCAGAAAACAAAGCTAATCTCACGACCATTTCCTCCCACTAATAAGAAAGAGATAATCCGCACTAAAAAAGAACCCTACAATGTTAGAATAAATAATGCCCAATCCTCTGCTAAAGAACTCTTCACCATCCTGAAGGAATTAGAAAATCCGAATCCTCCAACCGATACCTTCGTGAAGGACAAGCCATGGTGCACCAGCATCCAAAATGCCCCAGCTAGCAAAATCACTGGTCTTCAAAACAAAATCGAATCCAAAAGATTACAACTTTCAAATAGTAACGCCTCATACCTAGCACACCCACCCCTACCAGCAATACTTCCGGTTTTACATTTAAACCGGTTACTATACCCGAAATTAAAAAAATCATAGCATCCCTTAAACCATCTAATTGCAAAGGGGACAGCTGCCCCGCACAGATCATCAAAGATGCTGCGCGAGACCTAGCCCCCTTCATCTCCAAACTAGTAAACCTATCCTTCTCGACCAATTCTGTACCTAATAACCTAAAACAATCTTGGGTTCTCCCCCTCCTAAAAAAAACAATCTCTCGACCCGGCCATTGCCACTAATACAGGCCTATTACCACGGTCCCCTTCCTGCTAAAAATCCTTGACGGAGTTGCCTATCTACAAATCCAGGATTACTTGGAGTCCAATCATCTGGTAGGCCTGCGTCAATCTGGCTTTCGCCCTCAACATGGAACGGAAACTGCCCTTGTTGACCTCAAAAGCCAGATTGATGAAATCAAGGACAAAAACAAAGCAGCCATCCTACTCCTCCTAGACCTCTCAGCAGCCTTTGACTTGGTTGACCACAAAATACTCTCCAACCACCTCTCTTCTGCTGCCCACTTCTCCCCCTCTGCTGTCATGTGGATACAATCCTTCCTAGCCAACAGAACCATGAGGGTTTTCTCATCTGTGGCCGCAGCAGACCCCATCCCCATCTCTTGTGGTGTCCCACAAGGGTCCTGCGTCTACCCTACCCTCTATAACATCTTTACAAAGCCTCTCTTTGATAAACTGGACCATCTGGGTGTCACCTACACCAACTACGCAGATGACACCCAGATACTTCTCACCATCTCTGGCAACTACAACACTGACGCCACCAGGATTAACGAAATCTTTGCCATCATTCAGGCATGGATGGCCACACACGGCATCTGCCTGAATGATGAGAAGACCGAGCTCCTCCTAGTCGGGTCCCCCAATAATCTACAGAAACTCAGCCCCAATTATTCGAACTTCACCATAGATGGCAATATCATCCCAGTTGTGAAAAATGTGAAAACCTTAGGCTTCTACCTTGACGCCAATACCAACCTCGCCAAACAAGTTAATATTACTGCCTTAGCCACCGCATACCCGGGAAAACTAATCTGGGCCTGTAGACCTTTTCTATCTACAGTTGCCTCATTCTGGCGAGGGCCTTCATACAATCGAAGCTTGACTACTCTAATAGCCTCTACCTTGGTGCCAACCAAGCTATAATTAAGAAACATCAGATCCTCCAATATAATGCGCTTAGAGCAGCACTAAATATTCCCAGGAGAGAGCACATCTCCCACACAAGAATATCTTGCAAATGGTTATCCATTCAGCAAAAAATTGACCTAAAAACCCCCTGCCTCACCCAATAAACCCTTAAACCACCTAGCCCCCCCAGTACCTGACCAACAAACTCACCCTTAAACCTAACACTAAAGTCACCAGATCATCCAATACTCTCAGCCTCATCATGCCCAGATTCACCACCAAAAGAGCGGGGGGCTCGAGTTTCACTGTCCTCGCCCCTCAACTCTGGAACACCCTGCCACTGAATATTAAACTAGCCAAATCCTTCCAATTGTTCAGAAAACTAGTAATTAGCTGGCTTCTGGAGAGGGTAATCCTTAGTTAGACTAAGCTCAGTACTAACTGTATATATTGTACATACTCTGAAATGTTTCCTACTAACTGCCTATACATACCATACTTGGCATATTTCTGCCACAATTGTATAACTGCTTTTATACTGTAACCTTGTAACTTGTCCTTAGGCGCCCATTTACCCCTCGGTCTGGAGCGCTATACTAAATAAAATAAACAAACAAACAAGCAGTTCACAATGTAGCCTTTGGGCCTATGTGGAGACTGTTGGCATAGTCCACTCTTGTTAGTACTAGTTTGATATCTGCAAGCCTTCTTTGGGAAGCGACAAGCATTATAGGATGCGTCAAATTGATCTTGTGTCAAGGAAGCGGATTCTGAGAAGTATTTTAACTTGCGGTTCAAAGGAGTTGTAGATTTCTGTTGGCGAAGGGCACGATTGTGCTCCTCAACACAACAACCCCATTTCTGCTCCACCTCGTTCCATCGTCCAAAACCACATAACCTGCCCCCACCACCATGCAGGGCGACATGAACGCACTCTTGCCCTTGGGCACGAACCTGGGGTTCTTCACACACACACACACACACACCTCTGATCTCCAACCTTGACATCCAAGGGTTTCCTTACTCCCTGTTACGTCCTCAACCACTCCTGGGTGGCACGTACCCTTTCCAATACCTCTGACATGTTCACTTCAGTGCGGAGAACCCCTCCTGCCCACCAAGAGCAGCCGTTCTCAACCTCGACCCTGCTTTCCTTCCCCTCATGAGCTAAAAGGGGGATCTACCAGTATAGGATGACAGCGTCTGTCTATACCCTGTTAACGCTTCCGAGACCACTACCTGCCAGCACAAACCATTGGCGATGGCCAATTGACTGGCCCCCTTCACAAAACCATTTATCCATTCAACTAAACCGTTCGCATATGGGTTATACAGAGCCGCCCCGTGGTGCCTAATACGATTCCAACTCAAAAACTCCTGCATATGATGTGACACAAACTGCACGCCATTGTCAGTGACAATACTCGCGGGTATGCCCTCCCTGTCAAACACCCTTTTAAGCAACCCAATGATTTTTTCCATTGTCACTGTCTCAAAGGCAACTGCCCCCTCCACCCACAGTGACGTATAATCCACCAACACCACACAAACCTAAAAACCACCCTTTAGACAATCCATTGGACCCGTGATATCCAACACCACCTTTTGATCACACCTCATTTGGAACATCATCTGGGAAAACGGGTTGCGGGCGCACAACTCTACTCTCATCACTCACGATACACACTCGTTCACAATGATCTCGTCCATCCCAGGCCACCATTACGACTCCCGCAAGATCTACCCAGACGCCCCTCGTGTGCCAAACCGACTAGCCTTGCTCTGAAACTGACAGGAGGCACCAACCTATCACCCCTCGCAATGCTCCACGGACCTTCCGCCGGTTCACTTAACTCCTGCATGTACGCTCTCCCTTGTTCTCTGGCACTCAGATTTCCAGCCACCACGCAAACCGCCCTTAATCCAAGCCAACTCAGATCTTTAGCCGATTGTCTTTCCCGTTCATCTTTGTCCATGGCAGGAAGCACACAAGCAGCGTGGTTGCTAACATCACACTCTGCATTCTCCTCCGGCACCACCACCGGTAAACGCAACAAATAATCCGCGACCATATTCCTGACACCTGGAATGTACTCTACCCTGAAATTGAATTCCTGTAAATCCACCATCCACCTTTCTATCCTTGGGGACACTGATCCCGCCCCCTTAGTGGTAAGCACATGGGTAAGGGGCTTGTAGTCCTTCCTAATGACGTACAGGATTAGGACGGACCGCAAGCCCCTTGGAGCTTGTTGTTTTAGTTGGGAGTATTATTATTTCCATTTTCTTTGGGCTAATCTGTAATCCGTTGTTGTTCATCCTCCTTGTTCCTTTTTCTACCAGTAAAAAGGACAAACTTCAGTGATTTCCCCCACACAGTGTCATTTTTTATTGCTGGTGGTTTGTAATACTGATTCACCAAAAGTTAGTGGGCGAAGCATGGTTGAGTAAAAAAAGAAAAATCCTGTAGCGTTTTTGAAGGGTCTGGATAGGGCTCCAGATAAGAATTTGAGGTAAGAATGTTAAACTGCGTTTTTAGGTTTGTAATAAGTGAAAACGTAGTTAATTCCCTTCAGGGCAAGTACAAATATACTTACATTACATTTAAAAATTGCTTTGCAGCTAGCACTTGTAAATGAGATGAAGCTATTTTATCTAATAGAACCGTCTTTACATCAAGCAGCTGTACAGCATATGTCTTCTTTGAGGAAAGTGCTCCTCGTAACACTGGGCTGGATACATCACGTGGCGTGAGGGTCAGACACATTTCTCCCTGTTACTCTCCGTTAGTGTGCGCTATTAGGTGTCTATAAGCCAACAATATTGTGTTAGTGTACAGATGGGGAGAATTGGCATATGAGGAGGAAACGTACCAAAATGTCACCAAGATTGTGGCGACATTACAAATACTATGCTCTTGTGCAGAACAAAAATTCCAACCCTCATTACACCGACTAAGGGAAGCAGGGGTGTCCCCCGCTCTCCTTAGTCGGTGTAATGGTGTTCGGGAGTTTGCGAAGGTGGCCCCCACATCCATTAGATGGTATGGAGGGACAATAAAGGGGGAGAAAAGAAAAAGGGACCCTGCGATGCCAGATCCGATCCACGTTAGCGGGAGAGAACTGACACAGCAGGGAATCGAAGGGAGACAGCGGCACACACAAGTGTGCCGCTGGAAAAGGTAAGCAGGTAGGGGGGAGGTGGTAGAGGATTGAAAGTCGACGTTCTGGGCGGCGCAGTGATCACATAGATTTGAGGAGGACACATGGCTTGTAGGTGTTTGGTTTTTCTCCAGCCCATGGGCTTGCTAATCCCTATGGCAACCTCCGGCCATTTCCACCCAGTTCCTGCCCACCCAAAATACATTCTCCTGGGAACAGTTTGAGCTCGCTTTAATCTAGTCGTACCATCAAACTTGGCACTCTAAGTGACTGTCAGTGTTTATGCAAAGCAGTCTTCTCAGATTTAATGACTTAATTGGTGCTGTAAATCAGCTACTGATGTACTAAAGATGTCAACCACGTCTGCCTTCAGCCACCCGATTTATAATCACTATGCACGTCCTTCACTGAAGTCCTGTTAAAAACAAGCATTGGCAAAGCCAACAGTTTTGGCTTGAGTACAATAATTAGGCATTTGCCAGGCAATGCTATTGGATGCGAAGGTACTAGCCCCATTTTGCATCTGCTAACATCAATAGGCAGTTAATACTACTACAGCTGTGCATGGCAAGTGCCATTGCCATGCCCACACAAAAGCCCAAACTATTGGCAATGCTTGTGACCACTGACCTGATTTTAGGTAGTAAATTAGCTGGCTACGCCACTTATCTGGAGCCTGAGTTTTTGTTTAATTTTGTAGACTAGGTGGTGTCTGAAAATGGTGGGGCTGTGAAAATGCTGAAGTTGGGGGGGTGGGAGGGTGACGCACTTGATCAGTAGTATAACCCATTTGATGCTGCAAGTGGTCACATTGACTGGTGGCATTTTCATGGTTTCCATCCTGTTGAAAAGAAATAATATCCTCCAGCTATGTTCACTCCAGGCATACTTTAGTCATTCTAACAATTTTGAAATCATTTGTATGGAAGGTCGCTGAGATGTCCACACTGATTAGGGAGTTTGGAAAGTCAGCATCTGCCTTGTTCTTCAGATTGTCTTTGATAGAGTGACTGCCGAAAATGCATTAGAACTCTAGCTTTACTAAATTTGTTTGGTATTTTCATCAAACAGCTGCTGCTCGGTCAATCCACAGCAGCCAAGGCTCTTTACCTAGAGTTTATATAGTTACTAGTTGGATATACTTTCTTCGGGAAATTAGTTTTGGCCAACAACGGTCTGCTTAATATATTTCCTGCAAATGGTAATGAATTTAAGCAGATTGTATCAGTACATTTGTGTGCCTGCACGTACCTTACTTTCAGTTTGAGCCAACATGTGTTTTTGCCGTCACAAGGTTTAGATATGCATCTTTTTTGTCACACATTGTGTTAGTAAGTGTACAAAACGTTCACGTTTGTAATGCATTAATACAGGGGTCTGCAACTTTTGGCTCTCCAGATGTTTTGGACTACAACTCCATGAGCCCATGCTGCGCTGGCTATGGCTGATGGGAGTTGTAGTCCAAAACATCTGGAGAGCCAAAGGTTGCAGATCCCTGCATTAATATATCTCACAATCAGGCAGGTGTATGCAGTGCTATGGATGCGATTTTGATGTTGGAGTATTTTACTCCTTATTTTTTAAAGTTGGGAGTAAAATGTAAGTCCAATTCCCAATAGGAGTGTTTTTAACTGTAAAACGCGAATGTTCTTGTAATGATTCTTCATTTGTACCTAGGTATTCATACCCATTATAAGATTTACTTCTTCTGATCAGGCCTTAATAAGTAGTTTCTTCCTGAGGTACAAAGTGCACTAGTGTTCCTAACATATCCTTGGATATGTGTGGGTGAAAGAAGAGGCACACAGACCTACGTGTTTGTTTCCCATTATTTTTGTGGGAGTGTTTTTACTCCCAATTTTTATTTTTTGGGAGTATTTGCCTAAATTTAGGGAGTAAAAGAAAGTGGCCGATACACCCCTTAGTAGGGCTTAGTGTATGACTTTTACGTCGTCTGAATTTATTTTGCCAAACATTCACTTTTACCTCTTCATACTTTCACTTCTTCTATCATTCACTTCGTTGTTACAAGGGGAGGTCCCCTTCAAACGCCTTCTTTTCTAACCCATATTCATCCTTTTATCCCCCTTTTATCCCCATCATAACCTTACCCATATCCATTGTCATGGTGGCAATGTGAAGATGCAGACAAAGTAAAGGTAATAAGTAAATGCATTATGAAGTAAACGTCAAGGTTTTCTGGACAGAGTAAAGGGGGATACCAATCAGTCAGGCATTGGCTACATAGGAAGTAAGACATTAGCACATAAGCATAATCGTTTCTAACCAAGCATCCTTCAATGTCATTCAAGTTTCTAAATCTCATTTGTTGCCTTATCAGTGACAGTGAGCCTATTTTGTTGTCTGAGGTTTGAATGGGTATTGGTGCATTTTCACATAGAAGCAAATCTTGTAATCGCCCTTTTTTATTTTTTACCATGATTTCCATTGGCTATCACTTTTATGCTGACATTATATACTACAGAAAATGCAATATAGTTGGTATTAATTCAACAGTATGAAAGTGGCATTACCTCTGTTTATTTAATTTTGTAAATTAAATGGTCATTCACTGTATTTAATGACCTGTGCAGTTGATTATAATCTGTATTTAGCAGTCCGTTTTAATATATTTTTGGTTTGTGTGTGGATTTTAAGGTAGTGTTTTTCCCAGTCTGCAGTTAAAATCCATATAATTTAAGATGATCTTTTTTGTATTGTGATTACAGTCTACGATTTGCTTTTATATATACATACAGCCTAATGCTAACAAATATTTTTCGCCCAAGTGACAAAACACTGATGATGCCTGCCATGATAAATGGAGCGAAGGAAATGGCCATTGGAAAAAAATGCCTTCCGAATAGAGCATATGAGGCATGAGTCGCCAATTCCGTCTTTCATTGGAAATCTGTCTCTCGCTCACAGTTATGACAAAAGAACGACCCTGGAAACTTGCAGGATCAACATTGTTCTATAATAATACAAAGACTGGCTTATCAGAGCTGAAGTAAATGTAGAGAAACTGTATTTATTTGGAATTTAGTACATCGCAGCACCAAAACAGTTCTTCAATTGTTGCCTCATTGATGATGCTGGTATTTCGGGAACTAAGTGTAAACAAACAAACTTTCTTTATGTAGAAACACCAACATAAGAACTAAGCAACCTGGAATGCTATCCACATAAGACTCTAAGCTGACGCTCTCCAGCACATTAATTCCCGGAATGCTGCAATTTGAAAAGGACAGGATTTCTTTACATGTCCTTATAATATGGATATCATGGCAGATGAAAATGTATCTGCAGTTAACTGTGATTTGTATTTAAGGACTGTCTTCAGGGGTCGAAGTTAGGCTTTGTTGCCCAGGAGCAAAAAGCAGCTCCTCGGTATCGGGCATCACCCATTAGGCAGGAGCTACGTCTGGAGAACCAGGAGCTAGTACATAGTGGACAGCAAATGAAGTGGGTTTGTAACCTTTTTGTCCATTTAATATTATCCAATATGCTTTAAATGCATCTTAGGTGTGTCCCTTATTCTCTTATACACATTCCCAAACCTACACTGTTAATATTAGATAGCTATGTTTGTATGACACCTCTTGCCTGGGGAGTCAAAACAAACTCCTGGTAACTCTTGGTTTAAAACTATACAGGCTCTCATTGTCTCTAACCAGGAGCTAAATGGCTCCCAGCAATTTCGAACCCTGGTCTTTAATTTATATTTTAGAGTACACAACTAAATTGTTCTGTTTTAACCAAAAGGATGTGAACTAAAGGGTAGAACCAGAACCTTACAAAAGTTTAATTTCTTCTTTGCCATGCATGTTGGAAGGGAATCTAGAACTGGTCCAAATGGAGAAATGAAAACTGCCAAGGTTCACTTCTCGGGATTAAAACACAAAGGGTTTCCTTGATCGAGTTTGGACCAGTTCTGAAGATAATATCTATAATGGCCATGCCAAATGTTACACTTAATGGATTCAAGTCCTCAGCTTCAAAGGACTTGTCAACATTTGTCAAAGTCCAGGCCTCTCATAAAGACTCCATTAACCTAGGTCAAGGGAAAGGTCACTGAACTGCTCATAGCAAAAAGACATCTGTTCTTGCATACGTAGATTTAATGTAATTAATATTTCATTGCACAGTTAATACTGCAGACCAGTCTCTAAGCATGGAGCTGGGATTTGGATCTGTGCTTCTTTCCATTGTGTTGCTTCCAAGACAAACGTGTTGCCCCTGAGCTATCCTCCCGGCCAAATAAATATATCATGGAAAAGGAGTGGCGTTGCACCAACACTGCCATCTGCAGGAAAAGGTCAGAAACTTCACCATAGAAAACCTAATTGATCTTAACATGAAGAAAAATCTCACATTAAAATGTGTAATCGATAACATTGAGCTCTGATTGACATAGAATATGTATAAGACTATGTAAAACCATATATTCCTTATTGTGTTTTCTGTCATGAACTATAGAACGCGTCCCTTTTGGACTTCCTGGTCCTTGTCACAACGGGGCCTGCACTCCATAATACTCCCAACATGGTCGTCCAGTGTGAAACCCCTTTCTCGCTCCACGCGTTGAACGTAACATATTCTATTAATAGACCACGCCTTCCGCGGCTCAGCGCGTCTCAATGCTATTGCAAAGTAGCGATCCGACGTGTGTCCCGTAGCTCGCGGTATTGTTTCCTTGTACCTGTCTATCTACCCGTTCCTTGCCCCTTCCTTTCCTCCTATTTCCTGGACTTGTGTGCTAGTTGCACCTTTCCTAGTTTCCCGGATTCCTGGACCCACGTTCTGAAAACTGAACGCACTCTGGAGTCGGAAGAGACTCGGGCAGACTTGTTCAAAACCAGGTCCGTCCGCAAGAAGGCAGCAACCAAGGACTCCAGCAAAGAACGGACCCAGGTGAGAAGGGGGGAACTCCTTGACAGTTTTCAATAGGTGAAAAACATAAAAACATGTAGCTCTGCCAGATTTTGTCAGAGCGATCATTTGTTTCAAAATGTACGCCTCAATGTGCAGAATTTGAAAATATTAGGTTTTAATTAATTTTATGTATTTTAGGGATAAATTGGAGTATACAAATGAAATCTTCTTTTCTGCAACAGGAGTGGTCTTCCTTCCCACCTTACTGATCACGGTACTGGAACGCCACACCTCTGTCACAAAGCAGAGTTGGAGTCAGAGAGAGAGATAATGCATGCACATTTGACAGGAGATTATTAGAAGTGGAACAAATTGGAGAGTAGAGCTTGAAGGACTGACCCCAGGCAGATAGGAGAGAGGTTCATTGGGCGAAGGATGTGTAGGAGATATTCTTGGGGCAACAATTCAGGAAGTTCATGCTCCACACCCCCACCCCCAATCAAGAGTGCCACACCAATTGAGAAAATGTTGATTCTTGTCCAGCCTTGTTTTTGACTCGTATAACGCCATTGTGCACCCTCCACACCTTCCATAGTATAGAAGCCAAGAACAAGGCTGATGTGCAGAAATAATATATATTTATTAATAAGTAAACAAAAACAGATTTGCACTATAGTTATCGAAATACACGCCACCTCACTCCATGGCACAAAATCATTCCTTATTGATAAAATTGAAACCGCAGTTCGATTCTTGAGAAAATGTTGATTCTTGTCCAGCCTTGTTTTTGACTCGTATAAAGCCATTGTGCACCCTCCACACCTTCCTTAGTATAGAAGCCAAGAACAAGGCTGATGTGCAGAAATAATAATATATTTATTAATAAGTAAACAAAATCAGATTTGCACTATAGTTATCGAAATACACGCCACCTCACTCCATGGCACAAAATAATTCCTTATTGATAAAATTGAAACCCCAGTTCGATTCTTTTTATACAAAAATCACAGACTCTCTAACCCAACACCATGTGCATTTTCCATTTGACTTTCTATTCCCCCTGTTAACATGTACAAAGAAAACACAGTTCTAAAAATATACCTCAGCGACTTGGGTCACTCATGAGGATTCCGTTAATGTAAGTATAATTAATGCAGCAAGCTAGAACCCGACAGTACAATTGTGCTTTACAATCTACTTTGTATGGGGTCTGATTTTAAGTAAAATATAGCATGCTTCTATTGGGCAAAAGAAATGTGACAGGCGGAGCGCTCTTTGTTTCTAAACTTCCTGCATGCTTTTCAAATCTAGCTGCGTTCTAGTACAACAACAATCTCTTCTCTACAAATGATGAACCCTTTGCCTTTACCACTATGCAGTGAGAAAAATCTCCCTTCAATTTGGAGTCACGTTCTCGCTCTCGGAGAGTGTGTTTTTAACTCTAATTTTTCAATTGGTTTCACTTTGAAGATACGTTTCTGAACAGCACAGACCCAGATATTTAGTTTATCATTTAGAACCCTTCTGTTTTAAGGTAGGGTCTGGGGAATAGCGAACAGTTCGGAGTTTTGTTTTTTAATACACGCCTCCACTTTAGGGGATTTTGGTGTTGGCAAGAATAATGTAGGGATACCCAATTACATTAACAGACTATGGGGCTCATTACAAGTTGGCCCGTGCGGTAATAACAGGCTGGTATTAATACTGCACATTACCGCACCGGCCAACTACAAATTTGCCTGTGAGGTGGCAGAATGACATCCAGCTAATAGCTAGAGGTCATTTGCCACCTTGCCGGCAAATATTGCGGTATTGCAATGCTGGCAAAATCCCCCATGGATTCCAATGGGACTCCATGGAATGGGGATTTACCCGGTCTACCAGCACTCGTAATGCAGTGGACATTCCACCGGACCGAGTGACGGTAATGGTAATACAGTTTGCTGATGTTCTGGTGGATTTACTGCCAGAATACCGGCAAACTTGCAAGGAGTCCCTATATCTTTATCATCACCGATGGATGTTGGGAATTTCAAAGTTCCCTCCAACGTCGGTTGACTCCGTGGGAATTAATAAAGATATTAATTAATTAGAAAATGCTAGGTATCTACTTCAGTATGCCCACCCATTTAATAAAGGGAAGATAGTAATTCAAATAGAACCCCACCAAAGGTTATTCTTATGTACTTACTTTAAATCACTCTGGGTCTATGCTCGGGACAAGCAATCAAGGCTCCATGGTCATCTCATGGGACACATAGTTACTTGGTCAGACGGCCCCTCCAGTTATGGATAGCCTCCAGCATCGATCCTTCTGTCCTGGTTCCCTCCAGATTTTTGTCTTTCTCCTGGTCTCATCCACCCCCTTCGGTCTCCCTTCCAATTATTTTATAGCACTCCAGTTGGCTTAGACCGCTCTGATCATTTCAGACAGCTCCCCTCTTTTAGTCAGCTCAGCATTCTGGACAGACAATCCTCATTTTGGAAAAAGCTCCCTTTCCCATTGTGTCTACTTTTAAAACCCTAATCACAGCCCAAACACTTTTAATGATGAGGTGCCAGCTTATTGGCCCATGATTCGGATTGGACATCTATTTTCCTCCCCCGTAGACAAGGCACAGTCCCTTTCTAATTGGTCTTGGGATTTTTAGGCTTCCCCTCAGAGTTATGGCTTCACCGTTTTGGAATGGCATTTCTCAGCAACTTCAGTTATGCACTTAAAAATCTTCAACATGACACATTTTATTTCCAATTTACAGATCAGTATCAGAAACTATATATTTCTGAATTGGTCCAATCATGCTGGTTGCTATACACTTTCTCATGTTGGTACGTGGTTGCAGGTGTGAAAGGCAGATTTGTTTTTGTTTATTTCAACATGATAAACACTTGAATTCTGAGCTTTTACAGGCAAGTATCTGGTTTCATTGGCTACAATAGTCCAAAATCTCCTATCCAGAATTAGTTCTGGGAAGCTGTAATCTCATTTTGGCTGATAACTCTTGTTCTTAAGGTCAAACCTTTCATAAGCGTTTCGGAAATATTCAAACCATTTTTGTAAGTGTCCCAGTTCCAAAGTTAATGGACAAAATATGATTCTTCAAATAAAACTATTGCATCCTATTAATTACAGCATTTTATTCACTTCATTTAATAAGATATATGTTCTTCTCAAGCCCATGATGTAGGCCTGGGCATTCACTCAGTGTTTACCTACCCTGCAATAAAGCACTTAACATTTTTGATCCCTGGGTTGATGACCATCTCTGTTCTTATCTTCCTTGAGCAGAGGGGATAGCTCCGCCCCCTGACTCATGTGACATTCTCCTGGAACATGTCCATTGTCATCAGCCCCTGGGCTACATCACAAAACGTTATTTAATTTTGACTATTTTAGTTTTCAGAGTTTGCCATCCACTAGCAGCATCATTGTTTATTCAGTATTGTCATTGACCCTAATAAAACCTCTTCCGAGGCTCAAGCCCCCTCTGCCCCTTCCTGGCTCTGCTGAGGCTTCATAAGAGTTGACCAAATGTCTGGTACATGTAGGGGGAGGTGAGCAGTTCTTGATCTTTGAATCAGATGTGGGGGAAGGCTTATTTGGGCTTAAACAGTGCTCTGATGAACAGAAATGAGTACTTTTAAAATGCATTTTTATTTCCATTTCATGATGCCTGCTTCAACTTCTTGTATCACATGATATGCATTTTACTCCTGCATCTTCATTCTCGCAGCTTGTTTTAAAACATTTTTTTTCCGTAGCCACCAGTTTCCTTACTGTGTGCCTTTGAATGTATTTTTGCAGGGAAGTTTCATCTGTAATGTAGTAATTTCCCTCCAAGCTGCAAAATGCACGCATTTCTCCCAGGTATCTCTGTTTTGGCACATGGTACTCAGACTTTCTGGCCTAGTCATATGAATACAGGCCACGCTAAATTTGTACTTTCCTGAAAGTAGCCCCTTTACGTTTAGCATTTGAAAGATACATGATGTCCTTGTGTTCTGGCAGCCAACCATGCACTTTTGGGCTTAATTTAGCAATAGGCAGTTCATTTTTATCTGAGGCTTAAAATACCCCATGAATGACGAGTCTGTTTTGGAATTTGAGTTCTAGGTAAGCCACCTGAAGGAATGAATTTAGGCGGTGTCCCTGGCTGACTAGCCAAAATTGGAAGCCATATTCAAAAGGTAAATGCAAACCCTAATCCACCCCAAATTGTCCAGATTGACCAGGGTAAAATATGGGATGACAAAGATAAAGAAAGTGTGGGGAATACAATTAGAAAACATAGGCAGAGGTGCTAATATCTCAATGCCCTGCCCCTCCCAACCCATCTACATTCAATACAAAGTGAGATGTGCTTTGAAGCCTAATCTACTTTGTACTGAGAAAGTAATTTAAAACTGAATATATTTTAGTGCCACTTTAATGTGGAACTGCCTGTAAAATGAGTACTATTGAAGCATTTATTAGTGGCTTAAGCCGGTCTATAGTCATTTGTACCATAGTGTGAGTCGCAACATACTATTGTCTGAGAGATCCTGCATTAATGCAGCCGGGGGAAGCCATAGTCCTGTATCGCATGTTGGCGCAACACAAATGAGTATAAAGAATTAATTTGATTTATTAAGAATTGAGCAAAGTACAAACCCCTGCATTCCCTTATTTTTACCATAAAGAAAAATGTGTAAGATGATAAAAAGTGGGTATTTTTAAAATTATACATGTTACAGGAGAATGCTATCTTTTCAGCCCGAAAATACATTGACACACACACACACTGATGCATTAAAACTGTGCAGGCATACATTGATTGTAAAGTTGCACCTGCAAGTAGCTTGAAAATTGTACATACACAAGTGTTAAAACTGCATACACAGCTGTATTCACAGTTACACACACACACACACAAAGTACAGACTGCAAATCACACATTCCTATTTAGTGAAAGTCATTTTTGCATTAGTGAAAAATGTAATAATGCCTTCTGCAAGTAGGTTCAGTAGAATCATTACTAAAGCAAATGTAGAATAGAAATGTGTTGAATGGGCCCACTATCTTTTGGGAATATAAACAAATGCTTCTGTGGACCGATAATAGCAAGATTTATATAGGCAGGCGATTTGATTTCTGATTCCTTAGTGATTTTCCTATAACTTTGTATTAATCTGCATGGTGTTAAACTGGAGGCCACCTTTGTTAAGGTTACATTATTCTTTAACATTTCGATTTTTGAATGCCACACTGTCTGTTCCTTGCCCAGAATTATGGGGTGGGATTGTATAAAAAGGGAATGTGAGATTAGCATGCCACACCTGTTGGGCCAGTAATAAAATTCATGCAATATATTCTACATTCCTTGTGGGATCAAAACCTGTCTGGGGTTTCTTGTGGTCTTGTACTGAAGAAATGTTACCAAGTAGTTCTGATGGGACTGCCCCTTTTGGGTGTGACTGAGCCTGATTTGCATAGGGTCTTTTCCCCTTTCTGGAATAGCTTTGCAGGCTGAAGAATAATAGAGAATTGCCCAGAGCAATGGCAGACATAAAAATGAAAAACCGCCAGCCATCACTCTTTTTGTCTTTCTGGCCATATCACCTACATGTTTTTGCAACAAGTAAATCTTTTTTCAAGTTCATTGTTCTTATTGACCTCCTTTCATAGAGGTCCAATGGCAGGGTTAGAAATTGAGGTTTGATGAGCAGGAACTAAAACCATCTCCTAGGTGTCCAGAATCTCCTAGTAAGCAGGAGCTTCCACACCTGAACGAGGAGCTAGTGAGTACACAGAGCTCTTCAAATCTAACCTTCGATATGAGATGCATACTTTAACATTTTGTCCATTTTGTATTAGCCATTATGTTTAAATGGGTCCCAATGTTTCTTCATTAACAGTCTCAAACACTCAGTTAATGTCACATATACGTTTGTAAGCCCCCAGCTAGCTGGCCTGGGGAGCCAAAAGTAGCCGCTGGTACCTTTTTGGTTTTCATTGTAGAAGCAGTTGCTAAATAGTTCTCAGCAATTCCGAACCCCGAATGGACATTTCTCCTGTTATGCTTGGTTTCGGTGAGCGCCTCAGCTCAAGATCTTTATTCTGGTTGATGTTCACGGAGCAATGGCAATGCTGTGCTCTAGTGTTCCTTTATTTGAGCAGCGGTTTATGTATTCTATTGCATAGCTTATTGCTAGCATGTGATTCCCTGGCTCGTGAGTGAAAGTCTCCCATGACTCGAAAAGCTACTGTTTTTTAGTTTTTGACTAAGAGGTGAGCGCTGCCTAGAAGCCTGAACTATTGCATTGAGGCGAAGGTTGGAGGAAGAGGCGATGACCATCGTCATGCTAATCCCTGTAGCCATTCCCATCCACTTCTTCCAGTCCCAGACCAAAACGCAACACATTCTCCTGGGAGCTCTTTGTGCTAGCGCTATTAAGTAAACCAGTATTGACAATGCCATTAGTTTGTGTAGGCATGTGATGGCCTTTGCCAGACACTGCTATAACATGTTCATATGTTCACACCATTTTCAAGCGGTTGCTTTCTTAGGTCCAGGTAGCTCCATTATGGCGGTGCCTGATATATGTATCGCCCATGCCTACATAAAAGCCATCAGTGTTGGCTTTGCCAATGCTTTTTGGGTGGGCTGGGTTTGATGCTGCAAAATGGGGTTCAGTTACTGGCGAGGAATAAGAGAGTGGGTAGAAATTGAGGATACCATCAGTAAACTGCAACCCTTTAAGATACCTGGCAAGTAGCCATGGCAATAATGACCCATGTAAATAGGACTTGTGCTAAGGCTGTATGAGTTGGAGGTTCAGAGAGTGCCTTACTGTAAACATATTGCGTTGTGGTGTGCTGAGAAAGGAAGGAATGCAAGGGTCGTACATAAAGCACCTTTACATCTTCTAATGAAATGTGAGCTCATATTACTTACCACATTCATGTGGGGTGGTGTGCGCGTCTTCAATGAACAGCATCTAGCTGCAGGAGTATTCTTTCTAACTTGAATTGCAATTTGATTATGTGCTGGGTACCATATACACCAGCCTTCTCTGTTTAAAGTGCACTAGGCTTAGCGAGGGCCAGTATTTATTTCCATGGCGGTTCTTCTGTACTGCGCTCTTGACTTAGATCAACACCCTGCATCCTGGTGTCGTTAATATTGAACAAGCGCCGCAGTATTATGCTTCTAGGTTTTGCAGCTTCATAAAAGCATTAGGATTTACGTCCCTTGGATTTGCAAATGTAGAGTATTTGTCTCTGGAGCAAGTTCGATCCCCGGGCTCATTATAAATAACAAAAAAAAAATATATATATATATATATATATATATATGCTACTGCTCATGGAGTTTAAAAATCCTGACAATGTGATTAGAAGTCTGGTATATGTCTCCAGACCTACTATCGCTCCAGACTAAGGAGGCACAGGCAGCAGGAACATGGTCCAGGTATTTCCCAAGATATGGCCTCTATTTTTGGCAATACAAGCTTTGCTCGGTACGATCATTGACCCTATCAGCCACTTGCCCACCCCCACTTTTGCCCCCTTTCCTTCCTTCATACACTTTCCAGGCTTCTTGACAATCTCTGACCTTGCATCCGAGGTGGCTTCTAGTATAATGGTTGTATATTGGAGGTCGTATTTCGTGCATCCACGTGCAGTACCAAGGCCAATGTGTGCTACTTAAACTGATACGTTTGAAACTGACAAGTTAGTTGGAACATTAATATATATATTTTTTCTAATTCTTGTGATTTCGAACATGCAATGCAAAGTGTTGTGAGCACACGCTCATTTAGCCTTCTCTGAGAAATATGGCTTTAAAAGAAGGGCTTGCCATCGTAATCTCTGCAGTATATGGGCGGGGAGGATAGCTCAGGTGCAACGGGTTTGTCTTGGAAGCAAACCAACCAGAGCAACACAGGCTCGAATCCAGTCCAGCGCTTAGAAACTGGCCTCTGGTTTAAGCTTGTTATCAAAGATTAAACCCTATGTCAGAAAAGCTCTGTTCCTGTTTTGATTAATGTCCGAATAAGTGTTTGGAAATTAAAGGGCTAAAATGCAAAAGGTGTGCATGGTCTTCGGGTGCTATATGGAATAATCTAAAGCAGGGTTTGAAATTAAGGGGAGCTGGGAGCTATTTAGCTGCTGCTTGTAGCCTAGCGGTGCCTGGTTAGCTTAATACCAACCTCTACCAGGAGCTACTTTTGGCACCCCAGGCCTACTGATGCGGAACAAACACACCTATGTGAATTTAACTGTGCGTTTGGGACAATCTATAAATAAACACATCTATACAATATTTAAAGCATTAAGGGGTCATATATAAAGGACAATATGATAATTTGGCACCTGATGTGGATGTTTGATTTGCAGAACGCTATGCACTAGCTCCTTGCCCAGCCATGGTAGCTCCTGGTCACTGATTAATGCTGGATACACAGGAACTGCTTTTAGCTCCTGCTTATTCAATCTTAATTTCGATTTCTGTAAAGACAAGGGTAGTTTCTCCTGTATAGGTATATGTTTGCCCCGTGAATAGATTTGCCAGAACATTGTGTATGGGCTTTTGTGCGTTAAGACAACCTCTTATTTCATTTTGACAAAAAGATTCCTAGGAGTTTATTTCTGTGTTTGAATTTTCAATGCTTACACGTGTTGCTTCATGGCATTAGATTCTAAGGGTGGCTCCAGTTTGTTGTGTTATTTTGGTTGTCCAATGTAAATAAAGTGACTGGTGTGCTGTATGTCCAGGCTGTTTGTCTAAACAAGTCTTTCTGCATTTGCTGATGTTACAGGCAGCGCTGGTCATTGGTCTAGATTTTTCTGGATCTGAGATCCAGTAAAAAACATTTTCCTTGGTCTCGGATCCGGGAAAACCATTTGAGCCCATTAATCTAAGTGATCTGCTTTTGTTGCCGGGCAGGGATTCGAACAATCGCCATGTGGACCAATGGCGAGTGAGTGCCTTTGCCGCCAGACTACTGGAAAGTCTGGTTGGAACACATGTGAATATTCCGGCAGAATTTTACTCTGCAGAAAATATTGAAGTACATTCTTGTAAAGTTGTGCACCTTTTCTTATTTGCTTGCAGCATTATAGGAAACACTCCTCCTTTAATAATGTATTAATTAATCTCCTGAAATGTCTCCTGAAATGTAAATGTTTGTTTATTGTATTTATTGGGGCGCTAGGGTGGGGATGCTGAGAAATATCTCATATGTTCCCTCTACCACTAAATTACAAACTTCAATCGCCCCCAACAGCTCCCCACCCCTGCCCCCACCCCTATTGGGATCCCTCAGTTAATACATTTCCATTTCCAGCGCTGGTTACAGGCCTCAAAGAATCGTAACTTGTGACGGTGTGCTTGTATGGAGGAGTTGGGGGAATCATGACCGACTTCATTATGTAGGTGGTACACGGGCGACAGTTCTGAGAATGTATATTACTAACCACGCAATAGTGAGTGGTTGTAATCCCAGGTGGTGGCCAGACCATAAAGGGCAGCGTTTGGGGATAGCTGTGAAAGCATGTTGTATCGTATTAAGACACACCACCAAACAGGTAAGTATAGTCACTGTTAGTTTATTACCATATAGGATTTTAACAGCACCTGTGTATGCAAGCAACAGCAATAACCTTCAACTGTCGTTTCCACTGCGTGTGATGTCAGGAGCCCAACATTCCATAATAAAATGCCATCCCACGCCCCCAACTAACGACCTACTTACCACATACGTGTTGGAGGCTCCACACCTTTATGGTTTAATAAGGATGGGAGAGGGCATTCCTCTTTCATGCCAGTAATCACTGACAAATACACTGCTCCCCAGCCTTAGCTTCTAGAATTGTATGGGTGCCTATCAATGATGGGGAAATATTCCACCAATTGGCTCCGAGCCACAGCAAGGTCGAACATTTCACCATGGTTGATACTCACCCATGTACAATTTTTATGTTGTATACGGGTGTCAATCAGTTTCTTCTGTGTTTTGGAAGAAAGATAGGGTCCTTTCCTTTAACAGGTTGTTCACTTGCTTACAGCGCGGGCGGTCTGTGGGCTTCTGTTGGGAGTCGGTAGGAGCGCCGTTATTTTCCAGGATAGTGGAAGTAGTGTTTATTTACAGGACAGTGCTGCAACGTAGGTACGTGGGTGTTTGAAGTTTCAGCTGTGAAATATGACGTTCATATTTTACTGCAGTTGGCATAGCAGCGAGTTATGACTTTTCAATTTGATTATATGTGCTAATAGAATTAAATGGAATCCATAGTCATTGCTGCCAAAGCAATTATTTTTCTGCGGTGTAGTGCATATTGTATCTGGTAATTTTCAGAACATGGTCTACCGAATTGCCAATTAAGCCAAAGCGCATTGACAGTTGGTGCTAATTTTTTATTTGTTTTTTTTATTGACATAGTTGAAAAATTATCAACCTTTCAATACATCTTTGAATTATTATTACTATTAATAAAAGCAATTCAGTACTTTCGTAAACAATTGGTGCATCAACATTTATATAAAAACTTTTAAAAAACTTTTTGTACAATTTAGTGCATATCAGCATTGGAGGGGACTCCTCAAGGTTATCAAAGTAAGTGGCAACAGTCCAACCTGTTTACTCAATATTCCTTCAATGGTCTGTTTAACTCAGTCAATCCAACTTTAAAGACTCAAGATATTTCATGGCTGCCGAAGTGACTGTTATTCAATGTCCACTTAAAATCAGCAGCCACAAGGTTTCGGGTGTCAACATGCGATAGTCCTTAAACAGATGATGCAAGAAGCGCTTTCTTTTAGGCAACAGAGCTGAACAGTATACCAATAGATGTTTTAACGTTTCAATTTGAGAACCATAATAACAAAATCTGCAAGTGCTCTCCTTTCTGGTCAGCTTACCTCTAATACTCTGGACTTCTCTTGTTGGCCACAAATTTAGTTGAAAACTAAGAAATAAAGTTCTATATTTGGGCGCAGGGAACCGGATTGGATACTTTTCAGGTTGATTAATAGGTTTTGCCTTAAACTGTCCAGTTCTCGCATGTTTATATTTAATGCAAGTGTCCCAAGTTTGGCACCATTCAAATAACCAGTTTTGATTTGGCCTGATTGGGGTTTGTTATGAGTAAATCTAGCGAGATGTCAGCTTGCACCATCCAGGTTGTAGTTTCAGCTTTCCAAGAGGATGAGGACTTGTCAGCACCAGATTCTAGAAGCTTAGATATAGCAGATAGCAATGTATTTGGTTCCGTTGGTATAACACATTTCCTATAGAGACTGAGCATTTCCCACATAAACGTTGCATTTAACGACAACAACGCCCATTTCATATCGTATGATCGCTATGGGTTGACTTGATGGAAGAGAGAGCACGCTTTCCAAAACGGACCTTCTAGTCTGTTCCAGAATAGCACATATTCAAACACCTTGGTGTCGGCCCGTAAATTAATATGGGGACCACTTTTTGTTTATAGGAGAGGTTCCAATGTGAATTTCCCATACCTTTTCTGTATGATTTGGGCTTTTGCGCATCGCAGTTAGAACTGTCTGTTTTTAATTCTAGCCGATAGGGTAGTTCGCGAGGGCTATTGTTTGTGTTAATGCCCAAATACCGATATTCGGATGCTATGCTGAGGGGAGACTCATGCAGGTGCCACTTAAAGGATCACCTAATTGAAGACGTTTAGCTGGGAATATTAGTATGTTGGTCTTTTTCAAATTTATAGTGAGCTGATTTTGATCTGCGTAGCCTTCAAGGGCAGATAACACATTTTGTAGCCCTTTCTGGGTTTTTGACATAGGCACCAGATCATCGACGTATGGGAGCCATGGGTCGACTCGTGTGCCCAATTTTGGGGATCTTAGATTACATGTTTAAGATTCTTTCCTATATCAGCTATAGGAAATTAAATAGAGCCGAGGCCAGAATACAGCCTTGTTTAAACTCTCTGCGCGTGGGACTGGACTGGGCCAAAATCCCCTCCTGAGAGAGTCGGATTTGAATGGAAGTGCCCGATTAAAACTGTGAGACCACGGCTAGAATGTGCCGTAGACTTGCTGCTTCTTCATGTTAGCTAACAGCATTTCGCGCGGAACAGAATCAAATGCGGTTTTAAAATCGATGAAGGCCACATAAACTGGCTGATCCATCTGTTTACACGAGAGGGCCAATACATTTACTGTGGTTTCCAGCCCAGGCACAAAACCTATCTGAAATCCGTCTGATAATGCTTTTAATGTTAACCAGTTATTGAAGTCTGTTAGCAGAAGGCGGGCAAAAATATTGCCCGGAATATCTAGAAGTTCAATAGGCCGAAAATTTTCAGAATTTCAAGATTGCCCTTCTTGTATATGGGAATTATTACAGACTTTTTCCAGGTTGATGGAATTTGTTTAGACTGCAGAACTTGCGTATTGAGTATGAAAAGTACTGATGGCCATGCTTAGGTTGCTCTTTTAGCATATAATTGGTGAGGCCATCTGGGCCTGCCGCTCTTGACTTGGATAGGCGTTTAATCTGAATCAGAATGTCTTGTTTAGCAAATAAAATGGTATCCCGAGTGCTCCAAGATTGAGCAATGTCGGCTTTACGCATGGTCTGCGTTGTATAGAGATTCTTGAAATAGTTACACCAGTCATCTTCATGTACTGCATTGATTTGATAGGGCAACTGGGCGTCTTGAAAAGCAGCATTCAGGATAGTCCATGTTTGATCACTGTTTTTGCTTGCTAGCATAGCTAGCATTCATTCTCTATCTTGCTGTTCAATATAGGCTCAATTCTTGTAGCGCATCTTCAGGTTGCGAAAACCCGCAACCTTGGTAAATGTAGACATTTGCGCTATTCTAAGATCTCTTTGCAGCTCAGTTTCTTTCTGTTTAATTCTGAAGTCAAATGCATATTTATGCTTGTAATAGGGTTTGTGCCCAACAGGAGCTCATTGTTTTAACACACTCATTGCCATTGTATATCGATCTTCTATAGGAGGTATATGTCACAAGGAGTAAATAGGAGGTTTTCTTAAAGATGCAGCTAGTTTAGTCACCATCCTATTAGTCCATCTAAATCTGTTTCTTCCTCCTGTTGATGTCAATTGGCTTGGATAGAAAGAACTTGCGAAGCCCGAGGTGTGCCAATTCAATGTGAAGTTTAGTAGACTGTGATCGCTTTGCACTTGATGTAATACAGCAAAACTCTCTACATTCATAAATATGTTTCTATGGATGAAGACATAATCGATAATGGAAGAGAGATTGGCTCTTTGCCAGGTTGATTTAGGGCACTATCTCTCTTTAGGGCGCCTTTTAACATGATGAATTGTCTGTCCTCAGGGCAAGCCATTGATTTCCAGGGTAGGTGGAAGAAATGGTGGAGGCGGATAGACACGTGTTTAAATCACTGCCTATTATTGTCGAGAGTACTGTGCTGTCACCTGCTATTGGGTGTAACATGTGGATGACCTCTGCTAAATGATTTGTTGGAGATGCCAGCATCGTTCCAATATAGGTTCAAAAGGGCCAGGTCACCCACAGGGGTCCTAAGCCTGACAAGCTGGATGAACCTCTTTGGAGACGCCCAAGATTCCAACCTAAATCCAAGGGTTTTCTTAATGGCAACTAGCAAGCCAGCAGGTGGTCGTCCCTGGGTCGCTTTAGCTTCTAGTAGAAAAATCAACAAGTGGGTCACCCAAAGCGGATGTTTCATGAGCCATGTCTCTTGAAGCATCATAATGTCAATTTCTACAAGAGTATTATTTTGATGCTTAAAACCTCTGGTGTTGTATGATGCCATCTTAGAGTGTTTAATGTATTTCTGATGGGCTGTTAATTACAGTTCAGGTGTTTAATCCCAACTGGCCCTCTAGGCAAGTAAGACTGAGAAAAAAATTCCAGTTTTGAAAATGTACCTGCCGCCTTGCATTGAAATCATCTCGGTCGTAATGATTGTTAGGGTAGCTGTCAACAGTTTTACTGTTGGCTGAGAATTGATCAGTGTGATTTCGTTTCTGGCTGGTTGTGGGAGGCTTTCCTATTGGTCTAGAATGAAGCCCAAGTCGAATAAGGTAGATCTAGCTTTCCTCAAAGCATTTAGTACCAGCCCAGATTGAATCCAAATTCGCACTACTCCAAGATCGCCATTGTTGATAAATTCAACCCTGGCTATGCCAGAGGATTGAAGATCTTCCAGCGCTGAAATATCCCCAAGAGGTTAAGCACGCTAGTCCTATTGAGGACGTCCGTAACGTGTGGTTCACCTCTGCATTTCATTATTAAATTGAACTGGCTAGTCCTAGGTCGAGTTTGCTTACTAGCTGGTTCTTTTTGCCATGTGGTTGTGTGTTTACCTTTGACTCCGGTCTAGTGATAACACCTCCTTGTATGATACTAACTTGAGGTATAGATCGTTGAGCTGATGTCATTGAGCGCATAGAACTCATTTGTAATTTTGTTTTAGGCTGCATGGGCAAAGGTTTTGCAAGAACATTAGTAAGCCTGAGAGTTTTCTCGATTTCAGAACGTCTTTGTTCTAGTGTGAGAAAGTTATCTTCCTTTCGAGCTACAATGGAGGAGCACACGTTATTTCTAGCACCATTTGATGTACTAACATGTTCATTTTTGTGATGTATATGTGCTTTTCCTGGATCCAAAATGGGTGTCGGGTCTTCCTCCTGGTCAGTTGTACTATTTAGAAGTTGTACAGCTTGGATAAGATCATCCAGTGGCTCATCTTCATATGGATTGGATTTGTCAGTGCAGAATCTATAAGCCTCATGATCCTGTTTTTTAACGAGTTGGCGGCGGGCGCTTGTTAGCGCGCTTTGCTGTTATTATTTTGTTAGAACTTGTCGTTTGTTTCGCTGGGGTCATGAGCAGCTGGGAAAATCTCTTTGCTCTCAATAATTTAGGTGCTGTTTTCTTTTTAGTAAATATGTTAAAAGTTAGTTTTGTTTTTGTTTCTGAAACTAGGCATGTCATGAGACAACAACAGTGAATTAATTGCTGCCATGTGCGACAAAGTGTTCCTCTCCGCAATAGAGACCTGTGGGAGTCGCCGTTGCAATGGTGTTTGGGCAACGGGATCAGTCCTTGAAACAATTGAATCCTTGACTTCACCAACTGATGGTGTATCCCCTACGTCTTGAAGATCCTTTGGATTAGATCCCCGAAAAGCCAATGGCTTGTTTGTTAGCCTAATTAGTAGTCTTGTTTGATCTGCTAGTGTTAATTCAAGCATAGGAGTAGTTTCTTGCTGTTTCAGTAAGGACCTGCATGGTGTAGGGTTTACAAAGGACACCGATGAGCACAGAGACGACGTCTCTGACACAGAATATAGTATCAAGGAGAGGGAGAAGTTGAGAGCCGGAAGATTCATTAAGTGAGGGGATTGAGTGTCGGCAACCCATAACACCTCACCATCTGGACAAGCCGATGGCAGCACACAATCGAGCTGGCTGCAGAACTGGTTTGCCGCAGGACCAGCCATTCACACCTTGATTTGCCCCAAGGGGAGAGCAACTGTGAAACATCGCACAAGGTTCCATTGGGAGAGCGCAAAACAGGTCCAGTGTTTACATGGATCTGAGTGGAACAGACTTTTGTCAGTAACTGATCTTTGGTGAGTAATGTGTCCTTATTATTAAGTGTGATGATCGTTGGGGGAAGTTAAGTAGTGTGTCAAGTGGAGGCCATGTTTTTGTGATGTAGTGTAGAGCACACTTGTAGCAACGGCAGATCTTTAACAAGTGATTCAGAGGCGTTAAGGGAAGCATTTTTTGGTGGAGATTTGCACCCGCTCTGGCTCTCTTGTGACCTACGAGAGACTGTGATTAGCGGCAAAGCGGAAACCGTTTGGGAATCAGTTATTTTGACGCTGGCTGTCATAAAATCATTTCTCTTATTCGTTTCTGCCGAGTGGCATTCATGCACAGGACTCCCTGTATGTGGAGGGGGGGGGGGGTGCATGCATAATCTCTGAGTTGACTTTCATGTTGCAAAAACCCCTGGTGTCAGTGGTTGCGGTCTGAGCTCGCTTGCGAGTTTGCGTCTCGTGACTGTTTTCCGCAAACTAACAACATTCAGTGTACAAATCAATTTCACCAGTATTGTATTTTGAGACATACCTGACTTCAGGGTCTACAAGTGCGACATGTGAAATAAGTGGGGTTGTTGTAGACCAGAAACTCCAAATTGAATAAACACAAAAGCATGTGCATACAAATATTAATGTAAAAAAAAAAATATTAAGACCCATGTACACAGCTGCAGCCTGCTCTCCTGCCCAACTGCAGCCTGCTCTCCTGCTCAACTGCAGCCTGCTCTCCTGCCAAACTGCGTAACTGCACTCACAGCTGCACTACTTGATGCGCGCGGCCCGCTCTTTTTATAGGAAGTTGGCGGGAAAGTGGCAGAGCAAGCCGAATTTGAAAGCAAAATTACAAATTATTTTTCTTTCCTTTAAATAAGGTATTGCTCCTTTGTCCACAATGTAATTGAAAGTCCAGTATATAACAGTAAAGTGAAATAAAGTTCAAGTTTAAAATCGAGCTGCAGACTTGTAGGATTTCAAAAAGCACTTGCAGCAATAAATGGATCCCTCCAGCATACCTTTCAAATAAACATCCAGAAGCTTCCAGGAGCAGTGTGTCCACTGCGTAACTGCACTCACAACTGCACTCCTTGATGCACGCAGATGCGCGTGGCATGCTCTTTTTATAGGACGTTGGCAGGAAAGGGGCAGAGCCAGACGAATTTGAGAAAAAAATAAATTATTTTTATTTCCTTTTAAATAAAATATTGCTTCTTTGTCCACAATGTATTTGAAAGTCCAGTATATAACACGTTCAAGTAAACGTCAAGAAGCTTCCAGGAGCAGAGGGTCACACTGCGTAACTGCACTCACAGCTGCACTCCTTGATGCGCTCTGGTTGGGTGCCATACAAATGTTGCATAACATATCTGGCAAATCTACTTTCGTTTTTTGACAATGAGCATGGAAATGGGGGAAGGAACAGAGACATCACTGTTTTCTACTTTGATTTCAAGGAATCTGTCAATACTCTTTCCCTCACAGGGGACGTTAAAAGAAGTTGAACAGTGCTAGCATTGCAGCCAAAGAGGTAAACTGGGATAAAGTACTTGTTGAATGACGGAGAACTGGAAATGCTTGGAAACAGATTCCATGAGGTCAGTCCTCAGTTCATTGGCACTCACTATTTGGTGCTAGTTTCAAAAGTTAACTAATACATATTCATTCAAAGACCTTGCCGAGTAGCAGCCTTCACTGAGTGGATAAAACAGGGTGATCCGCAGTGCTGGAAATGGACACAATGTACTGGGGGAACTCCCTGCCCCACCCATGTGGAAGGGAGGGCGTAGCAGGCAGGCTGAGTGAGTGAGTGAGGGTGTGGTGTGGATTATCAGTATTGTGGGTCGTACTGAGGGGCAGAACTAGGTGTGGAATACTATGGGTGCCCTGAATATATTATTGTGGTTGCTTTTCATAAAAACGGAATGCATTTTATGATCATAAGAATGACCACCAATGTATCAAACATGTCTGTGATAGTAATTCAATGCACACTGGGTATGGTGCTCATTTCATCTGTCAGAATAGTCACCCTGGCAGTAAAATGCGTGCAAAGCCTGAATATATACAGCTTTGGAC
Source organism: Ambystoma mexicanum (assembly GCF_040938575.1). Taxonomy (NCBI): domain Eukaryota; kingdom Metazoa; phylum Chordata; class Amphibia; order Caudata; family Ambystomatidae; genus Ambystoma; species Ambystoma mexicanum. Next base: position 1,091,179,088 of record NC_090936.1, read on the forward strand.
AGTTTCATTGTTTGAGTTTGAATTGTAAAGGTGACCAAAGGACGACTTTCAATGCGGTTTGTAAACTTGTTGCAAATTGCTGCGTGCAGTGAGATGCCAAACCCACAGCGTTCGGGAGACTCGTGGGAGTCGGGTGAGAGCATTTCCTCAACTTTCGGGAGTCTACACGGAACGGCTCTGCAGCCAGATCATTTTTGCCAGAAGCTCCACTTTGTTCCAACCTAATTCCTTCCCACGTGATTTGAACAGGTGCAGATGTAGGATCAGCGGATTCCAATATGCAGGCCCACAAACCCGAGATCCTGCTGTTGCCAATATGTAGACAATGAAACGGGGTTCTGTGGGAAAGGCCCACACTGTGACAAAGGGAGGTTGTATTAGCACATCGCTCACCGGGGAGGCCATCCTGCATCCTGCAGCACTCAGTAATGTTACACCTAACACTTCTTGAGCATTGCCAAGCTGCTTCAAACCTTATAAGGTCTTCTAAACAAAAGTATGTGCCTCATTCCTGTTCAAATCCAGACTCTGAATTCTCATTGGCAGCAGCTCATCTTGTTAAAGGTTCGCTTCTTCTCTCTAAGCGCTGTTAGAAAACATGTACCCTGCCGTGTGCGAAGTGCTAAATGATCGTATACTTTATAGCTGGGTAGACTGAGTGAACGATTGTCACGTTTAAGGAATCCCCTCCCGTGCTTTCGGCACAGAAGTTGACATTTATATGAAGCGCCTCGGGGCGTTTTATGCTGACGGTGACCGAAACCATGTCATGCTCCGCATTCTTCCTCCAAACACCGAGGTGCTTTTCAATAGGCCTGCAGTTTTTGTTTTTAAATTCCATGAACACATAGTTTATGAACGCCATAAAATGTTTTCAGAAGGCATTCCAGTGATGCCAGTATGGTCACGTGGAGACAATGGAACTAGTGTGAGCTGAATTTGCAACTTGAAGGTGTGAGCGGCAAAACCATTACTTTAAGTTCCCACAACTATGATAATTATGGCCATTAACCTGTTGCTCCTGTTCTATCCTGGCTTGTGACTTCTGCACCACTCCCAGACAGACTTTGTTCTTGAACTGTTGTCTTCAACCGGGATCTGGCTGCCCCTGTCTCCTGGGACCCGACTACTCTTTACTCCCCACCCCCTCTCGCGGGAACAGGCTGCTCATTGCCCCAAACCCTGCAGTCAACCAACCCCCCATCACCCAGGATCTGGTTCCCTGGACCTGGCTGCTTGTCTGTCCCTCTTCTTTAATGTAGACCTGGATGCGCGTCCTGCCCCTCTCCCGGTGCCTGGTTGCACGTCCTGCCCCTCTCCCAGACCCTGGCTGTGTGCCTCGCCCCCTCTGCTCGGGGCCTGGTTGCACCTCCAATGTCCTCTGGCGGGGTCCAGTTACACCTCTCACCCTCTCTGCCGGCTCCGGTTGGACCTCCCGCCCTTTCCGCTGGGGCGGTACCTTTCCCGGAACCTGGTTGCACCCCTCTTCCCGTCTCCTCTGACGGGACCCAAGTACACAACATTGTTCTTATCAGGGCAAGTAAATGTAGCCCAGCATTTGCTCTCCTTATTTTAATTGACTTTATTTGGTCCTATGACCCTTCGAACAAGATGGCATTGTGCGTGAAAGGTCGGATGTGTCTTGGGTTTCAGAAGAAATCTTGACCGTTGCAGCTTTGAACTGTTCTTTACACTGTATATTTCAATTGCCTTCTTACCGCTTTAATGATCAAACAACTCTGGTTGCGTTTCAAGAAGGCGATCAACTCTTCCATCCTCCAGCAACAAAGTGGGGTCACAGCCCTCCCGCCTGGGTCCGGTTCCCCACAATAGATGTACCTACGGGTAGAAGCTCACCAACTGACATGCTAGGTATCCCCGAGAAATAGGTGACCCCTGTAGTGTCCTAGGCATACATCTAATAAGAAGAACTCAATAAATGCTTTCTTTAAGACCGTTGGCCTGTAAGGCAGCCTGGCAGAGCCCTTGTAAGACCTGGGAGTTAAAAACAATGAAACCATTGTTCATCAGGCTGTACAGCCCACAGAATACGCTGCAGGAGCTGCAAAGACGCCAACATCCTTTTAAAGCCGGATCACCGATTGTGATAACTCAACCATGGAATTATTTTGTATTTTCAAAGACTTCACTTCCCCTGCTGACCGCTTCCCTGGTTCCTTTGTCCCATCTCTCAAATGTTAGGTTCTGTTTTCCCGGCAAACATTGCGAACCTCTGACCTGCTACAGCTTCTCTCTCACTGCTTTTGCCAAAATGCATTCATCATCCATAATCTGTGAGTTCTCTGTAACAGTTGACTTGATCACCAAGATGATACAATCATGTAATCCATGATCTGCGAGCTAGGACACCTGCAACGCCAATTTAGCAGGACACCCCCATCATTGTCCGGCTCTTCACTTTGTGCACCAGCATGCCAATTTGTCAAGGTGACATCCCCCACAAACGCAAACACAAGGTTATATCTTCATTACCCAAAAAACCCACCACCGATCCTATAGTGCCTGTTTATTTATACCCATTTCTGATATTTTCCTGTGTAGTCAAAGCCTACAACTGTAGTAATTGTGCAGTGTCGGTGCACTTAGTCTTATGGTTTTCTCTCTGATTTCCACTTGGATTTCTACCACCATTGTGGTATCAAAACTACCTGTATGAACCCCTGGGAGGAGCGGCTCCATATTAGAAGACCAAGGAATCTCTTGTGCATTGATCCTATTCTTCGTACCCAAGGCCTTTGATACAGTGGATCGTAACATTCTGCTACAGTGCTTAAATGACTCCATGGCTATTGCATGCACAGCTTTAAAATGGTATACCTTCTTCCTCACCTTCTGGATCCACCAGGTGAAGTTTGGGCCGGTCCATAACCACACCTACTACCATTAGCTTTGGTGTTCTCTTACGCCTCAGACCTTTAACTAATCTTGAACATCTGCGACCCTGCTGGCACATATCTTCCATAGCATCGTTTATATATTTGCCTTCCCATATTTGCTGATGACATTCAACTGCATTTGGAACTCAATGTGATCGCCATAGGTTGTCAAACGGTCCTAGTGTGTGTGCTCCGTATCCAAAGCTGGAAGATTGCAAACCACTTTTGCATTAGCTCTTCTAAGACAGCTTTCGCTGATGGAGCATGTCGACCCTCCCTGCTCTTGTTGCCCCATATACATTGGGTCTGCCTATCGCTTCTAAACTTCAATTCCCAAATCTGGAGGTCATTTTGATTCTGAACTCTCCTTCATTCAACAAATAAACCCTGTGTGACATGGTCAGTAACCTGACCCTGTCAAAAGGGGATGTGGACCCCTCTCAGCTTGGTGTGGGAGGCCTTCAAGGATGGAAGCCAGAGCCAGTCCTACCACAGAGGGGTAGGGGGGCCCCAGTTACTGTGCCTTCTTTAAGTGCCTATATGTGTGTGGGAAGTACCACTGTTGCTCACCCAATACTTGTCTCGCATGATTTCGGCCAAGTTTTCGCTGTTTCTTGTAGAAAAAACGGCCACTGCCAGCAGACACATTGCCAAAGAAGCCAACGCGCTGCACAACAGAGAGCGAGAGACGGCCGCAAGGCACTGCGAATAGAAAACCTGTAAAGACTCCACACTCACAGACCATCACGTATGTAAGCCTGCAGAGATTTCCGCCCAACATTTTTACTCACTCTCTGCTACAATCAATTCAGTGAGTGATGCCCTTCTACCAGGCATAGGGAGGAGAGGTTGAGTGGGCATGGGACGCGGAGAGGTCAGCACAGCCAAGGGCTCTGGTGGCTGACGATTAGAACTGACCAAATAAGAAATATTGGCTGCTTGCAGTCTAGTTGAGCCGAGAGATTTGCTGGAGCAGGAGAATACTGTTAAGGTTAGGCATTGGTGTACCAAAGTGTGCAAAGTTTCAGAGTGCTTTGCGGCTCAAAGGCTTATGCTAGAGAGTTTGTGTGTGTAATCTATTTAATATTTGCATTTCTGATATGCAGTTATTTCTTTGCACACTAACCTGTATGATCCTAGAGCGCTTGCATTAGCAACCTGGCAGTTCTTGTCTTTTCCCAAAGATCACCTTTCCTTGTCAGTAGGAATATTCCCTAGCTTCACCACCCAATCCTGGTTTTGAAGATAAACGGGACGAGAACACGGAGCATTCATCACATGTCCATCCCCTTTACTTCTATGGCGAGTGCCTGTGTTCGTTTTTTTTACTGTGTAATTTAAAACTCGGTTCCTTTCACCAAGGCATCCTGAGCATATGTATGCTCTGGCCAGGAGACCTTTCATCCTTTGAGAACCCTGAAGTGCAGGTGGATTCACATACCACACGTCTGGGCATTTCAGCACTCGATTAACTAGGTGACCCCAAGATTGGGGTGCTGAGGAACTGCTGTTTATTTTGATAATGAGCACTTACTGGAGCGTTGAGACTCTTGGAAAGATTGGATGTAGATTTGAAAGTCAGAGTCGGTCCATACGGTATCGTACCAAAATACTGAATCAGAAAATCCTGAGGACGAAAATTCCGCATTTTAAATGCTGCATTTCGCTGCATATCTATGTGGGTTAGGGTAATAAGAAAGAAATATGGGGGGGATAACAGGTAGGCCGTGGGGGCCTGCCCTGCATATTTATGTAACGAAATGCATTAAAACAATTAATTTCACAGTGATAACATAGAGCCTACTGATACTACTAGCATGATTGTTTCCTTAACAAATGGTACTAAATTTCGCAGTTTGATAAAACTGTCATCCTGATTTCTTTGTGCAACTTTTAGCCTGCCAATCTGACACAACCAGAATGGACACAATAACTGTTTTTCTGAAACCGGTAATGATAAAACAGATGAGTGAGGAGGCTATTTATTTTTATTTTATTATGCAATTTTTAGGTGCTTATATAGCAGAATTGTTTCAAAGCGCCACAAGGCTAAATGGGAAGGGAACATAGGAGAGAAAAAAACATTGGCGAAACAGTAAATAGTAGTGGTCCTACTAGGCCTTGTGCTATTCGGACGGATCTACGTTATCACACCGCATTCCGAAAAGCTCAAATTACGAAATAGTGAGGTCCACTTTGTCGCATTTTGCAATTCAAGCTTTTTTGGAATTTGTTGAATTGTCCGCGCTTTCCCTTTCATGTATGCAGGGAACACCCGTGCAACCCTCAAACTCAAAATTACCGAATTAGGGGACTGGGCACACCCCCACAAACCCTGCTCACCTAGCTCAGTATTTTCGGATTCAGCATTTCTTTACCTATGCCGAATGCGACTAAAATACATTTATTCAGTATTTTGGGGCAATACCATTTGCAAGTGCAGTGAAGAGAAGTGAAGGAGATGGGGATAGGTGGGGTAGGGTGAGAGCCAGGAATAGACAAGTGCTGGTGGGGTCGGGGGGGCCGAGAGGGAAGTGCCAAACTGAGCCAAGGAGGAGGCCTTGGAGTAACAGCTATTGCGGACGACTCCCAAGGGTGGGATGTAGAGCTGCCAAGCGGGGGCCCGCAGGGGCAGTACTGTGGGGGCTGGGAGGTGCTGGTATTGACTAGGTAGACTGGCTTGGTATCCTGTGAGATTCATGAGGACCAGGCCACTGGTCTCGGCGGCAGTGGGGTGGTTAGCAGGGAAGGAATAGAGAGAAAATGATAGAGAAAGGTAGAGCTTTGGGCAAGCAGTTTCCAGAACTTAAGGAGGTCCAGCTCAAGTTTGAGAGGGGCAGGCAGGCTGTCCAAAGGGAGTGTCACAAGGGCTAGGGGGTAGAGATGTGCCTGCAAAGCCAAAGGGAAAAAAGTACACAAGAAGCAGGAGTACAAGGAGTCCTGCATATAAGAAAGGATAGGCATCAGAGGCAGTGAACAGAAAGGGGCAGGGAGTACAAGTAAAACAAACACGTTAGGTTCCCTCTTGGGGTGTACACAGAATGGGGGAAGAGTTTTCCACAGGAACAGCAAAACTCCAGCCTTCTGAGCAGGTTACATTTACAGGGTCCCACTCAGAATGCTCATCGGGCCTGGTGCGCTATACAAATAAATAAAATGCAAATGGAAAGGAGCAACCGCAGTGGGTGTTTGTGTCTGCACCCTAAGGCACTAACAAGGTAACAGTACTCACAAGCCTGTACGAGTACAGCAGGGACTGTTCAATGACTGCCTCCTGAAACCGGAACCAGCACACCGTTAACAATGACACAAAGTACAATACTGAAACGTGACAAAGGAAAGGGGCAGAGATTGCCTGCTGGAGACCCAGCAGCCAAAATCTGAACAAAGGAAGTACACAAGGTGCAAGTGAAGAACTGTAACAGAAATATCCAGGGGAAAAAGGAAGTCAAAGAGAGCAATGTTCAGGACAGAGAACCGTGAGAAAGAAGAAAAGCAAGAAGACTAGAATCTAAGTGCAGCGGTAAGGAGACTGGTAACTGCTGACCGGAAACAATTAGCAGTAACTCTAGGACCGGAATAACAAGAGTGTGACTGCAGAGAGAAAACAAGGAATCTGTAGCTCTGAAGTGGGATAACCATGGCAGGACTGAAGACTGATAACAAGGAAACTGCAGGTAGAGAACACGATAATTTGTGTTAGAGAGCAAATGGCTGTAGACAGGGAACATAGGACTGCAAGCAGGGGGGCAGGGCTGCAGTATAGGAAGCAGAGAGGCGCAGGGCAAAAGGCAGGGGTGAGAAGGCAGAGAGCACAGGGCCCTGGAGCAGGATCTGGAAACAGGACACAGCAGAAATCCAAGAATCAAAGTAACAAAGGACTGGAAGCGAGCTCAATGCAAGAGACCTGTGCTCCTGCAGGCACTTGCTTAAATACTGAGCTGCCCTCTGCTGAAGCAGGCTAATTAGCAGCACCTGAACATCATTGGCCTCCTCCCTATCTGGTCCTGGGAAAGTGAAAGCTGCACTGATCTCTAAAGCTTCTGGGGATTGTAGTTCTAAGACTGCTGCATAGGAATAGCCAGGTAATGGGAACTGCCATAAGGTGTATTATGGGACATTTAGTTTGTGAAATTAAGTAAGAAAGTTCAGAAGTCTTGCACACAGAAAATAAAGACAACAATATGAATATGTATTGTCCAGGGAGTATTATGGAGATGAATGAGTCCCAAATAGTCCACGATGGGTGCCAATTGGTGTGCCAGTGGCACTGTCGTGACAGGGAGGCACCAGCCGAAGAGAGAGACCCCCACCCCACTCTCTGCTTGGAGAAGCTTTTGACAATCTAAGAGTTAGAGTTGGAGGAGTGGATGGCTCCAGCAGGGGGGGGGGTATTTAGGGAGGGAAAGTTGGAGATCGCGTGGCCCCCGTCCCCAGAAAGCCTTCTGGATGATGCAGACGTTCTTGAATTTGATCCTTGCAGCCACCGAGAGCCAGTGGAGAGATTTTAGGGATGGAAATATACAGTCCCTGGGCTTGAGGCCAAGGATAGGACTTGCAGCCCTATTGTGGATTAGCTGGGGGTGTGGGAGGAAAGAGGGAGATTGAGAAAGAGGCTGTCGCAGTAGTCCAGCCTGTAGAGAACCAGAGCTCTGGAGACATTGAGCTTCTGGTGGAAGGTGAGGAAAGGGAGAATTCCTCTTAGCAGGTGGAGCTATGAGTGGGCCTTCTTGGTAAGAGTCGAAGATGACCCTGAGGTTTTTGGCCTCAGAGGATGGTGGGGGTAGAGGGTCCAGTGAGGGTGGCCAGAGGGTAGGAGGAAAGAAGGGTGCAGGTGTCCCAATGAGAAGGATCTCCTTCTTACTGGCATTAAGTCCGAGATCGCTAGCTGCACACCATGCCTGATTGGCAGCCAGACAATCGGGGTTGAGAGAGGAGCAAGAGAAGATAGTAGAGGGAAGTTTGAAGGAAAGCTGTGTGTCATCAGCATAACACTGTAAATTAGCAGTGAAGGAGATCATCAAGTGAGCCAGAGGGGCAATGAGACTTTGAAAGAGAGGTAGGATAGGTGATAGAACAGCAGTTGGAATAGATAGGGGAGATAGAGTGAGCCATGGGAGTAGCAGAGGAGAGAGCTAGACTGACAGGGGAGCTTCACAATGCACATGAACTCAACAGGTGGCCTAGCAGCCAGGCAGGCACAGCAGGACGAGGTGTGCAATGGAAGACAGTCAATGCACAGATTTAAAAGGCCACTTAAATTAGAATTTCCAATAAAGCACTAAAATGAAGCACACTGGTGAATGCACGGATTTAAAAGCACACCTAAAATCGAATTTTGAGCAAGACACTAAAAAGCAGCAGAAAGCGGTCAATGTGCAAGCGTTTAGCACAGCAGATACATATATCAAGTGGTGCAGAAATTACAGTTTGAAGTTAAGCTAAAAGGGAAGGGAGGCTTGATTCAACCAAGGGCAGAGGGTCCAGGGTAGGGATGTAATCCAGGTCATGGCGATTCGGGCTGCTTACAAGTGCAATGCAAAAGCAGATTTTTCTTGGTTTTTGAATGCAGGGGCCACTGCCAGTTTCTTCTTCGGGGAGCATGGCCTGGGTACAAGTTGATGGAGCGGCGACATGGTGAGGTGCTCCAGACAGGGGCCTTAACGTGGGCCCTGTCGGAGGGGCTGACTCTCTCCTGCCAGCTCCCTGATTGGCAGTGATGAAAAGGAGCTCGCCAATCACAATGAGGGCAGGGCCGGCATCGGAGCACTCTGGTGCTCGAGGAGGAGCCGGCGGCGGCCATGTTGTGGTAAATGGTTATTTTTAAAAATGTATTTGTAATTGGTTATTTTTAACACTCTTAATACCCAGAGGTTTCTAAGCACAGGCATGGAGATTGAACCTGTGTTGTTCCATGCCGTCTTGCTTCCAAGGCAGACACCTTGCCCCTGAGCAATCCTCCCGAGACAAATGGCTGCTTGCACCACTGAGCCCAACTGGGCTGATCAGCTTCAAAAGGGCGCTAGAGGTTGGAGGGCGTGGGGAGCGCAACACGGGTCAGCGTAGCAATCAGGGAGATGATGAAGTAAATACAGTGCTTGCCGCTTCTATTATGATAAAAGCGGGATGAAGGAGATCCAAGCCCTTACGTGCTTACCTAAAATGCTGCTGGGTCACTCGACTGTCCTGCTGTCTCGGGAAGTTAGAGGCCTGATGCTTCTTGTTCTGCCTGAGTTCGATCTCATGGAGATATAAGCCCCTCAGTGAACACTACTCAGCAGAACACTCCTTACAATACAAGCTTCGGCTCCACTGCAGAGCAAGACAGCATTTTCATTTGGCCACAATTGTGAGGTTCAGGTTTACCAAACTCTGAAAACTGACATTTCGGGTTGACATTCAGCTCATTCTCAAACACGCTATAGTAGGCATTTCATATACGCTCCATACCACATAGTCTTTTGTGCTTAAGTTAAAAAGACCTACCACTGTACCCTGATTACAGCAATGCGCCGTTATACCCAGTGTGGGTTGAAGACACCCCATATGATGCTGCCAGATTGACCTTGGACCCTGAGGAAGACTGGCGTGACTAAATACCACATAGTTGAAACATGCTAGGTCTGCCAAGAGAGACCTGAACATGGTTTGCAATGACAATTTTAGGGGAAGAATGTGAACTCTAATGAAAATGAGTCGCTTATTATAATTATAAGCCAGACCGTATGTTTTTACTTTTTGATGCATGTCTTGTATAAATATAATCACCACATTCCACAATTAAGAGTGATTATGACAAAAGACATAAGTGGTGAGTTTCCCAGATGAGAAGAAAAATGATAGTCAAACTCATAATGAACTCAGCAACCTTAGTAACTACTGTGTGGGAAGCGAGAGCCGACTTTTCAAACACTAGGATTTAAAGTTGAAACTAGTGATGCTGATGAAAATCAAGCAACAGTTTTATCTCCAAATATATCATTAAGTGAGCCCGAAAGGAAAATGTTGTCAGGATCTGAGATCTCAAGAAGCAAAGACAGTCACTGTAGTGCCACCCAGCATATTGTAATTCCCAATCCAACTGAGGAAGACCTTTATCGGGACTCTGGCTCCAGGGACTTAAAAATAACAATAAATGTTACCAAGAGCATACTGACAGAGCCTTCAATGTTCAAAAAAGAAGACATACAGAAGATAAAAGTAATTATTCAGTGCAAACAAAAATCTACAGACATCCATACAGACGAGGCCTCCAAGAGAGAGGAAAAGGAGACAGAACTGCCATGGGATTGGCTAGCTAGATCACTAGCCGCGAGCAAACGGAAGTAGAGCCAGAAGAGAACCCATGACGAAAATTGGGAAGTAGGTTCCTGCAACACTCAGGGGTTCAGTCATTTGTTTAACGAGTTTCACCCTGTGTTCCCTGACCTAGACCTTATCTGCATCCAGGAAACAAGGTTAAAAGATTCTCCTCTTTTTGATGGCTACATTGTTTATCTCAATCCGGAAAGAGGCGGAGCAAAAGGAAGACCATCCTCTGGGATTCTAACTCTAGTTAAAAATAAGTGAACCCATAGTGTCATAGAAACATTGAATGTGAACCCATACATAGAAGTAATCAAGATTCAGAGTATCGACAACATCAAGATAGAAGATATACTACTAGTAAATCTCTATTGGAAACCAGAGATAAAAGAAGATGACACTTTCATTGACTCTGTGACAGACGTTATTGAAATAAACTTAGCGGATCACACAAACCTTAAAGTATTAATCTGCAGTGATCTGAATGCTTATTGCCTGAAAGAAAAGGCTCCAAAAGAAAATATTAAAAAAGAAACGCAGATGGGCAAATGGATTGAAGAAATTAGCCTGAGAGATCTCCACCTAGTGAATGGAAACATCGATGGTGACATACCACCATCCACTACCTGGTCAAACGGTAGTAGTAAAGCAACCCTGACTACTGCTTCATTTCTGGAAATCTGCTGTCAGAAATAACAAGAATGGAAGTTGTACAGTCCAATCATATTGATCATGACCCTTTGATCATGACATTTAAAAGGGCCCCTACTAGGACACAAAAGCAATGGAGTCATAAGATTGAAGTTGAAGGAGGCCTAATCCCATTTAAGAATATAACCAATCGAAGTTCATAAATTAACGAAAGATCTAACAGAGCTATTGAAAAAAGAGCCAGACTCTGTAAATTACAGCAGCACACTAACGGCTTTTAGGGAGATAAAAAAAAAGGACTGATGAAATCAAAATGTATATATCAACATATTTACAGCAAAGACATAATACTGCAAAATAAAACTGGTGTTACTAAAAAAACGGAAATAGAACTACAACACAAAGTTCTTGCAGTTAATGAAAGAAAAAGGTCAAGCTGCAGACTCGCGCCTATTCAACCCGATGGCTGAACATTTAAAAAATGGCTTTGAAAAGTCGATAGAAACATCGAACCACTCAGAAGCCCGTGAGCAAAATGAGTCTGGAGCTAAACTGTGAAAAAGACGAGATTTTGCGGGTTGCAAATCTCGAGCTCTGGGCCCAGACGGAATATTAAACGCGCTAATGAAAGAGGCCCCAGAAAAATTGGCAGAATTCTGTGAAGAACAATTTAGCACAATATGTAAGAAATGAAAAATACCAAAATCATGGAAATTGGCTATAGTGATAGCAATTTTCAAACAAGGAAACTGAAGTTTATCACAGAACTATAGACCCATCGCATTTCTTGATGTGGTGGGAAACATCTTTGCGAGCGTTGTTCTCCAGCGATTACAAGATTGGCTAAAAACATCAAACTCTATAGACAAAACGGGTTTTATAAAGGAAGTGGCTATAACCTGAATCTCCTGATTTTAAACCTGCTAAAACAGCGTGCATAGCTCAAGAAGCTGGAAATCTACACAGCAAGTGTAGACGTAAGTCAAGCATTCGACAGTATCAACTTGTCTCTCCTCTGGGAAAAACAGAGAAAAAAGGGATGTCCAAAAGCATGCAAGTAAAACTCGACCAGCAAGGAAACCTTACATGAAAAATACAAGCCTCAAAGGGATTGAAACATGGCTGCCCTTTAGCAGCCCCCTTATTTAACTTCTTCATTGAGGACATAAGAGAAGATCTGTCTGATTGTAACACCTTCCCACCTGAAATAAAAATTAAAACGACTGACAGCACAGGGAAGGGAACTAAACAAATGATTTGGAAGATTTACATTCACGCCGATCTTAAAATTCTTTAACCAAAAGGTCACTCCTGTTATCATCTGTGGAGCTGAATAATTTAAAGGCCTGGGCAAAGAGATATGGGAATGGTGCAAAGGCTTTTTTTGGAAAAGAAGATTAAATTTAGCTCAATCAACTCCCGCTGCTGTAATTCGTCATGAGTTAGGCTTTAACTCATTATACTCCAGGATGATTCCCCAATTCGGGATACTCAAAAGAAGAGAAAACCTCGAAGATGAAGAGATGCTGGCGAATTGGAAGACAGAATGCGCAATTCTCCTCTCTGACCTTGGCGTATCAGAAGATTCCTTGTGTAGGAATCCAATGGCTGCCAAGAGAATATTGTTGGCTGACGATTGGCAAAGAACAGAGGAGAGGAGAAGAGAGCCGCGTCAAAAACCCATCCGTTATCCAATAACACTGGTGGATTTCCAAAAGTGACAAGTATTTCATGAAATTCCCGAATAACAACGCACAGAACACACTTATGCGGCTAAGACTAAATATCCTACATAACCAAAGTACTTTAAAAAGGTACAATAAAGAACTGCCAGAAGAATGCAGGCTATGGAGACAAAAGAATGAAACCTTGAGCCATGTTTGCTTATTCTGTCCTAAACTAAAAGACCTAAAATCAATACACCTCCTCCCTGAATAGGGAAAAACTGCTGACTTGGACACCGAGAGTTGGTGGGAGAAAGTCTATCAAGCAGAAGATCGTAGAGTAAACTATGCCACAGTAAACTTTTTGAAAGCCGCACTAGAGAAACTGGGGAGTTGAGAAGGAAGGATGTTTTCTTCTTTTTAATGTTGTACATTTGATTGAGGACTTGTTTATTTTTCTTTAATTATGAATGGCTCGAAAGATAGGAAAATAGGTTTGTAATAAAATGAATGCTAATAAAAAAAAAAAAATATATATATATATATATATAATGAATGTGATGAAATATTCTGTCTATTTCCCTTGTTTGTGTATCTTCACCATATAGGATGTTGTCATTTTAAACCAAGTATATGTATCATAAATATTGTGTGTGCATGTTAGGTGTGGGATGTGATTTGTTGATGTGATTTGTTGAAAACGAAATCAGATGACCATTTGATCAAACTTGTATGATATTTGGAATATTTATTTTTTCTTTAACGTACAGTATTAGTCTTCACTCCCGAGTGTAAAAGCAAGTCCTTTTCTGGGCAAAACTCATTCTGTTAGACTGGGCCTTTTGTTAGGGAGAATTCTCATTTTATGGCTAATTTCCCTTACCTATAGAGTCCCCCAGCAGCTTGCTGGATTTGAAGGGTTTATTTCTTTTTACCTGCGAAGAGTGAGACTCTTTTTCCCACTCTTGGGCATTTTTGCCATGTGTGTTCTAGGCTATTTTTGTGTTAAATGCCTATGGGATCTTTTCTCTCACCCATAGGAACCATCTTATGCACATGTGTCACACAGCACCCTGCGTGCCGTGACACAGGGGTGTCGTAGCGACCCCCAAACATAGACTCCATACCCAGGGACTGACTACTGTCTCCCAGGGCCTGTAAAGTCCCCATTGACTTTACTAGTCGATTTTTACACCCCATCTTAATATGGAAGTACTGGAAGGGGTTAATAGTTTTTCCCCTATGTTCATTTTCGAGAGTGTACCTTAAAGTCCCCCTCTACAAAGTTTCTGGCTGGTGGCAGTGGTTACTACCTTTTTATATTCAACCGCAAATATTTCTCTATGAATTTTCCCATTGTTCGAGGCTACCACTTTTACTGACAGCCTCTAACATACCGCCGGTTTATTTTATTATTAACTTTACTCTGGTAGGTTTTATTTGCCAGAACTTTGATAAAACTTCTTTGTCAAGTCTTAATCCATTTTCCTAACCCAGGGCGGAGATCCTTTGTTCGTCCTTTTGGTGGGCTTCTGCCAAGAAGCCCTCCTTTTAGCGCCACTGAGTCTGGGGTGGGTCTGTTGTTTGGGAGGGGGGAGTAAAACCCCCGGACAGAGTTGCCACAGCAACTCAGGTCGCACTCTAACCTGATAGGCTGGAGGGTCTCCCGTCAAGACCACCCCACTGTGTGAGTGACAGCTATGCTGTATGAATGGGTCTCTTTCTGCATAAAAGCAGGGTCCTGAGGACTGGAAGAGGAAGACGTTGCCACTGGAACTACGGAACCGGAAGGGAAGAGAAGCCAGAGATATCTTCAGCATCTACACCACCGGTGAAGCCCTTCCGGATCGTCTCACCACTTTTTCTTCCACGCGATGAGAGGAGATCTTCAGCGGAGGAGCCTCCTTCCATTGAGCTAGTGGGGTCAACCAGTTCACCTATCGCATCCTCGGACCTGCCTTGGTCGATTCGACAGTGCCCCGCACTTGAAGACCGGATAGCCAGGCAGCTATCGACCCAGACCGCGATTAAAAGGAGCGTACCTTTTAAACTTCGTTTGGCAGCACCGCAGCTGGTTTCATCCCTGGGTAGTGCAGCGACTCGAACCTTCCTCCACGACGAGAGCCTCTCTTCCTCTGTTGTACCCATCGACCTGCAGGAACTACCAGGAACAACCGCCACTGCAGGAGCCACTTCTTCATGTTTAAGGTACATTGTTCCGCCAGGCCGCCCTTTCTCAGTGGTAGCCCTAAAGGTGTTTTAAATCCTTTAACTACTTGTAGGGGCGGCCGCCCTCTCTCTTAACATTGTCTTTCGCCTTGCATCTACCTCTTCAAAAGTTTTCTACTAAAGACTTGACTGCAGCTACAAGAACATTTGCTCCTAAGCTCTTGGTCCTGTACTGACTATGGCTCAGGTGTATTGACTCTGGCTGGCTTGTTAGATCTGCTCTCACTAGATTAGTTTTCAATGAGAAATGTGTTGATGCACCTAAATCTTCTAAACCGATCTTCCTTCGTACTGTTTTAACTTGTGGAGTGCCATTTTGCTCAGTTTTCATTGACTTGTCTTTTGGTTAAAGTGTTACTGTGCATTACTTGTTCACAAAACTTCAGGGAAGTGTTGCTAAGGGGTGTCTGAAGATATTTCGGTTTAACTTGTACTTTCCCTCCCTTTCATTGAATTGGTAGTGTGCCATTTGTTGTAGGTTTTCACTGTGCCGTTTTGCTCAGTTTTCACTATACCACAAACTTGTCTACAATTGAATAGGGGGTTGTATACGCTTTTCTTTTGACTAAACTTAACTTACTTTATTAACTGTGATCTATTTGTTGACTTAGAAGTGTATAAAATAAATATATATATTCTCTTTTTAATACAAAACTTTGGTCAGTGTTTGCTTGCTCCATACTACTGTACTACCTATTGTGTCAACCCTGAATACTGCTCATCTCCCTCTTGAGATAAGTCTGACTGCTCAGCGACAGCTACCAACTAAATCTTTGTGGTACAGACTGATACCAAAGGGGATTTATTGCTCTCACCTGTAGTTCTAATCTGGGGTAGTGCTCCCTAAGGGAACTGCCCTGGATTCTGCCTAACACTTTTGTATTTCTTCTTTACTCTGATCTACTTTGTTTCAACCAAACCCACTCATTCGGCACTTAGTGAGAGGCAGATTATGATGCACTTTAAACAATCTCAAATTCATTAATATTATTTCAGACAGGTGAGCAAGTCTTTCCTAATATCCAAACCAGCAAGTGTTTTTTACAGGGTGCTGCACTTCCTCATGTGCTGATGAAACTCCCAATTCCTTAGTGGCTAGTGGAAAAAACATTCAGTCTGACTGCTGTTCTCAATGGACATACTCCCGTTTCGTAGTTTGGACACTATTTTTGATGTGTTCAGAGGGATCAAGTTTTGACGAACCGTGGGATTCAGTCACTACTCCTTTCCCTGTGAGGCTAGGGAGGTCATCCATTATGGAATACCCTCCCTTGTGGCAGAGGCAAGCAGGACCTCCCCTTTTCGACACTTGCTGTCTGCACATACCCTTGCACCTGCCATCTGCTGGCTGCACGTATTATTGTTTTGGCCCCATGTACAGCACTACCCCCCCTTTACCCTGGCACTTTTCCCATCCCCTTGCACCTGCGCAATCTCAATGTCACTTGGCCTACTAAGATCGTTGTCTCTGTCCTCCCTCTGTTCCCCCTTCCTTGCCTCGTCGCGCCTTGAAACTCTTGTGTATAAACGCGTTACACATGCCATCTCATATCAGAACAAATCAACATTTGTTAGTGTCAACCAAATCCATCCTTGGTGTCTATGAAAGAAAACCTTTAAGAAAACTGTGATGAAGAATATCGTTGGAAACGTTCATGGTATGAGACCAAAAGAAAAGAAGGACTTTGACAAGATGCTATGAGAGGCAGGGCCCTGGGACGAGAGAGAACAACGTAGTTTGAAATCAGCTGGCCGAGACCCGCTGAAGGAGTTCGGGACTCGCAGTGTCCGGTGTGAGAAAGCAGGCTGAATGAAGCAGCCAGCGCCGCACGTTGGGAAAGGGAAGAAGTGCTGAATGCAGCAGTGAAGGGAGGATGCACCCAGCGGCGCCCTGAGTCAGAGCGGAGGAAAAGTGGTGGCGTGACTGCTAGTCGGACTCAGTGGTCCGATAGGTCCATGAACGACGCTGATACCATGTTTGCAGAGTAAAGCAAGCACAGGAGGAGCGGAGAAGCAGTCCGTGACAGTCCTCAAAGTTGAGAAGCCATTCTGATACAATGAGAAACTCTGAGTTTATTAAAGACCATGTGACGTTCTCCCCACAGAATACAGGGAAAAGGGAAAACGGGAGACCCGGGAGGGCAACCAAAGAGTGAAAATTGTTACTGAAACGCTCATACTCGCCCCAATCAAGACCAAGCATTGAAAGGAGAAGAGCATAAAGAGAGAAAGCAAGTGAAGGACACCAATGGGATCTGGAAGAATCCAGTTTCTGAACTATATGATTTGATGAGAGTGGTTGCTAAAAACTACTTACGAATCCTATATTGAACCCACCATACAGGATAAGGAAGTCATTGCCCTGTGCCTTCGTTGTTCTAATAGGATAGGTTTGTTTTAGACAGTGGGCTGAATCTGATTTGGGACTTTCACTGACGAGCAACTTTGTTAGTTAGGTAGGGAACACCCATAGAATAGGGGAAGTTGGGAGTTTTCACTTTTTCTTTAATAAACCACTGTAGTGTGGAGAAAGTATGGTTTGTGGTGGTATTCAGAGCTTACACTGTGTACTGTGTTGCACATGCTGACAATGGAGCAGTCTTTTATCTATCTCCATAGTGGACATGGAGCATGTGAGAGGTGGAGCTGGGCTGGACTTTAAAAAATCATTTCGAGCGCGGAGAAAAGTGTGGTCTGTGTTGGTCAGCAGAGGTGAAGGAGTTGAGGAGCTTGCTGTTTACCTTGACTGTGTATGGCGTCCATTAGTGAGTTCTATTCTCCTCCTTCCTTATACATTTTATATCTTCATTATTTTGTTGTTTGCAGTCATTTCCCAATTCTTTGTGCAAGGCTCCTCTCGCTCTCCTTTCATTTTTTATTAGTTTATCCTTTGTTATGGTTGCCCCCTCAACCTCTATTTACAACTTGGGGAGCCACAGTATCACAGAAATATGGGGAGGTTACCGTCTCCGATTCTACAGGTTCTAAGACAAACTCTCTCCGCTCTCTGTGCTCAGTACAACTTGCACAGGTGGACAGACCTCATAGGAAAAAACAGGCACAAATCACCACTTTCTGCTTTTTTTTTTTGTCTTAGTTGCGTATTTATAACACGCTTAAATACCCAGAGGTTGCTAAGCGCGGACCCGGGGATCGAACCTGTGTTGCTTCGTGTCGTCTTGCTCCCAAGGCGAACACGTTGCCGCTGAGCTATCCTCACGGGCATGACTTGTAGGGTGGTCGTCTCGGTGCTGCATCTTAGTTGGAAATTGGACTGGTATTCTTGAAGCAGGTTGGCTGATCTTTTAATGTAGTTGGAGGACAACAGTCTTCTTCATGATCTTGCCAATGAAGGATAGAAGGGTGAAGGGCGATATTTTTCTAGGTCGTCCAAGTCTAGATTTAGAAAAGGATGAAATCAAGGGAGTCTCGTATCTGAACAGACTCAACGTTCTTAGGATTGATAGATTCTATGTAGATAGTGGAAATTCATTTCCATTGTGAGAATCCCAGGATTACAAGCGACATTTAAAATTACAACACTGATTTCGATAAAAAGGAAGATTATTCAACCATGAGAAGTTTATCATCTTTCCTGGGTAAAAAGAGCATGCTGTCGTCTCGGCATATAAATGGAAACATTTTAACAATCATAGTGGGTAACTCTGATATATTTACGCAAAGCTTCTTTTAATTACGAAACATTACATTAATTGATGAAACTTTTGGGGGCCCTTACCTTTGCTTTTAATAAAGGAGGCAAATAAAGATGCCAAGATTTCTTTTCATGTCGTGTCTTCTCGTGGTTTGTCAACTAAACGTTGTGCCTCTTCTGATGTGCCAGCTGGTTTTACTTTTTTGTGGCCAGAAGTAGTACTGTAATATTATATCATCACCGCCATGCCACCAATTGCAATATGGCGAAAGATCTAGGAATAATTGAAAGATCGGACCAGTTTCGTGCAACTTTTATCGGGAATTGTGGAGTTCCAACAAGCAACAAACCCTGGTCTTTTTATAGTAAATCATGAATTTGGGTTAAACTATCAGAATGTTTTAATTGGACGAGGATTAGAACATGGAACTATTAAAATGGTACCTACAAATTTGAACTGATATTAATAAGATAAAACCCACAGGAAATACTTGGCTCTTTCGTGCCTTTAGTTTCTATTCTTGCCCCTGATTTCACACATCAAGGAAAATTGAAGGGTGATCTTCATAAACTAGACAGCCTTCGATAAAGTCAACTGGTCCTTCCTATACCATAACCTTAAAAGAATGGGATTTGGGGATAGGTTCATTAATACTATTCGAGCATTGAATTTCGACATTAACGCTAAGGTTTGGGTGAATGGTGCTATGTCTTCCTCTTTTTTCTTGTATAGGGGGACGAGGCAGGGATGCCCATTATCGCCATATCTCTTTAATTTGGCACTGGAACCGCACATTGCGTACCTAACGCAGGAACAAAGTCTACGTGGCCTTCGATTCGGGAATGATGAGATAAAGGTTCTTTGTTATGCTGATGATATGACCATTGTTTTGTCCAACCCAGCGGAGGGGTGCAATAAACTTAAAGATATGTTTGAGGAGGTGGGTCGGTTACCTGGCCACAAGATTAATTGGGAGAAAACGGTGGCCTTCCCGCTGGATATGAGACAACCACGAGATGTTTTGGGTTCCTGGGATTGTCGTTGGGAAGTGGGTGCTGTAAAGTATCTGGGTGTTTATTTGGTCCGAGACATGAGGAGAATGGTTGAATACAATGTGTCTAAGGTATTGGTGACCGTGAAGAGGGATATTCTGAAATGGAGCCGACTGAAATTGGGGTTATGGGCTAGAGTGAATGCAGTTAAAATGGTTCTTTTGCCAAATATTCTCTACATCATACAGTCCATCCCTTTTAAAGTTCACTATGAAAGCCCTTGGTTCCATTGATAAAGTCTTTCAGTCCTTCCTCTGGGGAGAAGGCAATAGGCCGAAAGTGCCTAAATATATTTTGCAGCGTCCGGTAAAGGAGGGTGGGTTTGTTTATCCGAATCTGAGAAAATACTGTATTTGTTTTGTCGTGAAAAAATCAACTTTTTATCTCTCTGAAGCGAGCAACTATATGCCTAATTGGCGTATCATTGAAAACTCTCAGATTTCGCCTTGTTCTCTAAGTACAGTTTACTCTATGTCAAAGCTGCCGAACTCGGGTGTGAAACTGCCAGCTATGTGGGCCACTAGGGAGGCGTTGCAGAGCTTTGTGATAAATAATGGAAATGATGTTTGGATGCATTATGATGCCTCTCTGTGGCATAACATGGGACTAGAATTGGCGAATAAACCCTTTTTCTGGAAAAGTTGGATTAATAAGGGTATACTCAAGATTCGTGATGCGTGGCGTAATGGTCATATGATTCCCTTCGATCAACTGAGGACGTCTTTCGGGATTGGGGGTAGGGAAAGGGAGCTTTACAGGTCTTTGAAGGCTCTTTTGATTGAACGGACTGGTATGTTGACTGATGCTATGTCAGAAAGAAATTGTGTGTGAGATTATTCGTTCCTGCCAGTGTACTGTATCCACATATATAAAGTTAATGCCAATGGATGATCGGGAGGTGGTAGCGTGGGATAAACTTCGCCAGGCATGGATAGAGGACCTTGGTGTTGATATACCTGTGAAGGAATGGGAGTATTTGTTCCGTGTGGGGGTGCAAGCAAAATTGGATCTGGGGTTACGTTACATTAGGCAACAAATCCTTTGCAGATTATATTGGAGGCCATCTAGGATGTTGAGGTTGGGTCTGTTGGAAAATTATTTATGTTGGGGTTGTGGATGTGGCGGAGGGACTTTAATGCATATGTTGTGGGTGTGTTCAAGAGTGTCTGCTTTTTGGTCTGAGGTGCTGGATAGATTAGCCATAGTGATAGAGGAGCAACTCCCACGTACCTTTTGTTCCACTATACTGTTGTCAAACAGGGGTAGGGGACTTAAGGCCAGGGACAAAGCTGATTGGATAAATCGAGTTTTAGTGGTGGCAACTAAGCAGATACTGCGGGTTTGGAAGTCAAGAAAGAAACCAAAGGTGGAGGATTGGTTGTTGGATGTGAAAACTCTATCGAATTATGAAAAGGTTATGTTTTTACAACAAGGAAGGGAAGATTGTTATTCTCGATTGTGGGGGTCCTTTATTGAATTATTTGACTACGTTTCTGGTGATTTTAATTCGATTGTATCTACACATTGGTCGGGGGGAGGGGGGTTGGATTGATTTATTTATACATTATTGGTTGTTGGGCTTTCTCATGTGGTCTTGTCTTGATTGTTGTATGTCCGGATATTGCTAACGGGTTTGGTTGTAAAATGTTTTTTTTCTTTTCTTAAGCTTGACTTATCGGTTTCATGACCTGTTATTTATGTCATATAACTATTGTTGATACTGTATGTTTTGTAATCTATACAATGTATTGGCTTTATACTGGTATTTTGTTCTTGTTTTCTGTATGTTTGTTTGAAATTGAAATAAAGTGAAAAAAATCAAAAAAAATAAACTAGACAGTTGATTGGGAGCACTAGAACAGTGTAACATCCGCGCCAGATTGGGGATTTGTGGTGTACCCTGTAGCGTGCGCTGGTGTCTCTAAGGACAGTTTCCCACTGTCCTGGACTAGGAAATTTGGGAAATGGATTTGAGACCCCTCACAATCGCACCAGGTACTTAGGTCTATATCAGAGAATATTCTCACCAAAAGTACGTAGGAAACTCGGTTGAAAAGTGTACCAGGTGTTTTACTTGCGTTGTCGACACATGTTTTTACCCACAGGTGTCATTTTCAAGGCTGTGCATTATCATAGTTTTAAATTGTTTAGTGGATCACCCGATACCACAATATTTGGGAGTTCTATGTGAAAATGTCCTGGGAAAAAGTCACAAGGAAGGCACATTTTTCTTTCCCGCACTATACCTGGATGGGTATCATTACTATTCTAACTCCAGTCGTAGAATATTTGGGGAAAGTGCTTGATTTTCCTGAGTGCAAATTTGGCAACTTTCTTCCCACGCACCTTTTATCTCTGGATGCCTCTTTGGTAAGTTTCTGTTGAGTGAATTTGAGCTTGCCACTGAAGACTGGAGTTTATCTGACGCACTGGCTGGATTCAGAAAGAGTCCAGGCACAATAGATGTGTGCCTTCAACTATTTCTTTTCGTTTACAAATACGTCACATTTTGAAAAATGTCAATTTTCGTTTTTCTGTTTTTGTGGACCTCCGCGTAGCATTTGAATCCATAATTAAGAATTCACTTTAGGAAACATTCAGAACTAACTCCTTGAAAGCGACTAAAGATTGTAGCAATATTTGCGTATGAAAATGTTCGCTGTACAAGCGTTATATAAATAACTCTTATTATTCCATTCAATGTAAATGGTCGTTTTCCTGCTAAGTTTTTTTGAAAAGCTAATGCTGCTCCTGGCTTTTTGGCATGTATTATGCAGGCAGATTTCTTATAACTGTTTGACAGATGGCTCGTGGCAGTTCAGTTGCAGAACTCAAAAGGCATATGCTGTTAAGCATCTTAACCTTTTTAAGTGAAAAAGTGCTAAACTCCTAGGCAAAGCATTACAACCTGATCTGTTGCTTTTAAGTAGCTCTTACATTAGTTCTGCCGCTATTGATTATTACACTAGATGTCACTGTAGGACAGTTTTACAGTATCTATTCGTGTTGTTCACTCCCCATGTTTTTAGTTTTGACTTTCACACCCTATGATCCGAAACTCCTGCAATGGGAAGTTAAGTCATGGGATATGAGGTGGGGCACACTGCCTTTGTGTTTTTTGGTTGTTTATCCAACCAATGACAGCCCCACGGCCATGCTAGTCCCCATGGCCATTCCAACCCACCTGCACAAAGCACCTTCTCCCAACAGAACATTTTGAGCTAGCTCTGTGCTTTTAAGGGGGTGACCTTATTTACAAGCAGTTTTCGGAAAGGTAATGTCTTAATTGCAACTCTACAGCTGCTCTTCGTATAACAAAAAGATCCTAACCAAATTGCCTTCAGCCCTTTGATTTATAAGTAATATGTGTATCCTTGCATCTGTTCCTTTCACATAATTCCTGTTAACCACAGGTTTTGGGTCTTGTATCGGCGCTGGATATGTATTTGTTGGGTACTGACAACATATGCCCAGGTTCTAACACCATTTGCCAGCTGTTGCCGTCTTACTGCCAGCTTGTACCAGTCTAGCAATGCCTGGAAAATGCCTCTCCTACACCTACACAAATGGAAACCTTGTTGGATTTGCTAATGCTGTTTATAATTAGAAAGTTGCAGAGTCACAAGCGTATTCTAGTGCGCGCATGAAGTGCCTTTCCCTTCTGTACTTCGAAGCCATGTATCATCCGGAATTCGCTCGACAGCATGTTCATGTTTTTTTCTGGGAGGGCCTCCTACTTTATTCGTAGAGCTCTTCCCATCCTTGTACAAGCGGTTCCCTCTCGCGGGGCTCAACCATCGGTCACCAAGTTCTTCTGTCCAGTTATATACTAAGGGTGTTGCTGCCACGACTGGTGCTGCAATCTTCACCTGGCATAATATAATAATTGTGTAGCTCTTCACTACAAACGACCCCCCCCCCCCCTGCCGCCTCCTCCTCCCCCCCCCCCCCGAAACATGTGATTGGCAAACACGTTTCAACAGTTGGGGTGCTTTGTTTGGTTTAAAAATGGCATTTGCTTGAAAATAACTGTTCCCCCACCCCCAATTCATTTTAATTGCATTTGACCACACTAGCACACCCCTGTTAATTTGGTTACTACTTAAATTTAACTGCTGGGCAACAATTATGCATGTCTATGCAAATAGGGCGAACATACTGTCCCTACGCAGTTAGCGGGTTAAAACAAGTCATTTTCTGTTTTGGGGTTGGTGATAATTCACAATCGTGATTGCATTCTTTCATTTACTACTTGAGGTAAGTCCCGTACACTTCCAGTAAAAGCACATGCCATCAATTTTGTTAAATAAAATGCAGTGCAACAAATTGAAAGCTAAAAGAAGGTCCTGCTGAATATACTGGCTACGCTTTCGGGATATTTTGCCCTTTTCACCTGTTCCCAGCAACTTTTGAAAGGTATTATCAAGTTCCCTCTGTTTTTGA
This sequence comes from Ambystoma mexicanum, assembly GCF_040938575.1. Taxonomy (NCBI): domain Eukaryota; kingdom Metazoa; phylum Chordata; class Amphibia; order Caudata; family Ambystomatidae; genus Ambystoma; species Ambystoma mexicanum. The sequence goes on from NC_090936.1 coordinate 1,091,202,985, forward strand.
TTTATCCGTCTCGTTCCTGGTCCTGAAATCTCCCGGGACTCCTGCTTCTGGAAAGAGGTAACCTCTGAAGCGGCCATACATAGCCCTGATGAAGCGCTTGCCAAAGGCTGCAGCAACACGCAGAGCTGTGCCAACAGAATATTTATCAAAACCCATTCCACGTTTATTTATGGCCCCTCTAGCCGGGTCCTGAGCACATTTAGATCACATTACCTTTTCCCACACAAGCCAAAGATAAATTTGTATTTTTATTTCGGTTGCTTAGCCTGGGGGTTAGCAACAGACACTTCTCACGCGTGCTGGGATTCCGAGTTAGGGACTTTAAAAAATAACATATTGCGTAAACATTTATGCTGCTGGACAAAAACATATTCTAGCTGAAAACTTGAGGTATTTAGTTTGCTGAGGCAACGGTGTCCTTTAAAAAAATGCAAACAATGCTACTGAATGGATACATTGTAAAGCTTTTCTTTCCTGCACCTTGTATCCAAACATCTTTTGCCACTTCTTGAGTCAATGATGGGCATTTTCAAGGACCTTGCAAATTGCACTCTGGGAACCTATTGCAATCGGGTACCCGCCGTGCACTTTCCATTGCTTTTTTTTATAATGCAAATAGTGTAAATGCCACCTGCCATGTACTATGGAATCTCCCTGCTTTTGGCATGTGTAAAAAGCAGGCGGCCTCCATGGGAATCTAAAGCATTACTGCCATCATGAAAATGAAATGCTGGAGGTAATGCATGTGGATTTGTATGGTAGCATGCTTGGGGCTGGCAGAAGTGGTACTTGCACCCCGTGCGCCCGCCTGCCCAACCATACACTTCCATGACAATTATATGGTGCACCGTAAAAAAGCATGCATATAAGGTTTTTGCATACACGACCTCATAATGAAAATGACCCCCATTGAGTATTTGTGCACCTTTTATAGATGACTCCCAGACCAAGGCACCTTTTCAATGCAAGATACACCAGATTCCTCCGTCTCATTGTCCCATATAGTGCTGACAGGTCTCTTTTCCTCCTCTTCACCTGATCGTGGTGGCTTCGCTCCCTCGTCGCGGGGGAACTACCCCTGTTCTTCCCCCACATTGCTTCTTCTTTTGAGGCAGTTCCCAGCCTGTCCCCTTTTCTTCCGTCACATTGCCTCTTCTTTTGAGGCAGTTGCCAGCCTGTCCCCTATTCATCCGTCACATTGCCTTTTCTTTGGAGGCAGTTCCCAGCCTGTCTCCTGTTCATCCGTCACATTGCCTCCTCTTTGGAGGCAGTTGCCAGCCTGTCTCCTGTTCATCCGTCACATTGCCTCTTCTTTGGAGGCAGTTCCCATGGCCCAATTGGGTATTGAGCCGCTGGAACCTTCCATTGTCCTTCTTGAGGACGCTTTTCAAATTATTACGTTGAAGTATATTTTATTAACCCAAAAGTTGCAAAAATATGATACTTTTGATGTTCAAGCAGCTCTCCCGGTGCAACGGACGTCCCATATTTGTTGCTAGCCTTTTGGATTTCCGGCAAACATATAATCGCAGCAATTTCAAGAAATTTCTTAAATGTAACTATAGCGAGTTCCGAAATAATGTAGCCCTGAAGTCCCCCTGCAGAATTAAATGCTAGTAAAGAACCTTTCAGGCAATCGTGATCACTGCCATTCCTACTCTCCTGGTATGCCATATGTCCTGCTGAACTACTGAGCCAAGTGCCAAACAACTCTGCAGTCCCATTACTACAGTGCCTGATAGATCATTCTGTTTCATTAGTTACTACTGAGCACAATTTCAGACTGCTCAGCACAGTGGCAGTACGCACTGCTAGTTCTCCGTTAACCGCTATTGTCGGGCAATGCTCTGCATTCGCCCCAGAAAGGCTGCTGACGGTGCCCGCTCCCCACTGAAGTCGTCTTGTTACAACTAGCACGGTTGCAGTCAACTCTCTGCAGTCTCCCCAATATCTACTGCATACAGTGCAAGTTAATATTATGCAGTCTGCATGTTTCTCCTATTTACTGCTACAGACAGCACCTCGCTGTATCCCCATTAGAGCAGCTGGAGACTCCCCCTGGGTGGTAGCGATGCACAGTGTAAGTCGAAAACACATAAGATTAGTGGGGACCTCGGTGCCCTATGAATCTTTGGACTATTCTTGTTACTACTTCACACAATGGCAGACGATTGAGCAGTGCTAGACAACTGTGCTGTGCCCTCACTACTACCACGCATAGTGCCAGGCAGTGCTCCTGAGTCTTCCCATTACTGCTGCAGACAGTGCCATACAACTATCTGCAGTCCCCCAATACTGCAGCCGCCAGTGCCGGACAACTCTGGTCTCCATTAACTACTACACATAGAGGAGGGGCTCATAACATGCAGACTTCATTAAACGAATGTAATAACTAGAATGCTCCCTGTGGGATTTTATTATCGATTGTTGGACATGCGCACACGTGGTTTATTCTTATGACCGCATGCTTAGTTGATCATATGATGAGACTAAAAACCATGAATGAGAGCAATGAAATGTCTTATTACGTTTATGAATTATACATTCATTGTTCCATCCTAAGCAGAACTGTGAATATCTCCCCCCCCCCACTAACTTTCCCTTCCCTTTACAGTCCTCATTAGTAACAGAGTGACTGCAGAATAACTGACTGTGGTTTGTAGTAACAGTAAGACTGTAGAAATGTGTCCAACACTTTTCGTTGTATCTGTTTTGTGAGGTAGCTCGGCACAGTGCTCTGTTTGTACAAATGGGGAGACTGCAGAGTGTGGTCTGTAACTAAAATGATCAGGGTGTTTAGTCTCCAGGATGGGGACAGTGCTTTGTTATAGCTTCACAAAAGGGATCTCTTGGGGAAGTAACCAGTGTTCAAGCTAAAACCTCCCATGGTTTGGTTTAGCTCCTCAGTACCTGCCTACTCTCCATCTTGTTCTCTCCACTCATCCTCACTGTCACATGCCCCGTGCCTCCTCTCACTTCTGCTCCTTCTCCCCACGAGACCAGTTCCATTGGAACTAGCTCCCATCACAGTCAAAGGCAGCATGAATAGATCTGGCCAAAGAGGGAGCACCCCCAAACCACGCCCCCATCCTCGGAGCTGACCCCACTGCTCCTCCAGTGCTGTGTAATAATGTAATTTTGTATATTTGTACAGCACTCTTGCTTGGCCCCCGAGATTCTTGCTCCCTTTGTAAGTTTCTTTTTTATGTTTGTTGCTAGTCTATGCCTCATAAGGTGGCTTACTGCTTGCTCCCAACTTTGAGCTGAGTGATGTACCAGAAAAAGTCGGACTAAGCATTCACGTGTTCAAGGGTGTTTATAAAAATAAAATGCCTATCCAGCCCTACCGCTGTGATGGAAGTTCTCTGCCTAACAAACTAAAAGTAAAGGAGCTTGTCAAATTTCCAAAAAAGAAACCGTCCTTCGTTCAAATCCAATTCAGCTAATAGGCCTTTCGACTTAAGAAAAAGGCGGCCAGAGCACTAGCCTTTGTCTAAGGTTTCTGCCTAGCCAAACACTTGGATTCCTTTTCCAAGAAGGTGTTTTTAAAAGTTGGTCATCGGTTTCTTGCAGTACTGTCCTCAGCCTCCCTGCAGGTGCTCTATGCCAAGTTTGTACGCCTTATGATGAATCTAGACAATTCGTCCCTTCTCCCCAAAGGGGAGCCCACCCCCTTTAATACTAGGGAGGTGAGCCTGCTAGGCAAGACCCTCCCTGTCTGGGCAACTGGGACCTCACTGGGAGTGACTCCTCTCTTGGAGACAAGGGCTCCCATACCGGCATGGAACTCCCGGCCAAAACCACCCTTTCTGCATATGTGGATGTCTGAAAAACTGTAAATTCCCTGTTAAACTGTAAATTATAAAGATCCTTCTGTGGCCCTATTGGCTTCAGGTAATGGGGTACTTCACCCGAGTGCCATAATCATGGAAGACAGACACCATGTAATTCATTCTAATAATGTGTATAGAAGCAAACGTCTTGTGAATGTAGGGGGGGAACTTCCACGTTGGGAGGAGAGCGCAAGTGCTACGAAGAGGCGAGTACCTGAAGCACCTACGTCCTGGAGGGGCATGGCCAGGTTGAGCCATGTCGAGCCGCAGAACCAGTGGTGACGTTCTGAGGGAGATATCCGCTAGCTGAAAGCAGGTTGGCAGGTGTTTTGACGGAGCAAGAGGCTCTGCTCAAGGTAAGACAGAGGACAGAAAGACAACCGTCTTCCTCGGTGGTGTGACCAGTGGTGGGCCTGGCGCCCAGTATCCAACGCCGAGACCCAAGAGAAGTCCGAGACCCAGAACTCCCGTTGATGAGAGTCTTTCCCACAACGAGAGGTACCAGTGGGGAGAGGGATGCCTGTGGAGGCGAACGAGATGCATGACTGCCGGTTTCCAGGAGCACAGATCCAGACGCAGGTATGGAACCCAGAGTAAATGTAACGGGCGCAGAGCCCCATTGAACCAGAGAGCAAACAATTTGAACATTGTACTAAAAGACTGAAATAAATGTCAATATTACGAACAGAGAAAAGGTGGTCATAGGCACCCGGAACCTCTGATCCATAGAGAAAAGGGATACGAACAATGTAAAACAAGGCTGGAATAGCGACAAAGCATGCTAAATTAAGAGAACGAGATAAGCACATGGCCTTGACTAAATAAGAGTGGGAGAAGATACAGAAACTGTATATTAAAGTTAGTCACCGCCAAGAGTGTCAAGGGAGCACAGACCGAGGTCCCATGTTGAGATGGAGTACAATGAAGCAGAATATTCTACAACACGGACAGCATAGTGCATATATTACGGGGAACAATGTTATTCGACAGGGCAAGAACCTTAAAGTTAAATTGTATAATGAAAGATTTTTTACCACAGTGCTAACAGATTTTGGGTATTGCTAGCGCTACGAAGATGGGGACGAAAGAAGTGTATGTTCAAGTCACCCGAAGGGATTGGAATATTTATAAATGAGAAACGATTTCCTCATTGGAGGGAGAGGGAAACCCTTACAGAAGATAGTTGTTTTTCCAAAAGGATTTTGATGCGTACATTGTGAAGGCAACCTACCAGAACTTTAAGATTGAGGACAAGTCAGCTGCAATTGCCCCAGGCAGGACTCCATACCAAGGCCGGTTAAGAAACCTTCATTTTCTTTTGAGTTAGGGATTTTCTTTTAAATGGTACGGCCAGTTAGCTACTGAGGATTCGGACAGAAGACTTTTTATTTGGACTTGACGAGCACCCTTAGTTTTACTCTTGTTAGGTAGGGAACGTCCGTCACAGCGATAGGGTTAGTTAGGCATTTTACTTTTTATTTCAATAAAACACTTAACCATGACATGTTGCCTGAATCCTTCTGGTTCACCGCAGTCTTGACATAGAGTTCATACGGTTTCTTTTTCTCAGGAAAGACAATGTTTTCTTAACATGACTTAGTTGTTAAATACCTTGTTTTGTACTTGTTAATGTTAAAGGACATTTTTACCACTCACTGTCACCACCGGAGTGGTCCCCTGCCGCTCTCTGGCCGCTCTGAAAAAAGGGAGGGACGGAGGGAGGGAGGGCGGGTTAGTGGGAGGAGGCTGGACAAATGCAAGAGTGCAGTGATGTGCTGTTGGCGGCCTCAGCCCGGTGGGTCTATTGGCTGGGCCTGGGGTGTTTGCGGCCGGTAGTCGTTGTGCACTGTTGTTTTTTTTTGTGCTGTAGGTTTGTGGTTGTTTGGTTTGGAGTTTGAGAGGTGAATGCAGAGGAGGAAATTGTTAGTGGAATTGGTTAGTTGGCATCTCTATCCTGAATGGACGAGTTGGGCTTGCATAATCTCTCCAGAGGGTACCCTGTGACTCTGGTTGGATCTGGGCCGTCCTGCATTCGAGGTCCCTTTCACGTTTAGCTGCCACCTCCACTAGCCTCCCTAACAGCCCTGCACGCCCCCCCCCCTACATGACCAGTGCACCTGTCAGTGTCCACAACTCGGTTAGTGTGGAGATTGGTAGTATCGCAACAATTCCACAACACAGTGGTACCTAGTACCAGCTAAGGAGCAAGTGAAGATGTTGGAAGGAATTGGCTGGGGTTGTTGACTCTGTCTCCTTGGGTGGCGCCTGGGCTCCACTCTGCCCGACGTCACCCGTCCAGGTGCCGTGGGTGCTTCTCAGTCGGTTCTAGGAGCTTGTCAGTGTCCTTTTCGGTTTAGTTAATTCTTTCCTTTCTGTTGTTTCGGTTTTCAGTTTGAGTCTGTGTTGTTGAAGAGCCAGGTTTTTAGTAATTTTCTGAATTTTAGGTGATCTTTGGTGTTTCTTATTTCTTTTGGGATGTTGTTCCAGGTTTTTGCGGCTAAGTGGTAGAAGGCGGTGCCTTGGAGTTTTTTCTTAATGTATGGTTTTAGTTCCAGGTGGATTTCGTTGCTTGACCTGGAGGGTCTCGTTGGCTTGAAGATTATTTTCTTTTGTAGGAATTTTGCTCCTTGTCCACAGATTGCCCTGTGCGTTACTTGAGGACTGGAACCCTCCAGGTTCATCCTCCAATTCTGCACATTCTGTTTCTGTATCTTGGAGTTAATGGGGGTGGGGTAAGTCTGTTCTGAGTCTCCGCTCCAGACTGCAGCCTGGTGAAGGACTCTGTAGGTGGGATCGTGAGTGAAAGGCCTTCCAGCATGGATTGGAATCGCAGGATAACTGGAGTCCTATAATCCCATTGGGGTTCTCACTAGTCCCATATAACTATCCCTCTCCCCCCCAGGGTCTGTTTCTCCAGTCCCCTGCTCCAGTCTTGCTATCCCCTGCTGTCTTTTCCCATGCCTTGTTCCTCTTCCCCACTTACGTGTGCCCGTTTCTCTCCTTGCTATTATTTCTTTGCCTCTCTATTGGTGTGTTCTCTCCTTTCTCCTTCAGTGTTTCACTCACTCTCGCCACACTTTCATCTCTTTCCCCCTGTGCTTTTCCACTCCTCCATCTCTCAACAACTCTTACAGCAACTCCTTGTCTCTGTCTCCTTTTTCCTTTCTTATTCACCCTCATTGGTATTCTCAAGCTCTAGCCATCTACTCTCCTTCCCATCTTCTTCGCTCCTTTGGGCATCCCTTCAGCACTTTTGGCAGCCGTGTGTACCTGTGAGGGTTCTCCATTCCTCTACTAGCTCTCTCCCCTTCCTCACCCCTTGGGGCACTTTTCTTGCAACAGTCAGGCTTCTCCAGCCTTCTGTCTTTCCCACCTTCTGCATCCATTTGGGCACTTTTCTTGTCCTCACTCCTGGGCTTTCCTCTCACCCCCTTCTTGTCGTCTCATTGATTTCCATTTTCTTTCTGATTCTCCTTTCCAAAATGTTCCAGTTCAACACTCCCATCCTTATTTTCCCACTCTATTCTGCTAACTTCCAACCTCCTTAGTTCCAACCCTCTACTTTGCTTTCACTTTTACCCCCTCCAAATGTTCCTTCTGCCCCTCTGGCCTCTTCTGCCTCACTCTCCTCCAGATCTTAGGCTTTCTCTCTGCAGGCCCATGAATCTCACTTCACCTATCTCACTGGCTCTTGTAATTTCTTAATTCCAGGGCCTGTCTTTCCCCCACCTTCCTAGACTTCCCCTGCAGGCTCTAGGACCTGCTTACCCCAGCCGTCTGATTGTCTGTTCTGCTCTCCAGAGGCTTGAGGGAATCCCCTCAAGTCTCTGGTCTCCGTCTCTTTCTCCAGCTCCGAATGATCTCTTCCTCCAGACTCCAACAGCCTTCTGGCAGAAACCCTGCCTTTTTTAGGGCCCCGGCTCCACCTTCCAGCTTCTTGGGTAAACGGGGATTCAGCTTTGTAAATATGTTTCTTATAATGTGTTGGAGCCCGCAGGCATCGGGGCGTAAAAGACTGAGAAAAAGATTTGTTATCTGGTATGGGCTGTTGTGCTCTGGCCTTGGGATGGCTTCCGGCCCTGATGTCGGATTTAGGACTGGCTCATCCCGCCCCTTTGGGCCATCTTCTCTCTGCCCTGCCTTCTAGCCTCTCTGTGGGGTAAGGGAACTAGGGCATCTCTCTTCAGGCTGCTAATATAGAGATTGATTTATGCGCCTCACCCTTGAGGCTGACTTCAGGGTTGGCAAGTCCCTCCTGCTGAGCGGTCCCCTCTCAGGGTCACGAAATGACCCCGTCCTTGGCGTGCACTCGATTTGTCTATCTGGTCTTACCTGTATGTGAGTGGAGGCCTTGTTCGTTGACTGCCCCTTGAATGTCCTGCCTAGTTCAAGTCCCCCACTCTTTATATGGGATTCCTGCGACCGTGCGAGGGAAGCAGAATGTGCAAGTGGCGTTGGCTCTAGTGCTCCCCTTTTCCCTTAAACAAGCCAGGATTGTCTGCAATGCGACGAGCTCCTGCCTTCTAGTCGTGGTATGATGGGAGTAGCTAGGGGAGGGGGGTCCACCCCCTGCGACCAGTATAATCGGTCTTCTGCCGGCGACCCTGCTTCCATAAACAAGGAGAGGCGGGGAACTTTTTCATTCACTTCTTTGTTCTATGCTGGGGATGGGAACAGCCGGTTATTTTCCTATTTCCTTGTGGGTGTAAAATAAATATTGCTCTCAATATGATGGGGGGAGGGGTTCTAAGTGATCTGACTGCGGCTCAATTTGCCACGCCCGGAACGTTTGCATGAGAAAGGTGCGAACTACCAAAAGTTTGTACCCTTCTCATGTGAACACATACATACTCACACCCACACACAACACACACATAACACACCCCCCACCCACACCCTCAACACACCCCCACCATAAACAAATCCCACTCACCACCTTCTTCACGCTGAGTCCCTGCGGCATCATTTCCCTTTCACTTCCGTGATCGGGAACCGGCGCAGCAGGGTCCTTTTTTTCTTTTATTTATTTTTTTAATGTAAGGCTGCAGGGGTGTCCCCCGCAGTCCCCGCTCACTATATATACTATAAAGTATAGTGAGGGGGGCGATTCGGGGGACACCCCTGCAACCCCCGTTTTTTATTTTTTTTACAATGCTACCACCAAAGGATTGAACTTTTGGTGTTCGAACCTTTGGTGGTAGCATTTTTAGACCTAATGGTTCATGTGAACGATTAGATTCGGTCAAAACGACAAATACCATGATGGGGACCGAAATACTTGAGTGAAATGTGTAAGCAGGTGTCCTGGGAGGTTTCTGGTGTCGAGCAAAGTTCTTAATATTGCTAGGCTGGACTACCAATAAGCAGTGTACGAGTAACGGGGGCTGCCTAAAAACAGGCCAATATTTCCAACACAGAAATGAGGGAGTAATAATGCTCCGGTAAAACAGGGAACATCAGACTAGAGGCAGCCGGAACCTCGGCGTTAACTTCATCAATACCCGAATAGGCAGGAGATGGGAGACCCTGGCCCTTTAGTAGGTGTCTCTTGGCTTGGTGGGATCTGCATTATTGCTGTGTTGGCACTTGGTGTACACTGGGGCTCCTGGGAGGAGGGGAGTGCGGGGTTATAAACTCACCTGTTTGTTTCGTGTCTGTACAGGGACCCGGCAGCCAGGGCTCCACAAGGGCAGTAGATATCCATGAAGCAGCTGATCAGGCTGAGCCCAGGTAGGGCAACACACCACCTAGGTCTCTCTCTGGCCACATCATGTCTGCTACAGCCTGTGCCCGTGCAGAGCGTTGCCATCAGGAAAGCAAGGTCTGGCAGGTCTCGGGGTCTGGCCTGATTTCCTCACGAGGAATGAAGACTCGCGGGAAAAAGAGGATTCATGGTGTGCCCTCGCCATAGGGTGTTTAGGGTCCCACATAAGGCCTCGGATGGGAAACCGTAAACATCACATGGGCATCCGATGGCCAACTTGGGACTTGTTGATGTCACGTGCCCATCTACCTGATGTTTCCGAGCTCGGTTTTGTGGTCTGCGTGTAGTGGGTGCCATGTTGTCAGCTATTCGGATATAGGGGCTCGTTACAGAATTGCTTTTGCATCAAATAAGGTAACTACCCTCTGCTGAACGGGGACCCAGTAGCCCGACTCCCATGGTAGTTTTAAAACAATGTAGAGCCTTATTTTCCACACCTGCTACGTTTCAATCAGGGCAGTCGGGGACTATAAAACAGTGAGTTCTTGACTTTCGGACGGTTACAGCTAAAGTTTGATAATACAGCTAACATCGGTATCCCAAATCAGAAGCGAATGAAAATGATCGTGAAGCGGCCACTAGATGGCAGTGCACTATTGCTGGCTGTACCTCATTCAGCCATGCAAATTGAAACATCCCTTGACTGGATACTACACGACAGAAAGGTTAACACATTGCAGAATGCTACAGTAAAAGGCACCCCCTCAGTGTGTGAGGATTAACCAATGAGCCGCGGACAAAGGAGGTATTGGAAACACTCCTCTAAGATTTCCGAATGCTAATGGCCTGGACTTCAACGCCTACCAGCCAAGCTGATGGGCTGATATGAAAGAAACGGTGTCTGAACATGAGAAACATTGCACAAAGCACGCCATAGAAAATCAATGAATGCCACATTAACAGTCGGACCCAGTAAACTAAAGGGGAATAAACGTTCATTTTGAAGCATAATTTTCTTATGCCCTTCAGTGTTGTCTCGGGGTAGATGCATAGCAATGGTCTGTGTCTATTTAAAAGGCACTCAGTGGCGACGTGTCTCCACTGAGCATTGTTCCCTGATAACAGGAAAGTGGTGCAGAAATGCCCCTCACACCCTGGGATGTGGCGATCACTGGGCTGCAGTAGCCCATGCCCACCTATTTATTTAGACAGTTGTTTGCAGCGCCCAGAACCCGACGGCATCATAGCGCTAGTACAGTTACACGAGAACATCAAAGTGTCAAATGATGCAGGCTTCGGCACCGGTGAGCAGTCGGTAACAACTCCAGTCCTACTTGTTGAAGAGCCAGGTCTTTCACAGCTTTTTGAATGCTGGGAAGGAGGGCTCATTTCTGATAGCTACGGGGAGCAAGTCCCACGGGGTACTTGCTGCAGATGCTAGTACTAGCAATAGCAGTCAGTGTTAATCATTTTCCTGTTTTTCCCACCTCGGCTGCATGTCAGTTGGACGAATTACTCTTTTTGGGACAAGTATAAAACGTATTATTTCTTTTACTTTTTTGACAATATTGTGTTTTTCCCATTGTTTGAAAGATTAATGCCTTTTCTACGCCTGCTACTCTTTCACTGTGATTTTCACTTTTGCCATTATTCCACGTGTTGTTCACCCTGCCACAACTTCCTTTTCCTCCCTTTTACCCAGTGCTTTAAGTGGGCCGGGCCTGCAGTAGGCACAAGACATATCCCCAACCCCTCACCCTCCTCCCTACGCAGAGTCCAACAGTCCCACACACTTCCCTGAATCTTTGTAAAATAGGTGACCTGACCGCCCTAGAAAGTACTGGGACGAGGAAGTATGAGCCACTTACAGAAACTGAGACGAAGAAGATCGCAAGAAACCCACTTGGGAGTAATGAAGGCAATACTGAGACGAGAAGGCATGTAGTACCCATGTTACCACCAGTTTAATCCTCCTAATAAAGATTGAGGACACTAGCGTGAGCTATAACCTATATTATATTACCATTAATTCTTTGTGTGCGCAAACACAAACGCTGTCTCTGGGAGCTGCGGTTGGGGCACACTGTCCTCTGGCGCGTTTCTCACTCAGCGCACTAGCGTGTCTCTCACGTCACGTAGCATGCACTCACGTCACCACAGCAGCGGAAGTCTTTTGAGGCCCATATGCCACTTAGTGTTAAAACCTGGGTTTATGAGTGTGTCCTTAACCAGTGAGTTATTTGCACTTGATCAGAGTTCGGAAAAGCCTTTTCGTTGATCATTTTAGTCCGTTTGGAAAGCCAAATTCATAATTCTGGTCTCCTGTTTTCACTTCTGACAATAGGGCTAAAGCTGTACTACAATGAGATGCACGTGATTGAATTCCTTCTACCTGTGTGGGGCTTGAGCGTTTTGGGCTCATTTTTACATCTCTCCCAAATCATCACGGTTTACAGTATGCATTACATATGTTTGTGTTCCAAATACCCAGATTATTAATCTGCAGGACGGCTCATCACTTTACATGTCATGGTGACCCGATTGTCTGTTGACTCTTGTAGGTAACGAACATCATCATGCGACATCACCAATGAGGACAAAGGTCAAATAAACCTGTGCTTTCATCAAAAGTTTGCCGGCTTGATATGCATAAGCTAGAATACGCCCCAGAGAGATACAGCATGCACACTGTTCTTAAATGGTATATTGGGCCAGATGCTTTCGATGGTCACAAATGCACACGCTCCATAATCTGGAGAGATGATTTCAAAATGGCTTGTTGCATGCCATCGTGAGAAGATGACACAGAGTTGTGCACAATGCTGAAGAGTAGGAATTGGTTCTATTATCCAGGCATATAGTGAATGGAAATTTGGTAAATGGGGAGTGCTTAATTGACTGTTGATGACCTAGAGGCCCATACAGTAAAAAATGCACATAACACCCAAGATGGCTTGCCACATAGACGAGGAGAACTGCCATCTTTCAATGGAGCGAAGCAGGGTAGTCTCTGGCTGTTTTACAGATGTCACTGTGACTACACAGTTGAGAGGAATTTTTGAGGGTGTGCCAACAAGGACTTTGAGAATAAGTACTAAAGGGTACTAGTGAAACAAGAAAAATCTGCAAATCTACCACTCAGACACTATAGTTATAGTGGCACAGTACTTGACGAGTGCTTGGTCCGTGAGTATGAAAAAACTTATGTGAATTGAGGAATTTTTAAAAATTAGTCACTACTCTAATCTACCTGTGACGATTCACTTGATGTCCTCACTTCCCCCAAGGGGGAGCCCTTTCCCATGAGGCCAGGGAGGTGAGGCAGGTACCCGATAGTCCCCCGGGGGGCGGGGGGTAGTATAATGCAAGAGGATCTCATGGGGAGGGACTCCCCCTCTAGGGATAAGGACAACCATCTAAGGTACAGCCCTTACGAGAACATCACACCCCCAAATCCTCTAGCCTGTCCTTTCTATGCTAACCTCTTTGCAGACAGTAGACCAATGTACTGTTATAAGGCAGAGTACCTCAGGGTTCTTGAAAATACTGAAACGAAGAACAACAACCAGAACCTAGGTAATCCAAGAATTGGAACGAGTTGGCCCCGCGAAGCAATGAAGATGAAACCTGTGAAAGAAACAAAGGGCTTATACAATGGGCAAAGACACTGCTGGCAACACTGTATAAAAATAGGTAATGGAATTAACACTTGGTCTCGGGCAGCCACAGAAGACAGCAGGTGTGCTGCGCCCTGAACGCAGGTGATACAAACCTGCGTTGCTGATCCGGAGGGAGAGTGCTCCAAGCTCCCTGGCAGCTCACTGCATCTGATGATCAGGAGGTCTGCAGCAGCAGACCGGTGCAAAGCAGTGTCAAGAGGAGGAAGGAATGCAGAAGGCAGCTGGGAATGCTGTTGCGCAGCCGCAGCGAAAGCAAGATGCCGGCCAAACCAATTGCCCGCCATCCCAGGACTGCCCCAGCGACGTACCAAGACCAGAGAGGATGTGGGGCGGCTTACCAAGAGGTCACATGCAGTAGACCCTAAGCTTCTTTTGCAACCAAAATGCTTGGGTGGTAAACCAGGGTCAGAAATCCTACAAACTGTCTCCTACTCATCACAGTGGAGGAGTGAAGCCAGTTGACCACCACGGAAGGGTCAAGTAGCCCAAGCGCAATAAAAAGAACTTGAGAGGGAGAGTCCCTCATGACGGTGGCAGGGATAAACCCACTGAAAGCCGAAGGAGGGTCAGAGACCCTAAACAAGATGCGGGTCATCTTCCATGTGGCAGTACTTGGCAGGGAAGTGAACCAAGTGGCTCAGGTCAAAGAAGAGAAGCCATGGTTGCTGACCCTCCTATAGATTTGAAGCCTAGTGAAAAGACAAAGGGAAGGCAGTCATTCCCCCTGGTTGTAAGGAACTGATAACAAGATACTAGTAGAAGGGAGTCATTCTTATGGTAATCCAGACTGGCAGGGAGGTCTAAAAAGGCCTGGGGGACCTATTCTCCTGGCCCACCAAGAAAGTTTTGTTTTGAACTTTACTATCGGGGGAAGGGAGCCATTCTCCCTGACAACCTGTGAGACAGAAGACTGTTCCAAGATTTGGGAACTTTTTCAACAAACCATATCCCAAGAGAAGGGAATAATTCTCCTGGGACTGCAACAGCACTGCCTTTATTGTTTAGTTTCAGGTGTAAGGGACAGAAGTAAGCTTTTTTTGATACAGGACGGTGGATACTTTTAGTTGATCGACATCCTGGCAGGCACCTTGTGTTTAGTTGAGGCATGGAAACCCCTTTTAGTGATAGGGACAGATATATTTTATCTTACTTTTTTGATTAATACAAGTCTTTAGTCCCAAACATGCATCCTTTTGTATCAGCCTTATAGAGTATCAAACTCAGAGATGCACAATGATGAGCGTTATCAGACAATTTAATTTAACTTTGGTTTCAAGTCCAGGCACATGCACTTTTAACTGTGCGGGATCCATTAGTGAAAATGAACGAAACAGGAGAATTGGATAGGCAGGATCCCATGATTATTTTTTAGACTTATTATAGCTGCCCTTAGGTATTTACGGATCCTGTAAATGCATTTTACATGTTTTTCTTAGCCATTACATGCTGCTGAAGATCACAAGATTTTCTAGGGACAAATACGTTAATTGATTAATGATTAAAATATAAATCCCTCTACATTGAATTAAATAATAACCGTGTGTGTGTATATACAATATATAATTTTCATGGAAAAAAATGGTTGATGGGACAGTAAATGGTATAGACATTGTTATATAGGATGCTCCCGACAGGACTGGAAATGCAATACCGTACAAGCTAAAGATTTAGATTGAAAGGATATGGGGAGAGGGTTGTGAACATATTGTAATAAGGATACAAGTGATTTCATGTATTTAATGTCCTATATTGTGGGACCGGTTTTAAGTGTTGCTTTTAGTGTACTTTTATCACTCTTGCCGAAATAAAGATATATGATGATGACTTGGAGACTATAGGACTGAAGAGGGACCTGTGAATCCCAAGTCTCTATAAAATATGGTGCTGATTTAATCTGACTCTCTTGATAGTTTCTATGCACAAAATGGCCACACATGACCGGTTAAACGCTGATGAAACAACTGGCTCTTTTTGATGGCCACGCGGATAAAGCCCATGTAGTGAAATAGTCTTGACTGGTGAGTTCAGGATGGATAGAGTTGGTTCCTAGGATAAAAAGAGCTACTTGGTAACAAATGGTGATTACAAGATATGATTATTTTATAAATTCATGTCTAACTTTCTTGGTATTTGGGGGCAGAGGGAAAGAGCACATAGGAGGTCATGAACCGTACATGTAAACTGGATGTAACAGCAAAAATGTGCAAGTGGTACCTTAAAGTAGGCCAGACAGAAAGACTAAGACTTGTAAGATGAACAATGTAGATAGGTGAGGGGTGTAGAGAGGTTGCAACATTAGAGAGTAAATGTTTGCCCTAATTAGTTTTCGGTTTTAGGCATAGGCCCGAAGGATTTCTGGAATGGTTACCTGTAAAAATAAAAACAGATAAGACTGTGTAGTTGTTTTTCTCCTTCCCAAATGTGACCAGTTATATTGGAATGGCCACTAACAGGTGGACTGAAACATGTTGCTGAAAAGGAGCTTACGGAATAACTCGTGTGTTGGTGGAAGTTGTGAGTTGCAGATGGTGGCATAAGAGTATTTCAGGGGTAACATTTGTTTTACTTTAAAAGCTCCCAGCCAGGGATACAAAGTCACTCATTACACAGTTCTACCCATTTACCCTCCAAGCCATGTCTTGCTCACTTAGTCAATTAACATTAGCCTGTGGCTAATGCACATTTTGAGGCCTGAGCTATTGCATCCCCCCTCTTGTTTAGATATTCATAGAAGCATAGTTCAGTACCCCAGGTATACATAACTACAGGGAACATGGAATCTTGGGATTCTTTAAAACTGGTTTGGGAACTAGATGTCAAAGAGAAGTGAAAACATTGCTAGCTAAATGGACGGACCATACACCTGTGGTCTATGGACAGTTTCCTTCCTTTCTTCATGAGAGTAAGGTCCACGCTTGTATTTTTGGATAAAAATAGCCGTTGCCCCTGAGGTTCAACTCACAAGTAAGTCATCATGAATGGGTAAGTGAGGACACCTTCTTGAAGATAATCACTTCAAGAGATTGCTGGAGCACACGCCGATTCAATGCTTATTGAATAAGTGGTGGATTAAGAGAAATCAGCAGGTCACA
Source organism: Ambystoma mexicanum (assembly GCF_040938575.1). NCBI lineage: Eukaryota > Metazoa > Chordata > Amphibia > Caudata > Ambystomatidae > Ambystoma > Ambystoma mexicanum. Next base: position 1,091,219,294 of record NC_090936.1, read on the forward strand.
TAGTAGTTAATAAGCTTGGGCCAATCTCATCCATCTTTGTTGTACAGATTTCAGGTTGGCCGGAGAAGTGAATGGGGGAATACTGGCCTTTTCCAAATATAGCCAGTGCACCATGTCATCTTAAATGTCCTAATGAAAAAATGTCTGCAAAACATTAAAAGAAAAATACTAACCTCTCTTAAAAAAAAAAAAAGGTGAAAATCGAAGCCTCGCTGAGGAAAAAGTTGGTGTTTTACTTTTTTAAAAAACGGTCTGTTGCACTACTCTATAACGACTCTAGTGAAAATGAATTGAAGAGGATTTGTGATGTATTTTAATTTGATTTATTGTTTATTTGTATGGCACTTATACAACAAGACAGTGTTTCGAAGCACCACAATGCAAAAGGGAACCGAACAAGGGAGCAAATATAGACCATGGAAGTAACAATGAATAAATAAGAAAACGGACAACAGTCCTACTTGACCATGTGACATTCAGAACGTGCAAGTGCAACAAAAAAAGGGGAGGTTGGGGGGCAAAGGAGTAAAATGGTAAGGGCCCCCAAGAGGGACTGGTGGCGGGAGTGCCAGGGTGCCTGTTGCAAAGGCAACATGTAATTGCATGTGAGGAGGCATACCAAGCCAAGAGGGAGGTCTGACGCCCATCAGTTAAGTGCAGGGCTGAGACAAACCACCCAACTAGTAGGTGTAGGCCCAGAGGGTAGTGCAGGGGAGTGGAAGCTGGAGGCGATTGGGCAAATGGCCAGGATCCGATTGGACTCTTGAGGGAACGACTGCCAATCTCAGCTGCTGAGGGGATGGTTAGCACGAGAGGGAGAAGGGGAGGGATATATATATATATATATATATATATATAGATAGTTCCAGAGGGGGGAGAGAGATCTGCCCCCAGCTCTTTGCTTGGAGAAGCATTTGACCAGCAGAGAATTGGAGCCAGAAGAACAAAGGGATATGGAGGGAAAATATTTAGTGAGAGAGAGTTGCAGGTAACGTGGTCCCAGGCCTCAGAAAGCCTTATGGATGATGCAAAGGGTCTTGAATTTGATCCTTGCGGCATCCGGAAGCCAGTGGACGGATTTTAGGGATGGAGAGATACAGTCTCTGGGCTTAATGTTATGCTATGTTAAGTTACTTTGCATTTATATAGCGCCTTATATGCCACTGGTATGGTCTGAAGGCACTGGTAGGTTGAACGCCCTTGGGAACCGAAGTTCAGGTCAGTAGACAGTGTGAAATATGCGTGTGAGCACCGGATATGTGTGCAGCTGGTGCAGTATTCGTGTAATAGCTGCTTCTTAGCGGTAGGCGTGGTGGTTGAGAGGTCAGGAGTATGTGTTCGTTCTGGCAGGATTTATCCAGACCGATTGTGGCTGCATTAGGCCTGATGAGAACGCCTGGCTGGGGGTGAGTAACCATCAGTGTTTAGATAGAGTGATGGGGAGTATGCGGCAGATGTTGGTATGAGAACAGTTATACCGAATGGTGTCATAGTATCTCTGTGTTCTAGCTGAATGGTGGTGTAAAGAAGAGAGTAAGCGTGGTGATGTGATATGGTGGGTTACATGCCCATCAAACGTTCATGCGTTCCAAACCATTCCATGTAAGTTGCGCAATTTTATGCACTCCAGTCTGCTCCACGCACTCCGGGCCGCTCCACGCACTCCGGGCCGCTCCACGCACTCCGGGCCGCTCCACGCACTCCGGGCCGCTCCACGCACTCCAATCCATTCCATGTACTCCGATCCGTTCAGTGTATTTCTAAGTTGTTTTCTGCACTCGATCCACGTATTTCACCCGTACCATCCACATCTTTTTTCTTCTTCTCTCGGTATCTTTCACATATTACACCAGTACCTTCCACATACTTTATTCGTTCCATCCACATATTTCATCCCTACCACCCACATATTTCACTCGTTCCATCCACATACGTCACTCGTTCCATCCACATACGTCACTCGTTCCATCCACATACGTCACCCGTTCTCTCCACATACATCACCCGTTCCATCCACATACATCACCCGTTCCATCCACATACGTCACCTGTTCCATCCACATACATCACACATTCTGTCTACATACGTCACCCATTCCATTCGCAAACTTCACCCGTTCCGTCCGCACTAGGCACTCGTCTGCTCGAGGCACTCGTCTGCTCAGCATGCTCTACGAACTCACCCGCTCTACGCACTCACCCGCTCTACGCACTCACCCGCTCTACGCACTCACCCGCTCTACGCACTCACCCGCTCTACGCACTCACCCGCTCTACGCACTCACCCGCTCTACGCACTCACCCGCTCTACGGACTCACCCGCTCTACGGACTCACCCGCTCTACGGACTCACCCGCTCTACGGACTCACCCGCTCTACGGACTCACCCGCTCCCTGATCCAGGTTGGGCCGCCAACCGCCGGTCTTCTTCCTGACGAGGAAGTACAGCGAGTACACTCAGAACCCTGGAGCGTCTTCAGGACGAGTTCTATCGCGCCCTTTTTTAGCCTTGCTCGTACCTCTAGAAGCAGTTGTGGGTTGTGGTTTTCTTGCCTGGCCACTGGTGGAACGCGGAGACACTTCCTTTGGAATTCCAGTGTGTGTCCATGGGCCAGTGCGTTCAGCACCCAGCGGTCAGTGGAGATGAACTTCCACACGCCGATGAAGTTTGCCGGCCGGCCTCCCACCGGGGTGCTCGCGTGGGTGCCCAACGTCACGGCCGGTTCAGCCCTGCTTAGTTGTCGACGTCCCCACCTTGGGGGCCTTAGCGACGACGATTGTCTCTGGCTTTGCTGCTGCCCCTGTAGGCTTCCTGGGCCGAGTAACGGGGTGGTTGACGGTACAAAGTGAAGTTGCCACTGAATCCTTTGGAGGCACCATGGGACTTGCCTCCAGAGGCCTGAAAGGACAGCCTTTGCTGTTGGTGTGCCCAAGGCACGAGTCATCTCGATATCTGCCTTGATGGCTTGCAGAGATGCGTCCACTGTCTTGCAGAAAAAGTTGTCCCCGTCGAAGGGCATGTCCATTACCCTTGTCTGGACGTCCTGATGGAAATTGGTGGCCTTCAGCCAACCTCGCCGACGAAGGCAAATGCCATTGCCCATCTGGCAGAAGCCAGTGATGTCCGTGGCCACTGTGATGGCATGGTCTGATGCCACCTCGCCTTCTTGCAGGATTTCAAGGGCCTCTGCCCTCTTGTCGTTTGGAAGTCCAGGAGAGGGGCGATCTTAAACCAAAGCTCCCTGTCGTAGCGGGCCACGATGGCGAGAGCGTTGGCCACCTTTAAAGGTTGTTGCTGCTGACGAGAAGACCCATCGTCCCATGGCATCCAGCTTCTTTCCCTCGCCGTCTGGTGGAGAAGTGGAAGTCGATGCCACCGACCCTGCAGATTTCTTCCTGGCCGCAACGAGACCACTCAGTCCGGGGACATCTGAGATCTGAGACACTTGGTGCAGAGTCTGGCAACCCTGTATTTCTTCTCGTACCGGTCTCTTTGCAGAGGACGGGTTCTTCAGGGAGGGACAGTCCTTGGTCCCAAATGTCGTCCAACAGCGGGATCACGAGCACTGTCTTCCTCTTGGCCTCTGCGCTGATAAAAGAATCCCTCCTTTTCCTCAGGGTTCAGTTGAAATAGCTTCAAGGCCCTAGGGATCATGGCATGGAACAAACTGATCTTGTCGGGTGGAGAAGCCCTGGGTACTGGCGACGGGAGGTCCGTTAGTCACCCGTGCCCGCCTCATTCCTCAGCGGAGGGATGGAGATGAAGGATGTTAGGGATGAGTCTCGCAGCCCTATTCTGGATTTGTTGAAGAGGGCGGAAGGGAAGAAAGAGGTAGCTTGAGAAAGAGGCTGTTGCAGTAATCCAGCCTGTTGAGGACCAGAGCTCTAGTGATATTGAGCTTCTGCCGGAAGGTGAGGAAAGGGAGAGTGCCTCTAAGGAGGTGAAATTGAAAATGGGTCTTCTTGGCAAGGTCCAGGATGTGAGGAGTGAAGGAGAGAGAGGGGTCGCAGATGACCAAGATTTCTGGCTGCAGTGGAAGGAGAGGGAGGAGTGGCCTAGAGGGCGGCTAGAATGCACGAGCGATACAGGGAACAGGGGTCCCGATAGGAAGAATCTCAGTTTTACTGTCATTAAGACAGAGCTCATTGGAAGTGCACCAGGACTGAATAGCAGACAGGCAGTTGGGGATGGTAGAGGAGGAGGAGGAAGAGGAGTAGGAAGGGAGCTTGGAATGAGGAGAGAAGGTCGTGATCAGGTGAGCAAGAGGTGTAAAGAAGATATTGAAGAGCCGGGGCGAGACAATAAAGCACTTCAAAACACCACATGTAGAGAGAGAGTGGTGGTGGTGGAGGAGCAGCCCAGTGGAACCTGGGAGGGGCTTCGGTTAGGAAAGAGGTCAACCAGTCCAGTGCCCAGTTAGAGATACCAATAATATCTTGGAGCTACTTTATGAGGATAGAATGGTTAACCGTGCCAAAGACAGAAGAGAGGTTAAGGAGAATGAGAACAGCAGGAGAGTTGATCAAGATTTGCAAGCAGCTCCTCGCAGGTGTTCATGGGAGCAGTTTCCGTGCCTCTGGATGCTCTGAATCCAAATTGATGGTCATGTAAACAACCACCAAGCTTAGTGTGTTGGGTCAGTTGGGGGGTGTAAGGAAGGCATGGTATCAATAGTAAGACGGGCATAAGTGACCACAGTTTATTGAACTTCAAAAAGGGTTTGAATAACGCCTGTCTAATCCTAATTCCACAGATGGGAGCAAGCTATGGCCATCATATAACAACAAAGTCCTAGTGGTGTCTTGTCAAAATTAAAGGGCCTATATTAATAAACCTATTACCAATCCCTACCTCTAAATACAAATAGTGTGGGAAACCGTGTTTTGCAAAAAAGAAAGAAGGGTTCACAAAATGATGTGGGGATGTTCAGGCCATTGGCCTCCCTGCCCCACGTTTTCAGCACGGGACTAGGCGGTACACTTGAGCTTAGCACAGTTTCTGGCTTGTTCAATTATTAGCATCAGAGCCTTCCATGTCCAATTCTCTTTGCCTTTCAAAGTCTCTTCTCACATAGGGCCTGATGCACAAAACAAACAATACATTCTTTTCCTCTTCGGACTTTACAAGTACTCAATTTATCAGGTGATTCATTATTCACCTCGGATCCCCCTCAACTGGGCCGGGATCCTCTTAACACAATATTCGCAGGATATTCATATATCCAATTTCCCTTGTGATTCACAGATCACCCCGGATCCCCTTCAGCCGGACTCAGATCCTTCTCAACACAATATTCAATCAGTCTCCCTCCACTGGGCTTGGACTGATTTCACTTTCCAACTTTACTATTAATACAAACTTGCTTTAACCAAAAGCTCTCAGCTGATCTCCCTCCGCCGGGTTTGGAGCAGCGTCCTCTGCGTTGTCATCAGCTTTCTTTGTCATTGACATTGAAGACTATCGAATGTGCATTGGGTTTTGCTTGACCCTTTGCAGGACACTTTGATTTCACAATACTTTGTCACACTTTCGCTTTTGCCACTTTTCGGTTGGATACCTAACAGACTTTCGAATGAGCACACACGTCGTGCCGGACCACTCTGTATACAGTATTGTATCTTGGCTTCAAAGTTCAATCACTGATCTGTTGTTTGATTTTGTTCATGTCGATTACCACATAAGCTTCCTACACTGTTCGCTTCAGCTTTCACTATACAATGTTGCCACTTGCAACCTTGGCTTTAACACAGATCGATCTCGTAGTATCAGAATCCCCAACTCATTGTATGCTGACTTCACTGGCGTTGCTTTGTTGTAGGAGCCAAGTACAGTACTACAGCGGCAATCGATTCTCCCCCGCCTTCACTATCGACGCGTGACAGCCCAGGGTACCTCCGACTCACAATGCAGGATTATTCCGCCTTGATACCAGGTCTTAAGTTTCCTATTTTCGAAGGTTCATAAAAATAATGGTCTCTTGTTGAAAAGGTCAAATGTATATCTCTCCTTGCGATCCCCTTCAGTCTTGCCGTTTTTCACCTTGTATTAAACTGCCATCTTGCAACTGCTGCTTCCTTGTGTGCCTTGCCTTGCTCAGAGTGCGCTCTAATGCTCCGCCTTTCATCCGTGTGGGGAAGTGTAATGGAAGTCAGGTGTGTGTAATGGTCAGTAATTGCCTGACCCTGCCTGACCATTGTATTGGGACATGTCCGGTATATGGCTCAGGTGTTAGTCCATGACATAGTGTTCGTGTCGGGAAATGGGGCGGTTGAGTTCCTGCATCCTACCCTGTAGGATGGGGTAAAGGTGTTACAGGGAAGGGGATACCGCTTCTCTCCATCCGGTGTCTCACTCACCGAAAATCCCTCGCCCAGGTGATCCTTCCGCACTGGCCCACTCCCAGGAACTGGATCCAAAAGCAGTGGCCATGTCCAGGCCACCTGGAGGACAGATCCCCGGGGACAAGCGGGTGAAACACCTTGGTAGAGAGAGGGTGGTAATTGGCCGGATACGAGGGGTCAGCTAAAGCCTTTTTGAGGAGGGGGTGCACAAGGGAATGCTTGAGAGAAGAGGGGGGGGAAAGCCAGATGCAGAGTGGATGCAGAAGTCGGCAAGAGCCGCAGCGAGGGAGGGGGATGTTGACCTTAATGATTTTGGAAGAACGGGGAGAAACCTGTTTGGATGAGACCTTCATAGAGCAAACTACTCTATAGATATCATCCGTTGTGATAGGTAAGAAGGAGAAGAGAGTGGGTGGTGGTGGAAGAGGCCAGGAGAGTCCGGGGGACAGGGTGTGGAATGGAAAAAGGGGAAGAAGAGAGAGAGAGAGGTCAGAATGTCCCGAGTTTTAGATGTGAAACGGGAGCCAGTTCAGTACAGAGGGCCTGAGAGGGAAATGGTGAGGTGGAGACTGCTGATGGATTGGCAAGTTCCTTGCAGATTTTGAAAAATTCAGCCGTGTTGTTAGAGGCTCCAGGGAAATGGGCCTGGATATGGGTCCTCTTCTTGGAGCAGATAGAGAAACGGTAATGGTGACAGGCAAGTTTGTCAGAGGATGAGCCTGAGGTCTGTCACTTCCATTCAGCGGCACAGCACTTGCATTTCAGAGCGGCTAGCTCAGAGTTGTATCAGCTATTATAGTTAAAGGCAGGTTTCAAGCGGATCCTCATGACCGGGACAAGAATGTCAGGAGTGTTAGTGATGGCAAGATGAAGATTGGCAAAGGAATGTCCCCACACTATTAGTTCAAACACAGTCTTTATATAATTAATATTCAAGGTTATGTACAACATCAACTCACTTTGTACTCGGTTATCTATAATAGCAAATATACAGTTCTACGTGGTACCACACTTACTATTAGATCTCTTTAAAGTGCATCAACTGTATGGTTAAATGGCACACAAATCAGTTCGTAACAGAAACCAACAATAGATATACGAGGAAAGCAGTTGGTTAGAACAATTGGTAGAATACTGGCCCGATACCGAGACACAGTTCTTTGTGGAGATCCCCCCCACATGGGCAAACTGTAGAATAAAGATATATCACAAGCCCAGTCCATATGGTGTTCACAAGAGACTTTCCAATAGTTCTGCAACCCCAAAGTACTTGGCGTTCCTCGTCGGGGAATCGAAGGCCCTTCTTAAGTGCCGTCCCTTTAAGGCAGGAGTCACGGGTCGTCATCCGACGGAGAACAGGATGAACTACGATGGTGAAGTGGCAGCTTCTTTCCTAGCGGTGCTCGTCGACGGGGAAGCGTAAACATCCTGCAAGGAATAGGCATGCGGGGCACCTCGGTGTCGATAGTTCAGGACTGCAAAGAGTTTGAAGAACTGTGGCCCAGCAAGGGCGTCGAGTCGTCAGCGGCTCTGTGGTCTTTGGGTGGTGGGAAACACACCAGCGGATGCTCCTCGGCGCGTCGATGGCCTGGCCTTCTCCAGCAGGGTAAAGCGGGCGGCAGTGCGGACGAGCGCGTCCGTGAATCGAAAGTTCTTAGGCAACAGGAGCACTGCGGCTCTGGTCGGTAACGGCGGTCGTCGACAGTGGCGGACAATAGTCCGGGCGCTTCTCTTTGGGATTCTGCGGCAGTCCCCGTCTCCGGGCGGCAGCCTGTCGTAGGTCTGTCTACCAGGGAGCTTTGGCAAAGATCAGCTGGTGCACGATGGTCCCTCATAGCTCAGGAAGAGGGCACCTTACCAGGTCCTCTCTGGGTCAGTCCTTGGAGACACAGCAGCTTTCAGATTGATAAAGAAGGGCAACAGCAATTCTTCTCTTCCAGCAGGGCTTCAAGGTTAAGCTTCAGGTTTACTCCAGTTACTCGTCGTAGTGGACTTCAGCTTCTGAACACGATTCCTAGCAGTGAGAGGCCCCCCGATATACTAGTTGATCTCCCATTCATTCTGCTGGGTCACACTCAAGTATCCAATCACTGCAAAGGGCATTCATGCAGGCAGGCAGCCAATCCGGTGCATAGTGCATTCAGGCCATTCACTTCTCTCCAGACACTCACAACAAGTTATGTGTATTGGGACAAGTACCCAGCCATTCAACACTCCACACTGCATTCATACCGGTTTCAGGGAGGGCTGTCTCGGTCGTTGTGTCAACAACCAGATACTAGACATCCACCACACAGAATGCGTATTTGTCACACACTCCATTCACCCAGGTCCCACCCACAGGGCGTATCCACAACATACAGTCGTTGGAAAGGCTCCAGCCAGTCTGGTCGGCATTTCCCCACACTACCATATATGGAACTTCCACCCAACAGCCAGTCAGGGGGAAGGGACTGAGTCCGGGCTTCCCGGGAAGATCAAAGTAACAGGCGATGGAAGGCAAGAGGCCACGGGGGGCCATCTTGTCTCCATCAGGAATCTACCGATTTCAATGACACGGCCTGGCCATCCCAAAATGGAGGACGCTCAGGGCACCAGTCAATTCGCACAGAGCTGCCACCAGCCCGTACCCTGCTCTGTGGGCCACACATAGGTGCCCAAAAACATACACTAGGGCCACAGGGTTGTACCCCCACCCATGGGTGCCATAAGGGTATCCCATGGGTCTGTTCACCAAAACCAAAAGAGAGAGCTGCACCGCCAGGAGTCCCACATGAACTCCTGCGCGGAAAACCCAACAGAACACACGATAAAAGGCAGTAAAGTATAAGGAGGCCCTGTCCCTCTGATGCATTTCCAGCATCACATATGGCAGTAGTGGAGGGGAGAGGGATAGACGGGGGGGCTGCACAGTGCACAAACTCACCAAGTGACGTAGCAGCCAGGCAAGTATAGATGGTGGTGTGCAATGGAAGACAATCAGGCACAGGTTTAAAAAAGCACACCCAAGTTTGTTTTTCTGTGAAGCCACAAAATGGAGGATGCAGCAATTGAAAAAGCACGCCTAGATTTGAGTTTGCCAACAAGCACTACTACAGCACAAAAATGCGGGGGGGACGGTATAGGGATTAAAAGCGCTCTTAATGAGGACCTAAGGGTTTGCCGCGAGCAGGCAGCACAAAGCAATGCAATTCGAGACAAAAGACATCAGCAATTGAGTAACGGGCCCACGTGCGAGATGCAGCATTTGGTTGGGCATACAATGTGGCTCATGGACAGAAGATGGGGAACTCATTCAAAGACAGTTGAAGTGGTGAGTGAAAAAGCAGTGGAGTTAGAGGAGAGCAAATGGAGACTTCTGAAGCTGGGTAGCATGGCCCAAGCGGTGCCATAGTAGGTGGGAGGCAGTCAATCAATTCCAGCATAGATGGAGGGCCGCGATGGATGTGCACACATGTGGAGAGAGGCACAGTGTGCAAGGCAGGTCAGGAGTGCTTACAAAGTACATGGCCAATAGGGCTTTTCCTTGCAGGGCGGGGTGACTCCAGATAACTGAGAACGGGTTGTGGCCAACTAGAGTACAGGCAGTTCAGGGTATAGTCTGCTTACCAGCAGTTGCAGTCAAAGAAATGGTTTGGTGATGCGTCCTCTGGGTCTTCCAGACCTGGACAGGGCCAGACGGAGAGCCTAGAGAATGAGAGATTGAGTTGAGTTGCCATATAAACAAATATTTTCACAAAGGAACTCTTTCCACATTGAGGGTGCTACGCATCTCTTGCGTTGGGCTGGGTTTGTTGAATCCAGCCTGCGTTTCGGAATGACAAAAAAATGAAATTCGAACCCGGCGAGGGACAATCAGATTGTAATAAGCAATCTGATTGTCCCTCGCCGGGTTATGATCCAGCCAGGAAAGACTTACCTGACGGGGGACCCTCGCAGTTCCTTGCCTTTCTCTCGTCAGGCCGCCATGGAAAGGGAGTCCCTTAATCCCTCGGCAGCCATTTTGTTTACTTCCCCCCCCCCCCATTTGTTTTAATGGCCGCCGTGGAAAGGGAGAAACAACTGTATAGTTCCTTCTCCCCGATACCTGGCGGCCATTTTATCTGCTTTTTTGCCCACCAAATCGAGAAACTGTTGCAGAGCCGTTTTTCAACTCGAGAAAAATTGCTTTTAGTACCCCAGTACGATGTGCCGGGGTACTAATAGTAATAGAACCCTCGGAGGGGGGCACTACTGGTCGGGTAATGCTCCCAGGGCTACGTTAAAGAGGTAATGCTCCCCCCCGCCTTGAGGGTTCTATTGCTTAAGTAAAGGCTCCTGAAATAATGTCTAAATGGTTCTTCTACAAAGTATTTCTGAATAGCCAGAAAAACTGAATGTATCTTAATGTTTGGTGTCAAGGAACCCAACCCTGCCTATGGGACCCCTCAGCATCATGGGGGGGCCCTCCTGTTGGGAAAGTTTTGCTTAGTTATCTGCAATGAGAATTTTGGTTTAGATTTGATGGGCCTACTGAAGAAACCACACTTCAGCTACGGAGGGGAGGTCGACCCTGACCAGACATACCTGAGGACCCAGACCACATCGCCTTAAGGAAAATCTCTTGAACACTTAGCATCTTGCTCTTCTGTCATTCAGTTTCTGGTACCCATACCTTGTTCCATGGCCGCCTTACCACCTCTGCACCTCTGGCATTCGGTATTTGATGCTCATAACTAGATGCTTGGCCTTCTTACCAGTGCTGCTCCTCGGTCATTCAGTTTCTAGTACCCATACCTCATTTCCTGGCCGTTTTACCACCTTTGCACCTCTGTGTTATTCAGTGTATGGTGCCCATACCGTGCCCCAGGCCTCCTTTAGAGCTCTGCTCCTCTCTGGCATTGGATCTCTCGTGACTATACCTGGCTTCCTGGCCTTCTTACCAGCTTTGCTCCTTGGTCATTGTTTCTGGTGCCCCTATCTTGCTGCCCAGCCTTCTTACCAGCTTTGCTCCTTGGTCATTGTTTCTGGTGCCCCTACCTGGCTGCCCAGCATTCTTACCAGCTCTGCGACCTGGTCATTCCGTTTCTGATGCCCCTACTTGGCTGCCCAGCATTCTTACCAGCTTTGATCCTTGGTCATTGTTTCTGGTGCCCATATCTTGCTACCCAGCATCTTACCAGCTTTGCTCCTTGGTCATTGTTTCTGGTGCCCATATCTTGCTGCCCAGCCTTCTTAGCAGCTCTGCTCCTTCGCCATTCAGTTTGTGGTGCCCATACCTGGCTGCCTGGCCTCCTCCCTAGCATTTGGTCTCCGTAGCACACTTCTTGCTCATCTGACTTTTGACAAGTTCTACTCCTTTTAGGCATCCGGTACCTGGTGCATGCCACTTGCTGTCCTAACTTTCTCCCTATTTCTTTGTTCTCACCACCTCCGAGCTCTTGAACACAGCTCTTGCAGCTGGATTCACTTTGCATCTCTGCATGTAGTCCATTGCTATGCCTCTTTGAACCTTAACATGGCTCTGCAGCAGCGCCTGATGTAAGTGCAGCTCTCCGCCCCTCCTCTGTGTTCTCCACTGGCTGACTTGCTCCACAGCTCTCCAGCAAGTTGCATTACTCTTTTTTTCCTCCCTTTGGGCTTGTCGCCTAAGGATACTGAGGGGGCACCCAAGACTCTGTAATATGTCCCATGTCGAGGAAGGCATGCCCCCAAAGCACGAATAGTCCAACACGAAATGGTACTTGCATGTATAAAATAGTCACACTTGTCATAATGTTTGAAGCAGAACTTGTAATTGACTCTTGGATCGTGATCAATCCATTTTTGGAAATTAATCTGTCGATTTCTTGTGACTGGGCAGCAGAGTGACAGAAATATTTACTGTAAAAGGAATTCGTGCAGCATCCCTTTTCTCCTAAATAGCAGCTCCCCCGCCACTATTTCTACAGCTCCATATACCTGCGTACTTGACAAAAGTTCATCTGTGTCTCTATGAGCAATGTTGATGATCACTGTAACCTACCTTCTGGCTACTGCATTAAGATCCAGGTGGAAATGTTGGTGGCTGAAGAGTGAAGTGATGGGTAAAGCAGAAACTTTTTTCCAACGCAGGCTTACTTTGTTCCCTTTTGTTTACATTTGTCTGGAATTGGCACACACACAACAGTATTGCATTGCCTCCCGGGATGTATTCACAAAGGTAGGATTCCCTGACACCTCTGCACGCACTTGCATTGTGCTGTGACGGGGACACCTGAAACTGTGTCCCGCGTTCTCATGCGAGATATTCCCAAAGGTCGCATCAACTGACGCATGTGAGCTCGCTCGCTGAGCCATGAAGGCTAAATCTTCTTAGATCACATTGTTCTCACAAAGGTTCTGATCCTCCTTGCGCATCCTTCTGCACCCCAACCTCCTATCTGGTTTCATCACACACCTGTGAGTCAGAGAAGTATTGGTAGAGCGGAATGCGACATTGCATCTCCGCAATAGATCTGCGTTGAGTGGAGCCTCCCATGTCTGACATCACTGCAGTAGACGCCACGGTTGGCATTTATCATTCATGTAAGACAACTGAGCAACGCAAGTGCTCAAGCGCCAGAGTATGAACATCCTGTTACTGAGCCAGGTTTTTGCGCTCTTGATCACATGCATGCATTGCATGACGCTTAGAAACCCAATCAGACATTAGTATTGTCCCGTGTAAAGAGTTTGGGAGCCTGACAGGCTGGACTTGGACATGGAAGGCTGGGATGTATGATATCCTCACAGGATCAGACATTGTAACAGCCCCAAAGTGAAAATGGGAACCAGTCATGTTGGGTGTTGGGGGGGGAGGTAGGGGTTACCACACAAGTAATGATTCGAACTACATCTGCGTGTGGGAGTCTTGGCACAGTGCCAAGGGATTTCCTTAGCCAAGCAGTGTAGTTTGCCACAAATGAACTGCGTGCGTTAGAGCCATGACGTAGCCCAACATTTTATCCGTCCTTGGAAATTGAGAAGGGAGTCTGACACACTGGTAAGGTGTTAGAAGAAGCTGGCGTTTATGACTACACTGGATCAATGTTATCAATCCGCTTGTATCTGCGCTGCCAGTCTTTTTATTGCAAAAAAAAGAAAAAAAATGTGTGGCATAACATTTCTTTTTTGTTTTTGTCCCCTTTAACTTTTTTTCATTCTACTTTTTTTCTGCAACAACAACATTGCTTTTTAAACTGTTACTTTTGTGCCAATAAAAATACGTTCGAATGTGATGACACCCATTAAATAACGAGTCACTACTTAATTTGTACAGCTCTCCAGGGAGTTCTAGCTAGGTTCACGCTATATAAATCACCTACATCTGTATATACATAATCTAGCATGCCAATAGCCATGATGTGAGGGCAAGGGGGCATTACCCAACTCAGTCACACATCTTAATTCTTAATTAGCTGAAATGTAAAGGAGGAAGGCAGATTCTGTCACGGTGCCGTTTGCATGTTTAAGCAGATTAAAAGATGCTTTGTTTCGAGCTATACAGTACGCGCTCTTCCCGTTTTTCTCCGGCTGTGTCAACATAGAAGTGCCTGGCCGCAGCCATTTGCAAATGTGTGTTGTGACTGGAAGCGCAGAAGGAGTTGGGCGATTTATGACCCTCTCCTCGTTCGTGAACTTGGCCTCACCTGAAGCCGCCACCGCATGACACAACGTTTGAAATATGGCCTTCACAAGGTATCATGTTTAAGGAATCGCTGCTTTCAAATAAATACCATCCGTGACCCGGGTGAAATCTAATCTTCCAACGCGTTGCATTTGAGCTACGCACCTTCTTGCGAATTGACACTATGTCTTGGCAGCAGGGGTGCCCTCAGATTTTAGTTTCTTTGCTTGACCCCGGTTGCCAGTGGTCTCTACTGGATTCAGTTGATGTCCTATGGATTTTTTGGCACCTGCGCAATACTAAAACATTCAAGTTTCAATTCTGAGCTGGTTCTTGATGTAACATTGTGTCTAAAGGTTTCAGATGATCTTTTAATTGAAAAAGCAATATTAAACATTTTGCAAGGCAAGAGATGATTGGACTTCGCCGCCATTAGCAGCCTTTCCCCACATGTGCCCTCTATAGTGGTCAATTACCTCATTACTGTTGCCCTTAGAATGTCCATGAATTCTGTAATGTTGATCTCGATTTTGTCTGCTCAATTATTTTAGTGTAACATTCAAAAAGCCATATTCCTCCACTCTGTCCTGTAGAAACCATTTCTTATAGAGGTCAAGGTGTACAATTACAATGTCCTGTAGACGATGGGCACACCTCGACACCTCAGACAGCCGTGTAGCCGAAGCGTTGCACCATTACAGAGACTACCTGTAGGTAGCACTTGGGAAGTACTGACCTCTGCAGACAGCCAATATTCCCGCAGCCTTTGCTACACGGACTGCCGATGACTCGGAACTTCAAAACAGAAGGCGGGCTGGAGGGCCCTGTCTCTCCTTTTGTTTCCGAGTAAAGGGATATCATGCATCCGGAAACCTTTTAAACAAGATTTTATGATGTGTAATGATACTTTAATCGGAAAACAAAAGGAGAGACCGGGCCCCTCCAGCCCTCCACCTGTTTAAGAGTACAGAGTCATCATCCTGCAGCAGGTTTCTAACCACACTGCACCTTGAATGAAAGGGCTGCCTGCTGCGTGTGAGAGCTGGGGCAGACCACGCCCCCTAATGAGAGCCTTCCACCCTCCCCCCCCTCGATTTAGTATTTCACTTAATCCACTGATTGTGAGGCGTGGTTGGAGAAGCTGAACCTTTATGAAATGACTACTGATGAGTAGTGGCTTCTAAACTGAACTCCCCACACTAATTCAAAACCAGCAGAGATCTACATAAAGGGGAACCGGGCACAACCTGATTGTTATACCTCCTTCGCCTCTTGTGATAACATGGTACTGTAGTTACTTTATCGATAGACTATATCTTAGTGTTGTAGATTTGTTTTACGGAGAAATGTCCCCTGGTCCGTCACCACCCACTATGGCAATTCCATCCCAAATCTCAGAGACAAGAAACAGGCTGTTTATAATCTGAATGTTCTGTTTTATTTAAAATAATCCATTAATTTTGAATGTTCAGGAATCCACCTGCAGTATTCCATACACATAAAAGCAGCTTGTCTACAGCCAAGAGAACAACCTACCTGCTATTATCTCACCAATTATTTATATTTAAAATGCACACAAACATCCATTTGTATAAAAACAAGCCTGAATAACTATTCTATAAAAGATTTTTTAATAAGCTCATCAGAAATGTACAATATATATTTCATATATTTTCTCTAACTCCTTCAGCAAGTGTTGGCATCAGATAAAAATGTTGAATTCACATATAACTTTTGTCACAAATGGCTCCCGAGTCACAGTCTCAGAGGTGGTTCAAGGGTTTTCATTAAAAGGTTTGTGGGGCCTATTGCTGTCCCTTACTCTCTTGTGCTCTGTCGGACCTCCACCCTATCATAGACGTCCCGGACCCCAGGTTAGTAAGTAGAGAAGATTGACTTCCACTGTCTAATGACTGTCTTCTAACGGTGATGACCTAAAGGCTGAATGCCTTTTCTTACTGGGCTTCCTCAGGGACTTCCTAACTCTCCCTACACTATCAATGGGTTGGTTTTCCAATTGGAGTTGGGTTGGTACCTTTATTGTTGCTTGATTCATGCCTATCCCACGACAGACACTCTGCCTCTTTTCATCTTTTACTGCTAGTCCCTCCGCCTCACTCTTCTGTCCCTCCGATGTTTAGCTCCTCCTATGTCTCTCCTCCACTCCTATTGTGGTTTTTCCCTCTTCAACTAATGCTCACTGCGCCCCACTACTACTCCCTCCTCACCACTACTGCTCCCTCCTCACCACTACTGCTCCTTCCTCACCACTACTGCCCCCTCCTCACCACTACTGCCCCCTCCTCACCACTACTGCTCCCTCCTCACCACTACTGCTCCCTCCTCACCACTACTGCTCCCTCCTCACCACTACTACTCCCTCCACACTACTCGGTCACCCTCATGTCACCCATTATTTATTTGCTTATCAATAACTCTTTTCATTACTCTTTCCAAACACCCGCAACTCAAGAATGCACCCTCACATTGCAGTGCCACTTCTGTGCTCTAGCCCAGGGTTATCCAACTCCAGGCCTCGAGGGCTGGAATCCTGATGGGTCTTCAGGCTGTCCCTCATTAATATTCATTAGAAAAAAGTGCATACATTTAGAATCATTATGCAAATGTATCTCATGAATATCAATGAAGGGTGTCCTGAAAATTCAACATGTTTCCTGCCATCAGGGCCGGACAACCCTGCACTAGCCAGTACCACGCGTTGCCTCCAATATTCACCACACCTGCCTCCCGCCGGCTGGTTTCTTTGTTGACCTCTCCCACACTTCCTCCTTCTGTACCCCACCCACCCGCTGGTCCATCCAGGATTGGGTTCCTTTCCCTAACCAATTTAATCTGGTCCTCCCTCTCCCGGGGTGTGTTAAAGTGCAAATTCTTAAATAGGGAGCTAACTCACCCACTTTCTCCATGCAGACTTGCTGCTGCATAACAGGAATGGCACCCCTGGAAGGTAAACATTCTGTTCGTGTTCCAGGCGTTGGCTCCACCTGTTCTCCTGGTAGGTTCTTTGCGAGAGGGTGTGTATGGCTCCCCCTTAGGTTCATGGTGGACAAGGGGGCCTCCGTCCTGCTGCATAGGCTCTCTGTGATTTTGAGGTCCTTGGGTCAGCTGCGTATGGCTGTGGCTCCGGTGTGCTAAATCACATATCAGTGGCTGCTTCCTTGGGTCATTCTCGCTCTCCTACAGTGTCAGTCTCGTGGTGAGGCGCGTACTCTTTTTTTTTTTTTTTTTTTTTTTTTTTTTTTTTTTTTTTTTTTTCCGGACAGGATTTTCCAGAAGTCTGGCGATCATTCAGGTGGTCTCTTATCTGATTTTGTTCTAAAGGCAACAGAAAGAAAGGGGCACGTTTCTGCTGTTGGAGGAAATGATGGAGATATCAGTGGTCTGCACATAAATGCACGGACACAGAGTGGGGGAGGGGTTTGAATTGGGGCTCTCAACAGATTTTCCCTAAGGAGGAAAACTGGTTCTGGATTTCTCCCTGCACCTCCCACCGTCTGTAGAGAGGGCTGTCAACCTTCGTTGACAAAGTCCGGGACCTAGCTTGTCACTCTTCCATATTTTAGAGGAGAGTTCACGCTAGGTATAAGGCATTGTTGGTGTCTAAGGAGGACATGTATTAAAAAAATCCAGTTGTTGTCTACTCTGTCTACAGGCTGGAGTTTAGGATGGAAGCTTTTATTTGTGTGTGGAGCACACAATCTTGGTTCATTGAAAGTGTCACATAAGCAAGAGGAGATACATTTGAGTCGGCAAAAGAATCAACACTTCAGTTTAATTGGCATTAGGAGTGCACCTAAGCAGAAGCTGTTATTTTCTGTGCAGTGCTATTTGGAACAAATGACATTGCTTCTTTAAATTGGCATTACTTTCTTGCAAATAAAGTGGATACATTAACCTCATTGATTCCTATCTTTAAGCTTCATAATACTTGTAGTCGAAATCGCAAGAAAATTATCAATTTGTGAACATCCTTAATGTTCCAATAACTTGTAATATGAGAAAGGTATTGACATATATAACTTTATTAATTTTCACATATTAATGTAAATTGTTTTTGGAATTGTGTAATCTGTTTTGGGTTTGGTTTTTAAATGAAGCAAAGCATTTACAGTGGATAATAGGATTTCATTTTAGTGGATTCAAATTAATTCATTTTTACTTCGTTTTTTCCAAAGCTCTGCATTGCATGTTTATGGGAGTTTCCCATTAACCAACATATGTCAGAGAAAAGCCTCTGAGATCCCAGGCCATGAAGCAGTCAAAAATAGCTAATGGATTTTTGGTCATCCTCCGGTGAAAAAGGTCAGGGCTTTATGGAAATGTGGTCTTTTGAAGCCTTCTTTCACTTGTTGAAGCTCCACAAAAATAGGGATTTTCTGAATATATGGGCCTTCATTTCTTGTATTTGCAAGATGTACAATATGCTCTGAATACCCACAGCAGTGTCTGTTCTCCTCAGCTAATGGGTTGATTACTGATCAATGGTGGGTCTTGTTTTACCAGGGAGCTGGCCTCTGGACCTTTTGTCTTTTGAACTGATCTTAATAAACACAGGCCAGGTTTTAAGGAGGTTGGAGGTGGAGGTAAAAGCGGTCCCCTGCGCGACCTGTAAGTTTTAGTTGTTGGTTGTATTATAGCCTGCAACCTGGCACATGGTTTGTCAGGGAACCAGAACTCCAATGTTCCCAAGGGTTTAGTTACTGAATGGTGTGACAAACCTTGTTTGGTAATGGCGCTGGCTGTTGGTTGCTAACCATTGGTTGTAATCTTCCATTCTCTGAGTTGTCAGCATTTGTAGAATTAATGTAAAAGCGACTCTTGATTGGTTATCGTCAGAGCAGATTTTAATGTGGTAACAAACATGGATCACATGTCTAGCATGTCTAGCAATGTATGCTAGGTGAAAGGTGAAGCAAAAGCCGACGCGCATTTCGACCGTAGTCTTTATCAATCAGTCCTTTTCACGATCGGGGCCGGACGCACTTGCATCCTCGGAAGATTTTCTTCCCTATTTTCCCTCTCTGGCTCTCGCTAGCGTTCGTTTACTAGTCTGTTTATGTCTTTTGAACTAGATTTTCCAGACTGTTCATCGTGTCACTGTCGCTTCGCGAGGGCGGATCCCCATCCTCTTTGTTCAGAGTGTTTGGGTCCGGAACACCGTTGGGACTCCTGTTTTTACTGTGACTCCCTTTCGGTCCGGGCACTTCAACGTCGGTTGGAGCGGTGGGAGGAGGTGTTCGGACGGACTCCTCCTTCGCATTTTCAGGCGTTCATCGACGAGAAGAAGAAACGCCTGGTAAGTTCTTTACTTTTCAGAGCACCCCGGCCGGGGGATACCTTCCCGGGTTCCTCTCGAGCCGGGAGGGGCGTTGACCGCTCTGTTACCGGGGTTCGCCCTGAGGTGCCTGTCGGGCCTAATAATTCTACCACAGTTTTCTCCGAGGGTCTCCGTAAGGGGCCTGTGAACACCAGAATACGCTCCGAGGCCCCTCCTGTGGGGGCTGTTTGTAGACCCAGTTCTACTGAGTCGTGGGGTACCGGAGCTTGCTCTGAGGCCACTCTTTCGGCTTCCCTCAAAAACAAAACCAGGGTACGCCTCGAGGTCTTGGCTGGGCTTGAGGTTACCGAACAGATGTTCGAGGCCCGTGCTGATAAGGCTTCTACCGGGCCGAGGTCCCTCGTACAGAGGCTAAGGAAACCAACAGTTCTGAGGGGCCGGGCAAGGCCCTATCGGTGACAGCACACTGTTCCCGCTCTTGTGATGACACCAGATCTGTTGAGGGGGCAAAGAAGAAAGTTTCTTCTTTTACCGGCAGTGCCGAGGCTCTTCCTTCGAATGCTCAGTTGGCGGTTGGTATGTCGCAGAAACATTCCAGGCCTCATAGTACTGGCTCTGCTGAGGTTCCTTACGTTAAGGCTAAAATTAAGACCCCTGATCCATCGACGGGGACCCCTGCCTCACTTCCTCACGTGCGGCAGTTCCCCTCAGATGAGGACAAAATGGCAGCCGTTCCCGCCACGACCACGGCGGCCATTTTAGGTACTACCCCTACAACTACGCCATCGGCCCCTGGTGTAGGGTTCGGTCCTTCGGGTGAACCCAAGGTCCCTTGTGCGCATCCTTACTGGCCAGTTTATGATTGGAACGCCCGGATGCCTCTTCCGCACAATGTTTCGTTGCCCGCGGGGGCGGCTCCCTTGATTTATGTGGATACGTCGGTAGTGGGGCCGGTGTGGCACCCTTCTCCAGCATTGGATCTTTCATGGATTCACACGCTTAGAATATTCCCCGTCGTCAGACTGGGACCCTCGGTACACATATATAGCCTTTTCCTATAGGAAAACTTCCGACACTTTTGTGTCCTATCTACGTCCTTTTAGGACCCGCCTACGCATGCTCCGTAGGCCGTCCCAGTATAAGAGGCCCGCCCCCGCGGCTCCCCTTCAGATTTCAACCGTCTCCAAAGTAGTGGGATCTCCTCGCGTAGTCTTACTATTTTGTACAAGGTTGTGTGCCTGGAGTTGGAGTTCGAGGACATTTTTCCCCATGGCAGGAAAAGCGCTGTTCCGTCCATGCGCGACGTGCGGCTTGAAAAAAGTTTACGAGGGGGACGGACATATGGATTGCATATACTGCCTCCACCCTCATCATTCGGCTGATAACTGCGACATATGCAAAGGGTTTTCTCAAAAAGACCCTCAAAGACCGAAATCGTAGGCTGGTGGCATGGCTGAATGACGGAGCAGGGGCATACCCCCCATCAGAGGTAGGCTCCACACAATCGGCGAAAATATCACACCGCGCTGCCTCGTCGGAACCACCAGCGAAGAAATCTCGACCGACGGAAAAAGAATCATCTCGCAGTCATTCAGCTAGAGAATCCTCGTCAAAAAAAATGTCATCTTCATCAAAAAAGTATGACAAGGAAAGGCCGAAATCCTCCTCGGGCGATCACCATAGATCGACTTCGAGTTGAGATTCCAGTAAAGGCAGGCCAAGTGTGGAAAACGCGGGATCGCCTAAACCACCTGCTAAGTCACCGTCGTTGACGGCGCTCCAGTCTTCGGCCACCCTGCCACTGACGCATGTGGTATCCACCGTCCCACCGTCAACGACTGCGACTGTGGCCTCGTCAACATGGGTTCTACAGGAAGCCTGGAGGCCTGAAGTTTTTGATCCGATCCCCCCGGATACCTTACTGCAAGAACAGGCTGTGTTGCTGTCCACAGGGGAGGACGAGAGCGGGAGAATAGCTGGCCCGGCCGACCTAGGGCTACGAGTGGTTGACAAGTCGTCGACGAGGGGATCCGGTATACCGGTATCTGCCCCTCTTCTCAATCCTCAATCTGTTTTGTCGTTGGAAATTCTGTCCAGTCTTTGGTACAGTCGTTGGACCAGAGACTACCTCAGGCCAACCTGCCACAGTCACCCGTCGACGAGCAGGGCCCGTCCCGTCCACCGACGCACTTGCACACGCCAACCTCAGCACTGGCACCCCAAGAGGAAGGTGAGCTGCCAGATTCGGAGTCTGACAGGGGAGCCATGTCGGATATCTCATCATCCCCCTCCAGGGATCCAACCTGGGAGTCCGAGGTGGAGTTAGAAACCCCAAGAAGCCCAGCTCACCCGTCCCCTCCGGACGACATTGCATCATTCCATTCTATGATGGAGAAGGCGTGTAAGGAATTTGGTTTGTCCCAGGAAGAACAGAAAAAGGACTGTTTTTTTGTTCGACCACATGGGTAAGAGAAGGAGGTCTGTGTTCTCAATACCAATACTAGACCACGTGTGGAAGGAGGGGTTGCAGACAATGCGTCGCCCCTTTTCCGAGCCGGCAGTGAAAGGACGCCTCGAGAAAAAGTTTAAGGCTCCAGAGTCTACCCCCAAGTGTTTATCCTCCCAACCAACACCGGAATCGGTGGTGTCGGCGGCAGCGGCGAGGAAGGCGAAGGCCCAGCACAAGTGCACGACTCCGCCTGAAAACGAAGCAAGACGCCAGGATGCCTTTCGCAAAAAAGTGCTCTCCGTGGGAGCAACCACAGTAAAGGCCGCAAACTCTCTGGCTATTGTAGCCAGGTACGACAGAGAGATGTGGCACAGGCTAGCGCCGTTGCTGGATCATCTTCCGGAAGAGCATAGGAAGGCAGCGATGTTGCTTGTCCGAGAGGGTGAGGAAGCCTCCAATCACGCAATAAACATCGCGGTGGACCTCGCTGAGTCAGGCTTCAAGCAAGTCAATAATGGGGTTGTATTACGACGACAGTCATGGCTTAAGTGTACCTACTTCAGACCAGAGGTACAATACAAAGTATTAGATATGCCCTTTGAGGGAGACCTTCTATTCGGAGAGAAGGTAGACGAGGCCCTAAAGGGAATGAAAGAGGACTCGGACACGGCACGTTCATTGGGTGCCCTCCAGAGTGGCCGAAGTTACAAGTCTTTTCGTCCCTTGAGAGGGGCTTCAGGTAATTCCAGATTCTCTGCGTCTGGAGACAGATCCTTTGGCAGGTCGGCTTACCCCTCCCAGGGATACAGGCATGCTTCCCAAACGGCAAACCGACGCCGAAACTTCCAGACGTCCAGGAAGAGACCATCTTATCCGTCGTCGCAGAGAGACAAGCAAAATAAAGATCAGCAGTGACAGACAACACACCGTTCTGGGGGGAAGAGTGTCAGCATATGTCGACGAATGGGAACGAATAACGACGGATCAATGGGTGCTGGACACTATAAGGAACGGGCACTCTCTACAATTCAAGCACAGCCCTCCGCACATTCCACCTGCGTTCACCGCTCATTCCCATCCGAGGATACTGCAACAAGAGGTAACTCTCATGTTAGCAAAGGGAGTGATAGAATTAGTTCCAACATCACAGAGAGATCAAGGAGTCTACTCAAGATACTCAAGATACTTTGTCGTAAAAAAGCCGAACGGCAAATGGCGTCCCATTTTAGACTTGCGCGTTCTCAACAAGTCTCTAAAGAGCCTAAAATTCAAAATGCTCACGCTGCAGGAAGTGATCCGCGCCGTTCAAGAAGGGGATTTTCTAGCGTCCCTGGATTTACAGGACGCGTACTTCCATATTCCAATGTGTCGGAAACACAGGAAATTCCTGAGATTTGTAATAGGGCGGACTCACTACCAGTTCACGGTTCTTCCCTTTGGGCTCAAGACCTCCACCAGAACGTTCACAAAATGCCTGGCCCCAGTAGCGGCCTGGCTAAGGAAGCAAGGCCACCACGTATACCCATACCTCAAGGACTGGCCGGTAAGGGGATCCTCCCCAGCGTCAACCAACACAAGTTTGCAAGCCACCATGCAGCTTCTACAACAGCTGGGATTTGCCATAAACTTCGAAAAATCCTCTCTGCGGCCATCGAGAACGTTGGTGTTCCTGGGGGCACAGTTCGAGACCCAGTTAGGGCTAGTGAAGCCTTCTCTCGGCAGAACCTCAAAACTCAACCAGCTGGCGAGCCGATTACGACAAACCAACAGGCTCTCAGTGAGGAAATACGTTTCGGTCCTAGGGGCCATGGCATCCTGCATCCATCTAGTGGCAAACTGTCGCCTATTCATGAGGCCAGTCCAGGAATTCCTCGTGGACCGATGGACGCAGGCCCAAGGATCGTGGTCAGACAAGATAACCATCGACGACGACAAGCTGTTTCGGACCCTTCAGTGGTGGCAGAGTTTCCACAATCTGAACAACGGGGTACCCCTACAGGAACCGGAGTTTCAGCGAACCATAGTCACGGATGCGTCCCTAACCGAATGGGGAGCTCACATGGGTACTCTTCAAACGCAAGGTCGCTGGTCTCCAACGGAGTCACTCCTACACATAAACGTGTTAGAGCTCAGAGCGGTACGATGGGCCTTGAAGGCATTCCTACCACACATCAAGGGATCGCGAGTACGTGTACTGACCGACAATACGAAGGGCATGTTTTATTTGAGAAAACAAGGAGGGACGCGATCAAGAACTCTTTCCATAGAGGCCCAGAAAACATGGCATTGGGCATTAAAGCACGAGATTTCCATCGTGGCTCACCATCTCCCAGGAGTGAGGAATTCGCAAGCAGATTCCCTCAGCAGAAGCATGGCCCATATACACGAATGGGAAATGGACACAGTTCAGCTGATGAAAGTATTCGAAAAATGGGGTCACCCCCTTCTGGACGCTTTCGCAACCAAGGACAACAAGAAATGCGAGCAATTCGCAAGCAGATGGCCTCAGGAGGGTTCCATGGGGGAGGCATTCTCCTTCCCATGGACGGACATGCTCCTTTATGCTTTTCCTCCGTTCCCCCTCATACGGTGGACACTACAGTGGATACGCAGATACAGTTGCCGGGTAATTCTAATGGCACCGTACTGGCCGCGGCAATTGTGCTTCTCCGACCTGCTTCACTTGTCGCTGGAACATCCAATAGCGTTTCCGAGAGTCCCGAACCTACTATCCCGGGACAAAGGCACGGTGTGGCATCACGACCCGGACAGTCTCAACCTTGCAGCCTGGCTCCTGACTTTTCGGAGTTCGGTGCGTTAGAAGTTTCGGAGGATTGTCAAAAAATTCTGCAGGCGGCTCGAGCCCCTTCTACCAACAAATCTTACACCTATAAGTGGCGGAGGTTCTGTGAATGGTGTCGAGGACAGCAAGGCCTACAACAGTTGACGGTACCGCCGGAACAAGTTCTACCTTACCTGCTTCTCTTGGCGGAGAGGGGTTTATCCTTCACATCGATAAAGGTGCACCTAGCGGCCATCTCGAGGTTCACGAGGAAGAGACAGTCGTCTCCTCTGTTCAGCGACAGACTTGTGAAACACTTCATGAGGGGTTTATTTCGAACTTTTCCCCCGGTAAAACGTTTCCCTCCAACTTGGAGTCTCAACACAGTGTTGGCAGGCTTAATGAAACCGCGCTTTGAGCCTATGGCCACGTCGGACATGAAATTCATATCGTGGAAGTTGGCATTCTTAATTGCTATCACATCAGCTAGGAGAATCTCGGAACTGCAAGCGCTGGTTGTAGACCCGCCATACTTAAGATTCTTTAAGGACAAGGTGGTCCTGGCAACTAATCCTACGTTTGTCCCAAAAGTTCCGACAGTGTATCACAAACACTCGTCCATTGTTCTACCTACTTTCTTCGCAACCCCATCATCGGCAGCAGGAAAAGCTCTTCATACCTTGGACGTTAAGAGGGCTCTGAAATTTTACCTACATTATACACAGGAACTCGGGTGTACTCGACAACTGTTCATCGCATATGGTCCGTCGTTGAGGGGAAAAGCGATCTCTAAACAAGGATTGGCTCGATGGGTCTCATCGATGATTGCGTTTTGCCACTCCAAGGCGGGAAGGCCGCTGCAAGGGCATCCCAGAGCCCATTCTACTAGATCAACGTCCTCCTCAGCAGCATTATGGGCAGGAATTCCGCAAACGGATATATGCCAGGCTGCGGCATGGTCAGTGCCCCACACGTTTACCCGCCACTACTGCCTTGCCAGGCAGCATGTGGACGAGGTGCAGATGGGAAGAGCTGTCCTGCGCCATCTGTTTCGGTAAGGTAAGCTCCACGGTGTGGAGAGTCTGTTTTCTACCTTTTGATGATAGTATACTTTATGTGGGAAAGGTTATATGAGTAAACTTATTCCTGCTGTACATATGCATTGTGTATTATGGTGAGGGTATATTACATTACATTCTCACCGCCGTTTCAGGTGTTACTGCTATACAATCTATTCTAAGCATGTGAATCCATGAAAGATCCAATGCTGGAGAAGGGAATAGTTTCTTACCTGTAACTCCATTTCTCCAGCATTGGTATCTTTCATGGATTCACATGCGCCCGCCAACCTCCCCGGAATGCAATGTCTTTGCGTGATAAGTTTAACCCTTCCTACTTTGGAGGGGCCGAAATCTGAAGGGGAGCCGCGGGGGCGGGCCTCTTATACTGGGACAGCCTACGGAGCATGCGTAGGCGGGTCCTAAAAGGACGTACATAGGACACAAAAGTGTCGGAAGTTTTCCTATAGGAAAAGGCTATATATGTGTACCGAGGGTCCCAGTCTGACGACGGGGAATATTCTAAGCATGTGAATCCATGAAATATACCACTGCTGGAGAAATGGAGTTACAGGTAAGAAACTATTCCCTTCCCCGTTACGTCCCAGGATTTGTCCCCTCATGAGAGGCCTCCTCAGGTTCCGAAACAATCTCCTGAGGACGCTTTCTTTGGTAAATTTCAAGCGCTTATGCGCACCGACCCCATGAGGGAATATTTCAAAGGGCTTTTCAAGGAGATATGTCCACCTGCTCCTCTGGCTCCGCCCGTTCCGATGGTGGTTCCGCCGGCGATTCCCTTGCCCGTGGTGCCTCCCCCTGCGCTTCCGCCTGTGCCACCATTGTCCCCAGTGGACAAGGCAGTGCCTGACTCGGTTCAGCAGGATCCTGACCTGTCAGATCACCCTCAAGGCGATCAGGACAACGAGGACCTGCCCCGCTCCACCAGAGCTTTCCATGACCGGGTACTGGACATGATGAGCTTCTTAGATGTTCCGGTGCCCGAGGCACCTGCTCCGAAGGAGGGCGTGCTTTCTGGGGCGTTCAACTTGTCTCCTTTGGAGCGTACCGGTCTGTTCTTGCAGAAGGACGTTTTGGCCGAGGTCCGAAGAGTTTGGGAAAAGCCATACTCGGGACTTTTTGTCAATAAAAAGATTGACGCGAGGTACAGGCTACATTCCTTGGAAGAAGTGACCTTGTCGTCTTGCCCGCCTCACTCCTTCACAGTCTTGGCTGCGGCCACGTTGCAATCCAGACCTGCAGCATCCTCCTCCGCGACGGCTACTCAGGTCTTGGGAAAGGCGGACAAGCTCCTGGACTCCCTAGGGAGGAACATCTTTGCCAATTCGCCCTTGCAGCTCAGGCAGGCCAATGCAGAATTGATTTTGGCGGGAGCTAACATGCGGATGTGGAGAAGTCTGTCGGAGTTTGAGGAGCACATTCCGGTCGAGAAGCTGGAAGATTTCAGAGGAGGCCTTTCCGATGCCAGGGTCTTGGCCCAGGATCTCCTGGAGGCTGCGGCTCATCACGTAGACACCACGGCTCGGGGTCTGATGCTTGGGGTTGATACCTCGCGGCAAGAATGACTACATGCCACTAAGTTCTCGAAGGAGGTGCAAGACAAGGTTCTGGACCTTCCATTTGATGGTAAGGAGCTTTTTCACTCTTCTACTGATGTAGAACTCACCAAACCCAAAGACAGCACTCAGACGGCCAAATCATTGTCTGTTCTGGTCAAAGCTCCCTTCAAGGCTCAAAGGCCGTTGTCGCAAGGTCGACCTTCCTCTGGTTTTAGCTGCTTACCCGACCGCAAAAATCGCAGAATGGATACCCCTGCAGGGAATAACCGCCGTAGACAACAGCGTACACAGTATTTCTCCCGCTCCTCAGGCTCCTCATCAGGTTCAGGTGTCACAGCCACCGATAAACCTGCCAAATGAGGGTTTTCCGCGCTCGCACGAGACCCCGGTGGGAGGAAGCATTGCGACTCATTGGGAGGCGTGGCAAGCCATCACAGAAGACAGATGGGTCTTGTCAGTCGCTCGAGCGGGCTTCCGCTTACACTTCTGCTCCTCAGAGCTGTGGAACCCGTTCCCCTTGGGGAGCGAGGGGAGGGCTTCTACTCCCGGCTGTTTACGGTCCACAAACCCAACCAGGCTGTCCTGCGCACCATCCTAGACCTTTCCCAGTTCAATCTTTCCCTACCCCAAGAGAAATTCAAGATGATCACGCTCGGCCAGATTTGCTCCTTGTTGCAGGCGGGCGACTGGCTCAGCGTGATGGATCTTCAGGATGCGTACATGCATATCCTGATTTGGAACCCACACAGGAGATACCTCTGTTTCTCTTTGGTAGAGGAGCACTTCCAGTTTCGGGTGCTTCCTTTTGGCCTCAGTTCGGCGCCGCGTGTCTTCACGAAGATGATGTCGGTGATCGCGGCCTATCTTCGTCTCCAGGGTATCCATGTGTATCCCTATTTGGACGACTGGCTCCTACACAGCCCTTGTCCGTTGACAGCAGCGGGCAACCTCCAGTCTCTCCTTCAGCTCCTGTTCCGTCTTGGACTGTCGGTGAACTGGCGGAAATCCTCCATGACGGTCTCACGGGACCTGATTCTCCTTGCTTTTCGTTGGAACACGATATACTGCCTAGTGTATCTGACCGGGGACAGAATGGCGGATCTGTTGGCCACGTGTCAGATGTTTACGCAGTCGGAGAGCATGTCGGCTGGTGTTTCTTGAGGCTTCTGGGCCTCATGGCCTCGTGTGTACTGGCTGTTCCTCTTGCTCGTCTCGAAATGAGACGCACCCAGATGGCTCGTCGGAGTTCCTGGCGTCAGGCTGTGGACCTGGGTTCCAAACGGATAACGATTCATGATTCCATGAGAGTGGACCTGGATTGGTGGTCATCTCTCAGCAACCTGTCAGTGGGCGTGGGGTTCCAGGACCCAACCCCTATGGTGACTATCACGACAGACTCCTCCCTTTTCGGGTGGGGCGCGACGTTAGATCTTCTTCAGGTCTCTGACCTTTGGTCACCTCAGGACAAGCTCCTGCACATAAATCAGTTGGAGCTTCTGGCGATTTTTCTGGCGCTGAAGGCGTTCAGACCTCTTATTGTCAACAAGGTGGTCCGCATAAGAATGGACAATGCGGTGTCAATGTACTACATAAACAAGCAAGGGGGAACGAAGTCTCCCCCTCTCGTGGATCTGTCCATCCAGATTTGGGAGTGGGCCGTGCTCCATGGGGTCTGGCTGCTTGCAGTGCACATCCCGGGCCGGCTGAATGTCACCGCGGATGCCCTCAGCCGGCGGACAGTGGTCAGCTACGAGTGGGAGTTGAAGGCGGAGATCCCCTCATGGATTTCTTTCGCATTGGGGCACACTGGAGGTGGACCTCTTCATCACGGCGGTAAACAAGAAGCTTCCTCAGTACGCCTCCAGATGGGGGCTGGGAGCCTCCTCTCTGGGGGACGCACTCGCGATCCCATGGCACAACATGAGAGCTTACGCCTTCCCGCCTCTTCCTCTGGTTCATCGAGCAATTTGGAAGTTGAAGAGCTCTGTCAACTGTTCTCTTCTACTGATAGCTTTGTGGTGGCCGGCCAGGTTTTGGTTCTCAGAACTTCAACACCTGTCGGTGTGTCCGCCGAACAGGTTACCAGTAACTCCCGATCTTCTTCACCAAGGGGAACAGCAGATGTGGCACCCCTCCCCACAATCGCTCAACTTGGCGGCATGGTGCCTGAGTTCACGGATCTAGATCTTTTGGGTTTGTCTGTGGATAACATGCGCATTATCAAAGCAGCCAGGAAACCCTCGACCAGATCTCAATACAAGAGTAAATGGCTCAGGTTCTGTCATTGGTGTTTGGAGAAAGAATTGGACCCGAGGGTGGCGACGATTGACACGGTGTTGTCCTTTGTCTCCTCCCTGGCAGAGTCAGGGGTTCATGTCTTGTCCTGCAGGACATATCTTTCGGCGATTTACGCCTACCTCTCTACAGACTGGTGTTCTTATTTGTTAACTAACCCGGTGGTGAAGAGACATTTTGCTGGTTTGACACGCATCTACCCTCCGGTTCATAGTCTGCATCCGCCCTGGGACCTAAACATAGTCCTGACGGTGCTGTGCCATAAACCCTTTGAGCCAATGGCACGGTTGACCTCAAGTACGTGTCCTGGAAAGTGTCCTTTCTGGTAGCCGTTACGTCAACGAGGAGAGTGAGTGAGCTCCAGGCATTGTCGGTGGAACATCCTTTCTTGGTCTTTCACAAGGACAAGGTAGTCCTTCAGACGAACCCAGCTTTCCTACCAAAGGTAGTGACCGAATTCCATCTGATCAGTCGATTTCCCTTCCGGTCTTTTTTCCGAACCCTGCCTCGGAGGTGGAAAGGGTTCTACACTGCCTGGATGTCTGAAGAGCTCTTAAGTTCTACCTGGACAGGACTGCCGAGCTTCGGAAGTCTTCCCAACTGTTTGTGACCTTTGGTAAACCCCAGGGCAGGTCGGCGTCTAAGGCATCCATTTTCAGATGGATTGCTGCCTGTATCACAGAATCTTTCACCGTCCAAAAGCTGAAACCTCCTAAGGGTATCCATGCACATCAGGTCCGAGGCAAGGCAGCTGCGGTTTCTTTTCAGAAGTATGTTCCCTGGGAGTCCATCGCTAGAGCGGCTACTTGGGCCTCCCCATCTGCTTTCTGTAAGCATTACTGCCTCGATATGAGCTCTAGGGCTGACGCTCAGTTCGGCCAGGATGTGCTGAAGAACCCGTTTCAGTAAGGGGTATTTCCATCCACCCATAGTTCCTGTAAGGAGTGCTTGGGAATCTCCCATAAGTATGGAGGAAAGGGGACGGGACATAGGAGTATTACCAGGTTACTCACCGTAGTGAACACCTTACTCCTAGTCCATAGTCCCCTTTCCTCCATACGCCCGCCCGCCGTCCCCTCTAATAAGGTTCCTCTGTTATTGCTAATGGGTCTTGGAACCTGCGATAGAAAAGGACTGATGGGCGATGCGCGGGGCAGAGCCAAGGTGGGCGGGGTTAAGGCCGCGTGCCGGGCCCCGTGCAGGAAAGAGAGGAGGGACACATTTTTGAAAAAAATTTGGATGCTTTTTACAAAAGTGCTCCAGTCCCGTCCCACAGGACGGAGAGATGTCCCATAAGTATGGAGGAAAGGGGACTATGGACTAGGAGTAAGGTGGTCACTATGGTGAGTAACCTGGTAAATCTGCCACTAGACCTTTGCAATTTACAGATCTATATTGAAAACTGCTTGTTTACTTTCATAGCGATTCACCTTTTTATTCCAAAAAGGACAGTGTGAAATTTAGAAAAACTTTGATACTACACATGCCAGTGACTTTGATACTACACATGCCAGTGATGCATGCTACAGTGATGCATTCTTTGGTGGACACCTTTACTGAAGTAGTCATAAATGTTCTCTCCAGTTTGTAGACCTCTTCCACTTATGTAGTAGATTTGGCATCAAAATCGGGTTTTTACACTTTTTAGTGAATACTTCGGCTGAAGCACTTTTCAAAGTGTCACTCCAGTGCTGCTACCGATACATTTTGTTTAAATAGATTGTTAGGAATGTGCATGTAAGTGTGTGGCAGCCATGTTGCCGAACACAACTGCACTTGCTGGGATGTCAGTAGATGAGGTCCAAAAAAGAGAACACTTGCTCACTATACTTTTTAGTGTGCAGCATTTATGGAAAAAACGACTGATTAGCAGAGTTGGCTTTCTGAGAAAGAATGACCATCGTCATTTGTGTTATAAAAACCAAACAATCGCAGGCTATAGTACATCCTCGCATTATCAGTCACCTTAACATATTGCATTGTACTGGAAGCACATATCGGACAGTGTGTGGTCTATAATCCATTTGGGAATTTTGATTGCCAGGGTTGAGGATGTGCCAACAGAAAACCTCAGTTTGAGGGCTCCTGATGAGAGTGCTCCAGCTAATATTTTGAAGTGGGAGTGTCATACCGTTTATTATTCAGTTTTCTATTAGGGGTATTTGAACAGATAACACATTTAGTCTAGAAGGGTGAATTTATCTGTCCAGTACGGGTGATATGTGGCCTAAGAAAATTTGACCATAGGCGTGAAGAACAATGCAATGGCTACCAAAAGAGTCAAATAGAGCATGGAACAAACTTCCAATGAGCGTTCGGAATTGTACTTTGTAAACACTTAACTTTAGGCTTAAGCATCATTTCTGGCTTTCTGCTGGAAGTTGTATTGGGAAAAGAGTGCCTTTTGCTGTTTTTCATTGTTTAGGAGGCCTGTGCCATAATTTATGGAAACCTACCATAAGGAAGTTGGTATTAACCCTGCTCTAAAAAGGGGCTTCAGCTGCCACCTCAGGTGTGGCGCAGCTTTCTCAGGCCTCATTGGTCAGGTGCAGCTGATGTTCCTGTGCATTGCGAGCAAGTTACCTGCATCTAACGATGCGCAATTGGAAAAATAAAGCTTGATGGATTTAAATGCTTGAATAGACCCCCAGATACCAAACCCCATGGTAGCAGGGGGGGTCCATATGAGTGGGCCAGGAGAAAGCAAAGCAAAGAGGTGCCCATATAGATTCATTATGTTGTTGCTGTTGCTGCATTAAGGAATACATTGTCAAACATCCAGTCTTGGACATGAGAAAGGTAGGCAGTATGGAAATGGAGTCAAGATGGCATTGCCTCTACATCTAAATACAATCTCTGTCCTGTCCACATACGCTTGGAAGGTGCAGGAGAAGGGGTCAATGCGGTCGGCCAAGGGTTGCAAGTACATGTTGAAGAGCCATTGGGAGAGGATGAAGTCTTGAGTGTCCCAAGTTATAGATTCTCGCCTCAGATAGGAAGGGTTCATCTGATGGGTACTTCCACTCATTTATTTATTTTCGGGGGGACCAAACTCAATTGTGGAAGAGTCTAGACATATATCTGTCTATAGAATGGTGACCCTCCCTTAGTTTAGGAGCTAAAAACCGTGCCCACAGCGTCTATTTGCGCTGCTGTTTGCTACATCTAGTGCATACAGCTAAAGAGAGAGTGAAGACCAGAGAGTCTAATTTATTTTAGAAAATGCAAGCGTCTCAGGCCAGCCAGCTTGTCCTTCTGGCCCGTAGTTTTTCTGCAACAGCGTTCAACGGCTCTTTTTTTTTTCTTTTCATGAAGACGAGATTGGTAGTAAACCATTTGTTGTGTTTATGCAGTGGTTTCTTTTTCTTGATAAGAGAAGCGAAGATGTGACTCGTGTTTGAGAGTTCACTTTGCGGGTGGCGAGCAAAGTGGTGCTGTAGCAGTAACTCGCTTCATGGGTTGTACCAAGCAGAACCCATAATCAGACCCAGATCCCACCCAATACAAAAGGAAACGCAGTAGAAGGTCAAGTTTAGTCCTCCCCACAAAGACGGTTTGCACAGTGGGCAGCGGACCATAGAAAATCCGTGACCACTGGAAGCTGTGTGTGAGGAAGCCTGGAGGGGTGGAATATCTGCACTATAATCTGCGTTTTATGGACCCTCTTTTATTAAATAGGACTTGAAATTGGAACATGCAAACAAGTGGAGAACATCAAGGTAGCCCCCCAAGGTGAGGAACATTCTTGATCCACCTTGCGTGTGTAATCCAACCACCCGACCCTCAAAATATGACAGAAATCCATGTGATTGAAATCAGTCCTGACAGAGGGTTGTGGCCAAGGTGTGTTCCAGTTGTAGAATGGCAGCGCAAAGACCATCCTGGCTGGACTCTACTGCATGCACCATACCGATACAGCCATTAATATAGCTTTATAGACTGAGGGGAGCGGTCATTTTCACAGGCTAATGACCCGCCACCAAATTTGGGGACCCGTCAGCTCTAGTGATGACTCCTCCCAAGATCAATAAGGCTATTAGCACATAGTGATAGTAACAATACATGTTTTGGATTGTTGGTGGCGAAGTAAAACACGTTACTTTAATAGTGAGTGAAGTAAATGGGCAAACTGAGTACATTACATGTGGTTTACGTTGTAGTATTTGGATAGCAAGGTTGTCTTCATAAGTGAAGCATTTTAATTGTATACTTGGCTAAACTGAGCTGGTTTAACATGAGCATGCATTAGAACTAAACGGTTTCTCCATAAGAAAGTGAAAGCATTTCCTTACGTGTTAGCTTTCTCAATGTTTTATAGGCAAAAAAAATCCTCCCAGACAGTAAATTGCATTGTAGTTTCTGGGTTTGCTTTTGAAGTCCGAATACAGTAAATACCAGTAGTTACTGACTGGACTCTAAACATTCTGATTGACTGTGAGCTGGTCAATAACCATCGCCATGTGCTAATATACATTATACAATGTACATTTTCACATAAAGAGTAAAAAAGAACAAGTACATGACAATATGAAAGAAAAATGAACACATTTTAAGTTGATAGTGATTGATTGGGATTTTGTGAAATTAAAGGAGGCACCCTCGTAATGTTATAGTCGTAACTGCATTCAACCTGAAACACAAATCTTGGCACCACGAAACCGAACTATCGGAGAAGGATGGGCAGTGTGTGCTAATCGGATACTGGCGAGGATACAGAAACTGTCCTTAACTAATGGTGAACAGTCGGCCTGCTCTCATCTATGCTAATTGTGTAAAACAACCCTTAGAGTGTGCATGTCTGTGCTATATAAATCCCTAAAGAGGGTTTGTGTTGTGATTCATGCTTCTATTTGGCAAAGGTTGTCTAGCATCCCTTTAAATCTTTCATCCTGAATGTTTGATGCAGCATATATAATTCATCGAACCATTGATGGGTAATTGTCAGTTATTGCTCTTAATCTTTATACTTTTGGTGTGCTACTTTTCTTGGTGTGGTTAATGCCCACAGTGGTCAGATTCGATTTTGTATTCTGTGTATATGCAAAAACCTGTTGTTTAACTTCCGGTTGAGGTTGCTAAGCTAGGACA
The DNA here is from genome assembly GCF_040938575.1 of Ambystoma mexicanum. Taxonomy (NCBI): domain Eukaryota; kingdom Metazoa; phylum Chordata; class Amphibia; order Caudata; family Ambystomatidae; genus Ambystoma; species Ambystoma mexicanum. The sequence continues at coordinate 1,091,253,811 of NC_090936.1, forward strand.
TTAGCACGATGGCTTGTATTTGATGCTTTTGTGATCCCTGTAGTATCCTAATTGATTGTGGTTAACTAAGGGGGTATATCCTTCCGGTGTTATTCTGCATTGGCCTTGGCAAAGGGATGCTGTGAAGCTTCTTCCTACCGTGTACTGTGTATGGTAGGCATGTCGGAAACTGCCACCAGGCCCACTGATGGAAATAGAATCCTCGATTTATTTTGATACTTGTTGGCTCTTGCTACTTTAATGATGCACCTGCTCAGTGAATTGGACGCTGGCCTGGTAGTAAAGATGATCTCTTACTCTATCAGTGTTTTTTGTTATTATGCTTATTATGATTTTGGAAAGTAGGGGCAGCTGCTAGCCGGACATTGACTGACAAATTCTGGTGCAAGATATGGTTACCTGAAGCTTTTAGGTATTTGGGAATGAAGAAGGAAGGTGTGGTTAAATGTTTGGCAGCAACGGGGCAAAGTGTGCCTGTGTTTTAACAGTGGGCGGAACAGGCACCCCCACCGGAATAGGATCGGGTGCTGCTACTGTTAAAGACCTCAGTGGGAGAGTGATTGCTGACTTTAATTGTACTGACAAAGCATGTGCTGCATTCAATTATTTCTGTTTTGGAAGTCATTAATCAGAATGATTGCCTGCTACATTGGGTATATTCCTGAGACAGCTATCAACTGCTCCAGAGGCGTACACGTGATACAAATCTGAGCCCTCCTGACGCAATGTCTACTATGAGTATTTGACCTACATTTCGATTCTCTTCATTCTTTGAGAAGTTATCATTTGTATTGTATTCTGTACATTTCTACCCCATAAGTCATTCTCAAAACCAATCCTAGGGCGTGAAATTTGCACTGGCCTCTAACCATTGGCCCGTGATATTTGACTTCTGGTGAATAAAAAATGGTGTGCTGTGTGTATGGGTGTAATTGATTAAGTTGGCGAGTGACTTTTCTTGGCTGACTGTTAGCTTGAAACTTGACATTTTTGCCAATGCCAACACATGCTTTTTAAGGATACACCTTGCTTCCTAGCACCATTGTATTTTAAGATTTCTACTCGTTTCGAAAGTCTTCCAAGGCAGATACTTCATCAAGAACCATGCTCCCCTCTTTCTGCCAGTAACTAATGACCAACCTAGGCAAACAGGCTGTGTTTTGTCCACATTTCATGCAAGTGCCATCACGTTTGCCTACTCCCTGAGCAGTCTTTCAGGAGTCTACAAAGATATGCGACTTTCAGGACTTTAGCCCGTATTTATTTTATTTATTCATTGGATATTTATAAGGCGTTTGTGCATAAAGACAGTGCTTCAAAGCGCCACAAGGGAAGGGAACAAGGGAGCAAATAAACCATGAAACTGACAATGAATAAATCGAAACAGCGTGCAAGTGCAGTGAAAAGAAAAAGGAAATGCGTCCTGCATCCTCAAATGGACAACCTGTGTTGGGTGGAAGGATCTGCCAATGGCAAAACGAGAGGGTGGTGTCTGTCGCCACACAGCTAGAACATACTTCTGCAGTCTTCTTTCATGTTGCTACTTCACGTCTGCCTTTTCCCTCACGTAAAAGAATGGTTCCAGAAGTGCATTTATTTATCCGAGTTATGTAGTTTCTGTCTGTCTGTCGTTGTGGTCAACTCTATCCAGTCCGACCTCGCCTTCGTCATCACATAGTGGCTTCAACCGGCAATATAGGTGCAGCCAGCATAGTGTGCTGCCCCTCTCGCCACAAGAGGGCTCCTCTCCTACTGGACTGTAAACAGCAAGGGGGTTTATGGTCCTATAACGAAGGGCTTTCCGGGATAATAATGTCAGACATGGTGCTTTAAAAACCCCTGCCTCCAGAAGCAAAGCCACTTTCTTGACCTGGTAACAGAAAGTAATTTAGACTGGAAATTGACGTGTGTCCTCGTCGAAAGACCACCTGGAAGTATTTGTTAGGAGCTCGTTTCACTTGCGACAAGGCACTGCTTGGATCGCCTGTAAACCCTTCGAATCTTTACTTTACATCTTTGGTGTCTATAAAGTTTTCCCCGACAAGTGGCTTTGAGTGGTGCTAGTCCTGCTAGGCTTTTCCCTGTGGTGGACACCAGCACCTTGCGGAACTCCCAAAGGGATGTTTTATGAGCCGACAACGTTTATTATTCACACTTCTTGCTCCTCCACTGTAAGAGAGATTTCTAAATCCTCTGTTGAATATTTTGGGTTCTTGGATTGTTTTTCTATTCATTGCATGAATCACTTTTTTCTCTTCCCTTTTCTAAACACAAATACGTTATTCATCTGTATTTCCACAGTAGGATGTTCCAACGTTTGTGTTGTGCAAGTTTAGGTTTGTTGACATGTCACCTTTTCTGGGGGTTTTTCTTACTATTTCAAGGTATCTGGATTTGTTTGCTGCCTGATCTAGGTTTCATATATGTATGGCTTTTTTGTAGCGTTGCAGTGGTTTCTTTTCTTCTTTGGCCGACTGATTGTATCTTTTGGACCAATCTTGGAACCTGTATTAGCTGTACACCCAAGTCTGTTGACCATGTGTTAGAGGCTCCGATTCTGAAATCCACTCTTGAAGGTGCCTACTGCTATCTGAAACTACACACGCAATTGATTTTATCAAAATTGATCATAAATTGTATTGTACGTTTTGAGAATTGTCCATTTTCGATAGAACTAGGGGATGGGAGTTTAAAATATGATTAAAAAGTGAATGGGGTAAATGTAACAACTCGCCTTCCATTCACTGCTGCGTATGGCTGGATTGAAATTAAATTGGCTGACTTGTTCATGTGTCTATGCCAGGGTGTCTAGTATGGTTGTCTCAAATAGCTTTGTTACCTCCATTGCTTCTATGCAGGAGAGGAGAACGTAAGTGTTTCATGATCTCACCCAATTTTCTTTCCATTTTCTTTCCATTTGCAGGCATTCACTCCGCCGAGGCAGCTCCTTCACGTTTCTGACTCCTGGTCCTTATTGGGACTTTACTCTGGTATGTAAGAACCCTAAGGCGCACTAGCATAATCAGGGATTTTATGTATCTAGTACATTTTGTGCTAAAGGCGATTTTACCTTCAGTTAAATGTTCTCATTACAGTTGTGTATAAGTAAAAGTTTAAAGGAGACTGAACATTTCTATACAATGCTCCTCTACAAGGACATGGCTTTGAGATGTACATTCGTATCTGTCTTTGCCCCAATACCCTCTGCAAGAGAAAGGGTCACGATCCCGAAACCTTCATGGAAATATCAGGATCGGTTTTGTCCCAAGCTAGACTATCCCCAGGAAGGAAACGTGCCACGATCCTGAACCTTCAATGGAAATAGCAGCTTTGTGTAAGCAGGGATCCAGATAACATTTTGAGGTGGGAGTATTTTGCTCCATGCTTTCCGAGTCTGATAGTAAAAACATTTTAAAGTGAGTAAAAACGTTGTTCTCATTGTTGTGGTATTTTTTGGCAAGTAAATATAAATTTCTTTTTAAAATAAATCATAACAATTTGTGTTGTAAAACCTATTTTTATGTGTCCAGTAATTACCATAAATGAAACGGTGTCTATATACCCCTTGAGTTCAGCCAACCCAATAATCTTGCTCCTCTGTCTGGCATACACTGATGATGCCACTAGTCACTATACTGCAGTGCAGGTGGCCACAAGAGGGGGACAACTGCCTATCTGTTACTTCCTGTTTTTGTTCGGAGTATTTTCTTAATTTAACGGGATGAAATAGACGTTGACATTGTTTATCTGGGAAGCGGTGTTTAAGTGAATTTTGACCTTGGTGTTCAGTGGTTCCACCAATCCTTGGAGGATTCAATGGACAACCACAACTAAAAGCAGAATTTGTGTTTTCTCCTTAGGATCATTTCTTGCAGAGCATACAAAAAAAACTTGTGGAAGCCTGTCTGTACGCAACCCATACCTAACCAGCTTCCATGCACTGCCAGTCCCTTCTCTCTATTGGACCGATTTATTCCATTGTCAATCATGCTTTCATCTTAAAACATTTTGGATTCGACATTTTGGTACTTTTCTCCAGTAAAGTGGCTTTTTTGTCGGTCCACGTTTGACAATTTATGCCTCCGCAGTGGAGCTTCAAACGATGCTGGGAATGCCCTGCATAACTGCCTTATGTATATCTTCATGACCTGTGTCTCCAATGGCTTGGAGCCCGTCAAGTTTGGCTGGGCTTTGCATTTTTCAACTCCTTTTCAGTTTGGAAACAAAAGAACATGTTTCAACCAACTCTTCAGTACTTATTTGACCTTCCAAAGACTTTGTTGCTCAGATGATGGTGGCAGGAGTCTCATTATCCTAATACCCCTGCACCCTGGTGACAGGTTGTTGACCATTTACCAAACCCTTATTGCTCCATGACATTCTCAGTCACCTCAGTCTTTCAAAAATGGTGGCTTAAAGAAATGTTTCCAGACTAAATTGGCCACTGGTTCACCTTCCTGCACTATAAACATGTTGGAGCCATGGTTGAAGAGCAAGCCCTTCCCTATGCTTTGGTGTTCATCACAACAGCCTCAATCTATATGATACTTCAATGCCAATCCTGATATGGGAGCAGACCAACTAGGCATATTTACTTTGACAACTAAAAATTAGATCTTGGATGCCTGTCAGAACAGCCATGCTAGCTGTCCTATAATGGTTGAAGCAAGCTGAACCTCATCCATGATCGTTAGGCACAGGTTGGGAACTTTGTCCCAGTACTCATGGCATTGGTCTTGTTTCTTCCAACATCAAGACTCTGTTACAGTCCCAACCCAGGCAGGCTGATGCTGCATGAGATTATTTTCTGGACAGACAGAATGCCAGAGGACCCTGTGGTCAATGAGGCTGGGATTTTATCTTCCATGTTACTGAGATGGTGGGCATCCCCCAATCGAAGAGGCTGGGGTGGGGACACCAGAGATTTGAAAGAACCTTGTCCTAGTCTCTCAACTACCCTACCACTAGCCCATCACTTCAAGCTCTCCTCTGTCGTTCTTCTGCTTGCCACTTAAGTGGTTTTTGATACGGTTGATCACCACTTTTTCCTTCCTACCCTCTTTCACCTCTACATCCAAACACTGTACGTACTTCGATTACTTCCTACCTCTCTCTTCATTCATTCTTCATTTCATGGACAATTAGCACCTCTGCGAATTGTGTGTTCTCCAAGATGCCATCCTTCGCCTAATTTTTTTTGCCTGCTAATTTCCTTACTTTTTGTATACTTGTCTCATTCACATTTACTACCATCTAGTCATCTATGACACCCAGATCATTGTCTCCTTTCCCGCTTCTACCTCTGATCACACCACTAGTATCGTTGTCTTTTCATCATCTCCCACTGTAAGGCACTTTGTTGTATTATGGGTAAGTCCTCTAAGATTGAAGTCTTCTACCTCAGGTTCCACCACTTTTTCCCTCCCCATATACATTCACCCTGAGATTCTCACACCATCTCTCAAAGCTTTCACCCTTCCGGTCCTCTGACCTCATACTTACCCTCAACCAATGTATCACCCCCCGCCCCCGGTAACCGCTGTGAATCTGAACCTACCAAGCCTAAGGAACAGCCTCCCTATCCTCGCCTATGATTCTGCTAAAACACTTCATTACCCTTGTATTTTATCACAAAGATCTCTGCATTATTTCAAATCTTCCCTTAAACTCATCTCCTCTAACTTGATGCAGATCTTTCCCTAGCCCAGCATTTCATTTGCCCCTCCACGATAGCCTTCCCTACCTCGTCGTACATATTGTCTATTCAACTGTACCTTAACGTATGATTTATCTTTATAGTTTGTCAGCCTGTGCTGTCCCGGACTGTGTTCTCTCATGAATGTTCTCCCTTAACTACCCAGGTCATTAGCTGCTCGAATATCGCTTTGACCTGCTGTAAAGCACTCTATAAAAGGATGGTTCCACTGTTTTCATCTTTTTGTACAGTGCTTCTGATTGAAGCCCTCTGCTTTTTAATACATATAAAAAAGTTCACATCAACTAAGAAATAATTTGCCATCTTTTTTGTTTCCTAATCTGTCGCACTAGGTGACAGATTAGGAAAAAAAGATGGCAAAGTCCTCTGCCTGGCTCTTGGGGTGAGTTCGATGAGGTGGCAATGGAAGCTGAGTGCCGCCGCCACCACCAAGTGATGCAAGGCCTGCAATTACTATTGGAGGATACCCCTGGTTCAGTCCATCAGACCCCATTCGTGTGCCATGGGTTTATCAGCAAGGGTGAAAATGTGACACTGTCCCTTTAAAAGGACATCATGCCCTATATGTACCCATGGAGAATGGCACCCTACTGTCATCCGAAACCCCCACATTGAACCTGACATAATGGGAATACAAAGGAGTGATGAGTTGTTAATTCTTAGAAGGACCAGAGAATTGACTTTGGAGCTCCACGTCCATAGTGTCCTGAGAGCAGAAAGAGGGAGTGAGAGTGAGTCTTGGTAAGGAGGGATAATATCAGGCGCATTAAAATCCTTATAGACGAGAGTGGAGTCGGGTTGGTGGTATGAAGTGTAATATTACACCTAGCCTGTTGACCAGCTCCAGTGTGCAACAGCACATCTGAAAATACAATTGAAACTCCTGGGTTTTAATCACTTTAGCTTTGAGCATCGATGCACCCCATGGTTTATTGCTGGTCAGAACAAATAGCGAAAACACTGTCAAGCTCTCATTCCTTCAAGAGATTACATCTGCCTTCTGTGATACTTACCGACCATACAAACCATGGCCGGCTCGTCTAGCTGAGCTGACCATCGGTAAGGTTGAAGTTACTTATTTACCCATCCCCTGGCCTCACACACTGTAGAACCAGTTCTCAAAGTCCACCCCTGACTGCCGTGTTTTAATCTGTTTATAAAAAGCCCACTACATGTAGATTCATAAATCACCTTAACATGTTTTCTGAGTGTGCAGGCATGTTTAATAAATACCATCTTTCCTTTAGGGGTGTCACAGTATTAGTTTTATGGCGGTACGATAACCTTCTTGCCAAATGACGGTATATCATGATTATCGCAGTGTAGCAGGTGGAGTTAACTAATCTTTACATATTTTGTTAAAAGGTCATAAATTGTCGGATTTATCATCACAAACAAGACCAGGCACCCAGGGCCAGAATTGGGCTTTTTGCAACATACTTTCCACTGCAATGCCACCCCTTGCTTCCACCAGACACAAAAACGCGTGTGGAGAGGAGGAGGAGGGGGCAAAGCAAACTTGCAAACTGAATAGCTTTTCTTAAGTGGTCATTTAGGCTTTTAGCTCCCCCACTGGCTACTGGTGAAGATGAACATGTTGCCATCTTGATAATCTGCATGCCACAGATCAATGGAGGCAGATGGTAGTATGTGCTTGTGCGCATACACACACAAACACACGCGCACTCTCTCTCTTTACGTTACAGCCTTTAGTTTACTTGCGGGCCAAAAGGTGTTCAGTAATCACTGACATTTTACCCTTTGGTATGGCAGCAGGGAATACCCCCAGAGATGAGTGAATTTCGTGGTGTGACTTATTATATGTAAATTCAATGATCAAACCAGCAAAATCCCTCATTGTCATATGTTTAGAAAACATCCATTATAAATATATAAACCCCAAAGCCGCCAACCCAAAGTAAATCCTTGTCCTTCTTGGCACTGTATTTATGCTTCCTATTGCTAACATAATGATTTTGTGTCAGGCACGTGTGGTTACGGAATGGCATTAAAAACTACTCCAACGGCAACTACTTGCCTTTTCGCATTTGAAGTTCTTTAATTTACCATTAAGTCAATGCTTTTTAGTTATCTTACGAATACGCAGGCAGGATTATCCAGCTGTAGCAAGGTAGCATTTTGAAACTTGTTTCTGCACATATTTAGCTGATCCTCCAAGGCAGCTGCAGAATTGGTCTTTCATGGCGCTCACTCGTTGATCGCCTTGAATGAAAGAGTGACGTGTTATTATGCACATTTTGAGCATTGAGCTTGCTGCTCAGTCACAGGTCATCGGTTTGAAAATTGGCATCGACTTGCATTTATTTTGGAACCACATGGCATGGCCAAGACCCCTCGCTGCAACAAATTTTGTTTTGGCAACTCTTTATCCCATTAAAGGGAGAAATGTCACTCGTATGCGGTCTAAAAGCCCATGTCATTGTGTTTCTTTTATCATAATGTCATAGCCAACACAGACACACCGAAAGGTTGCATAGTGATCTAATCACTATAGCTTGTTTACCATCTGTCTGGTGTATTATGATGGTCTGTCAGAGTCACCACTGACCATGTAATCCTAAAGGGACAGCGTTCAGTGGGCGCTGTTGATTTCTTTCTTGATTCTTGCAATACATGTTCATTTACCTTCTTAAAGATAGTGGCAAAAAAACAAAACATTTAAAATGACAAAGTTCAAATGCATATCGGCACAATTATGGCCTAGACAACCACCTCACCACAGCCCCATGATTACCATTTTCCCAAGGTCTGAATGTATTAGGACCCTTGTGATGCGGGTTCAGAGGGAGGAATGCTTTCATGGGTGGTGTCACAAATTGAGAATAGACCTAAAAAGTATTTCACACCCATTGCTATAGATACTTCAAATTGAATGTAGAATCTGTCCTGCCTGCTTGAGTCCAGTGCCATATGCAGAAGGCAGGTAGGTGAAGGATCAAGCGAAGCAACAACTCTAGTGCCAATGTGCACATTTTCAGAGGACAGTGAGGGGGCAGTTTATTTACTAGCAGAAAGCACTGATAGGCCCAGTGTTCACACAGTCTACAGCAGGGTCGGACTGGGGCATATAATTGTCTCTAGCACCAACATAAAAGTGGCACACAGTTGCAAATGGGAATTCATTCCTTTTGGAACACTGTTTGAATAGTAACCAAGGGGGAGATTTTTGATAAAATGTGATGCAAATTGTACATTTAAGAGAATATTTATTCAGCAACAGTCGTCAAAACTATTAGCCGCATAGTGAAGCCACTCATCAAACTGGCCCACTTTGGCCAAAAAAGTGCCCCACTTTGACCCAAAGAAATGGCCCAAACAAGCATTTTGCTTATTTGGTTCGGCCATGGGCATAATGCCCTAAAGGCCAGTCAATGCCTGGTCTGCAGAGCTAAAGTTGTTTGTGGACATGCATCAGAAGAGCATCCGGTTAATTCCCACCTTTGAATTTCTGGGATGTGTAGTTCCTCATCTTTCAAATTGGTGGGAAAACTACAAATCCCAGAATTCTAAGCTAAAACAGAACTGGATGGCTGTCCGATCCATGACCATGTGAAACTTAAGTCCTTGAATCTAAACCTTGGGGTGAGTAATTAGATATGCATGACTTCAAATGGCCGTCCATTTTTGTTTTACAATTTGCACAGCCGGAGCAAGAGCTGTTCCAATGTGTGTTTGCTTAGTGCTGTAGGATCTTAACTTAATGAACTAATGGCACATGACTGTATCGATACATTTCTGCTCCTGCTGGCTGAGTGGTTTGAAAAGGCTGCAGTGCAAGACCAAGACTGTGCAGCACTTGCTCACTGCAGACTTTTTTTTTTGACTTTCTTCTTTTTTTTTTACTCATTTATTTTCAAGATTTTCAAATAATCAAAAAAAAAATCACCAAAAGTTCAATAGAGTATAAAAACCAAACACTCTACATTAAATAGGTAAGGAAATAAAAGTAATCCAAAGCATGTATAAATACTGAAACATCAGACATTTCAAAACCAATTACTAACCTTTCTTAAAATAAAATACCTAAGCACAGTCTTACATTTTGACAATTCCAACACAGAACAACACAAAAGACATACAGACATCTCACAGACTCACACAAAACAGAACAAAAACAAGACTGACGAAGAATCCTCAATTAAAGCACATATACATTATCAGGCAGTCGGATCCAGATTGAAAAGCACACTTAGCGGTATAAACGGTATACCGGTATAAACAACGTGGCGGTTGTTATTGTTCAATTAAGTTGTTCACGGTATCGTTAACGGTATACCGTTATACCGTTACATCCCTACTTTCCTTTACAGTGGATTCTTTAGGACAGGCCCCCTTTCTCGTATGTGCATTATAAAAGCTCATCTGGGCACTCCATAGCACATTATGTCTGAATCACATTTATATTTCATGTGGAGGTTTTAGCATTTGTCTTTCTACGCGTGTGAAAAGGTAATATGTATCAGTTTAACCAAAAAGTGACACTAAGTAACAATTCCCATTCACATTTAACTATACTGGATACATATGAAATGGACACATCGCGCCTATTTGCTGCACCCGCAGTCACAAATATGGCGTGCGCAACAGAAAACCCTCTTTTGGGGACCTTTCCTGACCACCCCAACATTCCCCCTTTAGTTAATACTTTAACTAACAAATCATAATCCTCTTCTTGGGGAACAACCCTACAATCATTTCTCATCTCAGTCCCAAAATGGGCATACTCTTCTGCTGAACAAACCCAGCTTGTACCCCCACCATTTCCGCAATCTACCCGTTGCTCCACACAATCACAACTTGGTGGAGGATACAAAACAGGTTCAGTCTGAGTACCCATGTGAGTTGAAATGGTAGTTATTCTAGCTTTGGACAGGGTCACAGTCATCATGGCAGCTGCTTTTGGTACCTGGACAGAACAACATTGTAAGAGCAATTGACAGGAACAGAAAAGAATGAGCAAAAAGACAAAAATAGGCAGCAGGATCTTCACAGAGAGGCTCATCCAAGGCTGCACTCAAGAGAAAAGAGACTCAAATTATGAATCAGTATTCAGGGGTCCTCTGATCACACTATATAAATATCGTAGTCAAAAAGAGAGCACACACCGGGCAAGAAGTAACTGTTTATTACAGCCGGGAAAGCACAAACCGAACGGATCAGTGGATTGGAACTGGTTGATGAGAGCTAACAACTTGGTGCACCGCGAACATTAGTTTTATAGGATGAGTACAATAGTCAGAGCATTTGAAACTGTTACTGTTGAAATGTACATATTTTCCAACGTTTCCAAGACAGCCATTGGCTGTGTTAGGTCATATCCTTCGTGCTAATTGGAGAAATGAGGTCAAGAATATTTCAACACATCCCTCTCTTGTGGCGCCACGATTCTTTGTCATTAGTAATATAACATTTGTGCTGACCGCTGGGGCTTTATTACTCTGCCATTGGTCAACAACATTGCGGAAGAGACACCCTGCTTCTGGTGGGAAGGGGGGCATTCAAACAGTACTTTCTGAATATTGGCCTTTGCATGTCTTGTAGTAGATGCGCTGAAGGTTGGGCACCTCCCAGGGACACAAAACATGCTGCTTGATTGGTTCCTCCAGGAACGCCACTCCACTCGGCTTCCTTTCACATGACCACCTGCCGATAGGCATTCGTAGCTATGTGAACGGATCGCTGGCTTAGGTCCATCGCTGCTCCATCCCCGAGTGCTGCTGCATTTGTTGCTGCCCCGTGTTGACATCACCCAGTGAGGTTGCAGCAGGCTCAGTCTGCCTGTGATGCGCAGCATGAGTTCTGCACTGCCCACCCACCTGGCCTGCGGAAGGTTGATCATGTGCTAGGAGCGGGATTTCCCAGACATGGGGCTTTCACTGTTGAATGTGTTCTTATTCAGGAAAGGTCATCCCTCTCGTGTGCTAATTATACGTGGGCCTTTTGGGCTGTTAATGTACGTAACGCAGCCCCACTCCTGCAATTCCCCACATGGTCTCTTTCCATGCTGTGACTATATTTTGGTTGTCCCATGTTTTCCCCTCGTCCCTTTCAGGGTGCCCTATCCCCCCTTGATTGAAGGGCCAGCCCCCTAAATGGTGCTGGTTCATCACTTTCAATACAAATCATTGGTAATTCCTGCCTCATTTTCCATGATTACTGAGTTTATGCAAGGCAGCGATAGTTTGTGTTAGGGTACCATTCTCTGTGTCTTTGGGAGGCACAAATGTGCAGTAGGTACTCCCAATTTTTTGACACACTCCTCCCTCCATTGCTGTCATGATGTCGAGGATGTAACGATTTTGCTTAGTCTCAGTGCCTGTATAACTCTTTCTTAATGGCACTAATCGCTCACTCAGACATGTTGCCAAACAGTAAAAGTTCATAACTGGTCAGCTGGAGCCACTTGGAATTTGCCACTGCTTAGTCGCCAAGTGCCAGAAGAGCAGAAAAAAAAGTCTCAGTATGTCTAAACAGCCGATATTTCTCAGGAATGTCCATTAAAGCTGTTGATGATGCCGCTGACAAGAAATTGGAATATCTACTCTGTTGCAATAGTTCTGATTCTCGTTATCGAACTAAGTCATTGGTTTGTCGATGCAAGGGTTACACGGGACAAAGGGGGCACAGATGTAACCTTGCATATTGGATGGGCCAGGACCAGGTGCTCCACAGGGATGATGACTGGCATGTGGGGTTTACAGAATTTGCACACACCTCGCCAGTCTGAAGGCAAATGCCTATAGGCATTTGATCCACAGGTCCAGAAATTGTCCAGAAGGGCAGCCGTACCTCAAGCCAGATAAGTGATGGAAAGCATGCGACTGCAGTCCCCATTTGTGTCAATGGGGCCCGTGCCATTGCCCTTAAAATACAGAGACAAATTGGTAATTGTATCTTAACAGGTTTTTCCTGGCTCCTTGAGCCTCGTCCGATGTTGCAGGTAATTTTGTCACGCAGTCCCACATTGTTGGTCTAGTTGTGCCACCCCTTTTTCTGAGAATCCCCTCATTCCTCCAGCTCTGCAACTTTTTGCCCCTTGCTCCCATCGATTTTTAGAAAAAATAGCCCATTTAGATTCATTTGTGCTCTTTGGTACACCATTTGTTTTTCTGCTCTTTACGATCGGCTTCTGAACAGTCTTCATCGATGGGTATCCTTGATGCTTTAACCGATTGCCCTTTAAACTGCCCTCAGATCCTGCACAATGCTAGGTGCACTAAGCATAGTGCATCTGCTACCTCTACTTCATTGCGGATAAACACCCTAGGGACACCAGAAGCATAGGTGATGAGAGAACAGATGTAGCAATATCCTACTGATATATCGCTCTCCCAACCGTCATCATATAGCTATACCATATATTATCCACTGCAAAACCATGTGCATTCGTTGTGGGATCTAGTTCATCATCCCCATTATTCAAAAAATCAATATCAACATTTCTTTTTTCTCTTGACAATACTTCGAGTTCCATAAAACTAGATACATTTGAACCTTCTATATTTACACTTGTTGCCATCTTCTGACATGACACGAGGACCCTAAAAACACTCATGTTAATGCAATTTATAAATGTAAACCTTTCTTCTTTTCTTAACCAAAAAGATTCAAGTTCTGGATCTTTTCACACAGCCCTTTTCCACTGGACTGAACGGGGGATACTTAGGGCAAACTTAACTTTGTGCCTCCTGGTGCTCCTATGCTGGTGGAGGGGTTGCCAATATTCCATCGGGTATCACCAATATGAATCGGTTCTTGTTACCCTCCACTTTCAGAGCAATCGGAGTTGCGTAAACAATGCCATGAAGTCCATGGAAACGCTGCTTGCTCCAACAGCGCACAAAGGCCCGGATGAAATTGCGGTCTCTCGGGAGAAGCTCTGGCTTAAGTTGATTGTCTGTTTCCTTGTAGTCTGTTGGTGAGAAGACACAACCTGTAAAGATATAAGCTTAGAACTTTTGGTTAAAGCCCTAAAATACTCCCTGAACTCCTCATAGGACCTCTGCAGTCTTTTGTGCGTTGGAGACCGTGCATGCAGGTCAGAGAGGGGTGTGTAGCCTATACCCGTCATGATTTTGTGGGTGTTCAAATGATGTCTTTTCCTGGCTGATTTCGCAAATAATAAATTGCTAACAGAATATATTGATAGCAAGACTTTTACAACACATTGCACAATTTTGCACAATCCTCTTGGCCTGCGGGTGGTAAACCAATCTGTGCTTGATTCCCAAAAGTGAAGTCATTTCTGCAAACATGGCATTAAAAAATTTGGTTCCATTGTCGGATTTTTTTAAGACCTCACAAATTCCCCACTGTAGAAATACCTCTCGCCAGAAATGTTGCTGCTGATTTAGCATCTGGATGTGCGCAGGGACGAACCTCAAACCACTGAGAGAATGGACAAGCAATTACAATTAAGTTTCAATAGTTATTGCACATGTCCACAAAGTCTATGTGGAGCTCCCTGAATGGCCCATAGGGCCTGGGCAAGACTCCCCTTACTGACTTCATGGTGTTTCCAGGATTTAATTCTTTGCACACTACACAGTTGCCTACAAATGTACTTATCTGTTCCAATAGGTTCGGGATAAACCATTCCTCCTGAGCTCTGATGCGATTTGTCGTCGAAGTGTGTGACGTGTAATTAAGTTTCTCTAGGGTCATTAAAAGCAACTACACGGTCATTGCTACCTTTCCCCCCAGAAAATCTGTAGGTGAGAGAACACATCCTCTCTTCTTCCAGACCTCCTGTTCTTCTCTAGGGGCTTTCCCTTGCATCTCTATGATCTGAAACACCGGGACTGCAGTGTATTGGGGCTGGCAACTCTACCTGCTCGGACACTGTTTCCATTTTCTTGGAATCTTTATATGGTAAGTATGCCACTTCCTTCGCCATATGTCTGTGGCATCATTGCCGAGAGCTACTGGATTAGTACGGTTAGTATGTGCAGTGCATTTGACTAAACCTACCTCTGTGGATAAAGTTAGCGCTTCAATTAGTCCGGGTAGCACCGTAGCATGCTAGACGGGGGTCCCGTCGGAGTTCCTAAACCCTTTTCTGTCGCCTTGACAACCGCAAATGCACAATGGAGGTGACATATGCAGAGTCAGAATAAAAAGTGACAGCCTGTAAGTGCCATCAGTTCTGCCACTTGCGCAGAGTAATGTGAAGGCAAACATTTCTTCAATCTTACCGGGTATTCCCCATCCATAAAGCCCACAACGGCTGCACCAGAATGCCTCTCACTGGTGTCCTGATTAATGGTTGAAGATCCATCAACAAAATGTACCTCACCTCCCTCGAAGTCATCCTCTTTGACATTCCTCCTCTCTTCCTCTCCCCGCATAAGTAGTACAATCATGAACAATATCAGACTGCACTGGCCTGGTTACAAATGTCGCAAGAGTCACTAGGTGACACTGCACAGGATGTATTGATGCATTTGATACAATAACCTTGTATCCTGAAACTCTTTGGGTCGTCAAAGTCTAAGATTGCGAAGACTGCATGCTCAATATACGTCACCAGGCAACCCATGGTAATGGTTGAAGACTTTTGAATTGCAAAAGCTGCTGACGCTAAAGCTTGCTCACAAGGTAAATGTCCCTGCCTCACTGCGTCTAGGAGTCTGCTGTAGTATGCTAAACGTTTGTGGCCGCCTCACCTGCCCATTCGAATGAGAAAACAAATAGAATGGTTTCTTCTAATTCGGGGTGACCAACACTGGAGCTTTACTGATTGCCGCCTTCAGTTCCTGAAAGCAAGTTGCCATTTCTTCGGACCACTCTTTCGGACCTTTCACCTTCTGCTCTTCCGTAGCCCCTGCAGTAAAGGCCTCCCGTTACTAGAGGGTTTAGGTCTATTTGACTGAAATAAATTGACCTTTCCAATTGGGCAGAATTTTAGTTTTTTTATTTGGGAATGTGGGGGACTCCTCCACGCCCCAACCACCCCTCCCCACCCCCCACCATAACACATTTTCTTACCTCACCCCACATATATTTTTAATTTAAATTGACCTAAATTCCCCCAAAAAACAAACAAAAAAAGTGGTCAAATTGAAAAGGTCAATTTGGTTTGTGATCAAGTTTGCTAATACCAACTAGAGTACTCAAAGATCCACAATCTACAATAGTTACAGAGCCCCAAAAACTGCTGTGTTTGTTTCACTGTGACGGGCTGACGTGTATTCTGAACTGCGGTGGCTCTCTCTGGTATTACCTTCCTTCCTGTGGGCAATATTCCTTGCCCCAAAAATACTACCTCTGTCTGGCAGCACTGTAATTTTTTCTTTGTCCACTTTGTGTACCCCTTCTTCGCAAGCAGGGTGAGGAGTCTTATCACCTCGACGCTGCTCCTCTGACGTGCTACAGACTAACATCTCATCCGCATACTGGATTACGGTACTGGACACATTTAAATTCCCCAAATCCATTTGAATCACCCTGTTAAGTGCACTAATGCACTCAGAGATTCACAGTACCCCTGTGGTAACCTTGTGTTCTCAAATCTCGGACCACGATACTTAAATGCTGTGAGGTTCTGGGACCAGGAAAAATTCATTTTTTAAATCATTTGCCGTGAAGTGGGCCAACCCAGTAGGGATGTTACAGAGAATGGTGTCAGGATTCGCTACGACCGGAATTTACACCTCAGGAATATTATTGATGGGGTGCAAATCCTGGACCAGTCTCCAACTGGACCCCTTCGCTTTTTTCACAGGTTAGATGGCCATATCGCATGGTGACACAGAAGGTTATATTATGCCTTGCTTCAACAACACCATAATGGTCTTGTAAATCTTTGTCTGCCTCCCTAGACATGGGGTACTGGTTAACCCGTGGTAATATCGCACCAGGCTTCCATTTTATTAGCACTGCTCCAACACTCTTTAGCAGCCCCACATCATGAGGATTGCTAGTGCACAAATGGTCTGGCACCTTTCCCAAATCCTCTTTTCAATGTGGTGATGTATTTTTAATGATGAGCATAGTCTATGGTACTTCACTTTGCTCTATCGGTATCTGGCAAAGCACCCCAATTTTAACGACCATCTCTCCTGTGTCTTCAAACAATTGCTTGTCGGACACATCAACACGGATCGATGCACAGAACTGTGCGCCATTCTACACTTTCCTCATCTGCTTGAGAAAACCTCCTTGATCACTACTGCTTCTAAGAGAATCGTAATAATGGTGCCTAGTGTTACTTCCTGCGGCACAGCAGGCTGAAATAAAAACTCCATCTGTACCCGCCATGTCTGATTTCTGATCCCCAGGGACCCAACTCAACAAAACCATCACCCCATAAAGAAACAACATTGGATGTACAGGAACCCCCCTGATTGTGGGGGGTACAAACCTGGAGTCAAGCATACTATACCTTTCGAATGGATTGTGTCCTCCATCGTATTCCTCATCTTAGATGTATTCCATCCAGCTTTGCTGCTCTTCGGAAATTTTTTCGGCAGAGGGCGCCGTGCGTCGATGTCGTCGAGTCGATGGTCCCTCGAAGGCCTCTGTCGAGGGGGACGTCATCGGGTGTATAAGTAGCACGCGCGGCACCCATTGGCCTCAGTTCCGTTTTTTCGCAGTATACGTTGCTTCGGACATTCGGCGCGCCTCGAGTTCTGTGAAGATATAATATACAAAGAAGAAATATGTCCTCGTCATCGACGCCGACCACGACCCCGAGATCGGGATTCAAAAAGTGCAAGTCGTGCGGCTCAAAAATGTCGATCACTGACCCACACCGTGAGTTTTTGTGGTGCCTCGGAGAAGGCCACGACATGGAGGCTTGTTCAAAGTGTCAGGCGATGACGGGGAAGACCTTGCGAGAAAGGAGAGGAAAACTACAGGTAGGTCGAAAAACCGATCGAAAAGCCTCTAGCGTCGAGTCGAGAACCCATGAGGAGAAATCTCCTCGACACGAAAGGCATCAATCTAGGTCCCGAAGCGATTCTCATCGCTCGTCGTCTTCGTCAAAAAAGTCGAAGAAACGACGCCACAGTTCTCCCTCCACCTCGTCGCCAGACGAGTCTCCGAAAAAAGGATGAAATGCCCCACGAAACATTTGTCTTCCGAAGAGTGGGAAGCATTCAGGGTCAAAATGATGGAGGTGTTTGTGAAGGCGAGGTCTCGGTCCGCGCCTTCTTCGGAAGCCAGCCGGGAACGCCATCGCTCCGACACTCACACGCCCTCGAGCCCGGGTGATCGAAAAAGGAAGGATAGGGAACCTTCCAGGACAGCGAGCGAAAAACGCTCGAGTCGAGTCGACCGTTCAAGGTCACCGATGCCGTCCTAGACCGATCACACCTCGAAGGGAAAAACATCGAAGACTGCCTTGACGTCCTCGAAGCAGGCCCTGTCGACGACCACTATGTCAAAACCCTCGGCGCCAAAGGCTCCAGCCAAGCCAGGGAAGCCAAAAAAAGAGAAGGAGAAGGTTACAAAACATGTAATTTCCTCAGAGCCTGGTACTGCACCTCTTCCTCCTTCTCTCCCAGAGAAGGTTTTCAAGCCTCTCCCTAGGAAGGAGTTTTTCAAATCCCTGACCTCAATTTCTGAGGAACAGGAGAGATCTGATGAGGAAAAATGTACCTTTTTGGGTTGGAATATGGCACCCCAAATGTCCCAGAATGCTTGATATCCGAGGAAAGCAGAATGAGGAATTTGGTGGTCTTTACACAATGCAAGTGGCATTGACGCATCTCTTGAGAATGACTTTGGTATACCAGATCCAGGAGAGCATGCCAGTCCATCATACCGTCAGTTAATGACCAAGGTGGTAGATTACTTGGGATGGGCTAAACCACCAGCCCAATTCGTCCAAGACCGAGTACTACCTTTTCATGTAGCCTTGCAAAACAGGGTGGCCAAGAATTGGGAAACTGCGGATTCTATTCCTCCAGTAAATAAGTCCCTCGCATCAAAATACCACCCAGCCAGTAGCGACCCCGGCTATCTGTCAAAACATCCAACTCCCGAGAGTCTGGTCATACAGGCAGCCACAGATTCCAACAAACTTGCGTACCCGTCTATCCCTCCAGACAGGAACGATAAGCGTGTGGATGGTTGGGCACGGAAGGTTTTTTCAGCCGGGAGCATGGCATTAAAATCTGCCAACTCCACATGTGCCTTGGCAAAATCTTCGTACACTCTGTGGGAGTGCATCGCAATGGCGGCAGAGCACATACCAGAAGGGGAAGAAAGGGAAGGTTTCCTAGCCATCGTTAGAGATGGAAAGGAAGCCATGCAGGAATCCCTTCAATCTGGATTGGACACTGCGGATAGTGTAAGCAGGTCCATGGGCATTAGAACGGTAATGCGCAGATTTGCGTGGTTACGGAAGTCGGGTTTTGCACCAGACGTACAGCACCGCCTTCTGAACATGCCTTTTGACGGGTCTCACCTTTTTGGCAACAAGGCTGACGAGAGCCTTGAGAGGTTGCAGACCTCAAAAGCAGCTGCCAAATCTTTAGGAGCTGCTATTAGGCAACCTCAGCCTTTTCGTGCGCAAGGGCAGTCATGGAGGGGACGATCCTATCGTTATTACACCTCATATGGAAAGGCGAGAGGAATGGCCAGTCAAAGGGGCCAGAAAAAGGCCACTCGCGGTGGACGAGTTAAATGTGCTAAGCCAGCTCCAGCTGCAGCCTCTCTGCCATCAGCGGCTGCAACATCCGCCACAAAACCACTTTGAGGACTTGCATCACAAAACATGTGTAGGAGGCAGTCTGTCACAGCATCTGCAAGAATGGCGAGCCATTACTTCAGATGTTTGGGCTCTAGAAATAATAGCCCAAGGCTACTGCCTTCCCTTTCTAAAGCAACCTCAAAGCAATCCACCAGGGCAACACCCGTTGAAGTCTTCAAACCCGTTCCTACAGCAGGAAGTTTTAACCCTGCTGGAGAAAGGTGCTATAGAACCGGTACCTGCAGCGGAGAGGAACAAGGGATGGTACTCCCCGTATTTTTTTATCCCCAAAAAGGACGGAGGACTGAGACCCATCTTGGACTTAAGAAACAAGTTCCTCAGGAAGGACAAGTTCAAGATGGTTACCCTTTCTCAGATCCTTCAGGCCCTTCAACTTCAGGACTGGTTGGTGTCATTGGACCTCCAGGATGCTTATTTTCATGTGCCGATTCATCTCAAACTCAGAAAATACCTGAGGTTCGTAGTTGGCGACTCACACTATCAGTTTCGAGTCCTGCCATTCGGGTTGACCTCCACCCCGAGGGTCTTCACCAAGTTAATGCTAGTGGTGGCAGCGCACCTCAGGAGAGGGGGGATTCATGTCTATCCCTACCTGGACGATTGGTTGATCAGAGCGCGTTCCGCCAAGCAAGCACTGGATCATCTGAAAGTCACCTGCCACTTCCTCCACAAACTGGGCTTCTCCCTCAATTTCAAGAAGTCAATGATGACACCTTCCCAACAGCTTCAGTATATAGGAGCTGTACTAGACACATCCTTGGGAAAGAGCTCGCCTCCCAAGGCGATGGCTCAAGACATTCTTCAGATGGTTTCCAAATTCCAAAATGCCCAAAATCTCCAGGCTTACGACTTTTTAAGGTTGCTCGGCCTCATGGCATCCTTCATCTTCCTGGTGCCAGAGGAACGCTTGAGGATGAGATCCCTTCAATGGGCTCTAAAGACTCAGTGGTCCCAGTTCTCGGGTCAAATGACAGATCTTCTTCAGATTCCAAACAAGGTCAGACAAGATCTTCTATGGTGGACCTGTACAGAGAACATCCTAAAAGGAGAACCTTTTTGGCAACCATGGCCATAGATCACAGTAGTGACGGACACCTCACTCCTGGGGTGGGGAGCTCATGCCAACGATTTGACAATCAACATTCGTAGGTCTCCATCGGAGTCCAAACTGCACATCAACCTTTTAGAGCTGAGGGCAATAAGACTAGCGCTGAAGGCCTTCCTGCCATCTGGCAGGGGAAAGAATGTCCTGATAATGACGGACAACGCAGTGGCCATGCATTACCTAAACAAAAGAGGGGGTGTGGGGTCACTACCTCTGTGCAGAGAGACAATGCAGCTCTGGTACTGGGCGATTCAGGAGGGAATCTCTTTAACGGCAATTCATCTAGCCGGGGAAGAGAATATGACGGCAGATGCTCTGAGCAGGCAGAGCACGGTGAACCACGAATGGGAACTGGCTCAGGAAGTCATTCAAGAGATCTTCGCCCTTTGGGGAACCCCTCAGGTAGACCTGTTTGCAACCAGTACCAACCGAAAAATGCGAAAGTTATTGCTCAAGGGAATTTCCCTGAGTGGAGCCCTGGGGGACACGTTCGTGGTGGAGTGGAATTTCCCACTATTGTACGCTTTCCCTCCGATTCCCGTCATTCCTCAGGTCATCAGGAGGCTGAGACGCTTTGGGAACCGCATGATCCTAATTGCCCCGGATTGGGCCAGGAGAACGTGGTACCCGGACCTTCTAGATATGTCCATCTGTCCTCCAATACGTCTTCCTCATCCAGAGGTCAAAACACTCAACCTTCATGCTTGGTATCTGAAAGGCTGAGATACAGGGATTGGAACCTTCCAGATGATGATATGGAGGTGTTGCTTTCGGCAAGAAGGCCAGCAACGAAGTCTCTATACCGTTGCCGTTGAAAAAAGTTTTGCAACTGGTGCAGAGAAAAGAATGTCAATCCTTTTCTATGTTCTATTCCGGAAGTACTATCTTTCCTTCTGACCCTAGCACATAGAGGTCTAAATATCGGAACAATAAAAGGTTACCTTGCGGCGCTTTACATTTTCAAGCGCTCATCGGAAGAATGCTCCTACTTCAAAATTCCTTTGATAACACAATTCTTAAAAGGTCTCACTAATGCATTTCCTCCTCACCCATTTCAAGTACCGATTTGGGATCTCAATTTAGTCCTAAAATTCTTAATGTGTGCTCCTTTTGAGCCTATGCACACATGTCATTAAGATTACTAACGTGGAAAACGGCCTTCTTAGTTGCTCTAACATCAGTAAGAAGAGTGAGCGAATTGTAGGCACTGTCTTCTGGGCCACCCTATACTGTGTTCCATAAGGACAGAGTTGTATTGAGGGTTAAACCATAATTTTTACCAAAAGTAACTTCTGATTTTCATTTAAGTCAGTAAATTGTTTTACCCTCATTCTATCCTCCACCCCATCCTTCTAAGGAGGAGGAAAGATTACACAGACTGGATCCAAAAAGAGCTTTAAGCTTTTACATCTCTAGACTTTCCAGACTTCAGAGTGGACAACCAGTTGTTTATAGGCTACACAGGAAGGAAACTGGGTCAATCGGTAACAAAACAGACAATTTCACGCTGGATCGTACTTTGCATTTCAGAATGCTACAGACTAGCGCAAAAAGACCCAACAGAAGGGTTAAGGGCTCATTCCACCAGAGGCATTGCCTCTTCCACGGCCCTTCAAAGAGGTGTTCCAATAAGGTCCATTTGCGAAGCAGCAACTTGGTCTTCACTACACACCTTCTCAAAATTCTATAGCATGAATGCTTCCCAGTCTAGGGAGCTGACTTTTGGAAAAGCAGTACTTTATTCCGCCTTCTAAAGGCATTGGGGGGGAGGGAATCTGACCCCTCCTCCAGAGAAAGTATGCAAAATACTGCTTTGGGAGTCTATCTAAGATGAGGAATACGTTGGAGGACACAATCCACTCGAAGAACAAGTTACTTACCAACTGTTAACGTTCTTTCAATTGGATGTTCCTCCAACGTATTCCTCATCGCCCTCCCAACCTACCCCTCTGTAGATTTTTCCGGGTTATTGCTATCTCAAATCTCGCAAGGCTGATACCTGTCTGCAGGCACAATCTACACAGTACAGGATCACAGGCAAAAAAAGGGGAAAAACAGAACTGAGGCCAACGGGCGTCGCACGTGCTACTTATGCACCCGATAACGCCACCCTCGACGGAGGCCTTCGAGGGACCACCGACTCGACGACATCGACGCCCTCTGCCGTAAAGATTTCCGAAGAGCAGCAAAGCTGGATGGAATACATCTAAGATGTGGAATACGTTGGAGGAACATCCAATCGAAAGAATGTTACCAGTTGGTAAGTAACTTGTTCTTCTCTGTGAAAGCAATCGACATCTGTAATTTGCTCAGCAGGTCTAGTCCCAAAAGATTCACTGGAGTGTCTGTACAAAACAACAAAGGGACAGATACATTTTGAATACCTATGTTTAATACAGCAATCTTGTGTATAAAGAACCGACAGGCTAGCCCCAGAGAATCCCTGTGTGTCCATCGTTCTGCCTGGAAAGGGGAACTCACCTTCCTTAATGCAAGATTGCGTAGCCCCTGTGTCGACCATGAATCAGAATGTTCGATCACCTACCTGTATTCCTATTCCGCTTCTGGATCGGTGGTAACGGACAGGACTGGGCACATCGGAGATCCCTGAGGGGTATCCTACTCCTGGTACATATTAGCACTGGGGAGAGGAAAAGGTCTCCCTAAAAAAACACTTGCTCCAGCATATAGTGAGTAACCGTTCTTGCGGTATTGGATTCTTGTCCCAAGTCTGCACCAATGCTTGTGCTGGCATGATCGGTGGGATCCCATAGTCGCTCTGCAGTCCCAATCGCTGGGTTCTGTTCAACCCGTCCGTGCCTGCTGTGACCTGTGTCATACCCGATTTACCCTGTCCCTATTGTCCCAATCACCCATGCTATCCCTCTATAGAGTTGGTAATTACTGCCCCTTCCAAACAAATCTTCGCCAATTTCTTCTGAACAAGCTTGGCCTCTGCCTTTTGTGCCTGTTCTGTATTCTCCTTTTGCTTTCCTTGCCTCCTTTTCAAAAATGCAAATGTGCTTGAATTTCTGGCCAACTCTTGGCCTCCATCCCTACCACTTTATCTAGATCGTGCAGAACTTCCTGGGAAGTCATCTCTTTATCATGTGGAAAATAATTGCCACATTCTTGAGTACAAAGTGAGTTATTGTGATACTGTACATAACTTTGAATATTGATTATATAAAGACAGTGTTTTAACTGATCCAGTGTGCGGACATTCCTTTATGGGTGCTTCGGGACTACACTGCACTTAAGAACCAGCCCGCATCACTCCCCGAGAAGCTAGGCTTTGATTGCTCGACCACGATACCAATAATAGAGAATCTTGGCAGGGGTCCTCTGTGCCTCTCTACCATATAGAGCGGAAGTACAGACCACCCCTCTCCAGTCATCTTTACAACCCCCCATACTTATGCCCTGCAATTATTAAAAGCTTCTCTATCATGGGCATTTGTATCCAACTAAACTCCTGGATACTCTGATCCCCTCCAAAGCTTGTCTGACCACTCCCCCATTAGGTCAGTGAATGAGCTCTTCATGTCCCCTATGGCTAACATGACACCGGCATTGTGTTTCTCTAATGCATAGATCCACTTCCCCGCCTCTGCAGTGAGGGAAAGGAGGGTCTTCATTAAGTTATTCCGGTCCATGTGTGACCACGGGACATAATACACCCAAGATCCTTCTGGAGCAACAGCAACTGAGATGGACCTGTTTTTACTTGTGCTTCCCCCCACCTCACAGCCATGCGAGTACCCTGGCGCCTCCTATGGCTCCATGGTGTACCCTCTGTCACTGCTACTGGAGCAGAAGTTAGGGCAGCTACACCCTACTCGACATGCAATTCCCATTCCTCTTCATTTCCTGTTCCGGTTACCACATCCACTGACCCTTCTACAGTCACGGAAGCGTAATCGGCACTACCACAGGGTATCGCCTCCCGTTCTCCCTGCTCAAACCCTGTACCTGTGGCAGCATCCCTGTTCTCTATATCCAACTCAACTGCGTTAACAACTGATTTTATTCAACCTTACAAGAACCTGCCCATGCCTCCACCTCCCTTCCTTTTACATCCCTTACCTGTCTTCTCCCTTCTTCCCGCTCTTCATCTATTTGCAACCATATCAGCACTACCTCTTCCTTCGCGAGCCTCAGCGCTTCTTTCATGTTTTCCCACTCTTTTGTCTCTACCGATCTTCGTAGTCTAACCCCTATCATAGCGGGAAAAGGCCCAACCTCCTCCTCCTCAGTCCTTAATCCACTCTCTGACTACCGGCCTCAGTCTTTGTCTTTCTTCCACCCTTAATCTATCTGATAACCTAGCAGTCGGGAGTTATTCATTTTCCGCTCTCCATTGTCATTCTTTCCGTAGCCCTAACCATTGAAGGAGTTACCCTTCCACTTTCCTCTCTATACTACTTCATAGGAATCGCAGCTGACGGAGGCATCACCTGTGTCCATCTGGCAACCACTGGAGTGGCTGCTGGGGAATATAGAGGTTCGAACTCAGGGTTTATATAACCCTCTGTGGGCAATAGAGGATAACGCCCATATGGGGGCGGTGCAGAAGTAATTCCTGTATCCTCCTTTTTCGGCCCTTCCTTCATGGTTTTAACATTATGCCCATTCCCGCCTTTTTCATACATCCTCCATAGCTCTAAGATATTTAACTGTTTCTCTAGTTTCAAGCTCTTGTGCCTTGTAGTCAAGAATGTATGCAAGTTCTCCAATACCGCCGTATCATAGGGTCCCTCTATAGGCCAAGAATTGATCATTTTACCCATACGTTCCCACAACGATACCGTATGGTATTTTAAAATCTTTGCCTTATAGCTGGGAAACACTTGGCACAAGTGATTCAATGGATTCTCCATACTCCACCCCCATTTATCCAAGATATTTTCACAAAAACAATAACAAACCCGCGGTACAGAAGAGGTCTACCCAAAGAACCCCCCCTTTTTTTTTAACCCCTGTGCAGTTTCTTAGTCATTCCCACCCCCAATCACTCACCATACTTGTTTATACTGCAATTAACTTACGTACTTTCATTCTACTTCACACTCTTACACAAAAGACAATGGGGGTCATTACGAGCTGGGCGGTAAGGGGTTAACGGCGCCGGTCATGGTGCCGGCGCCGTTAACCCCTTACCGCCCTATTACGAGTTTGCTCGCGGCACGGGTCCCGCTAGCAGTCCAGGGAACTAACGGGCACAGTTATTAACGGGCTCGTTGTTAGCTCCCTCCCCATTCCCATTGAGCCCTATGGGGGCTCGAATGGGAATGGGGATGGTCCGGGTTCCTCGAATGAGGAATTACCAGGTCCTCCAAGGTTTGAATGGCCCCGTAAATCCTCATTTGAGGAGCATGCGGACCCGATAAGGAGGTAACCATGCCGCAAATTGCGGCATGGTTACCTCCAACCTCGTAATGACCCCCAACATCTTAACAAAAACACTTGCTGGCAAATATCTCTGAGATATCTTCCGTGCTCAAGCATGGGAGGCGCACAATGCTTTTCAGTACAGCACCGCTGCTCTCGCTCTCTTCTTTACTAGTACGGCCTTCTCTCCTGCAAAACTGTCTTTACCCGTCTACAGGACGTTTCCCCTTCACTACATCGACTAAGCAAGAAAATCTAGGCGAGGGTTATGCCGGCACAGCCAATACACAGTGAAGACTGCCAATGGGATACTTCAGAAAGGTATCTACAATTGGGCTAACCATAATATGCCACCCCACCTCCAGGTGAGGCCTCCAGCCAACCAGACCAGCAAACTAAAGGGTATCAAAACAAACCTCACAATGGGCAAGCTGGGTAGGATACCACCTCACACTTCTAAAATAACAAACTAGGTAACAAATGTATACAAGGGACTTGCAACCTAAGACAGTTCACTCACTCCCTCAAAGCACTCACTCTTTCAATGTCGTAACCTCAACTAACTTCATATGCACACACTCCTGGTCTACCCTTACGAACCACTTAAATCAAAGAAACAACCCTCTTTTACCCCTATTTACCCTCTTGCTTTACCCCCCAAAAGTGCACTTGCATGAACCTGAAGTGCTCCGATGTGGTGCTTCATCAAGTTGTCCTGCACAGCTGGGCCACGGTACCAGGCATCCGTGGAACAGAAGGGTTTTAACCAATATGTCGCCCACAAGCCCTTTTTTTTTCACTGTGCATGGAAGACTAGTCCCGTGGCTGAGTCGTGCGGACAGGAGACCCCCAATGTCTCGGAAAGTCTGGGGTTCCATCGTGGTTGCCAAATTTATGGGTATGGACCCCTAATCGCCCCAACCCAAGCGGGCCCACCACCTGAGGAACGAGTGTATGTTTTGTAGGTAAAGCAAGTTTATTGTACAATCGTCTGGGGAGCTCCACATTGTGGAGTTAAACTAACCCAAATCTCAAAGAACCATATAAGTTGACACCTTATATACATTTTGTCAACAGTTCAACCCCTCCCAGATACTTTATTTCAATCGACCCCCTCCCCCCCTTATGTGATTGGACAAAACCTCTTCAAAGAAATCCCATCTCTCTCCAATTCCTACATTCGCATTGGTAGCTGTTATCTTAACTACCATCTTCAGCTCATGTGTAGAACACACCTCCTTTTAGGATTTGTCAGTTGTAGGTCATGACATCATTAACCAGTTAAACATTTGTATGAAAACATAATTCATTGCTAGTAATAACTGATCTAAGCTCTTTTAACCTTAACTCTTAATTCACATGGTTCACATAAATACTTCAAGTAATATGAAGAAGGCTGAGTAAACCGGTTCTATTTGAATTAGCAATAACAATCTCATTCCCCGGTTCCTGTGCTCCATTGGAATATTCTAATCTAAATAACTGCCATTTCATTGCGCACAGCACATCTGAAAATACAATTCAAACTCCTGGGTTTCGATCACTTTAGCCTCAAGCATTGATTTATCCCATAATTATAATCTTTTATGAGACACTTAATTCCTGAGTTTGGTTTCTAAGCGCAAGACTGGGATTCAAAGGTGTGTTGCTATATCTTGTCTTTCTTTCAAGACAAACGCGTTGCCCCTGAGCTATACTCCAGTTTATTGCTGGTCAGAGCAAATAGCTCAAAGCCTCTGTCAAGCTCCCATGCATTCAAGAGATTACATCTGCCTTCTGCAATACGTATCGGACCATAAAATCCATGACCAGCTCTTCTAGCTGAGCTGACCATCGCTCTGGTCGAAGTTACTTATTTACCTGTCCTCTGAAACTACATATCTCAAAGTTAACCGGTGACTGCTGTTTTATAATCGGTTTATAAAAGCTTGCTACATGTAGATAAATACCCTTTAAATGTTTCCTCAGTGTGCATGCATGGTATATTTTATTTATTTTAACATTTGTAAAGCGCACCTAACCCAAACTGGGGTACTTAACATTGGTGGTTACAATAGTTGCATATTGCAGTGGGTTACAAGATGTGGAAACAGTTATGCAGTAAAATAAGTTAAATGCAAGACATAGTAGATACAGTTCGTTACGGATAAATTGCTGGTACATAGTTATGACAGTAGCTGTATGGTTGTGATTCATCTAAATATCTTGGGAAAAGAGCCAGTTTTTGAGGCCTTTGCGAACGACCATAGGGAGCAATCTTATCTAAGCGCTAGTGGCAGGAAATTCCTTTGTTTAGCCTCAATCGCAGGGAAGCTGCATCCTCCAGCTTTTTTGGCATCTGTATCTAGGGATAGCAAGATGGCACGAGTATGCAGATCGTCTGGGTCTATTGGATTGGGCTTTGGAGATTTGTCTAGCTAGATAGATCAGGGTGCTGTTTGAAGGGCATTTGTGTGTCAGAGATTGGGTTTTGAATGTGATACGTTAACGGACCGGGAGCCAGTGTATATTTTGTCTAATGAGATGTGATATTTTTTGGGAATGTTGAGTGCAGCTCATACAGCGTTGTTCTGGATGATTTGTAGTTCGTTAATGTTGCGGGAGTTAGATCCTGCAAAGCGGGAATTGCAGTAATCAATCCGTATGAGGGCTCTGGCGAGGGTGATACAGTTGTCGGTGGTCAGTAATGATCTGCAGGCATTGATCAGTTTGGCGGTGTAGGCAGCGGCTGAAGCAATTGCATTTACCTACCTTGTTGGGAGAGCGAGGAGTCGATGAACTCCTAGGTTTTTACCTCTTTTGCTACAGTGATAATATAATTTTTCCATCAATGGTAAAGGATTTATAGGAGTCGGTTAAGATATTTAGCCGAGATTGACTGCCAGTGAGGAGTAGTTCTGTTCTCTCGTCATTTAGGAATAGCTCATGTTGCGCCATCCAGCCTTGAATGGGTAGGTATATTTCACTCAGTACGTTGGAATTGGTGTCATAGTTGCCCGTGAGGTGTAGGAGCATTTGGCTGTCATCCGCGTAGTTACTGTACGTGATCCACAGTATGTCTTGGAGGTTGAAGAGTGGTGTGGTGAAAATGTTGTACAGTCTGGATGAGTCTTGGGGCACTCCCCAAGTAACTCTCATAGTACGGTTTGACAAGAATGATTTCATCAATTCAGTGGCATTGGCTGAGAAGTGGGCAGCTAGGGCGAGGTGTTGGCAGAGTATATTGTGATTTGCCAAGTCAGAGGCTGCTGGGAGGTCGAGTAGGATGAGGATGGCCTAATTATCTTTATCTTTGATCTCATCCATTTGGATTTCGAGGTCCAAAAGAGCGGTTTCCGTTACGTGACGAGGGCGGAAGCCTGATTGGCAGAGACGACGGAGGTTGTGAGTTTCCAAGTATTTTTGAATCTGCACAATAGTTTCCAAGTATTTTCAGGAGGAATTAATACAGTGGATTCTTTAGGACAGGCCCCCACTTTCTCGCAGGCGCATTTAAAAAAAAAACTCTGTATTGCCTGCATCTGGCCACTTCATAGCACATTATCTCTGAATCACATTTATAATTCATTTGGCGGTTTTAGCATTTGTCTTTTCTACGCGCATGCAAAGCTAATATGCATCAGTTTAACCAAAAAGTAATACTAAGTAACCTATCCCATTCACATCGAACTATACCGGGATACATATGAAGTTGCCACATCGCGGCCAGTTTGCTGCACCCCCAGTCACAAATATGGCACATGCAACAAAAACCCCTCTTGATTGTGGGGACTTTTCCTTACCACCGCAACAGCACTGTGACGAATCGCAGGATTCTGTCACTTCTCCTCAAGGGGGATCCTTTCCCTGTGGGGCATGGGAGGTGAGCCTGCTACGCAATACTCTCCTCTCTGGGGACTAGGACTCCTGTTCTTATGAGGAACTTCCTAAATCACATGTCATTAACCCACCTTCAATGGTATCTAATGAAAGAAGACATGAAGAACAGATTAAAGTCTGTTATTATCAACCAAACACATTGATGATGTCTATGGCGAAACATCCATATAATACTGGGACGAAGAAACCCAATAGAGGAATACAAAATGTAAGTCTGACAGAGAAGGAGGACTTGGACACTATGCTAGGAAAATCCCACAGCAACGTCTTAAATGATGGAGGCTGGGAGTTTCACACCAGCTTGCAGTTGAATGCTGAAGATAACTTGGTTGCGCTGCGCACGACTGGGAAAAGAATCCCTGCGCAACCTCTGATCTTGTCAGGTGGAGACAGGAGAAAATGCAAGAATTGAAGCTGGGTGCAAAGTATCCTGAACCGAAGCAAGTGAAGGGTGGTGGCGTAACCGTAAGCAATTCACGGTGGACCTGGAGGTCCATGAATCGCACTGAAAACTACTTTATCACGGAACGAGCTGATCAAATAAAGAACAGAAAAAACAGAAGCCTACAGACACCAGAAGGTGGTCACTCCCTATTGGAGGCCCCAGTGACGCTATCCTCAAAGGGTGTGGGTAACAGAGAAAGTGGGAGACCCCAAAAGGGGACCTGAGATAATAACTTGAAAATACTGGAATGCTCATACTCGTTCTGAAGAGTGAGATTCATTTCTGGATCGTTCCTACTCGTTCCAGTCAGAATCGGATATCAAGATTGTATGAGGAGAGTGAGAATGATAAGTGGAACGCTTCTACTCATCTTCGGCAAACCCAAGCGTCAAGAGTATATGAAGAGAGTGGCAATTGTAATTGGGACACTCTATTTCAACCCAGTCAAGGTAAAGAAAGGATATTGAGAAAACTACAA
This sequence comes from Ambystoma mexicanum, assembly GCF_040938575.1. Classification (NCBI taxonomy): domain Eukaryota; kingdom Metazoa; phylum Chordata; class Amphibia; order Caudata; family Ambystomatidae; genus Ambystoma; species Ambystoma mexicanum. The sequence continues at coordinate 1,091,284,563 of NC_090936.1, forward strand.
ACCTTGCATCAATATAAAGAAGAAGATAGCAATTTATACGGAAGTGGAAGAAAAGAGGTTAACCCTAAAACAGTGAAAGGAAAAGAGAGTAAAAAGGAAAGAAGCAGAAAACCAATTAAAGACACTGAGATCCTGAAGAATCCAGTCTCTGAACTATATGATCTCATAAGAACAGTTGCCACGGACTATCTGAGGATATTATATTGAACGTGGTGGAAGACCGCCTTACAGGAGAAGGGAGACATTCTCATGTTAAATGTTAAAAGTTAAAGGTATTTGTACCGCGCACCGTCACCAACATAATTGGTCCCCAGGCGCTCTGGCGGATCTGTAAATAAGGGGGGGATTGGTTAGTAGGGTGAAGAGGGAGTAGGATAGTGAGAGGAGTGGTGTTCTGTTGGCAGCTTCAACTCTGTAAACCGGGTGCTGAGCTTTGGTGCGGGTATTGGATCGGTGTCAGTCCGCGTGTGCTGTTGCTCCGGCTTATGTGTTGTTGCAGTGTTGTGAAGTGCGTGCGGCTTGTTGTGCGAGAGATGGTTGTGTGAGTTTTTTGAGTGAGATAAGTATGCAGAGTTTGAGCTTATATTGGTTAGTGGGTTACATGACCTTTAACATGCTGACATTCACAGTTTTGTCTAAGGGTTGCACTTGTTGGCCTTCACATGTGGGCATGCCTTCATTCAGTCTTTTCTAGGTGCAGCGCAGGCTAGTGTTTAGAAATCTGTCTAGGTGTGGGCATGCTAACATTCATAACTTAATCTGGATGCGGCTCAGGCTGGTGTTCACAATTCTAAGTGTGACACCTGCTAACATTCAAGTTTCATCTAGGCCGGGTATGTTATCCTTCGATCAATCCTATCTAGATGCGACGAAGGCCAATTGTGTGGCCTGTGCTAGTATTCACGTTTAGCGTATGTGCGGGCATGCTAATATTCCGAGTCCTATCTACATGCGACGCAGGCTAATATTCACAAATCTATCTAAGTGTGGGCATGTTGACATTCAGGTTTCACCTAAGTGCGGGCATGCTAACATTCAAGGTCCTATCTAGATGCGACACAGGCCAGTATTCACAATTCTATCCAAGGGCGGGCATGCCAACATTCAAAGTTCCATCCTGATGCGACGCAGGCCAATATCCACAACTCCAGCTAAGTGTGGCCATGCTAATAGTCACAATTCTATCTAAATGCATTTTCCGGTCTGGATATGGTCCTTCCGGTACGTACGAGTGGGTGAGTCACTTGAGGGTTTTCGTCTGGGTCTAGGTATGTGATCAGTCTCTGGAGCCTTCCTTTAGTGGCTATTTTCCATGATATCTTATGCTCTGTCGAGTGGTTGGTTCTTTGGTTTGAGTGTTTGTCCAATTTGAGAGAGGCCGATGCTGGAGTTATTTTCATCGTTGTTTTAATGTCTGCACATTCTAGTGAATCTCAGTTGTGGTTACGCTGTGAAGAGCCATGATTTGGGGAGTTTCCTGAATGCTAGGTGGTTTGTTGTGTTCCGTATATTCTTAGGTAGGTCGTTCCAGGTTTTGGGTACCTTTTGAGAGAAAGAGGATCCCCCCGAGTTTTTTTTCTGTTGAAGGGTTTTGGTTCCAGGCATATGTCAATGCTTGATCTTAGTGTTCTGGTCGGTTGATGTAGGTGTAGTTTGTCGCTTAGGAATTGTGCGCCTTGTTTGTGTATTGCTCTGTGCGTGATGCACAGGGACTTGAACTTTATTCGCTGTTTTAGTGGTAGCCAGTATAGTATTATTAGCACGGGTGTGATGTGTTCTCTTCTGGGTAGCTTGAGGGGGAGTCTGGCTGCTGCATTTTGTATGCCTTGCAGTTTTTTTAGAAGTCGTTCGGGCATGCCCAGGTATAGGCTATTGGTATAGTCTGCTCTGGACATGATCAGAGCGTTGATGGTAAGTGTTTTGTTGGCGAACGACAGGAAGGGTAAGATCCTTTTTTGCTGCTCGCAGGAGGAAGAAACATTTCTTGATTATCGAGTTTACTTGTGGCTCTAGACTGAGGTTGTTATCCATCAGGACCCCTAGGTTTTTTACAGTTGATGATGGTTCTGGTGTGGTGCCGAGCTCTCTTGGCCAGGGGATGTAGTTGATGTCTCCTCCTTTTTTTGAAACGATCATTATCTGCTTTGCCTGGGTTGATTTTGAGATGGTTGAGGTTCATCCAGTTGAATATGTCGCAAAGGCAATTCTCTAGTGTGGTGTTTTCTTCTCGGGTATCTTGTATGTTGAAGATTATTTGAGTATCGTCCGCGTAGTTGTAGCATGTGGAGGCAGTGTTTTTTGATGAGTTTGATTAATAGGTACATGTAGATGTTGAATAGAAGCGGTGAGAGGGATGATCCTTATGGTACCCTGCACGTGGAGTCTCTGGGTTTGGATTTAAAAGGTTTCATCCATACTGTTTCTGTTCTGTTTGTTAGGAAGGATTTGATCGATAGTAGGGCAGTGTCTGTTATCCCTAGTCCTTCTAATCTCTTTATGAGGATGGCGTGGTTAACCGTGTCGAAACCTGCAGACAGATCAAGGAGAATCAGGGCGGTACTGTTGTCCGAGTCTGCGTTTGTTTTTAGGTCATCCCATATTGAGAGGAGAGCTGATTCTGTTCCTCTCATGGGTCTGAAATCAACTTGTGCCTGTTCTAGTAGGCAATGCTCTTCTATGAACTCTTTGGTTATTTGGTAGATGTACGTTTCTAGCAGTTTGGCTATGTAGGGTATGTTGGAGATGGGTCTGTAGTTGGATAAGTCCTCTACGTTTCCTGTTGTCTCTTTGAGAAGCGACTTGATGTAGGCTGATTTGAAGGCCTGTGGTACTTTACCTGTTGAGATTGAGAGGTTGAGAAGGTTCCTGTGGTATTCCATGGGGGTTCCTTGTTTGAGAATTGTTTTGTATATGTCCGGCGGCAAGGGTCTTCAGGAGAGCCTGATTTGTTGCTTTGGTTTACCAGTTTGACGAAAGCCTCAACTGATGTTTCGGGGAAGTTTCGTAGCTTGTTTGCGTGTTCCTCGTCGGTGTCGGTGGGGTTTGAACTGCGATCGCTTGGTCTGTTTTGTATGGTGTGTTGGATGGAGGTTATTTTGTTTTTGAAGTGGTCTCCAAGGTCCTCGCAGAGTTTCATCAATGGAATTGGCGTGTTATTGCAGCCCGGTGGGTTTTTTATTTCGTTTATGATTTTGAATAGTTCTTTTTGAGCGTTTGGTGTTCTGAAGATTCGGTTGTCGTAATGTTTCCTCTTCGCTTAGTTATTAGAATATTGGTAGGGTCAGAATAGTTTAGACAGTGGACTGAACTTGGTTTGGACTCGCAGTGACAAGCACATTATTTCATTTTTTAGGCAGGGAACACCCATAGTTTAGGGAAAGCTAGAACTTTTCGCCTTTGGTTTAATAGATAACGTGAGATGGAAATCCAGAGTCTGTGTTTTTCTTCTGACCCGCCACAGCACCAGGGGAGGTGCTTGGGTGCCTGAGAGAAGGCCAGCGGTCACTGTTGGATACCCCCTTGCATTCCTGATGTGATTGGCCAGACACTCCACGAGTCTGCAAATGTTCTTTCAGCACATTGAAATAAGTGACATAGCTAACAGTGAGAGATCTGGATAGACTGTGCCTAAAGTCCATATCATTTTTATTTTATTTATTTTTTATTTATATGATGCCAACTATGAACGCAGTCACTATTTATCGACTCAAAGAGATGGGGGGGGTTTGGGGCAGAGGCAGTTGATCTTTCATAGGCCCTTATAGTTTTTGTCTCACTTAAAGGTGGGGTAAGGGAGCGGGGAATCTCTGTAAAACAAATAAGATTACAAGAAAGGTTACGTACATAGTCTTTAATCAGTAAGTGCAATGAGCCAGTATTTAAAGAGGCACAACAGAGGTGAGCACATCAAGGACCAAGTTTCAAATACTAGAGGTCCAAGGCAAACCATTTTTTGAAATGTTTAATTTTTTTCTGAGTTCAAGGTTACCTTGCTCTTAACCAAAGGTTGTTCTACATTTATTCCAGAGACCCATTCATTGGCATTAAGAAATGTTTTGCCTGTGTTTAGTTTTATGATTTTTGCCCGTTTTACTGGCTCGTCCTGTTATGTTTTTAGGCCTGTCTGATGTTTTATCAGTTCTAATGTTCTGCATTTTTTTTTTTTTTAGCGCCCGTTTGCCTTCGGGCCTGAGGCACGCTGTAAATGTATAAATAAATAAATGCTCCCAGTTTCAATAGGCAGAATGTGAAAGGTACCGATCAAAAGGTATCCACATAGTACTATCGAGTCTGTACAATAAAAGGGGTGTGCAAAAGAGCAAATTTACGTTTGAGGTAACCATCCAAAGGCATTCTTATAGATGTGGATATTCTGCGAAACAGCATGATAATCCATGTCAACGTGTACTACTAATTATTCTACCTGGGGCATATGGTCTCATGGCATCCAGCGGCTGTATTTCCAGACTTGTATTACAGAACTTTGTCTGTGGTCTCAGTTACATTTCCAGTAAATGGAGCAGAAAGTAAAGCAAAACCATATAGCCCTGCACCTGGGGTGTTCCATGTTCGTGTAGTCCTTGCTTGCCAGAGAAAAAAGTGGCAGCAGAAGCAACTCCGTTCCTAACTTTCTATCCTGCACACATTCCTAGATCCCCCTATCCTATATGGAGATTACAGAAAGTGATCCAGTTCCTTTCAGAATCTTTGCATAGGATTACTATAACTCTGTCCTTGTTAGTTTGCATTGCATTTTTGGCTTTTCGGTCATTATGCATTGCTCTTTTTTTCAGTTTCTTATAGTTGGCCTCTAATGTATTTGCTCTGTGCATGCTATAGTTTATACTCTTCCGACCTTGCTTTGGAATGGTCCAAACGAATTTCGTAAGAGGGTATTCCTAGCTTCCGAATAGTGCATTTTCATGCTTCACATTTCCTGGCAGGGTCCTCTTTTATTTCTCTGATTTTCTTGTTCTCCGCATCCTTAATCTTTTCTTGTATGAGTGATGACTTGTCTGCGACCTCTTTCTCCTTCACATTCTGTACTGCTTGGTCTGAAAAGCCCCAGAGAAATGAGCTATAGCGGTGGCTTAATGAGTTGCAGAACCTTTCGTTCTCCCTTTACTCACATCAAGCCTGTAACTAGCAGGGCTTTCAGATGGTGTTTCGTTAGTCTCGGCCCTCTTGAGAAGCGTTCACCTTTTAGGTAAATACGTAAATCTATGTGGCTTAATTTGCGCTATTGGTATTCTACGGTTAGTACTTCTTGTTGCCTTGACGATCCGTGCCAAATATTCTAGAAATAGTGCCTCTATCCCACCGTGATATTGACTTGTTCCATTGTTAAAACAGTAACCAGATATTGATTATAAAAAATATGGACTTTTTAAAGTAGTCGTTTAAAAAAAAAAAACATTTAATCATAGACTAATATCCCAACCAGCCACGGAACCATACCAAAATAGTCAAAATACACTATTTGCAGTAGGGAAAAAGGCAAGCAATAGACGTTTGTGCTAGGAGACGAGATGAGCAACTAAAAAAAACAACATCTGAATTCGGAGAGGGAAAAAAAACAAACAAGCGGCAGCAGTTGTGTGATAGAGGTAGGTTAGAGGAGGTAGATCCTGCGGCTGGGCTTCTCTTGAGTTCCGGTGATCATCCCTATCTCTGAAAGCCAAAAAAAGGGAAAAGAGGAAGTCTGCCAAAATTTGGAAAAACACAGATTCGATGAAAGTCTATTATGCGTTAAGCCTGACTTTGTATCATAAACCATTTATCCATCACGATTAATTGTTGCTTCCATTGATGTGCAAACATGCAACCTTCACTGAACCATCATCCATACAACAGAGCTCAAATTAACCTTCCTGAAATCTCTCAATTTCATGTGAGGCATACAACCTACAGTTAGGCTCGGACATACGAACAGGATTTTTAAGGCCGAACAAGTAACCTCAGACTGTTTTTCTCTCTACAGTCCATCTTCTAGACTGGCTCCTTCCATCTTTGTCCAATTCCAATTTTTTTAAGGGCTTTCTCCTCCCCTTGTCAATGTTGTTAATCAGAGAAGGAGTTTGCTCAGGCGCAGCCCAGCATGTGCCCGCTTTTGTGAGCCATGCAGATGTTAAACGACATCCTCATTGGTCGGCTCCAATCAACAACCACAATATTCCATCATAACTACCACCTCTTTCATAGACCTCATGCAACCAATAATCACCTATGTTGCGGAACTTGGACTACTCAATACTATATATTTCATAAAAAATAAGCCGTATATAAATTGGAAAAGAAATGGTGCACAGTTTAATCAAATACTCTAATTTCAGACATAAAAGTAGCCTCTTAACCTGGAAGGTACTTAGAAATACAATTCCTATTAGAATATAGATTTACATTCTGGTCCCCACGTTCCACCTTCAACCCAATATTTAACAGCTCATCTTCCATTGTGCCCAAATTCGACTACCGCCATACCACAAGTTTATCTACAAGCTATCTCTACAACCACTTCCCGCAACCGATGTTCCAACTGAATTGTGCCACCTTAGGATCTGCACTTCTAACTCTTCCCGGCCCAAGGAAGAGATTCATGTGTGGATCCTACTCCCTAGGCCTCACTTTCTAATCCTATGCCCAGATCCTTGGTAGAATGGATGAAGATCTCTAGTGTACCGCCAACAACCTTTTTTCTAATGTTGGTTATCCATCAACGAGTATGTGCTAAGTGAAACAGTAACAAATGGAGTTTCTAATCACAAATTCAAGTCCTCTGCACATCGTTTTGCCCATCTGACATACCACCATGGACCGTCACCCTTCCCTTTGCCAAGAAAGTAGGTGTCTGAATCTATGCTAACCTTTCACTTATCCCATAGATTATTTATGTAGTCAGCTCTTGCTTTTCCTGTCTGTACCCTCACAATAGCCCATCACTGTTTCCTCACAAGTGACTGCTGTTAATAGCCCTACTCGCCCAGATTGGAATATGACAACAGCATCACCTTGGACTTTCCATCTTTCCTCACTCGTAGACTCCAAAGAGTATTCAATGTTGCAGCCCACCTTCTGTGTCTAAAACCTGGTGTCTGCATGAGCACCTCAAGCCCATCACTCAACCACTCACCAACTAACTACATCTAGTACCATGCCTCGTTTGGTCTGGACCTTGCCATCACAATCAAACTGTGTTCTAAACCTAGCTGCACTCTCCCGAGTTCTTCACTCATGCTTACCAGTAACTATTCACAGTTAAGAAACACACATCCCTTCTTCAACAATCCTGTTCCCTTCCACTTGTTTTCCCCTCTAAGCTTGGTAAATCTGTGTCTAATATCTCTCTCCTGTCGCCTCCCCGACAACCATCCCCACTCCTTCCTTTCCACAGACAAAGGTCTGGTGACACCCTGGTAGGGTCACAAAATGCCACGCTTCGGAAAATGGCAGGGGCTGTAGCCACTATGACGATGATGGGCGCATTATAAATGTTGCATAACATTACATCTTCCAAACACATCCAGTCCCTCTAGTAATGACACATTGGGCTTTCAACAATCAAGGTCTGCCTTTCATGACCTCCACATTCCATCTCTACTCTCCAAGCTGAAACTTCCACTTCTCCATGGACAAACCACTTTCTATCTCTCATTCAGCAGCACATGGTGTGGTGGGTGAACCTTTTGTTGTCCTTGCACTAGATCTTTAGAACTGTAACCTCCCTTTGGATCCAATCCATCCATTCCTGACCACCTTGACTGCCACAATATTTTGAAACATGCCTCTTACTGCACCAATAACCTGTTGCTCCTACTTCCCTCACTTTTGAGAACAGTAATACCATGTATTAGAATGTTTTCCTGCAGAATGCAGACTTTCACTACCATCACGTAAACATCCTCTGATTTCCCCCTCACCTCTCCCAACCCCTGTAGGCAGAGAAGTTCTCGACAAACCTTTTCAAATCGTACCCGACTGCCTAACTCACACCACACGCCAATGCATGCTCCCATCTTAAAAACGTTTCGGTTGTCTTTATACGGCATGACCGCTTCATCATATCTTGATCTTTTTATGGTTGGCCTCCACCTCTGTCATTGTCCTTATGTTTTCCTCCTGATTGTACTTGAATTCAGCTTGCTGCTAACCGAATTGCAAACCACTCCTTTCAGAAACACCAAAGCATGCTTTTTATGGTTGGACGTTCCAGAACATCCCCTCTTTTGATCAAACATCTGCTAAGGACCAAATGCATAGTTCTGATACTGGGATAAAAGGGACAGCAACCTTTTACTAGGGGACATCCGGTAATTGCCCAAAGCCGATGTAATAACATCATCTGCAAGTAGTCAGTTCAGTGGCACACAAGACGTCTTTTCACAAATACCTCCACTTCTGTGCCTAAAGCTGCACGCCCTTGCAACTCCCAAAGCCTATGCTTCCATAGTTAGTCTCAAAATAGTCCATATGTGCAATTTCCAAAACATTGCCACACACAAGTATACACTCCTTGATGGAGGGTTTTAGTCCTAAATCTCATCCACTTTCCTTCTTACATGTGGCAAACATTCCCTCTAATATGGCAGGAGACCTAAGATTGTCACGCAGCACCATTGTAGTGTATTTTTATATTGTGTGCCGGTGAGCATGCTTTACTGTTCTCCTACAAGAACTCCTCCCTCGCATATGCTCCTGGCTCCATCTGCTGTGCAGTCTTTTTCAAACAAACACTGAATTTTACATTTTTTTAATATTTTTAACTTTATTTAACTCATGGCAGAGGTAGGAAGCAGTACATACATTACACAGCTTATTGACATTTTATAGTGCGTTGACATTGGGTCGATACAGTAGATCAGTTAACTTTACACACATTATTAGCTGCATGTCTTATAATTCCTGGGACAGAACGCCTTGGCTTCAGTGGACCTCATGCTTTGTCTGTCGACAGTTTCTCTGTGTGAGCTCGAAATGGGGCTCATATGTCTTTGGGTCTGGCCGTCGCCGTGACGGTTTGTATAAAGTTTGTCTCGTTGACTATCGCCATTTCCTGATGCCAATGACTCCGCGATGGTGCTTCTCCGGCCTTCCACTTTTGTAGTATGCACTTCTTGGCTATGATACAGCCGAGGTTGAATAGTCTACGGATTTTGATGTTTGCTTTGCCAAGGTCGCCCATCAGGTATTTTAGAGGGAGCATTGTCGGGGGTATCCCCTCCATTTCATGGAGTGCCGCAGCTACGTGCTGCCAGAATTCTGCTATGCGGGGGAAGTTCCAACACATATGTATGGTGTCTGCATCAGTGGAGTTGTTTTTCGTTCACACTTGCAGTTGTAGCGGGTTGAATTTTGATATGCGTTTGGATGTGTAGTGCAGTCCGTTAAGCACTTTGTATTGTATAAGTCTCAGTCTGGCGTTTAGTGACACTTCTTTGGTTAAGCTGCATATTTTCGCCCACTTGTATTCATCTATTGTTGTTTCCGTGTCTTCCTCCCATTGTTCTCTTAGGGTACTTGGCTGCGTCATGCCCTGTTGGATCATGGAGTATAGGTTCGATAGGAGGGTGCGCTTATTTTTTGGCTGCACTATCAGTTCCAGGTAGACCTTGGATGTGGGTTTGATTGGAAACGATTGCCATTTCCTGCACACCGCCGCACACGTACGATAATACTGTAGCATCTTGACAGGGCTATTTCCCGATTTGTTTTGAAATTCGGGCAGCGTGACAAACCTTTTTTAGGTTTTTTTAAGGGTTTAGAAAAATTATCTACCTGGCCATATAGGGATGGTGGCGAAGTAATACAGGAGTTTAGGCGCAACTATCATCTTTAGAATGGCTATGCGTCCTATCAGCGACATTGAGAACTTACCCCACAGATTAAGTTTATTCTCAAGCCTACCCAGGTAGTCAGCATGACTTTTTTCGTATAGTGATTTGTGAGTTCTTGTAATCACTACACCCAGGTATTTCACTGACTCTTCAGACCATTTCATCCCATGCATATAGGCAGGTCTCGTTGTGGCGTCAGTCAAAGGGAACAATTCTGATTTCAGGGTATTAATCTTGTATCCAGAGTGTTTAGTGAAGGTGTCTGCCTCAGCAAGTATTGGGCCCATGTTTCTTCCAGGGTGTTTCAAGTGTATCAGAGTATAGACAGCGTATAGTGATACAATCTGCAGGGTCCCAGTATGTTTATCCCCCTGTGGCCGGGATGTTGTCGTATCCTGCTGGCAAAGGGTTCTATTGTGAGAGCAAAGAGCAGTGGGGAGAATGGGAATCCCTGGCGGGTGCCTCTGGCTAGGTTTATCGCCGCTGAGAGATTCCCGTTGGTCCTGACCATGGCCTTGGGATTTTTTTTATAGCAGTTTGATGAATTTGCAAAAACCTCCGCCCAACCCCATGCATTTTAGGACACCGAATAGGAAATTCCACAACACTGAGTCGAACGCCTTCTCGGCGTCCATCACCATTGCTGCTGCTGGGATGTCTTGGTTGATTTGAGCAATTCTGCCGAATAGTTGTCTTAAATTCAGAGCGATGGACCTACCCGGGATAGCTCCCGACTGGTCTGCATGCACCAGCATGGTCATATGGGGTAGTAGTCTATTTGCCAGCATTTTGGCATAAATCTTCATATCAGAATTTATTAGGGAGAGCGGGTGGTATGACAACATTTTGTTTGGGGGCATACCAAGCTTGGCTAGAACCATTATTACCGCCTCATTGAGTGAATGGGGGTAGCGGCACCCTCAGTAGTTTGGAGCTCAGGACATCTGTGTATTTCTTATATAGTTCAATGCCTATGCCGTCAGGACTGGGGGCTTTGTTGGAGGCTAGCGAAGCTATTGCCTCTGTTATCTCCTCTACATTGAATGGGCTTCCCAGTTTCTCATTGGATCCTGCGTCAAGTGTCGGGAGGTTGGTGTGCGCTAAGTATTTCGATACTGCCTCCGTTAACACCTCGTCGGCATTATCATATAGTGTCTGATAGTGTTGTCTAAATAGGTCACTTATTTCAGCGGGGTTCACTGTAGTGGTGCCATCGGGTTTGGTAATTCCTCTAATGTGTTGTGCTTCCCGTTCACCCGTGGTTATGCCCGCCAGTAGCCTTCTGGGTCGGTCGCTTTCCCCATATCTACTGGCCTGCACTGTGCGCGTCATGTGTTTGGTCTTGCGGTCAGCCAACTTATAGAATTTGTCTATTGCCTTTGATGAAGCCCAGCAGTGATTTGTTGTGTGTTTCTCCATACTGATTTTCTAAGTCCTGGATTTTTTGTTCTGTGATATCTAGTTCCCCTCTGATCGTTTTCAAATAACCCGATGTTGACGCAATCATAACCCCTCGAAGCCACGCCTTGAATATTTTCCAGATTGATATATATTCAGCAACTGTGCCCTCATTTTCAGTGAAAAACGATTCTAAGTGTTTCCACTAGGGATTCATCTAGCAATGCCGACGGGGCCATCCTCCAAGTGTAGGGTGGTCTGGGGGAATGTTGCATTCGCATCTCCAGCCACACTGGAGAGTGGTCCGACCATGTCCTTGGGAGAATCTGTCTCTTGTACACAGCCGGCCCAGTGTGCTGAGAGGTGCCACAGGTCTATTCTGGAATGTGCGTCGTGCACGGAGGAGTAGTAGGTGAACTCAGAGGAGGTAGGGTGTTGTGTGCGCCATATGTCAAGCATGGCTAATTGAGTCATAATCTGTTTGATAGCCAAGGAAGCTTTAGTGTTGGATTTCTTTCTCGTACTGGATCTATCCAGTGCGAGGTTTAGCATAGTGTTAAAATCTACCCCCGTGCTACTGGGATGTCTGGGTTTTGGTCTATAAGGGTATCTACATCAATATGGAAGGTTGGGTCATCCGTGTTGGGGCCATAGGTTTACAAGGGTTATTGGTGTATTGTTGATTGTCCCGGAGACCACCACGTACCTGCCCTCAGGGTCTATATGCGTAGCGCCGGCCTTAAAGTTCTAATTTTTGTGTACCATTATTGCCACCTCTCTCGCCTGTGACGAGTAGTTTGTGTAATATCTGTTGTTCTCCAGCATGGGGTCTGGCATGGATTCACATGCTCATGAATATTCCCCGTCGTCAGGCTGGGCATCCTCGGTAAAGAAAAATCAGTATCAGTTTCGTTTCTGATCTGTCTTTCGTAGTAGTAACCAATCACTGATCTCTGCGTCATACTGACCACAGCCAATGACTGCCATCTCCCTAAGCCCTGCCTCTAGCAGCCATATTCAGATTTTTACCGCACGTTCAAGTGTTGGGATCCTCGTGCTATTGCTCTCGAGCTTTAGTGCGTTTTCGCGCTTTTTCATAGGAAAATTCTCTCTTTTTTCAGTCAACAGAGCCTCAAGCTCCACCGTTTCTTTATCCGTTCAACGGGGACCCGTGTCGGATTCTTCCAAGCCCCTCAAGGGTGAAGATTTCGTCGAGCCACGCTTTTGGAGGACTCCAGAAGTTTCTCAGGCCATCTCGGACATGGCCCAGGAGAAGGGAAGCTCGACGCCGGGAAAGCTGTTAAGGGTCTGCCCTGGATGCCAGCTTCAGAATGTCTTCAAGGAGGACGAACACTCCCTTTGCCTCTACTGCCTGCATGAGGACAAGACGCACGTGGAGAAGGCCTGTGCGTTTTGCGGCAACATATTGGAGCGGACCATGAAGGACCGCCATCTGCGTCTCGCCAACTGGCTGGAAGGGAAGAGCCTGTCAGGCGAGAAAAAGAAGTCCGAGCGGTCTTCTAAGACCTTTGAGGGCGCCCCGGCGACGGGGGCCCAACAGAAGGCCAAGCACTGCGAGTCCGCTGGCACCGGGAGCGCTGAACGGTCGGGCTCTTCGGTTGCCAGGCAGGGCGCAACCTCCCCAGGCCATCAACCACGAGCCAACGCTCTGGCTCGGGTAAGAGGAAGTCCGAGCACCTGGCGAAGCTTCTGGAGAGGCCCCGGTCGAGCTCAAAGGCCCCATCGGAGGGGGAGCGAGGCGGTGACCCTCCCCCCAAGGAGAAGGCGGTGAGCGCACCTAAGGTGGTGAAAGCCTTGATCCACCCTGCCAAGGCCTCTATCGAGACAGTTGCGGCAGCCCTGGCTCAGCCTGTGGAGGCTACACCAGTGGAGGCGACCTCGGGGCCCAGAGTCTCCCTGCCACCGCAGAGGGAGTCCTCTTTCAAGCCCATCGACAGGACACCCGTGAAACTTCCGACGGAGAAGAAAAAGGGGGGGCAGGAGGCCATCGTGGATTCGGCCTCAACCTCTGAGGAGGAGCTGATCGAAGTCTTAAGCCATGGCATTGGCGTGAAAGAAGACCAGCCCGTCGGGAGGGACCCCGACGAAGGAGACGACGAAACGTCGAGGGTGCCGACGAGGTTCCTGACCGCCCGTCGGAATCCCCTCAACCAGTGCCGCAAGACAACTCGGCTGCCATTTTGTTGGCTATACAGTCCTTATGCTCGGAGATAAGGACGAAATTGCCGTTACCACCAACGGAGGAACCTCTCCCGACGGGGGACCCGGAGCCAGGCCCTTCTGGGAGCCCTCCTCCTAAGAGAAGAAGGATTCATCCTCCACCTCCTTTTCAACTATTGCGCCCTGCTCAGCCCTCATCCCCGTCCACGACCAGTGAGGATGATACGGGGACGGACACGGCCGCGACGGGTACAGACGACTAAGTTTACGATGAGGATCTTCTGTCGTCACCTCCGCCACGGGCTTCCCCGCTCGACGAGATTGGATCGTTTCATCATCCAAGCTTTTCCAGCTCTGCTCGGAAGAGAAGAAGGAAGGTTTCCTTTATCAACAGCGCGAGACCAAGAGGAAGACGGTCCTCGCTGTACCTCTACTGGACGATATCTGGGATGAGGGTCTTGCCCTCCTCAAGAACCCTTCCACAACGCCTGCGAGAAGGGATCGGTACGAGAAGAAGTACCGGGTCCCGGACGCGGCCCCCTTGTGCCTTCGGGCACAGCCGACCCCGGACTCGGTCGTCTCCGCGGCGGCCAGAAAGAAAGCGGGGGGGGGGGGACTTTGGCCTCTACGTCAACCCCCCCCCCCAGACGGCGAGGGAAAGAAATGAAATTGAACACGATGAGACGCAGAGTCATCTCATCGGCAGCGACGACTATTAAGGCTGCCAACGCCTTGGCTATCGTAGCCCGCTACGACAGGGAGTTGTGGTACAAGATCGCCCCCCTGCTGGACTTCCTACCGGACGACAAGAGGGTGGAGGCCCTAGAGATCTTGCAGGAAGGAGAAGTGGCATCGGACCACGCCATTACGATAGCAACGGACATAGCTGACAATGGGTTTCGCCAGTTGGGCAACGGCGTGTGCCTTAGAATGCGTGGATGGCTCAAGGCAACGGACTTCCGGCAGGACGTGCAGACCATAGTTTTGGACATGCCGTTCGAAGGGAGCAACCTGTTTGGGAAAACAGTGGACGATTCCCTACAAGCCATCAAGACGGACACGGAGATGGCCCGGGCTCTTGGTGTTCTCCAGCAACGACGGCCCCCCTTTCGGAGCACCGGAGGCAAGCAGGGTGCCTCCAAAGGTTCCGGCGGCGGATATTCCACCTACCGTCAAGCGGCCCGTTCGTCGTCACAGGAAGCCTACAGGGGATGAGGCAAGTCGGGCGGACCCCGCCGTCGTCGCCAGGGAGGACAAGGCGGCAAAGCCTCGTCGAAGCAGGACTGAACGGGCCGTGGGGTCGGGCCCCCACCGAAGCATCCCGGTGAGAGGCCGGCTGGCGAACTTCATCAGCGTGTGGGAGTCCATCTCCACCGACCGTTGGGTGCTGGACGCCCTGGCCCAGGGTCACGCGCTCGAGTTTCTAAAGAAGTGCCCGCGCGCCCCCCCCGTGGCCAGGAAGGAACATCCTGTCTCTCAACTTCTCTTGGAGGTAAAGGCGATGCTGAAGAAAGGCGCCATCAAGCTCGTCCCAAAGAGGCTTCGGGGCTCCGGAGTTTACTCAAGATACTTCCTCGTGAAGAAGAAGACAGGAGGATGGCGTCCCATCCTGGACCTACGACGACTGAACAAATTCATCAAGGCACAGAAGTTGCGGATGGTCACCCTCCAGCACGTCCTGTGTCAGCTGGAGGAGGGCGATTTCCTGTCGTCGTTGGATTTGGAGGATGCTTACTTTCATATCCCCATCCTAAAGGGACACCGAATGTTTCTCAGATTCGTGGTCCAAGGGCGTCACTACCAGTTCAGAGCCCTTCCCTTCGGATTGAGGTCGGCACCCAGGGTGTTCACCAAGTGCCTCACACCGGTGGCGGCGCGGCTGCGCCTGCAGGGGATCCACGTCTACCCCTACCTGGACGACTGGCTCATCCGAGCAAAGACAAGGGAGCTTGCCGCGGAGCACACGGCGAGGACCGTCCAACTACTCACAGAC
The DNA here is from genome assembly GCF_040938575.1 of Ambystoma mexicanum. Lineage (NCBI taxonomy): Eukaryota > Metazoa > Chordata > Amphibia > Caudata > Ambystomatidae > Ambystoma > Ambystoma mexicanum. The sequence continues at coordinate 1,091,299,965 of NC_090936.1, forward strand.
CTGGGATTCTCCATAAACTACGCCAAGTCCCACCTGGTGCCCGCGCAAGACGCACTGTTTCTGGGAGCGAAACTCGACACAGTGGCGCTTCTGGCCTCTCCGTCGGAGGAAAGGACGAGGGCCATCTTGGGCAAAGTGCAGCGGATGCTGGTTGCGGCCAGGGTGAGGTCCATCAAATCCCTCCTCGGAATGATGTCTTCTTGCATTTATCTCATCCGCCTGTGCAGGCTTCGGATGCGCCCGTTACAGGAGTTCCTGGACGCTCGCTGGATCCAGACGACGGGCAGCTTCGAGGACAGGATCACACTCGACGAGAGCTTCCGGCGAGCGAGCCGGTGGTGGGGCATCCGTGCGCATCTGACGGCGGGCATGGACTTCCAGACCTCAGGCCTCCAGAAGACAGTGACCACGGATGCCTCCCTGGAAGGGTGGGGAGTGCACACCGAAAATCTGCACGCGAGAGGCCTTTGGCTTCCGACGGAGAAGTCCCTCCATATCAACGTCCTGGAGCTCTGTGCAGTGTTTTGGGCCCTCAGGTCCTTTCTTCCGTCCCTCAAGGGCAAGGTGGTGAGGATCTTCACCGACAACACCACCACCATGTTCTACATCAGGAAGCAGGGCGGTACCAGATCCCCAGCCCTGTCCAAGGAGGCGCAGGATCTGTGGCATTGGGCTGTCGCCCAAGGGATGTTTCTGGTGCCGTTTCATCTGGCAGGAATAAAAAACACCATCGCCGACTCGCTCAGCAGAGAGCTGCGCTCGTGCCACGAGTGGGAACTACGACAGGATCTAGTGGACCGCCTCTTCCGACGGTGGGGCACACCCCAGATTGATCTGTTCGCGACGGCGACGAACTCCAAGTGCCGGAGGTTCGCCAGCAGGTTTCCCCAGCCGAGGAGCATGGGCGATGCTTTCTCGTTCCCCTGGGAGGGCCTGTTTCTATACGCGTTCCCTCCTTTGCCGCTGCTGATCCGGCTCATCAACCAGCTCAAGAAGTCACGGTGCAGGATGATCCTCGTCGCACCTGCGTGGCCGAGGCAGATATGGTTCCCGGACCTTCTGGACTTGTCAGCGTCCCCATCAATCAAGCTGCCAGTGGACACGGATCTTCTCTCCAGGGAAGGAGGCGCCATCCTCCATCACGACCCAAAGTCGCTGAACTTGCAGGCCTTGCTCCTGCAGCGTTAGAGTTTGGAGGTTACGATTTACCGGCCGACTGCAGAGAGGTTCTTGCAAAGGCCAGGGCGTCCTCAACTCTTAAATGCTACGGACACAAATGGAAGAGGTTCTCTGTCTGGTGCCACGCACAGAAGATTAACCCTCTACGGATTACTGCTCCTCAAGTACTGCCGTACCTACTGACGCTGGCCAAGGCTGGACTGGCGCTCGCTTCCATCAAGATTCATCTTGCTGCGATCTCCCGATACACCAGAACCACTGGACGGACGTCTTTGTGGTCTCATAGTCTGGTGAAAGAATTCATGAAGGGATTGTTCAGATCCTTCCCGCCGGTGAAGGCTCCGGCCCCGGCGTGGGAGCTCAACGTGGTGCTGACCAAGCTCATGGGACCTCCGTTCGAGCCTCTGCACTCAGCTCCGTTGAAGTTCTTGTCATGGAAAACAGCGTTTCTTGTGGCCATCACCTCCGCACGACGGGTGGGAGAGATCCAGGCCCTTTCCTGCAAGCCCCCTTACTTGACTTTTCACGACACAAGGGTAGTGCTCAGGACGCACCCCTCCTTCATGCTCAAGGTGAAGGAGGGGTGCCACCTCAACGAACCCTTGGTGTTGCCTGTTTTCTTCCCGTTGCCTTCGTCGCCGGCTGAAAGGACTTTGCACTCGCTGGATGAGGCTAGAGCGCTGAAGTTCTACATGGACCGCACGAAGAGTTTTCGGAAGACGTCACAACTTTTTGTGAACTTTGGACCTGTCAATCAGGGGAAGGCTCTCTCAAAGGCTTCCATTTCCAGATGACTCTCCGGCTGTATCATGTACTGTCATCGGTTGGCAAACCGAACGCTGCCCGGCCGTCCGAGAGCCCATTCCACCAGAGCGATCGCAGCTACCACGGCGTTCCTATCTGGTGTGCCCCTGCTGGATATCTGCAAGGCTGCTACGTGGAGGTCAACGCACACCTCCACGAAATTCTACTGCGTCGACCGGGATTCCAGGGAGGAGTCCAGGGTCGGCCAAGCAGTGCTGCGCAACCTGTTCGCCTAAGGTGAGCCTGGTGAGAAGGTAAGAGATGCTTAATGTTGAGTTGTTGTATTGCTTAATGTTGAGCCTGTTGCCACCTCCCGTGGTTGTGCATGTGTATACTGCTATGTATTCTGTTATTCATGAGCATGTGAATCCATGCCAGACCCCATGCTGGAGAAGGAACAAGTTACTTACCTGTAACTGTTGTTCTCCAGCATGGGTCTGGCATAGATTCACATGCGAAATCTCCCGCCTACCCCTCTGCGGCTCTTCACTTGGTCATACTGCCGCTTCACGTGCTACCAAATCTGAAGATGGCTGCCAGAGGCGGGGCTTAGGGAGATGGCAGTCATTGGCTGTGGTCAGTATGACGCAGAGAACAGTGATTGGTTACTACTACGAAAGACAGATCAGAAAAGAAACTGATACTGATTTTTCTTTACCGAGGATTCCCAGCCTGACCCATGCTGGAGAACAACAGTTACAGGTAAGTAACTTGTTCCTTCCCCCATTTTGGCAGCATGTATTTATGTACGGATTCCAGTGCAGGGGTTTCCTGCAGCATTATGATGTTAGGAGTGTGCCGGTCCAAATATGCACAGCTCTTTCTGCGTTTAATCGGGTTGTTAATTCCTCTCATGTTCCAAGTGATCATCTTAAAATGCGTTGCCATAACTCTTGTCGTGGTTCATATGTCTGTATGCAGTTCACAGTGCCCTTCCTGGGTCTGTATGTAGTAGATTCCCTCCGCCTATCTGCCATGGATTTTACGGTTTTCTCCCTTAGCTTTTCTGGGTAAAATGCAGACAAGTCTGGTTGAACTTTAATGTGCAACTTCCCCTTAGTCCATCTGCATCCCCAGCCCCCGCCCTCACCATCCACCCCAACATGATGATGTCTCCCATAACAACTTTTGGATTCACCTTGGGGGGCTATGTTGGGAGTCTGTAGCATGCCGCTACACTCACGTGCCCCATGCTGAGATGGTTGCTTGCTGTTGCTGTCTTATGCATGCGCTTGTTGGATATCTGCCCCTTCGCTTCCTGGGGCTTTCAGTCGTTGTCATCCATATTGTTCATTGCTTCATTCCGGGGTCCATTGCAGTCCTGCCGTGGTGGTCGAGGGTGAATGGGGATCGATGCCTCCACGTAGGCCATTGTTTGTGCTTTATTGTTGAAGAATTGAGTTTTCCTCTCGTGTTGTATCCTTAGCCTGGCAGGGAACATCAGAGAATAGGGCACCTTTCGGGCTTGGAGCAGGCGTTTTACTGCATCATACTATCTCCGTTGTGTCTGAACGCTTGCTGCGAAATCAGGATATATGTGGATCGCATTCGAAATTAATTTTAGCGTACCTTTCTCCCTTGCAAGTCGCAGTATTGGGTCGCGGTCTGTGTAGTTTAGTAGGCCAGCCATCACAGTGCTAGGTGGAGCTCCTGGTCTGGGGGAAGCGCCTGTGTGCGGTGTGCTCTTTCCATCAGGAATTGTGGTGACAATCTCGAGGGGTCAAACATATTCTTCAGGAGATTCTCAACAAATTGTTCCACACGACCTTTGCATGCCACCTTGTGAATGCCCACTGTGCATATATTATTGTGCTGCAATCTAGATTAGAAATCTTTGCGTTTGTTGGTTATTTTTGTGAGTTCTGTCTGTATGACATTAAGTGCGCGTTCGTGTCACTGAAGTGAGTCCTCGTTGGTGCTAATGCGTGATTCCGCTTCAGTAGTTCTTGCACTTTTTCTCCACCCTGGCCTTTAGGGAGCTTTTTGTGCCCACAATGTCGTCCAATTTTACATTGATGGAGAGGAAGCCGTTCTGCATTGTCTGAAGTAGGTGATCATGCGTGGAGCTGTTTTCATCCACCGCCCTGGATGCAGGGCTGGAGGGTGGCGAGGCAGCGGCCACCATTGTCTTGGGGCCTGTGAAAGAGTCCATGCAGCCTTTTCTTTTGTTGTTGTTGGCTCCCCTGCGCATATCGTGTCCCCTTTACATGGGTTAGTGGGGTCCAGGAGCATCCTCGCCTGTGTATTTGAGGGGGTGCCAATTGCTCCACCAGTAGCAGTGCGGACCGAGGGTTAAATGCGGGTGTGTCTGCCTTATTTGCTCGGGCCCCACCTTCGGAATGTCAATTGTTCCTGTGTGCTGTTGCACCTAGTGCTAGTAAGGTGTCGAGGTCCAGGTGCAGCGCGTCAACCTGCTTCTTGGTGAGGCCTCCTGCGTTATATCCCTAACGTCCGGCATTGTGGGGGGTCCTGGTCGGAGCTGTCTACCAGTTGTTTGTGGCACCGGTGGCAGCATGGGCGTATTGTTGATTTCCTTATGCTGGGTTCGGCCTTTGGTCCCCCGTCGCCACCCACCGCTCAGCTACATGGCCCTGTGGGGTCAGAGCGGTCTCGCATGCGGTCTCATTGGGGATCGGTTTCAGCAGATGTAGAACTCTTTGCTTCTGGATGCTATATTGTGCCTACTTGGTTGTCAGTGTTCTGTTCCCCGGTGGTGTGGGGCTCTGGGCAGGGAGTCTCTTGGTTATCCCGCGCTGATCTGAGCAGCGTGTGAGGTTGCTTGTTATACCACGTGCACAGTGATGGAGTTCAGCGCAGCGTTTAGGCTCTGTGACATGAGTGGATTAGTGTTTGGAAGGGCCAAGGATAGTTCTGCACCATGTGCTGGGCCGGTGGGTTACAGCTCCGCTCCCCCTGCTGTTGCACAGGTCGTAGCATAGGAGGCGGCCGGGGCTTGGGCTGATTGGTTTCAAGCAGTTGTTGGCGTGTGGGCAAGCTGTTCTCCGCCGTCTATGCCCAGACATGACAACAAGCTGTATTTCAGAAGTCTTTTCCTGCCACTGACTTACATTTTTGTCCACCATTTCTGGCGCTGGACCATTTCTGACTTGACTGCGCAGAATGCAGTGCTGTACCATTAAATTTCCCCTTCTCGACTCTGGGCTAGTCGGAGGAGGCGTTTAAACAGCAGCCCCTGAAAAGAACAGCCCCTGAAACAGATTGTTGACTTGCAACGCCAGAAGAAGAGTACATTAATTTTCTAGCAGGCATCTTGGTGAGCAACTCAGAAGACTTGGGTTTTGAATATTGAATCCAGGGACCTACGCACACACACATGGTCACACATTGATTATCTTGTTGGCTCGCAACTATGCCTTCTCGAGCACCAGGCTTTCTCAAGCACCAGAATCCCCCAATCTACTGGTATGAGGGAAATCCTGCCTCCACTCTGCAGGACAGAGCTACATGACATGACCACGCTACAATAACCTTCAAACCAGAAAAGAAAACTTGACTTTGAATTTTTAGCAACAATTTGGCCTTTGACACAAATAATTGCTCCCAAGCCAAAGACAGAGAAGCAGTACACTCACATTTCAACAAAGCATTTAGCAGTGTGATTGGCGCCCTTACTCTTTTCCTATCCAAATGTCTGAAAACATCAAAATTAAATGTTTCAACCGCTCCGTAAACCTCATGAAACAGGAGGGACATACGTTGAAACAGAAAAGTATCCAGCATGCCAGAAATTATAGTTGCACCATAAATCTAAAAAAAAAGCCACCTTCATGATTATTTGTATAGATCAAACAGTAAATAAAACAAAAGAACTGTTCACTAGCTACAAGGAACTTTTGAATCCTTCTCAAACTGCCTCCCCGATGGAGCCCATGACAGAACTAGCTGCAAAGATGGTTTCCTCTTTTATATAGATAGTATATTCCATCAGAGACTCAAATCCAACCCTAATAGCCATGCTTGAAAGCTCGGTCTTACTTCAAAGGTAAACTGTTCCTTTGAAGGGTTCCACCATTTTCACTGGATGACGCCTTGTTCATCAAAACCATTACCCCTTCCAAAGCCCAACCCAACCTCTTCTCAGCGCACTTGCCTAAGTTCCCAATAATCCTCTTGGGTACCCTGTTAACTGTTAAGTGCAACCTATCTATAGCTTCTGGCATCCTACCTGCCTCCCTAAAAACAGCCGTTTTTACCCTCTTATTAAAGACCTAAATATCAGACCAGGTCATTTCAGCAAACTGTTGCCGATTTCTACCCACTCGCTTGCAGCAAAATTGATCCAGAGGACTGCAGCCAAACCACTTCAGGACTACAGTGAATAACCATGATATTTTCAATGACAGACTATGTATTTTCGGACCTGGAAGAAGCACATCCTTCAAATTCCAGATGCAAATTACCCCGAAGAAATCGTCCTGCTCAATCTGACCGCAGTGTATGGCTTGGACAGCTATAACATGTTGACGTCAGGACTGGAATTGTATGTGGGAATTTAAGAGAATTCTCTCACCTGCATTGTATAATTTTGTAAAAACCCACGCAGTCGCAGTGAGATGGGGGGACATTTCTCCTCTGTCCCATTTGATCATCCATGTATGGTCCTTCAAGGCTTCTCCCCCCCCCCCGTTGTTGTTTTTAGTCGATACACACCCTGATGGAAATACTGGAACATGGCTTTTTACACATATATGCCGAGGACACACAACTCATAATCCCCTTAGACAATGGCCCCACCCCAAACTCAGTCAACCTTGCGGCATGCCCAGCTGCCCTTCAAGCCTGGGTGGATGAAAGCTTGCTTGGCCTAAACCCACATAAGTTGCAAATCCTTCTATCACTCAGGCTCCAGCATCAGTCATCCCTTACCAGTGCCCCAAAGACCTTGGCCCAGAACCTTTCCCAATATTGAAAGTAAAGAACTTAGGTGTGAACTACGCCCAACATCTATCCTTCCCAAACTACATTTAATTAATTGTTGGTGGCAGCCATTTAGCCTCAAGTCTTTTCTGCAGGATTCTCCCATTGCTCGTGATGAATGACCAGCTGGTCCAGGCACTGGGCATGATCAAGATGGATTACTGTAAAAATCTTTTGCTGGGCTTCCGCATGGTATGAAAACATGATCGCGTCTCCGCAGAACAAAGTCTACACTGCCCACCTATTCATTATCAAATAAAGTTCAAAGGCCTTGACCATCAGACGTGCCGCCTGAGACTCAATTCCAACGTACATTTCCAACAAACTTTTCAAACACATTCCCCTGCAAATGCTCCAATCCAGTACAGCTAATGGATCTGACTCCATCATACAGAAGGAAGAAATATGGGAAAAGGAGAAAGACTGTTGCATGTATCGAACTTTGGAATACCCTCCCAATCAAACTAAGACAGACTAAGACCTTACATTGAGGAGATACCCTGTGTTTAAAAATGTCTTTACATAATCAGCGGCAGTGGTCACTGTACTTAGCGGACTGTCCTGATTCCAAACCTGCTTATATTAAATTGTTTTGAAGTACCTTCTGCAACTAAGATTGGAATCTGCTATTTTACATAGCCTGTTAAAATCTTGGACTTGCCTGTTTTGTCCTGTGAGAAACCTGAGGGTATTCTCTCAGGTAACTCGGTGAAACCCTTATTCAGGTGGCTTGGGCAGGGCTGGCGCTCTCAGGTCCCAACCGTGGGGGTGGACGAACGAGGATCACCTGGGTAGGGGAGCCCAGAGTTTTACTCTGGGAAATGCCCCAAGTGAGACGCGGTACTATACCGGAAAAAGGGACGAGGAGGACGATGTCTCCAAGGCTTTTATGGGCTGTAGTAAATAGACCTCCCATCCACCCGATAAACTTCCCTTTCAAGAATCCACCATCCCTTCTGCCAAATCTGTTACACACCCCTTTGTAGTCAGAAACAATCTTTCTCAGAATCCTTGCTTTCCTGTTCCCTATCCAAATACTCCCCATCCTCCTCATTCACGTCCCTCTAATTATTCTTTCCCTAAATCTCAATCTACTATGACCGAATACTACCGTTCCTACAATCCCCTAAGTTCTGTTCTCCATCCCGGTCATTTTGGTCCATTTCACAAACCTTCCCCATCATACCCCCTAGGATACTCAAATTCTCTAACTCCCCTAAAACCCCCCCATCCGACATGGACACCTTTACAAAACGGGCTTGTAATAAAACTGTTTACCCGACAAGTTAGGCAATTGACTTAAATCACGCACACCTGACGGTCCTTCCTTTTCCCCACAGGGTTAAAAGGTGGAGCAAAAGAGTGCAATACGAGCAGGGCGAGCACGGCAGACAACACGAGACGGCTAACCGAGCACAGCTGTTCAAGCGGAGGAGAAAGGTGTCAGGAATTGAGAGGGTGCCGAGGAGAGAAGTGACCTTGTCCTTTTTGTCCCAGACCTGTGGAACCTTTGTGGAAGAGAGCCCAAGACTGCGAATAATAGCACAAGTGTACTTACTGCAGCAGATGTCAACGGTACACGAGGGAAGTATATCCCGATAAGCCGGAGCGAGGGAAGCTCCCGCGCCTGTGGTACCGGCCTTGACTCCAGAGAAGCCAAAAGCCAAGCGGTTCATTACAGTGAGTCGAGGGGAGAACCGATAACAACCGGGCTGTGTTGACTGAGAATCGCAAAGTGACAAGTTTGAACTATGTTGCAAGAAACCATCTGAACAAAACTACAATTACCAGAAGGCCCTAGGAGGGCCAGCGAAATAGGTCAAAGTGGTCAAACAGCGGGTCAAGCAAAATCCCTGGACAATTGAAAGACTTTGATTTACAAGCACTGTGGAAGAAAGGGAAGTGAATCCCGAAAACCTTGAATTGGGTAAAAAGAGATCATTGAAAGTAAAGGGGGGTCAGCGCCCAGAAGAGGGGGAGCCAGGGATGAACCAATAGCACCTTGATCGAGAGCCACAGTAAACCCGATGAGGGGAGTCTAAGAAGCGAGAGTGGTCGGAGACCAGCAGAGGGGGATCTAAGGGTGAAAAGTTGTCACCCCAAGATTGAGAAAAGTGAAAGCAAAAGTGAGACGGCATGAGTGAACCCAAAAGAGGGATGCCAGGAAAAGGGTCCGAGCCGGCAGAGGGAGATCCAGGGGTGAAGCTGTCACCCAAATACTGACAGCCAAGATAAGTCCGAGACCGACCGAGGGAGATCCAGGGGTGAAGCTATCATCCAAACCTCAAGTAAGGAAAGAACTGACATATAAATTAAGGAAAACTATACACGAAGGGTCAACACCCAGAAGATGGGGACACAGGGGTGAACCATTATCACCCTAAATGAACTTTCATTTGGTTAAAGGTACTGTTTTTGTTATTTGAACACATCAGGCCCCGAAGGCAAGAGACTTTCTTGGGAAACGAGAATTGGCCATTTAAGGTCCTGAGAACTGCCATTGGAACTGTCGTCTCGCGCTGGAGAATCCCAAGACTGTACTGTACTGCGCTCCGAGCTCCCATCTTACCATGTGTCCAAATCATAGGCAAGGGAGACCCAGGCTACCGCATCCTGGCTTATTATTTAAGAACATTTTCTTTCTTTTCTTGAGAACTATCCCACACCCCTTTTTTGTAGTAGTTGTAATGTCTGGCAATAGGTTTTAGTATAGGCCCCTTTTGATTTGACACACCACCACTAGGACTGTCTTATTTTCATTTGATGGTTGACGCTTGCGCCCATCTTAGATTTATGTTTAGATTAGGAGTTTGTCCAACCTGCATACAGCATTGATTGCTCAATAAACACCCTTGAACTGTGTTCACATGTGTCTGTCTTGTTGCCGCCATGAGTTCCTCACAGTCCCTACACATGCTTATCCTTGCCCTACAACCCCATTTTGCACACCCACTATCTGCCTCTGTAATGTTCTGTATAAATGTGGCACATAAAAAAATTAAATGATTAAATGAATGAATGAAGGGAAGGGATCCACTGGACTTTATTATGTCATAAGGCAACTGCCACCAGTTCTTGCGCTAAGGGTCTGCCAAGACAAAGCATCGGAAGAGATCACAAGGTGTTGCTTCTGCAGCCTTTTACTGGCGTTTGGGCGGAGGTGTCTGCCATACTTGGCAGTCAAGATTGGTCTATAGAAGGGCTTCCTTAAGCCTAATTGGGATTCCCCGAAAGGGCAGCCTGAATACTAAAGGACTATGGTCTGTACCACCCCACTGACTATCTCTGGACCATTGATCCTGTGCCAAAACCGTGCGACCCGTGGGCTCTGACCCGAGAGGCAGAATTTTAAGAGAACCCTGCCTCTTATTTATTTAAATCCTACCCTAGTCGCTGTTTGTTTAGATTCCTTTCTTTTTGCTTTTTCCTGCCATCTATGTAAAGGGTATAGATTTCCATCCTGTAAGTGTGATTTTAATCCGGCAAACACCCAAGTCGATGCCTAGCGTGTAATGCACAGCTGAAATCCTTATTTATTTTTGTCTAAAGGTTCTTTATTCTGAACGATGTACCACTTATATCACGCCCCTCTCCTGGAACCCCCCCCAGTCACACTGAAACAGGAATCAGGCTGGTTTGCAAAGTTAAAATATTTATTTATGTATTTACAATTTAATCTCACTATTTCTTTACGGCTACACAATAATCAACAATGGGGTGATGTAGCACAGAATAATCTCCTTAATACACAAGGAGTAATAGTGAGCACAACAATTCAGCACCGAAATAATACTTTTGTGTGTGTGGTCAGATCAGATTGCACTGTGGTTAAAGGTTCCCCCTGCACACCCCTCAACCCCCCAATAGGCAATGTAAAGAGATAGGAGGAGAAAGCAGGTATTCAGGAGTGGCAGAATTCAAAACCAACAATCCCACTTTCCCCCAGTAAACACAAGAGAAAACCGAATTGACTGTCAAGCTGTCAGAATGGCTTTTAAAGTTATCTTGAGAATGGACTGGGCAAAAACACTAATTATGGTTTAAATTGCTGAAATTGTTCTAATTCATATGGCAGCTGCTTTGAATAGTTGCACACAAACACTAGCAATGATTTAATACCAAGAAACAATTTGAAATCTTAAAATTAAGGTCGGGAGCAATCATAAGCTGTTATACACGTGTAAGAATTTACCTAAAACGAAATTCGCGGCAAACTGTTGACTGTGCGATAATCGGGATAACAATAAGGATTTGGGGGGCGGTTTTACATGCATTTTAAAGCTGTGGATGTTAGCTACAAGCAAAAGTTGAAGCACAAAAACGGAGGAAGTTAGGGACGTTTTAGTAGAGGTCGTTTTTGGAGGCAGGAGAAGGAAAAACAGAAATGCACTTTTTAAAATGACAAAATGAGTTTGCTTACACTAGGGGATGACTATGAAGAAGCGAATACCACACAGGGATTACAATCACTGGATCAGGGTGACCGCCTGATAAGGAAACTCAACTTCTTCAGATGAGAAAAGATCAGCGCAAAGATAGTTTTAGCAATACTAGCACAGGAGGAAGATAGGAGGGATAGGATAGAGAGTTCAGGCAATTCAAAAGTACTCCTAACAATGCAGGTTCTGAAGACAAGATAGGATGGATTTAAAATAGGGATTGGACTAAGCAAGGTACATATGCTAGTGACAGTTCTATCCATAGATACTTGCTAGATATGTTTCAAACAGAATGGTCAGGGGTTCTGGTCAGAGATTCTGGTCAGGACAGCCTGCTGGGCACATCGGATTTGGCAGTGTCAAAGCGCTCTGGACACCGCCCGGCACAGGACTGGATCTGATCTAAAAAGCACTCTAGTCACAGCACGGCACAGGACTGGATTGGATCTGCCCTTTTTGGTTCTGATGATAATAATTTCAGCAGGCAAGCAGTACAGTGCAGCCTGCCTGTATTTTAGTTCCCCTTAGATTTGTGGGGTTGGTTCTGGTTCTGGAAATTGAGGCCTAGCTGAAAGTGGTTCAGCTATGCAATGGGTTCTGCTTTGCCAGGTTTCTGGAGTCTGGAGCAAGGAAGATGGAAAGTTCTGCAACAGGGTGCTCCGCCAGCATTCGGATAGTGGGTGAATCTGTATGTCTTTCTGCCCTCTGCTGTCTCTATTTATGCTATGCTAAAGGGCGTGCGTGCGTGCTGGTTTAGCCTAAGTTCGCCCCTTTGACAAGGATTGGTCAGAATCTCCTCTCTGCCTTGATAGGAGGAGAAAAACAGGGTGTCTCCTTTATGGTGTGGGTTTGAGGCTTAGAGTCCACCCCTAGCCTCTTGAACACAAAATCTACTTTTGACATAATACATATTTACACATATGCAACCTCTATAACAACCACATATATAGATTACATATTTTGTACAGCAGCTACTCCTCCAAACCCTGTAGCTGTAGGATCTTGTCTGCTTTTCCCAGAATTTCGTCCTTTTCATCAGGAACACAATGTCCCATTTATCAGTAAATTTCTACTAGTGTGCGCATATAACGTGGGCATAAGTGTATAAAGTTTCATACTTCTTGCAGAAATACATTTGGTATAAAATCACATTATCTGCTGTTTCCTTCCACAATATGTCACATGATCTTGCCGCCTCTTGAATTGTGCAGGCAAAAATTAGATGTGCAATTCCATTACTTTTGTGTTTTTGACAATTTTAAGTGGAAAGTTATATGTATTTAAACAAAATGTTCTTTGTGAATGTTTAGCCACAGATGGTTGTTTGTCTCCGCCTCTTCTTGCCTCCCTTAAGGAGCAGTCTCCTCCCAGTTCTCTTGGCAGAGGCATTTTACGACAGTCCTCACACTTAGCCTTTCCTGCTTTGCAGCTGTTCATTGTTTCCTTCCCCCATGCAGACCAGGTTCTTCCCACACCCTATAATTATCACTGAGGAGTGATTTCCTGGTGGAGGGAGCTGGAGGGGGAGGCCTTGCATCTGTGAGGAAAGCTGTTATTCCAGTTTGGTTGCTTTTCGCCAGGCTTACGTTTAAATGTTAATTCTGTTGAATTTTCCCTTAGCATACAACAAACTTGTGGGATCAAATCACAGCTAAGTACTTCTTCCAGATTTTAACCGTAGAATCAAAACAATTACAAGATGGATTACTCTCAATAACAGGCCTCTTCGCTTGCAAACATTTGATTTTAGTTTATACATGTTTAAAGTTTTTTTTTTTTTAAATTCAATTTTATTAAATTTTCAAAGTTAACATTTATCTTCATTAAGGCAACACAGAGGAACAGTTACATCTATAAGTATAGAGAGGATTCATCATCATCGTTCTGTTCCACATCGTATAGTATCATCAATAAACGATCAGTACAACTGAGAGTGTGCACATATAGGAAGTAATAATAGAAAGAAAAAGACATGAATAAAATCCGAATATTGAACATTCTTTACAAACATTAACAATTTTTCCCATCCCCCCTCCCCTGCCCCGAGAAAGAGAGACAAGTCTTTTAGGGAATAAGGTGTTATGGTGCTGCGGTCGTCAGTAAGGGTGAAGTTTCTGTTGTGTGTGGTGTATTTAGGGGTTCGACATGTGGGAGGAGCGCCTGTGACCTTTGGGCGGTGTTTATGTAATGGTGAGGGGGAGGTATAGTTCAGAGGGGTGAGAGTCGGTATGTTCTTTCCAAGAAACGTGTTTTATTTCATTCATGATGGGGGGTCATCCACATCTGTAGTTGGGTATTCAATTAGACGTGTGCGCTCTCAGAAAGTCCGACCATAGGAGCTCGGATTGTGTCACTCTACCGTGGAGGGATGCATGGATTTTTTTCCATGGTGCATATGTTCAACACCACATTGATCCACTCTTGTTTGGACGGGTTCGTGGGCGATTTCCATTTAGTAGCAAGTAAAGCTCGGGCCGCGAGCAATAAATAGGGGGTTAGGCCTCGGACCTTTGTCCATTTGTCTTCAGTTTTTTCGAGGCTGAACAAGACTAGGTGCGGATCTGCTGTTCTGTGAATCCCATCAGTGTGCCTGATCCATCCCAGGACCTCATCCCAAAAGATCTTGATCTTGGGGCACCCCCACCACATGTGCCAGTAGTCTGCAACCTGCCCACATTCACGCCAGCAGGAGGGGGAGGAAGATTGGTACATCTTGGATAATCTATATGGATCATATTGCCAGCGATGTAAAAGTTTTATGGAGTGGAGTTTATATTGACATGATATGGAAGTACGCAACGCCATGGCACACATTTTGTCCCATTCGTCGTCATCTATATCGATCTTCATATCAGTCTCCCATCGCCGTCTGAGTGTAAGTGAGGATTTACCACCTCCGTTCAGGAGTAAGGTGTATATGAGGGAAATCAGGTTCTTCCTGTGCGTCTTGGAATCTAGCATTTTTTCGAAAGGGGTGAGGTCTCTACTTAATTTTTCTTTCCACTCAGATTTGGTCAATACCCCTTTAATTTGTAAATAATGGAAGGTGGAGAGGACTCCAATATTTAGGGCTTCTGTTAACTCTGGGAGGGTAATGAATGAGTCACTGCGGAGGAGCTGGCCCACTCTTTCTAGTCCCGCTTCAAACCATGTCTGGAACCTCACGACATTGGGGATATAGTTATTAATGCCCGGGGACCATAGATGACTCAATGGGGGCGGCCATGTCGTGATTCCCGTCCTCTCCGAACCCTCTCGCCATATATCCCATATAGCAACAAAGAGCGGGTGGTTTCCTGTTCTCCTCAATACCCGGTTTCGTGGGGCCCATAACCATTCCCCAAGTGTTGCTGGGGTCAAGTAATGATTATCCATCGCTACCCATTGTGGTTCTTTGTGATTGCGTAGGTGGGGGACAAACAGACGCAGTTGGGCAGCAGCATAGTATTTCCGGAGATCAGGGAGTCCCACCCCGCCTTTGTCTTTGGGGAGCGTCAACATGGAGTAGGCTATCCTGGCCTTTTTCCCCCTCCACAGGAATTTTAGAATTTCCTTCTTCACCTCATTAAAGTATTGATCCGGTATTTTGATTGGAAGCATTTGGAAGGGATAAAGAAACCTCGGGAGGGAGGTCATTTTGACGGCATTGAGGCGGCCAAGCCATGAGATCGTCATTTTATCCCACCTGGCCAGATCTGCGCGGAGCTTTGTAAGAAGTTGTGGGAAATTTGCTTCGTACAGGGAGTCTAATTGTTTCGTTATTAGTACCCCGAGGTATTGCATCTTGTCGTGTTCGATCGACAAACCCAAGGAGGAGTATTTCACAGTATTCGCCTCAGCATCTCCATGAAGGGGAAAGAGCGTGGTTTTGGCACGATTGATCTTGAAGCCCGAGAGGCGACCGTATTCCTCCAAGAGGAGGATGGCTTGGGGGACTGATTTCTCAGGATTAACCACATTTAAAAGAATATCATCAGCATACAGGGCGAGTTTATATTCAGTGTCTCCTAGATGGATCCCCTCTATGGTTTCGTCTTCCCTGATCTTATGTGCACGCGGTTCAAGTGATAGGGCGAATAAGATAGCTGAGAGGGGGCATCCCTGTCTAGTGCCTCGTTTCAATTGGAACCACCTGGAGTACTCCCCGTTAACGAATACCGAGGCAATGGGAGACGAGTATATCGCTTTAATTCCCCTTCTAAGGTTTGGGCCTAGTCCGATTTTTTGAAGGACCTCCATTAAGAAATCCCAGTTCACCCTGTGAAACGCTTTCTCAGCATCAATGGAAAGCAATGCTGGGTTGGTATTTAGGTTGTGGGAGGCGTGCACCAAGTGTAATGTCTTGCGCATGGTATCTGCACCTTGGCGGCCAATTATAAAGCCCACCTGGTCGGGATGGATAAGGCGGGGCATAAGGGATTCAATCCTAGCTGCGAGAACCCTGGAGTATATTTTGGCATCTATATTTAGTAAGGAGATGGGGCGATATGATCCACACTTCGTGGGATCCTTCCCCTCTTTCGGGATAACTGCTATGAGTGCTTTGACAAATGAGTCTGGAGGATTTCCTGTTTCTAGAATTTGATTGAATAAACCAACAAGGAAGGGTGTGAGTTGCGGGGCGAATGTTTTGTAAAAACCTGCTGTATACCTGTCCTCCCCCGGGGATTTGCCTAATGTAAGTCTCTTAATAGCCTCTTGGATCTCCTCTCCCGTTATAGGGGCGTCAAGCGTATCTGATTCAGTTCGTGTCAATTTGGGCATAGCAACGTCGTCAAAGTAGGATCGAATGCTGGGAGTGTGTGGGTCGTCTTCTGGGGTGTACAGGGTCTCATAGAAATCCGCAACGGATTCCGGAATGGTGGGGCGGGGAGTTGCCACACCCGATTCTCCTTCTATTATCTCTTGAACCCTGCGTTCTGCCCTTTGGGCACGGAGTCTGGCCGCTAATAGTGCGTCAGCCTTGTCCCCTTTCTCATAAAACTTCTGTTTCAAGAGGAGAAGCTTGCGGGCTATTTGCTCATGTTCCAGGAGGCGTAACTCTTCCCTTTTTTTCCTTGCTTCTAGAACTTTGTCTGGATCAACAGTGTCCCCTTTCTTCGCATCACTTTCCAGTTGGGTAATTTCTGTACGGATTCTGTTTTCAATTAGGGCCCTCTCTCTTTTTTTCTTAGCTCCCTCCCGCATGAGGATTCCCCTCCATGTTGCCTTCCCAGCTTCCCAAACCCCTTGTTTCGAGACTTCCCCAGTATCATTCGTTCGGAAATATTCTTCAATTTCAGTTTCCATCTCTAACTTGAAAACAGGATCCTTCCATAACGTCTTGTTACATCTCCATTGTCCGCATCTAATGGGCAAGGAATCCCATACTAAATCAAGGGATACCATGTCGTGATTGGACCATGAGATGGTCGCGATTTGTGAATGTGTGGCCGTGTCAAATAAGTCACTGGAGGAGTAAAGGTAGTCTATGCGAGTGAACGTATTGTGTGGGGCCGAAAAAAAGGTGTACTCCTTCTCCATCGGGTGCATGCAGCGCCACACATCAATCAAGCCATACAAGTCCATCATCGTTTTAAATTGAGTGTGATCTCCTCTGCCTGCTTCGCGTCTTTCTGGGTTACCGGGGTGCCAGTCGAGATCCGGGTCTGCCCATATGTTAAATTCACCGCCAATGATGACGTGACCTGTTGCCTCTAGCATTATTTTGGGGATTGTCTTGGATAGGAATCGGAGTTGTCCCACATTAGGGGAGTAAATCGTGGCGATCGTAATGGACAGCCTTCCAATGGTCCCCGACACCAGGAGAGCCCGACCCTCTGCATCGGACCAAATTTTCGAGGCCCTGAAATCTAGCCCCTTTCTGATGAGTATTCCCACTCCCCCTTTCTTCAGGGGTCCAGAGCCCCAGAATTCCAACCCAGTTCTTTTTCCCAGGATTGCCCTTTCCTCTCCCCTCATGTACTTGGTCTCTTGCACAAAGAGTATATCCATATTTGACCTTCGAAATTCTCTAGCAAGGAGTGATCTTTTAGTAGGTGAATTAAGACCTTTGACGTTAAGCGTTCCCACCCTCATGGTGCCCCTATTGCATAGTTCAGCGGTCAGTATAGCAACATTTTGAATGCTCGTGTGGACCTGATGATCGCTGTAACTTCGAGCCTTGGAGTTTAGACAACCATACCAGCATTTCCCCTTTTAAGACTTTCAAATGTTCCCTCGATTCAACCCAGAGTCTCTTCCCGGTTCCCCACCCACCACCCCCCTCCCCTCCCTGAGTTCGGTGGCGTTCGATTGATCCGAGTTGAAAGCACTGGTCCGAGATCGAACCACTAGAGGAGACCGTTACTTCACGGTCCCCATATCTAATAAACATTACTAATGTCCAATGAGCCCCCTATATCCCACCACCGACAGTAATCAGTTCAGTGTCATATAGGTAGAAGATTCAGAACCATTTTCAGAGCACATAACTTCGAAATCTTCATGTTAAAGGTTAAGTCAAATTAGGTGCGTTCCACTTGTTCGGTATCAGCTGCCTCCTTCTGAAGGGCCATTTCCTCTACGGTACTTCCTCGAGCCCTTCACCTTCCTACGTTTCGGGCCCTGCACGTGCCATTCCTCTTGGCTTCTAGGTAGTTGGCTGCGATTTTCTCCGTGTTCCTGCGGGCCCAGTAGTTCGGAGATGCATGCTTTGATTTCTTGTTCAGAGTTTAGTCTAATTCGCATGCCTTCATGCTCAAAGGAGAGGGAGAAGGGGTATCCCCACCTGTAGCGTGTGTCACGACTCTTAAGCCAAGTAGTAAGTGGTTTGCACATTTTTCATAGAGCCAGGGTCAGAGACGAGAGGTCCTGGAAGATAGTTATTTGGGCCCCACAAAGGGTGATAGCACCTCCACTCCTCGCTTTCTCCAACACTCTCGTCTTGTCCTGGTAACGGTGAAACCTGGCCAACACCGATCGTGGGCCTCCAGGCGGGCCTCCGGCTCTGTGAATGCACTCCGTTTTAGGCTCATCAATGTTGTCGTCTGCGACGAGGAGCTTAATGATGTCGTGGAGAGTTGATTTCAAGTCCTCCTCCGTTTCCCCTTCTTTCTCTGGAATCCCAAAGAAGCGCAGGTTGTTTCTCCTTTCGCGATTTTCCAAGTCATCCATCTTGAGTTTAATTTCCTGTTCCCTTCGTTCCAGGTCTGTTATTCTATTGTCTAGCTGTGTTCCGTGGATATCGATTGAGGCCTGATTATTTTCGACTCCTTCGACCCTGTCTTCTATGCTGTCAAGGCGCTCTGTGAGCTTGTCGATTTTCCCTCCAATGTTGGCTCCCATGTTTCTTATTTCCGCTAATAAGTCTGCTATGTCTCCCTTCGTAGCGGCAGTTTCTTTATCCATAGTGGATGATGCAGCCATTCTGGGCCCAATGTAAGCGTAGGCAGCAAGTTTCTGTCGAGCGTTCATGCATCTGTAGACCAGCTTCCTACACGTTGGTTCATGGAGTTGCCGGAGTACTCCCTGCCACAGAGGAGGCACACGCCCCTGTTCTCTTCTCTTCTTCCCCTTACACCTCGGCCGGAGCCAGGTGTGTCAGGGGGCCATACCCTCTGCGGAGCTGATGTTTTTGTGCCTTGTAGTTCGGGCAGGGTCTCTTTCCAGTGGTTGCAATTAATTACTTGACGTTTACTAGTACTTCAGAGGATTTCGGTCATCTCCTCGTGACTGTGTGTGCTATTAAGGCGCTCAGTATTTTCTCGACCCTTTAGGGTCTTGATACGGGGGAACCGGGACTCCGGATGGTTAGAGGGGTCTCCGCCGCATATGGTGGAATCAGCAGCGTGGGGTTCCTTGTCCCATGAGGGGGAGCGCTCGTTAGGGTCGGCGCGTTATGGCCTTCCAGGCTTGGGCCGCAGAGTAATGTCACTGGTGTCCCAGGGGTCCGGGGTATTGGGATGGGAGGAGGCACACGCCCTGGAATCAGGGGCCCTACCCTCCCCCTTGAGATGGGCTGCGAGGCTCAGTAGTGCTTAGTGGTGGGCCAAAACACCCACAGGATAAGATGGAGGCAGCTGGAAGTCTGGTCCGTGCCGTCCGCGTTGCACAGTTAGCCGGGGCAGAGGGGAAGAAATGGGGGCCCTGCGCGGGTCGAGCTGGGCAGCCCGTAGATGGAAGCGGGCTGCAACGCGCTCCGAGGAACGTGCTACGGGGGCCGCGGTTAGCTCTGCGTATTAGGAGCATGTGGGACTCACTAGCGTGGATCTTCGTTAAAGTTGGGCCGCATCGGAGACCACGGGTCTGCCGTAGGGTGGGCGGCGGGAGCAGTCGCCACACGTCGAGGGCTCTCCCACTCCCCGAAAGCCTCCAGGCGAGACGTCGTTGAGAGAGCCAGGGTAGGGAGCCGGAACAGAGCTCGGCGGCGTCACTGGTCTCTGGCAGTTGTGGGCTGTTGCAAGGGTGCCGCGTAGGAGGCCCTGAGGGGAAGTTCGGGCTGGAGCTCCTTTCTCCACCGAAAACGCTCCGATTTTCACCGGAGTTTCGCCAACTGGGCGGGGGCCAGGGTCGGCAAGCTTAGGCCGTCGTTGTTTAGCAGGTGGAGGGGCCAAAAGTGGGGGCTCAGAGCACTTTTGGGGGACCGTGAGACGGAGCTCACACGGGGAGGATCTTCATCCGTGCGCCCCCTGGCGGCCAACCATGTTTAAAGTTTTAATCCTGCAGGCCCCTGACAGCTGTCATTCAGGCAGCCGGGGGTACTGCACCCAGAATTTGACATCCACAGACAAACCACTTTTGCTGTGGAAATCCCTTGATGCTTTTAGCTTTTCAGGACATTGTAAGTTCACAATGGTTTCTTGCACTAAGTAAATTGTAGCACCCAGTAAGAATTTTGGATGTTTGAGGGTGTTTTGTACCAACATTCTGCAGTTTCAGCAACCAAGAAAAAGTGATTTAAAGCACGATTTTGGGTTTCATCTAGCAAAGCACTGCTTTTCCTTCTGTACTTCATCTTCACATGTTGTGGAGCCCAGTGACATGTTTCAGGAATGAGATCTCTGTTCCACTACTGACAGCATGCATGGCAGAATGGGCAGCCATCTTGTTGTGCTTTGCAAAGTGCGATTTTCAGAGGTTTTGGCGCGCACAAGGGTTTTGCGGCCATTTTGATGGTTCTGGCGCCATCAGAACAAAGTGATGCCGCATGGCAGAGCAAAAGTGGGTTGAATCATCCCACATATGTAAATGAAATGTCCGTGATAAAATAGTCCGATTTTACTGTGTGGGGGAAATAACAGAGGCTGACATTTTTTAATTATGAAACCTTTGTATGCCCTTATCCCCTCTACCCACCACTCCTTTACTCCTTATTATCATAAAATAGCCCTAAGTACCTTCCTTCACCTTTCTGCGTTGGGTTTCTCGCCGCAGGGTCCCTTTCTTTTGTTTCTTTTCTTTTTCTTTGTCCCCCTGCTTTCCATATAATGGATGGAAGGCGGGGGGACACCTCTGCCACCCGCTAAATCCCATAAAGTCAAAGAAGGGCAATGGGAAACACCTTTACAAACCCTGTACCCCTTATTCAACAGTATTTTTTTAAAATTCTTTTCATTTTTGCTGTGCCGAATTTTGCATTTTTTCCCATTCAGCTTTTTTCCTGAACATTTCTACGGAAACAAAGTAAATGAACTGTCAAACCATGCAACTCTCTGTGTCACATATTTTGTAGGGAGGCCATCTGTGACACGACCTATAGGGCCTGAGGAGCTATGTGAATAAAAAGCAAATATTTATTGGAAGCAGTGTAACAGTTTCACAGAAAAGATGATCATAAATCATATGTAGCAAGAATGCAACAAAATTAAACCAAATTCTGAATAGAAAGAGATGTAAAAAGGACATTCAACTACCACAAATTAGAAAGATTAAAACATATCTGTAATCAATTCATGAGAGACCTAACAAAATGTACAGATTTGATTGCAAGACCAATTTGAATAATGAAAAAAGTCTGAACATGAGTCAACTGAGGTTTTGGGTTCATGGGAGTACATTATTTCAGATCTCCTGCCTTCGTCACCACTGTGTTAACTAATGATTTCAACTTGGAGAATTGGCACCAGTTACGTAAAAATCCTAGTATTCCCAAATTAATGTGGGTAGTGCACATATTATCTGTGGCATAAACCAAGTTAAACAATAAGGTGATGATGAAACAATAATGAACCCTTTGGGTTCAATTTGCGTATATTTAAGGGACTGATTAAAGCAAAGAGTTTTTTTTTGATTATTTGTCCCAAGCAGGAATGGTTGTTCTCCAGCATCGGGTCTGGCATGGATTCACATGCTCATGAATATTCCCCGTCGTCTGGCTGGGAATCCTTGGTAAAGAAAAAATCAGTATCAGTTTCGTTTCTGATCTGTCTTTCATAGTAGTAACCAATCACTGATCTCTGCGTCATACTGACCACAGCCAATGACTGCCCTCTACCTAAGCCCCGCCTCTGGCAGCCATCTTCAGATTTTTACCGCACGTTCAAGTGTTGGGAGTCCTCGTGCTTAGCTCTCGAGCTTTTACTGCGTGTTTCGCGCTTTTTCAGGTGATTTGTTTTCACATTTTTTCGGTTAATCGAGCCTCAAGCTCCACCGTTTCTGCTCCCGTTAATGGCTACCCGTTGCGGGATTTTCCTACGCCCCTCAAGGGTGAAGATTTCGTCGAATCAACTTCTTGGAGGATTCAAGAAGATTCACGGCCTACTTCAAGATGGCCCAGGATGCGAGTTCGTCGCCCGGACCCAAGCTGTTTCGCAGCTGCCCTGGATGCGGGCTGCAGAATGAGTTTAAGGAAGACGAACATTCGCAATGCCTCTACTGTCTTCATGGGGCAAGACTCATGTAGAGAAGGACTGCCAGTTCTGCAAGAACTTGTCGGAGCGGACCATGAGGGACCGTCGATCCCGTCTCGCAAGCTGGTTGGAGAAGGGCTCGATGAGTGAGAAGAAGAAGAAAGGGTCCGAGCGGGCTTCTAAGTCCTGTGCGGGCGCCCCGGCGATGGAGGCCAAACACCAGGCCAAGCGCTGCGAGTCCGCTGGCTCCGGGAGCGCCGAAAGGTCGGGCTCATCGGTCGCCAGGCAGGGCGCACCTTCCCCGGCACCGTCAACCACAAGCCAACGCTCTGGTTCGGGGAAGAGAAAGTCCGAGACCCCGGGTAAGCTTCGGGAGGAGCCCTGTCCGATCTCGGAAGAAGGGGAACGAGGCGTTGCCCCTCCCCCGAAGAAGGCCCGGGACGCACCAAAGGTGGTGAAGGCCCCTACCCAGCAGGCGAAGGCCTCTATCGAGGCTATCGCGGCGACTCTGGCCAAGCCGGCAGAGACACCGCCAGCGGATACTGCCTCTGGGACTAGAGTTTCCCTGCCAACAAGGAGGGAATCCTCTTTTCAGCCCATCGTCGTGGCCGCCATGATGGAAGAAGCGAGGGGGGCACGGTGCCCTCCTCAAGCTCGGAGTCAACCTCGGAGGAGGAACTGACCGAGGCCGTGAGGAACCTCGAAGTCCAATTCGAGAAGGTTCGATCCCGTCAGGAAGATCCTCGGGAGATAACCGAGGAAGACGACGATGGTGAGGAAGAGCGGCCTTCCCTTCCGGTGCGGCCAGACCCGAGGCCTCAGGATGGCTCGGCGGCCATTTTGTCTGCCCTCCAGTCCTTATGCTCTGAGATAAGGACGAGATTCCCACGGCCCAGGCCGGAGGACCCGCAACCTGGTCCGTCGGCAAGTCCTCAGAACAAACGACGGAGGACCCAACCCTCTCCCCCTTGAGGCCTACAGTTCCCTCCTCATCCTCCCACGAGTCGGGAGATGATGGTGCGTTGGGCTCGACAACGGGTTCTGAGGGAGACGACGACGGAACGGGTCTCCCGTCGCACGGGCCTCGCCGCCCGACGAGATTGGCTCATTCCACGCCATGATCGCCAGGGTGTCTGAATTGTTCCAGGTCTGCCCGGAGGAGCAGAAAAAGGAAGGTTTCCTCAATCAGCGCCGGGAGGCCAAGAGGAAGACGGTCATCGCGGTGCCCCTAATCGATGACATCTGGGAGGAGGGCCTGTCGGTTCTCAAAAACCCCTCCACGGCACCAGCCAAACGGGACCCGTACGAGAAGAAGTACCGGGTCCCCGAAACCGCTCCCCTGTGCCTCAGGGCCCAGCCAACGCCAGACTCGGTCGTCTCGGTGGCGGCTAAGAAGAAAGCGTCGGGGTCAGGAGCCTCGACGTCGATTTCCCCGCCGGACGGCGAGGGAAAGAAGTTGGACGCCATGGGGGCGGCGGGTCATTTCGTCGGCGGCGACGACGATCAAAGCGGCCAACGCCCTGGCGATCGTGGCCCGTTACGACAGGGAGCTCTGGTTTAAACTGGCCCCCATATTGGACTTCTTGCCGGACGACAAGAGGTCCGAGGCCCTGGAAATACTGCAAGAGGGCGAGTTGGCGTCGGACCACGCCATAACGGTGGCAACCGATATTGCCGATACCGGGTTCCGCCAGCTGGGCAACGGTGTTTGCCTACGACGACGGGGTTGGCTTCGGGCGACCGACTTCCGTCAGGATGTCCAGACCAGGGTGTTGGACATGCCGTTCGATGGCAGCAACTTGTTCGGGAAGGTGGTGGACGAATCCCTCCAAGCCATAAAAAAGGACACAGAGACGGCCCGCGCCCTAGGAGCCCTTCAGCAACGACGGCCCTTTCGGAGCTCCGGAGGCAGACAGGGTGCCTCCAAGGGATCCAGCGGTGGCTCGTCGTCCTACCGCCAGGCGGCACGCTCCTCGTCCCAGGAGGCCTACAGGGGTCGCGGCAAGCAGGGAGCGCCTCGCCGCCGTCGGCAAGGTGGCCAGGGCGGCAAGGCCACCACCTCCAAGCAGGACTGAACCGGCCGTCGTCTCGGGCCCCCACCGAAGCACCCCTGTGGGAGGCTCGCTGACGAACTTCGTCGGCATGTGGAAGTCCATCTCCACCGACCGTTAGGTGCTGGATACCCTGGCAAGAGGACACACTATCGAATTCCTGAAGAAGTGTCCTCACGTTCCACCTGTGGCCAGGAAGGAAACTCACGTCCCACAACTGCTGTTGGAAGTACGGGCGATGCTCAGGAAAGGCGCCATCGAGCTTGTCCCGAAGATGCTCCAGGGTTCCGGGGTATACTCAAGGTACTTCCTCGTCAGGAAGAAGACGGGCGGCTGTCGCCCCATCCTGGACCTTCGTCGTTTGAACAAATACATCAGATCACAAAAGTTCAGGATGGTCACCCTCCAGCACGTACTGGGACAGCTGGAGGAAGGCGACTTTCTATCGTCGTTGGACCTGGAGGATGCATACTTCCACGTTCCCATCCTCAAAAGTCACCGAATGTTCCTCAGGTTCGTCGTCCAGGGACGGCGCTACCAATTCATAGCACTGCCGTTCGGATTGAAGTCGGCCCCCAGGGTCTTTACCAAGTGCCTGGCACCAGTGGCGGCGCGGCTGCGCCTGCAGGGGATTCACGTCTACCCCTACCTGGACGACTGGCTCATCCGCTCAAGGACGAGGGAACTCGCCGTCGAACACACTGCGAGGACCGTCCAGCTACTCACAGACCTGGGATTCGCCATAAACTACCCAAAGTCCCACCTGGTGCCGTCGCAGGTGGCCCTGTTTCTGGGAGCGAAGCTCGATACAGTGAGGCGCCTGGCGGCCCCGTCGGAAGAACGGACGAAGACCATTCTAGGCAAAGTGCAGCGCCTGCAAGCCACGGACGTGGCCAGGGTGAGGTCCATCAAGTCCCTCCTGGGGATGATGTCCTCTTGCATCTACCTGGTGCGCCTCTGCAGACTACGGATGTGCCCTCTTCAAGAATTTCTCGACGCCCGTTGGATGCAGGCGACGGGCACCTTCAAAGACAGGGTCCCCCTCAACGAGATGTTCCGGCGGGCGAGCCAGTGGTGGGGTTTCGAGCGCACCTCACGGCGGGCAAGGACTTTCAGACGCCGGCGTACCAGTAGACGGTGACGACGGACGCCTCCCTGGAAGGTTGGGGCGCCCACACCGGAGATCTCCACGCAAGAGGCCTCTGGCTCCCGGAGGAGAGGCTCCTGCACATCAACGTCCTGGAACTCCGAGATGTGTTCTGGGCTATCAAATCGTTCCTCCTGTCGCTCAAGGGCAAGGTGGTGCGGATCTTCACGGACAACACCACGACAATGTTTTACATACGGAAGCAGGGAGGCACCAGATCCCCAGCCCTATCGAAGGAGGCACAGGTTCTGTGGCACTGGGCGGTCGCCCAGGGGATGTTCCTGGTTCCCTTCCACCTGGCAGGAGAAAGCAACACCATCGCCGACTCGCTCAGCAGGGAGCTGCGTGCGTGTCACGAGTGGGAACTGCGCCAGGATCAGGTGGATCAACTCTTCCGACGATGGGGCAAACCCCAAATCGAACTGTTCGCAACAGCGACGAACTCGAAGTGCAAGAGGTTCGCCAGCAGGTTTCCCCAGCCGAGAAGCATGGGCGATGCGTTCTCGTTCCCCTGGGACGGCCTATACCCCTATGCGTTCCCTCCGTTGCCGTTGCTGCTTCGACTCATCAGCCAGCACAAGAGGTCCCGGTGCAGGATGATCCTCGTCGCACCGGCGTGGCCGAGGCAGATCTGGTTCCCGAACCTTCTGGACTTGTCAACGTCCCCTCCCATCAAGCTGTCGGCGGACGTGGACCTTCTCTCCAGAGAAGGAGGCGCCATCTTCCACCACGACCCGGCGTCGCTGAACCTGCAGGCTTGGCTCCTGCAGCGCTAGAGTTTGGAGGCTACGATATACCGGCTGAATGCAGAGAGGTTCTTGCAAAGGCCAGGGCGTTCTCGACTCTCAAATGCTACGGTCATAAGTGGAAGAGGTTCTCTATCTGGTGCCGAGCACAGAAGATCAACCCCCTTCGGATTACGGCCTCTCAAGTGCTGCCGTACCTGCTTTCGCTGGCAAAGGCTGGGCTAGCCCATGCCTCCATTAAGATTCATCTGGCGGCGATCTCCAGATATACCAGAACCACAGGACGGACGTCCCTGTGGTCCCATCGACTGGTAAGAGTTTATGAAAGGACTGTTCCGGTCGTTCCCGCCGGTGAAGGCCCCAGCCTCGGCGTGGGAACTTAACGTGGTGCTGACCAGGCTCATGGGGCCCCCATTCGAGCCGATGCACTCCGCACCGATGAAGTTTGTGTCGTGGAAGACTGCATTCCTGGTGGCCATTACCTCAGCACGACGAGTGGGAGAGATCCAGGCCCTATCCTGCAAAGCACCGTACTTGACTTTCCATGCCTCAAGGGTGGTGCTTAGGACGCACCCCTCCTTTATGCCCAAGGTGCCGTCGGACTTCCATCTTAACGAGCCCTTGGTGTTACCTGTTTTCTTCCCGTCTCCTTCGTCGCCGGCCGAGAGAACTTTGCACTCGCTGGATGTGGCTAGAGAGCTGAAGTTCTACGTGGACCGCACGAAGAGTTTCCGGAGGACATCACAGCTGTTTGTGAACTTTGGACCTGTGAATCAAGGGAAGGCTCTCTCGAAGTCTTCTATTTCCAGATGGCTCTCCGGCTGCATCATGCACTGCCACCTGTTGGCTAACCGACCGCTGCCAGGCCGTCCGAGAGCCCATTCGACCAGAGCGATCGCTGCTACTACGGCGTTCTTATCTGGTGTGCCCCTGCTGGACAACTGCAGGGCTGCTACGTGGAGGTCGGCGCACACCTTCACGAGATTCTACTGTGTCGATCGGGATTCCAGAGAGGAGTCCAGGGTCGGCCAAGCAGTGCTGCGCAACCTGTTCGCCTAAGGTGAGCCTGGTGAGGAGGTAAGAGATGCTTAATGTTAAATTTTTTGTATTGCTTAATGTTGAGCCTTTTGCCACCTCCCGTGGTTGTGCATGTATGTACTGCTATTTATTCTTATATTCATGAGCATGTGAATCCATGCCAGACCCCATGCTGGAGAAGGAACAAGTTACTTACCTGTAACTGTTGTTCTCCAGCATGAGTCTGGCATGGATTCACATGCGAACCCTCCCGCCTACCCCTCTGCAGCTCTTTACTTGGTCATACTACCTCTTCACGTGCTACCAAATCTGAAGATGGCTGCCAGAGGCGGGGCTTAGGTAGAGGGCAGTGGTCAGTATGACGCAGAGATCAGTGATTGGTTACTACTACGAAAGACAGATCAGAAACGAAACTGATACTGATTTTTTCTTTACCGAGGATTCCCAGCCTGACGACGGGGAATATTCATGAGCATGTGAATCCATGCCAGACCCATGCTGGAGAACAACAGTTACAGGTAAGTAACTTGTTCCTTACTGAAGATTCATTGATTTTCACAAAACCACCACAGGGCGCTACCTAACCATACTTCCCACAATACACACTAAATATTGGTGCTTTTTAGAGGTGAATAGTATTCTAACATATGGGGTGTATGCATAAGGTGTATTCCAAAGGATGATCATGTTAGAAAAGAAGTATAAAATGAAGTACTGTCATCCTTATAGGAAAAAACAAACACAACTTCTCATATTGCTTTGGGATGAACACGGAATGGGTATCGCCCATTTAGGAGTTCAAAAATGTCTAGCACAAATCCTTCACTTTTTAAATCAAGTATGTGATAGGATGTAGTACCATAATAAACCAATATTGTAAGTGTTCCTTTTACTGTAAAAAAAAATGTCAGCCCATCTTGCTGGTTTTAATTAGACTTGTCTTGTGCTTACTGAGAAACCACTAAAGGGAAGAAGTCCTTGCAAGTTCTTCACCTTGTCATATAAAGAAACCTTAGTTTCATGATTAAAGGATGTAAGGCAGGAATAGTAGTGATCTGTCTGTAATAGGCTTTTGCACAGTGAAGGGAAGGAAATGACATTCTCTGCAAGAGGGTTGCACTCTTGAAGTCCCTGGACATCAATATCCCACCATCCTCTTCCTGGCTTGTCCCTCATCCATCTTTGATACGATAACGCATTCCATACTTGTGGATTGCCTGCACACCTCCTTTCGCTTTGAAGGCACTCTTCTTAAAGTAATCCTGTCCTTCCTTTGACAGGGAGTCAGATCTGGATCCATTCTTGCCACATAATCAGCTGCGGAGAAAAACAAGGATCTTCGCTATCACTAATATTCAATAGATGTGCCAAACTCCTTGCAGACCTAATTTCTCTTTCTCTGCCACCTTTCAGACATAACATAGATGAGTCTCTAAGTCCCCTCCATTGATCTGCACCACATCTTCTTATGCCTCTTGCAGATAAGCTATTGGATGATTGACATTGTCTCAGCACGTTGTTGGGAAGGGGACACAACCTTCTCGCGCCCCCAAGAGCTTGAGAGTAAGGCAAAGGCAGTCACAGGTACTGTAAGAGACCAGGGAGGAAGAGGATGCCCTTAAAGGCTTCTACACGATTACATTATGGCATGCCTCATTGATGTAGTGCACATGAGGTTATAGCAGACATCTTGGATATTAGCAGCCATATTGTAGCACAAAGTTAAAATGTAGCGCAACAGTCAGCATCCTAGGACTAGATTGCGAACATGAGCAAAGGAATATGTTGTATCTCGGGCACTGATGAGAAAGGCCAGAGCTACACAGATCCATAAACCCTTCATTGTTCTAAAATGGTGCCAACCTTCGTGCCCTGTGAAGAATGTGCCCTGCAAGGCCATGGGAGGAGGGCTGAGTGCCTTTCTACGATACGATCCCACGAGGAGGAGGGCACAGGCCTCCAAACCCCACCAGCCCCAACTCTTAGTTATAGCACCCAAATGCCCTGGCTTTAGGAACTTTGAATTCCAATGTATTAGCCAGCCCCAGACCACTGATCATAAACCTGTTGGACTCCCGATCAATCAAAAAGATCAGAAAGCAGGGCCTTCCTACCTCCACTTCTAGGTCACGTGATTTGCGCGGCGTGGTGCAAGGAAGGATTCATTTATAGCCCAGAATGAGGGTAGAAGTCCTTGGGGAGGTGCCGGCTGTCTGGGAGTGAGTGTTTGAGTTAGGATGACCTCAGCTTTCCCCCCGGCGCCACCGTCTGCTTGTACCAGGTGCACTGCTAGATGGATAGAGATGTATTGTTTACGTTGCAAAATAATTGCTTACTACTCGACTTGTGACAGATGACGAATACAGCATCGCCACGTGGAAGAAGATGAAGGGCGGAGCTGGGGCCAATGGCCTGGTATCCCCTATGTAGCAGGTGACCTATGTGTAGGGCTGCACCAACCAGGTGTGCAGGTTTCTACTGTATGTAATGATTTCACTGATGACACACTGTACCTTTTATAATGTACTGCACGTGCCGATGTTGCCAGAACGTTCTGCGGCAGCAGAGTTCTTTGTTGACGCTTTTTCCTTTTTTATGGAAATAAACCTTGTTATCCTTGCAAGAGGTGTATTGGGCCTTTTTCCTTAGTGGGTTGTATTTTCTTCTGGTGTGAGCGTGTAGGGGCTTTCCTACATTTGGTAACCCTGATGTGATCCCAGCGTCCCCCCACGACGACGGAGGGTTCCATGCCACTTTTCTAAAGGAGCCGTAACCACCTGCAGTGACCAGTCCCAAGCGCGCAACCCACAGATGTGTGCAGGAGCCATTTTTACAGAATTCCTGTCTGCTCTTTGGAGCTGGGGGTGACCCAGAAACTCTGGTGAACATGCCGACGTGAGCATACCCCTTGTGAGGGATATCAACGAGGAGTAGAATGCGTGGGGAATGTGGTATGCATGAGTGAAAGTATAGTGTGGTAAGGCTATGTGACCAAGATTTAGTTTTTATTCTTTTTTTTTGGGATAAATTAAGAGGATTTTATGGAGGAAAAACAAGCGTGTAAGGAGCCTTTCTGAGTGAGCGAAGATGATAGTGCCATTTGTTTTGTGATAAGGAGGCAAAAAAGCAGGAGCCCCATGTAATTAGAGAGGTCTGTGGAATTAGTGTATCATGATTTTTGTGTAAAAGGTGGAGGTAAGAGGTGGGCCAGTGTTGATATTTAGTTTTATTAGCGCATAGTGTGATAGTGTGTGGAAGGGGGGAGGGGCATGCAAGTGGTCACCGGGGAAGGCGGAGACGGTGGACGGGTACTGACTTTTCTGATAAGTGTGCGTGGCGCATAAGTGTAAAAGTTGGGATTGTGGGCATGCAAATTATGAAGATGGAATGGGGGACGACATTGAAGTATATGTATAATGCATTGTACAGAGACAACATTAAGTATCGCAAACAATGGCTGATAGAGACGGAGTAAAACTAGACGATAACGCACACTTTAGCAATTTCCACGTGCAGATGTGGGAGCCCATGCGGCGAACATCCCTGATATACCCGACCTGCATATCATACAGTATATCAAGGGGGACGATGAGGACCTCATGCACTATATTATCAAGGTTCAGGAGATGTGGTTGGGATGGAGATGGGGGACCAGTGGGACCGGTCAGTTCCTCTTTTTTATTTCGTTATTAAAAGGGGTTTATCTAAGGAAGTGCAGAAGGCACTCGACAAAATTGTGATCATTGAAGCAAAAGTGTGGGCTGAGATACAAACTATCATCATACATCACTGTAAGAGAATAAAAGAACGAGAAAGGGAAACTGCTCAACTGCTGCAGGCTGAGGAAGCAAAACTAGTGCAGAAGAAGTTAGCTAAAATAGCAGTTGAGGGGGGGACATACCATCCCATGCACGAACTGAGGTGGCGGAGCAGACCCCAGCCCCTCGAGATGTCAGAATAGCAGCATTTTGGGAAGGACTAGGACAAGAACAGTGGCGATTCTTGTTTCACAGTTGTGCTTCCAAACGATGCAGCGAACGGCGCCATGTCGCAAATAATAGGAGCACTGCACACCATTAGATGGCACATGCAGACTGAAGCTGGCATACAACAAGGGGATTGGTTTGATGACCTTTTCTCTTGGGCACCGTCTTGGATGGGAGCCATTGTCGACCTGTTGGTGCCTGTGATGGGTACTTTTCTGCACCTGCCAGCTGGGACTTGGATGTTGTGCCAAAGGAGTGCCAAGCGGTGCCATAATGATGGTTTCAAATGGGGTATCAAATGCACCTCGCGGTACAAAAGACAGTGCTGTCCAAACAGATGACCCCAACAAACCATGCATGGTGGTGATAGAGCACTGCTTATACCCTCCCGGTACTATCGCTACACCCCCACCTGATCCCGAGCATTATACTGAACATTAGGTACACTTAGCAAGGGATGCAGGTTGCATATATATATATATATATATATATATCACTTGTACCCACAGTCTGTCCAGCGTGTGCGTCCTATATGTAGAGCATGTCTTCTGAAGGAGGGATCACTGGTTTATTTGGAGGCTGAAAGGTTGGAGGAGAAACGCTGACGAGGGACAAAAAAAGGTGGGCCTAATGGAGAGTTTGTTAATGTAGAATTAACGAAAGATGGGAAAGTTGGGAAGGGGACACGACCTTCCTGCACCCCCAAGCGCTTTGGGATAAGGCAAAGGCAGTCACAGGTACTGTAAAAGACCAGGGGATGCCCTTTAACCCCTTAAGTGCCATGGGTTTCTCCCCACCCTCAGAGCCAAGGCCTTTTTGGTGATTTTGGTATGTTGCCATTCAATGCCTTGTAACATTTCTGTTACACGAGATATCGCAGCCAAATTTGATCCCCTTTTTTCCTCACATGTAGGCGGTCATAACGGCACCCAGGAATCCTAGTTTGCTGTAGAGAAAATAACAAAAAAAAAGGGAGAAACGTTTGGGTTTTTTCAAAAAATGCCAATAAAATGATGTACAAAGAAGCCTGTGTTTTTTTCCGTGTAAGAGCTAGGAACAAATGGTTTGCAATGCTGAATTCTCCTTTTTCCTTGTTTTCTAGAACAGGTTGTGTGGGAACGAAAAAAAATATTTTGATACGGTTATCAACCGTTTTGTGAGAGAGAGGCGATTTTGGCCTTTTTTTCCAATCGGGCATGCGTGGACGGAATGGAAGAAAAGCGTAGGAAAGCTGATTGGGAGGACAGAAAAGTATATATTTCTGAAAAGTAGACAAAAGTCCAAGTTTAGGAAGGAGTGATTTGCACAGGTCAGGCAACAACTATGTAGGGAAGAATTACATAGTTTGGGGAAAAAGAGGGAAAATGACCGAGAAAAAAAGGTATGTGGTGGACCTGGTTGTCCTGGTACGGCAATGGCTTCTATGAATTTTGTGAAAACAATGCTCCGCTACATTCCCCCGACTCTTGCAGTTAGGAAATCACACATTTTTTGTAATGTTTCACAAAACAAGCAGTAACCCAAGCCAAAAATGGTGCTATGGTACACAGGAGTTTTATGCTTACTGCCTGAACAGACGTACTTAGCATGTGTAAATAATGAAAACAAATGTGGTGAGGAAGGGCAAGCATACATTTTCTGAAAGAGCAAAGGCGGGCCTTTTGAAGGGTAGGTGAATTGTGCAGGTTACAAAAGTGTATAGTGCCTAAAGCAGCGACTAAATGTAGGTCACATTTGGGAAATGAAAGGGTTGTGTGACAAAGGGCAGCAGCAAATGGGTTGACACGTTATGAAAACCACGCAAACACAACAAATGTTGTACCTTCCCACGTTCCCACAGGTGTCCCGAGGAAAACGGTACCTCACATGTGTGGGTGCACCTACTTAGGTGCAAAGGGAAAAGCCTAAAATAGGGGTAATGCCAATTTTCAGGAATTTGGCTCATGTGCACACCATACAGATTTGGGCCTAGGGTGTCCAAGCCACCAAGGAAAACTGGGAACCACATGCATTTCTCAAAATAGGACACCCGTGGGAAGCCACAGAGGTCTGACTTGCGCAAATCGGACCAGAATGTATTACCCAGAACCCCCGGCAAAATACGAATTGTGGCGAAAAAAACACAATTTGCGCACATGTCACTCGGCTCACCCACCGAAACACGCCGCCAGCAACACATGACCTACCGTTCCGCGTTCCCACAGATGTCCTGACGAAAACAGTACCTCACATGTGTGGGTGCACCTACCTAGGCGCAAAGGGAAAAGCCTAAAACACGGTAACCCCAAGTCTTTTTGCACAGCAGAATTTCAGGAATTTTGCTCACGTGCACACCATACAGATTTGGGCCTAGGGTGTCCAGGCCACCAAGGAAAACTGGGAACCCCATACATTTCTGAAAAGAGGACACCCGTGGGAATCCACAGAGATCGGCCCAGAATTTATTACCAGGAACCCCCGACAAAGTGAAAATTGTGTTTTTTCCCACCAAATATCAAACGTTGTCACTTTTTTGTATTTTTAACATTTAAGTACAAATTATATTTGAGACTGGATTTTAATTGTGTAAAGTTTCATGAAAACAACTGTGTTATACTCTAAAACACTGAGAGAACTGAATGTTTGTAAGAAGACATGGTGAAAGGAGTACATCTGCTAGTGAGTGGGGGAAAAGATACCTGGCAAGAGAGTACACCAGGGGATCTTCAAGCCCCAGAGGGGGCAGAGGGATTCCTGGCATGGGAGTACACCATGTAATCCATCTAAAATGTGTAAACCAAAATTAATTGTAAAATGTTTCCTGGCAGGAGAGTATACCGAGAGACCTTATTTTGTTGAATTGAAGAGACACTTTGCCATCCTTAAAAATCATCATTGTTTGGAAAAGACATTTTCCACCATCTTAAGGAAGTGTTGGGTGAAAGAGACATTTCTACCACTCTGAAAGAACTATTGTCTGAACTGAACATTTGATATATTCTACCTGAAACAGTTCAGGGGAAGGGAACCATCCCCTGGATAGAAGGATTGTTTTGTTGAATTTGCTTGTTTGGTCTGTGCACACTTTTTACTGAATTTGAAGCAGACACATCTACCTTGCACGTTTTGTTGTACATTTTTGTGTGAGTATTAAATAGGTTTTGGACACAAGGACTGTTTTCCTTCTTTTGACGACGCAACACAGACCCTTTTATTTTAACAAAACATCTAATGTTGAAAATGTTACAAATGTGTGTCCGTCTCTCATTTCTGACCCCTCACATTATCCACCCAGCTCCTTCCTGCCTCAGGCAGCGGCTCTATGTAGGGAGTTAAGCCCGCAAGTGCCAAGCTAACAATTTGAACCTTCTTTCGGTCACTGCTAGGGCCTAGGTTCACTAACATTCCCTGAAGGTGTGGACCTCCTTCCTGGTAGCACAGGAACAGAGACTGTGGGAGACCAAGATAGCCCTAGCCATGAAAAGTTGCCATTCTCATCATTCTCAAATAAATAAAATAAAAGCACCAAGGAATATCGACTCTCCCCATCCCGTGTCCCACTTGGATGGTTCACCGCAAATGCCCAAGGCTGCAGTAAAGGTTTTATTCAGAAATTACTACCACATGAGGTAGGCGAATCTGAATTAGTCTTCAATCACATAACCTAATGGTGTTTGGCGTTTCTGTAAAGCGTAAAGTGAAGCTATAGGTAATGCCCTGACTGGCACAGGTTGTTTCTTCTTCCTCCCCTCCTCCCCCATACCCAGCGACTTGCTCCCTTCTACCAACCTCCAGAACCAGACATTCCGCCCTGCGTTAGAGTAATCGCAGTATAACATTAGGTTTTGATATAGCACTTGTTTCCAGATTACTCTTCTTGTTTCTTAGTGCTATAATAATTGCTGTTAGCGCATGGAGAATGTTAATGACCATTTCTCAACCAATCGGAATGTTCAGAGGGCAAACAATAACTACTGGTATTGACTGCATTCTGATTTGCAAAGCAGACTGGGAAACTACAATGCAATTTCCAGGCAAGGTTTTTTTTTCAACAAGACTCTTGTTCTCTGGGAGGTCTTTCTTTAATTTAAACATCCTATTTAGCACACCAGAAAGAAAGCTAAAACATTGCAATATGCGTTCACTTTCGTATAAACTGCTTAGTTTTCATGGACACCTAGTGCATGCGCATGTTAAACCATCTCCAGTTTAACCAAGTTTGCAAGTAAAATACTTACTTATGAAGACAACCTTGTTATTTAAACACTACAAAATTAAAGCACATTTCATTTGCTTACTCAGTTTGTACATTTACTTTATCACTATTAAAGCAACGCATTTGCTTCACCACCAAAACTCCAGAACATGTACCTCTGCTAGCACTGTGTTAATCGCCTTCTCGAGGCCTGGGAGGGGTAATTGTCCCTTGGGATAAAGACCCTTTTCTCAATTGATGGTCCTCGGCTTCTCCACAGCCCTAACTTGGTGGTGGGTCATTTTCCCAGGATCACTGTCTATAAGGCTATGTTATTTTCACCCATTTTAACATCACTTTCAATGTATCGACCTCGGAAGGATGGTGGGTACAGTTCCTCCACGTGCCTCTCCTATCAATTATTTAATCCCCGTTTTTTTTGTCCGAAGGGTAGGGTGACCAGACGTTCCGGTTTTCCCGGGACAGTCGCCCTCCGTCCCGGGAGTCCGGGGTTTGCATCGTTGGGTGACTATGGTAATTAAAATTGTAATTCTATTTCACAACACGTTCAGAATGTTGGGGCTGGATAATTGACTCGAACCCCCAACTTTCAGGTACAAGTCTGTGCTACAGAGACTGGCTTAGAAATGATTGTACAGCAAGCTATGTAACATGAGTTAAAGCAAACGCTTGTTTTAAATTAACATGCCAAGATTCACAGACAAAACTACACAAATGAGATCATATACAGTTTATAAAAAGGAGAAGTGCTGGAAATAGGATTGGGAGGGGGCGTGTTGGGGGAGGGGCGGTAATAGGTGGGCTGCGATGTGATATTCCCTCTTTTATGTTGTTGGTCGTCCCGGTTTTTCGGTTTGGAAATCTGGTCACCCTACCGAAGGGCCCCCAAAATCACTATCCATGCAAACTGTCATGAAATATGAAGCGCACAAACCGCGAAGTTGCTTTGGTTCTTCGGGTTGGAAAGCACTTTTGTTCATCGCAGACACTTGGCGTGTCAGGAGCTAGTGTTTAGATTCCGTCTGAGGGCTTGCCGTCTCTACTGTCGCTTGGCAGAGGTTTTCCACTAACGAATACCCCCCACACCCAAGGCTCCGGTTTCCTCCTAAGAACCCTGGCATCGTTTGTAAACACTCCACGCGCTGGAGAGAGGTAATGCACAGGCCAGGTCCGCGGAGCCTTGACAGGCCTCCTGCCTTTGAACGTTTTTTTCTCCGGGCCTTTGATGAGAGGCAGCCTCGCTGCACCCCCCTTCTGTAGACCGCTCTGGGATGCTTAGCGAAGTGGGGGCCGGTGCTGCTGTTAACTGCCCTCTGGAATGAAAAGATTGTGAAAATGGCTATTGGTAGTTCTGCCGTTTACTCAGCAGATGGATCTCATTTCACGGTGGAGTCTAGCCTCAGCGCGGGTCACAGGAGGCCCTGTCTGGAAATCGGGAGTGGACGGCCAGATGTTGAGCTCTGGGCAAGAGAATGTGCTTCTAGCCTTCTGGATACATTTAGGGTAGCTACTATTTGTTGGTGAGAAACAAGTAAAACTTGCAAATAAATTGTGAATTTTCGGGTGGGAAAATCATCCCCACATCAGTTATGTTGTAAAGCCTTTATACGGAGTAAATCACCAGCTTTGTGCCCGACCAGGGTACATCTGTGTATGAAGGAGAGCAGAAAACGGGGCAGAAAGTGGAAGTGGGGGGAGAAGAGGGAATATGATGTGGGCGCACAGCACCCTGCATGTAACTGAGATTCGTGTACCTGTTTTATGGTTTATCATGTCCACTAATGTATTGTCCCGGCTAACTGTTCCATTAAATCCCCTCTACAACCTGGTCAGAATGTCCCTCATACTCACCCCATTGTAAGAAGCTCGTTTCTCCCCTTAAAATCTGATTTCTTATCTATTGTACGTTCTTTTGTGAACAAAAGGGAATTGTTCCTCCTGAATATAAATAAATAAAATAACATTAAACCTTGTTTTTCAATGTATTTTTTTTGGTTTTTACATTTTTGTGTGCGTTTTTTAATGACTTTCTACACGCCTTTTGAATGACACTTTAAATGAATACACAGACTTATGCTGTGGACACAGACACCAGACCTATGGTTACATGGGTGCATTTAGGAATAAGAAAGTTTGCTATTGGCTTTGAAGTCGTTAGCATTGACGAGCATTTGGGGACCTTTTTGATGTTACATAGGCGCCAATTCTTTCTTTGCCGGATGGTACGAAACAGTTGCAATTAGTTATAATTGTTCTTTCTTTATAATTGTTCTTTTATAAGGCTTTATAATTGTCTTTTATAAGGCGCTTAATACGGGGGACCAGTTTGTAAGCACAAGCCCGGGATTCGAACCTGTGTTGCTATCCGTTCCCATGAGCTATCTGCCCAGCCTAATGCAATACCATCTTATATTGATATTTTAACTTTACCCTTTACCCTTTACCCTTCTGCCACTTTTGTTGGCCTTGTTCCACGTGGGGTGAAGAAAGGGGTGGGGTGGTCCTTAGTGGGATAGCGGGAGAGCCACATGCAAAACGGGTGGTGATGATGGCTGCAGGTCTGAAGTATCTGGGGCCAGAATACCAGCCTGCTTCTATGGGGTTGGCAGAGACACTGAGGAGAACCCATGGTCTGATAGGTTGGCCTCCTTTGGGTGTGGTTACGCATTGATGTGGAGGAGTGCAGTAGAACTAAAAAGGAGAGGAGAGGGCAGGTGCCTCCATGATTGGGAACGATGTAATTTGTTATGCAATAGAAAGAATGTTCTATTCCACACAGTTGACTTCCCCCGAACAATGTCGCAAAATAGTTTTGACTGGATCCGGCACTCTCGTCCAGGCGAGGGGTGTGACCGTTCTGAGCAAGCCGTAGCCTTGTGATTGATTTGGCAGAGAGGCTGGTGCACATAAAACTGCAGTAATCAAGCCTGGTTGTAAAAAGAACTCCAATGTAAGTGCTCCAGGATGGGTGGCCGAGAAGGACATGGTTCCCCTGGCCTACTTGATTTTGGGATTGCTGTTTTGGTGATCTGAGGCTTAAGTGAAGGGTACAGCTCAAAGAGAATTCTCAGATCGGGCACCTGGGGGAACTGAAAAGGGATTCCCCATTTCGGTAGGCAAAGGAAGAGTGGCGGTTTTAGCATCTTGAGGATCGGCCAGAAAAAAATGCTTTGGAGTAATTCAAACCAAGGCCATGAATACTCGTCCACCTGCCTATGACCAGTGGACAGACCCTTGGATCTTCCTAACGGTGGCACTTTTCCCAGATGATGCCGATCCTAAGTAATCCTCTGTGCCGGAGACTCGTGCACACGTAAGACCTCGCCACGGGACCTGTTGAGTGCCTTGGCAAGAATGGAGGGTTCCATCCCTTTATGCCGAACGAGAAGCATAATCTTCCAACTATCATACCTCGGTCCAACCTATGAATAGCTGCTACTATGGGAAGCGCACTAGTTAATCTTCCAACTAGCATACCTTGGTTCAAGGATTGTGGATCCAGTGAGTATGCTTCTCTGTGCCCCTGTTCTGACCTAATTGAGGCAGGTTTTTCTGTTTCTTAGCATTTTTTCCCATGGTAGTGTTCCTTTCTCTCTGGCCCATCTCGTTTAACCCACTTCCTTTTTCCCGCCCCCAAGCTCTGTGATTGGGCCTAGCAGCCTTACTTCAGACACACCACCAAGGGCAGCCTCGCTGCCCTCGGCTAAGGACCCTGAGGCAAACA
Source organism: Ambystoma mexicanum (assembly GCF_040938575.1). NCBI lineage: Eukaryota > Metazoa > Chordata > Amphibia > Caudata > Ambystomatidae > Ambystoma > Ambystoma mexicanum. Next base: position 1,091,339,041 of record NC_090936.1, read on the forward strand.
GCAGCTACTGAAGAAGCAGCTTCAGATTGTGTTCACCAGCAGAGCCCGCAGCGCAGCCGTCAACCAGCAGCGGCTGACATGGTAAGTAAGGTCTCGACAGGGTACCAGCCATTACTGTTCCCCATTAAATTGGCCAACCTATCTTTTTACCTGAAAGCTTGTAGTCTGCTGCAAATTTGCATGCTAGACATTTCTAGCGCCTAGGCCAACTGTATTACATAGCCATGTCTCACATCTAGGTAGATTGTGTTAGCCAACCATATAGCGCATTGCCACATTGTGTTAGTCGGCAATATCTTGCATCTTGCCTTATTGTGTTAGTCCGTTGTATCTCGCGTTTGGACAGATAGTTCTGATAAACCATAATTTCTAGCTGTTATGCATTTACTGTTGTGCCTCCATTTTGGGCTCTTCTCCCTCTACCCAGGTGTCCAAATTCTAGGAATTACTGCATTTACTCGGTGAAAAACGTTCTACCGTGCGCTTATCTATGTACAGATATAACAACTACCAAGAATTGCTTATTCAATTTGGCTTTTACTGGTTGGTTGAATATTCAACCAAGCATTAAAAGTCAAAATGAATAAGCAATACTTGCTAGTTGTTATGTCTGTTCATAGATAAGCGCACACAGTAGAAAGAGTTTTTCACCATTTTAATTTAGATAGATTTTGGGATTAATCTCAACTTTCTTAGAGGTGTGCAGCTGTCTCGCACTATAGATCACAACACATTGCAAACCTAAGCGCATCTAACCCAGTGTACCCCACCATATATTATTGCATTTACTGTTGTGCCCCCATTTTAAGTCCTTCTGTCTCTGTCGAGGCGTGTCAAATTTAGATGTAAATGAACATGCTTGTGTCCTCATTTTAGGTCCAAGTAATCCAATTCTAGGGGTTACTGTATTTAGTGTTGTGCCCCCATTTTACATCCAGGTATCCTAGGGGTTACTGGTTTTGCTGTTGGGCCCCTATTTGAGGTCCAGATATCCTAAATCTAGAGGTTACTGCATCTACTGTTGTGCCACCCCTCTTTTAGGTCCAGGTATCCCAAATCTAGCGGTTACTAGTTTTACTGTTGTTCACCCTTCTTAGGCCCCTCTGTCTCTATCCAGGTGTCTCAAATCTGGGTGTTACTGCATTTGCTGTTGTGCCGCCCAACCCCCTTTTAGGTCCAGGTATCACAATTGTAGGTTTTACTGCATTTACTTTTGTGCTCCCATTTTAGGCCCTTCTCCCGCTATCCAGGTGACCCAAATCTAGGTGTTACTGCATTTGCTGCGGTGCTCCCATTTTAAAACTCTTCTCCCTCAATCCAGATGTGCTAGCCACTGTTGCCTCATCTCTGGGCTTCTTCGTGCACCGACCAGACTCTTTCAAATCCAGCACTCCCATCTACAGGAGTATCTCAATCACAGCCACCCCCAGTGCCTCCAACCCGCCCACCTCCAGCCACACCCTTGCACGACCATGGCGATCAGCATACTCTCAAATCAGACACGCGCACTACCAAGATCCTCACCCCCTCACATTCCCATACATCACTATCGCACTCATCCAAACTCACTCACCCACACACTACCACATCCCCCACTCACCTACAAGAGCAGCTCACAAGCGCACCAGAATACACCACATCCTCCCTACACCACCCACCCTGGCACCCTCATTCTCAAACCGATCACTGCACTCTCCCACAATCATCCACCCCAGATTACACCACACCCGTCCTACACCACCTATCCTCGCACCCTCATTCTCAAACCCATGACAACACTCACTCGGAATCATGCACACTCTCGACTGCCTCCCACCACATACACACACCCCTACTCACATACACATGGAGCTCTCAGCCCCTCCAGAACACACCCCATTTCATCCTTCACCCACGCACCCTCTTTCCCGAACCCAGTTCTGCACACACCCAGAATCGCTTGCATACACACCTTCTCACCTCACACTACCCCACTCTCATACACACAGAGCTCTTAGAGAAACCCATTCACACCCCACCTGGCCTACATCCTCCACCCTCAGTCCTGAACGCACTTCACACCACATAAAACCATGACACCGCCAAGCCACCCATTGGAATCCCACACACCTACGATCCATCGCCGCCACCACTCAACGCACACCCTCCACCCGCTAACCAGGGGAGCTCTCAGCCCCACCTTGAGTCACCCACTGCATACCCCCTACCAACCACCAGCGCTGGCTCTTGACCAACCTCCAAACCCTTTTTCCTCACCCTCCCTTACTGAGAACCCACAGCCTCCCAAATCCACTCATCGTCGACCCTCGAACTCTCAGACCAGAGAAGCTATCTGGCGCTCCAAAAAACATGGCGCCTCTGCCAGCTCAACCCTTGCGCTTTCCTTCGGAAACGCACCCTGCACCTCTCTCGCCACCCCCCTGTCCCTCGCCCCCTCAGCTACAAACACAGAGACCACCAGACATCAGCCTCAGCTCATCTCTCACACAAGTGGAGGCTCCCCTCAGCCCAAATGCCTTTCCTGTCCCCCAGCAACCTCCAAACGGACACACTCCCGAACACACACACACACACACACACACACTCAATCTGTCCCACACTCTCACCACAACCATCCCAGAGGAATCCCGGGGATGCTGTGACAGCTTAGGCCTACCCCTTCCCCTGTCCGGCACTACCACCACCTCCCTCGCTCCAACCACACCTCCCTCGCCAAGAACTGCCCACCCACCCGCCTACCACCACCTCCACCACACTGACTGCCCTTAAATGGCCTACCCCGGTAAGCCCCTTTCTGAGCGTGATGCGTCTTGCTCTTTCCCGAACCATCACCTCTACCCCTTTTTCTGCGGATTCCCCCCTACCCTCTCGCACACTAGACGATGACCCTCACCCTCAAATGTGCATGCCTCACTTGCCCTACACCTCTCGATACACCTCCCACTCCTAGCCCCACTACCACCTCCCCTCTACCATCCCTGCCTCCCACCCCCCTTGTAGATGGTTTCCTTTTCTCTCCTCTTCAACCCCCTTCCTCCCCTTTTCCCAGCCCCTGTGCACCATCCTTTAACAACATATACCCAGACACTTCTGTACTACTCATCACCATGCCTCAACCCTATGAGCCTCTAGCCACCACCCGAACTGCCCCCGATGACCTGTGACAGCCCTCCCTCTCTTCCCTAGACAACCTGCAACCTCTACACACCCACTTCAGTATCCCCCCTAACCGACCACCTCTGTCCATCACATTACACTGCCCTTCCTAATCGACATTCCCCCCACCAACACCACCATCACTCCAACAACCTCAACCATCCCTGCCTGGCAAACCACGGACACCCGGGTAAACACTGTCCACACTACCTCGCAAAGTCACCTGCCTCCTCTTCAGTGCCCGCTCTGTGGCCAAGAACAAAAACAGCATCTTTGATCTCCTAACCTCCGAGAACCCCAATTTTATCTTCATCACAAAACCTGGTTCTCGGACGACCTCAAGCTTATCGCGCACAAAGTATTCCCACCTGACTACTCTCTCATCACCCACAACAGGCCTTCCAGAGGAAGTGGCGGATTAGCCATCCTGCACAAACCCCACATCTCTAGCACCTCCACCGAAGCACAACCCAACACAGCTACCTGCAAATCCCTCCCTCCCATCCCTGCGCTGCTATACGGTTAAGTTCGTCTTGAGCGCGTTATAAATGCCCAAAACCAAACCAACCAAATCCTAATCAAACTCTCTCTTGCTTACTCTCTCACACAGCTTCCTACTCGTCTACAGGCCCTCGGGCTATGACAGACACTTCGCCTACAGCCTATACGACTCACTAGCAGCCATTCTAGTTAACCACCTGCCACTCGCCCCACTGGAAGACTTTAACATCTGGTTCGACCTCCCCAACATCTGGTTCGCAGAACTACTATTCGCCAGCCTACCTTCCGGCTCACCTCTTGACCCTTGTCCTGTCTTTCACCTCAAAGAAATCTTCACCTCCACTTTTGCAGGAGCACTGTCGAGGTCCATTCTCAGCGACTCCCTCACCTCTGGCAACTTCCCAGACTCCTTCAAAATTGCGCATGTCAAACCTCTGCTTAAAAAAGCACCCCTTGACCCTCTACTACAGGCCAATCTCCAACACCATACTCCTGCATATCTCATCGACCGCACTGCTTACTCACAGCTCAATGGCTTTGTGGAATCGAACAATCTCCTAGACCCTGCTCAATCAGGCTTTCGTCCGTACCACGGAACAGAAACCACACTGATCTCCATCTGGTATGACCTCAAAGTGATAGCAGACTTAGAAGGATGTGCAGCTCTTATTCTTCTTGACCTCTCGGCCGCATTTGACATCATCAACCACATGATCCTACTTGACCGACTGCACTCCTTAGGGATACGTGATTCAGCTCTCGCTTGGATCACCTAATTCCTCTCTAATAGACAGCAAATCGCCCATCTCTACTCTGCATGCCCAGTAAACACGGGAGTACCCCAAAGCGCCTATCTCTCTCCCCTTCAACCTCAACCTTTACCTGACCCATCCTCCCCAGGCTCATTCGCTCACACAACCTCACTTGCTATAATATGCGGATGACGCACAAATCATCCTGGGAATTCCTAAATCGGCCACCTACCCCAGCCCTAACCTAGTAGTATGTCTCTCAGACATTGACCGCTGGATGACGACTACCCATCTCCTTCTGAACCCAGGTAAATGGGAGATCATGCCATGTGGAAAATCTGCTATATTCCCCCATCCGATTCCCTGGCCACCCTCATTCGGCCTCACCCCCACGACCAGCACCACTGGAAAAAAAACCTTGGCTGCACAATGGACTCCGATCTAATTATGTCTCACTTCATCACCAATACAACCAAAGCCTGTCACTTCCACCTTAGGCTCCTGAAGCGTGTCTTCCCTTACCTTACCTACCAGAATAGACTTCCGGAAGGCACTCAAAACCTGGCTCTTTGCCTAAAAACACACAATGGAATGCAGTGAACCATCCGCCCTACCACCACGTCCAACACCTACCGTGGTACCCCGCTGATTAGGGACCCTGTCATAGACCGTCAGACCTGATCTCCACTACCTAGAGCCTTTGTCCAGACCTGAAACCCATATTGTAGCGGCACACTGACCGAATTCTGTACCTGACAGAATGTATTCATTACCTCGTCCGCAGGAATTCTGTACGCTCTGGACCCTGAAGCTATCTATTGCCATAAAAAAGGGGCGATTGTGCTAGGCTCGTAACTATGCAATCGACCCAAGAAGGAACTTGCCTGCTTATCCTACGCACCTGGAAATCCAATAGCAGAACTAGACACCAGGGGCCGTCTAGCAGTTAATGTGCTTATCACTCCTACCATTGAATGTACATAGCAGAACTACCCACCAGTAATCTATCTAGCAAAACTAGCAACCCAAGCACCAATAGCACTTCTGAACTTGACCATTGCCCTGCAAATATGCACTACGCTATCAATACAGGAAATGCCCTTGCTTGCTAATCCTACACATCTGGAAATCCCTGTGGAGAGGTATATAGCAAGGAACGTTCTAGCAGTTATTCTTTGCTAATCCCAACTATCTGGGAATGTCCTAGTAGAACTACCTGTCGGGGATTCTCTTTAGCAAAAATGCTGACCAATGACGTTGCTAGCACCTATACATTAACAGCATGAGTTTTAGGACAGATCTGCCTATTACCACCCATCAGCCTTCACTTAAACAATCTGACCCACCAAGAAAGAGGGAGATAAGATGCTTTCGGAAAACACACAGACACTCAAACACACCACTATGCTAACTCTTACCTCTGCACCAACTAACAGTAGAATGCAGCTACACCCCTCGATAAATTCGGCCTAGCTGCACACATACCTACACACCTCCACGTTCACGTCAACAGTCTTTAAAACACAGCTATACCGCTTGAAATCGGCCTAGATGTACACATAACATCATTCTCAAACACGAGTGCCGTCAGAATGCATATACCATAGTCCATTACTGATGTTACACAACCGCTACATCACACCTAGCACTTGTATGCAGCTACACATCACGTATTGCACGCTGGCTGCACACCACGTTTTACTACACTACTATCTCTACTGACCTGGACTGTGGTCCCCGAGGGCTTTCAACCCACAGCACTTTGGAATCATAGCAATGGTAAAAGGCGCTATACAAATGCCAAAGAACAGAACATAACTACGGAGAGCTGCTGCCAAGAGAAGTGCACAAGTTAATCTTCCAACTACTATACCTTGTTACAATGCATGGGGAGCTACTGCCAAAGGAAGCGCACAAGTTCTATTGGTTTACCAAAACTCCTGGACTGGTATATACTGTCCGATGGGCAGCCAGACACACTGCTATGCAAGTTACAAAGACGGCCCGATTGTAAGTACAGTAGCAAGTTGCCTTTGGCATAGACCCCAACTTCTGATTCATTAACCCAGCCCTACAGATAAGGGGGTCTGTCTGCCACTTTTACTCCCTAAAATAGGCAAACACTCCCCAAAAATAAAAACAGTGAGTACAAATACGCCCAACAAAAAAATAGTAAACGGACACGTTGTGCTCCTTCGTTCACCCACACAGCTCCATGGAAATATTTGGACCAGAAGTGCGCATAGAACCATAGGAAGAAACTGCTATTATTATTAGCTGTTGGAAAGAAGTATACATTCATCTTTTTTAATGTGTATGACTAACTAGATGCAAAGGAATAATTATTATAAAAACATCTGTTTTCCAGTTAAAGCATTTTTACTTGCTTATAAAATACTCCCATTGGGAATTGGACTTAAATCTTCACTCCCTAAAAAACATTTTACTCCCAATTTAAAAAACAGGGAGTTAAATACTCCTGCTTCAGAATATTATCTGGGGCACTGCCTTTACCACTCCAGTCCCTAATTAACAACGGGAAGGGCTTTTAAATGTGCAGAAAACAAAGGCAACCCTATGTGCCTTCTTTTAAAATAAATGCTGTTTTTTTGGATCGCATTTTACAGTGACTGGTCCCTTAAGGGCCTGTCACAGTGACATGCGCTCAGAACCTGTAGAACATATTGGCCGTAGAGTGCTTTCGACACCATACCAGCTGGCCAGCGCATAATTTGCACTACAGCTCAGCACCATGGAAATGCGCAAGTCACCTTTTTAGATTAAGATGGCCTGCTCATTTCCAAAAATGGGTTATCTAAAAATAGTATATCCTCTACTCTTATATGCCCCATTTTTTGAGGATCTGGACTAAAATGTATATTTAAAAAAAATGTTTTCTCCAGCATGGGGTCTGGCATGGATTCACATGCTCATGAATATTCCCCGTCGTCAGGCTGGGAATCCTCGGTAAAGAAAAAACCAGTATCAGTTTCGTTTCTGATCTGTCTTTCGTAGTAGTAACCAATCACTGGTCTCTGCGTCATACTGACCACATCCAATGACTGCCCTCTACCTAAGCCCCGCCTCTGGCAGCCATCTTCAGATTTTTACCACACGTTCATGTGTTGGGATCCTCGTGCTATTGCTCTCAAGCTATTTTTTCACGTTTTTCCTCAAAAAACTTAGTTTTTTCGGTCAAAAGAGCCTCAAGCTCCACCGACTCTCCATCCGATGAACGGGGACCCGTGTCGGATTCGTCTACGCCCCTCAAGGGTGAAGATTCGTCGAGCTACGCTTTTGGAGGATTCCAGAAGTTTCTCAGGCCCATCTCGGTCATGGCCCAGGAGAAGGGAAGCTCGACGCCCGGAAAGCTGTTCAGGGTCTGCCCTGGATGCCAGCTACAGAATGTCTTTAAGGAAGACAAACACTCCTTTTGTCTTTACTGCCTACATGAGGACAAGACGCACGTGGAGAAGGACTGTGCGTTTTGCGGCAACATGTCGGAGCGGACAATAAAGGACCGCCATCAACGTCTCGCCAACTGGCTGGAAGGGAAGAGCCCGTCCGGCGAGAAAAGGAGGAAGAAATACGAGCGGTCTTCTAAGACCTTTGAGGACGCCCCAGCGACGGGGGTCCAACACAAGGCCAAGCATCGCGAGTCCGCTGGCACTGGGAGCGCCGAACGGTCGGGCTCTACGGGCGCCAGGCAGGGCGCACCCTCCCCGGCACCATCAACCACGAGCCAACGCTCTGGGTCGGGTAAGAGGAAGGCCAAGCACCCGGCGAAGCTCCTGGAGAGGCCCCGGTCGAGGTCGAAGGCGGAGGGGGAGCCAGGCAGTGTCTCCCCCCCCCCCTCAAGGAGAAGGCGGTGAGCGCACCTAAGGTGGTGAAAGCCTTAATCCATCCGGCCAAGGCCTCTATCGAGACAGTCGCGGCGGCCCTGGCTCAGCCTGTGGAGGCTACACCAGTGGTGGCGACCTCGGGGCTCAGAGTCTCCCTGCCACCGCGGAGGGAGTCCTCTTTTATGCCCATCGACAGAACCCCTGTGAAACCTCCGACGGAGAAGAAAAAGGGGGGGCAGGAGGTCGTCGTGGATTCGGCCTCAACCTCTGAGGAAGAACTGATCGAGGTCTTAAGCCACGGCGTTGGCGTGGAAGAAGACCAGCCCGTCGGAGGGATCCCGACGCAGGAGACGACGACATCGTCAAGGGTACCGACGGGGCCCCTGACCGCCCGTCGGACTCCCCTCTACCAGCGCCGCAAGACAACTCGGTGGCCATTTTGTTGGCTATACAGTCCTTATGCTCAGAGATAAGGACGAGACTGCCGTTACCAGTGGAGGAGCCACTCCCGTCGGGGGACCCGAAACCAGGCCCTTCGGGCAGCCCCCCTCCTAAGAAAAGGAGGATTCACCCTCCACCTCCTTTTCAGCTGTCGCGCCCCGTTCAGCCCTCTTCCCCGTCCACGACTCGAGGGGATGACACGGGGACTGACACGGCCGCGACGGGTACGGACGACGAGGTGTACGACGAGGATCTGCCGTCGTCACCTCCCACCCGGGCTTCCCCGCCCGACGAGATTGGATCTTTTCACTCCATGATCGCCAGGGCGTCCGAGCTCTTCCAGCTCTGCCCTGAGGAGAAGAAGGAAGGTTTCCTTTATCAGCGGCGCGAGGCCAAGAGGAAGACGGTCCTCTCGGTACCTCTGCTGGACGATATTTGGGATGAGGGCCTTGCCCTCCTCAAGAACCCATCCACGACGCCGGCTAGAAGAGACCGGTACGAGAAGAAGTACCGGGTCCCGGACGCGGCCCCCTTGTGCCTCCGGGCCGAGCCTACCCCGGACTCCGTCGTCTCCGCGGCGGCCAGGAAGAAAGCGGGGGGGGTGCGGCCTCCACGTCGACTTCCCCGCCAGACGGCGAGGGAAAGAAATTGGACACGATGGGGCGCAGGGTCATCTCGTCTGCAGCGACGACGATTAAGGCGGCCAACACCTTGGCTATCGTAGCCCGCTACGACAGGGATCTGTGGTACAAACTGGCTCCCCCGCTGGACTTCCTACCGGACGACAAGAGGGCGGATGCCCTGGAGATCTTGCAGGAAGGTGAGGTGGCGTCGGACCACGCCATCACGATTGCGACGGACATCGCCGACACTGGATTTCGCCAGTTGGGCAACGGCGTGTGCCTTAGGCGGCGTGGATGGCTCAAGGATACTGACTTCCGTCAAGACGTACAGACCAGAGTCCTGTACATGCCGTTCGATGGGAACAACCTGTTTGGGAAAACAGTGGACGATTCCCTTCAAGCCATTAAAGCGGACACGGAGACGGCCCGGGCTCTCGGGGTTCTCCAGCAACGGCGGCCGCCCTTTCGGAGCGGCGGAGGCAAAGGCGCCTCCAAAGGTTCTGGCGGTGGATTTTCCACCTACCGTCAAGCGGCCCGTTCGTCGTCTCAGGAAGCTTACAGGGGACGAGGCAAGTCAGGCGGACCCCGCCATCGTCGCCAAGGAGGTCAAGGCGGCAAAGCCTCGTCTAAGCAGGATTGAACCGGCCGTGGGGTCGGGCCCCCACCGAAGCACCCCGGTGGGAGGCCGGCTGGCGAGCTTCGTCAGCGTGTGGGAGTCCATCTCCACCGACCGTTGGGTGCTGGACGCCCTGGCCCAGGGCCACGCGCTCGAGTTTCAAAGAAGGTGCCCGCGCGTCCCCACTGTGGCCAGGAAAGAGCTTCACGTCCCTCAGCTTCTCCGGGAGGTAAAGGCGATGCTCAGGAAGGGCGCCATCGAACTCGTCCCAAAGAGGCTTCGGGGTTCCGGAGTTTACTCAAGATACTTCCTCGTGAAGAAGAAGACGGGAGGATGGCGCCCCATCCTAGACCTACGACGGCTGAACAAGTTCATCAAGGCGCAGAAGTTCCGGATGGTCACCCTCCAGCACGTCCTGGGTCAGCTGGAGGAGGGCGACTTCCTGTCGTCGTTGGATTTGGAGGATGCCTACTTCCATATTCCCATCCTAAAGGGGCACCGAAAATTTCTCAGGTTCGTGGTCCAAGGGCGTCACTATCAGTTCAGAGCCCTTCCCTTCGGTCTCCGGTCGGCACCCAGGGTATTCACCAAGTGCCTTGCACCAGTGGCGGCACAGCTGCGCCGAGAGGGGATCCACGTCTACCCCTACCTGGACGACTGGCTCATCCGAGCCAAGACGAGGGAGCTCGCCGTGGAGCACACGGCAAGGACCGTCCAACTTCTCACGGACCTGGGATTCTCCGTGAACTACGCCAAGTCCCACCTGGTACCCGCGCAAGACGCACTGTTTCTGGGAGCAAAGCTCGACACAGTGTCCCTTCTGGCCTCCCCGTCGGAGGAAAGGACCAGGGCCATCCTGGGCAAGGTACAGCAGATGTTGGTTGCCGACGCGGCCAAGGTGAGGTCCATCAAGTCCCTCCTCGGAATGATGTCTTCTTGCATCTACCTCATTCCCATGTGCAGGCTCCGGATGCGCCCGTTGCAGGAGTTCCTGGACGCGCGCTGGATCCAAACGACGGGCAACTTCGAGGAGAGGATCACACTCGACGAGTTTCCGACGAGCAATCCGGTGGTGGGGCACCTGCGTGCATCTGATGGCGGGCATGGACTTCCAGACCCCAGGCCACCAGGAGACAGTGACCACGGATGCCTCCCTGGAAGGGTGGGGAGCGCACACCGGAAATCTGCACGCGAGAGGCCTTTGGCTCCCGACGGAGAAGTCCCTCCATATCAACGTCCTGGAGCTCCGTGCAGTGTTTTGGGCCCTCAGGTCCTTCCTTCCGTCCCTCAAGGGCAAGGTGGTGAGGATCTTCACCGACAACACCACCACCATGTTTTACATCAGGAAACAGGGCGGAACCAGGTCCCCAGCACTGTCCAAGGAGGCGCATGACCTGTGGCATTGGGCCGTCGCCCAAAGGATGTTTCTGGTGCCGTTTCATCTGGCAGGGATAAAAAACACCATCGCCGACTCACTCAGCAGGGAGCTGCGCTCGTGCCACGAGTGGGAACTACGGCAGGATCTAGTGGATCGCCTCTTCCGACGGTGGGGCACACCCCAGATCGACCTGTTCGCAACGACGACGAACTCCAAGTGCCGGTGGTTCGCCAGCTGGTTTCCCCAGCCGAGGAGCATGGGCGATGCTTTCTCGTTCTCCTGGGAAGGCCTGTTCCTATACGCGTTCCCTCCTCTGCCACTGCTGATCCGGCTCATCAACCAGCTTAAGAGGTCACGGTGCAGGATGATCCTCGTCGCACCTGCGTGGCCGAAGCAGATATGGTTCCCGGACCTTCTGGACTTGTCAGCGTCCCCGTCAATCAAGCTGCCAGTGGACGCGGATCTGCTCTCCAGGGAAGGAGGCGCCATCCTCCACCACGACCCGAAGTCGCTGAACTTGCAGGCCTGGCTCCTGCAGCGCTAGAGTTTGGAGGATACGACATAACGGCCGACTGCAGAGAGGTTCTTGCAAAGGCCAGGGCGTCCTCGACTCTTAAATTCTACGGACACAAATGGAAGAGGTTCTCTATCTGGTGCCACGCACAGAAGATTAAACCTCTAAGGATTACGGTTTCCCAAGTGCTGCCGTACCTGTTGACGCTGGCCAAGGCTGGACTGGCACACGCGTCCATCAAGATTCATCTTGCTGCGATCTCCCGATACACCAGAACCACGGGGCGGACGTCCTTGTGGTCTCATCGTCTGGTGAAAGAGTTCATGAAGGGACTGTTCAGATCGTTCCCGCCGGTGAAGGCTCCGGCCCCGGCGTGGGAGCTCAACGTGGTGCTGACCAGGCTCATGGGGCCCCCATTCGAGCCTCTGCACTCGGCCCCGTTGAAGTTTCTGTCGTGGAAAACAGCGTTTCTTGTGGCCATCACCTCCGCACGACGAGTGGGAGAGATCCAGGCCCTATCTTGCAAGCCACCATACTTGACTTTTCACGACACGAGGGTGGTGCTCAGGACGCACCCCTCCTTCATTCCCAAGGTGCCGTCGGACTTCCACCTCAACGAACCCTTGGTGTTGCCTGTGTTTTTCCCGTCGCCTTCGTCGCCGGCTGAGAGGACTTTGCACTCGCTGGATGTGGCTAGAGCGCTGAAGTTCTACGTGGACCGCACAAAGTGTTTTCGGAAGACGTCACAACTCTTTGTGAACTTTGGAACTGTCAATCAGGGGAAGGCTCTCTCGAAGGCTTCCATTTCCAGATGGCTCTCCGGCTGTATCACGTACTGTCATCGGTTGGCAAACCGACCGCTGCCTGGCCGTCCGAGAGCCCATTCCACCAGAGCGATCGCAGCTACCACGGCGTTCCTTTCTGGTGTGCCCCTGCTGGACATATGCAGGGCTGCTACTTGGAGGTCGACGCACACCTTCACGAAATTCTACTGCGTCGATCGGGATTCCAGGGAGGAGTCCAGGGTCGGCTAAGCAGTGCTGCGCAACCTGTTCGCCTGAGGTGAGCCTGGTGAGGAGGTAAGATTGCTTGATGTTGAGTTTGATGTAATGCTTAATGTTGAGCCTTTGCCACCTCCCGTGGTTGTGCATGTGTGTACTGCTATGTATTCTTTATTCATGAGCATGTGAATCCATGCCAGACCCCATGCTGGAGAAGGAACAAGTTACTTACCTGTAACTGTTGTTCTCCAGCATGGGTCTGGCATGGATTCACATGCGAACCCTCCCGCCTACACCTCTGCGGCTCTTCACTTGGTCATACTGCCACTTCACGTGCTTCCAAATCTGAAGATGGCTTCCAGAGGCGGGGCTTAGGTAGAGGGCAGTCATTGGCTGTGGTCAGTATGACGCAGAGACCAGTGATTGGTTACTACTACGAAAGACAGATCAGAAACGAAACTGATACTGTTTTTTTCTTTACCGAGGATTCCCAGCCTGACGACGGGGAATATTCATGAGCATGTGAATCCATGCCAGACCCATGCTGGAGAACAACAGTTACAGGTAAGTAACTTGTTCCTTATTAGTCATAATATGAGAAGGAAAGGAGAGCGAGGGTGAGTGATGGGTCAGGTGGGGAGTGATAGGCAAGAAAGCAGAGGGAGAGCAGTAGGTCAGGGGGGGAACCGGTGGGTAAGATAGCAGAGAGGAAGCAGTGGGGCGGCGGACCAGAAAGCAGAGGGAACAGAGGCTTTAGGGGGAACCATGGGCCAGAAAGCAGTGAGGGAGGGAGGGGGTGGTTGGTTGGAAAGAGGCAGTAAGCTGATGATTGGAAGAGCGGATGAGGGAAGAGTGCAGTAGAGAAAGCATGCAAGATGCAGAAGTTGAAAGAAATAATGAAGGACTGTAGACTGCGGAAGGAATGGAGAGCGTAAGGTGTGTGTATGATTTGGGTTGTGACGGGGACTGGGGAGTGCAAATTGTGAGTATGTGCATGACTGAATGAGGGGTTCGGGAGTGCAAGTTGTGATGGGAGATTGGTGAGTGCGAGGGGTGTTGGTGAGAGGTATGTGGCCATTTGAGGATTGGAGAACAAAGAAGGAGAATATTTTCACTATTGTAACTGATAATGATCAATACATTTAATAATATTAAATATTATTGCACATTAAACCAAAAACGTAGCACAAAACAAACACTGTTCTGTTAAACCAGGGACATCTGAGACTCTTCTATTAAACTGATACAAAAGGTACAAATAATGAAAACCTGGCTTTCTTGTAGTGTCGCACACTGGCTCTTTCCTGCAATGTGCCGATCTTAACACCCTTTAATCAATAAAAAACGTGCCTAAAAAATGCCACAATAAAGGTTTCTGCCGCAAAATGTACCATTTTATACCGAAATATCCTGGTGGGTCCGTTTAGGGGCTGTCAATGACCCTACGAGGACGAACGAAAAGTGAAAATCCGTAGAACCAGCTTTCAATGCTGTTCAAACGCTTTCTTGATTTGTAACGGTTAACTTTCTGAGAGCGCCCAATCCCAATGGAAAAGTAAACGGAGCAAAGGCATAAACAACATTCTCAGAATTGCATGTTAAAAGTCGTCCAACAAGCAATGTTTAAACTCTGGAACTACATTATGCCCGATTCCATTGATCCAGCTTAACTGCTGTCATTGTCCGCAGCCTATTTACATCCTACAGTTAACTGCGCACAACTACCAACCTTGTCTAGGATAATGGTGCCGTACAATATTATGGATTCAGCGTTTCGAAAATGAATTGTTCCAACGTGGTTTTATTTATGAACAGTTAACATGCGCAGAACTCCCCAGCTTAATGGATTTCATTGGAGCCCATACATGGGCGGTCGTGGCATAAGGAGTCCCTTTTCTCCCCCTTCTTCCTTGCCCCCTTGCTATGCCCACAGCTGAGAACAGAGTCTCCCCTCCCCAGCCAAAGCGTGCATGTGCTCAAGCTGGAATCTCTGCAGAGCAGTTGATGGAGCATATGGCGGGAGATCTGATTGCATCCTTGCATGCTTTTCCAGGGAGGAGGAATGTGTCTGCCGGAGGCAGCAGAGTCCTCTCTGATGGGCTGAACAACGTGGCCCTCTAAGAGGCGCAGGAAATATGTGCTTAATGTCTTGTTGGCAGTGCTTTAAGTGGGGTAAGAAATTGAGGGGGGGGGGGCTCACTTGGGGGCGTGGCTTCCGTGGTGGGCGTGGCCTAAAAGTGCACAAACCATAGAATGGTGCGCAAACAAATCGCACCTTGCTATGGTTTGTGCACTTTCAAGCCATCTTTTATAAACATAGAAATGTTACATATTTCTATGTTTATAAAAAGGTGGCTTGAAAAGTGCACAAACCATAGTAAGGTGCGCACACGTGTGTGCTTACTTTACTAAGGTTTGTGCACTTTCAAGCCACCTTTTATAAATATAGAAATGTTATATAGTTCTATGTTTATAAAAGATGGCTTGAAACGTGCACAATTCAAGCCACCTTTCATGAATGTTGGAGGACGAACAAAACCCGAGGTGTATTTGTCCGTCCGTCGACAAAGCTTTATAAAAGATGCGTTGAATTGTGTACTTTTTCAAGCCATTTTTTATAAACCTAGAAATGTGTTACATATTTCTATGTTTATAAAAGATGGCTTGAAAAGTACACAATTCAACCCATAAGCAAACGGACAAAGACGCCTCGGATTCGGTGATATGTGTTGGGGGTTTGTCCTTTGCCCCATGCGGTCCCGTAAGCCCCCAACCTGGAAAGACCACACCTGACATACGTCTTTCCAGTTTGGGCTTCCCGGTTGCTCTAACGCGGCCGGGAACGCCCCGTTTATACTGCACGCAGCGACGTGCAACGTCACGCCGCCGCGTGCGCCTCCCATCACGGGGCAGCGCCACACTCCTCCTTTTTCGGGGAGAACGCACAACTGCTTTTTATTATACACTGCAAACCACACATCAATTAACAACAACACTGCACGCCCACAGCCCCTTTAATGTCAACCACCCGGATCCCCTCATTCTGGTTGATCAACTAAATGTCCCAGTACGTATTCGCTGAGGTAAGCGGGTTTCCCTCGCCCAGCCCTCTGGGGGTACCTCCCACTTACCTCCGGCACGGGAAGTCCTTTTGCAGATGTCCCCCGGACCGGGGATTCCGGTGGGCTGGATGGGGCTCCTCCTTCCTCAGGCTCCTCCGTCAAGTCAGGCTCCAGCGGTGGCTCAGTCCTGGGGTCACCCAGTTTCTTAAAGAAGCTGACATTCCGGGTGACAGCAGACCTTCCGTCCGAGGCCGTCACCATGGACCCTTTTACAGCCACCACGTCCAACGGCTCCGGCTCATAGGGGAGCGAGAGCTTTCCATGAGGATGTCAGTTGCGGATGAGGACTTCATCTCCCGGCTCGAGCCGCTGGGGCCGTAGACCCCGTCGCACATTCTCCTGTTCAATCCTCACCCGCCGGTCTGCCTCCACCTGTTGGTTATCAATCACTCCCGGTTCTTTTTCCCCAATTTCGGGTAGCAGACCCCGGGGGCATCGCTTGAACAGAGCCTCAGCCGGAGCCACCCCCGTGGAGGCATGGGGGTGGTGCGGTACACCCGCAGGAATTGTTATAGGGCTCGTTGGAGTGACTGCCCTTGTCCCTGAGCGATCCTGAAGGTCTTATTGAGTGTCCGCATCAGTCTCTCAGCGTCTCCGTTTGCTCGGGGCCACAAAGGAGATACCTTCCGGTGCAGTACCCCGCAGTTGTCCATCAGCTCGGAGAACCGCTCGCTCTGGAACGGCGACCCGTTGTCCGAGCACAGGGTGTGGGGGAAACTATGGGCCACAAACACCTTCTCCACGGCCACAACCACGTGCTCGAAGGCCACCGACTCGACAACCTCCACCTCCGGATATCGTGAATATTCGTCGACTAGTACGATGAAGTGGGTGCCTACGGACGTGGACCCAAAGTCCGCATGGACGACCTCCCACGGCCGCGTGCCTCGGGGCATCACCTCGATCGCCGGCTCTCGCTGTAGAGGAGAGGCCGCCTGGCACCATACACAGGCCGCCACAAAGTCTTCGACCCTCCGCTCAAGCTCCGGGAACCACACCTTCAGCCGCAGCCTCGCCTTGGTCCTAGCGGCTCTCTGATGCCCGTGGTGGGCCAAGGTAATCACCTCCATCACCTTGGACTGGGGAACCACTATCCGGTCACCTCGGAGCAGCAGGCCCGACGCCGAGAACGACAGTTCGTCCTTGATCTTCCATAGTTGTTCAAGTGCTGTCTTAGCCTCCTAGGTCCGCTCCGCCAGAACTTCCAGGATGGACTTCCAGGAGCCGTGCTGCATTGAGTGCCTGAGGATCTGAAAGCACTAGTCCTCGGCCGCGGCCGCCTCCAATTCTGACAGAGGAATCGCATTCGGCGTGGCCGCCTCCACCACCATTCGGAAGTGCTCGTCGGCCTCTTCCGCGCAGGTGTCGCACTCTTCTCCCCCACGCACTCCCAGGTGTCTGGAGAGGTAGTCCGCCACATTGTTGACACCCGGCCGATAAACCAGCGTGACTCCATACTCGAGAAGAGCAAGCATCCACCTCTCGATTCTGGCCGGGGGCTTCGAGGATGACCCTGCCATAATGGGAAGCAGGGGCTTGTGATCTGTCACCACCGTTACTGGATGCCCCAAGACATGGAGTCGAAAATGTCTGCAACCCCAGAGGACCGCCAGCGCCTCCCGCTCAATCTGGGAGTATCTTTGCTCAGTTTCCGAGAGCGCTTTGCTGGCGTAAGCCACGGGCCGGATGTTCCCGTCCCTGTCGACTTGAATCAATACAGCACCCAGGCCAAATGGACTGGCGTCAACAATGATATCCGACGCCAGCGCCGGGTCGAAAAACGCCATGGTGTCCTCTGCTGTCAGGGCGCTCTTGATATCCTCAAACGCCGACTGCTCCAGTGGGCCCCAGTGCCAGGCCGACTCCTTCGTCAATGCCCTGAGCGGCTCCGACCTCGAGGTGAGATTTTGGATGAAGCGCCCACAGTAGGTCACCATCCCCAGGAAGCTTCTTACATCTGGCACCGACTCGGGGGGCTGCGCCTTCTTAATGTCTTGGACCTTCTTCGGATCCGGCGAGACCCACCCTCCTTGAACACAAACCCGAAGAATTCAATGGAGGGACGCAGGAACTCACAATTGTCCCGATGAAGGGGGAGGCCCAGAGACTGTAGCCGCTCAAAGGTCTTACCGAGTTTCCTTAGATGGTCCATCTCGATCTTTGCGAACACCAAAATGTCATCGCTAATGTTCAGGACACCCTCCAGATCTGCGAGGGCGCCTCTAATGATGTTCTGAAAGACTTCTGCTGCGGATGACACCCCGAAGCTCAACCTCCTGTACCGGTATAGCCCACGATGAGTAGTGAATGTGGTTATGTACCGGGACTCAGGGTGGAGGACCACCTGATGATACCCTGCTCGAAGGTCCAGTTTGGAAAAGAATTGAGCCCCTTGCACTTCGGCAATGTCGTCATCGATGGTGGGGGTGAGATGCCGCTGCCTCTTAATGGCCTTGTTGGGCAGCCTCATGTCCACACAGATCCGGACAGATTCGGATTGTTTGGGCTTCCTAGTCACAACGATTGGGGACACCCAGGGGGTCGGGCCCTCGACCTTCTCGATAATGTCCAGACTCGCCAGCTTGTCAAGCTCCTTGTCAACTTGCTCCCTCAGATGAAATGGTACCCTGCGGTGTTTCAATGCAATGGGCTGCACAGAGTCATCGATGTGTAGCCTAACCGGGTCACCGGTCATCTTCCCAATGCCGTTGAAGAGGGCAGCATACTTGTCTCGAGCAGGTCATTGATGTCCTCGAGGTACACCGAGTATGCGAAACTGATAATTCCGAGAGCCTCGGAAGGGGCACAGCTCAGCAGAGTTTTATTGCTCACAGGGGTCACATAGAATTGGGCTTTGATTCGCGAGCCCTTGTGCTCCACGCTTGCCACGAAGACACCGTCCAGCGGTATTGGTTCGAGTCCTCCAAACACAAAGATGCAGGCTTTCGGCGTGACCAGCTTTGGGGGCGATCCAAGGGCATCATAGTGCCCCCGGGCCATCAGATTGACCGAGGCTCCGGTGTCCACCAGCAACGGGACTGGCGAGTGGTCGACCTCCACCACACACCTCGGTTGCCTCCTGCCCTTCCCCTTCAGGACTTCCACACTGGAAACAAAGAAAATGTTCTCTTCCTCCTTGGCCTCGTCCCCCTGGGTCTCCTCTTCACCCTGGTCCTCCTGGGCCACGTTTGGCGGGCAGTTCTGGCGTGGGGTCCAAGTCCGAGCCGGGCCTCTCGGCACTATCACGGGCAAGGCTGCCCTGCACACCCTCGAGAAATAGTCAGGCAGGCCGCACCTACCACATGTCCTCCCAGCCGCCGGGCACTCCATCGGGTGGGGGAGGTCGTAGCCGCACTTCTGGCACGATTCCCCCACTCTCCCAGCTCTGTCACGGGGTCCCCTACCAGGCCTTCTCAATCCTCTGCCTCCACGGCACACGCCTCCTCCGACTTTATTGAGCGGGACCCCGCCTCCATCTTGCTTGCCCGAGCCTCTGCCATCTCATGGCACCGGCCCAGTTCCAGAATGCGTGGCAGAGTAATACCCGGCTCTCTCAGGACCTGCCTCCTGAGTTTGCCGGAGGAGCACGCCTGAATCAGCATCGTGCGCATCATGTCCTCCGCGTCCCACCACGCACAGCCCAAGGAGAGGCGGCGCAGGCGACCATAAAAGGTGTCCAGTGTCTCATCCTCCTTTTGTTTGGCCGATAACATCCCAAATATTTCATAGTCCACATTGGCGAGGGGCAGAAAGTGGGCCTGGAGTACTGCCTTAGCCGCATCGTAGGTGGCATCCGCTGGAGTGAGCGACTCAAAAATTTCCTGGACCGCCGGCCCCGCGGAGTACAGCATCGTAGCCCCCCTGCTGTCGTCGTCCATCACCTGAGCGGCCCTGAAATACATGTCGAGGCGACCAACCCACCTCCTCCACCGGGGCCCTATGCTGGATGGCGGGCCCGACGCATAAAATTCGGGGATGGGCTGCAGGGCCGCCTGTGCTCATTCCTGAGCCATGATGGGAGGTCCTGGCTGAGCAGCAATCTGTACTGCCGGTGGCCCCTGAGGCCCAGGAGCTAGACCACCTACTTGAACTTGAGGGGGCAGCTGTGGAGCCGCCACTGGCTTTGCACTGGAAGCACCGGGGGCCTGTTGACGAGCTGCCGCGTGACCACCGTCCTGGGGAAACTGTGCGGCTGCCGCGGCCCCACCGTCCAGATCCTCAACGTCATTCATGGGCTTGAGCGCACAGGCACCCCACCTTGGGTCCTGAGGGCCGCAACTCAGCCACCCACCACCTCCACATGGATTGGTCACCCCACCCAGGCACAGCACCAGCCCAACCTGGGGGAGAGGTGGTGGTATCCTGCCCTCAGCTCACCTGAGGCTGCCTCCAGCATCAAAAAAAACATCGAAGAGAAAGACAGAAGCACACCAACATGAAGTTCTCCACGGTAGCAGTCCACCTTGATGATGAAGGGGGCAAAGAGGAAGCCACAGCGTCCTGATGATGAAAGGGATGAAGAAGCACCGTGTCCCCTTGCTGCTGCAAGGCTCAAGAGTGTAGGTGTCCCAAAAATTAAGCTGAGAAAATGATATATTAGCCCTTCTCCTAGCTTTCACTCGACGTAGAAGTCCCAAATCTGGAGTAAAATCTACAAACCAGTCATGGGCGTGCAGATTAATCTGTCTGCAATCAGAATATCCAAAAATTAGACCTGGATCACCTTCACCTTCCGAAACGGAGCCTGATGAAGTTCCACGGCCTCACCGACAAAATGGCCGCCAGCCGCGTGTGTGATCCGCGGCCACGGCGTGAAACGAAATGTCCGATCGTTCCATTTCAGTGAAAAAAAATTCGGAATGCTTTCACCGCTGGGCCTGGGCATCCGACATCACTCGTCGCCACTGTTGGGGGTTTGTCCTTTGCCCCATGAGGTCCCATAAGCCCCCAACCTGGAAAGACCACACCTGGCACATGTCTTTCCAGTTCGGGCTTCCCGGTCGCTCCCGCAGCCGGGAACGCCCCGTTTATTTATACTGCATGCGGCGACGTGCAACGTCACGCCGCCGCGTGCGCGTCCCATCACGGGGCAGCGCCACAATATGTGCACTGCAGAGCAGAAAGATCACAGAGCCCATGACGTCTTTGACCCTCTGCGAACCGCGTGCTCCGTGATCTAATCTGCAGATTAGATCACAGAGACCGCGGGTTTGCTGAGGGTCAGTGACCTGGGGAGGGCAAACAAAGGGCCCATAACTTCCTCTTGTGACCTCTTACGCGAGGGGTCAAAAGAGGAAGTTACAGTGACTGGCAGAAGTGCCAGCCAGCCAGTCACAGTCACTCGGTTGGCTGGCACTTCTGTAGTTTGCCTGACATTAAAATGGCGGGCGCGACTACAGCCGTGGCGGGATAATGTGTCTCGCACTTTATGGAGACTGCTGAGGCCTGGCGCACTTAAAGCACTGCTTGTTGGCCATAATAAGACTAATCCACTGGTTGGCCGCCGAGGTGCGTGAGCAGGGGTTTGCGTGTACCTCAAAGTAGCTCCTTGGAATGGCGCTGCGTTCCCTCAAACTCTTGTGTGTTACAAAAAACGAGCTGAAAGTAAGAGATATGAACCTCTTATTGTACTAACTGAAAATAGTATGCAGAGATGGAATAAAGCACGAGCCAAGTCAAACAGATCTTAATTAATGAGATGATAAGCAAAAGTGATGGCAAAGAATAGTAATGTTACTTTTACATCCACGGCTGGCATGCAAGGAATGCAGTGCTGGGATCGTCCAGACGGAGCATTTAGAATATTGCTGCAGATATGGACCATAATAGAATGAGGGATGGGAATAAACATGCCCACCGTAGAGACGGTGCACAACCTGATCATCACTTGTACAATCCCAGGAGGTATTTCCTTGCCTGGGGCCACCCAGCAGACGTACCTTGGCAGGGGGCACCCTGCCAGTCCATGAGCACACAGGATCTTCCATGGCCTGGAGGCACCCAGGCCATCACCAAAAGACGGCTCCAGCGTTGCCCAGCAGGGGCACCGGCTTCCACAAGCAGAGTTGCCCAGCAGGGGCTCTACTGGGCACACAGGCAGGGTTGCCCGACAGCCATGATGGACAGCGTTGCCCGGCAGGGGCACTGTCCTTGTTGAGGGCCCTGCAGGTTAGGCCCTCTGCCAGCTAAGCAGCGCCAGCATGGCGCTGGTAATAAGACACAGAACACCAGAGTCAGTTACCTCCAAGACTAAGGAGCGGGAGGCCGCTCATTCTTTTTATTAATTGAAGTCACGTGGTCACTGCCATGAGACCTGGGAGATACCTTGTTCCCAGGACGGGTGACGCACCACACTCTTCCTTTTCCTTAAGGAACAAACAAATGACAAACATCACTGGACATCAAAACTAATTACATCTCGAACCGCAACACTTGTGATTATGGATGCAAACACCAATCACATAAATTTACGCTCTGACAGTTGCACTTAAAAATCTGCCTTTAGCATATACACCTATTCAAGGATGACAGTCAAGGTTGGTGGCACATTGAGGGTTTCACCGCATTATCTAAGGACCCTTTATTAACCTGAGTGAGTGAAACTTAACTGCTGAATGCCACCATCGTTGGCACCTGGCACCATTTAAAGCATGTCCACAACACGTACTATCACAGCTTCAGATAGCTCATTGACTGGGCTATTTTAAGCGAGTCCAGGGTCTGCAGGCATCCAGCTTTCATGGGGATGTCTACTGAGTCCAAATTCAGCAATTGCGGGTCCGCAGGAGACCAGTCCGACTTCCGTTGACATCCATTCAGGACAGTGCATTTCACAGTTCAGGGGCCGGCAAAGACGCCCCTGGGGAGACCCAGGGGCCACATTGTACTAATCCATATACAGTGGGGGCAACCAGTGGCAGGGTACTGGTGGCGGGACGTCAGGCCATTTTCAACATGACGGCTGCTGGCAGGGAGACACTGGTGGCAGGGTGTCTGAGCCACTGGCCTAGGAGGGCGCACAAGCACTCATAAGAGCTGCAACCCTTCTTCTCTCCATACTTCCTTCCCCCCCTCCTCTACCCCCCCTGACAGTCACCACCAATGGGCCCGGGAACTTCAACAGGCCATAAAGATGTTCGCCTACGTAGATTGCTTCCCTCTACCCTGCCGATGAGGCAGTGGCATTGTTTTCATTTTGGCCATTTTACTATCCACATTCACACCGCCATGGCCCCGGGTCTGAGGAGGGCCCATGCATTGAATTCGCACTGCGCCATATTGGTGTGTGCCCCTCACGCCAACAAGCATTTAAGTTTACCTTGGTTGCGCCGCCACGGAAGCAGTGCATTTCACTGCCAGGTGCCTGGGATCTTTCTTTCCCCGCTCTGAGACGGAGCACAGCAATTTCACTGCTTGAGGTGGCCCGGGTCTCACGAAGGAAGCACAGCCAGCCTTCACCTTCCTCCTTTTTCACCGGCGGACGGCCCGGGGTGTCCTTGGACTTGCATCTTTGCGATGTAGAGGAGTTGTACAAATCAGCTTTTTCCCCCTACTTAGCCTGGTGATGCCATTGCACCGCCCATATAGAATTTAAACATCGTTTTCAGCCACAAGTTAGGCATGCGCTGCCCAATGGGACTCTTAATGCATTGTATTTGTTGTGCTTTGTTCTCCTCGCAACCTTGCGCGTTTGGGGCTCTTTCTTGTATACATGTGGTACCTTATAAAACCCAAAATAAATAAAATGATGTTGACCCTCCACTACTCCATTTTGGCCACTAGTCACCCTGTGTAACTGCACCTTTTCTTTTTAAATTTGTTTTTTATTGACAGTATACATACAAGGTAGGGTGTGTCGGCAATCCCCGCCTGCCATGTAGTAAACAAGCAAAAGTGTCAACTTTATTTTATCTTTTCTGTTCCGTCTCTGGCATGGGGGTACCCAGGAGAATTTCCAGGGGGAGTAGGGTTGGGCAGACCCCTCTATGTCCTTTATCCAGCTGAGCAGTTCCGACCAGTATACCTGAATAACCGGACATCCCCACCACATATGGAACCACGTGCCCCTTTGGAGACAACCTCGGACAGAAGGGGGATACCTCTTCAAACATTCTGGACAGGGTAGCTGGGGGGCGATGCCAGGAATGCAGAATCTTGAAGCTGTGCTCCATGGCAGCGGTATACAGAGATCCTGTGAATATAGACTTCAATATTGCCCTCAATGTGTGGTCATCCACCGTCATGCCCAGCCTGTCCTCCCAAATGTGCTTGAAGGGTTGTCTGCCCTCCAGGTTAGCCGTTATCAGTGCACTGTAAAACTTAGATAGAGAGCCCTTCCGAGAGACACTTTTAGCTACTACATTTTCAAAGGGGGTGAGGGGGCGTTTAAGGTTGTCAGCCCACCGAGGGTGAGTCAGAATTCCCTTTAAGCGTAGATACTCAAAGATCGAGGGTGGTTTGTTGACCAATGCCTCACACAGTTGGTCATAGTCTATGAAGCCCTCTTCGCGTGATAGTTGGGAAATCCTCTCCAAACCCATGTCTGACCATGCCTGGGTATCTCAGAAGATTCTGGTGTCTAGATTGACTAGGGGGCCCCACAGTGACGTTAAGGGGGACGGCCAGGATGACAGTACTTTGTTATCTTTATTCGGTTTCCAGGCAGCCCATAGGGCTGCTAATGTAGGGTGTGTTCTGAGGTGGGAGGGGAGGGCTTTAGGGGAGGCCCATAGCAGGTCTCTGACTTTTTTCGGGTGGGTGTGGATATCTTCTATATATGTCCAGGATGTCCTCGTATCTTCCCGCATGTGTTCCATCATCACCCGGAGCTGTGCTGCTTTATAGTATAGCCTAAAGTCAAGGAGGCCGAATCCACCATGAGATTTCGGAAGGGTCAAGGTGGAGAACTTGACTCTTGCTCTCCTCCCGTCCCATATAAACTGAAGGACTCGGGATTGTAAAACCTTGAAAAAGGCATCAGGGATCACCACGGGGAGGGCTGCGAAGAGATACAGTAGGCGAGGCAAGACGTTCATTTTAACCGAGACCATATGCCCAAACCAGGAGAGTGTGAGTGGTGCCCAACGTTTGAGATTGTTGCAAATCATGGCCAAAATTTCGGGGAAGTTACTCTGGTATAGTAGTGAAAGGTCCCTAGGGATGCAGGTACCCAGATACCTAGTGGATACTCGTTCTATTCTTACCCCCAATATTTCGGAACTATTCCCAGTATCATGATCCCCCAGACCCATAGGCATAATGCTAGACTTGGACGCGTTTATCTTAAGACCCGAAAATGCACCATAGTAGTTTATAAGCTCGAACAGTCTGGATAGTGAAACCCGGAGGTTGGTCAGGTAACCCAAAATATCGTCAGCAAATAGGGAGAGTTTAAAGTCGCAGTCCTCACAGCGTATCCCTGAGATTTCCTGGTCCGCTCTAATCGCTATGGCAAGGGGCTCCATTGCCAGAGCATATAGAAGGGGTGAAAGGGGACAGCCCTGCCGGGTTCCTCTGGACAGTGCCAGGGGTTCCGATGTGCCACCATTGACCAAAACTCTTGCTATAGGACCATTATATAGTGCTGAGACCCACCCACAAACATTTTCCCCCAGGCCCATTTTCTGAAGAACTCTACCCATATAAGGCCATTCGACACGGTCGAAGGCCTTTTCAGAGTCCAATGCCAGTAAGTAGCCCTCCACCCCCTGCCTAGAAGTCTCGTGCATGAGGTCTAGGGTCTTCCGTATATTATCCGAACCCTGGCGTCCCGGAATGAAGCCTACCTAATCTCCATGTATTAAGGAGGGGAGGTGCTTCGCCAATCTGTTCGCCAGAAGTTTAGCCAGGATTTTAACATCCACGTTAAGAAGGGATATAGGTCGATATGATTGACACTGGGAGGGATCCTTCCCTTCTTTGGGGAGCACTACTATCAGAGCAGACATCATCGAGGGTGGAAGGGTGCCCTGAACTAGCGCCGAATTAAACATTTTAGCCATGAACGGGGCCAACGTTGACCGGTAGGTCTTGTAAAACTTGACCGTAAACCCATCATCCCCTGGAGCTGTACCACTTTTTAATGAGGTTATGGTGTCTATTATCTCCTCTGGGGTTACGGGGAGTTCTAATGTACTTGCTTTTTCGGGAGAGAGACCGGGAATCGGGAGCGAATCCAGGAAGTCGTCAATCTCGGTTCCATCTCCTGCGTACTCCGAGCAGTACAGGTGCTCATATTACAGCCGAAACTGTTCAGCTATTTTACTATCTCTAACTGTCGATTCCCCTCCCGGAGAGTGGATGGAATTCACCCCTTCTACTGTTTCTGAGTTCGCGAAGCCTCCAAGCTAGTATCTTATCCGCTTTTTCCTCTTTTTCCATATACTTCTGTTTCAGAAAGGACAGTTTTCTTTCTGTTTGACCCACCTGGAGATCTGCCAATTTTGAGCGCAACCTTTGAAGCTCCTCCCACTTTCCGGGGAACATTTGCATTTTTAATTTCCCTCCCGGTTGGATGGCCTCTATCTTTTCCTTCAATAGTTTCTCCTCATGGCCCCTCTCCCTCTTTTTCCTCGAGCCTGTTTCAATGAGAATGCCCCTAATGGTTGCCTTGAATGCCTGCCAGTCTCCCATGACCCCGACCTCCCCATTATCATTTATAGAGAAGTATTCTGTAATATCTGTTAGGAGGGATTGGCGCATCTCTTTGTCATGCAGTAGGAGATCGTTACACCTCCATAGGGAGCCAGGTGGCGGGGCTAGGGGGATACCCATTTTTATTCTAACCAAGTCATGGTCCGTCCAAGGGACAACCTCCACCCCGAGTCTGTGACCTCTCCCCGAAGCGTGGAGTCCACTAGAATATAATCAATACGGGAAAATGTAGTGTGAGTTTTTGAGAAGAATGTAAAGTCGGGGTCATGGCCTTGCTTACTGTGGTGTGTATCGCTCAAGCCCAACTCTTCGTTAACTGTTTGGAAAGCCTCAGCCAGTTTTTTGTGGAGTCGCTGATTAGGACACGGGATGGGCAACCTCCTGTCCCGTTCAGGGCTGAGAACCATGTTAAAATCCCCACCAACCAATAAAGTACCCTCCGAAAAAGCTATAATCTTCTCTCTCATCCCCACCCAGAAGCTATCTTGCCCCTCGTTTGGAGCATATACACAAACCAAGGTAAACAGCCGACCCCTCACTTCCCCCTTGACCATGATATATCGCCCTTCCGGGTCTGCCCTCTGGGTTTTGTGTACAAAATGGACCCCAGGCGAGACCAGCAGTGCAACTCCACGTTTCTTGGCCATGAAGGACGCTGCATACGTCTGTTCAATGGTTTTAGCCCTCAGCTTCGGTTCTTTGCCCCTAACCCAGTGTGTTTCTTGCACAAATAGGAAGTGGAGCCAGAGCCTTGAAAATTCCATCACCAGCAGCGACCTTTTAGTGGGAGAGTTAAGCCCCCGTACATTTAACGAGCCCACTGTCAAAAATTGTAATGAATCATCCATTATAGCGATGGTGAAGGCTCATGTCTCTCTCCCTCCACAAAGTAACTAATTTCAGTGCTCCCGCAATGTTCCCGCCCCCTGCTATATTCAAAAGACAGAACTGTAGTTATGTAACAAAACAGAAGACTTGGCTTGCCCCAGTTTAAACCCCATTGAACAAACCCCAACTTTTTCCTCCCCCCTCCCCCCTCCCCCTTCCCCCCTGAACGCCTGGTAATCCAGCGGCTTCATCCTGTCGCTGAGCCAGGCCACCAATGTCTCCCCCCTCCGGGCTCTTGAACTCTTCAAAAACCAACAACTTGAGCCCCTGCACCCCCCTCTTGCATTTAGATTGTAAACATTTACAGCGCTCCCCCGTTCGGAATAAGGTACAAACTTGACCGTGAAGCGTCCTGTGGTTCCTCAAGTGTCAGGTTGACCAGGGGATGCCGGAGCCACTCTTCTGAACTTCCTGTGGCCTCGGACTTTACGTCTCTCCCGTGGAGCCTTTGTCCCCGCCGGGCCAACCGGTTCTCTTACACTCTCTTTCTCTCCAACCTCCATGTTTGGTTCATCCAGGAGTTCTCCCGACACCCTACGAATATCATCCTCCGTGACCAGGGCATACTTGTATCCCTCCAGTTCGAAAGAAAGTGAAAAGGGGTACCCCCATCTGTATCGGACCCCCTTGGCCTGGAGCATTTTCGTTAGTGGGGAGCACAGTCGACGTCTCGCCAGAGTGAAGGCGGACAAGTCCTGATACACTGAAATCCGGGCCCCCTCCCAGTCCACCGGGCCCTTCTTGCGTGCCAGTTCCAGGATTTTGCTTTTCTCCGTGAAATAATGGAATCGTACGAGAATGGATCTGGGGCCTCTGTTAGCCGCACCCGCTCTGTGGGCTCTATCAATAGTAGGTTAATTCGTATTTGCACCTTCAAAAAGAGTTCCCACCACCGCATTTACAGCTTTGATAATGTCCATTTGCGTTTCACCCTCCCGCTCAGGAAAGCCCAAAAAGCGCAGGTTACAGCGGCGTTCCCTATTCTCCAAGTCATCAAGCTTTAGGGAGCATTTCTCTCCTCTCCTCTCGAGCTCTGATAAGTGCATGTCAAATTGAGTCTCAAAAATGTCGTTCGAGAATGTGTTGTTTTCGAGCATTTGGACCCTGCCTCTATATTGTCCACTTTTTTATCCAGGGTGTCCAGCCGTACCGCTATGTCCGCTCTGAAGCCTCTTATTTCCTCCAAAAGGGCTGCCATACCTTTAGTGACTGTACTAGTATCTGACAATTCCTGGTGAGTCGGGGCCGCCATCTCCGGGTTGGTTGGCGGGCTTGGGATCTGATGTCGAAATCTCTGCAGGGACTCCTTCCAGTTCATAGGCTCACCCCAACCATCTCCACTAGGTCTCTTTCTGAACGTCTCAGACCGAGTGGGTTGTGTCACTGGGCCACCATGCAACTCCAAAGGGGGGGGGGGCAACCAGGGGTCTCCACTGTATAGGGCCTAAACTTCGTGCTCACTGTTGAGGCGGGGGGTTGCTCGAATCAAAACTCCAGGCCGCAGCTTGCAAGGGTCTATCGCTCTCTATCCCTGCTTTCTGTCGGGATACCTCTACTTGAAATATTCTCCTGAGGGTGGACACTGTAGTGGAGCCCAGCAGCAGGCGCGATAGGTAGCCCCAGGACGATCCCCTCTACCCTGGATGCTGATGTATGATTTGGGGCACCCTCGTACCGTATGGTGTCCCCAGAGTCCGATTCCCCTCTCCTGGTCAGCGCTGGAATCAGGGGAAGCTCGATGGGGAGGGGGCAGAGAGACCATCGGTGGCCCCACTTCCCGAGGGGGGGGGCTCCTGTTCTCCTGCTCCGCCCGTGGGGGCCTGTGCTCCCAGGGTCCTCTGAAGAAAAATGGCCCTGCAGGCCGAGAGGAGGTCAATAGTTAAAATGGCGCAATCCGCGCCCACTGCGTATGCTCTTACGCCAGATCCCCGGGCCTCCCGTGTTCCGTGGGAGAGTCCAAGTCGTAGGGCCCAGCTCGCGTCCCCAGGCTACGGTCCCAGAAGAGAAAATAAAGCCCAAAACACTATGTGACCTCACCCGGAAGCCCCTCACCGACGTGGGCCTCACACAGGCCGCTGCAGCTCCCCTCTGCCTGGTATGCAGCCGCCGTCAGGGGAGGCCGGGCTCGCTCTCCTTCCTGCTGCAGAGCCGCAGACCGCCCGTGGCGTTGAGTGTCCCGATGCGGATTCCCAGGAAATGCAGGATCAGCCGCGGTGGCCAATGCGGCGGGATGTCGCTCCCCTGGGCCCCAGCTCAGCCGCGGCTCGCCGTTACTTCTCGCGGAGCCGTGGCGCGGAAGAAGGCGGGGCTCCCTCTCCCTCCACTTCCCAAGTGCCAGAACTCGGCGAAATCTCCGTGTCGGATGACCGGAGTTGGGGCGCTCGGGGGCCCTGAGGTGTCCGCAGGCCGCGGGGGGGGGTCGGCGCCTCACTCCTGGGAGTCAAGGGGGGCTCAGGTCCCTCTAACGGCGCCCTGTGGAGGAGACCAGTGCAGATGCGTCAGTGCATCTCTGTGCCCCCTGGTGGCACTGCACCTTTTCTACAACCATTACCATTCACTTTTACGTTCTTACCCACTTATTCATTACCCTCTCCTTACTCTTCCCATATTTATGCCATGCCCAGCTCCACTTAACCTACCCCTCTGCACCTTGCTAACCCCACCTTAGTCCCTCTTATGGCATTCCCATACTTTGCACCTTCCACAATAGATACTCTGGTCATTCCACATGTTCAAACTTAATCTACCCCTCTTGCCTCCCCATTTGTAACACACATCCCTCTCTGTCCTTCCCCTCCAGTCTACTACATCAGAACCTCCCCCCTCGATGCCCCTCTATTTGAGCTCTGGAATGCCCAAACTCTTTGTAACAGCACTACCTTCCTCACTGATCATTGTGACTCCCATAATTCCCCTGGCTCACACTGAAATGTAGATCATCACTCAAGACAACACTACTGTTGCCTCCCTTCACACTGGCTTTTGTTCTGCTCCTGTCCCCTAGGCTGGATGGACGTGACAGTGTTTGGACCCATGATCTTCCAGGTATTTTATGGCATTAGTTACCCCTTCGATGGGCTACACCGGAGGGTAACGACCGAGCAGCCAGAGTTAAAGGCCAGAGCGAAGCAAGGGCGTTTAACAAGGGCACCGGGACATTACCCCCTGGTGTAGCCCATGGAACGGGTTACTAACGCTATTATAACCCCACACTACCAAAGTGGTAATCCAGAGTGCTGATGGCGTCTTTTCTATGAATGAAAGGGACGCCTTGCGACGTCCAGGTCATTCATAGAAATGACTGTTCAAACATGGCCACCACAGAGATGGAAGGCGGGGCTCCTTACGGAGCACCTCTTCCATTTCTTTTGCAGCCAGAAAAGGCAGACTGAGAGAAGCAGCACCGGGCCTCGTCTCCACCACAATCTGGTAAATCGGGCTGGGGAGGGTGGTTGGGAATATAAATGGCACAGGGCGATAATCGTACCTATATATAATAAAGGGGGTATAGAATCCCCAGCCAACTATCGGCCTATTTCCCTCCTTGATGGTGTGGTTAAACTATTTGGGAAACTTAGCCTCAACCTGCTCCAGGATTGGGCCGAACATGAAGAAGTAATTAGCTACCTCCAGTTGGAATTTGGGCCCAATAGGGGAACAAATTATGGTTTTATTCTTTTTCTGGTCATTGCTAAGTATACTATCCTAAAGACAATGCATCTATATGTGGTCTTTTTGGACCTAAAAATTGTTTTCGATACTGTTTCAATAGAAGTATTGTGGTGGATTTTGCTGAAACGTGGAGCACCCCCCCTGATTTGGTGGCCATTATTCGCTCATTATATTCTGCTGATAAAGCCAGAGCTAGATATGGGCTTCGGGGGTGAGCAGACCCAGGAGTTTGAGGTCAATGTCGGTATCAGGCCGGTCTGTGGCCTAGCACCCTTTGTATTTAATGTATATGTGCAAGAAATGATTGATGCATGGGAGGCTATCATGACTGCGCAAGGATGGGTGCTGATAAATATCCTGTGCTATTTTACATGGACGATGCCATCTTTTTGGCTCCACTCCCAGGGTTTGAGACATGCCCTGTCTATATTTGATATAAAATGTTCCGAATTACACTTGTCATTAAATATTGCCAAATGTAAAGTGAATATTTTTAAACCCCTGCGTGCGAAAGGGAGATTGCAAGCATTGAATGTTCGAGGCTCTGTTATCGAGCAAGTACCTTACTTCGATTATCTTGGAGTTCGTTTTTAGGATTCGGGCAGCTGGGGGTCACAGGTGGCCAAATCAGCTTTATTCTTATCCAAGTATTGTGGAGGTTTTTTGTCATTTTTTTGTTCAACATGGCAGGAGTGCAATCTAGCGTGCCTTGGAATTGTTCCACAAACGAGCTATACCTGTGTCCACATAGGGTCACGTTAATACTGAACTGTACATTTGTGGAACTTTTTTTGAGGAATTTGCTTCTGCAGGCTGTGTCTGCGCCGACTGCCCTAGTCCAGTTGGATCTTGATAATATCCAAGTATCGTCCCAGATTGCGTTTAAACCGATATTGTTCTGGACGAGAGTTTGGACTGGCGAGGGCTTGGAGAAATACAGGAATGCCCTGTCCCATATCATGTGTTTGTTTATAATGGCTTACATAATGTCTGGTCTTCTCCAGTTGGACATGTCTGATTTGTGGAACAAGTCCATAAACACTAGGGCAGTGGATGTGAGTACCTTGAAAACCAAATCCATAGTGATTATGTTCGAGAATTTGAGAGCTGATGCTCTAAAGTTAAATTCTGGTGCTGAACTTCTCGAAAGTACGATGTATTTGGAGTTCAAGGGCTATTTGGATGATATTCCTTTACCTTTTCAGAAATCCTTGTATGTCCGATTCAGGCTTGGGTTTTACCAGTTGCCTGCTGAACCATGAATTGGGAGAGTATACAGTCGGACCTTTGCCCAATGTGTGGACTTTATGTGCAAACCATGCTGCATTTTTTGTTAAGGTGTTGCAAAACCCATCTACTGAGATGTATGTACTCGAGACCCATTTTGAATAATGAAGGCATTTGTTGTGTAACTCCTACTATGAGATTCCTAAGAGAATGTTTTCATCCTCGTGGCTTATGGGACAGCGCGTTTTATTTACAGGGCATGGTCCCAGTGAAAGAAGGCTTAGAAGTCTGGACCCAGAAGTACGATAACCTATAGTTGACGTGTCCAAGGTTGCGAGAACAATCTCTCCTTGGCTCTAAAACAGTCAGAATTCCAAGAGTCTTATATATGTCATTTTTCATTATTGCTCATGTTCTGTTTTTAATTACGGTGTTACTTTAATATGCAATTTTGGGTACTTTTTAAAATGTTATGATTTTTGGAACTTGAAAGTCAAAACCGAATGAAAGTGTGACTGACATAATTTTAAAAAAAGGGAAAGGAGGGTGGGGAGAAGATGGTGGTCTGGGGCAGGGGTGAGAGCCTAAGGGTTCTGTGGAACGTGGACTGTGATCAGCGGTTTCAGCCCGCGATCCACAATATCTGATTGGCTTTTCCCCCGCTCTGGGTGCTAATTATTATTATTGTATGTGCGTGAAGACCTAGCTTCGGGAAGTAACAGAGCGCTTTACAATGATAGGGGGAAGAACACAGTGAGGGAAGTAGAGAAAAAAGGAGTGGGGAGCCAACAGGGGAGGGTAGGCAATTGACAGCATCTGGGAAGACATGGGGAGAAGATCATTGAATCTTGCGTAGGGTGGGGAGTGCAGGGTGTGTGGACCTGGGTGTTAAAGAGGATCCATTCCTTGAAGAGTCAAGTCTTGAGCTCTTTCCTGAAGTGTAGAAGTGATGGGGGCAAGTCTGATGTTGATGTGGAGGAGGTTCCAAAGTCTTGGAGCGTTGACGGAGGTGGCCTGTCTTCTGGTTCAATTCTTCCTGCATTGACGTAATTGAAGTCTGCACATTACCTTACTACTAGTGGATCGCAAGCCTCCAAAGATGCTGAGTTTCTCAGTGAGGTGGCTTGTGAACTTCAGGATGACAACCTTGTAGATGATTCAACAGGATCTGAAGATGATACAGGCTTGCAGTGGGAGCCGGTGTAGTATGATGAGGGTCGAGGTGATGTGGTCGAAGCTGAGGAGTCCTTTAATGAGTCTTGCTGCAGTATGCAGGACACATTTCAGGATTACCAGGTTAGTCGCTGGCAGGCCTTCCAAAAAGTCATTGCCACCATCCAGGTGGGAGAGGACCAAGGCTTAGGTAGCAGATCTGAAGTTGTTTTCTGGGATGAAGGGCTTGCTTTTCTGCTGGAGAGAAAGTTGGTAACAAGCTGTTTGTGTCTTCTTTGCTATGTGCTGTTTGAATGTGAGGAGTCTGTCGATGGTGAACCCAAGGGACTTGGCACATGGTGCCATCTGGGGTGTGAATTCCTCAAGGTTCATAGTAGAGGGATGTCGGGGTGTTAGGTGGTGTTGGTCAGCAGTAGGAATGAAGTCCTGGAGGGATTGAACTTCAGGTAAGCACTGGACATTCAGGACTGGATCATTGTGAGGGAGGCCTTGAACCTGTGGATGTCTTAGATGGAGGATATCTTGAGGTAGATATGCGTGTCATCTGCATATTAGTGAATGTGGATGTTGTGTTGAGGGTTCAGAGCAGTTGCATGTAACGATTGAACATCATGGGGGACAGGATGGATCCTTTGCGGGACTCCTCAGGTGATGGGTAGAGTTGGTGATCTGAACAAATCCATTTGTACGAACTGGAACCGATCAACCTCTCCAAATTCTGACTTTCTCCCTCTCTCATGTGAATTCAATCATATCTACAACACTTCCCTTCTGATGTATAGATCCCCTTGTCCTCTCATTCCTCCCTGATCCCGACACTCTGGTAAATGACTTCTCTCTTCCAAACTCTCATCCTTCCTCCAGCATGATCTACAATTTCTACTGACCATTCTTTGATTGCCCTGCATGACCAACCAACATGCAACCATGTTAACTCTCTGAACTTG
This sequence comes from Ambystoma mexicanum, assembly GCF_040938575.1. Taxonomy (NCBI): domain Eukaryota; kingdom Metazoa; phylum Chordata; class Amphibia; order Caudata; family Ambystomatidae; genus Ambystoma; species Ambystoma mexicanum. The sequence continues at coordinate 1,091,373,547 of NC_090936.1, forward strand.
GTCTTTCTTTTATTCTCCTTCACCTCATTTATCTTCGCCATCTGGCCATAACCCTGTTTACTTCAAGCTTAAGCTTGCCTCTCCATACAAACTCTCCCTTAGCTCCTCGTTATGTCATGGTGCGTGCTCCAAAACCCCTGGAGCTGTTGGGCCCATCCCAGTCCCCGCCAACCAGAGGACTTGGCAGGCCCCAAGGAAGTGCCCCAGAGTCTCATGGACTCAGTCGGCACCAGGCTCATGAAATGGGCTGAAGTTATGGAACTATTTAAACTGCCTGTGAGGCTGAGTCTTCTGTTTAATCCAGGATGTGGCAGAGGGACTATTTTTCCTGAGAGAAAGGGTGTGGTAAAGGGACTACTTTACCTGGAACTACTTACAAGGCTATATAAGCCACACCCTGCAAGCAGAACACGCTTTGCGTTATTCTGCACTCCTGCAGCGTAACGCTCACCTTGTCTGCCCTGCCCTTGAGCTTCTTCAGCCACGCCCGTTGGTGCTTTCCATCCATTGGTGCCTGGAACAAGACAAGGAGAAGAACAGGAGTTACTACAGCAACAAGCCCTTACCTGCAATTCCGGCCATCGGTCTCATCTCCGTCTGGTTCTCTGATTGCCGCCCCTGTTGGAAAAGGACTCCGACGCAGATTCCGATACTCACCTGGGATTCTGCATCCTCTGGGTTTCTTCGGAGCGGTTCTTCCATTCTTCATCTTGGGGCCGCGCCGCGCCTGCAAAAGGGGAACAGAAAAAACAGCAGGTTAGTCGCGCACCATACAAACAAACATTTACTCTGTCATCCGGCGCCACTCATTCGCACCTATACTCACGTGGAGACAACCAGCTCAGCATCCGAGGAGGGCCAAATCTTCTCCCGGATGACGCTCGAAACTGCATCTGTAAGAAAGACAAACACTTTTAAAGCCTTGGGACAATATGAGCATCTATACCAAGCTGTTATTGAGATAGAGACTCACCTGATTATCCAAGCATTCCGAAAAAGCAGCAACAGCACAGCGGAACAGTAAAGTAACTGCGCCCAGAGAAAGACCGAGCCTACCGCGCCCCTGCTGAAGGTCAAGCAGGATGGAGCGCCAACCTCACCAAACTCATAGGTGAGCAGGAGAGGAGTCGGGCACCAGGAGGTGGCAAGTAGTGGGGCCAATCCAACCCACTCATAGCTAACTTCTTGTTTCAACATTACAGGCTAACGCCTTCTGGGGAGATAACAAGGGAGAGGACACCGCTATACCATCAAAACTACACCAGTGCAGTTCCCGGTCATACGACTACGTGCTACGCCCCCATGGAGACCAGGTGAGCGTGACACGTTAATCAAACAAAAATATATACCTGGCGCCTTAGATCCTTACCTAACCAAACTCATGCTGTCTCTATTCAATCTCTTCCCACTTAATGTCTCCTTCATTGAGCAATACCATCTAGATTTCAGCTTAACCCTCGGCCACTACCCAGGTCACACCTTTACTCATGCTCCACTTCCTTGAGTCTCCCTTGAAAAACAAAACCAAAAAAACACCCTAGGTCTCCATCTAGAATTAGTGTTCTTTGAACTGTGGGTTAACCCCCCACCCCCATAGAGGGGCCTGAATAGATATCCAGGGCTAGCACGAGGTTCTTCAAAAAGGGAGTATGATGACCGCTAGTAACAGAAAATGTAAGCAGTTTTGGTATTTGGGGTAGTCTCACGCCTATTGCCACCACCCAAAGGCCGTAACTTAGGGGTCCTGTTTGCCAGTAATCACCAGTTCATAACTGCCAATGCTACTAGGCTCAAACTCCTTAACATCAGAAAACGGAACAATCTTCCCCGCTCTAAACTAAACCGCTTATCTCAACCCTCATACTCTGCTGCTTTAATTATTGTTCCAGCCTGCTATATGTCCTCCCTATCTACTCATCCGCCACTTCAACACAATTCTTTGCTACTTACTCTCTATACAATTTCGTTAGTTCCTCCCCCACCTCTGTTTACTGACTCAATGCTGGCTGATTCTCCATACATCACAAATCCCTTTTCAAATGTCTGGCCATAGGCTACCCCCTCCTGACCCTTCCACCTGCTACTCTCCTACTCTCCCACCCTTCTCTCCAGGGTTTTACCCAGTCCTCCTTCCCTGTCCCTCAATTGTTGCTTCCCACTTTCGCTCTTTGCCATGTTTGGCTTCATTGGAGCTCCCATCGCTCTCATGTTTAATAAAAAAAAGAAAAAACACCACCCTTATACCTGCCATCAAATCTAGCCTTAAAATGGATATCCTTGGCATTGAAAGTAGTAATGTCCCCACACTTTTTTTGAAGATATCTGTAGATCCTCTAAATATGTCATTTGTCAGGGCTGCCCCACCTCCACCGCCTCATCTCCGCACTGTCAGTACGACTTCAAAAACTGGACTTCAACATACTCATGTTCTACTTCGCCCTTCTATAAAGCTCCTTTTAAAGGCTTTGCCCAAGCTGTTATCTTCTCCTCGTGTACAGGGTTTTAGGCTTGCTCACATTTCTTCAATAAATACCAGTTTGTAGAACTTTGACCCACTGGATCGAATACCCGATCAAATCTATCAGTCATTTTGTGCTATATCCCTGTGGCCAGTAAGTAGTCCTAGGGGAAGGAATGGCTGCACCTTCTAGCTATGCTCCCCTCTCTTCCACATCATTCTTGTAACACATGTTTCACAGCCACATTTAGTATTTTATTTTCCCAATGGGTATATATTCGCACAATAGTTTGACCACACGCATATGAACTAACTCTTCCCTAATCCGTTCCCTATTTTGTTAGTGTGGCAATTCATTGCATATTGCATGCCTACCTCGGTAGCCTTTATATTGGTCATGGCCCTCCAAAATCAGTCGTTAGAGGAGGGAGAAATATACCATTTGCTTGTTTCCAGGTTTCCCTCAATCTCTATTGCTTTTTGCTTAGTAGGAGTAGCAGTTTTAGTAAAGCCAAATTAGGTAAATGGTTAAATACCTGCACATGTTTTACCTTTTTATTTTTTTATTTTATATTTACAGCAATCAAACTGTTTTGGATTACTGTATTTTTTAGACGAATGCAAATTGACAGAATGGAAATGAATAAAAGACTAGGACTAGAGGGCGCACTAGATGGTTAGTGAATAAAAACTCCTACAGGGCTAGTTCTTTACCCAACGGAAGAGTACAATCCCAGCTCTGATTGGGCTTTGGGTCAAGTAGGTGAAGGTTGTGCTGGCTGGACTATGGCTGAAGGGGAGGGGAGGGGCTTGTTTCTCTTCAACTCCACTGGGAAAGGAGGCTAATGCCCTTGGCAGAGTTGGAAACAGTGTGCAACAAAATATTGATTTATGGTACAGACAGGCAAAGCTCATGCCCTTCTAGGTGCCTTTATTTTGTTGTGGAATTCGTTGCCGACACCTTACCAAAGCTATGAAACCATTTTTCCTGGCGTGGTGGACACAAAGCCCTTTGTATTTGAATTGATGGAGTTGGCTGATAAACATGTCTGCACTATGGCCCGAGGGAATTTGTTTAGGCCTTAATGTCGCAGACTGGCATGGCTTAAGAGTAAAACGCTGCTTTCTTAGATTTAAGAAAAGGCAATTTTGGCGGGTCGTTGGGTTTTCATTCCACAACAGATGAGGAGTACCTTGGTTCCCAAACGGAGACTGGGCCCCATTTTTTCATGGTTTTCTGTAGTTCCATGCATTCGTGGGGTGAGCACTGTAGCTGTTGTGGTGTTTTCCTGGGGGCTCTGCCTCTCCAGAAGCAGAGGGGTCTACTCACTCTCTGATCAGCACTGAAAAGTTGACCACACTCTACTCCATTCAGGGCATGGTGTCCCTTTTTCCTGGAGGTTTGGCTGTCCATTTCCCAATGGTGGAGGACAAATACTACAGTTCTCTTCCTAGCTACATCTTCCTTGTAGCCACTGATTGGTCAAGCTTTTTTGAGGAACCATTAAAAAAAGGCCCCTCTCTAAATGAGACTTCGAGGGGTTATTAATTCCGGTTGTTATCGGTGGAAAATAAAGTCCCGGGGTGGAGGTGACATGCCCCAGCCCGTGTCAATACCATTTCAAAAGTGAGGCTCAAGATGGTTTCCCAAACACAGATCCCCATTTCCCTTCAGGAGTAGGATTGGCTCGGATGCATACCTGTGTATTCCCATTTGGCCTCTACACAGTCCAAAAGGATCGCCTTTATTGGTTTCATTTGTGACATGCAGGTGGGCAGGGATTTTCTGCCACCAGGACGGAGCCATGCCCCGGGCACGAGCTCCAGTGTTTTTGCCCAACCCCTTTTCCCCCTCTTTCAGATCCACTGGTGCTCCTGGAGAGCAAATGGCAGCAGAGCGCGGTATAAGTCCCAATAGCATACCCTAACATACGTTGTGCATAGAGACTGCCCCTGGATTGTAGCAGTGCATGGTGTAAATCAACATAACGCTTTACATTATTTGTAGGGTTACAAAACTTGCATTAGCAGGCCATTTAGAATGCAAACAGTATCACGGCACTAAATGGGGCCTGTCAATATGATATGATATGGCATCTATAACGCGCCTATACACAAGTGTTTCAAGGTGCGACGAGGCAAGGGAGGGGAAACGGAAGGAAGACAGAGACAACAATCCTACTAGACCAAGTGACATTGAGATCGTGCAAGTGGAGGGTAGGTGGAAAGGGGAGGGAGCAGTGCAGTACATAGGATAACAGTAAATAAATTAAGACAATAAATGAGAGTGTGGCCAGGTCAAGTGCAAGGTCAAGTGCAAGGATAAGTGCAGACATCAGATGTCAAGTGCTAGTAGGGGCTGTAGGGCTACAGAAACAGTCCCCAAGTGCAAGGGTTGCCACGGGGACAGTGAGGGTGTGCAACTGGCGGGGAGGAGTCCTGGGCCCGAGATCAGAGGGTAGCCAGATAACCAGTGCAGTTTCAGATTCAGCCAGACAATCAGCAGGGGAGAGTAGGAGAGAAAGCAGAAGCAAAGAGGAAGGTCTTTAGGTGCTTCTGGAACAGGAGATGGTTCTCAAGTTTCAGAGAGGCAGGGAGGCTGTTCCAGTGGGAGGCTGTTCCAGTGGGAGGCCCCAGCCGAAGAAAGAGATCTACCACCAACTCGCTGCTTGAAGAAGCGACTAATCCTGAGGGAGTTGGAGGTGGACGAGCGTAGAGCTCGCGAAGGAAGATATTTAGGAAGTGAGAGTTGAAGGTATTGAGGTCCCAGGCCCAAGAAGCCCTTGTGGACAATGTGGAGGGTGTTGAACCTAATCCTCGCCGCCAATGGGAGCCAGTGCAGAGATTTTAGTCCTGGAGAGATACGATCACTGAGCTTGAGGACAAGGACAAGTCTTGCAGTCCTGTTTTGGATGAGTTGCAGAGGGCGGAGAGTAGAGGCAGGCAGATTTAGAAAGAGGCTGTTGCAGTAGTCAAGCCTAGAGAGAACCAGAGCTCTGGAGACAGTGAACTTCTGGGGGAAGGAGAGGAAGGGAAGAATACCTCGGAGGAGGTTCAGCTGGTAGTGTGACTTTTTAGAGACGTCAGAGATGTGAGGAGAGAAGGAAAGTGTGGAGTCGAAGATGACCCTCGGGTGTTTAGCCTCACAGGTGTGAGCAGGAAGAGGGCCAAGAGAGGCCGGCAAGAGAGTGACTGGAAAGGAGGGAGCAGGTGTGCCGATGAGAATCTCGGACTTACTTGCATTAAGGCAGAGATAATTGGCGGCACACCACTCCTGATTAGCGGACAGACAGTCTGAGATGAGAGAAGGAGAAGAGGTGGCTGAAGGGAGCCTGGAAATTAGCAGAGCGTCATCCGCATAGCACTGAAAGTTGAGGCAGAGAGCTGCAATGTGCTGGGCGAGAAGTGCCAGGTATTGGTTGAACAGCCAGGTAGAGAGGTTGGACCCCTGGGGAACACCACAGGTAGAGATAGAGGTGAGGAAGGAGCCAAGTTGGACCTCAGAGGGTCGATCGGAGAGGAAGGAGGTCAGCCAAGCAGGGGCCTGATCAGTGACGCCCAGGTTATCACAGAGACGGTTGAGCAGGGTGGCATGGTTGACCGTGTCAAAGGCAGAAGAGATCAAGTAAGATGAGGAGACAGGGGGTGTTGGAATCGGGGTTGGAGAGCTAGATGCGAGAACCACTTTAATTTGTGATTAGCGAAGCAATTATAATTATTATTCTATTAGTAATTCCAATGCAGCTAAGGAGCGCATGTATACATGTATATCTGTAGTGAGCCGCAGACTTCAATTTGTACAGCACCATGAAGCAGCATGCTATACTGAGCATTGCTCCCAGTTATGAGCATGTGTCATGAAGTGGAGGACGGGCAAAAAAGGATTATTTTTTGAGGGGGTGGGAGCGTCCCTCAGATAGAAGTGTCTCTATAGAGCGAGGAGTACGATTAAAGGAAACATTTTCTCGAATGTTATATTTTTTTTATTGAATAATTGCTACATTCTTATCGCTAGATGGTCCTCTTTTGGTGAAAGGTTTACAATTTTATTTAGTGTATATTTCCTCCACTGCCCTGTACTATATAATAATTTACTATTACGTACATCAAAGATTAAAAGTACATGGATGTGCCCGCATTAGGACAGTGAGGCTTTCTAGGTAATGGAGTTTTAACTTTGAAACCATGTGACTTAGCATGTTAAATAGGGGTGGTCACGGATGTGTACATTTACTCCATGATAAAGCTGCGGGAGGCGGCAAAATGTTGGAGCTAGGAACCTTTCTAGTTTATTTTAATGGAGTTTGAATATAATCGCTGTTTTTAACTTCACCATGCTGCCTTTTCAACATCTCCTACTATGGTTAAGGTGTGCCGAATGATGGACACTCAGAGATATTGTCAATACGCTGCATGTAGCCAATACGCTGCATGACGTCTCTTGTGGTCCTAATGGCCCGTGGTAACCAGCATAGACGAACAGACACAAAAGCACACCTACCTACCTACCTACCTCTGGACTTCAGCTCCCTGATGACACTCAATTTGAAAAGTCTGTTTTGCAAAATAATGTCAGCTGATTGGAGTGTCTTGTGTTCATTCAGGATTTCTACAATCCTCCCTCTTAATCTTTGAGCATGCTTTTTAGTACCTCTTCTAGCCTGGAGGAAAGGGTATAGGATGTTGATTAATGAATCTTTTAGAACGTGCTTAATACCAGAGACCAATCTATAAGTGGGATCTATAAGATTCGAACCGGTATTGCTCTGCGTTGTCTTGCTTCCAAGACAAACACGCTGCCCCTGAGCTATCCTTCCAGCACGTATGTTTTTTCCAGCCTTTGGTATTTTATGGATGAACATCCTTATTTGAATATCCCAGATGTTGAAGTGGGAATCCCCTGGTTATCCATACAATATATTATATATTCAAACCTAGACATTAACGTAGTGAAGTCTAATGCTCTTCATTGAAGCGTTTTTTTAAGACCCTTTAAGTTTTTATTTCCATACTTAACTTATAGCCACACTCGCTCCCACAGAACCCCAGACATCCAATCTATTCACGCAGTTTAAGGGGGCGCCTATTAGAACTTAACTCTGCCAGATTTTTGTTGAGGTGATTTAGAATATTCAGTACCTTGCTCAGCAGCTGAGTGATCTCCTGTGTGAACACAGCCCTTGTGTCAGGATGAGATGTAATGAAGCAGGATGATTCTCTCTGAAGGCTGTGCTTGTGTCATCTGGGAGTATGTCTTAGGAGGACTACATGAAGCGTGTCTACAGCCTTTATCATGAGGTTACTGTGTGAAACTATGGCATTTGCCAGTCTTTATTCTGCCATGACCAGAAAGCAAAGGGTCATTGGTGTTCCAGTACGTGGAATCTGATTGGAATCGGATCATCAAGGGCTCTACTCGGTCTAAAGAACCAAAACATGCAAATAAGGGGAAGGTCAGTAAAAAGCCAACTTTGGAAACTATACCCCTCCGACCCCACGATGCCCACCTCCCACTTTCAAAATCATTAACTGGGCAGAATCCGTAAAGCAAAGCTCTGAAAAATACTTTCTGCACCATGTCCTCTGGTTTGCCATCCGCATCAGACTCTACTGTCCCTGACATTCTGCATTGAATGAAATTACACTTGCAAATTGCCACCAATGGATCTGACATCCGTGCAGTCAACGTTAAGACTGACGCCATCATTTCCTTCAAGACTGTTCCCTTCAAAATAATTACCATTGATATCTCTTGTCGGCACTTTGTAGACAGCCATGCCTGCAGTGACTTGGCACCACTGGTGAAAATAACAAGTAAGAAGCTGTTGAAAGCCTCAATGTCCCTACATAGGAAGGGAAATTCTCCAGCATGGGGTCCGGCATGGATTCACATGCTCATGAATATTCCTCGTCGTCAGGCTGGGAATCCTCGGTAAAGAAAAAATCAGTATCAGTTTCGTTTCTGGTCTTTCGTAGTAGTAACCAATCACTGATCTCTGCGTCATACTGACCACAGCCAATGACTGCCCTCTACCTAAGCCCCGCCTCTGGCAGCCATCTTCAGATTTTTACCGCACGTTCAAGTGTTGGGAGTCCTCGTGCTTAGGTCTCGAGCTTTTACTGCGTGTTTCGCGCTTTTTCAGGTGAATTTTCACATTTTTTCGGTTAATCGAGCCTCAAGCTCCGCTGTTTCTACTCCCATTAACGGCTACCCGTTGCAGGATTTTCCTACGCCCCTCAAGGGTGAAGATTACGTCGAATCAACTTCTTGGAGGATTCCAGAAGATTCGCGGCCTACTTCTTGATGGCCCAGGATGCGAGTTTGTCGCCCGGACCCAAGCTGTTTCGCAGCTGCCCTGGATGCGGGCTGCATAATGTGTTTAAGGAAGACGAACATTCGCAATGCCTCTACTGTCTTCATGGGGACAAGACTCATGTAGAGAAGGACTGCCAGTTCTCCAAGAACTTGTCAGAGCGCACCATGAGGGACCGTCGATCCCGTCTCGCAAGCTGGTTGGAGAAGGGCTCGACGGGTGAGAAGAAGAAGAAAGGGTCAGAGCGGGCTTCTAAGTCCTGTGCGGGCTCCCCGGCGACGGGGGCCCAACACCAGGCCAAGCGCCGCGAGTCCGCTGGCTCTGGGAGCGCCAAAAGGTCGGGCTCTTCGGTCGCCAGGCAGGGCGCACCTTCCCCGGCACCGTCAACCACGAGCCAACGCTCCGGTTCGGGGAAGAGAAAGCCCGAGACCCCGGGTAAGCTTCGGGAGAAGCCCTGTCCGATCTCGGAAGAGGGGGAGTGAGGCGTCGCCCCTCCCCCGAAGGAGAGGGCCCGGGACGCTCCTAAGGTGGTGAAGGCCCCTACCCAGCAGGCGAAGGCCTCTATCGAGGCTATCGCGGCGACTCTGGCCAAGCCGGCAGAGACACCGCCAGCAGAGACCGCCTCCGGGACTAGTTTCCCTGCCGCCAAGGAGGGAATCCTTTTTTCATCCCATCATCGTGGCCGCCATGATGGAAGAAGCGAGGGGGGGGGGCACGTGCCCTCCTCGAGCTCGGAGTCAGCCTCGGAGGAGGAACTGACCGGGGCCGTGAGGAACCTCGAAGTCCAATTCGAAAAGGTTCGATCCCGTCAGGAAGATCCTCTGGAGATAACCGAGGAAGACGACGATGGTGAGGAAGAGCGGCCTTCCCTTCCGGCGCAGCCGGATCCTAGGCCTCAGGATGGCTCGGCGGCCATTTTGTCTGCCATCCAGTCCTTATGCTCTGAGATAAGGACGAGATTCCCACGGCCCAGGCCGGAGGACCCGCAACCTGGCCCATCGGGAAGTCCTTAGAACAAACGACGGAGGACCCAACCCTCTCCTCCGCTCGCCCTCCGTAAGGCCTACAGTTCCCTCCTCATCCTCCCACGAGTCGGGAGATGACGGTGCGTTGGGCTCGACGACGGGTTCTGAGGGCGACGGCAACGACGACGGAACGGGTCTCCCGTCGCACGGGCCTTGCCGCACGACGAGATTGGCTCATTCCACGCCATGATCGCCAGGGCGTCCGAATTATTCCAGCTCTGCCCGGAGGAACAGAAAAAGGAAGATTTCCTATATCAGCGCCGGGAGGCCAAGAGGAAGACGGTCATCGCGGTGCCCCTAATCGATGACATCTGGGAGGAGGGCCTGTCGGTTCTCAAGAACCCCTCCACGGCACCAGCCAAACGGGACCGGTACGAGAAGAAGTACCGGGTCCCCGAAACCGCTCCCCTGTGCTTCAGGTCCCAGCCAACGCCAGACTCGGTCGTCTCGGCGGCGGCGAAGAAGAAAGCGGCGGGGTCAGGAGCCTCGACGTCCAATTCCCCGCCGGACGGCGAGGGAAAGAAGTTGGACGCCATGGGGCGGCGGGTCATTTCGTCGGCGGCGACGACGATCAAAGCGGCCAACGCCCTGGCGATCGTGGCCCGTAACGACAGGGAGCTCTGGTTTAAGCTGGCCCCCATATTGGACTTCCTGCCGGACGACAAGAGGTCCGAGGCCCTGGAAATACTGCAAGAGGGCGAGGTGGCGTCGGACCACGCCATAACGGTGGCAACCGATATTGCCGATACCGGGTTCCGCCAGCTGGGCAACAGTGTTTGCCTACGCCGACGGGGTTGGCTCCGGGCGACCGACTTCCGTCAGGACGTCCAGACCAGGGTGTTGGACATGCCGTTCGACAGCAGCAACTTGTTCGGGAAGGTGGTGGACGAATCCCTCCAAGCCATAAAAACGGACACTGAGACGGCCCGCGCCCTAGGAGCCCTTCAGCAACGACAGCCCTTTCGGAGCTCTGGAGGCAGACAGGGTGCCTCCAAGGGATCCAGCGGTGGCTCGTCGTCCTACCGCCAGGCGGCACGCTCCTCGTCTCAGGAGGCCTACAGGGGTCGCGGCAAGCAGGGAGCGCCTCGCCGCCGTCGGCAAGGTGGCCAGGGCGGCAAGGCCACCACCTCCAAGCAGGACTGAACTGGCCGTGGTCTCGGGCCCCCACCGAAGCACCCCGGTGGGAGGCCAGCTGACGAACTTCGTCGGCGTTTGGAAGTCCATCTCCACCGACCGTTGGGTGCTGGATACCCTGGCAAGAGGACACTCTATCGAATTCCTGAAGAAGTGCCCTCACGTTCCACCTGTGGCCAGGAAGGAAAATCACATCCCGCAACTGCTGTTGGCAGTACGGGCGATGCTCAGGAAAGGCGCCATCGAGCTTGCCCCGAAGAGGCTCCGGGGTTCCGGGGTATACTCAAGGTACTTCCTCGTCAGGAAGAAGACGGGCGGCTGGCGCCCCATCCTGGACCTTCGTGGTTTGAACAAATACATCAGATCACAAAAGTTCAGGATGGTCACCCTCCAGCACGTACTGGGACAGCTGGAGGAAGGCGACTTTCTATCGTCGTTGGACCTGGAGGATGCATACTTCCACGTTCCCATCCTCAAAAGTCACCGAAAGTTCCTCAGGTTCGTCGTCCAGGGACGCCACTACCAATTCAGAGCACTGCCGTTCGGATTGAAGTCGGCCCCCAGGGTCTTTACCAAGTGCCTAGCACCAGTGGCGACGCGGCTGCGCCTGCAGGGGATTCACATCTACCCCTACCTGGACGACTGGCTCATCCGCTCAAGGACGAGGGAACTCGCCGTCGAACACACTGCGAGGGCCGTCCAGCTACTCACAGACCTGGGATTCGCCATAAACTACCCAAAGTCCCATCTGGTGCCGTCGCAGGTGGCCCTGTTTCTGGGAGCGAAGCTCGATACAGTGAGGCGCCTGGCGGCCCCGTCGGAAGTACAGACGAAGACAATTCTTGGCAAAGTGCAGCGCCTGCTTGCCACGGACGTGGCCAGGGTGAGGTCCATCAAGTCCCTCCTGGGGATGATGTCCTCTTGCATCTACCTGGTGCGCCTCTGCAGACTACGGATGCGCCCTCTTCAAGAATTTCTCGACGCCCGTTGGATGCAGGCAACGGGCACTTTCGAAGACAGGGTCCCCCTCAACGAGGTGTTCCGGCGGGCGATTCAGTGGTGGGGCGTTCGAGCGCACCTCACGGCGGGCAAGGACTTTCAGACGCCGGCGTACCAGGAGACGGTGATGACGGACGCCTCCCTGGAAGGTTGGGGCGCCCACACTGGAGATCTCCACGCAAGAGGCCTCTGGCTCCCGGAGGAGAAGCTCCTGCACATCAACGTCCTGGAACTCCGTGCCGTGTTCTGGGCTCTCAAATCGTTCCTCCCGTGGCTCAAGGGCAAGGTGTTGCGGATCTTCACGGACAACACCACGACAATGTTTTACATACGAAAGCAGGGAGGCACCAGATCCCCAGCTCTATCCAAGGAGGCACAGGATCTTTGGCACTGGGCGGTCGCCCAGGGGATGTTGCTGGTTCCCTTCCACCTGGCAGGAGAAAGAAACACCATCGCGACTCGCTCAGCAGGGAGCTGCGCGCGTGTCACGAGTGGGAACTGTGCCAGGATCAGGTGGATTAATTCTTCCGACGATGGGGCAAACCCCAAATCGACCTGTTCGCAACAGCGACGAACTCGAAGTGCAAGAGGTTCGCCAGCAGGTTTCCCCAGCCGAGAAGCATGGGCGATGCGTTCTCGTTCCCCCTGGGACGGCCTATACCTGTATGCGTTCCCTCAGTTGCCGTTGCTGCTTCGACTCATCAGCCAGCTCAAGAGGTCCCAGTGCAGGATGATCCTCGTCGCACCGGTGTGGCCGAGGCAGATCTGGTTTCCAGACCTTCTGGACTTGTCAACGTCCCCTCCCATCAAGCTGTCGGCAGACGCGGACCTTCTCTCCAGAGAAGGAGGCGCCATCTTCCACCACGACCCGGCGTCGCTGAACCTGCAGGCTTGGCTCCTGCAGCGCTAGAGTTTGGAGGCTACGATATACCGGCCGATTGCAGGGAGGTTCTTGCAAAGGCCAGAGCGTCCTCGACTCTCAAATGCTACGGTCATAAGTGGAAGAGGTTCTCTATCTGGTGCCGAGCACAGAAGATCAACCCCCTACGGATTACGGCCCCTCAAGTGCTGCCGTACCTGCTATCGCTGGCAAAGGCTGGGCTAGCCCATGCCTCCATTAAGATTCATCTGGCGGCGATCTCCAGATATACCAGAACCACAGGACGGACGTCCCTGTGGTCCCATCGACTGGTAAAAGAGTTTATGAAAGGACTGTTCTGGTCGTTCCCGCCGGTGAAGGCCCCGGCGTGGGAACTTAACGTGGTGCTGACCAGGCTCATGGGGCCCCCATTTGAGCCGATGCACTCCGCACCGATGAAGTTTGTGTCGTGGAAGACTGCGTTCCTGGTGGCCATTACCTCTGCACGACGAGTGGAAGAGATCCAGGCCCTATCCTGCAAAGCACCGTACTTGACTTTCCATGCCTCGAGGGTGGTGCTTAGGACGCACCCCTCCTTTATGCCCAAGGTGCCGTCGGACTTCCATCTTAACGAGCCCTTGGTGTTACCTGTTTTCTTCCCGTCTCCTTCATCGCCGGCCGAGAGGACTTTGCACTCGCTGGATGTGGCTAGAGCGCTGAAGTTCTACGTGGACCGCACGAAGAGTTTCCGGAGGACATCACAGCTGTTCGTGAACTTTGGACCTGTGAATCAAGGGAAGGCTCTCTCGAAGTCTTCTATTTCCAGATGGCTCTCCGGCTGCATCATGCACTGTCACCGGTTGGCTAACCGACAGCTGCCAGGCCGTCCGAGAGCCCATTCGACCAGAGCGATCGCTGCTACTACAGCGTTCTTATCTGGTGTGCCCCTGCTGGACATCTGCAGGGCTGCTACGTGGAGGTCGACGCACACCTTCACGAGATTCTACTGCGTCGATCGGGATTCCAGGGAGGAGTCCAGGGTCGGCCAAGCAGTGCTGCGCAACCTGTTCGCTTAAGGTGAGCCTGGTGAGGAGGTAAGAGATGCTTAATGTTGAGTTTTTTGTATTGCTTAATGTTGAGCCTTTTGCCACCCCCCGTGGTTCTGCATGTGTGTACTGCTATTTATTCTTATATTCATGAGCGTGTGAATCCATGCCAGACCCCATGCTGGAGAAGGAACAAGTTACTTACCTGTAACTGTTGTTCTCCAGCATGGGTCTGGCATGGATTCACATGCGAACCCTCCCGCCTACCCCTCGTGGCTGAAATATACTAGTCTTAGGCCAGACATGCAGGCTGAAGCATGAGATATGTCCTTCAATGGTGAACAACTGTTGGGTAAGGAACTAGTTCCCTTATTCTTGGGAACGCGTCTCTCGTTTTCTTGACATTTCCCACCAATGTGTCGGGGCAGGCTTTCTCTCCCCCGTACCTAAAGATTAGGAATTCCACCCAAATCACACTTTCTATCATTTTCATTATCAATACAAAAAGATCTGTAAGCAGTGCATTGTACATATTTTTTGGTATTAGGTTTCAATTAGGACACTGATGTGGCTATGGTGATGGGGGCGGGTGGGTGTTCAGACTTTCCTTTCCTTGTGCACTTGAAGGGGAAGGAACTCTGAAAATGATGAACCAAAAAGATCTTAAAATTTGCAGCAGACGTTATCAACAGAACGTCTCAGAGAGGGGAGTCAACAGATCTACAGCTCTGGCGCAAGACAAAGACGAGAGGCAGTAAGAGTTGGATTTGCAGCAACTGATTCTCCTCCTCGGATCGTCCACCAATTTTGTATTCAAACAGAATTATGTTACTGTCTAGGTTTGTATGTGTGGAATAAATTGAGTAATTGTGTATCTATTACTGGGGGATTTCTTCTTCGACATCATGGATTATTCAAATAAGCATGTTAACCTATAAAAGGTACTAATTCTGGAGAACTAGATGTATATATGTAATTTTATTTTAGCCACTGTGTTGATAAGTGTTCATTATACGGAATGCCTATAAATGCTCCGCAACTGATTTTCGTTCAGACCTGCTGCACAGTGTTCTAGTACCATGATGACATCCTGCTAGTGTGTCTCAAACTAAGCTACTCCCTGAATCGAAGGGAAACTATTTTTGATAGATCTGCTGTTGGTGTGATTGTCTGTGCACGAAATGTCTTGTCATTTGGAACTGTTTCAAGAATTGCTTCTCCACATTTCCCTGTTTTAAATATTTTGTTTTCACTAAGTTCACTATATGTCCAAAGTGTTTTGTTTGACACAATGTTCAGCACCCTGGGTATTGAGTCAGTGGCAATGATAGAGTGCAAGACAAACCTGCCTTTAATCTATGCATTAGAAAATAACTATGTGCCTCTTTCTTAAATATTAAGTATTTGTTCCAAGTTCGGATCTGAAATAATCTAGAATACTATTTTAGTTTCTTATCTGTATATCCTGGTTTCCCTTTTAGAAGAGAAAACGTAGAGAGAAGGATGAAGATGTGGTCAGTCTCTGCAGCCTGGACCTTAAGGTAATAGCACTACTTTAGGAGTTTAACCATCGGGGTGATGTGGATTCGAGAAATCATATGAGAATTACATTTCTTCTCCTGGTTCACAATTCTATCCATGTTAAGGTGCCAGTGTATCTATCCTTCTCTATTCAACTCTACAAGCCTTCTCGTAATCTCTGCTCTGCCTCCACGATTACCCTTGTGGCTCCTCACCCTCCCTGTGCTTCCTCTATGTTCCACTTCTCTCTTCTTGCTCCACTTGCATGGAATTCTTTTCCCCCGGACATCCGAGAAACAGTCCACACAGATTTGTTCAAAACCAAAGTAAAATCCAACCTCCTCTCCTCCGAGTTACCCTCTTAACATACCTCTCATCTGCCTGTTAGCTAACATTGTTCCCTCACCTCTAACCTGCCGTTGTCCCTCGATTCCTCTGCAGTCACTCTAGTACTTCAGCCATCATGGTCACACGCCCGAGCACAGCTGGCCGTACCGACTACCTGCACTTAAAAATGTCCAATGTTCATTGTGCTTAATCTATGTATGTCAATCCAAATGTATTGTCCCCGGTGGCTATTCCATTTACCCCGATCCCCCTTACCTCAACAACCGGGGCAGAATGTCTGGAGAGTGTTTGTAAGAAGCTCACCACTTCCCATCAAATCTGATTTCTCATCTATTGTACGTTCTTTTGAGATCAAAAGAGCATTATTTCTCCTGTGTATAAATAAAATAACTATTTTCAAATGCATTTACTGACCAGCAGGCATGCACTTATAAAATTCTATTCATCTGCATTCCTGTTTTTACAAGTGGCTCAAAATGTGTGAGTATTGTATAATAAAACTTTTTTTTCTTTGTTAAATGTTATTATGGTTAAATAAACCTTATAACAAAATACATATAAACATAATACATACATATAAAACATATCTATACAGAATCAAGTCTAACAATCTATATAAATAAAACCAATTCTTACACATCCAATTTAAAAAATTCATACATAATATAAAAATAACTTGCATGAATAAAATCAATGTTCTTTCAATGTTCTTTCTCCTACACACCCTTCTCTAATAATGTTTCTTTTTCCAGCAGTATTAAATTTAAAGGCTCTAGCCACAGCCTAGTGCTGTTTTGAATACAAATTATGGCTGCTCGCCATAAGGCAGACCTCTTCCACTTTGTTACAATATAATGTGAAATTAAAATCGATGCTTTTATTTTACAACGGGCCAAGTCCCAAAATACTGTAGACACATGCTGCAATTACCTGGATAATTTACTTTACTCAATTAGATGAATATATAGAAGTGTACTTCAGCTTTTTGTAAAGTCCATTGTATAAAGTGAGGACTAGACTGGTATGTTAGAATGCAATCATTGTTTTCTTCCTTCTGCTCAGAATGTCAGTTAGTTATTTACATAACTGCCCTTGTTAAGTAGGCAGTAAGATAACGGCAGTACATGGGTGGGGTTACAATTATAGACTACGACATCCCAATGTTTACATAATACCCCATTCTAAAATATAGGCAAGACTAGCAAGGAGCTGAAAGACCGAATTACACAATGGCAGTACACACCACGATTAGCTTTAAGATGCATGATTTTAGGTAAACCTCAGTCAGCTTTATACAGTAAGCTCTTAACAGGTATGAAAAGGCAGAGCTTCTGGCGCGCTGATTCCATGCCGGGCAGAGCTGGAAGGACTGAGTGGCTCGGGTAAGATAACAGCAGCTGTTCTAATGCATTTCCCAGAGCAGAGAAAATCTACCCTTTGACCCTACTTTGTCATTTTTTTCCAAATTCTGATTTTATTTTCATGTCTATATTTCGGAGGCAGAATTAGCATTTACAAACATTTCATTTTTTAAACATATTTTGGTTTCCATGGTCTTCGCAAGCCAAGCATGACCATGACATATTTTTCCGAGTTCAGCCCCAAATGTCAGCGGGTGTTTAGAGAAGCACTGCGCCGTCATACCGCTGCCCCATCTTGTACTGATAAGTTAGACCCATACATGCATTTCTGGATTGAAGCGATAAATCCAATACGTAGATTGGTATTGTTTTTTTGTGCATTTGTTTGTCCATGGTTCTAGTTAGCTTCGTGGTCATTAGGAGCAATGGGCTTTTGATATTGTTTTGGCCACTTCCATTTGATAGGTTTACAGTGGCTAGAATAACATCACATGGCTACTGGCTCACTAGACCTTACAGCGCTACCATGAGTATATCTTTAGTTTTACTCTGCCATATTTTTCATGGCTGTACACACATTTTGTTCTTGGGCAATATTCAACTAGGTCATGGCTGATATGATATGCCATTTATAACGCGCCTATACACTAGTATAAGGAAATGCTTTTTGTTTCACTATACTATTTTTAAGCTTACTGTATATACTATTTTTAATGCTCATTATTTCTATAAGTGAGTAAATATGCATAAATGCTAAATAGATGCAGAAGAACAATCTTTGTATTTCTATTTGTATATAAAGAGACACTATTTTGCAAGTTGAAATGCTTATTGTTTTAGTGATGAACTGGGGATGGAGGTTATGGATGGCATCTAATGTTAATCATTTACGCAGGGGCAATGGGGATGTGTTCCTAGATTCTCTGGGAGTTTTCCCACAGCAGTTCTGGTGTCAAGTAAGAAACCTGGCAGGTGCTCATGGGTAGAGGTTTGTGTTGCCATAAAGGTAAATATCCAATGACCTCTGGGAGTTTGCATCGAGTATAGCACCGTTGTCTACTGCAAAACCTGCCACAACCCTGGGTGGGCATTTTGACCACCTCTGGAGTGGACGTTGGGCTCTGCCAATCAGGATATGGTGAATATCAGCTATATCATGATGTGGGGTGATACATTTGCACTCATCATTAGCTAATGATATTTGTGTGTGTGTGTGTGTCTGTGTCATTTTAGTAGACAGTCCCATAAGGGTATGTAAATGCCTGCAAGAACCTACATTGTTTGTGCTAGACTATAGAGTTTGTCAATATGATTGTCCCTACCCACTGGTGTGATGTTTGTTACCCGTTTCAATTTTAGTTACACGTTCCCTATACCTTATTTCTCTAGTTTTACCATTTCTTTTCAATGAAACCATTTTTTCTTTTTTTGCAATTTTATGATCTTAAGATGCAATTATCCTATAATGCATTTGCATCTACATTGTCCTGTTACAATCCTTTTACAGAACAATATTGTACTTTTTAACTTTGTTTAAGCTATACACACCCGGTCATACCCAAATCCGTATTGCAAGGAATCATCAGAACGTGTAGCTGTCAGGCATTTGACTCTGCTCCTAATCACCATATATGCACCCTACTACAATTCACCTATCTGCTTTATAATTCCAAGACATGTCATTTATGGGTGCTTCCAATATTCGCCCTCTTTATACTATGCAAGTTTCAGTCATTTCCTTTTTACTTCCTTCCGAGGACATTATTCAGTGCTTATGCTGTGGATTCCCCTTGGACTAGCTGTTTGTATAATCTCCTTCTGGCTCTTTTGAGGTATCATAGGCTCTGTGGATCATAGGTCAATATTCAAACTTTTGGTGTATGCAATGATGTTTACTTGAGTTACTATTTACTAGCATTCTATAGGTCTATTTTAGTACATATCACCCAAATAAAAAAAGGCTTACCAGGTTCATGCTGTTAGTAACTTTATACTGAACTGCTCTGTTCGAAAATAACAAACACGTGTGCAAGAGATGAATATGAAAAGTAATACATTCTTTGCTGCTTAGGTTGATTTAAAAATGTTTGTCTACTATTCTACTCGCCACCAGAAGTATCCTAATGCTGAGTATTCTCCTTCTGGCATTCAATTGTGGTACCTTTCCCCTGTGCACTCTCAAATGATTTCATAGGATATATGTGTATGGTATAACGAATGCACCATTAGTCCTATTCTGTTAAATATTATTTTTTATTGGGCATGTTAAAATGCTCCTGGTGGGACTTGTCAAGTGTTTGGTAGTGTATGGATTTAGCCAAATTTTCATGGATATTATTTTTCTTCTGACAGAAAAAAGATGAAATCAATTTATTCTTCCACTTTTTATTGTAAAATTTGCAAAGGTTTGTGCGCCCATGCATCTACTTTCTTTTCGCACTCGTATTGGCATTTGCTGCATTGTTTCAGAAAACGTCCCGGGATTGGCTTCCTTTTACTGCCATCACACGTCATGTTGAAATAATCGATTGCATTGTAGCTTCTTTGGATGTCCTTGTAGAATTAGTCCCAGCTCCAGTATGCATAACATTAAACTGTAATGTTGCCTGTATTTGTCTTTATACCTCCTTACCCGTGCTTCACATGAGTTGTCATAGGCCGTTATTATCTCATCAGTGCAGTGTTGCTGTTAGGAACATGTCATTCTTTGTGTGCCCAATATTACTTTTATCTAAATGTTTCATTTAATATGTAGTTCACTCTGAACCTAAAATCTCAACCATTCTATAGCAAATATTAGAACTCTGGTGCTAAGCCTAGTGTAATTTTTATCTGCTGAGACATCAATTGAACATCAATGGCATTAAAGAAAAGAACATGTTTGATTTTAACTTTGAACTCTTATGGTTTTACTATGTTTCTCCAGCATGGGGTCTGGCATGGATTCACATGCTCATGAATATTCCCCGTCGTCAGGCCGGGAATCCTCGGTATAGAAAAAATCAGTATCAGTTTCGTTTCTGATCTGTCTTTCTCAGTAGTAACCAATCACTGGTCTCTGGGTCAGACTGCCCCCAGCCAATGACTGTCCTCTCCCTAAGCCCCGCCCCTGGCAGCCATCCTCAGATTTTTACCGCAAGTTCAAGTGTTGGGAGTCCTCGTGCTCTAGCTCTCGAGCTTTTGCTGCGTTTTCCCGCTTTTTTCAGGAGATTTTCTCATTTTTTCGGTTAAATAGAGCCTCAAGCTCCACCGTTTCTACATCCGATCAACGGGGATCCGTTTCGGAGTTTCTACGCCCCTCAAGGGTGAAGATTTCGTCGAGTTACGCTTTTGGAGGATTCCAGAAATTCCAAGGCCTACCCGGACATGGCCCAGGAGAAAGGGAGCTCGACGCCCGGGAAGCTGTTCAGGACCTGCCCTGGATGCCAGCTTCAGAACGTTTTCAAGGAGGATGAGCATTCGTTATGCCTCTACTGTCTCCATGAGGACAAGATGCACAAGGAAAAGGACTGCGCGTTTTGTGGGAACATGTCGGAGCGGACCATGAAGGATCGCCACCTCCGTCTCGCCAACTGGCTGGAAGGTAAGAGCACGCCAGGCGAGAAGAAGAAAAAGAAGTCCGAGCGGTCTTCTAAGTCCTGTGAGGGTGCCCTGGCGACGGGGGCCCAACAAAAGGCTAAGCACCGCGAGTCCGCGGCACCGGGAGTGCCGAACGGTCGGGCTCCTTGGCTGCCAGGCAGGGCGCATCCTCCCCGGCGCCATCAACCACGAGCCAACGCTCTGGCTCGGGTAAGAGGAAGTCCGAGAACCCGGCGAAGCTTCTGGAGAGGCCCTGGTCGATCTCGAAGATCCCGGCAGAGGGGGAGCGAGGCTCGGACCCTCCCCCCAAGGTGAAGGCCCCAGGCGTACAGAAGGTGATGTTGGCCTTAATTCACCCTGCTAGGACCTTGATTGAGGATGTCGCCACGGCCCTGGCTCAGCCTGTGGAGGCTATACCAGTGGAGGCGCCCTCAGGTACCAGAGTCTCCCTGCCACCGCAGAGGGAGTCGTCTTTCAAGCCCATTGAGAAGACCCCCACGAAGTCCTCGTTGGAAAGGATGGGGGAGGGGCTGGTGGCCCTCGCTGATACGGACACAACCTCTGAAGAGGAGCTCATCCAAGTCGTGGAGGAGGCCCAGCCCATCGGGAGGGATCCCGACGAGGGCGACGACTAGGGCGACGGTGTCGCAGACGAGGCTCCTCAAGAGCCCTCGCTCCCGTCGTTTCCGGCGCCGCAGGACACCTCGGCGGCCATTTTGTCAGCCATCCAGTCCTTATGCTCGGAGATAAGGACTAGGTTGCCCCTTCCCCCGATGGAGGTACCTGAGCCAGACCCGACAGGGGAACCGGAGCCAGGACCTTTGGAGAGCCCACCACTTAAGAGGAGGAGGACGCATCCTAGGCCTCCTCTCCCGCCTCTGCTACCTTCTCTGCCTCCCCCCCCCCGGTCCACTACCCACGGGGATGATACAGGCATGGACACGACTACGACGGGTACGGATGACGACTGAGGCGACGACGGGACGTGTCCCCCGTCGCCCCCTGCCCGGGCGTCCCCCCGCCCAACGAGATTGGATCCTTCCATGCTATGATTTCCAGGGCATCCAAGCTCTTCCAGCTCTGCCCCGAAGAAAAGAAGGAAGGAAGGGTTCCTTTACCAACGGCGCGAGGCTAAAAGGAAGACGGTCCTCGCCGTACCGCTTCTTGATGACATCTGGGATGAGGGGCTCGCCCTCCTCAAGAACCCCTCCACGGCTCCTGCGAAGAGGGACCGGTACGAGAAGAAGTACCGGGTACCCGACGCTGCCCCCTTGTGCCTTAGGGCGCAACCTACCCCGGATTCGGTCATTTCGGCGGCGGCGGCCAAGAAGAAAGCGGGGGGGCATCGGCCTCGACTTCAACCTCCCCGCCGGACGGCGAGGGTAGGAAGCTGGATGCGATGGGACG
Organism: Ambystoma mexicanum; assembly: GCF_040938575.1. Lineage (NCBI taxonomy): Eukaryota > Metazoa > Chordata > Amphibia > Caudata > Ambystomatidae > Ambystoma > Ambystoma mexicanum. The sequence continues at coordinate 1,091,395,598 of NC_090936.1, forward strand.
ACGGGTCATCTCATCTGCAGCGACGACCATCAAGGCGGCCAACGCCCTGGCCATCGTAGCCCGCTACGACAGGGAGTTGTGGTTCAAGATCGCCCCTCTGTTGGACTTCCTTCCGGACGCCAAGAGGGCTGAGGCCCTGGAAATCTTACAGGAAGGTGAGATTGCCTCGGACCATGCCATTACGGTGGCTACGGACATCGCCGACACCGGTTTCCGTCAGTTGGGCAACGGCGTTTGCCTGAGACGACTAGGATGGCTCAAGGCGACGGATTTCCGCCAGGACGTACAGACCAAGGTTTTTGACATGCCTTTCGATGGGAACAACCTTCAACAGCCTTCAGGCGATCAAGACGGACACGGAGACGGCCCGTGCACTGGGTGTGCTCCAACAGCGATGGCCGTCCTTTCGGAGCTCCGGAGGCAGACAGGGTGCTTCCAAGGGAACCGGTAGCAGCTCCTCTACGTACCGTCAAGCGGCAAGATCTTCGTCGCAGGAGGCCTACAGGGGACGCGGCAAGTCAGGTGGATCCCACCGTCGTCGCCAAGGTGGTCAAGGAGGCAAGGCGGCCTCCAAGCAAGATTAAAGCAACCGTCGGGTCGGGCCCCCGCCGAAGCACCCCGGTAGGAGGCCGGCTGACGAAGTTCGTCGGCGTGTGGGAGTCCATCTCCATCGACCGTTGGGTGCTGGACGCCCTGGCCCTGGGGCACGCCCTCGAGTTCCAGAAGAGGTGCCCCCGCATTCCTCCCGTGGCCAGGAAGGAAAATCACATCCCTCAACTGCTGTTGGAAGTAAGGGCGATGCTCAGGAAAGGTGCCATCGAGCTCGTCCCGAAGAGGCTTCGGGGCTCCAGAGTTTACTCAAGATACTTCCTCGTAAAGAAGAAGACAGGAGGATGGCGTCCCATCCTGGACCTGCGACGACTAAACAAATACATCTAGGCACAGAAGTTCAGGATGGTCACCCTCCAGCACGTGCTGGGACAGCTGGAGGAGGGCGATTTCCTGTCGTCGTTGGACTTGGAGGATGCATACTTCCACATCCCTATTCTAAAGAGACACCGAAAGTTCCTCAGGTTCGTGGTCAAAGGGCGGCACTACCAGTTCAAGGCCCTCCCGTTCGGAATAAAATCGGTGCCCAGGGTGTTGACCAAGTGCCTAGCACCGGTGGCTGCGCCTGCAGGGGATCCACATCTACCCCTACCTGGATGACTGGCTCATACGGGCAAGGACAAGGGAGCTCGCCGTGGAACACACTACGAAGACCGTCCAGCTGCTCACGGACCTGGAGTTCTCCATCAACTTTCCAAAATCACACCTGGTCCTGTCGCAAGTCGCCCTGTTTCTGGGAGCACAGCTCGACACAGTGGCGGGGCGGGCCTCACCGTCGGAGGAAAGGATAAGGACCATCCTAGGAAAGGTGCAACGTCTGCTGGCCACGGACGTGGCCAGAGTGAGGTCTATCAAGTACCTCCTCGGAATGATGTCCTCCTGCATTTATCTGGTGCGCCACTGCAGACTTCGGATGCAGCCCTTGCAAGAATTCCTCGACGCCCACTGGATCCAGACGACGGGCAGGATCCCGCTCGACGAAGCGTTCCGTCAGGCGATACGATGATGGGGTGTCCGCTCTCATCTGACGGCGGAAACAGGTTTCCTAGCCCCGGCCCACCAGGTGACGGTGACGACAGATGCCTCCCTGGAAGGTTGGGGAGCGCACACCGGGGTCTCCACGCGAGAGTCCTTTGGCTCCCGGAGGAGAAGACTCTCCACATCAACATCTTGGAGCTCTGTGCAGTGTTCTGGGCCCTCAGGTCCTTCCTTCCGTCCCTCAAGGGCAAGGTGGTGAGGATCTTCACCGACAACACCACCACAATGTTTTACATTCGGAAGCAGGGCGGAACCAGATTCCCTGCCCTATCCAAGGAAGCCCAGGATCTGTGGCATTGGGCCGACGCCCAAGGGATGTTTCTGGTACCCTTTCATCTGGCAGGGATAAAAAAACACCATCGCCGACTCACTCAGCAGAGAGCTGCGCTCATGCCACGAGTGGGAACTGCGCCAGGATCAAGTGGACCAACTCTTCCGATGATGGGGCAAACCCCAGATCGATCTCTTCACGACGGCGGCGAACTCCAAGTGCTGGAGGTTCGCCAGCAGGTTTCCCCAACAGAGGAGCATGGGCGATGCTTTCTCGTTCCCCTGGGACGGCCTGGTCCTTTATGCATTCCCGCCGTTGCCATTGCTACTCCGGCTCGTCAACCAGCTCAAGAGGCCACGGTGCATGATGATCCTTGTCGCACCGGCGTGGCCGAGGCAGATCTGGTTCCCGAACCTTCTGGACTTGTCAGCGTCCACACCAGTCCAGCTGCCGACGGACGCGGATCTTCTCGCCAGAGAAGGAGGCGCCATTCTTCATCACGAACCAGAGTCGCTGAACTTGCAGGCCTGGCTCCTGCAGCACTAGAGTTTGGAGGATACGACATCCCGGCCGACTGGAGAGAGGTTCTCGCGAAGGCCAGGGCATCCTCAACTCTCAAGTGCTACGGACACAAATGGAAGAGGTTCTCTGTCTGGTGCCGTGCACAGAAGATTAACCCTCTGCGGATTACGGCCCCTCAAGTATTGCCGTACCTATTGTCCTTGGCCAAGGCTGGCCTATCTCACGCTTCCATCAAGGTACATCTGGCTGCCGTCTCACGTTACACCAGAACTACAGGACGGGCGTCCTTGTGGTCTCATCGACAGGTGAAGGAATTTATGAAAGGACTGTTCCGATCATTCCTGCCGGTGAAGGCCCCTGCCCCGGCGTGGGAGCTCAACGTGGTGCTGACTAGGCTCATGGGGGCCCCATTCGAGCCTATGCATTCAGTGCCGTTGAAGTTTCTGTCGTGGAAGACAGCATTCCTCGTGGCCATCACCTCTGCATGAGTGGGAGAGATCCAGGCCCTGTCTTGCAAGCCTTCATACCTGACTTTTCACGACACGAGGGTGGTGCTGAGGACGCACCCCTCCTTCATGCCCAAGGTGCCGTCGGACTTCCACCTCAACGAGCCCTTGGTGTTGCCAGTTTTCTTCCCGTCGCCTTCGTCGCTGGCTGAGAGGACTCTGCACTCGCTGGATGTAGCTAGAGCGCTGAAGTTCTACGTGGACCGCACAAAGAGTTTTCGGAAGACATCACAGCTGTTTGTGAACTTTGGACCTGTGAAGCAAGGGAAGGCTCTCTCGGAGACTTCCATTTACAGATGGCTCTCCGGCTGCATCATGCACTGTCCCCGGTTGGCAAACCGACCGTTGCCAGGCCGTCCGAGGGCCCATTCGACCAGAGCGATCGCTGCTACTACGGCGTTCCTGTCTGGTGTGCCCCTGCTCGACATCTGCAGGGCTGCTACATGGAGGTCGAAGCACACCTTCACGAGATTCTACTGTGTCGACCGGGATTCCAGGGAGGAGTCCAGAGTCGGCCAGGCAGTGCTGCGCAACCTGTTCGCCTAAGGTGAGCCTGATGAGGAGGTAAGAGTTGCTTAATGTTGAGTTGTTGTATGGCTTGATATTGAGCCTTTTGCCACCTCCCGTGGTTGTGCATGTGTATACTGCTATGTATTCTTATATTCATGAGCATGTGAATCCATGCCAGACCCCATGCTGGAGAAGGAACAAGTTACTTACCTGTAACTGTTGTTCTCCAGCATGGGTCTGGCATGGATTCACATGTGAACCCTCCCGCCTACCCCTCTGCGGCTCTTCACTTGGTCATACTGCCACTTCACGTGCTACCAAAATCTGAGGATGGCTGCCAGGGGCGGGGCTTAGGGAGAGGGCAGTCATTGGCTCGGGCAGTATGACCCAGAGACCAGTGATTGGTTACTACTGAGAAAGACAGATCAGAAACGAAACTGATACTGATTTTTTCTATACCGAGGATTCCCGGCCTGCCGACGGGGAATATTCATGAGCATGTGAATCCATGCCAGACCCATGCTGGAGAACAACAGTTACAGGTAAGTAACTTGTTCCATCCTAAACGCTGGAGCTATAAACCTACATTAGTAGCATCTTAAAGATTCACTTCTGCTCCGTTTTCTCTGTCCCGAGGCCCCTCAGTAGATTTCCACATTATGCTTAAAGCTATACTTCATTCTGTAGGGGTTTAACTGTCTAAAGGAAGACTTACTGAACTTCGTGCTGTTGTCCGATTAATTTATTTCCTGTATTTTCCTTTGAATTGCCATCCATTGGAAGCAAGACTAGGGTTACCTATCTTGGTTGAAGAGCCTTTTTTTTAAAAATTTTTTTTACAAATTTAAAAATCGACCCCACTCTTAACTATCATTTCTGTGCTTAATGATATATTGATTTTTTTATTTTTATTAAAACTTCAGTTCAATAATTTATTATCGAACTTTTGTTACATTATTCGTCGTCATTGAAAATTGCTACGAACAAGTTGAAATCAGCATCTAAGACCATATTCGTGCTCACTGGGTATATCTAGGAATGAAGAAAAAAAACAGAAGTAATATTAATCCTGTGGATCCATTCTAAATAATCTATTAGTGGACAATGCGTGACCTTTAACATAAATACGGTTATTTTTCTTTGAAAATCATATCTAAGAAGACAATAAGTCTGCATGATAGCATGACATTATGGCCAGCACTTGCGTATTCCCACCATTCTTCCAAGTTGTTATTGTGTGGTCTGAAATTACTCAAATGCAAAGACCGCTGCCTGGTTATACCTGTACAAGCAATTATCAAATGTTTTAAAGACTCTGTTGCACCTACTTCACAGAATCTACGTTTGTTGTCTGCAACATCTTTAATACGTCTAATCCAAACCATTTCTCGATTATTTAAGGCATTTAACCTGAATCTTAAGAACCTATTTCTGTGATGACGTGATGGACAGTTCAGAAGGTATTTTGGCGGACTATGATGGTTAATTTCGCCGATAATAAATGGCAAGACAGTTTTTAGTTGTTTCCGTTTTTCGATGTTCTGAATCCAATCCCAGTGTTCCAGCTTTTTTTGTGCAAGTTGTGGGTGGTTAATTAACTCAGTTCTGCTTATACTTGCAGCTGTCATTATGACATCCAATTTTTGCTTCCATGTTTGGATTAATATGGACTGCATTTCCACTTGTCTGATATTAAATATTTTATAAGCTGGAATCTTGTGTCCAAGGTACATTTTCCTCAAACTCATCAGTGATTTCCATACAACTGTCGTATAGAATGAGTTAATTGCTAATTCATATCTCAAAGCTTGTGCTGAAATATATTGAGGGAGTCTTAACGCACCTCGCCAAAAGGTGCCTTCTAACCTATTCCAAAGTCGATGATCAAGGTTCCAACCCGATTCTGCACCAAATAAGATAGTTGGGATGACCTTTTGACGATAGAATATCAAAATTGGTGTAAGGGTGAATTTCCCATAGTCATTGTTAATCTTGACCCCTTGCAGTCCGAATTTAGTTGTTCTGTTGGTCAGGTCTTTGATCCAAGCTGATTCACATATTGAGTTATTGAACATCACACCCAGGTATCTTATCGAATTTACTATGCTAAGTCTATCACTTGCAATTTGCCAGTTGAATTTTTTATCGAGTTTACTGTGCGAAAGACCAATGCTCTTAATTTGCGTTTTTTCGGTGTTTATCATCAGCTCATTTGTGACCATATATCCATTCATCCGGGACTGGAGGTGTTGTAATCCAATCCGAGTATGGTCAATTATCACCACGTCATCTGCATAGACCAGACAATTAACCAAAGTATTGTTAATCTTTGGCGAAAAGCAGGGAACTGAAGCCAGCCATTCAGGGAGGTCCGCAATAAAGAGTCTGAATAAATCGGCCGCCAAAAGGCAGCCTTGCTTAACCCCTTTGTAAGTTGTTACCGGCAGGCTCAAATCGCCTTGTTGGTTAAGTCTTATCTGGATCGTTGTATCAGAATGCAGAGCTTTTAATGGATCTACGATTGTAGAAGGAGAACCCCATTTATGTAGTTTTGCCCATCATTTTTCACGGTTTATGGTGTCAAATGTTTGTCGCAAGTCTATAAAAGCAAAGAAAATTTTCTTTTTTGCTCGCAGCGCCTCCAATTTTAAGACATTCAGCAACAACAGATTCACAGCTACTCCAACACCTTCTGTAAAACCTGTTTGTCGAATATCGTTTTTTCCTGATTTAGCAGCCCAGGTAACAAGTTTCTGTCGAAGAAAAGAGCTGAAAATTTTCACGATTGTATCCAAAAGAGCGATAGGACGATAATTTATTGGTTCCCTCCGGTCGCCCTTTTTATAAATCGGTACAACAATGGCTTTAAGCCATGATTCCGGAATGCTCTTGCTATCCGAGATTCTTTCAAACAGGAGCTCAATGAACGTAGCCCAATGGGCTTTATTTTGCTTCAACATAATATTCGAGACTTGGTCTGGACCTGCGGCTCTTGAGTTTTTTAAATTCTGTATTGCTATACTAATGTCTTCTCTCGACGGTGTTATATCCCAGGCTGTTGCATGCTCACTGACTTGCAGATGTCTCCAGTCCTTTGGCTTTTTATAAATTTGCTCAAAGTGGTCTACCCATCTTGAACCATCTATTGGGTTAACAATCGTAGGCGCAGCTTTTGAGTGACCCATGTTTAAGATAGCCCAAATATCACGCGTATTCTTTGTAATCAAGAGCTGCATCATTAATTCTGCCCGATTTTGGGCTATCAGCATTGCATGTGCTTTCAGCCAATGTCGATATCCTTGAAGTCTAGATCTTATTTTGGCAACAATGCTGGCTCTTGGGATCTTCATTTTCTTTATCCATCGCAGATCTTTCCTCAATTCCTTTTTCGCTTGTGCGATAACATTACTAAACTGATGTTTGTTGGTATGGCCAATTGTTCGTGAGTCCGCCATTTTCGAACTGAAATTGAACAACAAAGGAACATAATTCACATGATTCTCCCTAATTAGATCAGAGCAGAGTGATTCAATTTGTGACCCATTAATTCTTAAACGATTGCCTGCCGCATTTGAGGTGACATGTGTCAGATGTATTTCTGGGGGTTCTCCCCACCCCGTTTCCCAGACTAGCCGGAGCAAGTCGTGATCACTGTGATTCATTAAGGTCACAGTTAGGGAGACAACTCTTTCGAAGAGCTGTCGGGATACCCAAATATAGTCCAATGTATTTCGACTGTACGGACCTCGCCATGTTGTATTGCAAGGCTGATCACCTTCAACGTTACCGTTGACCATTATACAGTTTCTTGATGACATCGCATCGGACCAAAGTTGTCCTCCATTCACCACAGCATCTGATCGTTTCAAGATATTCTTTTGTGTAGCATTGTCATAATTGAACGAGCTACAGTTTAGATCACCGCATATCATGATGGCTAAATTGTTGTATTTCAGCGAAGTGGCATCTATTAAAGTGGTTACGGCACTAATAAAGCCAGTCGGGGAGATAATTGCGGGATTCCAATAGCCGTTGATTAAGAGCAGATATTGATTTACCGACTTTGCTTTGACGGTTATTTGAATCAAAGTTCCTTGTACAAAAGGATTTGGATTTAATAATTCTAGTGGCGTCATCCATTTGTAGTTCTTCACTAGGGTGACTAGGCCAGAAAATGGCCGTCCAGTTGAATTTTTTTTCACAGGATTTAAGAAAGTGCTATAACCATCGCGAATAGGTGGATCCCGTTTCTTGTAGGCATACAGCAAAAATGTTATCCATTGGCACTCCGAAATTGTTAAATAGATTAACAAAACCTTGTGTGTTCCATGATAGCACTACTAAGCATGAGTCGCTCTTCTGTCATAGTTATTGTTTTCTCATTTGGGGAAAATTAACGTAGGGGACCATTCCGTCCACGGTTCCCCCCCGGTTTCATTTGTCACATTTCTCTACTGAGGAATGGGCCATTGATTTTCGCAAGGTGGCTCGTCGGATATCTAATCTTTCTACGTTTCTCCGTACTTCACTTCTTGCCGAAACTTTGTAAGGCTCTTGCTCAGGTTCTAGTGTTAAATCGAAGCCAAATACTAGTAGGTTTTCTGCTGCTCGTCGTAGCATGTTTTTCACCACTGAGGAGCCAACATGCAATAGAACCTGATCTGAAGTTGTTTCTGTTGGATATTCAACAATCTTTATATCATCTGAAGAAATTCTACGCAGAACTGGAACACAAGCAGATAGTTTCAGGACATTGGCTCTATTTAAATTAACTTCGTTGTCATCTGATTGAACATTTTGTATGCGTATTTTCCAGAGCCGAGTGGTTGCAGTTTGATTTTTAGGATAATGGGCTCTAGGTGAATGTTGAGTTTGCATGAGCCTCTGATGAGATGTTAATTTTGGATTTAACTTGGAGGCTAATATTGATGAGGCTCTCGAAGAATGTTTTGCCTTTTCTTCTTGTTCTGAGTTCCCCAAGGATTTTGTTTTCAGCTTTGACTCAGATTTTTTCCCCTTGCCAGTAAATAAAGTCCACGAGGCCCATGCTCTCTCAGGCGAACTACCATTATTTTGTTGTTCATTCTGGTCGTCCGCATCCGCTGAATATGTCGAAAGATTGCAAAGGTCGATTGCTGTGGAATCATCTTGACTGCCAGAACTCAGTTCGTCAGATTCAAGGCGAGGACGTTTTGCAGCATGTTTGCATGCAGCCATGACTTTGTCAGACTCCGGCTCAAACACAGCCTTAGCTATCTGCTTTGCTACCTCAGTTGGCCGCTCGAACAGGCCAGATTTCCGCGGTGTAGTCAAATTCCTTACAAATGTTTTCACGTTTGAATGTTTGGATTTTGATTGTTTCATTTTATTTTCTTGACTTGAGACTCTCTTATCTTGAATAGCTGGTTTAAAACTCTTTTTGGTCAGCAAGATTTTGCTGCTCCATTAAATATGTTGAAAGAGCTTTTTTGGTTATTCGGTGGCACTGATGTTGCTACGTTCTTTGTTTTTATTTGAAACTGAGGGCATAGATGCTTTTAAAGACAGAAGGGTCACTCCGCTATCACTTTGTAAGCTGTTGAGTGCATTTGCGGCATCTACAGATGAATGTTGAATAGTTAAATGAGGTGGTCTTGCGTTATTATTATCAGGCTCAGCAGATTTCAGTATGTCTTGGACCACCGCAATATCAACAATCATTGGTGTATCATTAACATGATTTGACTGAAGCTAAGTCCGTGGCCGGACAGTTCTCCTGATCTTTTGGTGTCTTAACTTTCTTTTTCAAGGATGCCGATTTTGTCACGACATTTTGCTTCAGAGCATAATCGCCATTCCGAACTTTCATTTCAACTTCCTTAGCCTTCCTTTTGACAATGATGTCTTGAAGCCATGTCGCTTAGGCGGTCCTGCCATCTCGCGGACAAGTCCGCTTGTTGTTCTATTTGTTTCTGAAGGAAACTGGTAAAGTGTTCAAGTTTTTCCATTTTGGTCATTAGATTTGATAACATTGCCCCCTGATCACCTAATGCGCCATTCAAAGCTTCATACAGTTTTGTGAACGGTAATAGGACAATCGAGGAGGCTGATACTACATTATTGTGGATCTGAGTGAGGGAATCAGCTGAGAGACGTTGTTGAGAAATTAGTACCGAAGCATCAGATCCATTCAATAGATCATGCAAATGTTCATTATCATACTGAACGTCTGAGGACACGGGCGTTAGCACTTTTTTTGCTCTATCTTGCTTGGAGGTACTATTGCTTTTTGCACACGGGCTGCTTACATTTGATGGTGAAAGTACCGGCTCGTCGAATACAGACTGATTCAGTTTTGATTTCAAGTCAATTATTCGCTGCAGGCGTCGGGCTCTAGCCAAGGAGCTTGCATCTAAACAGGCCATTTTAGGGGGAGAATAGGATGATCGCGTTTGAGAGACAGAGACATCAGCTATCTTTGGATCCGCTTCTGGCCTAGTCTCCCCTTTTTTCCCTGTTTCATCAGGGATTTGGCATGCATAAGCGCTATGGTTTGCGCTATCAGCTGCATGCGAAACATTTTGCATCCCTCTATTGTCGCCGATTGTATTTATTGCACAATTCTTTAAAGGTGCGGATACTTTATTCCTTTTGTTTAGTGCTTTATCAGGTTTACTCATATCATCAAGTCATGTGATCTGGACAGGTGTCACATGATTCGATTTTGAATTAGTCGTACATTTTTTCTTTTTACCATGTCACAAAAATTGGACTTTGTTGCTCTTATCTCAGGAGATGTATTTTGGCTAATCGGCATGCATGGATTAATTTGTAGAGCCGCGGCATTACTGGTAGGTAGCCGTAATGTTTGTGACTCAGTTTCATTAGATGTGCTCTGTGAGGGCACACCATCTTTCAGGGGGTGTGGATTTGTGAAGGCAAAGTGCTGGTTGCCTTTTGGCGCGTTCAGCATGCTAATTATTTCATCGTCCGTGACTTCGGACGTAAGCATGGACGCAGGCAAAGAGCCAGGAGAGTCACAAGAAGAACTGACCATTGGGATCTCTGTATGCAATTGCGGCAAATCCACATTTGCCATCTGCGTTTTCTTATTAACTGTAGAAGTCTGTTGAGGTACCGGTAAAAAGGTGTTCCCAAGATCTTTTACACAATGGTCCTCCAGTCTTCCAGTGGCTTGATTAAGCATACTGGTCAGTTGCTGAATTGCATCGCTGCCTTTTTCTTGAGATTGTTCGTCGATGCCGGTATAAACCGGATGAGTGTGACTCTGAGTGTTTGCACATTCAATTGTAGTCGACATCATTAGAACGGGCAACAAAGATTGCAGATGTAAGTCTGTCTCAGGAGTAGCAGAAGCTTTTGGGGGGTTTGGTACAGCAATTAAAGAGGCGGGCCACGGCACGCCCTTGCTTACCTTCCACCCCCCGTCTGAGGAGGCTTTCAGCGCACTCCATAGATTTGCCATTCTGCGATGATAGAAGGTTTTCCTTCTAGTTTGGGGGCCTTCCGCGAGACGAGTCATAGGATGTTCTGTTTCCGCTTCTGCTAGAAATGCCACTTAATTCACTGGTTGCTTTAAAGCTTCTTTTTACGACTTGGCCACTAAAGGGCTTTGCCGAGCAACCGAGCAAACAGCCAAACAGTAAAAGTCGATGTCGCTCGCCCTTCACACGCGAGGGCTTAACGCCGCAAGGGCTTCTGGTATCGGCTTTTATCTCCACACCGTCACAATGGGCGGGGCTTGAGCGAAGCATTCCGATGAACGCTGCGATCAGCTGCTCCAACACAAACAGCCTAACAGTAAAAGTCAATGTCGCTCGCCCTTCACACGCGAGGGCTTAACGATATATGACAACGGCCTGCTGTTACTGTCATTTATTTCAATTCATTAACATTCTTGGAAGAGTTTTCTTCACTCCTTTGATATGATATGATAGGTTATTTATAACATGCTTAATACCCAGAGGTTTCTAAGCGCGGACCCGGGATCAAACCCATGTTGCTCCGTGTCGTCTTGCTTCCAAGTTTGAGCAGATTGCCCCTGAGCTATCCTCCCGAGCGTGTTCTCTTATATATTTATATTTTCTCCACCTCCTTTTCGTGGTTCTTGGCTGTCGTGCATTACATCTGAAATTGCAAAACTACTAACAAGTTGATGTTATTACCTGATTTTTGCTGTCATTCACATGCAGGGTAGTCAATCACATTTTCAGAGCATAGTTTGCCATTTTCAGAATTAAGAGTGTACTCCCCCCCACCTCCCCCCCACCTCAGAGTACCCACTCAAGCCTCCAACGTTTCAGCATGATGTTAGGACAGTGCTGTGCCAGATAGGGATGTTCTATCGAAATTAAAACGATACCAGCTTTTCTGAGTATAAGGCTGAATGTTTTCTGTCAATACTTAGACATAGTTAGCCGTCTGCCTTCAGATTGCATTCAACTATGCCAGACATTTTCTTTGTTGTTCATTTTCTTTGATCTTGTGCCTAGAGGTTGACATTTTGAATGTTGTCCACCTCCATTGGGTTACATGTGATAGCATCCCCGCAAATATATAGCCATACAAGAATGGCGCAGTTTTCTTTGCAGCAATATTATCCCATGGTACCTGCAGGGGACAACCCCACAACCCCATATTTTTTCGGACCCATTTACCCCATAAATGGTCCCCATAAATAATAATCGCCTATGCTGTTTCCTGGCGACTATATGTATGGCAATATTATTTATGGGGATAATATTACCTGATACCGTCCATTGGCACCCTCCATTGGCATGAATAGGGGTGAAGAATTGTGTATTTTGAAGGCAATTGTATCGATGAATAACTGCATGGTAACTGTCATTTATCCAATTACCACTAATGGTTAATTGTGCCTTTCTTGAACACTGGTGAGTTATGCATCAGAAATAAGTGAGCGGTGATGTGTTCCTGAAATTAATCAAGGTCACCCAAACACTGCAAAACCAAATCGTGCATAGAACACAAAGATATTGGAGCTGAAGAAAGAATAAAAGCTTAAAAGATCACCTTCAGAACACCCACAAACAACTCAACAAGGGACATTGGATTTAGCCCTATTCTCCCCACACAAGACCCATCATCCTTTATCTCTGGATAGCTCCTCATATAACTCCCAGCATAAACATCACACAACCAACTCCCACCAGTAACGCAATGCAAGAAGAACAGACCCACCAACCCCAAGCAAACCGCCTGTTGAATGTGAGATCTGCATCACTTCCTGTCCACCTTTCGGAAGCACGTCACTCTTGATTACACCTTGCATCGAAAAACGGGCCCCTATAGTCATCCCTCATGGAAACAGGATAATAAATGTTACCCCAATAAGACACTAGTGAGCCTGTTAGATGATGAAAGCAAATACCAAGACTATTTGGACAACCATAATACAAATAATGAACAAATCAATCGACTTCCATCTAAGCTTTTGAATCACATGGATGTCTCGTCATCAAAGCCTACGCCATCGCCAAACATTCCACAGACATCTATGGTCTTCTATGTGAAGAAAAACAAAAATCTCGACTCTCAATCGCTCACCCGTCAAGCACAAAACTATTCTCATAGGATACACATTTTTTAAAAAATGTTTGCCAATAGGATATCTAGGAGTAGAGAAGGAATTGCACTTTCTCACAGACATTCCATCAAACTGTAGGGTAACTTAACAACAACCAGACCTGGAAACCCAACCCACACCCCTTTTCAAGAAGAACAAGCTTTATTTTGTATACATAAAGGAAAACGGCGACAGGGTATTATAGGTCCACTGCTGGAGAGCTTCTCTCTCTTCATCAAAGCGAACATCACTTTAGAAGCATAAAAATCATCATAAATGACTCATTCAGTATACAGTGTTCATACCCCACCCTCATTGGCTGCTGCCTATTTACATGCTAATTTTCACAAATGGGCCCCTCTCCAATTGGTTGTGCCATCTTCTCCATCTTCTTCACGCGTGGGTAAAGGCCTATTCACCTCAAAGTGCTGTAAGGTAATTTGTTATATTTTAAAAGGCGCCACCCTGTCTTTACTCCTAACTACATAATGTGCACCTGGATATCAACATGAACTCGGTAGCTAGCTTTGAGGTCAGCCTGGTCCTTGCAAACAAAGCAACTCTTTTCTCATCCCAGACACGCATGTGCCCCCATCATGCCTCCCCGCTGCAATCTACTAAGTATTGGCATCACCCTTTGCTCTCCCTAATAAAAATCACAGACCTTGTTCTCTGCTCCCCCTGTATCAGCTACTCCTCCCAAGAGGTAGGCCTGGTGTCCATTATTCTGGGGCTAGGGGGGCCGGCGCTGGTGTCCTAAATCTCTGCTCGTGTTTTGGCAGCTCAAGACCTCTGCCCTGGCTCCCATGAGTATGACCTTGGTACTGGGGCACGCAGCCCTTCACCAATTTAGTTGCTTGCATTCTGTGAGAAATTTGACCACCCGTACAGGAAGAGTGCACTCGCCTGGGCTTTTTTTTCTTTGTTTAAAAGAATGAATGATGGAGCCATTGCCGCGCACATTTCCGATGCTCACCGCACAGCAGAAAAATAGTCATGTTCTCTGGAAGGACACAGCTTAGCAGCGCTGCCCGCCCCTGTCATGTGTAGCTGACACCTGACAGCAGTGGGTACATGAAAAGCCTTTGGCCATGGCCAGCCTGATTGTCCTTTCTTTAATGGTCGTTCCCTGCGTGTATTTGTGCGCCCCTTGCCCATGGGCTACCGGCGCAATATAAATCAATTAAAAACATTTAATTTCAAGGCCCCATGGATTTGCATCTCCATTGCTGGTGGCAGTGAATACCGGAAGAATGTTAATTAGCAGGCAGCAGGGAAGGCCTGGGCGCAGAAAGTGACAATGGAGACCAGTCGCCAACACTTCTTTGTAATGCAATGTGTCAACTTGCTACTAACACCCCTCCTTGGTATGAAAGGGCAGTGAATGTCCTGTCTGGAACCACTCCTTTCAGAGCAGAGAAGTATGTGACTTGTAGGAGACAAAAGTCTGCCTGCAACCCCCTACTTCAAGGGAGAGCCATGTTGTGATGAAGCGTTGCATAGGGCTCAGTTAATTAGGGAGACACTTTGATGTACAGCAGACAGGAAGATGGGTGGGACTTAGAAGTATATGTTGTAATCTTTTCCCTGTGACCCAACAGGAAAACGTGTGAGCTCTAACAGTGGAATAAGTACCTGTCTCAATATACAATAACTGGGAAAAGGATCACTCCCGGCTAGGTGCACCTACTTAGTCGAGTGTCCTGGTGATGGCTCTCTACCCAACAGGGGGCCATTGCTATGCACTAATAAATAACACGTAAATTATGTCCTCATGAAAGCTCTCAAGTATATAGGATCAGAAACACTCTTAAGCTGGAAACTCAGTGTATATATAAAGAACAATTTCACATATTCTTTAGTTAACAAACTTAAAACAGATTCTGAAATAAGTTTCTAGATACAAACAATTGTTAAGTAGGCAATAGTACATCAAGAGGCCTAAAGAGAGAATCAGAAATGGAGGGAAACGGGGAAAAAAAGAAATTGGAAAGGTCTAAAACAAATAAAGCTAATGTTTAGAACCAGCCATTGTATTAGGCACTTCAACAAATTGCAGAACCAAAAATGCATGAATAATGCAATGCGTTATCAAAATTTGGTCACTAATTGGTCAATCTCTCGTAGCATATAATCCAATCACTCGTATAGTTTTGAGATATAGGACTCAATGTCTTTTGAATCTACCCGAGTACATTCAAAAGACATTGAGTCCTACTTAACAGTGGAATGATAAAATAATCAGGACAATTCCTCAAAACTATGAGTGATTGGATTGTATGTTACGAGAGATTGACCAATGTATCTAGAAATTGTCATTTCAGAATCTGTTTTAATTTTGTTAACTAAAGAAAAAAAAAATGAATTTGTTCTTTATATATACACTGAGTGTCAAGCATAGAGTGTTTCTGCTCCTATATACTTGAGAGGTTCCATGAGGACATATTACTTGTTATTTATTAGCACATAGCAATGGACCCCCGCTGGGTTGAGAGCCATCACCAGGACACTAGACTAGGTAGTAAGTGCACTTAGCTAGGAGTGATCCTTTTTCCAGTTATTGTATATTGAGACAGCTCACAGTGACTTATTCCACTATTAGAGCTCACACTTTTTCCTTTTGGGACACACTTTCTTGTTTGATCAATTGTTCTCAGTCCCAGTCCCAGACAGAGTAGGGAGTTACCCTCTAGTTTATAAGTCATCTTTCCCCTGTCTGTTGCCAAGCGCCCTGGTTATGACCCGAAGCATCACTGAAGATTGTTGGTGGAGACCCAGGATTGGCTCACTTAAGTTAGGCTTGGTCTACGCCAATCCCTGGGCCCCATTTGGCTTTAAAAGAGGGTTGAGCCCCTCACTGATGAGATCATCCAAAGACTTTGCAAGGAGTAAAGAGTAAGGAGAAGGACTCATTTGGAGCTGAGTTGAAGGTACAGTCTACCTTACATCTTCCACCAGTGAAGGAAGGCCACGAGTTCCAAGAGGGAAGCAAGATCCCGCCCTTAAACAGGGAACAGAGGGAGATACCAGCCTCAGAGGACCCGTCCAGCAGCTCCAGAACCGGTACCCAGGCAGCACTTAGCGTGCCCTACTAGGTTCTGCTAGCAAGATTTCTTAGGTGGGGAAGTGCCAGAAAGTCTCTGAACAAAGGGCAAGGACGTTGCCTGCTAACGCCCTCCTGAGCTTTGGGCCATCCGCCTTTAAAGGTCACGAGCCCTGTGAAGAAGCTAAGAGGAGTGCCACACAACCATCATCCAGCGTCCATCTTTTTAAGGACAATTTCAAGACAGTCAAGTCCTCGAACCGCATCTGGTAGCACCTCTGACTGTTGCCTCGCCGCAGTCACCAGAGTCATCCGAGATGCCTCGACCAGCATTCCATATCCGCCAACCAGCACAGAGACAACAATTCTTGGCCCGAGCCTCTGTTCCGGTCAGCCTGGAGACATCCGTATAGCCTTGCTTGCCAAACTGCCTGCTGCCTGGTACCCGCAGCTGTTTCCCGCCACTAACTCTGTCTCACGGGCTGCAAAGCACCTTGGAACCGCCTCAGTGCTGTTGAGCACCAAGAATTTCAACACCAGGTACATGTGGTTCTGCCCCCCTGGTCCTTCTCTCAAAGCCCCTAGAGACAGTTACGACCCTTTGCCCCTTTGGTGTTGAAACCAAATAACATTGAACAGTAAGACTGATTGCTTTACCAACTACCCTCCTGTCAGTATCCAGAGTGCATCCCTTTCCTCTGTGAGTTTGTCCTCTGTGTTCCTTTACAGTGTAGGTTGTAATTGTGTGCTAGAACTGTCTGTTGTAGTAATACTAAAGTAGATATGTTTATACAACCTTGACTGGACAGTGCCTTTATCATTTGATAATAATTGTATTTTTGCTGTGTTGCAACTAACCAATGATCCACAACCTTACAGAGATAAACCTGCCGTTCCGTTTACGTTACCATAATTGGACAAGGAGGTCTTAAAATTCACTTGTCTTCCAATCTGTTTGGATCCCTTCTGGTGTACTAGTGGTGTGGGATTGATTGTTGGTTTAGAAACCGATATTCATCCCTGGACCACTGGGGACCTGGAAGTTGGTTCGTCACATATTCCTTCCCAATTGTTCAAAGGTTTGACTAAATACATTTTGTATACGAGTGTACATGCTTGTTCCCTACCGTGCCTGGGACTTGGAATGTGATAATGAAGCAAAGGAAGGGGCCTTGTTGTTCTGTTTTTCCAACATGGCCTGCGAGGATTCTGGTCTACCCTCAAATGCATTATTAGTTCATGTTATAGATGTCCCACACATGCAATGCATTCTACATAACGCTATTGCAAAGCAGATGGTTATTATCCCCTGGATACATTTCCATACTACATATGTTTCCCACGTGACCCCTTGACCCATTATATTCTCCCAACACCACCCTCTACATGTTCCCCCTGTGTTAATATATATTCTGCAATCTAAATCGTTTAAGAGAGGCTGCAATTTGAACGTACATCCCAACATTCTCCCATTTAGTTAATCCTCCATCAACTAGCTTCTTTCTCTCTCTCTCTCTCTCTCTCTCTCTCTCTCTCTCTCTCTCTCACACACACACGCACACGCACACTATCTCTCTCTCTATCTCTCTCTCTATCTCTCTCTCTATCTCTCTCTCTATCTCTCTCTCTATCTCTATCTCTATCCTTGGGAACCAATGCCCTGCAGATGTGACACAAATTCCCCCCTTCCAGAGAATACTTCTCTGGAGTACACGTGAGATATATATAGTCCCCATCTCCTGTTAAATCAACCCAGTGCTCAGTGTAATTTTCTGGATCTGGTGGGGCGGTGGTCAATGTCCCGGGGGGGGGGGGGGTATATGGGTCTTTCAATTCTGACCATGCGTGGTTTATTTGGGTCTTCAGTTTGAACCTGCCCACCCTCTGTCCCTGAGAGCCATTCCCGCCTCAATGGTCACCATCATCTTTGCATTCTTTGGGATAGTCTTTGCATAGCATCAAAGCATCATTTGACACGTGCAGAACAGTAGGAGCAACACAATCGGAACCAATATCTTCACTACTGCCCTAAGCCAGGATGGCACCCATGAAAACAACGTGTCAAACCAATCTTTGGCCTGCACACCCACTTCACTTTCCATGCCAGTCTTTAACTTGTGCAAGACCCCTATGATATGCGTCAGGGACCAGTTCTCTGCGACATTTGGGGGGTTGTACATGCAGCAAGACAACACTATATTATTGCACAAGCCCCTTCCATCACCGTCAGAAGATAAAGACTTACTGGTTTTGCAGTGTCATCAACTAATTCACTCTCAATTCAGTCTTGATAGCATTCAAGCCTTGTTCTGTGTGATTTGGCAACTGGATCACTTCCCATCAAACAATTTGCATCCATTTTGCATTAGCTGCAGCATGGTCCCTTGGCAGCAGGAGAGACGCAAAGAACACTTGCGTCTTGGTGTACAGCCGTTACTTGTCTGCAATTGCTTTGAGCAGCTTGGACAAATGTTCAGCTTGGATATATAATTTGATCTCTTCTTTTGCAACTTCACCAACCGCTTCTTTTTGCTTTGGGGGGGGACTTCAGGCACTCCAAGGATAGCGAGTGCAATGTTGCTAGTACACATGTGCATTGTCAGGAAGAAGGAAGATGCAGATATGCCTGTTGGCCGCATACCCAGTACAAATCCATCAGAACTGCTGGCCCTTTTGCAAGATCTGGAATGAACATGGTCTTATTGCACTTCGTATTCTTGCCTACCTGAACAAACGGCCCCATGCCCATGAAACAGAACTAATATTCTTCCACTGGTTGAACTTTTACTGGACCTTCACATGCTTCAATCCATGTTAGCTTTGGTATGTATGCAGTGCATGTTGTAAAACGGTTCTCATTAATGTTCCATATTACTACTTCTCCGATCCCTGACAACCCCCCTGCCGCACCGCTCATCACTGCCTTCTCCCATCTGTTCGACACGTACAACACCCTCTAATTGTAACATGGGGCCGTGGCTTACATTGAGATGCACTATCTTCTTTGGCACACTTTTTTCCATCTGTGTCCATTAGTACAACTTGTACCATATGCCCCTGGAACAGACTGTAGACCCGACACAGCACCAAACACTGGACTTCCAAGGGCAACATTTCCTGGGGCACTAATATATTAGGTGCTCCCGACATGTGGGGGATGAGGGAGCAGATATAACAACTCCTGTTTTACCTCGATTTCCCTTCTGAGTTCATGTGACTGTACCACATATTACTAAATTCTGGGTGGTGCACATAAGACATTGTATCAAAGACCACACAGTTGTATTGGTCATATTCGTCTTCCTCAAATAGACCCGGTTTAACCTGCAACTTTACGTTCCATATTACTGTGTCTATTATTCTCATTCTTTTAAAATGCACCACTGTGGTCATATACTCATCACTTGGTGGTGTAGCATCAAAAAGTTATTTCTTTTTCACACCCCCTTATGTTACACCCCCACCTCGCCCTTTATATGCTCTAACCATATGACCTAACCATATAAACTAATTAGACGGATATAAAAATAAGCCAAAGAAAATCCACACATAAGAGGAACAAATATTCTACTGCAAAAAGACCTAAAACATAGACCTCTAGTACCAAGGAAAAACACGAATACCTGCAAATGCATATTACAAAACGTAATTTTAAACTTTCAAAAAATAATTAGCAATAGTACACTTGCAATCCCAAAAAAATAATAAAGCATCAATACTCTTCAAAAAGAAAAATACTGCGAATGTTATTGCCATATAAAAAGTAATTTCAGAATAAAAACACTCTGATAAGATACTTGTTGCAGGAGGTAACGTTTGCGGTGCCTTTCTAAAATCAGACAAGTGCACCCAATACAATAATTCCTTCGCTTTCCGTAAGCGAGTAGGATACACTACGGTATAAGGTCAGTTGTAGCGAGGCTCACTCCACCTGCAGACAAAGTTCTTTACATACACCATGTCCCCATTAAACAGTTGTAATGATGTTTAGCTTGCAGATTCTGTTGCAGTGCTGTCTTCACCCTCTTCCGTTTGGCGTGGAGCAATCTGTTGAGAAAGGTATTTTTATACATTTTGTTTACGGAGTCAAATATGAATGACACTCAACCCCCAAAATTGATGCAGCCCTGTGAACACCAGATGCACTATGCACAGGAGGTGTGCATGCATCTCCCCGTCACAATTTCATGCAGGGAGAGATGCTGATTTTGTTTTTAACAAGCCGTTCATCCTTTCCACAACGCCGTTTGCTTGAGAGTGATAAATGGAGCACATCTTGTCTTTAATTCCTTAAAGAGATGCAATTTCGTTAAACAGCTCATTAAAGAGGTCTGTGAGAATCAACAAATGACT
This sequence comes from Ambystoma mexicanum, assembly GCF_040938575.1. NCBI lineage: Eukaryota > Metazoa > Chordata > Amphibia > Caudata > Ambystomatidae > Ambystoma > Ambystoma mexicanum. The sequence continues at coordinate 1,091,416,036 of NC_090936.1, forward strand.
CACGAGGATGGAGTTCTGGAATTGTTAGTTTCGGTGTTTGTTTGTTCAGTTTGTTTACATGTTGTAATCATTTTAAAGGTTTGTAAAAACCAATAAAATTATTAATAAAAAAAAATAAAGAAGTGTGTGCCATTGTCACTCTTAAGTGTCTCGCAAACACCCCATCTGAGGAACACTTCTGCTGCCAGGTTTTTGATAAGATTTGGCATTAGGGTGTGCACATGAACCAGCCTCAATCCAATGGGAGAAAGGACACACCACAACTATAAGGTAACAAAAAGTGTTACATCTTTCACCCATATCTGCTAAGTCTATATGAAGATCTCGAAAAAAGGGCCACTTGGGCGAGGCAGTGTGCCTCTCAAAGTCTTCAATGTTTGCCCAGTGCTGTATGTCTGATAGACGATAGAACTGAATGAATACATGGACAATAGTTCCTGAATATTGGGCACATACCAATCTTCTTTTATGTTGGTCGCAATGTGCTGTTTAGACACAAGGGTAGGATAATGCAGTTGATAAAAAGCCACTAGAGCCAATTCTTGGGGCATCACCACGTTGCCAGTGCTTACCTCTCTCTAAACTAAATCAGTTGGGAATTGGGCATACACCCTCCTCTACCACAAAAACCTCTCATGTTGCTGCGCCTGACCTTGTATTTCAATTATTTCAGTAACAGGGAATGCAGTATATGGAACCTGCAATTGCAACTACATATTTACAAGTGCTGGATGCCTGGGAATGTCTGGTACTGGCAAATGCGTGGGCAGTTTTTCTGCGGTCTGTTGCTTCGTTCCTGATGGAGACAAAATCTCTGCTACTTGTATGGGCGGCACATTTGACTGCAGCAAGTGTGGGCTGCGAAAGAGCATGATTCAACTGGTCCAAAAGTGACGCATGCTGCACTGCAGACCCACCTGTCCTGCAAAACCCTCACTTCATCCATCTGGACACCCCTGAATGAACAGTGGTTGTAACATATGCCAAGTGTGAAGGCATCGTGAAGCAAGACACAGGCACCAGATTCAAAGTTCAAACTAAAATACTTTAATAAATCAACTGTCAGGGTGGTAGAAGGCCTAACCTGACCTATGCTAAGGTGAGATTTCCTTACCTGAAAGAAGCTAAGGAAAGTCTGAGTCAAACTTAAGTCTATCTTTGTCCAAAACCTATCCTTACCCTCACAACTAAAACTAACCAATGTGTAGGGATGCCAATAAATAAGGAAATGGTGATTAACATTAAGTGCTGAGCTTCTTCCAAGTCTTAACTTCCTTTTCAACTCCCCTTCTCCAAGTTAAAGAAAGTTCTATAAGTTCTATAAGTCTCAAGATTACCTTTGACGTTCATGGCAATGCAGTTCCACACAATCCCTGTGGTTCCCTTCCCCAAGTTCCAAGCAAAACAGTTCAAAAAGGGTCTTGAGGCTTTTTTCTCAAGACAACACTTGCAGACCACACTTGCAGACCACACTTGCAGACCACACTTGCAGACCACACTTGCAGACCACACTTGCAGTTCCTCAAGTCTCAGGGTTCTCTTCCCCAAGACTTTGATGCAGCTACTTGTACTTGTTTCAGTCTTTTCAAAATGTTCAACACAACTCTAGGTCAACCTGACCCTCCTACAGGATTGCATCACCTGTTCGCTCACAGTGGTTCTCCTTGGCTTGTTTCACAATGGTGACAATGAAATTGATACTAAAATACTAGTGCCCATTAATATCAGAGGGCAGCAGCTCAGCCTACCCTCCACCATTATACCAGGCATTGCCTAAGAATTGATCAATGGTAGGGATTTTGCCAACATTTCTATGTTTATACCAGATGTTCCATCACAGCTCTCTCGATGTTCCCCTGTTTAAATTAGCAAGCATATTTTTTCTTCTCTACAGCACTAACATGGGATTGGTCAAAATGTCCATCTAATAGCTGTGCTATACCAAGCGTTTCTTTAACGAGTGGCCAAAGTCCCAAGAGGAAAATATGTGGGAAATCTGAGAGGCCTATAGCCTCTGGATCGAAGGGTTCGTCAGTCCCAGGGAATAAAGGGGAGTCCTTGGAGACTAACAACAAAAAGCCCTTTGGTGAGATACAACATAAAAGGAATAAGAAAGACCGACCAGAGGCATTTATGGGATATTTGACAGAGTATCCTGTTTGAAACTAGACATTCTCCCCTTTTCTGGGTAGGTCAGCAAAGAGAGTTCAACTCACAGGATATGTGATAGTTGCAGGACTTACATCCCTGCCATTTCACAGTAGAACACTGAAAAGAGAACAACCAGAGCAACATAGGTTTTCCTTCCCGGTTCTCCTGTGAAACAGGTTCATCCACATCGCATAGGGGAAGGGTATGTGAAAATCCAGAGGGTGTTTCACAACCTTGTTCTTGTGGATCCCATACTCAGGTGGCCAGGGGAAGGCCAAAGCTTTTTTATCCCGACCCTGGGGGTGAACAGGCGAGGGAGGAACATCTGGGTAGGGCGTCGTCAGGGAGTGGGGGAGAAGCACCCAATGATGAGACATGGTATCCCTTTTTTCACAATCCATCGAACCCCTATTCCCGCTATTTTTATGAGAAACTACAAAGCCCAAAATTCCTCCCTACAGTTCCCCGACACAAGTACTGCACCAAAAATGAGGAATGAGGTTAGAAGGATTAATTCCCATGACTTGCATTAGCCCTGTCCTTGTAATGAGGTAAGGCAGAGTCAGGCATTTAACTCCAAAAATGTACACCTGCCACTTATTAGCACTGCCTGTGCAGATAAAAGGTGGCGCACACAAGCACACTCTGAGCGAGGCTGGGTATGAGAAGGAACAGCTCTTCCGGGGCTGTTGCGAATGACGCTGTGGAAAGCCAACAGGCTGGTCGGCAGTGGAGAAGGCCAAGCAAGATTTCCATGCTTTCGGGAGGCTGGGCGCGTTCGAAAAGCAGAGCTGAGCGAGCGAAGGGAAGAAACCTTCAAGTTACCAGAAGGTGGCCTGCGACCCTCGCGGGAGAACGGCGGAGTTGGGGAGGAGCAGAATAGGCGTTGGTAATGCCGTTGAGCTGCGGAAAAGAGATGAAAGAAATCCAATTAACGTAGCCGGTGATTTATCGAGGGAAACACAAGTCTGGTTGATATTAAAAGGGAAAGTGACTATCGCTTAAAGTTGAAGGTTACGCATGTGCCGATAAACACGAATGAAGAGAGCAATTGGGAAAAGGCAACGGTACAGAGTAGCAGGGTGGTCCTGCGAGAGAAAGTCACACATTCAAAGATTTCTGTGAAATGTTTGTGGTATTTGAAAGATATTGCAATCGGAGGTTAAGGAAAACCGCAATAAGGAAAGAAGGTTGAATAAGAGGAAAGTGACATTTGTGAACTGCAGCCGGAGTTCAGGAGAACTTTGACGCCCTCCTTATCCCCGACCCCCTTTCAGCCCTCTTTCTGCTTTTTCTTTACTTTTACTGTGCTTTCTCGCACTCGCTCTCTCCCCCTGCCCAGCCCTCTCTCCTGCTGGTCTTACTCCCCTCCCCCTGCCCCTGTCCCCATTGGCCCTTGACCTCACTACTGCAAGAAACATCACTGTGCTGTCCTCACCTGCTCTCCATTTTGCAGCCGGAGTTCAGGTGAGCTTTGACTTTCTCCTTATCACCCGACCCCCTTTCAGCCCTCTTTCTGGTTTTTGGCTGCTATTTTTACTTTTCCGTGCTTTCTACACTCTTTCTCTCCCCCTGCTCAGCCCTCTCTCCTCTTGGTCTTTCTCCCCTCCCCATAGCCCTCCCCCTGCCCCCATTGGCCGCCGACCTCGCTACTGCGAGCAACATCACTGTGCTTGCCTTTCCTGCGCTCCATTTTGCAGCCGGAGTTCAGGTGAGCTTTGACCCCCTCTTCCTTATCTCCAAACCCCTTTCAGCCCTCTTTTTCTGTGTTTTGTCTGCTTTTTAAAAACTTTTAAAAATATGCTTTCTGCTCTCTCTCTCTCTCTCTCCCCTGCTCAGCCCTCACTCCTGCTGGTCTTTCTTCCCTCCCCATAGCCCTCCCCCTACCCCCATTGGCTGCAGACCTCGCCACTGCGAGCAGCATCACTGTGCTGGCCTCACCTGCGCTCCATTTTGCAGCCAGAGTTCAGGTGAGCTTTGACCTTCTCCTTATCCACTGACCCCGTTTCAGCCCTCTTTTTCTTTTTCTGACCTATCTTGGAGCAAAGAGTGCTCCGCTTCGGCTGAGAACGCAGTTCCCGTTTTTTGGGCCGGGAGCCCTCCCCTCTTCCCGCCCTCCACCTCCGATTTGGCCAAGAGACCCCCAAAAGACAGACACTCAGGCCAGCCCCTGCCCGGGCAGCCCCTTCGGCGAAGGACCTTAAGGCAAAGGACAGCACCAGAAGAAGTAGCAGCTCCAGACAGTGTTGGCCCATGTTAGCCTGTAGGGCCTGCAGCCGTCACCCAGCAGCCACTGTCTAAGTGCGGTTACGGGCAGGGGGTGCAGCCATTACTGCCCCCACTAAACTGACCTACGCCATCCCACCTTATTAAATCTCTAATAGCATTGGGTCCACTGTACACACCCAAGAGTTTCTTAAGGTAAAATTAACCCCCTCTATTGCGGCAGATAGCTGATTGTGCCAGTTAGCCATAATTCACATTCAGCCTCATTGTGCCAGATAGCCAGATTTCACATTTGGCCTGATTGTGGCAGATAGCCATTTTGCATTTAGCCTGATTGTGCCAGATAGCTTGATTGTGCCAGATAGCCATATTTTGCATTTAGCCTGATTGTGCCAGATAGCCGTATTTTGCATTTAGCCTGATTGTGCCAGGTAGCCGTATTTTGCATTTAGCCTAATTGTGCCAGATAGCAATATTTTGCATTTAGCCTGATTGTGCCAGATAGCCATATTTTGCATTTAGCCTGATTGTGCCAGGTAGCCATATTTCGCATTTACCCTGATTGTGCCAGGTAGCCATATTTCACATTTACCCTGATTGTGCCAGGTACCCGGATTGTGCCAGATAGCCATATTTCGCATTTACCCTGATTGTGCCATGTAGCCATATTTCGCATTTACCCTGATTGTGCCAGGTAGCCTGATTGTGCCAGATAGCCATATTTTGCATTTAGCCTGATTGTGCCAGGTAGCCGTATTTTGCATTTAGCCTTATTGTGCCAGATAGCAATATTTTGCATTTAGCCTGATTGTGCCAGGTAGCCGGATTGTGCCAGATAGCCATATTTCGCATTTACCCTGATTGTGCCATGTAGCCATATTTCGCATTTACCCAGATTGTGCCAGGTAGCCTGATTGTGCCAGATAGCCTTATTTGGCATTTAGCCTGATTGTGCCAGATAACCATATTTTGCATTTAGCCTGATTGTGCCAAATAGCCATATTTCACATTTGGCCTGATTGTGCCAGATAACCATATTTTGCATTTAGCCTGATTGTGCCAGATAACCATATTTTGCATTTGGCCTGTTTGTGCCAGATAGCCATATTACGCACTCTCCCCAACACCCATTAGCTTGTAGCCTGCATGCAACAAGCTCTATTTAGCAACTGTTCCCAAGATCCACTGTGTTGCCTAGCCTTGTATCACATCTAGGAGAACTGTTGGTTGGTGATATCTCACAACTAGATGAACTGTACTCTAACTGTGCTAGCTACTCCAGAAAGAATTTTGAGCACTAACCGGCATTACAATTAGCTAGTACTGTGAATAAAGGCTTACCTAGTCAGAACTGTGAATATTGGCTTGTGTCACATCTACACAGAACTGTGAATACTAGCTGGTGTTACATCTAGACAGAACAGTCAATGTTAGTTTGCGTCACATCCAGACATAATGTGAATATTGGCTTGCATCACATCTAGACAGAACTGTGAATACTAGCTTGCGTCTCATCCAGACAGAATTGTGAATATTAGCTAGCGTCACAAATAGACACAACTGTGAATATTAGCTTGAGTCACAGCCAGACAGAATTATGAATATTAGCTTGCGTCACATCTAGACCGAGCTGTGAATATTGGCCAGCAGCACAATTAAACAGAAATGTGGGGGATATTCAGGAGCCGCATCTAGATGGAATTTGGAGATTAGCAGGCCCCAGCTTGAGAAAGAATTGAGAAGTTTAGCATGCGTCGCATCTAGATAGCGATGCCACTAATCAACCCCACCAAAAAAGAAATCTCACTCCTCTGGATACATCTCTCACACTCTAAACACAACCGCACCTTTAAAGCACACCAAACCGCACGCACCTCACTACACCGCAACAGCAAAACAAATCACACATATCCTTGCACAACAGAACATGACGGCTATCAACCGAAAGCACACCTAAACTCAGCGAACTGTTAACTGAACTGAAGCTGCCAACAGCACATCACGGCTCCCTTGCTCTTTCTCCCACTCGGTCCCACTAACTCAACCCACCCCCTTTCATTTTCAGATCCACCAGAGTGCCAGCGGACCACTCAGGTGGTGATAGTGCACAGTACAAATTTCCTGTAACATAACTGTGAATTATGCCAAGAGGGCAGAAGTAAAGTGATATTTGTGAACTGTGAAACACGGCAAGAGAGCAAAATAAAGTGATCTGTGAAATATGCCAAGAGGGCAAAAGTCAAGTTTAAGGATATTGAGAAAAGCCAAGATGGCTAGCGGGAGAGAATAAGAACTATGAAATAAGAACTACAAGTACCAAGAGGCAATTGGTTTTGAATATGAACTTTGAAATTAAAAGAGAATAAGACCTGCAGATACCAAGAGGTATTGGTATTACATATGTACTTTTGAAAAGGCCAAAGTAGCAGATTAAAGAGAATAAGGACCAAGAAGTATTGGTACCAGAAGATATTGTTCATTACAAACTGAAGGATTGTTGAAAGAGAAGTTGAAGTGGTCATGCAGAGGTCTTCGTAAATTCCTTGCAGTCTGGAAAGTCTTCGACATTGGAAAAGATTTGTGAGATCAAAAACGTGGGGTAGGGAACCCCCACAAAAGACAGGCTTGAGCCCGGCAGGGGGAAGCCTTTCCAGAACTGTGAGAAATTGAGAATATATGAACTAAGTATTGATGGCAAGGCGGACCAAGCCTAAAGAAGTGATTGAAAGCCTAAGAATCAAGGGTTCAATTGTACCAGTAAGCCAAATTGTGCAAGACTAATAGATTTGTGCCATTCACCCATCCTTTGTTTTTGTTTTTTTAAGAAACTCTGCAGACCCCGTGGGGTTGAACCTGTGGAAGGGAGTTGGTGTTGAAGCAATTCTGACATCTCCTTTTGCCATGCGGTCATTTCCTTTTGAGACACCATTTTCCTTTTGTAACCCCTTTAAACATTTGTTATTCTAAGAAGGAGGGCAAAGTTAGGTTTTCTTATTATGGGCTTTTATTTTGGCCAGACAGACTTGGACATGTTAGTTATTGTTTAATGGTCGGGATTACTCCCATTTTAGAGTTGAGACCAGTTAGGAATTCTACAGTCCCAAACAAAAGTATAAATAAAGGTTTTCAAAACTTGCATCCATTGCGTCTGAATCTACAATTGATACCATGCCTTCCTCGGTGCAGTTCTCTGGCTCTCTTTATACACCTGCAACCACTTGACAGGTTGTAGATGTGGATTCTCAATTGGGCTTGCCTGACCATAATTAAAGGGACATGCCTGACACTCACAGTATTCTGCATGCATCTTTCACGCCCCAGTACTAAAGTGGTGAAATGGGTTTTTACTGTTCATCACTCTCTCGCCTCTTCCTCGTCCCCGTACTGTCCGAGATAAAATGTGGGGAAAAGAGGAGAGCTGACTTACAATAGCCTCTACAGGCTGGGAGGGGTAGACTGGACATCAATAGGGAAAGTGGATATCCTGTCTCTCCTGTGGGTACCCCACTCCCAATCCCCAAGGGCCCGCCACCCAAGTGATCCTCGCTCGCTTCTCTGTACCCTGAGTTAGGATCCAAAAGGGATGGCCTTTCCCTGGCCACCTGAGAAGAGGATCCAGGGGAAGTAGGACTGAGGATACCCTTGAGTCTCTAACATACCCTTCCCCAATGTGAGTTGGACCTGGGTGCTTCACAGGGAAACTGGGTGAGGAAGTCTACTTTACCTTTTTCTCTGCCTTTACGGTGTTCTACTGTGAATGCGGTAAGGTTGAAGGTCCAGGAACTAACCGGCTTACTCAAGGGTTGGATTCCTTCCTCTCACTGATCCAAACTAGAGAGGAATGGACTGTTATGAAGCGAAATCTACGACCCAGGAGGTAATACTTTAGGTGAATCACTGCCCGCTTCATGTCCAGTGCCTTTAAATCTCGATGACTGACTAGTTCTTTTCTCTGGGGAAGAGCTTCCTGCTGATATATGAAATGGGATGTTCCATACCATTATGGATTTGCGACAGGACAGCTCCTTATCCCATTAAGGAAGCATCAGTCTGGAGAATTAATTCTTTACAGAAATATGCACATTTCAAAATGGGACTTTGGCATAGGGCTTGCTTCAAGGTCGTTTAACAGATCTCACCTTCTTCCCACCTGATCTTTTGGGGCTCAGCGCTTTTCAATATGTCTGTCAATTTAGATATTTTACTGGAGAAATTTGGAATAAACTGGTGGTAATACTTGATTAGTACCAAAAAGGCCCTAAGATCGATCTTTGTTTTTGGAGTAGGGGTATTGAGAACAGCTCTCACCTGCTCTTGCTGTGGTTGGACAGTGTCATTATCCACAAAGAACCCCAAATACTTAACCGCAGACTGAGCCAGCTTACATTTTCAGAGATTAGCAGTCAACCCTGCCCTTCTTGGCACTCTCATGACTGTGTAAAAGTGGTACAAATGGTCTTCCCATGTCCTGCTATGGATTTCAATGTCGTCTATATAGGCTCCATAAAATTCTGAGTATGGTTGTAATATTTCATCCCTTAGGATATGGAATGTTGCAAGAGCACCATGCAGGCCGGAAGGCAAGACTTTTAATTGAAATAACCCTATGGGAGTGGCAAAGGCAGTTTACTCTTTATCTGGATCATCGAAAGGTAGACTGCATCACCCAGCCGGTCTCTCAGATCGTTGATACAGGGAATTGGGTAAGCATCAAAGGCAGAGATGGCATTCACCTTTCTAAAGTCTATACAAAACCTCCAACTGCCATTGGGTTTTGCCATCAACACGATAGGGGAGGATCAAGGACTATTAGAAGGTTCAATGAAGTTAGCTTCTAGCATTTTATTTATTTATTTCATTTGTATAGCGCGCATACAATCCAGAGGCATTTAGGCGCTGAATGTTGCTAACTTCCTGAATGATGGTATCTTTTCTAGCCTCTGGTAACCAATAAGGTTTCAAGTGTACCACGTTGCCTCTGGGAGTGCAGATGTGATGATAAATATTCTTCACTCTCCCATGTTCCTCTCGAAACTCCTCAATGAAGTATCTGACATGGTCCTATACATCTTGTTTCTGATTGTTACTGAGGTCAGGTGAAATTAAGGCTCTGCTTTGTGTCTTTTGATAAAAGACAGGATAATATTGTAGCCTGGGACTCTGAATGATTTTCCTTCCATTATTGCAATAGGTTTATATGGTAAACTTGGGTTTTAAGATGGTGGTCTGGTTGTGAGATCTTATAATTACAAGGACCCGTTTGTTCCAGTACCTTGTTTGGTCAATGCCATCTGGATGCCAGTTTATTTTAATAAGTAGGCAACAGTACCAGCACTTCTTGGCCTATAGAAAAGGATCTCAAAGAAACCTTTTTATCATAGGAGGTCTTTTGTTGTTCCTGTGCTTTAACCATATGAGTCTGGACTAGCGATCTAACAGCTGTCACATGTTCTTTCAATCTATTTGTGGTTTGGGTGACTGGAATTGGGTCTGCCTCTCGCTTCCCATGTTTCTCTCAACATATCTAGCACATCCTGCGGTTCTCATCAATAAAGGAGTTAAAACAGGGAAAGCCCTGTTGAAGCCTAAGGGGGTTTCTGGACTGCAAACAATGCCAAGGGTATTATTTGATCCCAGTTCTTACCATCCTGCTCAACTAACCTTTGAAGTATGATTCTGACGGTCTTATTAAATCTTAACAGAAGGCCATCTGTCTGAAAGAAGAGCCCTGGTCAGTCAATATCTCCTTCAGAAACCCTACTCGAGAGAGCAAAGGTAGCAGGTGTTTCAGGATTTGCTGTGTTGTGTTGGCTCTCAGAGGAAAGGCCTCTGGATAAATTGTGGCATAATCTACAACAACCACAATGTGTTTGTTCCCCAGTTTGGAAGTTCCCAGTGGTCCCACAATGTCCATACCAATCCGGGAAAATGGAACCTCAATTATTGGTAATAGGTTTCAGGGAACTGGGGTTGATATTGTGTGCTAGTTTTCTGTCAGATGACTCATGCTTGGATGTAGGTTTTAATGTCAGCGTGGATTCCGGCCAGCAAAACATGTTCGCTACTTGCGTTTGAGTTTGGGACCACACTATCTCCAACTTTTCCTTCCTAAATACTCCCCGGCCAGAGCCCTGTGCTCCTCTAATTCCAACTCTTTGATAGTCAACTCTTCTCCAAGCAGAGAGAGAGGGGCAGGGGACTAACTCTTCAGTTAGTGCCTCCCTTTGGAACAGCCTCCCTGCCCACCTGAGACTTGAGCCAGACCTCCTTAAGTTCCGGAAACTTCTCAAAACTCTGCTCTTCTCTACCTCTTTCCCTTTCATGCTAAGTACCCCACTGCCGTGGAGACTGGTGGCCTGGTCCTCATGAATCCCACAGGTTACCAGGCACTTAACCCAGTCGATACCAGCACTGTTCCCCCTGGCCCCCACTGCACTTCCCCTGCATGGCGGCTGTGCATCCCACCCATGGGATTCGTCCGCCCTAACACTTAGTCTGAGGCCTCCCCATTTGCTCCCCTAGGCACTTCCCTCCTGGGCACCCACCAGCACTTGCCATTCTTGCCCACCCATCCATATGTCGCACTTCTCTTCACTGCACTTGTATGTCAGAATGCCACAAGGCCTAGTAGGACCACAAACATATATTTGCTGTTTTTCCATTGTTACTAATTCCCCATTTCCCCATTTACCCTAGTGGCGCCTCGAAACACAATTCTGTTGTATAGGCACCTAACAAATGTTCAATAAATACATCGACATTAGTTATAGCTCCGAACTTCAGTAACATTCTGAATTGCTCCTTCTAATCTGCTTAATCTTACACATGTTCTGAACACTCACAAGGCATAATAGGTTTGTCTTCCCTCCCTTTTTTATTCTCATTATTTGTTTTTACTATTCAATTATTTCTTTGTTGTAATTCATTGTCTACCTTCCTCTGTCCCCAAACTGTTGCGCTGTGAGCGCTTTGAAACAGTTTTGAGAATTGTATAAGCGCCTAACAAGTGACCAATAAATCAATAAAATAAATGTCAACAGTAATCTACAAATACAGATCTCCCCTCCCAAATCCCACCTTTGCTGACAAGCTAGTCAACGTTATTGCTAATCTATTGATAAACCACCAACTACTCACAAGTCTTTTAAAACCTCAGGACATTTCACTTCAACTAATTAGTTAAAAGGACAAATGGCGCGGCCGGACACCTCCGCAGCGCTTTCTGCATCATGGCCCTTCAGATCACCTCCTTGCATGCTCACATGCGGTGTACTCCAGGCTTCAGCCTCTCTCCTATTCTCTACAACAAATACATGATGCTGAATCACATCAGGAACACAGGCTTCACATACTTCAACTATGCAGATGACAAGCAAATGGTCTACAAACTCACCAATGATCCAACAATCGGCACCACTGACCTCAGCACTTGCCTTACAATTATGGACTCTTCGATTACAGTCAGGAGACTTGGGCTCAAACCATCCAAAACAGAACTCCTGATTAACGGTGTAATACCAGCTAACTTCACAGCGAACCTCTGGCCGCAAGTGATGTGTGATTGCCCCCCTACCTACGTCTACTGTTCGAAATCAAATCTGAGAATGTCAATGGACTATTACTAGAACTACACAGTAAAGCTATTGTAAGAGTCTGTTCCTTCCAACTGCACATCTTGTGCATTGTGCCCCCTAACTGACCTTTTCATACAAGACTGTGGGAGTTATCACTCTGGTACTATCAAGACTTGTCGGTGCCAACTGCCTTTACAGTGGACTCCCATAGTATCTACTCTACAAACTGCAAATAGTTAAAAACATGGCAGCCAGCGGACTCCTTGCATTGAAAATGGCGTAGATATTTAGGAGAATGTTATCCAGAGGGGCGCACCCAAAGACTGCGAAGTGTAAGGAATGCTTAGGACCTTGTTGCCTGCTAATGTTGAGGTGGGGGCAAGTGATGAAGCAAGGCGCATATATCATTGATTGGTAGTGTTCTCATGATGTTAACTAGGTCTCTGATCACCACGAGTGTGGTGTAAGGTAGGAGGGTGAGGTTTTAGAGTGGGTTTAGTTAGTTGGAGGATCGACATACAGGGTTAGGGGTAGATTTAAACGTAAAGGTAGGCTTATATTTGGCCCAGTATGCACCGGTGAGACCCGTAGACCGCCTGTTCGATATTTCAGTGCAAGTTTTCACCTTTCCTTTTGGTGGAATCTGATCAGTGTAGGGTTCATTATGGATAGGTGAGTCGGTGGAGTGAAAGAGAGTTCATGGTGGTTTCGGTTTTGCAGACGCATTGATTTCGAAAAGGATGACGGAATTGGGTCTATAGATCTGGGTTTCCGAAGAATGATCTTGCATGGGAGTTAGTTGAAGAGACATGTTTTTAGCTGTTTTCTGAAGAATCTGTGGTTTTCCTCTGCATGGAGGAGTCTGTGTGTGGAATTCTAGAGTTTAGTTGATAGGAGGGAGAAAGTGGAGCTTCTGTGTCATTTTTGGTTAAGGGGCGGCTCTGTTAGTAGGTGAAAGATGTATATGAGCTTTTCATCCCAGATGGTACTTGATGGGTAGTGTCGAGTAGTTACAAATTCACTCCGAAAGATAATGTGACTGTTTAAAATCATGCAGTAGTATGGAGGAGGATATATTTTTTTAGAAAAAGAAGGTTAAAGGTTTGATACAGATGTTAAGTTTCATCCATGCACCTGCACAACGATCCTCCGTACTGCGCTGGCCCTGAATACAATGCACTCATGCCTGGGAGGGGTCCATGGACTGACCTGCTGAACTTGCATGCACTGTGATCAGTGTAAGTGTTTTCACCAAGCCTGCAAATACACAGAGTGGGTAGTTGGTACACATGTACACAAACTATGCAATGCCTGAACTATCACATTTGATTGCCTGCACTGGTGAGGAAATGGCGCCGAGCATGGATATGGTATGGATTATTGATGACTCTGTCCATTGATTGGAAATACATACCCCAGATTGAGCAAAATCAAGCACATAGTGAAACTAATGGACATGGCGTGCATTTTAACGAAGAGAACGATAGCAATGGCCTGGAAATCCCCAGGTGGCCCCAGATACGAACCGTGGATCAGGGAAATGGAGCGATGGACTAGAGCTGAAACCAAAGCCTGGGAGGAAGGGAGCAGCCGGGGAGGAGAGGACACAAATGCAACACTGGAGTCGTGGAAGGCTCTCCTGAGAGACATGATCTTTCTGACTGACTTTAAGCCACCTTGAGTGCATCCTAGGCCACGAACTGCAGACTCACAGCAGAACTAACAGCTACATCCACAACAACTCTAACTCTGGGACTTTAAGATACAACCGGATGGTGCCTGGAGCGGGGCCCGAAGAGGGGCCGGCAGGTACCCATGCAGTGATGGGAGGCGGGACGGTCAAGTTACTGTTTGTTTATCGTTTTCTTTTTGTTATTGTTTTGCATGTTTACCGGGCAACTCACTGTGACAATCTGGATGTTGTTATGCATCCATGTCTAACTGTTCTATGCCAATATAAATGCCAATAAAAACACCTAAAAATAAATTCATGGCATTGTCAACGTCTTGGATTTCAATTTTCGGGTGATTTTTGGTATAGAATTCAGTGTTTGAAAATTGAGATTTGATGCGTAGAAGCTAAAACCAGCTCCTGGGTGTTGGACACCACCCTTTAGGCGGGAGGTACCACAGGTGAACCAGGAGCTACCAGAAATGCTCCTTTAACTTTTTGTCCATTTTGATTGAACCATTGTGTTTAAATGTGTATTTGATGTGTTATAATTCTTCTTTATTAACGTTCTCAAATATACAAAGATAATGTCACAGTTCCTTGACCCTAGGAGCCAAAAGTAGCTCCATATAGAAGTTACTTTCAAGCTAACCAGGCTCTGCTATGCTAGAAGCAGGAGCTAAATTGTTCCCCTCAATTTCGAATCCTGGCATTTGTGGCAAGCAGTGGTAGCCAGGTACTGGTAATGTGCCAGGCCCTAGCTGATTGCAAACACCCACACATGGCCATTGCTGATTGTGGGGCAGCAGTCTGGGTATAAGGGTAGGCTGTCTTTGCAAACCTGATGAATTGTTTTCCACATTCTTCATTTCTGCCCATGAATAGAGAAATCCACACACAGTGATAAGAAGTTACTTGCAGCATTCCTTTTTGACTACTGTATGCACGTTTTTGCCAATATTGGCACCCATGGGAGAGGTGCCAGCCAATCAGGTTATGCATCGCTCACCGCTCCTACTGTGGCAGAGGCCTGCAATCCTTCACAAGGATATCCTTGCACTAAATCCCATAAAGAAAATTACCAAATTTCAACCAGAGTACCACAATTCAACCATGAATGACATAGAGGGTCTAATTTCTCCTTCCCTGCAACCAAAGTCTGAAACTCCTACCTAGAAACCTCCCTACCCAAGACCACCTAAGTCTCAGCTAATAACCTCGCTCTTAAGCTTTCTCAAGAGATCAACATAACACCTCCCCTCCTACTATACACCTACTCCCTTCTATCTTGGTAGGTGCCTTTCTACAGAAATCGCCAGCAACCTTCTTGCACACCAACGACTAACCTTTTGGAATGGGGCTCGCATCAGATGCCACAACCTAACTGGAAATCAACAACTATCACTATTAACATTTAAGAAGCTGCCTTACTCGCTTCACCAGCGGGCACTACGTGCCTTGGCCCCAGGGAGCCCCATAAAGCTTCCCTCTCCTTTTACCTATTTTATGTTGTTATAGCGTGGTATGACCTCAAAACGCAGGTAGGTTGGACGACCTTGGGGACCGTAGTCCAGGTCAGTTGAGAGAGTAAGGTGTCGTTGGGTGCTTGGGTGCACCAATTATGTGGGCAGCCGATGCAATTGCCTGATGGTAGCTGCAGCCTAGCATTAGGTGTGGTGGTAATTGATATCAGTTGAATGTGCGCAGTCAGGAGGATGGACACCAAGACTGGGTTCTGGCTGCGTTAGGCCTGTGTAGGACGCTTGTGTGCAGCTAGGCCGGTTTTCGTGGGGTGTAGCTGCGTTTTATTAGAATGATGAGGTGTTTATGGAGTAATGTTCATATGTGAGCAGCTAGGCCGAAATTGATCGAGGGATGTAGCTACACTCCAATTGTGTGTTGGTGTACAGAGTAAGCATAGTGGCATGGGAGGTGAGTGTTTGGGTGGAGTTATGATCTAAGGTGCTTGCTATTCCAGATTTCAAGCGCGCTTATGCCTAATAGTGACATATTAAGCGTATTCTGTGGCATCATTGCTCGGGATCTCATTGAGCATTTGTCATCAGGTTTCAAGGTCTTAGTCGCCTCAGATGGTCATAGTCGACATTACGGAAAGAGCCCTGTTTTTAGAGCTTTGCAGAGGTCATGATGTCTTGAGTGTGTCGAATATGTGGGGGGAGTGAGTTCCACAGGGTTGGGGCCAAGGTAGAGAAGGCGGATCCTCCGATCCTGAACGAGTTAGAAGTTGGAATTGCTAGAAAGAGGGCAGTGCTTGATTTTAGGGTGTGAGATGGGATGTAGGGTTTTATCTTTTCTTGCAGGTACTTTGGGCCGGTCTTGTGCACTGCTCGGTGATGAAGCATAGGGTCTTGAAGGTGCCCCTTTGTCCGACTGGGAGCCAGTGCAGGGTTCAGAGAGCAGGAGAGATGTGGTCTCTGTGTCCCGGGGCGAGGAGCAGTTTTGCGGCAGCGTTTTGGGCTTTTTGAAGTTTATTTGGTATGCCGGTGCTTCCAGGTATAGGGAGTTGGCATAGCCCAGTCTCAACATCACAATAGACATAACTGCGGCAAGTCTGTTTTGGTAGGAGAGGTAGGGAAAAATGCGCCTGAGAAGTTTCAGGTGGTAGTGACAGCATTTTGACACATTGATCTGACAGGAGAGGGTTAGGCCTGAGTCCATAATGCAGCCTAGGTTTTTGGCTATATCGGAGGGGGGGTGCCGAGGGAGGGTGGCCACAGGAGCGGATGAGGCAGAAGGGTAGCATTGCCGCACACCATGCTTTCCTTTTTATGAGGGTTCAACAGGTGGTTATTTATCATCCATTGGTCAATATCACAGAGACGAGCTTCAAGGTCTGGACGAGGGTTGGTGCTGGTCTTGGGGTTTCTTAAAGTAGTTTGGGTATCATCCGCGTAGTTGTAACAGGAGAGGTTGTGCGTGCAGATGATTCCTGGTAGAGTGGTAGATAGAGGTTGAACAGGAGAGCAGATAGGCACGCGCCTTGGGGTACTCCAGTGTTCACCAAGAGAGCAGTTGAGACAAAAGGGGAGAGGAAGGTTATTTGTTTCTATGTGTTCCCTGTTGCTGAGGAAGGAGGCAAGCCATTGGAGATCAGTGCCACGGATTCCTAAGGAGTGGAGGCTGTCAAGGAGGATTAAATGGTTAACCGTGTCAAAGGCTACAGAAAGATCGAGGAGAATCAGTGCTACGCAGCCCTCAGAATCTGCAGTGACCTTGAGATCATCCCAGATCGAGATCAGAGTGGTTTCTGTTCCATGTCGTGGTCTGAAGCCTGATTGTGCGGGGTCGAGGAGTTTGTGGAATTCTACAAAGGAGTTGAGCTGGGAGTATGCAGCCCGGTCAATGAGTTTCGCAAGAAATCTGGTGTTGGAGATGGGCATGTAATTCTTGGGGTCAAGGCATGTCTATTTTAGAAGTGGCTTGACATGCGCAATTTTGAAGGCTTCAGGGAAGATGCCAGAGGTGAGTCGTAAAGCATGGCTCTCGCGTGTTCTTCTGCTCAGGTAGAGGAGAATATTTCTTTCAGGACAGAGGCGGGGCAGGGGACGAGGGGCGACCAGTGGGGTTTGCTGGCTGATATTAGGTCAAGGAACTCGTCTCTGGAGATGGGTTTGAAGGAGTCGAAAATGGGTAAGGTGGGGTCGGGGCAATGGGATCAGGAGGGGTCAGTGAAGGGGAGGGAAAGAGCAAGGACAGCTTAGTGTTGAGGGTTGCCATCCTGTCAAGTGCTGTGTTTTAGAAATGTAGGGAGCGGGTGTCGCAGAGTGATTGTGTGGGGGAGGATTGGGCAGATGTGCACGTAGGTTTCACGAATTCCGATATGATGTGGATTTCTTTAAAACCGTTGGCACAGTTGAGAATTTGTTTATTGTAGGCTTTTTTGGCCTTTCGGATTTTGGATTTTTAATTGTGGTGGTGCAGGGCGAACATGGATCGGCTGAGATCAGTTTTAGATGCTCGCCATTTGCGTTCAAGAGTTATTGTTTTTTGGCTTTTTTTTAGGTGGGGCATGAACCATTTGGGGGACGTTCCTTTGCGTGAGGATGCAGGGCGCGGGGGTGAGAGGAATTAGTGAGTCTTTAAGCCCGGGGTCAAAGGAATTGATGGTTAACGGCCTATCATGGTGGACAGCATTGCAGGGGGGTGGAGAAGCAGGGCTTCGGGTAGGTCGGGAAGGACCTTGACTCTGTTCCAGCATTTCAGATCAGGGGTGGGGGCCTGGGGAGCTGTAGGAGCAGGGGCAGGTGTGTGGATAGAGAAAGGGGTTGCAAAGTGGTCGGTCCAGATGAGCGGTGTGGGACAGGATATAAAAACAAGGTCATAGGAGCTGAACATTGGGTTAAGAGTGTGCCCACCTGAGTGGGTTAGACCAATGGTATGTTGGGAGAGGTTGAGCGCATCAAGGCCGTCAACCAGCGGATGAGTCATGGGGTTGTTGGGCATATCAAACTAGATATTGAAATCTTCCAGGAGTGTAAAAGAAGGGTGATTTACCTGAGTTGCAGCTATTAAGTCACAGAGATTGTTGCCGAAATGTCTGTCATATCCAGTGGGTCTGTAGATGAGTAGGAAGCTGTGGATGAAAGACGATGGTAGCGAGAGTTTTACCAGAAGGGATTCACAGGAGGCATTGCATGTCTGGGTTTCGACTATACACAAACCTGTTTGGTTTACTCCCTTTAACTAACCAAACACTCTGTAAAACCTCATCCACCACACTTGAACGTCCCCTACAGCCAGACATAACAGACCTAGCCAATACCACATGAGCACTACATAGCTATTACCAATGCTCCTCACTTCAGCCTTATTACACTCACCCACATTAACTGGTTATATTTCCCTAATCACATTTAACAATTTTCAGTCTTTGGGCTCTGCCTTGCAGATTACATACTCCCAAGCAACTACGCCATACCCATTGAAGTATACCCACAGATACCCATTTTCATCTGACTTGCACCCATCAACACCACAAGTTTCGCTTCTGATTCGCTCACTGTTGCACTAACAACCCCCATCTCTTTCTTACCGAGAGCAGAGAGGTCCAAACACTGGCAGAAGGGCGCTATAGAGGACTACATAATATGATTTGTAACCCTCAGTTGCGTTTCTTAAGATTAAGGTTGCATGAAAAGTTACATAGAAAAATAACAAATGCTTTTCCCCGTAACCTTTGAATCTGGGTATGGGTCTTCACCAAATTTGGCAAGCAACTGACCGTTCCCAATACGATCAAGGATTACTAAATTGAAGATCCATGCAAAGATTTATTTATTTTTTTGGGATATTTATAAGGCGCTTACACAGCAAGTGCCACATGGCAAGAAGGGAAGGGAGCAAATAAACATTGGAAATTGACATTGAATAAAAAGAAACCAACAACGGTCCTACTAGGCCTTGTGACATTCAGAGCGTGCAAGAGCAGTGAAGAGAAGAAGAGAAAAAAAAGGTGGGTTTGGGGGCTAAGTGCTATTGGGGTCCCCCGGGGGAGGATGTGCCGGAGGTGCCTATTGGAAGGCAACAGATAACTGCATGGGCGGCGATGTTCAGGTGAAGGGGGGATGTCTACTGCCTAACAGGTCAGTGTAGGTGAAAGGCAAACCCCCTGAAAGGCGGGTGTGGCTCAGAGGGAAGTGCAAGGGGAGGAGCTACGGAATGTTTAGAATAGTGCATTTCTTTAGTTGGTTAGAATGGGGAACATAAAATAAAAACTACATGTAAAGGAACATTGTTGCAACTTTAACTCGCCCTCTCAAAAACAAACAAGTAACTTAATCACATAACTATATCATTACAACATAAATACGAAACATGCAATAGATTTGAAAAATATTCCTCACTACCATGCAGTTAAATGTAGATCATGCACAGCTCCTATTAAATGACATGAAAACATGCACCTACGCGAACCCCTTAGAATAAATGGCCTCAAAACCTACAGCTACAATCACAACTCTTATGATATTACTCACCCAGATTGACTTGAATCACTAGCACTTAACGTATAGTTTTAATGCCATCTTCATACCACTTTTCACCCCAACAGTCAACTAATATTCATACCCTAAGGAGAAACAAGCACCCATACAGCCACAATATAAAACCAAACCTTTATTAAGACATCAACACACGAACACCAATCCAGAAAGAGTCTAGCAATGTTCTTTTTATTTTATGTTCGCTATAATGATACTTTTATGTTAAAGCTTAATGTTGATATTTTCCACTTTTGTAGACTCTTATTTGTTTCTCCTCGATTTTTATTATTATTACATGTAAAATAAAGGACAATGTGGTGATTAGTGGGTGTTCGTATATCATTAGCTGTAAACCTTTGATGAGCTTGCCAGTCTGGCACTGTCCGTAGGGAAGTTCATTGGTCACTTCTTTTAGGCAATCACTTAATTGACTTCCTATTTGCCAAGGAATTCATTGCAAGCTGTTATGATTAGTCTTCAAGTGTGTTTACTGACTTGCCCCTCGATGTCTAGCCAGCAGGATCCCCTCTAGGGCTAAAAGAACACTTGGTTCATCAAAATGATCTTTGGCTATTGGGTCCGAGAACTAGATGTATGACTAGAGGAGACAGTCGGTTTGTGGGTCTCCACCCAAGTCTTTCCACAAAGCATTAACATCCTATGATTGTGTGTCCTTATCCTGCCCCTTGCTGATTCCATTCTTGCATTTATAACATCTGCACCTAGGTGTAGTTAGGTCTGCTTTGCTCCATTGCACGGCGCAAATGCATAAATGTAAACACAAACGTAAATTGCATCCAGTGATATTGCTTACCACAATCCTGTATGTGTTATGTATACTCCATAGAAGAGCCCTGATGAGCATCCAATCATTGGATGTGAAACGTGGAGTCTCGATAAAGGCTGTGTATATATTCAAATGGCCTTAAATATCACCTCAAATGACCTTTTGAATTTATTTTATGATGAAAAATCATAAGGATGGAAATATTTGAACAGCATTAACAGACAAAAAGCAATAACCTTTCAAAATCTGAGTGCCTCCTTATGTTCTGAAGTATTTTTTAACTGCATCTATTGTTTGACTTTGAGTGGGAGTTCTTGCAAGGTGTCCATGCAAAAAACAAGGGTGGGGTCCTGGGAGTCCCTCTGCCGGACATTAGTCCCGGTTACGAGAGACTTATCCAAGGTCCCTTATTGTAAATTATGTTTGTGTCGACCTCTTCCAAGTGTGATCTATGCTCCTAGTTTTAACTTCTGTTTAAAAGTCAACATACCCCGGATGTCATTAACCTTCCATTCTCTTGGATGTAACATGATTCATAGTGTTTACTTTCAGGAAGTGTGTTATCAGTGTGTTGCCTTTTCAGCACAGACCAGTGCACGTCTCAAGATATTGCATGATATACCGTCTCCTGCAGGATTTTACTTTGCAGATTCATCTCCTTTGTGGTTTGCCTACATTCACAGGAGATATTGGTGTGAGTCTGCAAGCAAGATAGAGGTTGGTTCTATGACCCGTTATTCTTTCGCCCATTCCACTGCACAGCACACCAGTTTAATGGCAAGTTCCTATACATTTTGTAAAGCCTCAAAAGGATTACTCATTTAAAGGCGAATACCAGAAAAGATCTTTCGAATGGATTGTGTCCTCCCACATATTCCTCATCTTGTGATAATTCGTTATCTCCAGCTTCGCTGCTTCGGAAAAAAAATGTCTCGGCAGAGGGCGCTGTGCTCGAGGTTGTGGCATTGATTCTCCCTTTACGTACTCCGTACTCTGTCGGCGTCACCGATGGTATAAATAGCTCGAGCCGTGCCCGTTGCTTCAGTTCCGTTTTTCCGATCGCTTCGCTATCGAGAACGGCGCGCTTCTATTTTCTGTGAAGAAAATGTCGTCATCTTCGACACCTTCGACACCCAGAACTGGGTTTAAGAAGTGTGCAGATTGTGGATCTAAGATGCCGATCACCGATCCCCACCGGATTTGTCTCTGGTGTCTCGGTTCCAGTCACCGAACCGACGACTGCGGGTCCTGCCAATCTATGACCGGAAAAGCTCTTCGTGAGAGGAGAGGTAAACTGTCGGTGGGGAGATAGGCCTCAAAAAAGGTTTCGTCAAAAAGACACAAGAAAGCGACTGATTCTAAGGAATCGGATCGCCATATAGGCACTCAGAGATCTCGATCTAGGAGTAGATCGAGACACTCTTCGTCATCATCGAAAAAAATGAAGAGGAGACATAGATCTCCCTCATCATCATCTTCTTCTTCTTCTGAGTCGACCGAAGAAATTCGTTGTCCGACTAAATCGGAGTCTCCCAGTAAGTGGGAAAAATCCCGCAAAAAGATGGAGTTTTTCAAGAATGTGGCCCGACCCCCTCGAAAAAGCCATACCCCTAAAGGCGCTCCATTGGACGACAAAGGGAAGTCCAAGGCTACCATGGCTAAGACCGGTAGCGTCGAGGAATCCAAAAAACCTTGAGTCGATGTAAAACCGTCAAAGACTCTTCGAGAGTCGAGCACCTCTGCAGTGCCATGCAAGAAACACAAGTCGTCGAAGACTTCGACAACTTCGTCGACGCCCACGACGTTGATAATTTCGACGCCAAAGCCAAATGCCTCATCGACGCCGTTATCAAAGTCCTCTTCGAAGACTTCGAAGACACCTTCGAAAACTTCAAGGGATTTGCCAATTCCTTCGAAGCAGATGGAAGAGGAAGAAAGGAGATTCACTCCTTTGCCCCGGTCAGACTTTTTCAAATCTATGTTAGCAATCTATGAATCTATGTCAGCAATCTTCAGAAGAAGACGAGGTTAATCGTTTGGGAGTTACGTATGGCACAAGACAAGTTCCTGAGGAACTTATTGACCAGGAATCTAGAATGAGAGACCTGAGTGATATTCTACATTCTGCCAGTGGAGTTGACACATCCCCAGAATTCCTGCAGAGCATGCAGATGCTGGGTACAGGGGTCTTATGACCAGGGTAGTTAAATATATGGGTTGGGGTAATACTTCACCCATTTTTGAACAAGATGACATGACGGATATAATCGTCACGGGACCTCAGAAAGATCCTGTTCTCCCTTTTCACAGGGCCCTTCAAAGGATTGTGGAGAAAAACTGGGAGAAACCAGAAACTATTGCTGCTGCAGATAGCACTTGTCCAAGAAAATATAGACCAGCTGGAACTGATCCTGAATATTTGAATAAACATCCGGCTCCAGAGAGTTTAGTCATTCAGGCAGCATCTACTTCAAAACAAACTGCTTATCCAACTATCCCTCCAGATAGAGGATAAAAAAATGGATGCCTGGGCACATAGAGTTTTCACGTCAGGCAGTATGGCACTTAAGTCGGCAAATGTCACCTGTACCATAGCCAGGTTTACCCATACCCTGTGGGACTGTATTTCGGCGACGGCTGATCATATTCCAGAAGGCGAGGAAAGGGAAGGCTTCCTGAATATAGTCAAAGACGGGAAGGAGGCAATGGGGGAATGTCTCTAGTCTGGACTGAATACTGCTGATAGTATCAGCAGATCCATGGCTGCAAGTGTTGTGCTACGCAGATTTGCGTGGTTGAGGAAGTCGGGGTTTGCACCAGACGTGCAAGCTAGACTCCTCAACATGCCCTTTGATGGCTCGAGGCTCTTTGGCAGGAAGGCTGATGAAAGCCTAGAAAAACTTCAGACTTCGAAAGCGGCAGCTAAATCACTTAGCGCCTCTTTGAGCCAGCCTCTAAAACCCTATTCCGGCTCATCTTCCTGGAGTGGTCGCGCTTTTCGATACTACTCCTCTTTTGGTAGAGGAAGAGGACAGGTTTCTCAAAGGGGCAAAAGAAACTTCGTGGAGCACGAGGAAGAGGTGCAAAATCAGCCCCAGGAGTGGCATCTGTACCCTCAACCACTCCTGCAGCCGCCTCTAAATCCCTCTGAGGTCTTGTTACACAAAACACTAGTGGGAGGCAGGATCTCTCAACATCTGAAGGAATGGCGGGGCATTACCTCAGATGCTTGGGCACTGGAAACAGTAGCCCAAGGTTACTGTCTTCCCTTTCTAAAAAGGCCTTAGAATCATCCACCGGGAGCCAACTCCGCCAAAATTCCGGATCCGCTCCTGTTGCAGGAAATTTTAACCCTGCTAGAGAAAGGTGCCATAGAACTGGTACCTGTAGCGGAGAGGAACAGGGGTTGGTACTCCCCATATTTTCTCATCCCAAAAAAGGACGGAGGAATGAGACCCATCTTGGACTAGAGACACTTGAACAAGTTCCTCAGGAAGGACAAGTTCAAGATGGTGACTCTTTCTCAGATCCTTCAGGCTCTCCAACTCCAAGATTGGTTGGTATCATTGGACCTTCAGGATGCTTACTTTTATGTGCCAATCCATCCAAAGCACAGAAAGTACCTGAGGTTCGCGGTTGGCAATTCTCATTATCTGTTTCGAGTTCTGCCATTCGGGTTGACCTCCGCCCGAGGGTTTTCACCAAACTGTTGGCGGTTGTGGCAGCAAGTCTCAGGAGGGAAGGTATTCACATATATCCCTACCTGGACGACTGGTTGATCAGGGCAAGTTCTCCAGAACAAGCTCAGGAACATCTTTCGATCACCTGCCATTTCCTCCACAAATTGGGCTTCTCCCTCAATTTCAAGTCCCACATGATACCATCCCAGAAACTCCAGTTTATCGGAGCAGTCTTGGACACTTCATCGGGAAAAGCCTCGCCTCCCGAAGTGAGAGCGTTCCACATCCAGCAGATGGTAACGAAGTTTCAGAATGCCCAACATCTACCGGCCTTCGATTTTATCAGGTGGCTCGGCCTCATGGCATCCTGCATTTTCCTAGTAACAGAGGCCAGGTTGAGAATGAGATCCCTTCAATAGGCACTCAGAACTCAGTGGTCCCAGTTCTCAGGGAATATGTCGGATCTTCTGCAAGTCCCGAGCGCAGTTGCTCAGGATCTTCTATGGTGGGCTTGCAATGACAACATTCTCAAGGGAGAGTCTTTTTTGCAACCATGGCCGGAGATGACGGTAGTGACGGACGCCTCACTCACGGGGTGGGGAGCACACACCAACGATCTGACAATCAGCGGTCGTAGGTCTCCATCGGAGTCCAAACTACACATCAACCTTTTGGAGCTGAAGGCAATCAGACTAGCTCTGAAGGCCTTTCTGCCCTCTCTACAGGGAAAGAATGTCCTGATAATGACGGACAACACGGTGGCCATGTACTACCTCAACAAAAGAGGAGGAGTAGGGTCACTGCCACTGTGCAGAGAAGCAATGCAGCTCTGGTTCTGGGCAATACGAGAAGGAATCTCTGTCGGCAATTCACCTAGCCGGAGAGAAGAACACGGCGGCAGACGCTCTGAGCTGGCAGAGCACTGTCTCTCACAAGTGGGAGCTGGCTCAGGAAGTCCTTCTGGAGATCTTCGCCCTTTGGGGAACCCCTCAAGTGGATCTGTTTGCCACTGCGATCAACCGGAAGTGCGATCAGTACTGCTCAAGGGAATTTCCTCAAAGAGGAGCTCTGGGAGACGCATTCGTAGTGGAGTGGTAGTTTCCACTGCTGTACGCGTTTCCCCCAGTCCCCGTGATTCCTCAAGTAATCAGGAGGTTGAGAAAGTTCAGGAAAACCATGATCCTAATTGGCCCGGATTGGGCCAGGAGGACGTGGTACCTGGACCTTCTAGACATGTCCATCTGCCCTCCAATACGTCTTCCGCAAAGAGAGGATCTTCTCTGGCAAGAGGAAGGTCGGGTTCTCCATCCAGAGGTCAAGACACTCAACCTTCACGCATGGTTTCTGAGAGGTTGAGATACAAGGATTGGGATCTTCCGGATGACGTAATGGAAATCTTGCTTTCGGCCAGAAGACCAGCAACAAAGTCTTTGTACCGATGTCGCTGGAACAGGTTTAGTAACTGGTGCAAAGACGAGGATGTGGACCCTTTTCAGTGTGGCACCCGAATGGTGCTCTCTTTTCTACTACATTTAGCTAATCTGGGGCTCCAGATAGGAACAATCAAAAGGATACCTTGCTGCTCTGTCCATTTTCAAGCGCTCCTCGGAAGAGGTTTCATATTTTAAAATACCGTTAATAATTCAATTCTTAAAGGGGCTTACCAATGTATACCCTCCAGAACATTTTCATGTACCAACTTGGGACTTAAATTTAGTATTAAAATTCTTGACTTGCATACCTTTTGAGCCTCTGCACTCATGTCCATTGAGGCTTTTGACTCTAAAAACTGTCCTCTTTGTGGCCCTATCATCAGCCCGCAGGGTTAGCAAACTTCAGGCTCTCTCATGCAAACAACCATATACTATTTTTTATATAGATAAGGTAGTCCTTAAAGTTAAACCTTCGTTCTTGCCAAAAGTAGTCTCGGACTTCCATTTGTCACAAAAAATAGTACTACCAACCTTTTATCTTCCTCCTCATCTGGGCAAAGAAGAGGAGAGATTACACAGATTAGATCCCAAGAGGGCTCTTAGTTTTTACATCTCAAGGATGGCTAAATTGAGACAAGATGACCAACTGTTTGTGGATTATACTGGTCATAAATTAGGCTCATCTGTAACAAAACAGACCATTTCCCGCTGGATCATATTAGCCATAGTTGAATGCTACAGATTAGCGGGAAATGAAGCACCAGATGGGCTTCGTGCCCATTCTACAAGGGGAATGGCTACTTCTGCGGCTCTAAAGAGGGGAGTCCCAGCAGCGGATGTGTGCAGCTTCAACCTGGAAAACAATGCATACTTTTGTTAAACATTATTGTTTGGACACTGCCTCCTCTAACGAGGGTTTATTTGCAAAGGCAGTTCTGCATTCTGTCCACGAAAAACTGAAATTAGTACTCCCGCCTCCAAAAATTGATACTGCTATGGGAGCCTATCACAAGATGAGGAATACGTGGGAGGACACAATCCATTCGAAGAACAAGTTACTTACCAACTGTAACTTGATTGGATGTTCCTCCCACGTATTCCTCATCGACCCTCCCATCCTACCCCACAGTACAGTTTACGTTTCCTACACTTTCCTCTCACGAAGAATGTATCGGTCATGGGACATGCCTGGGTGTTCCTCCGATATATATATATATATATTTAATCGAAAAAACGGAACTGAAGCAACGGGCACGGCTCGAGCTATTTATACCATCGGTGACGTCGACAGAGTACGGAGTACATCGAGGGACAATTGATGCCACGACCTCGAGCACAGCGCCCTCTGCCAAGAATTTTTTTTTCCAAAGTAGTGAAGCTGGAGATAACGAATTATCACAAGATGAGGAATACGTGGGAGGAACATCCAGTCGAAAGAACGTTACAATTGGTAAGTAACTTGTTCTTCTCTGTCATTTCGAATTCCGTTCCCCCAATAAGTGTCATCATGCTTATCTTTAAAGACTAGTCCATGTTGCTTCTGGACTCTGCTCTGTCGGTTAGGTGGCACATTGTCTAAAAGGATTTACAAGAACCAGGGCTCCCGATCAACCCAGTACAAGTACAAACCATTAAGGGTTTTGCTCATAAGCCTTCTGAAATCACTAGGAAATTACATAAACAGGAAGAGAAGAACAGCAGGACTCCTTTCCATACAATCCATAGCACCACATACTCTGGTGACTACCACTCCACTTTCAAAACGTTTTGTAAAACCATTAGTGCTGGGCGATATGGACCAAAAGTCATTTCTCAATATTTTTGGGCTGAATGGCGATATCTATCAATATTGTTTATATGGGTTCATTGCTCAGTTGTAAACTGCCAATTATATGTGATATGTCACAAACGCCTTTATTTATAAGACATTGATCAAAATAAAGTGCAAATACAGGGTTCCTCTTCCTGTTTTAGAATACACACAGCTTGTGTAAAGATCAAAAGATAAATACAGAATTCTAGTATATGTAATGATATGATGTGACATTTATAACATGACTGTACACAAGTGTTTCTAGGCGCAACAAGACAAGGAGGGGGAAACAAAGCGAGAACAAAATAACGACCTTACTAGGCCTTATGTCATTCAGATCATGCACGTGTGGGAAGAGGGAAGGGGAGAAGTGCCAGGTGGGAAGGGGAAGTGCAGTTAGCTCATAAGTGCAGCCAGCGGGTGGCTCATAAGTGCAGAGAGTAGGGACCTTGGGGTTGCAGATACAGACCCTTAAGTGCTGGGCTACCCGGAGGCAGTGCAAGGGCAACTAGACATGCAGGAGCCTGGGCCCGATTTCAGCGGGTGACAAGGTGACCAGTGCACAGAGCAGTCAGGTGCATCAGCAGGGGAGAGAAAGCGGAAGCAAAAAGGAATGTCTTGAGTTGCTTCCGTTGGTGGTTCTGCTCAGGTTTGAGAGCGGCAGGGAGACTGTTCCAGAGGGAGGCCCCAGCCGAGGAGATGGATCTGCCCTCAACTCTCTTCTTGGAGAAGCGTCTGACCCTCAGAGAGTTGGAGGTGGATGAGCGGAGAGCTTGAGAAGGAAGATATTTTGGAAGATAAAGTTGGAGGTAGAGCGGTCCCAGGCCCCAGAACGTCTTGTGGATGATGCAGAGGGTCTTGAAGTTGATCCTTGCAACCACGGAGAGCCAGTGATGAGATTTCAGAGCTGGAGAGATCCGATCCTTGGACTTGAGGCCAAGGGCAATTCTTGCAATCTTGTTCTGGATAAGTTGTAAAGGGTCGAAGAATAGAGGCAGGAAGATTTAGAAAGAGGCTGTTGCAATAATCCAGCCTAGAGAGGACCAGAGCTCTGGACACAGTGAGCTTCTGGGGGAAAGTGAGAAAAGGAAGAATGCCTCTGATGAGGTGATACTGATAGTTTGACTTCTTAGAGAAGTCAGAGATGTGAGGAGAGAAGGAGAGGGCGGAATCGAAGATGACACCAAGGTTCCTAGCCTCACAGGAAGGAGCAGGAAGCGGGCCCAGAGTGGGCGGCGAGACAGAGAGAGACACACACAGAGACAAAGACAGACACACAGAGACAAAGACAAAGACACAGAGACAAAGACAGACAAAGACACAGAGAAAGAAAAAGGAGGGAGCGTGTGTCCCAATGAGGAGGATCTAAGTCTGTGTGTCTGTGTGTCTGTGTGTGTGTATATATATATATATATATATATATATATATCTCAATGTTAACAATATTGTCTCATTCTATATCGATTTTGAAAATATATCGATATATATCTGACACTTTATATATCGCCCAGCACTAAAAACATTGTACACTAACAAACATAAACTGCTCAACTAGCATTATTTTAGAAAGGTGACAATTGTCAATTAGGGGTGTCACGGTATTAGTTTTATGGCGGTACGATAACCTTCTTGCCAAATGACGGTATATCATGGTTATCGCGGTATTGCAGGTGGAGTTAACTAATCTTAACAAATATTTTCTAAAAGGTCATAAATTGACAGATTTATCATCTCAAACAAAACCATGCACCCAGGGCCAGAATTGGGCATTTCAACATGCTTTCCACTGAAATGACTTGCTTCCACCAAACACAAACACACGTGTGGAGAGCGGGAGGGGGCCCTGCTACAACTGGCAAAGCAAACTAAATGGCTTTTCTTAAGTGGTCATTTAGACTTTTTGTTCCCCTACTGGCTACTGGTGAAGATGAACATGTTGCCATCTTGATAACCTGCATGCCACAGATCAATGGAGGCTGATGGTAGTATACGCTTGTGCGCACGCACGCACGCACGCATGCACGCACACGCACGCACACACGCACTCTCTCTTTACGTTACAGTCTTTAGTTTACTTGCGGGCCAAAAGGTTTTCAGAAATCACAGACATGTTACCCTTTGGTATGGCAGCAGGGAATACCAACAGATGTGACTTATTATAAGTAAATTCAATGATAGAACCAGGGAAATCCCCCATTGCCATATGTTTAGAGAACATTATCCATTATAAATATATAAACCCCAAAGCCGCCACCCCAAAGTAAACCCTTTTCCTTCTTGGCACCGTATCTATTCTTCCTATTGCTAACATATTGATTTTGTGTCAGGCACGTGTGGTTTATGGAATGGCATTAAAAACTGCTCCAACTGAAACTACTTGGCAGACGGCAGATACAACAGTGTAAGACCAAGTCTGCGCAGCACTTGCTTACTGCAGCCTTTACAAATCAGATTGAAAAGCACACTTAACGGTATGAACGGTATAACGGTATAAACAATGTGACGGTTATTATTGTTCAATTAAGTGGTTCACGGTATCTTTAACGGTATACCGTTATACTGTTACATCCCTATTGTCAATGTTTATATATCACTCCACAAAACAGTCTTGTTTAAGAAAATTACAATTCTTTTACAATACGAAACACTAAAAGGATAAAAACCGCAAAAGATTGGATTTATGGCAAATAAACCCTGTAACACATGTATGTGTATCTACTGTTGGGAGTGGTTATACAGGGATTGGCAGCCCGGTCCAGAAGAAAGGAGTCAAATTACTTTAAAACATCTCCTTACATCTTTTACATAAAGTCTCCGCAATTCCCCTCCTCAGTATACCATAAACCTCTAGCGCATGTGCAAGTCAACGTACAAAGACACCCAATACAGATAAAAGGAGGAGGTGGCAAGAGGGGGCCTTGAAAGATACATTTTCCAGTACTGCTAAAAAAAATAATTGCCACAAGGGAGCTTAAGTGAGAGGGGATGGAGTTTTGCCCATTTGTATTAACATGTAAAATTCCAACTTTCAGGTTCGTAGAGTATCGTGCATATTTCTTAGATGGAGGGTGGGTGCAAATCGGGAAAGAGTACCAGACCTCCAATTAGATGGATTTATTGCTATATATTGTTTTCTGAAAGGCTAGTGTGAATTTGTACATTATCTGTAAATCGCTGCCCAATGAAAAGCAACTCAAGGTTGTATTTGTATTTGTTTATTATTTATATCGCACACCGAACCCTAAGGTAATTGGGTGCTTGAAAACTTGGGTGTTACACACACAGAAAAAAGCAACGACAATTATGAGGACCAATGGTTACAGTTAGGTCTGATGGAAACATAAAATGTAAGTCTAGAGACGGAGGACAAAAGCATCATTGGATAGGCTTATTGCTGGGCCCGCTTTTTATTCTGGATTTGAAAATCTGGAAGGATGATTCTTGTCGGGAGGAGAGGGGTATGGAGTTCCAACGCTTGGCTGCTTGGACTGGGAAGCTTGCTCCTCCCGCAGTTTCTAGGTTGAACCTAGGTACTGAGAGGCAATGGGAAAAGGCAGATCTGGTCGGACGAGATGGTTGGTACTTACTGAATTTATCTGACAAGTATTTGGGGGCAGTGTTTGCGAGGCATTTGTGTGTGATTGCCAGGGTGCGAAGAATAATTCTATTGCGAACTGGCAGCCAATTGGGATCCTGTCTGATAGTTAAAATGTGGCTGGATCTAGGAAAGTTCAGTGCTGCTCT
Organism: Ambystoma mexicanum; assembly: GCF_040938575.1. Lineage (NCBI taxonomy): Eukaryota > Metazoa > Chordata > Amphibia > Caudata > Ambystomatidae > Ambystoma > Ambystoma mexicanum. The sequence continues at coordinate 1,091,447,118 of NC_090936.1, forward strand.
CAATTAGTTATTTTGTAGGACCTGTGGCATATTTAAATTCAGTTCAGAGGATCCTAGGAAGAGTGTGTTGCAATAGTCAATCTTAGACAATGCTAAGATGCTTTTAGCAATCTTAGACAATGCTGTCTTACTATTACTAAAAAAGAAAACTAAGGTCCCTGTTTGTACTTCTCATAGAGAGACTAGCAACTTTGCATTACTCTCTGCCAGTGCGCTCTCAGCGGCTCCCAGGTGGGGGCAGAGTTACTTGGCAAATCTCAGAGCGCAAAATGCAGCCGTTTTTTCTCTGGGATTAGGGATGCAGGTCCATGTATCGGCAGCACAAGTAGGGTTTAATCTGGCAGATTAAAATCCACTTCAGCTACTGTGAGGAATTTGACCATCCGTATGGCGGGTGTGCTCTCGCCTGGGCTTTTTATGATATTTTTTAAAGAAATGGAATGATGGGAGATGAACCTCGGAAAATGCGTGGGGCTAATCCGCACACATTTCCCTTCGCTCACCGCACAACAAACATAGTCACGTGTACTCTGGGTGGAACACAGCCTACAGGCGCAGTCCTCCTGTCATTTTCAGTTGGAATGTGACAACCAGAAGTACATGAACGCAGGAGGGGGAGGGCAACACCTTCCTCCTGTCATGGCCAGCCTAATTAAATATCAAATGCTCCATGGATCCGCTCTATCCTTTGTCCGCCTGCTGGTGGCAGCGCATACTGATGACTTAATTGGGCCTGGTCGCAGGACTGACAAAGGATAGGATACCAAACACCCTTTTGATATGCGTCTGTGTCAACTTGAAGGTCAGCTCCCACCCCTTAATATGAAGGGCAGTGAATATCGTTTATTTTATTTTTTATTTAGATTTGTAAAGCGCACTGCAGTCCACGGGCATCGAGGCGCTAAAATGAATTTATGAAGGCTTGATTCTGGGTTACATGAATGCCGCCCAAGGAAGATTCTTAACATGGTACAGGTTTATACAACATATGAGTGACTGGGCTGCATAGTTACAGGCGCAGCGGGAGTCTCGAAGCAGGTTAAGGCAAACCTATTCAGATAAAGAGACTTGTTTTAATCGCCTTGCAGAAGGCTATCATGTCTGGGACAACTGTTTACAGTGGTAATCCCCACAGGGGTGCCCCATTCAGGAAGGTACGACTATGTGATTTGATGGAGACAGTCTGTTCTCACCATAACTTCAAGGGAGACCTGCGCTTTGATCAGGAACCACAGAGAGTTCAATTAACCAGAGAGATAGTTTGATCCTCAACAGACAGGAAGATGAGTGGGACTTAGTACATGTTGTCACCCCTTTACCTGTCATGTTACAAAACACTCTGGTTATGACCTCACACAGAACAGAAGATTGTTGGTGGGGACCCAGGATTGGTTCATTAAGGTAGGTTTCGCCTGCACCAATCACTGGGGCCCGTTTGGCTTTAAAGGAAGTGAGTCTCTCTTTTGGCAGATCTGTTCACTTTGAAAGGAGTGAGAAGGATGACTCATTTGGACCCTGGCTGAAGGTACAGTCTGCCTTACAGCTTCGCCAGTGAAGAAAGGGCAAGATTTCCAAGAGGGAAGCAAGATACCTCCCCTAAACATCTCCCCGGGAACAGAGGGAGATACCGAACTCAGAGGACCCGTCCAGCAGCTCGCGAATGGATACCAAACCAGTATACACCGTCCCTGCTTGGTTCTTCCAGCAAGCTTCCTAGGTGGGGAGTGCCAGAGAGTCTCTGAACAAAGGACAAGGCTGTTGCCTGCAAACACTCTCCTCAGCACGAGTCTAGCGAAGAAGCTAGGAGGAGTGCCACGACAAGCATCAACCAACGTCCATCTTTTAAGGACATTTTTGAGGCAGTCGAGCCCTCGAACCTCGACCGGCTGCACCACTGACTGTTGTCACGCCGCAGTCTCTAAAGCCGTTCGAGATGCCTCAACCAGCGACCCAGATCTGCCAACCCGCACAAGGACGATACTCGGCCCGAGTCGCTGTGTAGGACAGCCTTCCAGCCTCGCTTGCCGAATTGCCTTCCGCCTGCTACCCACAGCTGTCTCCCATCTTGAACCCTGTCGTAGGAGCTGCAAGGCATCCTGCAACCGACTCGACCCTGTCCAGCATCAAGATCATTTCAAGCACCAAGTACATTGTGGTTCTGTTACCCTGGTCCTTCTCCGAAGGCCCCCAGTGACATTTACGACTCTTTACTCCCTTGGTGCTGAAACCAAATAATCTTGAACCGTTAAGACTGATTGCTTTACCGACTACCCTCCTGTCAGTATCCAGAGTGCATCCCTTTCCGTCGTGAAGCTGTCCCTTCTCTGTGTTCCATTACAGGGTGGGTTGTATTTTGTAGAGTGCTAGAACTGTCTGTTGTGATAATAAATTAGATATGTGTATTCAACCTTAACCGGACAGTCCCTTTTATCAATGGGTAATAATTGTATGTTCGCTGTGTTGCAACTAACCAAAGATCCACGACCTTGTAGAGATAAGCCTGCCGTTCTGTCGACGTTACCAAATTGGACAATGGGGTTTATAATAAGCCTTCCAGTTTTCAGTTTTTACTGATATTTACACAAATACAGATGGAAATCAATCTGCTTTCTGTCTTTATTTATTTATAAAAATGGAAAAAAAAATGGAAAAACAGATCTCTGTCTGGTTCTCTGTGATGTCACTCATAAATCACAGGCCAATTGCATTGCAGATTGGCAGCATGGAGAATTTAAAAGCTGTGTAAAATTAGCATTAATTGCTGACAGCATATATCTTAAAACAGCAGCAGTCACAGGAGCAACAGTTTGTTATGGAAAAAATTGAACTAACATTTGTTTCTTATATGGCTGCGTGTGTGCTTTAATAAATGCATTTTTTAAAATTAAAATAAATGCAGAAAAATACTGATTGTCCATTATCTTTTTATCAGACAAAAATAAATGTGGATTTATACAGAAAAAAGGTGCAAAAATAAATAACTATGGACAAACGCAGACATAAATGGCAGAAACATAAATACCATAAAACCGGAAGCCTTATTTATGTTTAAAGGTGTATGTTATGTTATATAATCTTATAAAGCGCACGTACGCCCGAAGGCATCTTGGCGCTAAGGAGAGGAGGGTGAAGCAAAAAACAAAAAGAGAAGGATCTTCAGAAGAGATGGGTCTTTAGGTTCTGCCGGAAAGCCACATGGTTAGAGGTTGCACGCAGTGACCATGGCAGTTGGTTCTATGCTATTGCGGCTGCCACAGAGAAGGCACGGCCACCGGTCCTAGTCCGTCTAACAAAGGGGACTGATAAAAGTAGGGCAGCATGAGACCAAAGAGGGCGAGCAGGAACATAATGAACACATTTTTCCTGGAGTTATACAGCTAATAGCTTGTAAAAGGCTCAATGCACTAGGCACATAGATTCAAACAATATCCGTTTTTCGAACGGAAGCAAGTGCAGTTGTTTCAGGATCGGTGACGTGTGAGTGCGTGCCGGAGGGCGCGCGACTACTCTGGCTGCTGCATTCTGGAGCATTTGAATGCGGTTAATCAGATAGCGTGGTTGGCCATAGTACAGCGAGTTACAATATTCAGCCGTACTAAGAACCAACGCTGCTACCACAGGGGCATGAGAATGATCAGGAATAAAGGGGGAGGACCTTTCGCAAAGTACGCAATTTAAAATGACCAGATTTGCAGACAGCACCAACCTGCTCCATCATTGCAAGAGGAGATGAAAACTTTACCCCCAAATTTGTCACTATAGAGGACGAGAGGGGAACGGCTAAAAAGAAGCCGGCCAGAAATCAGGAGTCCAGTAAGTGAGAGGACTAGTCGTTCCCACCATAAGGACCTCTGTTTAGCTGCCATTAAGTTTAAGTGAGTTGTTTGCCATGCAGGCACCCAAGTCTTCTAGACAGCTTCTCAGCCAGACCGCGTTTTCTGGGCGAGAGAGATCCAGGAGTACCAGGATCTGCGTGTCATTCGCATAAGAATAGAAACGGAAGCCATGAGACATAATAAGAAGGAAAAAGGGGCGAATATCGATATTAAAGAGGATTGGTGACAATGCAGATCCTTGTGGAACTCTGCAGAACAATGAAATACATTCGGAGCAGAAAGGTGGCAGAAAGACTGACTGGGACCGGTCAGCCAAAAAGGCTGCAAACCAGTTCTGTATCTGGTCGCCAAGGCCCATGCTCGACAAACGAGAGATCAAGATAGAATGATCTACTGTTTCGAACGCGGCCGACAGATCGAGCAAAAGGAGAGCTCCCCACCACCCTGGTCAACTAGGCGGGTAAGATCGTCGAACACGGAATTAAGAACAGACTCAGTCGAAAACCGGACTGAAATGTATCAAGGAACCCAGAAGTTTCCATAAAAGATGACAGGAGGGGAGAGACCCAAAGCCTCTAGCACTTTCATCAAGGATGGAAGAAGAGAGATGGGACGGAAGTTTGCCAGCAAGGCTGGATCCAGCGAGGGCTTCTTCAATGGAGGAAGCACGCGTGCATGCTTCAAGAATCTTGGAATTATCTCCTCTTGAAAGGACAGATTCACTGCCGTTGTAATATGAGTGATCAGATCTGTAGTGATATCTTTGAGCACATCCAATGGAATGGCATTGGCAGGTGAAGCTAATTTAAGGCCGTGAATAGCATTAGAAATATCCTGCTCAGAGAAGACGGGCAAGAAAGCCATGAAGTATTTGAAATAGGCAAGTCGGGAATAGACTGTTTGGGCACAGACAAAGCAGAATTGCCTCTAATGTCCTTACAAATAGCTTCAATGTTAGAGTGAAAGAAGGAAGAAAGGGAATCACATAGAGCTTGAGAGGGCTCAATGGAAGTACCGGTCTTAGTCAGAGTGGAGAGGGATTGCACTAACTCAAAAAGTGCTTTAGGCATATTAACAGCATACTCGATCTTTTCACTGAAGAAAGATTGTTTCCAATCTGTTCAGATCCCTTCAGGTGTACTAATGGTGTGGGGCTGATTGATGGTTTAGAAACCAGTATACATCCCTGGACCACTGGTGCCCCGGAAGTTGATTTGTCACAGCTACGTGTTTGACCTTCTTGTTTGCCCCGTTACCATACTACTAAAATTTCATGTTGTATTCCAATGCAAGACTTTAAAAAGTATCGCAGTTTCGTCTTCCTGAACACCCATTCAAGGTCATATCAAAAGGCGATTGTTGCATAAATCAGTAATCATTTTCACTGGACCTGCAATTTTCCACGTCTTTAGTGATAACAACCCCTGCTCCACTAGGCACTTCAGGGACCAGCGTCCAGAGACCCTGCAATGAGCGTATAGGTGAACTATAAATACATGAAATCAGTCGGTTCTATGTACTATTACAGATGTGGAGGAAGCAAGATCAAGACTCTCTAACAGCGGGAGACCCTTGTACAAGTGCTGGGAATTAATCAGAGACTGTTTTTCATTAAATTTACTCCCGCGGTTGTATTACTTGCAACAATTGCACTTTTTCTTTCTTCTTTTACAGTCGTTTCAATCAGGGCAATGCCAATTCTGTTGTTCCTTTTCCATCGCTAGTTTTTTGTTGTTGTCTTGGTCCCAGAATTCATCTTCTCTCCATTCCTCTGGCTTTTCAATCACAAGGTCCCGGGAGAATAGTTCAGCAGCAAAGTGCTCGCCTGAGAAACAAGACGACACGAAGCAACACAGGTTCGATCCCCGGGTCCGCGCTTAGAAACCTCTGGGTATTAAGCGCGTTATAAATACCCAACTAAGACGACTAAGACAAGGGGTTTTTCACATTATGAAACCATTTGACTCATCTTGTCACAGAGTTGCCAGCAGAGTGGCTCACGTTTATCTTCTCTCCTACCTCTCTGGTCTCGTGGAGTGGTCTTTAGCTTTGGAATCTCACCCTCTGAAGGGCTGATGCTCTTTGAAAGTTTATTTAGCCATATTTTCAACACAGTGTGATTCTCTCATCGTTGCCCAGATGACAGCATTTAAAACTCTAATAGCGTCTTGATTTATTTTGTTAAACTCTACTCTTAAGGTCGTCGCGTTCAGTGATGTGACTCTTGCAGCGTTCCATCTGGTTTTCCAATCCTTCGCGTATAGTCATTGCTAACCAAACTTCCTCAATGTAAACCCTGTCGCTGCTTTGTGGACGTTTGTCTGATCTGTTTCGTGGACTTTCGCCTGGTCTTCTGGTGTCTTCAAGCATAGCGGCAATTCCTCTGGAACTCTGGTGAGGCGCGTGTTGGTGTCTAGTAGCTTTTCTGTGATTTGGTGTACCATCAGCTTTCTTGCCTGTCACACTTGTACACAGAGTCGCGTGTTGCTCTTCAGCGCCCTCCCATCTGACATCCTAATTTTTTCTCAGCTGGTACCTTCCACCTCTTCTGGTGCTAATGAATCTCCCGGCTGTCAATGTTTGACCCAAGAACCAGCTCCTACTCTCTAGTGCCACTCATTCTTGAATTAGTCCTTCTTGTGTTGGAAAGCAGACACCAGCTTTTCCACTGCCTGTGTTATTTTGACAAGCTATACAGTGATGACTTCTCACACCCTTTAGCTCTTTGAAGGGATACTGCATACATTGTCAAAAAATATATTTCACCTCTGCAGCTAAACTGTCTCTCCTGGTTTGCGCCTTTTGGATTTGACTCGGTTGTGCAGTGTGCGGAACTAAAGCTTCCTTTAAGCAAGTATCTTCAGATATAGTTTGTTTTAAGGAACACTAGAGCATTGGTTGGCTCCCATCAATGCATTTTGACGCAGTACACTTTGGTGCTTGGATTCTAGAAGCTTTGAGTTCAGTATTCATAAACAAATAAGCTTGCTAACTTCGACTAAAAACTGTGAAAAAAATAAAAGTGAGTCTTACCATCTCCAGGAAGGAAGCAGCCCTCAATGCTATGTTTACCAATAAAAGAACGAGAAGAAGGAAGTAGGAGTAAAAAAGCAACCATCTCTGCCACTTGTGATATGATGCTCTGAATTTGAGTTGGATTTACGCAGGGTTTTTTGTATTTACATTGTCTACATGTTTCAGGTTGAACGGAAAGACAGTGCCCATCCCCCCGAGGCCCCAATCTTCTATGTATAGCTACATTTAACTTTGAATATGAAAGGAGGAATAGGAGGACAGCGCAGAGTTGCTGGTTTGCAGTCAGTACCTGTGAATCGCATTGAGGAAGTAGACCGCACTGCAGGATGCAGACCACAATGATAGTCGATCAGCCAACAGGAAGGAGTGTTTGAGTGAAGTCCTGAAAGCCATAGTGAAGAATGAATGCGGTATACACAGCATTTGCCTACATATGCGTTTCCTGCTCTTTGTTAGATTTTAATGGCCTTGCCCTGCATTGGTCATTGTTAATCGGGCTAGATTTGAGGTTATGTTTTTGTGTACATAAGCAGTATCATATTGATGACGACACGCATACACAGTAATTATTAGAATTAAGCCCCCCCCCCACACCCAACCCCCCTGAAAGGATATCTAGTTACCTATGTTCTTAGTTATCTGGGTATTGCATACATCTATTCCTGTGTAACTTGCATGCTAGTAATTTAATTCATGTGGGTATTAGATGATCCCCTAACTGAATGGCAGGTGACTAGAGCCTGAGCCCAGACAGATTCGGGCCTACAAATAATTACGTAGACCAAAAGATGCCTGGGATGTACTTGCATCAGAGTCTTCACAAAAATCTAGCTCCATCAGGTATCGTGAAGTTGCTGTTTCCCATAAATAAGGATTGAGATTCTTTGTAAACTTTAACCAGGCAATGATTGGAGGGTTGAGTATATTAAAGTGTTTTATTTCCCTGCGTCACTAAAGTGTTGAATGGCAATTGCTAGTAGCAGCCTTCAATTCCATCTTTTTTTAACCTTCTATTCCATTTCAGCAGGAAGAAAACGGGCAAATCAGTCTTGGGCCCCTCTCCAAAACCTGAAGTTGTGGCATGCTGGTGTAGGGAGTTGGACAAAGGGGCTACATTTCCACTATTATCTTTATTTAAATAATAAAAAAGGCCTACATTTCCCTATCCATAAAGGGTTGTCCTTACCTAACTAAAGAATAACTGGGATGCTTGTTGTCAGGGTGGTTCTCAAGCTCGGTGTCCATCCTCTGTCCAAACTAACCTACTCTAGCCCTACCACTAATAAAATACATTAACATAAATGTTTCCAGGAGAATGACTTCCTTCTCCTGGTTCAATGGGATCAGCCCTATGGGTGTATTTCTTTTAGTTATGGTAACAGTTCAGTTTCAGCATTTGTATAGAAATACCAGGAGAATGCATCCCTTCTGCTGGTCCATCAGTTCAGCAACTGCAACCTTCCTCTGGTTAACTTGATTAGTTTGTTTGCTACTGTTTTGATAACCTTTCGCATTAGTTTCTGATTCAACAATTATGTGGAAAACCAGGATAAGTATTCCCTTCTCCTGCTTAACTTGGTTCAGCCACTCACTATCTTTGGATAACTTCCTGCAACAGTTTTTATCAACCTTTTGTAGTTCTTCCCAGGCATCCTTAAAGGTCATACACTCCTTTGGTTTCCAATATACAGTGATTCTTTGCCTTTCTTTACCTTCCTCCTGTTCGTAAGAACAAGGGGCAACTGTTCCCATAGTGTCCTTGGTTCATTCTAACACTCCGATAAAGGAGACTTTTCTCGTGGTAATCTCTGGTCTTAGAGTCCCTCTTGAGGCTAGAGTGTTGAGGTAGACTACTCCCGATACATTCTTCTTTTATTTTCTTTGACACAACAACTGAGATGAGGAAGATCGCCTGTTATTTAATCCCCAAACTTCTGTCACAACTGTGGAGATAACTCCTGAGACTCTCTTTCCATTCAATATTCTTGACCCCACTACTAAAACGAGGGAGATTACTCCTGAGGCTTTCTTTCCATTCAATATTATTGACCCCACTACTGAGACCAGGGAGATTACTCCTCATGGTTTCTTTATATTTAGTACTTCTGGCACAAAGACTGAGATGAGGGAGATCCCCCTGATGCATTCAGTACTTCTGGGACAAAGACTGAGATGAGGGCGATTACTCATGATGCCTTCTTTCCATTCAATACCCTTGACAAAACTACTGAGATGAAGGAGATTGTTACTGGCACAGACTGAGATGAGGGAAATCACTCCTGATGCCTTTTACATTCGACACCTTTCCCCAATCCCCTACTGGGTCTCATGTGAGATCTGTTACCTCTTCTTTGGTGGGGACATGTCACTGGTTCTTCCTGGGATGTTTTGATGCTGTCTTCCCACAGAACGCTCATCTTGCTTCTCGCCTTGCTCCCTGCTACTGTGCTTTGCCTCAGCGAGGTCTCTGGCCCGGCAGTCTCGGCACAGTTAATGGACAGGTCGGTCCACCTTCTCAAAGTCCCGCCATCGTCGGCCGTTTCTCAGCTTGCAGTCAGGCCTGCTCTATGTCGGCCTGCAAAGGACTCCTGCAACCTGGTGTCCGCATTTTCCCGATGTAGCTTCTTGCTTCCAGGTTCGAAAGTCTCGGGTCTGCCGGGCTTCACATCTGCTTCGCTCTTCATTGAGTCCTTTCTCCATTTTTATGTTGGACAGCTGGGTCCTCTCCAGCGCAGTGTCATAGTCCTTTGTTTGTGTCCATTGTGTATTCTTCATGCCTCCTCAGGGCCACCTCTTCTCGGTACCATCTGTACTTGGCAAAGGAGTAGTTTGTATAACTCCAACATTATTCTTCTTCACAGTAATATTTGAAGATGGCTTGAAATCAGATGGTATGTTAATTTTGGACTTTCCTGTCTGGGTGAATATCAGTTCTTACAGGAAGAAAGGAAGGAGCATTGCAAGTACATACAGTACATACAGTAGTGCTTTCAGATTGTTTCACAGCATTCTTTATGGGTTTCATGGCCTCCAGGGCAAGAGGGTTAAGGTCTTCCATTACGAAACGGGAGTCCTTATCCCCATGAAGGGAGTCTCTCCCTCTGAGGTGCCGCTTTCCGCCACCCCTAGGGGGAATGTTGCTTAGCTGGCTCCCCTCCCTACCCTCACAGGGAAGGGCTCCCCCGAATGTGAAGTGATCTCATGAATTATCACAAAGTCCATCCTGAACTGCTAGGTCATATCGTCTGCATGGCACCACAATCAACCCGAGACATGTTTGGCTTCCGTGGGTGTCATAAGTGTGCTGTAGGGCGCGACTCTGCACCCATGCCTGGGTGACTTTGCAAAACTAATAAGTGGTGGATTCAAAACGTTTACTTGCTCATAACCACTGATAATTCCCCAGGGCAGTGTCCTTGCTCTCACTGAGCCATTTCTCTTAACAAAAACATAGAAGACAAATTGGAAAACAAAAATATTTATCTTGATAGTTATTACATTGAGTGATTTGAAACAAGACTTACTGCTTCTGGAACTGTGTTGCAGGATTAAAACATTGTAGTAATGTGCAGTGCTGTTTTGACTGAAGGTAGCAGGCTGTTAAAACATGGTCCCTTAGAAGTGAGGTGGAATTAAGTCTCGGAAGGACCTCCTCTGGTCATGTTGTAAGAATTGAAGTTAACCAAGTTAGGCATTCTATAAAGTTATACTTATCAAGGGGTTCTGGGGTTTCTTTCTCAAATCTAACAAATTATCTGCATGCAGATTATAAAGTTAAAAGTTGCAACATTGTTCCCTTGATCAGAAATCATTTGGGTGTTGGAATGGTACAAAATGTGAAGACAGGGCTTGCAAAATCTATTAGCCAACTTGCATTGGCTAAATGTTTTTATGAAGGGCGAGTACCATTTGGATGATATGCAACCTTGCTGGCGAGTATGGGGATGTTAGAAACGTATTTTTCATTTACTGCAAACACACTGTGTTTGCAGTAAATGTCAAATGCAAGTTTCACTGTGCATGCTTGACTGCACTGCACCAAACATGAAGTGTGCTTATGGCGACATGCACCATTTTACAAAAAGCGCTGGTAAATATTTTGTCACTGCTAACCTTGGGGCAAGGGGATTTCTCTAGGGTCGAATATGTAAACTAAGGAACTTGCCCTGCAGGTCTAGTGGGATTTTAAAGATTTTGCAAGGCCTGGAATATAATTGTTTTCAAGGGTGTAAATAGAATTTGCTGGCAGTGAGGCAAACGCATCCTTTTTGGCTACATTAGAGCATGTTTTCCTATCTTTAGACAATCGTAGCAGCCTACGTGCTATGCTTCTCCTTTGTTCTTCTCACTACGCTCAGCTCTCTAGCCAGTCAGCAAGCTTGGAAAGGGGGCTCTACCCACCTATAAAAGCTGCATTCTGAAGTAATATGTACATGATGGGCAAGGAGACATGGACAAGCTCTGTCACAAGTTAGAGGGGAGGCGAAGCTGCCCCAGCCCCCCCACTACCTATAATAGGGTAAAAACCTTTCACAGCAGGCTCCATTATGTGCCAGGTGTCCCTTTCCCTCAGCGTGCTCTGCTCTGACCAGTTGGAAATGTTTTTCACTTGCTGTTGTCTTTTCCCCGGATAATTTTATTCTAGTAATCAACCATTATCCTTAATGTCTTTATCTTTAGAAGACATCTTTTTTGGGAGAGGTTCTGTGCATAGATGGACACAGAACGCCTCATCGGTTTGTGGGCTGGTCATGATACACATCCATGTTTAGACTGGAGCATGTTTGTCAGGAGTACCCATAAGCCAGCTTTCCAGCACCAGAAGAGGAAAATTGCAAAAGTTTCCAGAATCAAGTTGTTCTTTTATGGGCAGAGGCCTCGGCTTCTCAACCTCTAAGGTTCTGCCGGATGAATCAAAATGTTCTTCAATATGACCTCAGTGTTGAAAGGATCCGACACCCATGAAGCAGCAAGAGCCAATGTTAGCCAGAACCAATGAAAGCTGAATGCCTCCTGAACCCCTGGTCATGTCCTCAACAACAACAAATTACTTGCCATCACCAAAGCATTTCTCACCACAAAACCCAAGAAATCTGCACCAGACAACTTTTCCTGTACTGGGCACTTAATGTGCACTATGTTTCAGGAAGCTGGGGCTATAAACATTTGGTGGTCACTTTCTCATAACAGCGCAATATTTATGCAGTATGGCAGTGCTTGACGTACAGATATTTTCAGAAAATGGAGGCTCATTAAAACAACCACAGTGCATCACTCTAAAAAATGTCCGGTGCAACACTACTAGTCTGCCACACTGCTAGACTTAGCCACTAAGAATGTTTTAACGTGGAACTTTACCACTATCGGTTTTCCCACTATCACTTTCGCTACTACCAATTTTGCCACTATGTTTTGTCATTGTCTGACTTTGCCACTAAAAATGTGATGTGAGATTGTACTAATGTGAGGTTTTATCACTGTCGGTTTTTCCAATGGCAGTCTTTGGATTTACCGGATTTTAAGCTGTTGGGTGTGAGAAAAAGGACATTCCTAGGCAGAGTGACCAGGCTTGTGGACCACTTTGATCTATAGCACGACCAGTCCCAAAAGGCAACAACGTGCTGTCTTGTACAGCAGGATCTGTTAAGATTATATTTGCAAAGTCTTTCCAGAATGTTCGTTCCACAGTTTGCCTGTTTTGACGCTGAAGGATTATCCTTCTGTTCTTGCTCCCTCAATGGGATATATTGTAGTCCTTTCTTCATGGAGTTTCTAAGAGCTCAGACGGGCCTGTATGGCGCAGGTTTCCCTTTCCTATCATGCACGTTACGGCCCTTTTAATTGACATTCTGGCAACCTGGGAAGTCCTCTTCGAGGAGATATATAGGCCCGAATCCCTGCCTCGAGAGAACATTGCAGCAGCCTTGTTTGGTGCTAGTAATGGCACCGGTAGAAATCCTGGATGAGCTGGAACTATTTAAGAAATGGCAAGGCACCCTTTGTTCTGTATTTTTGCACAATGGTGTGCTGTAAATAACGAGAAAGTGGGCCCTACACATGATTTAGGCTTCTTAATCCTTTATATATCAGTTCAACGTTGAATCTTGATGGTGTTCAACTTTTGTTTCTTATAATATTTTTCCACATTTCTGCGATTCATTATCTTGTACTTTATACGTCAGTTATTAATGTATGCGCAATGCCAACAAAAAATGATTTAAACAAAAAAACGTCTTCTTTGGGAATGTTTCCGTGCTGCGCCTAGGTGGCAACACATCGCAAATGTCTTTGATCCGATAGGCCTTTGCCTAAAAGGACCCTTCAGCGAGGAGTGTGCTGGGCTCCCTCTTGAGCAGGGACCCTGTGTCACACAGGGACTAGGCTGGGCTGTTCTCTGGAAGGAGCGGGCCAGACGGCTACTGAAAGCGAGCCGGCGTGCTGCTTTCCATATTACTCTAGAAAAGAAAAACAGATGTTCCCGCTAAATGCAGTAAAAGGAACACACTCTGGCATGAGCTGCAGACCAAGAACATAAATCACAAACAAAGGAGGTCTGAAATTAAACGAAAGGCGCTGCTCAAGAAAATGTCCAAACCGCGCGTACGAAATGAACCCAACCAACCACTGTGGTGGCCAAGAAAAGGAGCACGAGGATTTAATTAAACAAAAAAAATCCACAACAAGCCATCTACTGTTTCAATTGAATTTGAACACGTGCGCATGCGTGCTTAGAACTGGAAGCCACTATAAATACCCATTCAAATTGGCGTGCAGTGCGAGTCCTGTGGGTGGCTTGCACAACCCACAGCAGACCAGGAAGTTGCACCTTTGAATGTAAACAGAAAACGAAAGAGACTCGGGGTTAGCAATAAAAAGTGAAAATGAAAGGGCGTACAGTGTGTAGGTCTTACAAGCTTAATGTGGGAAATGAACGCTGTTGCCTACACGTGTCTGTTGTGCATTAAAAATACCGTAAAACCAGGGGCCACACAAGCTCAGCGTTAACCTTCACTGCATGCCTGGCGTGTCCTCTTTTTCCTCTCCAAGTCAGAGGAGCGTAAAGTAGTACACCGTACGCGAGCAGCTCATCTTAAGTCTATAAAAGACTTCACAGGCCCCCTGACTGCCACGAACTTCTAACTACTCGGTGCAACAGTAATTGGCTGATGACTTGCCAGTCACCTTCAGCAGAAACAGACGGGGCAAAGTATAGACTTGCATACTCAAGAGCCGAGCACCCTGACAGCAAACGGTTGTTATGCAGTACCACAGTCGTGGTACTGACTATAAAGGTACATGCCCCAGTTGTAAGCTGCTTGTGATATCTGACTGGGTGAGGCCGAGGTGGCTCCCTGGCCCCCAACATAACCAGACACACAGGGTTCTGGTCAGGGACGTGCTGTCCCGTTTGGCAGGCACTCCCTACTTATTACCACAGCATAAAAGCACGGCATGATGCTACTCGTCGAGGCTAGCCATTTGACTGTCACATCCCTCCCCAAATTGAATATCAAAACAAAACCCCAAATCAATGTTCGAGTCTTACAATTTTTTTTTTATTTTTTTTTTTTTATTGAATTTAGCTGAGAAACTCAACTTTTATCAAATGCAAAGCTTAATTCATTAAATCTTCGTTCAAAGAACAGTACAGTTAAGAAAGAAATTTTACAAATTACTAAAACAAGAACACCTACATAAGCGCATATTAAAAAGAGGACAACATGTCCAGGCTTTGGATAGTAACATAATATAAGACACCAATACGTTAAAAGTAAGATAAAATAAAATGCAGGTGGACTAACACATTTCCCCTTCTCTTGACCCTATATAGCTTCTGCGCATCAAAGTTTAAGACCCTGCAACCAACCTATTTTCACTGTGCAGTTCACAGCCTTACATTTTGGTCAGTATTCAATTTAAAGGCATTCAGAAAGTTATATGTGGCAATGCGGATACTAATGATTCTTGTAGCTAGAATAGTAGTCCATCTGTGCTCTTCTGCCATCCAGCCAAAAAGGGTTAGATGTTTCCAAAAACACTTAGCTCTGAGATCTATTAAAGCTGGACATTCTACTATTAGATGTTCTAATGATTCTTTAATGTTTTTATTTGTGCAGAATCTACAAAAATTCAACTCAATCTCAATTTGTCGCCTCCTTAACAACACTTCTCTTGTTTGAAACAAATTAAAGCGGAGACGTAAGATGCAAGATCGCACTTGCGGCGTTGGAGACCTGAATAAATAACTTTCTAGTTCTCCCAACTTTTTATTAGAAAAAGCACTGCTGTTGAAGTCCGTATATCTAAGACACAGATTTTGGGTCTCAATCCAATCCCTCTTATGGATTTTATCTTTAGCCTTGGTTGGATTCATAACAAGAAGCTCTATGCTTATGTCAGCCTTGGCCAAGATTTGCAAAATGTATTTTGTCCAAGTAGTCGCAAATTTATGTGACGACATTAACATATACTTGGACAAAATGGTAAGATTATCCGTTTGTGTATGTACCAAACATTTGCGAAACAGGGCACATAAACGCCACTCATATTCCGCTAACAGCGACGTGAGGCCCAGCTCGTGTCTTACCCACGGTGTCTTACAATTGTCTGGTACTTCGGCCCGCCGATAGCTTCCGTGCAGCACAAAACCTCGGAATCTGGTAGATGGTGCTGGTTGTTTACGAACGGAATAGCGAAGTTGGTTCTCCTCCCTCAGGGTTGTGCTGGCTTTTGGGAGGATTGGTTCCCCCTGTCTGTCGAAGAAAGGTTGCAGATCCCGCCTCTTAAAGAGAGGTCCGTTGTCTGTCTTAATGGTGGTAGGAATGCCGTGGACAGCAAAAATCTTTTCCAGTGCCGTGACCACTGAGGTTGTGTCCGTGGAGCGTACTGGCTCAACTTCAGGATATTGTGTGAATTTGTCCACCGCTACTAGCAAATGTCTCATTGGCGATGGTGCAGAAGTCAATACTGACCGTGTCCCACCTCCGTTGGCTTTGGGGGGGTGACGATCGGTTCCAGGGGGCCTAGTCAGTGGGAGGCTTGACACGCTATACACGCTTCTACCAGCGCTAGTACTTTTTGTTGAATGTGTGGCATCCATATTCGTGACTTCAGGAAAGCTTGAGTTTTAACCACCCCTTGCTGTCCTTCATGGGCTAGGATTAGTGCTCTCTCTTCCAGACTCGGAATTACGATCCAGTGTCCTTTTAACACCAGTCCATCTGGAGGGACTAACAGTTTGTAGCGGACGCCAAATAAGTTCTTAAGCATCTCCTGGGTTTGCACTGTGCGATTGATGTTGGATAGGTCCTCCATTCCCCTGTCAATATTACTTCTTTGGTGATTTGCAGACCGGTGTCTTTGGCATCATTTTCACCTGGGCACATGCGATAATGTTGCAACATGTTCTTCTGCTTCTAGCGCTGCTTTGCACTCTCTCTGGGTTGCTGGTCGGAGTTGTCACGACAGGAAGTCTGCTGGCTGTCAACCCCAGCTCTGTATTGGACTTCCCCCTCAAATTGGTGTAATTGTAGCATCCAGCACTCGATCCGCGCAGGAGGGTTTTGGGCAGAGCCTTTAAATATCAGTACCAGCGGCTTGTGGTCCGTGAAGACTTTGACGGTGTTACCCACAATGTACACATGGAAATGCCTGCACCTCCACAGGATGGCTAAGGCTTCTTTTCCGATGTGGGCATAGTTATTCAGTGTGAGTCAATGCTCTGCTTGCATACGCTATGGGGTAGATCGTTCCTGCTTGGTCTTTCTGTGTTAGGACAGCGCTGAGGCCTGCTAGGCTGGCATCTACAAGTAGTTCTGTTTCGCGGTTAGTGTTAAAGAAGGCCTTGGTGGCATCCCCTGGCAGGGAGTCTTTGACGCATTGAAAAGTGGATTTGTGTGCTTCTCCCCACTCCCACGTGACATTTGCTTTGGTGAACTCACTAAATGGTGTTGCTATCATAGTCCGATCTGGAATAAACCTCCCGCAGTAGGTGGCCATCCCTAGGAATTTGCTAATCTCAGTGGTGTTGGTGGGTTCCTTGGCATTTTTCAGGTCCGCTACTTTGTTCAGGTCCGGAGACACGCCTTTTTCATTGAACACATATCCGAAGAAGCTGGGCATTTTCTTTCCAAATTCGCATTTCTCCACATGTAGCATCATCCCAGAGTCTTCTAGGCATTGAGCGTTGCTTCGAGTTGGGAATCATGTTCGCTTTCGGTATACTAGGATATCGTTGCTGACATTAGGCATGCCTGGGCGGTCTTGCAGGAGGCGGGTGTGAAAAACATTGATCTTTTAGTTTGGTCGTTAACGGGCTTGGCTCATTTGAAACCTTGGAAATTCTGTGTTGAGTTGCGGTTTGAACTTCCTGGTTAGCACTAGTTTTACAGTGTCATAGTCATCCTAAGTGCCTCTGTTGGGTATGGTGTTGAATAATCTCAGTGCAAGGGTTCTGAGATTGAGTGTTCCCTTCTCCTCTGGGTCTGTGCCCTTGCCTGACTGTGTTCAGTTCGAACTGTTGTAGCCATAGCTCCCACTTAAGTGCAGTTCCAGGCCCATATGGATCAAAATGCTTCATGAAGGTCCCCTGAGTTGAGTCCAGCCACGTGGTGTTGTCAGGGAGGAGTCCTTATGAGGCAGACAGGTCTTCCCCCATGGTGGATGGATGATGTTGCTGCTTTGTGAGCTCTAGGCGGGGCTCTGGGCTATTTGTGACTGAGAGTGGGGTGACTTGGTGGTCAGTGCTGTCAATGTGTCTCTTAAAAACAGTCTTGTTCTCTCAGCTAAGTGTGTCAGTGGGGTACAAAGATAGCTGTAGGGACCAGACACCTAGTACCAACACACAGCTCCGGCTGTGTTGGCAGTAGCTTGCTCTGTCTTGGGGTTGGTGCTGAGCTTGTGCGTTTAGCTCTTGTTGAAACGTTAATTTCCTCACTTCCGTTGCTCAGAGAAAAGGAAAAGAAGTGTGGGTGTCCCCCCTTCTGCCCCGTGTTGGTGACTCTGCTTTTCCACCGCAGGACATCTAATATCAGGCAGGGACTAGCTGTGAGCGTACGGGGGAATTAGGGTGTGGTTTGACGCTAGGCCCCTACTCATGTTTGCTGGCACCTTTCTCATGTCGTTTCCTCGTTGGTGTAGGGGGCTGCTGCAAACGTGCGTGCAGCTAATGTGAGATTGCACAGCACTCACCACTCGTTGCCAGTGTGATGTGTGTCCGGGTGAGGCCAAGGGGTTCCCCGGCCCGGACATAAGGAGACCCATCCAGCGTTATGGTCAGGGACGCACTGTCCGTTTTAGCGGGCTCCCACCTTCCTTTATTACCTCTGCATACAGGCATGGCATGACACTATTCACCCTGCCGCCGGGGCAAGTCGCATAACTGTCACACTGCTGAACAACAGTTTCACTTCTTCCAGATTATTGATATAAGTCAGACATTGGAGTTCTTCGGTAGAGAAAGATTGCGCCTAATACTTATAAAATGGTCACCTAATGCAACTAAGCCTCTGGCAAATCCCTTAAGAAAATGTATCAGGTTTGGACATGACTGGCACTAGTAAGTGGCACCCCAAGCTGATAACAAACCATAACAGACCATAATACATCCTTGCTATCTCTCTGCTTCCCTCGCTGTGTTCTCCCCCCTTTGAAAGTCAAGCAATCCACAGGTCTACGCTCAATAAATACCATCATGATACTAACCTGCAGCAGTGCTATACTGTCGGCCAACAGTCAGGGAAAGGCTGGTGCTGTCATGGTGTGCTACCTACTAGTGCAATACTCTCTTACTGCCTGTATTAAGACCTAAAAACGAGCCAGAAATGACCAAAATCTTCAGTTTATCCATGCTCTGTCATTTGTCTTATGCTTTGTTGGACAAACGTACTGTGGATGCACAGAAACGAACAACATTGCACACCCAAACTGTCCACACCACTACAAGACAAGACTAATACATTTCCTGGCAAATCAGTCAGGATCTGGATTCCATGATTAATATTAGCCAGCTCAAATTCCATTAAAAAACATTGAGGACAAATATTCTGTTTACCCAAGGTTAATCAGTCACTGCCCTAAGCAAAACCCTTATAAAACATTTTTTTAATGTAAGCTTACAAAAAGAGCAAAGACTGCATAGGGGTGATCGCTGGCGTGTGACATACACTCTTGTCCTTCCAGTGCCTCCGGTTAAATTGACTACCGCAATTCCTTCCTTGACTATCGTTAATACTATCCTGTATGCAGACCATCCAGGATTCTCCAACTCCAGGGCTCGAGGGCCGGAAACATGTCTGATGTTCAGGATGTCCCTACTTAATTTTCATGAGATAGATTTGCATACAATGATTCTAAATGTATGAACATTTTTTCTCATTAATATTAAGGAGGCCATCACGTCGCCCCTTGCGCCAGCGGGCTCGCTAGACGCCGCCATCCCCTCTCAAGAATTTGTCAATGTATCATGCCTTTTTTTTTCAAATCATGCCAAGCACCACAGAGGCCAGTGCCCACTAAAGTTCTCCTTCACATCATCCATTTATCAGGTGCTGAGCCAACATTTTGCCCAACTATTGCAAATTATGTTCGGCATGCTGGCATATAATGGTGGAGCGTAACAAATTCTTACAGTGACTTACAATCTTGTTGTGGGCCTATATTTCCCACTCTGCATCATGAACAGGATTTACAGTGGCAAGGCTGGCATGAATTGTGAGGGCAGCATGAAAGTGATTTACAATGGCATTGTGGATCTATATTGTGGATACAGACATCTGGAACCTGTATTGTGTCTCTTATGTACTGTTGGTGACCTGCCTTTTGTATATTTTCATATGCGACTATAGCGAACAAATACATTGTATTGTTTTTTTACCCCATTTAAGAAAAAAAACTTGCTGTAAAATTCACCTTTACAGCCTGTTGAGAGGCAGATGAATACGTCACCCATAGCTTCTGCCCCTTCCTTGGCCCAATATCGAACAGGTGAGATAGGCTACTAACTGAGGCAACTGTACCACCCTTATCCCAAGCAGGTACAGCAGGAGATGAACACAATCTCAGCTAAAGATGGCAAGAGAAATTAAACTAACGTGACAATACTAGTGCATTCATTAGACACAAAGCAAATGTGCACTGAACATGAAGAATGCCTTTATTAGCATACCATCCATAAGACATGAAGAATACCAACATAAGCAATGTGTACGCCGAATACAACATGAACGACATGCAAATATCGCTCACTAACATAAAAACGCAACAGTAATGGGTAGCCATGTTTTCCAAAATGGAAGCCACAAGTCCATGCTGCTAATTGAGTAAAGGGCCTCAAGGCTTCACGAGAACTCAAAATGCTGAAACCACAGAAATACAGGTCTGCGCAGAGCTCTGGCAGGAGATGATAAACATCAGCCAAGATTACCACAAATTAAGGGAGGGTCAGAGCGTTGAAGTGAAAGCACGAGATAGCAATTCCCAGAATGCAGACAGATACTCCCAGATTCATTCAAGTTTTATAAGAGGACAACCACCTTTTGTAAGGCAGGTGCAGGACAACTATAAGCCAAGAGACTCCATGAAGAATAATTCAAGTGTCCTCAGTGGCAAGAGAATACATAAGACCTGCATCAATATTAGCTAAAATCCCAATAAATGAAGGATGAAATAATTCCAAACACTGTCCCATTCAAGTGACCCATAATTGGAGAGCACTGTCTATTCATTAGCAACAAACACAGATTGGACATCTGCCTTACTCCTTACACATATCCCCAAACACGAGATGCCACAAAAGGCCAAATACAAAGAAATCACCCTGGTTCATGGCCTAGAAATGAGGGATGAGTTCTTGTTTAATTGGAAGGAAAGCAGTGTGTGGACCTCTCTCCCCCTACTCCTATCTGGCTCATGTCTTGACAACCTGTCAGTTGTCCAAGGTTGGCTAGACAAAGCCAACTGTAACCGGCGATAGCGCCAAGAATATTATGCATGTGTGCTGTCCCTGCTTTATTTTGATAATGCAGTTTGTCATTTTAATGGAATTAGTTTTTGTTGTATTTATATCTGGTTGTGAATGGAGTGTTAAAAAAACTTGCATTCAATTTAGTGTTAATGGTATTTAAATTGTGCATTCTACCATTAAGACACCCTGCTATGTCTATTTGGTTGGTAAAAAAACACAAATGTGTAATGGTCTCACTACTGCCCTCTGCAGGGCGGACGTAATTAATAATTTGTGGTATACCACTGAATGGTTAAACTGTGAGAAGGCCCTCCTGTTCCATCCAGCACCAGTCACCCCCTACCTCTTTCATGTCACTTCTGCACTGGCCTGCACACATTTGGTGCTCCAGCCGGAATAGTGGGAATGGATGGGAAGTGGAGATTTATTGGAGACTTTAAGAGAAAGTGGGGCGAGAGCTTCATAGAAAACACTCTTATGCAGAACAACCCATGCAATGCAACAGCTGGGTATCACGACATAGGTCTACTGCAGGCCATGGACTTGATCTATATCAGTCCTGTTTTCAACTCCATCTCATTGGACTCCACCTCCTCATATGGAGCACTGTGCGTTCTTCCACCAGACCCAAAGACAGCTGGCATCAGCTTGTCCAATAAGGAGTGGCTCAAGAAGAGCAAGTGCCTGTGTGCTCAAAGTTTCCCAATATCTTTCACATTACAATAAAAGACCCTGGTATGTGCCGATCTTTGACAAAACATATGTGATAACGGACCGCCTGCTTCTGATACCCGCGGGTAATCAATCTAGCCTTTTAGCCAGTACCTTAGATTTCCCCCCGCCCCCTCTTTAGGTTACTTTTTTCTGTTGTGAATGTTTTAACTACACTCCATTTATGTTCTGTCTCCTTTCAATCCACCAATGCTAAAATGGACTCCAGGTCTTTGTTCCTGCATAACCCATTTATGCAATTTGCAGAGCAAGAACTTGTTTTCGCTTGCTTTTTTGGCAAGCGGGGCTGTCTGAGTGCCAGCTCCAGGGTGGATGCCTAGTTTATTTAGGCAGTTCTCCATAATCCTTTTGCATTAACCTGGTGTCCTGCGGGGACTTTTACCTCCCATTGCTTGGGTTCAGATTTCCAGTCTGTACCCAACGGTATAGAAACTGTGCCAACTAAAGTGCATTGACCTGCGTGCATTAGAACCATGATTGGCTCCCCTTCACCAGGCAAAACCAGTACATGAATGTATTGAATAATCAGCACTGTAACATTAATTTGAGCTGTCCACAAGACTATGCACATGTTTTCCTTACTGCTGCCATGAACTGAATTCCCTTTGATTTGTTGGTGGGATTTCGCCTCGTACGTTTCATACTTCTTAAGACATTTCCATTGACTCCTGGATGAAGTCACTCCAATGTTTGCAAATTCTTTTTTTAGCATTAAATGAGTTTAATTATTCCACGTTACAAATTATCTGACTATTGGAAGACAAAATCAGACTTCTGATGGTGTTAAATGTATTTGCCAAAGCTTCGTTGGACTTGATGCTATTAATGGTAGAGGAAATGGCTTTAAATTAGTTAAAGTGAGTTAATGGTTGTAGAAGTAAACTTTTAAGCACTTAAAAGAGCCTGATAATTGCTAATAACTTCTATACAAATTAAAGATGCAATTCGATACATACATACTGTAACTAATATAATTCAGGCCTAGCCAACCTGTCACCCTCCAGATGTGTTTGCATACAACTCCGACAATCCCTCATTAGTGACTGTTGGCTGGGGCGGATGGCAGTTGCAGGCCAAAATATCTGGACGGTGACAGGTCGACTACCCACGCCTTAAACACAGCAGATTGATAAGGATCGAGCAAGATCTTTGTGCAGAACTTTGGGGTTGAGAGCAGCTCGCCGGGCAGCCCAGTTGCAGGATTGATTCCCTGCCGGTCCATCAGGGCCTCGAGTGAGTGAATTGTTTGTTCTACATTTTTTTTACAGCGCTCCGAGCGTGTGGTGTGTTTTTGTTCTCCCCCCTCTCCTTGCAGCCTCTTCCTGGTGCCCTCCTCTATCCCGCCTCCCTGCCCGCCCACCCCCCTCTGATTGGCTCTCTCTGGTGTCGCTCTGGACTACCCGACGGCTGCTCTCCCCGCTCGCCTCTTTGTGCAGAACTTTGGGGTTGAGAGCAGCGCGCCGGGCAGCCCAGTTGCAGGATTGATTCCCTGCCGGTCCATCGGGGCCTCGAGTGAGTGAATTGTTTATTCTTCATTTTATTTTTTACAGTGCTCTGAGCGTGTGGTGTTTTTGTTCTCCCCCCTCCCCCTGCTGCCTCTTCCTGGTGCCCTCCTCTATCACGCCGACCTGCCCACCCCCCCCTTTATACTAACCCTCCTGGGCAGCCCCCTCAGCTAAGGGCCCCTTAGGCAAAGGGCGGCTCCCTCGGCTGCGGCTCCTGTTGGTGTCTGCAGGTGTCCGCAGGGGATGCCAGGCGCCGTTCTGCTGCTCCATCTGGTCAGCTCCACCTGCTCCCCGGCCCACCCCACCTACACCTGTTCACTTCGTTCGCATTGTGTCTAAACTTCACCGTGTCCTGCAATTTGTGGTAAACTAGGGCTTTTTCTCCCCTCGCAGGACTCTCAAACTTAGGTGGCCTCTCCACTGGTTACCTAATACGCATTACTGTATGTACTGTTGTTCTGAAATGTGGTAAACTAGGGTTTTTACTCCCCTCGCAGGACTCTCAAACTTAGGTGGCCTCTCCACTGGTTACCTAATGCGCATTACTGTATGTACTGTTGTTCTGAAATGTGGTAATCTAGGGCTTGGCGCTCACTCCCTGTCCGCTTGCTCTCGTCTGTCTCCCCCCCCCCCGCTCGTATTCCATGGTGCTCTCTATCTCGCCTATCTTCTCTAACTGCTTCTCAATTGACTATCCTGCTCTCCTCACTAAATCTGGTAGGAAAAAGTTTAAAAAGGATATCCTGGTCTCAAACCCAGGCCTGCCTATCGCTGACACCTACACCAGTGCCTCCTCCAAGGAAACGCTCACTGACATCCTCTTTTTCATACCTTCCCCTCACCTATGGACCCTTCATATGGTCTCTGTGCTCTCTCCTTTCTCCTCTTCTCCCATTAATGGTGGCACCCCTTGGGATGACCTCTTGACCTCCTTCCACTCCTCTAAGGCCATTCTGTATGTCTACGCTAATGGGACCATCTTGGTCCAATGCCCTCAGGCCAACCTTCACCTCTTTGATAGACGCTTCCCGCGCCTCATCAACTTCCTTTCCTCTCCTGCTGTCCCCCCCCTCTGTCCTTGGCTACCTTGCCTCCACCCTCCCTCCCTGCCCCCTCTTGTGCTCCTTCACCTCCGCTGGGCTCACCTCTGCTCTGTACCCCTCCCCGGAAGTCCTTCAAGGTTGGCAACCTTCTCCACATTGCCACTCTTAACTCTCGCTCTGCCGTCAAACATTCCTCTGATATCTGTCGCCTTCTTGAGGAACTGGACCTTGACGTCCTTGGTCTCACTGAGACATGGTTCACGGCCAGCTCTGTCACCAGCTTTGAAACACTCCTACCTGACGTTTACAAGATCCTCTCCATGCCCAGGCCCAACCGTGCTGGGGGGGGTGTGACCCTTATCTTCCCTGAGTGGATTCCTGCAGACTTGCTCCTCTTTTGAATGCCTTGTCTGCCGACTCTCTCTCTCTCCTAGCCATTCTCTTACGGTGGCTACTATCTATCGGCCACCTGGTCAAATTTCCTCCTTCCTCTCCGAGTGGGCGGACCTCTCCTCCTCACTCCTGTCCTCAACCACTCAACTCCTCTTTCTTGTAGATTTCAGCATCCACCTGGATACCTCCTGTCCCACCTCTGGACTCTTTCGCGACCTCTGCAACTCTCTCTCACTCTCTATTCTCCGGTCTGGGCCAACTCATACTGCAGGGCACACTCTTGAAGCTCTGATCTCTTCTGACCTTCCCCTCTCTGTCCCTCTCTCCACTCCTCTCTCCTGGAGTGATCACTTTCTCCTATCCTCCCACCTCACCTTCCCTACCCCACAGGCAAAGCCACCCTCATCCACTGCCATCCTCCTTCTCGGTCATCCGAACCATGAATCGCGTGTCAGTTGAGGCTTTCGCTGCCACCTTCTCGCCCCCCGGCCCTCTTCGGCTGACTCCCACCCTGACACAGCTCTCTCCACTCTGCTATATCTGATACTCTTGATATCCTTGCCCCTGTCATGAGAATCCACCTGAAGCCCAAAGCCTAATGTAACTCCTGGTATGACTCTGATCTCATCACCCTTAAACGCAAGTGCAGGGTGGCAGAGACGAAATGGCGTGCTTCATGTGCATCCTCTGACAAACTGGCCTGCCGCCTGCTTCAAAGGCAATACCGGCTCTCCGTTCTCACCAAGAAGAGAGCCCGCATCCAAGCCCGCATCTCTGTGGAATCTAACAATTCGGCCGAACTCTTTAAAATCTGCAAGGAGCTGGCCAAACCTGCTGCAGTCTCTACCGCTCCTGTCCCCTCCCAGGCCCTCTGCACAGCACTGGCCTCTCACTTCATTTCAAAAACTCAGGACATCCTGTCCTCACTCTCCTCCTATCACCTCCCCCCCTCTATTCCCTGCTCTTCCTCTGGCCCTTCTGCAGCCACCCCACCTCCCTCCTTCTCTGCCTTTCCCCTTTTTTCTGCTGACGAGGTTTCCAGACAAGTCCGATCTATGAAAGTCTCGTCAAAACAGGTCCACCCATGCTCCTCCAAAACTATCAAGGACCACATCAACTCCTTGGCTCCTGCCCTGGCTGACTTCTGCAATCACTCCTTCGCCTCTGGAGTCTTCCCATCGCCCCTCAAGCACTCCCTTGTGCACCCCCTTCTTAAGAAACCCTCTTCCGACCCCTCCTACCCGGCTATCGCCCAATCTCTATCACTCCCTTCCTGGGCAAGCTCCTGGAGAATCTGGCCATCTCCCAGCTTAATCTCAATGCTGAATCTGTTGGTAGTCTTCACAACCATCAGTCTGGCTTCAGAGCTGCCAGAAGCATGGAAACTGCTCTCCTGAACATCTGTGAGGACCTGCTCTCGAACCTTGACTCTAACACTCCATGTGTTCTCGTTTTGCTTGATCTCTCTTCTGCCTTTGATACTGTCAACCATACCATCCTGCTCTACCGTCTCCGTGATAACTTGGGTATCACTGGTCAGGCTATGGCGTGGCTGTCCTCTTTCCTCTCCAATCGACCCTCCCAGGTCCAACTGGGGTCCTTCCTCTCTGACATCTTTTTCTCTACATGCGGTGTCCCCCAGGGATCCAACCTCTCTCCCTGGCTGTTCAACCAGTACCTTGCACTTCTTGCACACCGCATCGCTGCTCTCTGCCCCAACTTTCAGTGCTATGCATATGATACCCAGCTCATTTTCAGGCTTCCCTCGGCCTCCTCTTCTCCTTCCCTCATCTCTGACTGTCTTTCTGCTATCCAGGAATGGTGTGCCGCCAATGACCTCTGCCTTAATGCCAGTAAGACTGAGATTCTACTCATCGGCACACCCACTCCCTCCTTCCCTGCAGCTCTCTGGCCGGCCTCTCTTGGCCCTCTTCCTGCTCCTACCTGCAAGGCAAAAAACCTCGGGATCATCTTCGACTCCATACTCTCCTTCTCTCCTCACATATCCGACGTCTCTAAGAAGTCACACTACCAGCTACACCTCCTCAGAGCTATCCCTCAATTCCTCTCCTTCCCCCAGAAGCTCACTGTCTCTAGAGCCCTGGTTCTCTCGAAGCTGGACTACTGTAACAACCTCTATCTAAATCTGCCTTCCTCTACTCTCCGCCCTTTGCAACTCATCCAGAACAGGACTGCAAGACTTGTCCTTGGCCTCAAGCCCAGGGACCGTATCTCTCCAGGACTGAAATCGCTGCACTGGCTCCCAGTGGCTGCGAGGATTAAGTTCAAAACCCTCTGCATTGTCCACAAGGCCTTCTGGGGCCTTGGGCCAAAATACCTTCAACTCTCTCTTCCTAAATATATTCCTTCTCGAGCTCTTCGCTCATGCGCCTCCAACTCCCTCAGTATCAGCCGCTTCTCCAAGCAACGAGTTGGGGCTAAATCTCTCTCCGCAGCAGGGGCCTCCCTCTGGAACAACCTTCCTGCCTCCCTGAAACTTGAGGAGAACCATCTCCGGTTCCGGAAGCACCTCAAAACCTTTCTCTTTGCCTCCGCTTTCTCTCCCCCTCTCCCCTACTAAAATTACTGAAACTGCACTGAATCTGCAATTGGGCCACTCACCGAACTCGGTCCTTGGCCCAGCCACTCTCCCCTGCACTGCCTCCCTGGCAACCCCTGCACTGTGGGACTCTCTCTGTATCCCTACAGCCCCCGCCCCCAGCACTTGTCTGCACTTACCTTGCACTTGCCACCAGCTGGCCCTTATTATTTATCTTATTTTACTAACCCTGTACTGCACTTCCCCTCTCCCTTTCCCCCTTGCACTTTTCCCCTCCCCTCTACCCTTGCACTTGCGTGATCTGAATGACACCTGGCCTAGTAGGATCGTTGTCTGTCTCCCTTTGTCCCCCCCCCCACCTCGTTGCGCCTTGAAACACTTGTGTATAGGCGCGTTATAAATGCCATATGATATCATATCAAGATTAATGCCTAGGAATTTACCTGTGACTCAGAAATAGACCACAGGTTAGGAGACCGATTTTATTTATTTTTATTTATTTGAATTTGTATAGCGCACTACAGCCCAAAGGCATTGAGGCGCAATGTGGGCCATTGTGCACGCTCATAATGTAGGACAGCTGGCAGTTACTGTAGAGGGGCTCTTCAATCGAAAGAAAATCTTAGTACCTTGAATTTCAGAGACCGAAGAAATCTAGAAAAGAGAGTTAATGGCCATGGTTAGAAAGCAAACCGGTGTAGAGGGTTAGAAAGCAAGCAAGGACATAAATGTGGCTGCTGAACAAATGTGGCTATCCTAATACCCTTAGTTACTCTTGACCTGCTGTGATAGCATAATAGCCTTGCCTTTTTTGATTTTTAATAAATGATGATGCTGGTAATTCATCACAGAAAGTGAAATCTGCTACTAAGACCTCACTTCTAATGCTCCTCACTGAAATATTTAGTATAAACGTGCAACTCTGCTGACACGGTAGAACATCCGCAGCAGGTGCTTTGTTGTTTGGCAGCATAGCAGCTAGAGAGTAACGTGCACTCCTGAAAACTGCTTGCGCTACCCAAAATTCCGACGGCAAGGGATTTCCCTTTTTAACAATGGCCACATCCCTAATCCAAGTTCTATATAATTGTGTTTATCCCAGATCAGAGTGACAGATTAATAAATAAATGTAAGCCATATTTGGTTTGACATGGTGGCTTCTGGGAATCTACATTAATACTGGCCAAAACCTTTTGATGCCATTTCATTGTCCTTCTGGTTTCTGGTGACCCGTTCCACTGACAGGGCCTTTGTGTATCAGCTGTCTGGGACTGAATTTCACCCAACACAAACCATTTGTGGTTAGCCCTAAAAGTCCCCTTTGTTCCCTGTGGTAAAAGCTTGTCACTTTCCCCAGAGGATAGGAAATACCCCAGGGACTGTGGCGTGGACCCATGCTTCAAAGTATAGCCCTGCCAGGACTCGACCTAATGGCAGCAATCTTGTTGCACACTGACTTGACCATTTGGAAAGCCCTAATCGATGCTGTCGCGAACTGCAGAAAAATGCTTAACAACCCTAAATGGCATTTATAGTGGTTCTACCCCATTGGCCTACTTCAAACGGCCCAAGTGATATTTAAGACCCCCACCCATTCCCTTTTTTGGACAATACCTTGAACCTGAGCATTTCCTGCAGAAAGATTTGGCTTAATGCCCCTGTCTTTGGACCCAGGGGGCCCTCTCTCATTCCAAAGGCTGCATATTCTCAGCCTCCCTATACAAGAGTGAGTTATTTGTACTTTTAGTTTAATTGAAGACTCATATTTTCTAGAAGCGTGGTTGGATTTCCTTAGATTTAGGTACCATAGTGTTGTTGTTTGGATGCTTCTTTGCTCACACCACTCCGGTAGAGTATAGACTACCCTAGACCACGTCACCACAAAAGGTGAAGGACCTGTCCAATTGTGTCTGTTACCTTTGATTGGGATAGCTGCTGGTTTAGTAGTAGTGTGGGACGGAGAATGAGTTTTATATACTTCGTATCCTTGAACTCCTGCAAAGTAGTAGTCATTTCCTCACACTGTCATAAGTAAGCTATAAGCAAGGTTCCAGTCTCTCACCCTAACCAACACCACATTTCCACATCGCTATAACACTCCATCCTAAACACCCTTGCCCATAACCACTCTCAACACGTGGTATGCATGCAGAAACCTGACTGAGTCTCCATATAAACTCCCACTTTATACTAAACATATTTTATTTATTTTATTTTATTGTTCATATATACCAGCAAGTGGTTCTAAGTGTGGGATCGTGATTTGAAGCGTTGCCTTGCTTCCAAGGCAAACGCGTTGCCCCTTCTCCATCTTTCCTCCCCTTTAATACATACACACACTAGACTACACACTCAGGCCAGGTCTTGCAGGGTCTCCACGGACACCGTCTTCCACAAACACTTAAAAATGGTTCGTCATGTTCCTGTGTTTATGCTGTAGCACCTACCGTGCTCTCCTACTACTGCTTGTAACACCCCACCCCAACCTACCTCTTCTCTTGCAAGTCCCTACGTGCCGAGAAACCAGGAAAACT
Source organism: Ambystoma mexicanum (assembly GCF_040938575.1). Lineage (NCBI taxonomy): Eukaryota > Metazoa > Chordata > Amphibia > Caudata > Ambystomatidae > Ambystoma > Ambystoma mexicanum. Next base: position 1,091,476,720 of record NC_090936.1, read on the forward strand.
ACAGAAGTCGCCCTTTAGAAGACCAAATAACACTGCAAAACTTATCGAATGTAGTGTCTGACTGGCTGTACTCGGCAGTTAAATGTTTAAGAATTCCTTTGCTAGACCCTCTGAGCGGGAAAGCCCGAGTCCCCCAGGACTAGCTTGGCTTCCTTCGTTGAATACCTTTTCTGGATACCCTGTGATATTTCCTTTTGTTTTAGGAAATGTACATTCTGCTGCCAGGGGTGGTATTTAAGAAACGCTGCACTGATGCAAATTTAAACTAAGAGCATGTTTGCCCCAGCAGTCCTTGCTTGTAGCGGGTGCAACATGCCTTAAAAGGACGTGTTTTGCACTGGGCCCGTGTTTGCTCAAGTAGTAATTGCCTTTGGCCTTTGCAGTGTTTCTGTAATACCGCTCTAAGTTTCCCGTTCTGCACTAGCATAAAGGCTGCGTCATAGCGGCCACAGCAGTAACCGGGCAAATGTCACAACGTTTCGACAGCACGTGTGTGGTTTCTGCAATAGGACAAGGAACTACGCAACGCATCCGCCGCTGCCACATGTTGATGGCTGTGTGAATTTACTACACGCAAACCACTTTTACTTTGAGGATGATTGAGAGACTGCGAGCGTGCGCTGTCTGCCCTCAAAAACAGTGATATGATACGACAGGTATAACGCACCTGTACACAAGTGTTTCTAGGCGCGAATGTTGGACAGGAGTGCTCGTGTCCCCTACCCACCCCCAGGCAAGCCTAAAACACAGGTGTTATAAAGCTACATTGTACACTGAGCCAATGTGACCTGAACTGCTAGGATTCTAATCCTACATTGCATCTCAATTCGTAATACAAACCCCACGGCTCCTTCATAAAAACGCCCAGAAAGATATAGGTTGGCTAACATTTAACAACGTTTAAGGTACGCTCGGTGCGAGTATAGCGCGCATAACCAGCGAGCTGCCCTGTATCCAGAGAAGAGCGGACTTTAGAGGAACCTGCGTATAGTCCTTTCTCGGAGCCATTGAGCACTGAGGTGATTTAATGATGCCGGTTTGGTTTAGTACAGAGCTGACCTTTTATATGCACTGGGTAGGGTAGTGCCTTTTGATGTGCCGTGGAGTGAAAGCCCACTGTAAACCGAAATGGCTGCCTGTAAAACTACTACAGAGAAGCAGAGGCTAGAGACGTGGCCAGTCCATCTTTGGTCTGTTTCGAAGGTCAGCTTTGAGTTAACCGAGAACCGAGGACATAAAATTGTGGAGCACAGCATAATTGCTGTAGGATTCCTAGCTCGGAACATTGTGTTTCAATAAGAGCACTTGGGTTGACAAACAGTTATGTGACCGGGAAAGAATGTTTGCACCAGAAGAAGAAACCGAAACTGCGTTTCTTTATATTATTTTGTGTCTTTTTTTTACCACTTCTACTTTAAAGAGTAATCTTTCGGTCTTAGCACAGCAATTGCGCCTGCTGTAGATTGCTATCCAAGACTATTTTTTTTCCATTCAGTTCCTTTTATTCGTGAAGACAAAGTAAAAAAAAATGCAGCGCTTTATTTAATTTTTTAACATACAAAATGTGTTTTGGTAACGAAAGCAAATGATCAAAGTTATTATTAAATCAAAATGGAAAACGGGAGAGTTATAGAAAACTCTTTGCATAGAAAAAACAGATAAAACTCATTCTCGATTCCTCATCAGTAGAAACAAAGTTTGGTATCGATCCTGTAATGGTGATTTTTGGTATTCAACTTTAAGTCTGTACTTTTAGAGCGCATTGTGGCCACGTGTACATTTCTTCTCTTCTTTCTCAAATGTAGTATATTCTACGTTTTTCAGGGCGCAGAAGTTACTCTGTCAGGCGTGTGTAGCTCATCCATTGGTTTGCATATTAACAGGTAATGTCCAGGTTAATTATCCAGCACGTACTTTTCGTGCTACTAGCCAGCGCTTGTTAATTGGGACTACTTCTCCGTGCATCTTCCATTCTCTGTCTTCAATCCTTGCTTGTGGAACTCCCTCCCTTCTCTGATTAGAGATATCGCAATCACATTGCCCTAAAACACTTTCCTTTTAAGTCTGTTAAAATTTAAAATCTATACCTGTTACTTCTATTTAGGCTCTTAATTCCTCTTTTTAACATCCGTGCCCTGATGCAGTTAATTCTCTTTGGTTTCACTCAAAACACTACGAATATTTATTTGTTTGCTTGTTAGGTGCTTACACAGGAAGTAAATACTGTTTGAAAGCGCACACAGGGCAACAAGTAGGGGACAAGGGATAAGAAACAATTAAAATATATTAACACATTAAATTCAGTGGGGGAGGAAGGGAAGGACGAACCTACTATTCCTTGTGAGCATTCAGAACGTGCAAGTGCAGAAGGGAGTGGGAATGGGATAGGTGCTGGGGTGTGCAAGGGTGCACAGGTGAAGTGCAATGTAAGGTAAGTGTGATCCTCCAGGAGTGCAGGGTGAGCAGAGGTAAGTACTGAGGATAGACAGACGCTCGGGAGATTTGTTGTGGGAGGTCAGGGCCCCAAGGATGCATTAGGGCCCGGGCCTCCAAACAAGCAGCTTTGAGATTAGCAGAGGAGAGAGGGAGGGAAGGAGGAGGTAAAGCGGAATATCAAATCAAATCTCATCCACGCCTGTTTTCATTCATTTCGTGCTGGTATTTACAGTCTGATTTTGCCATGTTGAGTGATGGATTGTACATTCAAATTCGCAAAGAGAATATCAGGACTTCATAATTAACTCAAACCTAACACATTAAAATTTGAAAGCTCATTGCCTTTAGTCCCTTTCTTGGCATGTTACTTAGAGGGAGTCAAAGGTACACCTTAAAGTTGCTTTATCAGTTTTACCTATTGATGACATAAAATGGTCAAATTATTTCTGTCTATGTGTGGTTGACATCGGATCGACAGGAGATGAACAGACCTATCTGTGTTTGATTGAAGAGCCCATTACAATTCCCCTCACCTGTACTGCTCATGGGAGAAGAAGCAGGATATTTTGCTTTGACAAAATGACTACTTTGCTTCAGGAGAACATGGAGGAGTAGGGATTGCTAAACTCCTACTCAACCCCACACAACTACTAAACCAGCAGTGATCTCAGTCATAACAATGAAACGGGCAAAACATGAACGGCCTACATCCCAGGCCTCTTTAAGCCACCATGGGCTGACCGCAGGCTATGCTCTTCAGGAGAGGTCTGAGCTGGGGCAGAAGCAACAAACAACAATAATAATACATAGTTTGAAAATAAAAGAATGTCCAACCAAAGTTATATAAAATAAAATCTTTAATTATATTAACAAAAGTGATTCTAGGAAACAAGCGGTCTCAGGTCGGGGGCACTGGAAACCTCGGTGGCCTTGGGTCCGAAGAGCAGAGAATTGACTTCAGCGGCAAGCAGATTTGGCTGGCTCAAAACTTCGTTGTGTTCTGCAACGACTTGGAGCTTGAAGAAGCTTGTAACCAGTCAAGCAATGTCAAGTTGAGGACTCTAGAAGACTTAGTAGGTCACAGATGTGAAGACTGCAGAACTTTGTCATCAAACTCTGAGATGCAGTGGCGGTCGAGCATCTAGATCAGAGATGACTCTGGTGGTTCCCTTGCAGCAGCTTGGATGGCATTGAGGTGTCAAAACCAGCGACAAGATGGTTCAGAGATGCAGGGAGAGCAAAGGGTTGCTTCCTCTGTTTCCTGTGTGCTTGGGGACCCAGTGCAGGATCTCAAGGACAAGATAAGTCTTTCTGGCTGTAAAGAGCACTTGCAGGATTCGGTTTCTTCCAGTGGACCGAGTCCTGAGTACAAGTGTCTCGGTTGCAGAAGCCTTCTCAAGCCAACTAGTGATCCCATATTACCGTGCGTGTGGTGGTTGGGAAAGAGCTTTCCTCTTCCTTGGATCACCTCGTTTTCACCTCTCTGGCAGAAGGCTTTGGAGAAGTCTTTACTCCCAATCTGGTTCCAGTGAATACTTCGAGCAGTGCCCCAAGATGAATCATCTAAGGTGAGAGTTCCCCACTCCCTTACTTAGGCAAGCAAAATGCTAAAGCCTATTGGTTCATAGCAAGCATGTTGTTAAGTGTCCAATCCAGTGTTCTGTAACAATTGTCAGTTGCCTTCTGATGTCATCCCCAGAGTGCTTTGCCTGCAAGAAGTGGGAAGGGCAGATTCCAAAATTGTGAAAGCCATCTGTGGACTTCAGATTTTTCCTGGGCTACTCTAACTCCACCCCCCTTTCTCTTGTCTGCCTACTTTAAAATGACTCCAGTAATCAGCACAACGGTGAGAGGTGGCCATTGTAATGGCAGTGCTTCCTTTAAAGTACCAGTTACCAGCTAAACCCTCATGGTGTGTTCCTGTTCCCTTTGGCTTCCTGGGTGGGACCGAATGGTGGTTGTGTGAAAAGCTAACTCGGGCAGTTTACACACACCATACTCTTGTCATAAATAAGTCACTGTCCGCCAATCTTACAATTAAATTACATCAATGCAAGACAATCTTGTGGCGATATGTTTGTGTAATCTCAGTAGCCACCATGCCCAAACAAGACTTGGATTTCATTTCGATTTTAACCTGCCACCAAATTGCTGGGGTACACAATTGTGATTATTTTGAACCAGAGGGTTCCTACTGTTAAAAAGCCACTTCTGCTTGTTGGAACTTTATGATGCAGTAGCTGTGTTTAGTTATGCACATGCAACCTTTGATCCTGCACTGTTGCTACTGTTGGTGCTGGAGTTGTCACAGCCAAGCACATGGTTGCATTAGGCTTTTTGGCATGGAGCATTATGAAAGAGGGGTCTGATAAAAAGATCTCATTTTCAGAAACAGAGTTACCTGCATCAGTGGACATAAGCATACAGGATTTCATCTCATGTGTAAGTCACGTTTATGGAATGCTATGTTCTAGCTCCTTGTTCCCCAGAAGTAGTTCTTGCTTACTGGGTAATGCCAGGTACCAAAGAGTTGCTTTAAGCTGCTGATGACCATATCTTTATTTCGATTCCTGGGATTCAGAACATTGGTCAGTGCCAGTGTGTCAGCTTCTTTCAGTGATATCCACCCATGAATCTACCACCTCAGCTGCCTCTTTCTCAGAGCTCTAGTTAGGCCTTTCAGGGCAGGTGTTTCAACTACTTTCTGGCTATTGTGGCGGGTCAGGAGGAGGACACTCTGAGGACATGTTAACCATATGTTTATGAAATAACAAAAAGAAGGCCTATCTTTTCCTATCAATATGGGGTGTTCCCTACCTACTTTAGTAACTGCGGTCCTCGTCAGTCATGAATAAATGTCCCAAGGAATCTGTCCTAACTGACCCTACCGCTATTATAATCCACTAATGCCAGGCAAATGACTCCCTTGCACCGTTCTGCTCAATATCCACTTTGTAAACAGTCTCTTGTCATCCTTTGTAATAACCTCTGTAGTTCTTTAGTGGATTGACAGCCTTTCCCTCCTCTTTAGTCTCTGGGGCTTTTCTTGCTCTTGTTAAGTCTCCTCTCTTTCTTAGAGCACTCTGTGTTCTTGTATAGTGTCTCTCTCTCTGTGCACCTTTTGATGGCAAACTCGTTATAGTTCACCTTTTCCTGTGGTACATTTTCTTATATAATGTTGATCATTGGAACTTTGCTGGTCTTTACTACACAAGTGTGTCCCTCTCTTATGTTCGACTCCTTGTTTCTTGTATGTGGAGTAATTTTCCCCTTTTCCAGGGTAGTAGTAATCCAATTCTACTCCTCTTGCTCCCTGTGATTCCCTTTATTACATTAACACAATTCAAAGTTATCCACTTGCTTTCCACACTTCTGTTATTGTTGCTGGGACGAGTTTCTCAGATTCTGATGATTTCCCTTTTGTCTCCCGGTATACACGTTGTCCCTATTACAGTCTGCGTTGTAAGGGAACGTCCCCAGTGCCTGTGGGTATTGGAAACCTTCTTCTTGCTTTTGGTTTGCTTCTCGCTTTGTTCCACATGACGTCTTCTTCGTATGTGTTCCTGTCTCCTTCTCTGTACCGCAGCGGGTGACCAATTCAGGAATTGCTTTCTTCCAGAGGTGCTATCAGCATAGTTGAGAGGGCTACCCGCCCACTACGAGTTCTCCGTGGTCATGCCAGCACTGAGTTCTGTGGTCCAGCCTCCCCGGCTGTCTCCTTCTCGCACATGCTGGGCTTCCAGCGTTCCTTGCTCCACCTCAGAGGCACCCTGAATTCCTTTGGCTGTGCAGTCTGTCGGCTCTGCCTCCTACAGCTGATTTATGCAGAGGGGGCTTCCCCTGCCTTCCACTCTCATTCTCTGTGTCTTTGATAGGTCATCCCTTTTAAGCCAATGTGGCTCAGTCCATTGGAGATTTTGATTTAAAGGGACAGTTTTACCTTCTCTTCGGGAACGGCATACATTAACTTTATCTTCACTCCAGTCATGAAAGTTATGGTTGGCTGTATTGGATAGTTCCTTGTTGGTCATCACATGGAGGGCATCAAGGAGTCCTTGTCCCCAAAAGGGCAGTCTCTCCCGCTGAGGTTACACTTTCCTCGACCCCTATGGAGGATGTTGCAGAGTGGGCTCACCTCCCTAGCCTCACAGTGGGGGAAAGGGGAGAGGGCACTCCACCTTAGCGAGAAGTGACAAATTCTCCTGATTCGTCACAGTATATTCAGGTCCCTACAAATGAGTTGCCTCCTCATGCCTGTTGGGGAGGGACTCCCAAGTATGCCAGAGCGATGGCCTAGCTCCCTCCCCAGAATAAACAGAGGACTCAGTCAGATTGCAAGTACTCACTGCGGTTTATTGCAGGCAAAACCAACACGCACCGTTACAAGAACTTGGAGAAATTCCAGCATGTCTCACAGTAAATGGCGTGCAGGCCAGTTTTATCTTAGAAATGCGTCACTACTCTGTCATCAGTTGGGCCTTTCTCCAAAAACACAGTGCTACTTGGGGTTGCCGGCAGGAGCATGACAACCTATATGTGTACCTATATGTATTATTCTACTGGCTCACGCGTGTCAGGTGGTTGGCCTGTCTCTTCCCCAAAATCTAACTTAACTACATTGTTGAAGAGTATTGGGCTCACCATTGGTTCTTGTCCATTGCTACCCACCCCTAGGATGCTGAACTGTGATTGGCTACAGCTGACGTCCCCGAGCCTTGGACCAGAAAGCGTTCTCAGCTCACTGTGCACCTTTTCAAGGTGATGGGAACAATTATCTGTCTGTATTGTAACTTGTGTATACCACCTTACCAATGAGACCATGTCCCGTTCAGTGCAACACTTGTAGCATATTTTGTTGTGGCTTGCGTCTAGCTGCCTGGGATTAGCTTTCCTTTCCCATCACTGATCACTGTCCATTGTCTGCTTTGGCTGTAACACTTGCCCAGAGCCCACAAATTTGAGATTTGTAGCTCTGAATTATGAGGATTTATTCCATGTCTCTGCAGCTCCTCCTTTTGTCACCTGGGGATTGGAATGTCTTCCATATCTCTTGTCCTTGGCTGTGGGTCTCGTCTCACACATCTTGCTCACTGTGCAGCCTGAAACAGCTTAGCTCGTCTCCTGCTTTGTGGCCTGAGGTCTTCCGTACTTTTCCTACAAACATTATAATGCGGTTTCTATATTGTCAATGTTATGCTATGGTCCTTTATAAGTTGCTATAAGTGGTAAGCTCAGGGGCTCCATATATGCTCCTCTATGTCCACGTGACTCTTAATTCTAAGCATCAGCAAGCTTCACTTAGGATCTCTTGTGCCTTGCGGTTTCTGCATTAGTGCATTTGGCTAATGACAAAATAATAAAGCAATGACAGTATGTATATATTTATCTCTCCTCTAGCTATAGAATTGTACGCTTGTGTTCTTCATGTATTCAAGTGTGTGTTTGTGTCACGCAGTGCGGTTTGCACGTGTGCTTTATGTCTAACACTGCTATGTTGTGGTGTCTCTATTGACGTCCGTACATGGCTTCTTGGTACTTAGTCCAGACTGTCCATAGAGGTGTCATTGATCATGGTCTCCGGCTCCTCTCCTACGAATCGATAGATTTGCACCGCACCTGGTCTGTGTGGCCGGCTGAGTGGATACCTCTCAGTGTATTTATCTATCATTGGTTCACTTGGGATTCGTCCAAAATAGAATGGGTGGTTGTGATATTTTCTGGCCTTCCGTCTTGTCATGAACTTGGTGAGGGGGTAGGATCCCGACTCCGTCGTCAATCCTTTAGCTCTTGGTTGCCATATCTTCGTTATTCCTCAGAGGTGCCCATAGTAATTTGTATGATCATCGAAGGACCAGTTCATATAATAGCACACTCCTTCAGGGTTGCACCACACACATCTTCCTTCATAATGCTTTGCATCCAATGGGTTGTCCAACGTCATTGCTCCTAGTGGGAACAGTTCACATGTCCTATTCTCACTCTCAACGTCTCTTTCTGCCACAATCTTGTCCTTTGCTCCTCCTATGTTCACATCAATCAGAAACTGCATCCCTATAGCTTCCCCCACCATCTTCTTACACCTAGTGAGACAGATTTTTATCCTGCACATTGACATTACTGCCAGTACCAGTGCTCCCATGATCACTGACAGTCATAATGGTATGCTATCCAGCTCTGATCCTTCCCTGTCCCTTTTGCTTCTTCCTCCATTTTGGCAGGCATCTGCAACAGTTGTAATACCGCTTATGACAGGGTACCGTTGTCTTTGTCATTGGCAGGTATGAACGTGCAACAGAAACTCCCAGTACTCTTACGTCCCGTCCCCTTTCCTCCATACTGTATGGGTGTCCCTTCCAAGGGATGGGAGACTGAACCTTTTTCACCAGAAAAAAATCTTCTTCCCCTTTAAATTTAGAGGCACGCGGGGGTGTGGCCCAGGGAGCATGCACTGCCCTGACTCCGCCCTCCGGCGCCACACCTCAGTCCCCTTTTCCGCATTGACGGGAATGGGCCGAATTCACCAGAGCTCCTGGGTTTGGCTCCAGCCATGTAATTCCACACGCAGATACTTCTGCTCTTTGTCTTTTTTGTCTTTTCTATCATTCAGGTACTCGGTCCTCAGGTGTCACGGTCCTCCCTGGCGCATGTCGACTTGTACAGGGTTCAGCAGGTGTCCATCCTGCAACAGGCTCTTCCCAACTTCAGACCCCCACTCCCTCTGCCTACGTTGCCTTGGCCCAGACCACGGTTGGCAATCCATGTTCGGCGTGTGACTCGCTGTCCTCGAAGGCGCTGAAGAACAGACTAGCCAGGTGGAGGGAGCTCTTCCAGAACTTGATGAAGCATCAAACCAGGCTCAAGGTAGGACCGATATTTTCCAGCGCACCCTGCAAGGTAGACGCCTTCCCAGGGACCCTCCCGCGTGGGAGGGACCGGCCAGGTCCTTCTTACCGGCACGTGCACCGAGGCTGCTCTAGCTACCGGCCTTCGGGTCGAGGGGTCCTCAGATCCTCCAGGCACAGTGTCCAGGGACCGGAAGGTTCTTGTACAGGGTCTTCACCCTTGTACCGGCATCAAGGCCGAGGGGCTACACCCTAATACCGGCAATACGTCCAAGGGGGTGCCTAAACGTAGCTCAACCGACCCCCGGGTCGAGGATGTCGCACCTACCGGGAGCAGGGTAGGCCTCGTGATCCACACGCAAGAGTCTTGGACGAGGCTGGGCCCAGCACGTGGCAGGCAGCTCGACAAAATGGCCGCCGCGCCAGAAAGAAGCACCCGTCTGCCATTCCAGGAATTCGGCAAAGAACAAGTGTCAAGGTGGGACTGGCCTCAACCAGGTACGTGGCTACAGTCTACCTTACATTTACACAGGGCAGCTTTCCTTTGTGACCATATGGACAGGGTATGCAGTGGCTCCAGCAGCCCCCCGCTACCCAGTCGGTACCCCCTGCCACCTCTTTGGCCAGTGAGCAGGTGCTCTTTGAGAAGTTCCTCGGCCTCATGAGGTCTCCTCAGATGGGGGTTATCATCATCAACGACGCAGTCAGGAAAGTCCTCCCCGCCATGCTAGAGGCACCACAGACGCCTCCATCGGGCCCCCAGGCCCCAGTGCAGCTGCCTTCTCAAACTCTGCCGCCTCCTCAGCCTCCGGCTGCGGTCCTTGTACCCCAGCCTCTCCGGCTGCATCTACTCCTCCTCCACAGGGTTCTTCAGACCCGCAGGAGGACCCGGACACGCCATACTAAGCCAGGGCCTTCCACAAACGTCTTCCTGGCCTGGTGGAGTACCTGGGCCTTCCCCGACCCGAGGTCAAGCAACAGGCAGAGGGGGTTCTGGAAGAAGTCTTCACGCGATGCCCCCCTGCCAACACGGGGATTCCACTGCAAACCAATGTAGTCTCTCTGGCCAAGAAGGGTTGGCTTAAGCCCCATTCAGTCAAGCCGGTCAATCAACGCCTGGATGCCAAGCACAGGCAGATGGAAGGGGATACACTCTTGCTCTCGACCCATCCTCAGCCACACTCCTTGGTGATCGCTGCGGCATCACTATACTCCAAGCCTCAGTCGTATTCAGCCTCCTACTCTGCGGCGCTGTTAGGCAAGGAGAAGATCTTGAAGGCGTGTGGCAAGAAGATCTACTTCAACGCCTTCTTGCACCTTTGTCAGGCCAATGCAGATGCCATGCTGGCTGCCGCCAACCAAAGGTTATGGCGGGAAATCGCGGACTTCCTCCTGGAACTCCCCTCCCAGTGCCACTCGAGCTTCAAGGCAGGGCTAGCTGAAGCCAAGCTCATGGCGCAGGATCTCATGGAATCCACAGTGGCTCATATTGATACCTCAAGCCGTGCCATCTGCATTGCCACAGACATGAGGAGAACAGCCTGGCTCCCGGCAACAAAATTCAACCCGGATGTCCAGCACCGCATTCTAGATCTACCGTTCAAGGGGGTGGACCTATTCTACTCCTCTAAGGACGAAGAGCTGGACAAAAGGAGGTACAGCTAGCAGACAGCAAAGTCTTTATCCATTCTTATGAAGACCACGCTCAAATCATACTACCAATCCCAGCAGTGCTGGGAAAAGGGTTGTACATATGGAGGGTTCCGCGGCTTCCAGGAACGCAGATCCAGGCAGCCGGACCGCTCTCCGTCTCAGATTCGGCACAAACAACAAAAGGGGGGGGGGTAAGAGCATTTTTCAGTCCCCCTCCTCAGCATCAGCCTCTGAGGGAAAGAAAACATGACGCGCCGCTTTGGGTCCACGTGTCTCCGGTGGGGGGCAGGCTTGCTCTCCAATTCTGGCACCAGAATTTCACGGACCCCTGGATCCTCTCCGTAGTATCCACGGGTACCGCGTTCCTATCCCAGCCTCTCCTTCCTCCTCCCCTCCACTCCCACAGGTTGGGACAGCAACTCTTGTGGCGGAGATCTGGTCGCTCGTAGAGAGTCAGGCAGTGGAGCAAGTTCCAGCCTCCCAGCAAGGCTTTGGCTTTTACTCCAGGATTTCCGCCATTCAGAAGAAGAACCAGGCGGGCCAGAGTTATGCTCGACCTTTCCACCCTCAACCCCTCCGTACCCCTGCAAAAATTCAAGATGGTTACGCCAGCTTTTATAGCGGAGACATTGGCAAGGGAGACTGGATGTGCTCCCTGCACCTGAAGGACGCATACCTACACGTCCCGATTTGGCAGCCCCATCGTTCTTTCCTACGGTTCAGGATCATGGGCTACCATTTCCAATACAAAGTCCTTCCATTTGGCTTCAACTCGGCCCCCAGGGTCTTTACCAGACTCATGAACGCTGTGGCGGCCCTCTTCAGAGCGCAGGGACTCCACATCTACCCATACCTGGACGACTGGCTCATCAGGGCTACATCTCCGGAAGCAGTTTTCCACTCTTCCCATGCCCTTATGAACACACTGCACGACCTAGGCTTCTCGCTCAACCTCAAGAAGTCGCAGCTGCAACCTACACAGACTTTGACATTCCTAGGACTCATTTGGGACATGTGCTCCGAGAGGGTCTTCCCATCCGTGGACAAAATCTGTGCCATCAAGAGGGCCACCGTCCCCTTCCTCAGCAGAGTGGTGAACTCGGTATGGTGGTACCAACATCTCCTGGGTCTACTGACTGCAGTCCTGTTAGCCGTGCCGCACACAAGACTAAGGATGAGAAGGATTCAGCTGCACTTCGGGGCATCATGGAATCAGGAGCGGGGCTGGCAATCCGAGATCAACGTTCCTCCATCTCTCCTCCTGGACCTAACTTGGTGGTCCATGGACTGCAACCTACGGCACCACGGACGGGCAAGCCCTTTCGGCCGCCCTTGCTGCAGGCCACCATCACCACAGACTCCTCGCTCGAGGTCTGGGGAGCCACCCTGGACAATCTCTCGGTCCACGGCACCTGGACTCGACAGGAGCAGGAATACCACAACAATTGGTTGGAGCTGAATGCCATCTGGCTAGCGCTCGGAGCATTCCTACCACTTAAGGGCAAGGTTGTCCTCATCCAGACAGACAACTCGACCAGCATGTACTACGTCAACAAGCAGGGAGACACCAGATCCCCTCCTCTGTGCAGACTGGCGATCAGCATGTGGGAATGGGCCCTGGAAAACGACATTTACCTCTTGGCAGTCCACCTCCCGGGGGAATCGAACCTGGAAGCAGACAGGCTCGGCAGGCTGGGAGTGGACAATTACGAGTAGCAGCTAAACAACCTTGTTATTCAGGAGATTATCAATATATGGGGTCACCCCCAAGTGGATCTCTTTGCCACCTGGCACAACAAGAAATGTCCCCAGTTTGCATCCTGGCAAGGTCAGGGCCCTGGCTCTCTGGGCGGCGCGTTTCACCTCCAGTGGACCGGCATGAAAGCCTACGCCTTTCCGCCCACTCTTCTGATCCACAGGGTAATTTGCAAGATCAAGGAGTCGCACCGACTCCTCCTCATTCTGATAGCTCCATGGTGGCCGGCCAGGCCATGGTTTTAAGGAGCTCCTCATCCTCTCGGAGGTGCCCCCTATACACCTTCCAATGGGCCCAGCACATCTTCTGGCGCAGCAGGGGGGCAGAATCATCCACCGTGCGCCATGGAAAATACCCCTCACAGAGTGGTACCTGAGCAGGTAACGCTTCGGCACCTTAGCCTCTCACAGGCCAATCTGGAGATCATACAGGGCGCCAGGAGCAAAGCCACCAGGGCCCAGTACAAAGCAAATGGACCAGATTTTGCCACTGAGCAGACTCCAAGGGAATTGACCCCCCCTGACCTGCAACTTGGATGACGTGCTCTCGTTTTCGGCAAACCTCGCTCATTCGGGCGTACAGGTGGACACCTGCTGCACATACCTTGCAGCCATTGGTGCTTGCAGGAACTCGGAGGAAGGCATTTTTTCCTCCTCCAACCCTATCATCAAACATCTGACGGGTCTCGCTAGGCTCTACCCGCCGGTTAAGAGACTGCACCCTGTGTGGGACCTTCACATAGTCTTGGGCGCCCTGGCGCACAAACCATTCTAGCCAATGGCGCCCGTGGACATCAGGCTGGTCACCATCAAGACGGCCTTACCTCGGCTCGCAGAGTCAGCGAGATCCAGGCGCTCGTTGCCTGTGAACCATATACCACCTTACACCAGGACAAGGTAGTCATGCGGACGCACCCGGCTTTTCTGCCCAAGGTTCCATCTGCATTTCACTTGAACGAGGAAATAGTCCTTCCTACGTTCTTTCCCGATCCCAAAGACAAAGCACAGCGAGTTCTGCACGTCCTGGATGTCAGACGTGCCCTAAAATTCTACTTGGACAGGACCTCGGGCTTCCGCAAGTTGGACGCCCTGTTTGTCACTTTCAGAGGCTCAAGGCCAGGCTATCGGGCCTCTAAGGCTTCAATATCCCGCTGGATGGTCTCTGCCATCAAAGAAGCGTACGAGGGCCAGCACAGGCTGCTCCCGGCCAACATGCATGCCCACGCAGTCAGGGCCAAGGAAACGACCATCGCATTCCATCACCATGTCCCTTGGCAAGTCATAAGCAGGGCAGCCACTTGGGCCTCTCCCTCGGCTTTCTGCAAGCATTACTGGTTCGATGCCGGCTCTAGATCTGATGCGGCTTTCGAACAGGCGGTTCTCAGGAACCTATTTGCTTAAGGAGGGTCTCCGCTCCACCCTGGGGCTACAACCAGTTGTAATCGCCCATACAGTATGGAGGAAAAGGGACAGGACGTAAGAGTAATTATAAGTTACTCACCGTAGTGACTAACGTACTCTTAGTCCATAGTCCCCTTTCCTCCATACGTCCCACCAACCTCCCCCCTAAAAATACTGGTGTCATTAGGCAATGTTAAATCTATTGTCGACGCATCAATGGGGACTGAGGTGTGGCGTCAGAGGGCGGAGTCAGGGCAGCGCATGCTCCCTGGGCCGCATGCCTCTAAATTTAAAGGGGAAGAAGGTTTTATCTGGTGAAAAGGGCTCCGTCTCGCGTCTCTTGGAAGGGATGCCCATACAGTATGTAGGAAAGGGGACTATGAACTAAGAGTACGTTAGTAACTATGGTGAGTTACTTATAATTTTTTGCACAAACCCCTCCTTCCATAGCTGCGAACAGATCCCGAACGTATCTGTTCTGGAGTGCCACCAACCCTCCTGCTCGGAGCTCTTCTTTTATTGTGTTGAACCCATTCACTGTGGAGTTGATCGTCACCATCAGCTCTCAACAGGTATTCTGTAGTCATTTCGCATTCGTGTACGTCTGTATGGATGGTATTAATGATGCAAAGAACATCTGCGTTCTGCTGAACAGTCTATGTTCTGCCGGAACTTCATCCAGTGCTATTTCTGATGCTTCTGAAAAGTAATTCCCACCTCTTTACTCTGCCCAATTCAGCAGGCTTCTCCTTCTTGTCTGCCTGTTACTCCTTCAGTGAACTCTTTTACCTTTGGTTGATGTCTATTTTCGGGAATTCCTCGAGCTTGAAGTCTATCTGTGGCACAACCAACGAAGGCATGTTGATCTGTGCCAGCAAACAAACTCCTCCCCATTTGGGTGGCAGCTTCTCGTATGCCTTTGCGCCACACAACCAGAGGTGATCCATCAGTACTGCAGTGCCCACCTTGAATGCTGTGTCTCTTCCTATGCTTCGGCATCCTGTGTTTTCCCCAACTTCCACTTCACGATCATTTTGGTAACACAGTGCAGGCGTCTTCGTTGGGATTATCGGCATTGGTCCAGCTTCATTTTCCACTCATGTCAGCAATTTTGCACTCGCGTCCCACTACTTGAAGCACTGGTCGTTCTCCTCTTGAATCTTGTTCACTGGTGAGCGTGTTAGGGACAGGGCTTTTCTCCCTTCCACTCCATCTGTCCATCCATCTTCAGTGTACACTTGGCCGTACACAACTGGTCTTTCGCAGCATCCAGGTTCTCCTGTCTCTTTCACTCTCGTCCATGGGCATGGCAGTTCCTTCAATGCTACTGTCTTTATCTCTCCATTGTCAGGTCCATCAGTTATATATTGTATTCCTTTGTCCAGCTGCCAATAATTGTTCATCATGTCTAATGTCTTTATGTAGCTTTCGTCATACGTGAACGTTGCTCGTGACATCCATCTCAGTGTGGCTGTCTTCCCTTGAAACCTTCCTCGAGTTGTCACCCTAGAGAGATACATCAATCATTGTGCTCTTGCTGGAGTATTTCTGTTGCTATGAACGTTCTGGAGGCATGCATGACATGGGGGATTAAGGAGCAAACATAACAGGTTACCCCAGTGGTTTCCTTACCTACTTTGGTCATGTGCTTGTATCACAGGTTGTGAGACACTCGAGCAGTATCGTGAGATACATGTCTCCCTATTCATGTCTGTCAACACTGCGCTTACCTCCCCTTACCGTATCAGCAGTGTTCTCCTCCACCTGACATGGTTGTTCCACCTGCTTGGGTTGGGGGAATGTTAGTAGAGGGTACAGCGGTAGCACTAGCAACAATTGAATTTTGCTAAAATATAAATTTAAAAACTCCACTTGGAATTAAGAGACACAACAACAAAACTACATTTTTGTATTTCACACATTTCCAGTTACACTGCTGGTCCTTGCCTCCTGAAGATATAGTTGCCCATATGAATTGCGTGAAGAAATGCATGATTGTGTTAGTGTTTTAAGTAACACTTTAAGCCCTGTGGACCAAATAATCGTTTGTGGCGAATACAAATATTTCTTTCCATACTGCCCTTACTATTGCGTCCCTCAATGTGGCAAGGATAAGGAGGGGCGTCGTGCTCGAGCTGTGGGAATATTTGGGCCAAATACTCTATAAAGGCAAGGTAATACAGTGTGGACAAATTGATTTGAGAAAATATCTTGGTGGTGGGCAGTGAGCAACATAAACAATCATCAATCAGTACATCGGCTTACTCGTCGATTGTGTGCGGAAAAGTAAAATAACAGTGTTCTCTCACTGTAAGTCGATGAGCAGTCCTGTCTCTAACTCTGGCCCGCAGGTGTGTGACTATTGGGTGTCCTCCACTCGGTTGTGTAAGTTCAGAACGCGCTTGAAGCTCCCCTAGTTGCTGAACGTTGACCCTGTTGATCTCGTTGCCAGGTGAGGCCGCTGCTTTTTTGGGGATTGATGTCTGCGAGGTGGTTCCAGACAGACTTCCCCTCTAGCTTGACAGCACAATCTGCATGTCTCTCATGCGAGCAGCAATTCCCTCTTTCCCCGTGTGTGTTGGATAGAGCAATTGCGTTAGTGCAGTGTTCAGTAATACTAGTGGCATGACCACTTTCCCAGTGTTATTCTGCCGCCATGGGGCATCTGTCAGAGACATTGTATATCCCCTTTTTGTCCACAACTCCTTCTCTTCCATGGGTAAAGTGCCCTGTAATTCCATAATCTGTGCTTCTGGCAATACATTGTACACCTCCTTCAGTACCATGTTCCTTGTGCACTCTCGAGCATGTGGAGCACAAGCTCCATCTAGTTCCCATAGCTCCCCAAAATATGCTGCACACTTTGCCTCAAAGTCTGCTGCTTTGTTTCCTCTTGAGGTGGGATCTTCCCCTTTAGTGTGTGCTTGGCACATTACTATTGCTATCTGTGCTGGACAAGTAATTACTCTTATCAATCTGCCCAATAGAAGTGCATGCTGTACTGGAGTCCTGTCCACCCTCCTGAATCCTCTTCTATGCCATTGTGACAGTCCTGAGTGTGCTGTGGACATCACACAGGCGGAGTCAGAATATACTGTCACCTGCTTCTCTGTTATGTTCCCGTGCTAGTACTAGGACCACTAGCTCTGCTGCTTGTGCTGGGTAATGGGATGGTCGTTGCGCACTTGCCACTACCTCACACGTTCTGTCTTCTTTCAATTTTACTACTGCAGTTCCTGTATGCCTGACCCCATCTGTCTGGTCAATTGTTGATGACCCGTCAATATAGAGCACTTCTCCCCCCTCAAGTGCATTCTCATCTACCTTGCGAGTGTCACTGAACATCTCTGTTCGAGGGGATTGGGTCCTCCGACGTATTCCATATCTATGACCGGTAATCACCACAGCTATGCTGCTTCGGAAACTTTTTTCTGCGTCCTGCGTCGATGCGCCGTCGTCGAGGACCTCGTCCGACGTCATCTGATGTGATAAGTAGGACGCACAATGCCCGTAGCCTCAGTTCCGTTTTTTCCGCGAACGTGTTGCTTTGTGAATCTCGGTTACGCCTCGACTCTTTGGAGTTCTGTTCTTCTCGGTTCTTCGAACCTGTTCGTTTTTGTGAGAAAATCCTTCGTAAGAAGATGTCTTCTATTTCGTCTTCGACCCCGTGTCCGGGGTCCAAGATGTCGGTGACGGACTCGCACGACGCCTGCCTCTGGTGCCTCGGGGAGGCCCACGACATGGATGACTGTATCGACTGCCAGTCGCTCACGTCGAAAGTCTTACGGGAACGTAAGAAGAAGTTGTCGGTAGGTCCGGGTGTCCAAGCCCCAGAAGTCGAAGTCTGCGGGGCTTTCCACGGATGATTCGAGAGATGACTCTCTGCGTCGTCGTCGGAAGTCTCGTGGATCTCCTTCTAGGAGTCGGTCTCGCCACTCCTCTGCCTCTTCGAGGCATTCTCGGAAGCGCCGACAGCGGTCGTCTTCCAGGTCCTCTTCTGAGGACTCTGCCCGGCACGTCGCTTACCCCACCACCCGTACCAGTCGCAGGGTGCTAAGCCATCTGTGCCCCCGAGTGGGGTCGGCTGTGAGAGGTCGAGAGACACCGCTCGCAAGAGTGGTCGGCACCAGTCATGGGAGAGGTCCCGTTCGGACAAGGGGACTTGTTCTCGACGTACCCGTTCCAGGTCCCGGTCCTCGACGCGTTAGAGACCGTGTGCACCTGTGATGTCTTCGAGGAAGACATCGACGCCTGAGGCGTCGAGGGCGTCGACAGGTTTTCCCGAGGCTCCTGCTCCGAGGAAGTCGTCGAAGCCGTCGACGCTCAGGTCGTCGAAGGACACGCTTGGAGCTCCGGCTTCGAGGACTGTGTCGACGCCGTCGATGCTGGCGGCGCTGCATCGAACGTCGACGCAGATTTACTCGACGCCGATCCTCTCGGCGCCGATGCCTGTTCTCTCGGCGCCGATGCCTGTTCTCTCGACTCCGGCGCCGATTCACTCGACGCCCTTGACGCCTTTCGAGGCCGTGGTGGCGGAGGTACCCCATGGCACGGGGGAACCCCCTAGAGAGGCTCTGGTTAAGAGCAAGCACTCTCAGGTGCCTTCTTTTCACCACCTGGAATATATTTCGGAGGTGGATGAGGATTCTGATGGCCTGGTTCCTAGTCAGGTTCCAGATGAGATGGTCTCTGGCCATAGCCAATTTGACGATTTGAGGCAGTCACTGCATGATGCCAGTGGACTGGACACCTCTCCGGAGGTGGAGTTTTGTAGGCCTGAGCCTGGCTCTCATGCCGATTCCTCGTACCGGCGCCTTACGGCTAGGGTCTCCGAGTACTTGGGATGGTCTGCTCCCCCAGGGGAGTTTGTGCAGGATGATCTCACGGACATCCTTGATGTTGGTCCCCCAACTGACCCGGTACTGCCATTTCATATGGCTCTACAGAGAAAGGTGGGGGCGGCTTGGACTGCTCCGGAGAGTCTCCCGGCGGTGGGC
This sequence comes from Ambystoma mexicanum, assembly GCF_040938575.1. Taxonomy (NCBI): domain Eukaryota; kingdom Metazoa; phylum Chordata; class Amphibia; order Caudata; family Ambystomatidae; genus Ambystoma; species Ambystoma mexicanum. Next base: position 1,091,495,804 of record NC_090936.1, read on the forward strand.
AGGTCCTTGTCGCGAAAATACCGTCCAGCCAGTAGCGACCCCTGCTACTTGACCAGGCACCCCACTCCGGAGAGTTGGTGGTGCAGGCGGCCACGGCCCCGGCAAAGCAGGCGTCGTACCCTACCATCCCTCCTGATAGGGACGACAAACGTTTTGATGGCTGGGCGAAGAAAGTGTTTTCTTCGGGTGATATGGCGCTTCAGGCGGCCAACTCCATATGTGCCTTGTCTCGTTTCACACACACTCTATGGAACTGTGTTGCATTAGCGGCTGAACATATTTCCGAAGGGGACGAACGGGATGGTTTCCTTGCTATGGTCCAGGATGATAAGGATGCCATGTGTGAGTCCGTTCAGCCGGGTTTGGACATGGCTGAATGCGTCAGCAGGTCCATGGCGGCGAGCACCGTGATACGCAGGTTTGCGTGGTTGCGGAAGTCGGGGTTTGCTCCTGATGTGCAGTCCCGGCTCCTCAACATGCCCTTTGACGGTGAACACCTTTTTGGCAGCAGGGCTGACGAGTGCCTTGAGAGGTTGCAGACCTCCAAAGCTGCAGCGAAGTCGTTGGGCGCTGCAGTTCGCCAACCTCTGCCTTTTCGTCCTGGGGGACAGCAATGGAGGGGGTGGTTCCTTTCGCTATTACTCGTCCTTCAGTAAAGCGAGAGGAGCTGGCAGTCAAAGAGGCCAACGCAGGGGTACCAGAGGTGGACGACAGGGTACCCGTGGTGCCAAGGCCGCTCAGGCAGTTGCCTCTTTGCCCTCAGGCAACGCCGCAGCCGCTACCACTCAGTCATGAGGCCATGTCCCATGGTTCGCCGGTTGGGAGAAGGCTGGCGCAGCATCTTGTAGAGTGGCGTGCCATTACTTCAGATGTGTGGGTTCTGGAGATCATAACCCACGGCTACTGTCTTCCCTTTCGGCAGAGGCCTCATGACGATCCACCAGGGAACCTCTCTTTGAAGAGTCCGGATCCGCTCCTTGCGCAGGAAATTCAAGCCCTCCTGGAGAAAGGCGCCATAGAACTGGTGCCTGTAGCGGAGAGGAACAAGGGATGGTATTCCCCTTATTTTTTGATTTCGAAGAAAGACTGGGGATTGAGACCCATCATGGACTTGCGCGGTTTGAGCAAACTCCTCAGGAAGGACAAGTTCAAGATGGTTACTCTCTCTCAAGTCCTCCAGGCCCTTCAGCTCCAGGACTGGTTGGTGTCTCTCGACCTCAAGGATGCTTACTTCCATGTGCCGATCCATCCCAAGCACAAGGAGTACCTGAGGTTCGCGGTTGGCGACTCGCACTTTCAGTTTCGGGTCCTGCCGTTCGGATTGACCTCCGCCCCAAGGCTTTTCACCAAGCTCATGGTGGTGGTGGCAGCGCATCTCAGGCAAGGGGGGATTCACGTCTACCCCTACCTGGACGATTGGTTGATCAGGGGGAGCTCTCCCGAGCAAGTCCTGGATCATCTGTCCGTCACCTGCCACTCCCTTCACAGGCTGGGCTTCTCCCTCAATTTAAAGAAGTCCCATTTGACGCCAACACAGCGGCTCCAGTACATCGGAGCAGTGCTCGACACTTCCCTGGGGCTGTGTTTTTCTCCCCAGGTGAGGGCTCTTCACATTCAGCAGATGGTACACAAGTTTCAGCATGCCCAGACGCTCCCAGCGTTCGAGTTCTTGAGGTTGCTTGGCCTCATGGCATCCTGCATTCTTCTGGTGCCAGAGGCTCGCCTGCGGATGAGATCTTTGCAGTGGGCACTCAGGATGCAATGGTCGCAGTCCTCCGGCAGGATGTCGGACCCGGTTCAGGTGCTGCCCTCGGTCACCTAGGACCTTCTGTGGTGGGCCGTCGAGGGCAACTTGATGAAGGGGGCTCCGTTTTGGCTTCCCTGGCCGGAGGTGACGATCATGACGGATGCATCCCTCACGGGATGTGGAGCTCATGGCAACGAGCTGACAGTCAGCGATCGTTGGTCTCCTTCGAGTCCAGACTCCATATCAATCTGTTGGAGCTGAGGGCTGTCAGGCTAGCCCTGAAGGCTTTTCTGCCGACTGTGTGAGGAAAGAATGTCCTGATCCTGACGGACAACACAGTGGCCATGCACTACCTCAACAAAAAGGGGGGGGGGCAGGGTCACTTCCTCTGTGCAGGGAGGCGATGCAGCTCGAGTTCTGGGCCATCCAGCAGGAAGTTTCGATCTCAGCAGTTCATCTGGCCGGAAACGAAAACGTGACGGCGGATGCTCTGAGCAGGCAAAGCATGATCTCTCACGAATGGGAGTTGGCTCAGGAGATTCTCCTGGAGATCTTCGCCCTTTGGGGGACCCCTCAAGTGGATCTCTTCGCCTCCAGTGTCAACTGGAAGTGCGAGAGGTTCTGCTCGCGGGAATTTCCTCCAAAAGGAGCCTTAGGAGACGCGTTCGTGGTGGAGTGGTCATTCCCGCTGCTGTACGCGTTTCCTCCAGTCCCCGTCATCCCGCAAGTGCTGCGAAGGTTACGGAAGTTCGGTTCCCGGATGATCCTCATTGCTCCGGCGTGGGCTCGGAGGACGTGGTACCAGGACCTTCTCGACTTGTCCATCTGTCCTCCACGTCGTCTTCCCCACCGAGACGATCTGCTCTCACGGGATGGGGGTCAGGTTCTCCATCCAGAGGTCAGATCCCTCAACCTTCACGCTTGGCTTCTGAAAGGTTGAGGTATAAGGATTGGGACCTCCGTGAAGACGTGATGGAGGTGTTGCTCTCGGCCCGACGGCCAGCAACAAAGTCTCTGTACCGTTGCCGTTGGCGTAAATTCTGCGACTGGTGCAGAGTTCAGAATGTGGGTACTTTTGCATGTGACATCCCCATGGTTCTGTCTTTTTTACTTTCTTTGGCCGACAGGGGATTGCAAGTGGGTACCATTAAAGGTTACCTGGCGGCGCTGTCCATCTTTAAGCGCTCGTCTGAAGAGTGTTCCTACTTTCAAATCCCTTTAATTTCACAGTTTCTGAAAGGGCTCATTAATGTGTTCCCTCCGTCACCTTTCTTGGTGCCGGGTTGGGATTTAAACCTTGTTCTTAAGTTTCTTATGGGTGCTCCGTTTGTGCCTTTACATTCTTGCCCTTTCAGGCTGTTGACTCTGAAAACTGTTTTTTTAGTTGCGGTTACTTCCGCTCGCAGAGTGAGTGAGTTACAGGCACTTTTGGTTAAGCCACCCTTCACTGTATTTCACAAGGACAGGGTTGTCCTTAGAGTTTGTCCTTCTTTTCTTCCGAAGGTGGTTTCGGAATTTCATTTGAGCCAGAAGGTTGTTCTTCCGGCGTTCTATCCTCCTCCACATCCTGGTAAGGAAGAGGAGAGGCTCCATAGGCTTGATCCTAGGAGAGCTTTAAGCTTTTATGTTTCACGCATGTCCCGGGTCAGAGTGGACGATCAACTCTTTATTGGTTACGCTGGAAAGCGTTTGGGACAAGCTGTGACGAAACAGACCATGTCTCGCTGGATTATTTTGGCCATCTCAGAGTGTTACCGCTTGGCGGGTAAAGACCCACCGGCTGTATTGCGGGCCCATTCTACCAGGGGGTATGGCTGCATCTACTGCCCTGCAGAGGGGTGTTCCTATTCGCAACATCTGTGATGCAGCCACCTGGGCTTCAGTACATACATTTGTATGTCACTATTCCCTCGATTCCATCCGAGGACAGGATCTGGCATTTGGCAAGGCGGTCCTTTGCTCTGCTATTTGATTGGCAATTCTAAATTTTGATTCTAAATTCTTTCCCTCCTCCTTGCTCTGGTACTGCTTTGGGAGTCTGTCATAGATATGGAATACGTCGGAGGACCCAATCCCCTCGAAGAACAAGTTACTTTCTTACCTGGTAACGTTCTTTCGATGGGATGGTCCGACGACGTATTCCATATCGCTCCCTCCCTACCTTCCCCGCTGCAGAATTTCTTTTGCGATTGCAGCTTACGTTCCGCATGGCTTTGTGTCTGACTGGCAGTGGACTAATGTCACACGTTCTGGGGGAAAAAACTACAACTGAGGCTACGGGCGTCGTGCGTCCTACTGATCACATCGGATGTCGGAGGAGGTCCTCGACGACGGCGCATCGACGTCATCGACGCAGACGCCGAAAAAAGTTTCCGAAGCAGCACAGCTGTGGTGATTACCTGTCATAGATATGGAATACGTCGTCGGACCATCCCATCGAAAGAACGTTACCAGGTAAGAAAGTAACTTGTTCTTTGCTGTGCAATCGTGTGCATAGTCTCCTACCTGTGGGACATCTGCTAGAAATATTGCAGGGTTGACCAATCTGCACCTCACTATCTTCAGTGAAGCATTTGATAGTATTACTTTATACCCTGATGCTCTGTGTCGTCAAGGTGCTCTTTGGCTTCCGCAGTATCGCGAAAGGGTGTGCTCCACAGAGAGTGGTAGTGCACCCCATGGTAATTCCTGCTGATTTCTCCACCTCAAATGCGGCAGCTGCCAAAGCTTGTTCGCGCTAATAGTGTCCTCTCATAACAGGGTCGAATTTCCCACTGCAGTATGCTAGGGGTTTGTGTCGCAAGCTTGTCCTCTGTCAGTACTGCTTTCATTGCTGCACCATCCGTGTTTGAGCACAGTAAAAATTCCTTTTTGTAGTCTGGGATCCCCAACACTGGTGCTGTGCATATCTCTTCTTTCAGCATGTCAAATGCCTCAGTCATTTCTTTGGTCCATGTCAGTGTTTTGTTCCCTTTCTGTGCCTCCTTGAGAGCGCCTAACAGAGGCCTTGTGTATGTACTGTAGTCAAAATCCATGCTCTGTAGTAGTTGCATAGCCCTAAGAAGGGTTGCATCTCTCTCACTGTCGTGGGCTTGGCTGTCTTGCGTGTTCTCTCTGCTGTTTCTGGGGTGATCTGTCGGACGTTTTGGGATATTGTCTGTCCAATGTATAGCAATTCCTTCTGACAGTACTGTTACTTGACCTTGTCCACCATGTATCCCTTGTATGCCAACACTGTCAACATGTGCACTGAGTCCTTTCTACATTGATCTTCTGTCTTGCTGTGGATCAAAATGTCATCCACGTACTGTAGTACTGTGCTGTCCGTCTATATTGCATACGTCTATCTGTATCACTCTGTTAAAGATATATGGCGACTCACAGTACCCCTGAGGAAGTCTTGTATATTTAACTTCTGGTTTCTATACATAAAGCTGCTCAAGTCTTGTGAGTCTGGGTGTAGTGGCACTATGAAGAATGCATTCTTCAAGTCAATGACATGAAGCAGGAAGTTTCTGTACAAAATTGCAGCTGATTTGCAGCTGATTTGCAACTAAAGGATACTCTGCTTCAACAATGTGGTTGGGAGGCCTTAAAAATCCTGTATGAAACACCATGACCCCCCCTTTACCTTCCTCACTGGGTACACTGTGGTGATGCATGGGGATTCGGATGGTACAAGAATGCCTCTCTCAATCAGTGGTGTGATTGTCTCATAAATGCCCTCATCTGCTTCCTTAGTGGGTACTGTTTCACTCTTGGTAAAATTGCTCCTGGTTTCAGCTTTATCTTCACTCCCCCTATGCTTTTTGTGTCCCACATCATAGGGACTTGTAGTTCATAAGGTGCTAGGTACCTTGGCCAGATCCCCCTCACAGAATGGGGGTGGCACTTCCATTGTCATTCTTTGTGATACCTCACTGTAGTGTATCCACAACCAGTAGGTCACACTCAGTTCAAACACCATCTCTGTCTCTAACCTTTCTTCTCTGTGTAGAGCTCGTCGTCTGACACGGTGGTCAACCTTCACCCTTCTGCCACTGCAATCACTGCTGTCCCGGCTCTTCCTGTGTCGTCCATCCCATGTACCGCAATTCAATCCTCTCTTAACAGTACTGCCTCAGTTTCTATTTTCACTATGGTTCCCTCTTCCTCGTCTAATAGTGTCTCAGGCCTGAATAGGTACTTGTTTGGGACCCGCCATACCTTCCCTGCAAGCCCTGGGAGCTATGCAATAGCTATGTCAGTCCCGTACTGGAACATTTCCGCATCCACTGGCACCTCCCTCTGTACCCTGCGTCCACAATAAGCTTGGACAATCTCTCCCACATTGAGCATCTGTATTCCTGGTGAGGAGCACACTATCCCTTTGTCTGTGAATGAAATAGTGATGTTAAGTCTGATCACGATGTCTGTCGAGAGTAAAGTGTAAAGGTAGAGATAGATCATGGTCTCCTATACAAAGTGAGATATCGTATGTGAAAGGAATCACTTCCCGAGCCCCAGAGAATCCTTGAGTGTTCATGGCATCGCCTGACAATTTAAATGCTCCTTCCCGATTGCAGGACCTAGTCACCCCTGTGTCTAAAAGAAAGGAAAACGTTTTGTCATCTATCGCCACCCCTATGCGAGGTTCCTCCGCACGGTGGGGTGTGATCGACAGGATGGGACACATCAAGTTCGTATGTGGGCTGTCCTATTGTGGGTATAGGGACATCCCATTCCCAGTAAAGGGGTTGTTCCTTATAAAGGTAACTCCTCCCAGTTGTCTAACGGGAACCGTTGCCATGGAGTACATGTGTGCTGCTGCGTCATTGCTCTCTGTCTGTGTTAGTTGCTGCGTGTTCCTGCAATTCAGTGGTGCATGCAAATACTGTGGTACTGGTGCTTGTGGCATCTGCTGGTGTGTGCCTTTTATCTGTCCTGTTGCTGGTCGTGTGTATAGTAGTCCTGATCCCCTTAGTATGACTGCCCTTGGTATGACTGCTGGCCCTGTGCTCTCCAGTTCTGCTGCATCCCCCTGCTCCTGCATGCTCTCAAATTGTGCCTCAACTGCCCACACTTCCAGAATTGTGGTGGCTCCCCCCCTTGCCCTTGGAAACCCCTGAAAATCCCCCCTGGCCCTGCTGCATCTGCTGCCCATAAGCCCGAAACCCTCCTGGAAACCCCCCTCAGTTGTGATGAGTCTGCAGTCTGTATCCAAGTTCTCTCGATGCCCCCCTCTTCCTTGAAAATGCTTGCTGTGTGTTCTCTACCCCATGAACCCTCCTCCCATGGGCGGAGCAAACTGCTGCGGCGGCTGCGTCCCCTGTGTGGTGGGGCTGGTTAGTGCAACCCTCTCCATTGCATACTTAGATTGTTTGTTTTTTCTGTACTAGTTTTGCCTCTAATACCCTCCTGTCTTCTGCCTTTTTCTTAGGCTTCTCCTGCCATAGCCTACAATGGTGAACTTTTGTGAGCTATATTTCTGGCCATCCTTTTGCTTCCATGCCTACCAACTTCCTTAAGTGTTTCTGAACGGGCTCTGGCAGCCCCATGCATAGTATGTGATAGAATTTTGCTATTGTATTATCCCACGGCTCTCGAGTTTCAAGGAGCCAAAGCTCTTGAATCTCCTGAATATACTGCAAGGGGTCTTCATCTTTCCTCATTTTCCAAGACATAATTTCCCCAATGTCTGATGTGTCTTAGTATTGTGTCTTTAATGCTCGCCATACGGCAGCTCTACAATTTGCAAACGGAGAACCATTGTGCGCCGTGTTTTGTGTTGTCACTCCAGAGAACCCCGCCCTCTTACATACGTCATCTGCAGCGTCCCCTAAGATTGCCACTAATAGACTCTTTACGTCTCCCACTGCTATCCGGTTGCCCGCTCTAATCCTCTCCATCTCATAAATCCACTTCACAGGCCCCGTGCCCAATGAGGGCAGTCTACACTTTATATTCTCCTTGTCTGCATTTTTCCATTGTATGTACTGAGGTCGCACCCCTCCCCTCTCCAATAACAGCATCTGCATAAAACCCTCCTCCTCCTCATGTGTGTTCCAAGTCAATCTGACCGTGCCTGCGCACACATCGATTGGTTCCAGTATGGGTACCCGAACACTGTCCTAATATTTTCTCGTTAACCTTCCCCCTGAACAAGCTACAGCTGTCTCCCCCTTCCTTCGTCCTAGGAGGACTCGAAGCCTCTCTGCCACGTCATCGATGTTACTTAAATCGTCCAATAACCTTGGTGCTTGCTCCTCCTTGCTGCCCCCCACTGCTTACTTTGTGTGTGACCCATACTCCCATGTCTGCACCTGTCTCCATGTACTGGGACTGACAGTGCCCCCCCCTTCTTGTCCCCACTGTTTGTCTTGATGGTCGGACCTTGAGCCCATGTTACTGCAAAAATCATCTGCGAAACTCAGTCTCCTAGAGGTCAAGTCCGTGTTTTGTTTCATACTGAGGTCGATATCCCTTAAGTCGTACCTGCTGCCCTTCGGCCCAGGCTCCCCATGCCTGTCCTATGATGTCGTGCTATGTGGCTCTGTCTGTCTGCCCTCCTCAACACTGTCATCTCTCCTGCCCATGGTCCATTGTCTTCACCGCCCTTATTGCTCTCTAGTCTGCCTCCCTGCGCATGTTCCCATGCCAATCTGTCCACCTGCAACATCCTCTTTTCCCTCTTGAGCAACTTGCGTTTTTCCTGCTCTGCTACTTCTCTCCGCCTCTTGATCTCGTCCACTTCTTCTTTCTGTACTGCTGCCCTTTTTTCTGTGGTCTTTCTGTCCTCTCCTTTCTTTCCTTCTGCACCTGTTCGCTCTCCTCCTCCTTCCTTCTTTCTCTATCCTCTTTTCCTAATCTCTCTTCTCCACTCCCTATCTTCCTTCTCTGGTCTCTCCTCCATTTCCTTCTCCCTCCTGTCCGATTATTCCATTATCTTTGCCCAATCTGAGGCCTCCTCGCTGCTCCCCTTCAGAACTCCCATTGCCTTAGGCACTCCTGCTTCCCAAGCTGTCTGTCCTTCCAGCTTCAATAGTATCTGTCCTCCTATCCACTTGTTCGTTGCTATGCTCCCGAGTCCCCTCCTTCTGGCCCTTCTGTGCCTCGCTGCTTGCCTCTCGTTCTGCAGCTGGCTGTCCTGCGTTTCTCGGACCCTCCTCCTTGGTGTAGGTGTCTTGTATGTTGGATTTGAATACCCCTCTGCTGCTCTTAGCTCCTGCAAAATGGGTACATACCTGGCTCTAGAACTTTCAGGCGTGCTCCGCGCACCGCCCCTTTACACCTTTGCCATCACTGCCTCCTCAGGCACGCCCACAATCTTGTGCATGTGACTTCCACGCACCGCCATTGGTCCACCTTGTCTGCCAATCCCAAGTTTCCAATACTAGCTCCTTACTGTCTCATGCTCTGTATCCTGCAACGGGTTTTAAGACATGGCACACTCCAGCCAGAGACTTCTTTCACTGACACTGAAGGTGGCATACGAATAAAACAAGCCCTTTTATTTGTATTTGAACCCTGAGTTCTTTATTGAAAATGTACCCAACCCGTCGCACACCCACCTTAACAAACACCCTGTGTCGCAATGCATGAACCATGCCGGTGTGTAACAAGGAAATATTTATTCATTTTCAGAATTCAAATGAAAATCGGAGCAAAACGAAATTTATGTCCGCAGCAACCACGGTATGACAATACAATTGCAAAACCTTAGAATACAGTTAATTCAAATTCTAACACAATGTGCATACACCTTTAAGAGAAACAAAATCACCTTTCTTTATAATCAGATGGCACATAGGTTATGTACTCCCCCTGCAACACTTTGCCCTAAACACCTGCTGACTAAATTCTGTGGAGTAGAAAGCAGTTGCAAGGAATCAGAAATAAGAGGGAAAATCGTTTTTTAAATTCAACCCACCACCACAGAATGGGAGGCCAAAACGAAAAATGAAAACCCTCAAAATGAGCAAAATGGCAGACTCAGATTGACATACTCAGATTTACTGGTTACAGCTCAGTTTACACTTGCGGTAGGATAGCTAGGACAAACATTTGTGTGGCTGTACTAAAGAGACATGGAGGCTCACAGGCTACTGAGCAAGGCACTAAAGCAACGTGAATACAGGCGAGAAAATCAATTTTGGGGAATTAAAACAATGCAGCAAAAGTCACACTTGACAGAATTGCAATTTCTTATTTTACACAGCTTTACACAGGCAAACAGTTAAGAAAATGGGCTTGGCAGTCAAAATCGGAAATCGTTTTTTGTGATGGGGAACAAAGGCACATAGCAAATTGGATACTGTGGGAAAGGATGACTTTTTATAGGATGCTAGTATGGGATTTTCTATAGGAAATGCAAATCGGATTTTTAAAGAAAAGCACGTAAACGGGCAATTGAGTTTTGGGTGCACAATGACAGGTTCTACTGAGACTATATTTTATGACTATTCTTAAGGAAAGACACTGCGTGCAAGGGGGTTAATTTCGAATTCTAACCAGCTTGCACTATGCACTTCCATATAGGAGAATTAATTAATTTAATTCAAATGATACTAAGGACTTACACAGATAATTGAAAGACATAGAAAAGAAAGATGCTAACAGATATGAACTAACACAGATCAGATTCTTCTAGGGAAAGGATCAACAGAGGATACTGACAGTATGGGATGGGACTATGGTTTTTTATGGGATTTTAGTAGGATGTCAACAGAATGCAAGGAAAAGAGCAGGATATGCAGTTTTCTCTGGTACTGGGTGAGGTGATACTTCCAAAATACACTTGAGTAGGGTAATTTGGACAGCCAGCCAGGTCTCTGGACAGCGGGCCAAGGATCTGGTCACTGGGCAGCGACTGGGCTCTGTTTGATAGCAACAGCTGGGCAAAGGGCCTGGTGACTGGATTCTCCTAAAGTGGATCAGCGGCCTCTCCTTTCCCTGTATTATTTGGTATGCCTGGCTAGATGGAGGGTTTCTGCCTGGATATAGATGGACCAGCCTGGATGCTGGATCTGGGTTTGAGTCTTTGAATCTTGAATGTTGCAAATTGAATATTAAATCGTTAATATCCCTTGTGTCGATCTGCCTCCTAGTTATATAGCCAGTGACATCAGAGAATTTTACAATATGGGCGTAAGTACTCTGGACTAACCCCTTGAATGGGATAGGTCAGGCTACTGATACCCCCTCCTCCCTCTGGGCTGATTGGTTTAGGGGAAGTGTATTTTATGCCTCCCTTTGTCTGACAAGCCACATTTTCACAAAAATGAGTTATGGAACACAACTTTATATTTACACCAGTCACTATCATAAAAAGCAGATATGCAGAGCCCATATTACACAAGGAGTTGGCCAGTCGGAATGCCGATTCTGTGTGATGTTGACTCGCCCATTGGCACAATTTCGCAGTTTTCGGGAGAAATATAACTAAGAATCTGCAAATGTCTACATATATCCATACTATTATATGGCGTATTTTCCCCTGGTTCAATGTCTGTGCCATTTATGCTTCACCCAGAAATGCATTTTTGCTGCCATTCCAGTTCCCCACATGCCAGTAAGACGCCCATGGTCTCATGGTATTTGTTCAGAAATCAGATAAAATACTATCATACTAGTGCATTCCTGCTTATTTCGGGTGCTGGACAAAATGTCTTGATGTACAAGTTTTTTTTTTTTTTTTTTTAAATTGTGAATTTAGTCAACATTTTGACTTTTTACACAAAACATAAATCACATTGAACAAAATAAATAAATTCTTCTCACAAAATAAAATTGCAAAACTCATTGAATCAAAAGCACAAAAAAGAAAGAAAAAAGATAGAAACATATATATTACCAGTACATAAAAACACAAAAGACAAAGAATAAATATTTTAAAGAATTTTCTACATTTCATCCAGTGCTCCACATTATCAGAGTCACAGTACCAAATACCTTCAATACCACCATATTAAGTTCCTCTATGTCACAGTGCCCAATAATTTGAGTTCTTTCAGTAGAGCTATCACTTCGATGTAAGGAAGGTTCCTGCCCCTGACTCATTCTGTCCCCAAACTACTTTGAGATTAATCATCTCGGATCATGAACACATTTTTGTAGCCTCTTCTGTCTGATAGACCACGTCCTGGAACATTCTGATAACAAATGAGCAACTGTTTGTTCCACCCCTTCACACAAGTTGCATATATTAGTCGGGAAAGATATTGGATCGCTAATATGTTGAATTTCTAGGGTTAGTACCAAATTCAGCCTAAATCTTAGGGACTCCATTCTAGCCCTCGGGTTCAAACTTTTCTTAAGATAAAATGGGATTGTTGCTCTCGGTGTATCACATTCAGACCAGGAGGGGGATAATTTTGCAGTTCTCATCTTTGCAATTGTTCTCATCCAGTCCATTTGTTTGACTGATTCTTCAACCTTCTGTGGGTTCTGCATTAGAGTTTCACAAGAGCTATCGGACATCTCTAGAATCTTTTTTACATCTCAGAGAGAGAATTTTTAAGAATGGGTTATTCCATTTCAGTTGTTGGGCTGCGTCCTCATGTAAGGACTTCTTTGGCGGAACCAGGATTAGTCTATATTGACAGTTTTTAAAATCAATGGGCCAGGTTAGTCCCTTGTGTGGGCGGTCCTTCCACTTCCCCCAGCAAATTGTCTCCCCATGGATCAGTTTGCACAAAGGGTTTCCATGACTCCCCTTTGAAGCCATCCAGTGGGTGCTGGGAATGAATGTAGAGGAAATCACACCTTTGGGCCAAAACACAGGGCCCAGTCACCTCCTTTGTATCCTGCCGGTCCGTCTGATAGAACATGTAATTATCACACTCAGTCCCATAAGAACAGAGCACATGCCCTTGCAGCCTTAGTTCACTGGTAGGTGCGAAATTAGCCTTTATGCCAAAATGGTTTGACAGGAATTCCTGGGCCTCATTCCATGCTGTTTGGAGTCCTTTTTGGGGGGAAAAGAGCAAAATATACCTAGCTTTGCAGCCCCTCTACCCACATATACAATTGTTTTGCGGTGCAAGCCACGGTATTATTTCACATTTAGTTTTCAAAGCTCATTTTTCTGCTTTGCAACATGTTTTACACGTGTCCATATTATTTTATGTTAATTTCACAAAATGCGGTTTCTGCCACATACAGTGTCCTTGGCATTAACTTTCAGAAAGGCTTTTAAAGATATGGTCAGTTTCTGGACACAGAGATATGCTGCAAATAGTTTCTTGGTAATTGACACGAGGCAAGAGAGAGTGTCAAGCTATAGCTTTTCTTTACAGTAATTTGCGTGTGCTGGTTTATTTCAAAAGTAAATCCTGGCTGTGCAGACTTGAACAGAATTCGTTTGCTTTTCATGAACTTTACTGATGAAAACAATGCCGTTCTGGGAGGGATTGTCTTCTTGATGGCAATCAAATGAAATACACATGCAGGGCTGTATTTTAATGAAGCAAAACTGTGTGATGTTTAAAATGAAAGGAGGCACAAGTGAGATGCCCTCTTGAATTCAGGTAATTTTCTTGCGCAGCCTTGAATCTTTCAATGACAGAAGAGCAGTGTAGAGCCATTCTGCATTTGTTATTTTCTCTGGATTCACGTGACGGAAACAAAATGCAGCCATTCTTGGGGTGGCTGTGCTGAACTCTCGCCACACATGTGCTAAGCAGACAAAAGCACAGCTGTTTTTGGATAGATGTTTAAATGTGCTTTTTGGTTGTAGGTGAGTTCTGTTTTTGGCTTTAATGTACCCCACAGTCTTATGTGCAAGCCTGTGGGTGACGGCACCAATTGTACTAAACAAGATAGTGCTGAAAAATCTAATACCGCACGCACACTGTTATAGCCCGTTACTCCCAAAACACACAAAAATCCCACAGCTGTTTTCCCGCCTCCAGGCAGAGTATACCAATATTCTCTTGTTTCAAGGTGCGACGAGGCAAGGGAGGAAGAACAGAGGGAAGACGGTCAACGATCTTACTAGGCCAGGTGACCTTGGGATCACGTGCAAAACGTCTCTCTTCAGGAGACTTACTCATTCGACTCACCTTCCACAATCTAGGCCTGCTCCCTGCTAAGCCTTCACAGTGATACAATCATCTATGACCCAAGCTAAAATGCCCAATCCACACGAAATCCACTTATTTACATATTTTCTGTCATCCGCGCCTTCGAGTCAATAGTCTAGGTTTTTCACCAGAACCATTTACCTCTAAAAGGAATGTGCCCTAAACATAGAAAAGGGGAATCTACCTCGCTCCTGTCCCTACTAACTTTGACAATGCTTTGTCAATACTCAACAATACTAAACAATACTCCACAATACTCAATACCCTCTCTCAAACCCACAGTGGCTGTTTGACTGGGTCAATACTTGCACTCCTTGGTCTGCTGCCGCTGTTCAGCTGCCGTGTCCCCCAGGTGCTCACTTCCCCGTCCTCGTCTGCCTGGACTCCTCACTGACTTCGGGCATGATGATTTCCAACTGGCTCCTGACGGCCTTTCCATGGGTATGAGTTTCCGTCTTCTCAAAATATGCGAGGGTCCTGCAGCCTCTACGGTTCCGCGGCAGGGGAGACAACCTTGTGCCGGGCTGGCACAGCCAACCATCCACTCTGTTACCAACTACTTAGGGAGGGAATCCAAGGTATGCCAGAGCAATGCTGGGGGTCCACCGACTTGGAGGACCGAACTCCCTCCCCAGAATAATCAGAGGACTCAGTCAGACGGCAAGTACTCACTGTGGTTTATTACAGGCAAAACCAACAGGGATCAATACAAGAACTGAGACATTTCTCCATGTCTCACAGTAAATGGCACGCAGGCCGGTTTTGTCTTTGAAATGCATCACTACTCTGTCATCACTGGGCCTTTCTCCAAAAACCTATCGCTATGTGGGATTGGCAGTCAGGAGCAGGATAAACCTATCTGGGTACCTATATGTATTATTCTGCTGACTCTCTCATATCCAGTGTTTGTCATGTGCCTTCCCAAAAATCTAACTTACCTACATTGTAGCAGACTATTGGGCTCACCATTGGTTCTTGTCCATTGCTCCTCACCCCTAGGATGCTGAACTGTGATTGGCTAAAGCCGACGGCCCCAGGCCTGGGACCAGAAAGCGTTCTCAGCTCATTGTGCACTTTTCCGAGGTGATGGGAACGAGTATGTGTCTGTATTGTAACTTGTGTATACCACCTTGCCAATAAGTCCCGTTCAGTGCAACACTTGTATCATATTTTGTTGCGCTCTTGTTACAGCTTGTGTCTAGCTGCCTGGGATCAGCTTTCCTTTCCCATCGCTGATCACTGTCCTTTGTCTGCCTATGCTGTATCACGTGTCCAGAGACCACGCATTTGAGCTCTGTAGCTCTGAATTATGATGATTTATTCCAGTTCTCGGCAGCTGGTCCCGTTGTCGTCTGGGGATTGGAATTTCTTCAATATCTCTTGTCCTTGTCTGTGGGTCTCGTCTCACAATTCTTGCTCCCTGTACAGCCTGCAACAGTTTAGCTCGTCGCCTGCTTTGTGGCCTGAGGCCTTCTGTACTTTTCCTACACCCATTGTAATGCAGTTTCTAGATCGTCCATGTTAAGCTATTGTCCTTTATAGGTTGCTATACGTGGTGCGCTCAGGGGCTCCATATATGCTCCTGTATCCACGTGACTATTAGCTTTAAGCATCAGCAAGCTTCGCTCAGGATCTCTTGTGCCTTGCGGTTTCTGTGTTACTGCATTTGGCTAATGACAAAATAATAAAGCAATGACAGTATGTATCTGTCCTCTAGCTATAGAACTGTACGCTCGTGTTCTTCATATATTCGAGTGTGTGGTTGTGTCACGCAGTACGGTTTGCTTCATGTCAACGCTGCTATGTCGTGGTGTCTCGAATGACGTCGGCAACATGGCTTCGAATGGATTGTGTCCTCCAACATATTCCACATCTTTGACATGTAATGTCCACAGATGTGTAGTTCAGAAACGTTTTCTGCAGAGGGCGGGCTGCGTCGATGGCGTCGGGTCGATATCCCTCCATGGCCTCCGTTGAGGGTGACATCACCGGATGTTATAAATAGGTCGCACAGCGCCCATAGCCTCAGTTCAGTTTTTTCCTCAAACGTGTTTACTTCGGAGACTCGGCGCACCTCATGATATTTCTTGTGAAGATGTCTTCTTCTTCAACCCCTCCGACTCTGCGGTCTGGCTTCAAGACTTGCCAGGATGGCAAGTCTAAAATGTCGATCACCGACCCGCCTCGCATTTGTTTGTGGTACTTGGGCGAGAGTTACGACACCGACGACTGTTCCAAATGCTAGTCGCTGACTGCTAAGGCCTTGCAGGAGCATAAGGGGAAGCTTCAGGTAGGTAGGGATTCCAAGCCCAGTAAGTCCCGTAAATCCAAATCCAAAGGGGGTGTCAACCGACGAGTCGAGAGGTGATTCTCCACGTCGGGAGGAGTCCCGGGGATCTCGGTCCCGGAGTTGTTCCCACCATTCGTCTTCCTCATCGCGGCATTCTAGGAAGCTCTGTCACTGGTCGCCTTCCCCGTCCTCGGAGGATGGAGCCGCGAGGAAAGTGGCATGCCCGACGAAATCTTCGACTCCGGAGGAGTGGGCTGCCTTTAAGGAGCATATATTGGTGATTTTTAAATCGCAGGGCACGGTTCCGTCCGTGCCTACTAAGGAAGCCGGCAAGTAACGGTCTCATACCGTGGCTCGCACCCCTTCGGGCTCGGGTCCGGGACATTACTCGCATCAGCAGCCTTCGAGGTTCCGTTCGGATAAGGCTCAGGATAGTCGCAAGAGACGTGCTTCCAGGTTTCGGTCCTCATCCCCAGCGAGACCGCAGAAATCTGCTAAGGGCTCGAGGTCAGTGTCGACTCAGTCTATGCCGTGTCCATCGGATTCGGACATCGAGGCTTTGCCTTCTTATCCCTCGGAGCTGTTGGCGCCATTATCGATGCCGAAGCCTTCGGCGCTCTCAACGCCAAAGCCCTCGGCGTCGAAGCCTTTGGGGATATTTGCCCGGAATTTACCATTAGAGATCCCTGATTCTGTGGATCCTCCACGGAAAGCTACTGCTAAATCTGTGAGGCCAGTGGTGGACT
Source organism: Ambystoma mexicanum (assembly GCF_040938575.1). Taxonomy (NCBI): domain Eukaryota; kingdom Metazoa; phylum Chordata; class Amphibia; order Caudata; family Ambystomatidae; genus Ambystoma; species Ambystoma mexicanum. The sequence continues at coordinate 1,091,512,649 of NC_090936.1, forward strand.
CCAGGCCCTCTTCTTTCCGCAGGCAAGGTTTTTACCTCCCTCTGGATGACCTTTATGAAGAGGAGGAAAAGTCTGACTTTGAGGACCCTGTTGAGCATGATGTGGGTCATGTCTTTTCTGGAGACAGTCAATTGGAGGAGTTGAAGAAAACCCTTCATGATGCCAGTGGGTTGGATACTTCTCCGGAAGTGGAATTTGGCAGGCCTGAGCCTGGGGCTCATGCTGAGTCATGTAGGTGGCTCATGGCTTGGGTCACGGAGTATCTGGCTGGTCCAGTCCTCCTGAAGCTTTTGTGCAGGATGATCTAATCTATTTTAGATCAAGGTCCGTCCTCTGACCCGGTGTTGCCTTTTCATCTTACCTTACAGAAATGGGTGGCAGCTGCTTGGCAGTCACCGGAATCTCTTCTGGCTGTTAACAAATCGTTGACAAAGAAGTACCGCTCTTCCGTTCCCCAACTACTTATCCACTCACCCCACTCAGGAGAGTTTGGTGGTTCAGGTGGCTACAGCCACCTCGAGGCAGGTGGCGTACCCTACCATCCCTCCTGACAGGGACGTCATACGCTTAGACGGTTGGGCTCGCAAGGTATTTTCTGCGGGCAGTATGGCGTTGAAATCAGCCAACTCCACTTGTGCCTTAGCAAGGTTTTCACACACTCTGTGGAACTGTTTCTCTGGCGGCTGAGCATATTCCCTAAAGGGGAAGAAAGGGATGGGTTTCTTGCTCTCGTGCAGAAGTCTGGTTTTGCTCCGGATGTGCAAGCCCGTCTTTTGAACATCCCCTTTGATGTCACCCATTTGTTTGGCAGCAAGGCTGATGAGCACCTTCAGAGGTTGCAGACTTCGAAAGCTGCAACGAAATCTTTGAAAACCGGTGATGGAGAGATTATTTTCGTTACTACTACTCCTTTGGCAGAACGAGAGGAGCCGGCAGTCAAAGGGGTCAATGTAAAAGTACCCATGGTGGTCGGGGAAAAAGAGTTGCCAAAGCCACTCTGGCAGCTACCTCTTTGCCTTCAGGCGCTGCCGCAGCCGCTCCTGAACAGTCGTGAAGCCATGTGCCATGGTTCGCCGGTTGGGGGCAGACTGTCTCAGCATCTCGAAGAATGGCGAGCCATTACTTCTGATGCGTGGGTTCTGGATACAATAGCACACGGCTACTACCTTCCCTTCCTCAAGCGGCCTCACGAAAATCCACCAGGGAATCTCTCTTTGAAGCTTCCGGATCCGCTCCTTGTGCAGGAAATACTAACCCTGCTGGAGAAAGGCACTATAGAACTGGTGCCTCTGACGGAGAGGAACAAGGGTTGGTATTCCCCATATTTTTTGATTCCAAAGAAAGGCTAGGGATTGACACCCATCCTGGATTTACGTTGGTTGAACAAACCTCTTAGGAAGGTCAAGTTCAGGATGGTCACTCTTTCTCAAGTCCTCTAGGCCCTTCAACTTCAGGATTGGTTGGTGTCTCTGGACCTACAGGACGCTTACTTTCATGTGCGGATTCACCCCAAGCACAGAAAGTACCTGAGGTTTGCGGCTGGCGACTCGCACTTTCAGTTTCGGGCCCTGCCATTTGAATCGACCTCGGCCCTGAGGGTCTTCACCAAGCTAATGGTGGCGGTGGAATCGGTTCTCAGGCGAGGGGGGGGTGCACGTCTACCCCTACCTGGACGACTGGCTGCTCTGTGCGCGCTCTCCCGAGCAAGCATTGATTCACCTCCGTCTCACCTGCCGCTCCCTTCACAAGCTGGGCTTCTCCCTAAATTTCAAGAAGTCGCATCTGACATCTTTCCAACAGCTCCAGTATATCGGGGCTGTTTTGGACACGTCCTTGGGGAAGTGCTCGCCTCCCAAGGTGAGGGCTCATCACATTGTGCAGATGGTGGACAAGTTTCAACATGCCCAGAGTTTCCCGGCTGTCGAATTCTTAAGGTTGCTCGGCCTCATGGCATCCTGCATTTTTCTGGTGCCAGAGTCCAGGCTGAGGATGATATCCCCGCAATGGGTCCTCAAAATGCAGTGGTTTCAGTTCTCAGGCAAGATGTCGGATCCCGTTCAGATTCCACTCTCAGTCTCCCAGGATCTTCTGTGGTGGGCCAACGAGGGGAACCTGATGAAGGGGGAGCCGTTTAACCGTGGCTGGAGGTGACTGTAGTGACGGATGCTTCCCTCACAGGATGGGGAGCTCATGACGAAGACTTGACCGCCATGCGCTCCTTGGTCTCTGTCAGAGTCCAAACTCCACATCATCCTGTTAGAGCTGAGGGCCATCAGGCTGGCCCTGAAGGCTTTTCTGCCATTGGTGCGGGGGAAGAGTGTCCTGATCATGACGGACAACACAGTGGCTATGCATTTCCTCAACAAAAAAGGTAGAGTAGGGTCACTCCCATTTTGCAGAGAGGCAATGCAGCTCTGGTTCTGGGCAATCCAGCAGTGAATTTCACTCTCGGCAGTTCTTCTGGCCGGAGAGGACACTGCGGCGGCAGAAGCTTTTAGCAGGCAAAGCACGATCTCTCACGAGTGGGAGTTGGCTCAGGATATCCTTCTGGAGATCTTCGCCCTTTGGGGAACCCCACAAGTGGATCTCTTTGCCACCAGTGCCAACCGGAAGTGCGAGAGATTCTGGTCAAGGGAATTTCCTCCGAGAGGAGCCTTAGGAGACGCGTTTGTGGTGGATTGGCCATTCCTACTGCTGTACGCGTTTCCTCCAGTCCCCGTCATTCCTCAAGTGTTACGGAGGTTCGGATCTCACATGACCCTCATTGCTCCGGATTGGGCCAGGAGAGCGTGGTACCGAGACTTTCTAGAAATGTCCATCTGCCCTCTACGCCGTCTTCCCTACCGAGAGGATCTGCTATCGTGCAAGCGGGGGGGGGGGTCAGGTTCTCCATCCAGAGGTCAGGACTCTCAACCTACACGCTTGGTATCTGAAAGGTTGAGGTATAAGGATTGGGATCTCCTGGATGACGTGATGGAGGTGTTGCTTTCGGTCAGGCGGCCAGCAACAAAATCCCTGTACTGTTGGCATAATTTCTGCGACTGGTGCAGAGGACAAATGTTGATGCTTTATCAGTGTTCCATTCCCATGGTTTTGTTTTTCTTCCTTTCTTTGGCCCACAGGGGCCTTCAACTGGGTACCGTTAAAGGTTACCTGGCGGGCTGTCTATCTTCACGTCTGAGGAATGTTCTTACTTTAAGATTCCTTTGATTTCCCAATTTCCTAAAAGCCTCACTAATGTGTTCCTGCTGTCCCCTTTCCAGGTGCCGGCACTTCTGTTTGCAGAGTGAGTGAATTGCAGGCACTTTAGTCTAAGCTGCCTTTTACTGTATTCCACAAGGATAGGGTTGTACTGAGGGTACGTCCATCCTTTCGACCTAAGGTAGTGTCTGAATTTCATTTGAGCCAGAAAGTGGTTCTTCCTTATTTATATCTTCCTCCTCATCCTGGTAAGGACGAGGAGCGGCTCCATAGGTTGGACCCCTGAAGAGCTCTGAGCTTTTATATTTCTAGGATATCCAGGGTCAGAGTGGACGATCAACTCTTTGTGGGGTATGCTGGTTTCCGATTGGGCCAGGCTGTTGCAAAACAGACCTTGTCCAGGTGGATTATCCTCACCATTACTAAATGTTACCGTTTGACGGGCAAGGACCCTCCTGAAGGGTTGCCAGCTCATTCCACTAGGGGTGTGGCTACTTCCACAGCCCTGCAGAGGGGAGTTCCTATTCGGAATATTTGCGATGCAGCCACATGGGCTTCTATCCATACCTTTGTTAAACATTACTCCATTGATACTCTTCATGGTCAAGATATGGCCTTTGGTAAGGCAGTTCTTTATTCTGCCATCTGATTGGGTACTCTAAATTCTTTCCCTCCTCCATTTTCTGGTACTGCTTTGGGAGTCTGTCAAAGATGTGTAATACGTTGGAGGACACAATCCATTCGAAGAACAAATTACTTTCCAACTGTTAATGTTCTTTCGACTGGATGTTCCTCCAACGTATTCCACATCGCCTTCCCAGCCTGCCCCTCTGGAGAATTTACTATGCGATTGCAGCTGCTTACGTTTCCGCTAGGCTATGTGCAGTGAAGCAGGCATTGGATATGTGCATGTCACACGTTATGGAGGAAAAAACATAAACTTAGGCTACGGGCGCCGTGCGTCCTATTTATGACATCTGGTGATGTCGCCCTTGACTGAGGCCTTTGAGGGACATCAACCCAATGCCATCGACGCAGGTCGCCCTCTGCCGAAAAAGTTTCCGAACTACACAGCTGTGGACATTACATGTCAAAGATGTGGAATACCTTAGAGGAACATCCAGCCGAAAGAACATTACCAGTTGGTAAGTAACTTGTTCTTCTTGGTACTTGGTCCAGAATGTCCATAGAGGTGTCTCTGATCATGATCTCCGGCTCTTCTCCTACGTATGCATAGATTTGTACCGCACCTGTTCTGTATGACTGGCTGAGTGGATACCTCTCAGTGTATTTATCTATCATTGGTGCACTTGGGATACATCCGAAATAGAATGGGTGGTTGCAATATTTTCGGGCTTTCCGTCTTGTCATGAACTTGGTGGGGGCGGTGGTAGGAACCAGACTCCCTCTTCATGCCAACTTCACCATCCTCCACTACAGTAGGATCCAAATCCGCCACCTCTGGCTCCTGTAATTGCCCCCCTATCTGCCCCCCAGCTCTGCCTTTTGCCTCTCCATGTTCTGGTAGATCCGGGGCACTGTTGACTTTGGTCCTTGCGTGTACTCCTGTCGCTTCAGCTTAAACCCTCTGGAACAACTGTGGCAACCACTTCTGCTGCCTCTCAGAACAAGCTGTTACAACCTCTAAGGGACCATCATGTAGCAGGCGAGGAGGAAGAGGACTAAACTTCATCGGCCAGGTCATTCCTTCACTGCATGTCTGGCATTGTCACCCTTTGGAGAATATCTCAATCCCCAGACACCGAACCGGAAGGTGGTATTTTGGCAGAAGCTCTTGTACTTCAGTCAGTGGGATTGTCTGGCATCCCCTTACAAAAGGGCTTAGGGTGGTGCCTCCAAATACTGCAAAAGGCCATCATGCCACCCCACATACTTGAGGTGAGATTGCGCCAGGTCTTGTCTGATGTCCCATTTCTGCCCACACATCTGCAGCCTCACTCAGTGGTGGATATGATGTTGCTATACGTCAGCCCAGCTGCAACCTCCTCTTCAGCTTCTTCAGTGAATCTGCTGAATAGAGAAGACAAAATCTTAGAATCTTACGCCTGCAAGGTATATTCCATTGCAACGCTGCACTTCAGACAGGCTGATGCATATGCGCTGCTAGTGGACGCTAATCAGCATTTGTGTTGAGAGAGTTCAGATATTCTTCCTGTTGTTCTTCTGGACAGGCAAGCCACATTCTGGCTTACGCAAAGCCAGGTAAGTTGTACTGGATGTAGTTGAGTAATTGCTCCATTATAAACTAGACTAGGAGTTCTCAAACCGCAAAAGCCTTATTTGTTCTGACTAAACAGTCTAGAAACCCCCTTACCCTGTGGTGAGGGGTGCGGGGCAGGGCTCCAGATATAAGAATGTTCAGTGGCTTTAGGTGCTTTTGTGGAGAGGTGAGCTCTACCAAGGCTTTGTACCCGCCTCTTCCTCAACCATCTCTGGAGGAAAGAAGCAATAGATCAGCATCCAGGTTCACGAGTCACTGGCCAGCAGCAGGTTGGCTCTGCTTAGGACATACGGCTTCAGCACTTTTCTGACCCTTGGTTTCTGTCAGCGGTTTCATGGGATTTCCAGCTTCCTCTTCCCCTGCTTCTGCTAAACCAGTCTCCAGCACATCTTCTGAAGGTGTCAAAATTGCTCAATATGAGAACTGTGGAATTGGTGCCGGCATCAGAGAGGTTGCTATGAATAGCATGATATCAACATGTTATGTCAACAAACGGGGGGAACAAAATCTCCAGTGCTTTGCCACTTGATAGTGTTCTAGGAAAGAGCCATTGAGCAGAACATCTTTTTTAGAGCGGTCTATCTCCCTGGTGAGCTGAAAACCAGGGCAGACCGAATTGAGCAGGCTCAATACTGGGAACCATGAAAGGGAGCATCTAATGAGGGATCATGTAGTCTTTCGTATCTAGGCTACTCGATCAGTGGACTTATTTGCCACCAAAGCCAACTCCAAGCACATCAGGAGTTCTTATTGATGAGACGCAGGTAGAGGTTCCTGGTGGACACATTTAGATTGAGTGCAGCAACTACCCTTACTGTGCATTCCCACTGACTTCTCTTCTACAGTGCATGATCAGCAAGCTCAAGATTGTCCAATCGATGTGCAATGATCTTCATAGCCCCCTACTGGCCAGGAGGAGTTTGGTCCTCAGACCTGCTCAGCCTGACCTCACAGGGCCCAATGTTCTTCCATCTGGATCAGGATCTTTTATCTCAGTAGCGCGGGTTAGTACTTCATCCCTACCCCTCAGTCTCTGGCTTTAGCCACTTGGTGCTTGAATAGTTAACCCTCAGGCCCCTTGGTGTATCGCAGGAAAATTGGAAGATGCTTCAAGAAGCCAGTTAACCACCTACTCGAAGCCAGTGAAAGAGTAAGTGGCTCCTCTGTGTTGAAACGGACATAAATTGTCCCTCTTGCTCATTGGATGATGTAGTATCCTTTTAAGCCTAACTAGCACAGACTGGCGTTCAGTTCGATGCATGTAAGGTCCTACGTGGTCGCCATTGGTGCTTAGAGGAATTTAGAGGCTTTTACTTTCTCCTTGGCATATACCATTGCGAAAAAGCATTTGAAGGGGTTTTGTAAACTTTTCCATCCTATCGGGAGACCCCATACATTCTGGGACCTTAACATGGTCCTAATTTTCCTGGCGAACAAGCCATTTGAGCCCCTGGCATCAGTAGGTACCAGACTTGTGTAAAACAGTTCTCTTTGTGGCCTTAACTTGTGCCAAGAGAGTTGGCGAAATCCAGGCCTTCTCTGCTTTAGTGCCTTTCACAGTGTTAGATACAGAGAAAGTGATGATCTATGCATGCCCTACATTCGTTCCTAAAATAGAGGTTCCTTTGCCTGTGCTTTCCTACTCACAAGGTATGCGGATAGGATGCTAAATTGCTTTGATGTCAGCAGAGTGCTAAAGTTCTATCTAGCTTATACCTAGGATTTTCACAAATCCGAGGCGCTCCTTGACTTTTGGTGGCTCTCCTCCTGGTCATCAGGCCTCGAAGGCCTCTTAATGGATGGTGACTGTCATCATGGAATCTTACAAGGCACAGAAAAGAGAGCCTGCCCCAGGGTTTTCGCACTTATGCTCTCCGAGCAAAAGTCATAGCTGTTACTTTTCAAAGCTGGTGTCCTGGGATGTGATCAGCAAGGGAGCAATCTGGATCACCTGTCCCTACTTTCTGCAAACACTACCCTATGGACACTAGTTCCTCTTACAAGAAGAGATAGAAGCGTCAAAAGAATTCATCATGATTCTCCTGGATTTTATTTAACAGAATTCATACTTCAAACATGAGACAGAATTTTATTTACAGACGGCGGGAACAGCAATGGGAGCCATCATGGCACCCACATACGCAAACTGTTTTATGTACCAATTTCAGACGACCAACATATTAAGACATCAGGAATGGGCTAAACGCATCAAATTATGGACACGATATATTGATGATATCTTGGGTGTTTGGCATGGTGATCACGCATCACTTGACCAGTTTCTACTGTACATCAACACAATAGATGCAAGGATTACATTCACAGCACAGATTGGCAATCCCGACATTCATTTTTTAGACTCCAAATCAAAGTACATGATAATAGCATCTCAGCCACGATATTTACCAAACCGACAGATAGGAAAAACCTTTTACACCGGTTAAGTTTTCACCCACAGAACACACTGAAGAATAGATGCTGAGGATTAAACTCATCGTAGGTGACCCAGCAGAATGTGAAACAGAACTCTCGAAATGATGTAACAAACTCGTGACTGGTTACCCCGCTGAAGACATAGCAACTACCAAATCTAAACTAACGACAAGGACATATGAAAGTCTTCTACAAGGTAATACACACAAAGAATAACCATCAATAGTGTTTGTATCGAAATACTCATTGCAAAGTAAACAAATCAAACGGTGTATTTATAAACACTGGAACATCTTAACCAGCGATGTCAGAACCAAAGATCTATTCCTGAGTCCTCCAGTGTTTGCATACCAATGCAGCAACAACCTTAGGAATCTTCTAGTCAAAACAAGTAGAAGTAAACAAGATAAAAGAGGCAGATCATGGGGGAAACTCTTCCCCTGTTTCAATTGCAGCAACTGTAATATCATCAAAGGCTACTTTGTATTTCATCCTAGCACAGGAGAGAAGTTTCAACTTAAATGCCATGCTACATCCCTCACGGAAAAGTACTGCATAAAATGCCCCTGTGCCAACTACTACTTAGGAGAAACAGGCAGAAAAATACGAGTGAGAATGAACGAGCATAAATCTTGCATTGGAAACAAAACATTCTCTCAGCAGTAGCAAGACATTTTGTAGATAAAGGACACAGCATCACACAATTGAAATTCCAAGTACTAGAAGTCATCCACTCGCAACAATCCACAACAGAATGCAAAAAAGAAAGAGCCCAACGTGAAGCATTTTGGATAGACGGTCTAGACTCTTTTCCCCGAATGGGATGAATGAGGATTGGGATCTAAATTGTTTTCTGTGAATAAGATGTACCAAGGATGAAAGGATTGTACTTAGTTTTGACACCGGACAACAGATTGCTCTTGATACCATTTGCATCACAGTGAGGAAGGAGAATGCCTGGTCTCATACATGAACAATTTCATTTATACCCCAATCAGTTTTTGGCACAAGTTTATTTGCTTTGAATGTTAGAGTGTCTCTTCTCTATGGGACATGGGGAATTATACACCACAAGACCATGTTACGGCATGGTTTTAGGATTCTTTCTGAACCTATTTCAACAGGTTATTACAGATTGCACTTCAAGCTTTCAGATAGCCCTCGCTGATTCCATCAGTTGTTTCACCATATTATGTTGCAAGTCTCACAGTGAACGTAGACTCCATAGCACTAGGTCTCCACATAGATATGTGAAAGGATCACACTAGATTACCAGAGTGTACCTCACGCTGACCACCTTAGCCCGCGATCATCAGTAGCCGAACAACATCATGCCGCAATCCTCCTAGTGAATTTAGGCTAAACACTATTCTCAGAGAGTTAATGTATCTTTCAAATGGAGCAACATTGAACTTCACACACTCGCTTTAAACTGACAAGATGAGTATGTTTTTTGAAGGCAGATACGCTGAGATATCATCTGGCCCTCTCATCATACATTCTTTCCCTCGCACTTTCTGTAAGAGAGATCTAATCTCTATTTTTGCATGCAGCACAATATTCACACAAAGCTTTCTCTTGCTCTTTCAAGATGGCTGCCTTCTTTACCATCTACTTATTCCATTCTACTTCAATCTATCATTTACACATCACCATGACAACCAGCAAGTTTATTATTATAGCAATGACTTCAGCGTTGCCTCCTCGAGCAGCTTTCAGCGAACAGAGATATTCACTCCAGATTGACCTAGCGCTGCATTACACAGCGGTAAGCACTGTTCAGGCACTTAAACCTACATTTATAATAACACACGCTGTTCCTAGTTTTTAATGAATACCTTTATTCCACAGCTACCGTACACATTTATTTCACTGCACAAGGCATTTAGAATCACTAGCAGGTCAGTAGTACTACCTTGATTTATGAGCAGAATAGCACACAGGGCCATCACTGCGCATTGGTTTCTCTGGTAACCGATATGTCAGTTACAGTTCGGAAACGTTCCTATTACTATTCTTTGACGCACATTAGTGGTGGGTTCTAACGTTAGGTTACACCAAGTAGAGTTCTAATGAGGAGCACACATCCTGCTATTATACGGCACAAAGCAGCACTTTAGTAAGTGGTATCCTACACTCATTACGAGAGGGTGACAATGAGCATGGGCAAACGCATGAATAGCAACACTAATAACCGCTTGGTATGAATATAAATAATGACAGTATGTGTTACGCTTTATTCATGCTCTTATTTGTCTCATTTTCCCATATGTTGTCTTTGTTGTGTTCGTAATGTGGCCAATTGTCGTATTTTGATCCTTGATTACGTTACTTTATACAGGTGTTGATGATAGTGTGTCTTACTATATAATTTGACATACTGAATTTACTATTGAGTGATCTGTATCAGATGAGAAGAGCTATTGACCCTGAAGAAGGACAAGGAATGTCTGAAATGCATTGGTCTGATTAGCATCTGCGCTATTACTTCAACACTTGAAACACACAGGAAACTTGATTGCTGTTTATCACACTTTATTTGAACTACCATGAAATCTATACAACTACCAAAGGAACTCTTAACACTAGAAATTGAACCACATAGTAGATGATAGGGTGTGCAACCCACACCGAAGGCTATTCAGCCTCAGGCCTTTCACTAATTTCCACAATTTATGTGTCCAGTATGGCGGCACTAAGTCGTGAGTCTGCACCCCACTCACTTTCAGGAACTAGTTGTTCTTAATAGAGTAACCTGTAACTACAAAAACTGAAAAACGTGGTGCCAGATCACTCATCGAAGATTCGAGCATACTGCGTTGCAAACAGCTCCAATCTCATGTCTGATGGCGCAACACCTGTGCGGTATTTGGGAAAGGGTAATATGGACTAAGAGTACAGTAGTCACTACAGTGAGTAACCTTTCCGTTACTTACCCCTTCTGTTCTCCACATGCACACAGCACACCATTTCTTACTTGCCAAGACTCAACGTATACCTCTCCAGTGGCTAGTGCACATTTTGAGGCCCGTAATCATGCAAGATAGCTTCCCATCATTTTATTAAGTTTTACTTGCATCTTCAACTTATTCTTAACCTTTTATCTATTTTCATATTTTATTGTAACTTATGCAAATTCTACTCACATGTTCTAGTACTATTAATTATCACTATAAATCTAGGTTTTCTTTTGATTTCATGCATTTGTTAAAATTTGGATTTTGTCGTACTCTCTCATTATGCGTCATTTCGAAGCCATTGCTTTCACCATACTCAGTTTTGCATGATACGGTTTCCCACCATTTATATGGATATATGCATATTTATCATATTCTTATAATATATTGCCTGAAACATTAACTTCTCTTTATTAATACTGAATTAATTAGGGGTGAATTGGGGCTAAACTGCTTATCGGTGTATCTTGCCTCGTTTGGCACTTCAATGCAGTGCCATGCTCTGAAAGGAGGCTGGTTTGTTACTGGTCTCTTTCTCATTAAGGAGGTACAGGCTGTTGGTTGTGGTGATGCCCATGGCTGGCATGTCCAGCAGGTCTACAGTTAATGAGCACTGATTGCATAGATGTTGCCAGCAGAGTTGCTTTGTGCGCAAGTTCGCAGCTTTCCATTGTCCTTGGTGTTTGTGTGTGAAATGAGTCTATTGAAAGCATCTAATATTCACTCCAGCTCTAGGGCCAGGATTTCCTTATTTAATAATGTGCACAGCAGGATTTTGGCCGTCATCGCTGTTGTAGGCAAAGTGCAATAGCTCTCCTAATGTGCACCTAAATGGCGTATGTCCATAGCAAAGAGGCTCGAAAGGAACCTGAAATTGAATGCACTGTTGCATCGATGGAAGAGTAACATTGTTGGACCATACAGTAGAGGGTCATGCTCAACATGGTGGTACGTGGGCAATTGACATATATTTAGAGCTCTTCCTAGAACTATTAATCGGGACACAGAAGCCTGTTGTGAGGGGTTGGAAATGTGTGGCAGAAAACTTTGTAAAGGTTTTTCAAAAGATGACATTTTATTAACTTAAAAGGTTGGATAAACACCTCACTAGCCCTACTCTGATGAGGATTTCCCTGCCTAAAATAAACTAAAGGAAACACTGTATCAAAAGATTTCTGTCCCTCACACGTAGATACACAATCAATCAATAAGGAAATAAATAGCAGTTTAACTGCGACAAATATAACAGTATAATTTACACCACTGTAGCTGCTTCTTCTAATAACCTGGGCAAACTCCCCTTCCCCAGAATCAGGAAGGCTTTTCTTTAAATGTTCATAAAGGATAAGGAAATCCTTTATTATAATGAAGAAGTCATCTTCAGTTCAAGTTCCTATCCGACTTGGTAAGATAAAGTTCCAATTTTGATTACAAGGATAAAAAGCTTTCCTCTTTCCACTTGTAGTCAAGGTCTTGAGATAGTGTTGTGTCCTCAACAATGCACACTTCAATAAAGATCTTGAAACGGTTTCTTGTCATTGATAAAGAATATTTTAGAACTTCATTTGTTTTTTAAACAAATGTCTGTCATGATATTTTGGCACTGTTATTAGCTTCAGTACTACTTCTCCAAACACTTTAGTGATTCTCCAATTACTATGTCAAAAGCATTACCCCACCACAGTACCCCTTGAGTTTCCACCAGGTTTACCCTTATACCAGGTCTACTACTACTACATCTCTCTGATCCGGTGTGCTCCTGCCAGAATAGAGGCAATGGTTACAAAAGCTCTTGGTATGTTATACTCTCCTGCCAGCCAAGACAAACTACTGCAGTTCTCTACTCAGGTATACACTCCTGCCTGAACAGAACCAATTGGTACAAAGCACTAGAGCCTCGTATACTCCCTTGCCAGGCCCAGCTACCAACTCTAAATAATTCTGGGGTATGGGTCAACTTCAAAGTTTTTAACAATGTCTTCTGCTTCCCACAATTAGGTTTGGAAATTTCTTCAAGGGAAACAAGAATCACACTTGTGCTATTTACTATACCTTAGTGTTTGCAACCCATAAGACAGGCAGTGCTGCCTTCCTCTTCTATCAGAAGGGCAGCCATCCTGCCAATCTTGTTCCACCTTTGTATTCTTAACCAAATGCTGATAATCACTCTCTCTCCTTCACTGTTATTTGGCTTTAGCAGTGTGGCTTTAAGACATTCTCTACACCTAGGCAATATTCTTCACACACATTATTACCCCCAGTTATTGTCTTTTAGTTTATGCAACCCTGGTTGTTTGTCAATTGCCTGAGTGTGCGTCCCTTTTGGCTATGGCAATAGTGGTTTGGGTTCCCTTCTCAAGATGTTGCCCCTTCGTATGTTTGGCTGTTATTACCCACTATGGAACAATCCCCTCCTTCAGGTGGGATCTTTAAAGTCCCTTTATGCCAACTGCTTTGGTGTACATCAGCTTTGTATGCATCACAGTCATTAATTTGGTTTACATCTGTTTAGGTATTCAAAAGGGAGTCTGGTTTCAGACAACGGGCAGTCCCGGAGTGCTCCGGGTCACAATATAGCAGTGAACTCACCGGGTTTGGCATGCTCATCCATGTATCTCGCTGCTTCCAGCTCGTCTGCTTCAGTTCTCCAGCATGGGGTCTGGCATGGATTCACATGCTCATTGATATTCCCCGTATGGCTGGTAATCCTCAGTAAAAGAAAAAGTTTCACTTTAAAACTGTATTTCTCCTCTAAACGAATCACTGTGCTATGGGTCATACTTCCCCCCCCATCCAATGACAGTCCTCCCCTAAACCCCACCTCTGGCAGCCATATTTTGGTTTTTACCACACCTTCACTGTTGGGAGTCCTCGAGTTGCTCTCTGAGCTATTTTGTACTTTCCCCACATTTTTCACTGAAAAGTTCTATTCTTGGTCTATTGGAGCCTGTGTGCTCCTATCTTCATCGGCTTGCAATGGGGATCTGTGGGTGAAGTTGTACGCCCGTCAAGGGCGGTTGTTCGTCAAAGTTTCTGGAAGGCCATCTTGTGCCTACTTTGCGCCCTCTGACCATGAAGGAGGAGAAAAAGGAGGGAAGGACACTTTTCAGGCCCTGCACCCAATGTGGGCTAAGGGACGTCTTCATGGAGGACAAACATCAGAAGTGTCTGTACTGCCTGCACCCAGACCACAACGAGGATGGGTGCGAGATATGCCTGGGCTTCTCGAAGAAAATGAAGAAAGACACGTATAGCAGGCTGGCGGTATGGCCCAAGTCGAGCAAGGCCTTTGACCCGTGCTCCATGCAGGGTCATGCCTCACCCAGGACTGGTCGGTCCGAGGACTCCCCATCCATGGGGGTCCAAGAGAAGGCCAAGAGCCGCAAGACCGACACCGCGATCGTCGTCGCCTCATTAGCCAGCCTGCCATCAGGTTCATCCTCAAAGAGCAAGTCCTCCACCCCGGCCAAGTTACGGGACAAATCCGAGAAACAGAGGCCGGACGAATAGAAGACTGCCTTACAGCATGCTCATCAGGCGCAGCCGAAGACTGTCGACCACTTCGTCGACATCTTCTGGGGCAACCGCTACTGCAGGTGGTACCAACCCGATGAGGATGGTCCCTACAGCACAGAGTATCCCGGGCTCCCAGGTGTGAGACAGCTGCTGAGGCAGCGGTGAAGGCTATGGGCACCCCGGGGCTGTTAAAGCACTGACTCAGGTCCCAGTACACAGCCCTCAGGAGGGAAAGGGGGGGGTTGAAAAGGCCCCAAAGTAGCCCACCAAGGCTTATGTTCAGCCAATGGACATCTCATCCATGGACGACGACTACCAAGCGTCTGTCCAGTCCACGTGGAAGATGGTGGCTCAGCACCTAGCACTCCATCATTCCCTCCACAGCCGAGGTACATATCCATGGACATCCTGTCAACTCTCCACACCCTAGTGATGGAGATCCAGTAGGGACCGGCACCCGTACCACCAGCGGACCCGGATACACAAACGGAAATAGACGAAGATGAGGGCTTTGTCCCGGCAGACGACGAATCACCAGCGACGGGAGTCCAAGAGGAAGACGATTATGGTGGTACCCTTTTTGGATGACCTTTGGGAGGAAGGCCTAGCTCTTGGGGTTCCACTGGTTCCCCGTCAGGAGCAGCACATCCCTCTGCTCCTAGAAGAAGTACGAGCCATGTTACGAAAAGGGACGGTAGAGCTTGTTCCCCAACGGCTCAGGTGCTCAGTAGTCTACTCCAAACTTTCTGGTCACGTTGCAACATGTGCTCGGCCAACTGGAGGATGGTGATTTCTTGATGTCGCTGGACCTAGAGGATGCATACTTCCATGTCCCCATCCACAGGAAACATTGGACGTTCTTATGGTCCGTGGTACAGGGCCAACACTACCAGTTCAAGGCCCTACCTTTCGGTTTAAAGTCTGCCCCAAGAGTGTTCACAAAATGCCTGGCCCCAGTGTCGACTCACCTCCGTCTGCAGGGCATGCATGCATACCCGTACCTGGACGATTGGCTGATACGAGCCCGCTCCCGGGAACTGGCCGACAAGCACACGAAGGAGACCGTCCGACTACTGATGGAGCTGGGGTTCTCCATGAACTATCCTAATACTGGTTGCTGCCTGGAAGCCTCGTCGGTGCAGGGGTCGCTGGATCACGACGGGGTCACCAAATATAGGCATGCCCCTGTAAGCTCACACCCGAAAACGTACAACCGGCTAGGGAAAGAGGCCCAAGACACTGCTTGCAAGGATAACACATTTTTATTCCTACAAAATAGGAATGCATCAGCAAAGAACTCTGCCGCCGAATGTTCTGGCAAATTAGGGGTGTGCCAAATTAGGGATGTGCCAAATTAGGGATGTGCAGTAAGCTAAAAGGGCACCTGGCGTCATCTATTTCGTCATTACATACAGTGAAAACCTGCGAGGCTTGTTGGCGAGACCCTATACTTGGATGGCCCACTCCATAGGGGATGCTAGGCCATTGGTCCCATCCATCTCCGTCCACGTGGGTGCTGCTGGGCTTGTCATACGCTGTGGAACAGGGCCTAATAAGCAATTAGTTATTTTGGAAACAATGCTACTCTGTCGATGTAACGATGCCCTGGCAGACACAGATATGGGCCCAGGCGGAGAGTCGAGGTCATACCAAATTGCATACTTCACTCATTCCCAGATACGCCAGCAACCTCCCATGGTCTTCCACCCTCGTTTTGGGCTATAATTTCATCCCTCCCTTGCACCTTGCAGTACAAATCACGTGGCCCAAATGTGAAGGCGAGATAGCCTTGCTTTCTGATCGATCGGGTGTCTTACAGATTTATGTTCGGTGGTCTGTGCCTGGCTGGCACGGTGGTTTGTGGGGGGTTTTGGGATCAAAGCATAGGGGGGCTGTAGCTCTGATGCAGGGTGTGTTGGGGCTGAGGGTCTATGCTATCTGTATCATGGGATGGTAACTGCCAAGAGGCGTTCTGCCCCATTTTCATCGCCTTGCAGCCTGGGGCGCGATGGCCTACAGCCGCCGAGACAACGAAAGGCTTGTAACTCCCTGAAGCTCACTCGTAATGTGGGTTATGTGTGTGCTAATAAAGCCGGCCTAATACTAACACGATTGGTGCTTTCGCTGTGGTTGGGCCTACGTTCCAAAATGGCTGCCAGTCCCTCCAATCAAGTACCTAGGCATAATAATTAGTGCAGATGCAAAGGAGGTTCCATGGTATGACCACCTAGTCAGAAAGGTCACCCAACTATCGGCCCAAGCTAAACTTATAGGTAACAAATATGGGAAATGCTCACTTATCCCAATTGTACGCTTCTATAACCAGAAAGCTGTTCCCACATTGACATACGGTGCAGAGGCATACCTTAGTCTTCCTTGGGATGCATGGGACCGACTGGAAGGAAAATTCCGGCGCTCTCTATTACAACTGCCAAATGCAGTCCCAGTAGCTGTTATCCGTCATGAGATTGGCCTCCTCTCTTTGTACGCAAGAGTTAAATGGAACGCGCTACAACTCTTCAACAAAATCGGTCCTTTTTGCCCTCCCCAATTCTCGATCTTAACATCTAAATCTGGAATTTATACGGATTGGCCAATAGAGATCTGTACTCAAACATGTCTTGAGATTCTGACCAATCTCGGCACCTCAAAAGAGATCCTGGCTAAAAATCCATGCAATGTAAAGAAAATGGTGTGGACTCAGGACTGGCAAGAGACGGAAACAAAAAGAGGCCTCTCAAAGATAAACGCGGAAACCAAGTTCTTGTTGGGTGCCTACAACCACATTCCATCCTATCGGACAAGGTTTCCAAGTGTCAAACATTGACAATTGTTCATGAGATTCAGGTTGAACGTTCTCCACAACTACACTACTCTTCATAGATATGACCCAAGTCCACATTCAAAGTACAGACTTTGCGACTCGAAAGAGGAGTTGCTCAAACACTTGGTCTTGTTTTGCCCAAAACTGCAAAGTTTAAGAACCGTATACCCAAGTAATCATCTAGTGGCATTGTTTGGTCTAGACACTGAAGCTTTCTGGCAGGCCCTTTATGCGCTTTGTTCGGATTTTGCAGGGGAGAGACCTAGTTGTTCAGATGCATTAACTACATTTTTGGAAACTGTTTTAGAGAAACTATTGCACGTTTAAATGTATTAGGAATTATTGTGTAAAGATGTACAATGGTAAAAGTTTATGAAAACTGTAGACCAATAAAACATTTTTTTTAATGGCTACAAATAACAAAGATGGTGTTTACACTTGCCTCTACTATATCCCTCCTAATGCATGCACTATGCGATCGTACACTCTCACCTGTGTACACACCCCTGCCGCCCCTTCTCTCTCTCGAAGTGTGGTCTATCGTTTCTCATTCGTAATCGTCTAGGGGGATTGGAAGACCCTCTCTCCTTCCCAACAGTAGCCAATTTATTTTATTTAGATGAATTTTGAGAGTAACCATTGTATTTGCATCTATATGAATCTGGATGTAGGCAATACTGTAGTACACTAGGTGCATTTATATAGCCAGTGGCCAGAACTTGGTAGCCCTACATATTATCCCCACCAAAAATATTGCTGTATATATGGTCGGCTGGAACGCCATAGGCGATATTTTTGGGGGGCATAATTTGGGGGAGCGGGAGTGTCCCCCGCACATCTAAAAAAAAATGCAGGTGTGTCCCCCGCAGGATCCGTGCCTCAGTATCGCCGCAAAAATATGGCGCTATTTTTGTATCGCAATATTTTTGCGGGATATTAACACATGGAGCCCAGAACTTGGCAGTACTCCCCCCTTCAAATTCAGCTGCAACCAAGAACCAGCCAGGACACACAGGTATGTATCGCACTCTATGCCTATGGTAACTAGCCAAAGGCCACCCACCCGCATCTGCTATCATGCACTACTCTAAAACACATAGCACAGCACCCCCGCCATTAGAATGCAGCTAGCCCCCATGATAAAAATGTGGTCAAGCTGTACACATATTGATTCTCCTGCTCTCGCACACTCTCCATTCTACCTCTCTGCACCCAATCACATGCCTGCTCGATGTGGGTGACTAGCAGGGACTTGGCCACCCCTTCCAACCTATTGGCTAAAAAGGCCAAACACATTCTATAATTCTCTAACAAATGTCCCATACCTCGGCTTCTGCCCCTAAGGGCGTTCAGCCTACTGCGTGTTGGGACCATACCAATGGTGAAAGGCGCTATACCAATGTCAATTACATTCTCCAGCATTGGATCTTTCATGGATTCACATGCTTAGAATATTCCCCGTCGTCAGACTGGGACCCCCCGGTACACATATATAGCCTTTTCCAAAGGAAAACTTTCGACACTTTTGTGTCCTATCTACGTCCTTCTAGGACCCGCCTACGCATGCTCCGCAGGCCGTGCTAGTATAAGAGGCCCGCCCCCGCGGCTCCCCTTCAGATTTCAACCGTCTCCAAAGTAGTGGGATCTCCTTGTGTTGTCTTACTATTTTGTATTAGGTGGGTTATTGGATTTCGAGTACAATAATGTCCTCGGTGTCAGGAAAAGCGCTGTTCCGTCCATGCGCGACATGCGGCTTAAAAAAGGTTTACGAGGGGGACGGACATATGGACTGCATATATTGCCTCCACCCTCACCATTCGGCGGATACCTGCGACATATGCAAGGGTTTTTCTCAAAAAACCCTCAAAGACCGGAACCGACGCCTGGTGGCATGGCTGAATGATGGAGCGGGGGCATACCCCCCCTCGGAGGTGGGCTCCACACAGTCGGCGAAAACATCACGCCGCGCGGCCTCGTCGGAACCACCGGCGAAGAAATCTAGACCGTCGGAAAAAGAGTCGTCTGGAAGTCACTCCACTAGAGACTCCTCGGCAAAGAAATCATCCTCATCAAAAAAGCATGAGAAGGAAAGGAAATCCTCCTCTGGCGATCATCGCAGATCGACCACGAGTCGAGAGTCGAGTAAAAGCGGGCACAGTGTGGAGAAGTCGGGACTGCCAAAACCACCTGCGAAGTCTACGTCGTCGACGGCGGTCCAGTCATCGGCCGCCTCCCTGCCACTTGCACAGGGGGCAGCCACCGTCCTGTCGACAATGGCGTCGACGAGGGCCTTGTCGACGGGTGTCCTACAGGAGGCCTGGAGGCCTGAAGTCTTTGACCCGACCCCCCCCGGAGGCTTTGCTACAAGAACAAGCTATGTTGCTGTCCTCGGAGGACGAGAACGAGAGAGTTGCTGGCCCAGCAGACCTAGGGCTACGAGCGGCTGACAAGTCGTCGACGAGGGCATCCGTTACACCGGTATCTGCCCCTCTCCTCAATCCTCAATCGGTTTTGTCGTTGGATATTCTGTCCACGCTTCAGTCCTTGTTACGGTCGTTGGACCAGCGACTACCCCAGGCAAGCCTGCCACAGCCACCCGTCGACGAGCCGGGCCCGTCCCGTCAACTGACGCACCCACGCACGCCAATCTCAACACTGGCACAGGAGGAAGGTGAGCTGCCAGATTCGGAGTCTGACAGGGGGGCCATGTCGGATATCTCATTATCCCTCTCCAGGGATCCTACCTGGGAGTCAGAGGCGGAGTTGGAAAACCCCAGAAGCCCAGCTCACCCGTCCCCTCCGGACGACATTGCGTCATTCCATTCTATGATGGAGAAGGCATGCAAAGAATTTGGTCTGTCCCAGGAAGAACAGAAAAGGGACTGTTTTTTGTTCGACCACATGGGCAAGAGAAGGAGGTCGGTGTTCTCGATACCAATACTAGACCATGTATGGAAAGAGGGGTTGCAGACAATGAGACACCCATTCTCAGAACCAGCAGTGAAAGGACGCCTAGAAAAAAAGTTTAAGGCTCCAGAGTCTACCCCCAAGTGTCTATCCTCTCAACCTACGCCGGATTCGGTGGTGTCGGGGGCAGCAGCGAGGAAGGCAAAGGCACAGCACAAGTGCACGACGACTCCTGAGAACGAAGCGAGACGCCAAGATGCCTTTGGCAAGAAAGTGCTCTCCGTGGGAGCGACCACAGTAAAGGCCGCAAACTCTCTGGCGATTGTGGCCAGATACGATAGGGAGATGTGGCACAGACTAGCTCCGCTGCTTGATCATCTTCCAGAAGAACAGAGGAAGGCGGCGATGCTACTGGTCCGAGAGGATGAGGAAGCCTCAAATCACGCAATAAACATCGCGGTGGATCTCGCTGAGTCAGGCTTCAAGCAAGTCAACAATGGGGTGGTATTGCGTCGACAGTCATGGCTTAAGTGTACCTACTTCAGGCCAGAAGTGCAATACAAGGTCTTAGATATGCCCTTTGAGGGAGACCTTCTTTTCGGTGAGAAGGTGGACGAGGCCCTAAAAGGAATGAAAGAAGATTCGGACACGGCACGTTCATTGGGTGTCCTACAGAGTGGCAGAAGTTACAAGTCTTTTCGTCCCTTTAGAGGGGCTTCAGGTAATTCAAGATTCTCTTCTGGAGACAGATCCTTTGCCAGATCGGCTTACCCCTCCCAGGGATACCGATGTGCCTCACAATCGGCTAACCGTCGACAAAACTTCCAGTCTTCCAGAAAACGACCATCATACCCATCGTCGTCGAGAGACAAGCAAAATAAAGATCAGCAGTGACATACCACAAACCGTTCTTGGGGGAAGAGTTTCAGCATATGTCGACAAATGGGAAAGGATAACGACGGACCAATGGGTGTTAGACACTATAAGAAACGGAAACTCTCTGCAATTCAAACACAACCCTGTGCATATTCTACCTGCGTTCACCGCTCAGTCCCTTATGAAGGGACTGCAACAGGAGGTTACACTCATGTTAGCGAAGGGCGTGATAGAATTAGTTCCAACATCACAGAGAGGTCAAGGAGTCTACTCAAGATACTTCGTCGTAAAAAAGCCGAACGGCAAATGGCGTCCCATTCTAGACTTACGCGAGCTCAACAAGTCCTTAAAGAGCCTGAAATTCAAGATGCTCACTCTGCAGGAAGTGATCCGCGCAGTTCAAAAGGGAGATTTCCTGGCGTCCCTGGATTTACAGGACGCGTATTTCCATATTCCAATGTGTCGGAAACACAGGAAATTCCTACGTTTTGTAATAGGGCGAACTCACTACAAATTCACGGTTCTTCCTTTCGGGCTCAAGACCGCCCCCAGAACGTTCACGAAATGCCTGGCCCCAGTGGCTGCCTGGCTAAGGAAGCAAAGCCACCATGTATACCCATACCTCGACGACTGGCTGGTAAGGGGATCCTCCCCAGCGTCGACCAACACAAGTCTGCAAGCCACCATGCAGCTTCTACAACGGCTAGGATTCGCCATAAACTTCGAGAAATCCTCTCTGCGGCCATCGAGAACGCTGGTATTCTTGGGGGCACAGTTCGAGACTCAGTTAGGGCTGGTGAAACCCTCTCTCGACAGGACCTCAAGACTCATTCAACAAGCGGCCCGGCTACGGCGAAACACCAGGATCTCAGTGAGAAAGTATGTTTCGGTCCTAGGGGCCATGGCATCCTGCATCCATCTGGTGAGAAACTGTCGACTATTCATGAGGCCAGTCCAGCAATTCCTCGCGGACCGATGGACACAGGCTCAGGGATCGTGGTCGGACAGGATAACCATTGACGACGACAAGCTACGTCGGACCCTTCAGTGGTGGCAGAGTTCCCACAATCTGAACAACGGTGTGCCCCTACAGGAGCCGGTGTTTCAGAGCACCATAGTTACGGATGCCTCCCTAACCGGATGGGGAGCGCACATGGGTGCTCTCCAAACGCAAGGTCGCTGGTCTCCAACGGAGTCACTCCTACACATAAACGTACTGGAACTCAGAGCGGTACGATGGGCTTTGAAGGCGTTCCTACCACACATCAAGAGTTTGCGAGTGCGAATACTGACCGACAATGCAACAGCCATGTTTTATCTGAGGAAACAAGGAGGGACACGATCAAGGACTCTTTCCATAGAAGCCCAGAAAACATGGCATTGAGCATCGAAGCACGAAATTTCCCTCGTGGCTCATCACCTTCCAGGAGTGAGGAACTGCCAAGCTGACTCCCTCAGCAGAAGCATGGCCCAGATACACGAGTGGGAAATGGACACGGGTCACTTGAGGAAAGTCTTCGAGAATTGGGTCACCCCCCTCTGGACGCCTTCGTGACCAAAGGCAACAAGAAATGTGAGCAATTTGCAAGCAGATGGCCCCAAGAGGGTTTGGTGGGGGAGGCGTTCTCCCTCCCCTGGACAGACATGTTCCTCTATGCGTTTCCCCCGTTTCCCCCGTTTCCCCTCATTCGGAAAACAATACAGTGGATACGCAGATACAATTGCCGGGTGATCCTAGTGACACCATACTGGCCGAGGCAACCGTGGTTCTCGGACCTCCTCCATCTATCGCTGGAACATCCCATAGCGTTTCCGAAAGTCCTGTACCTTCTATCCCGGGACAGAGGCACGGTGTGGCATCACGACCCGGACAGTCTCAACCTTACGTCCTGGCTCCTGACTTCTCGGAGTTCGGGGCTTTAGACATTTCAGAGGATTGCCAAAGAATTCTACAGGCGGCTAGAGCCCCTTCTACTAACAAATCTTACTCCTATAAGTGGCGGAGATTCTGTGAATGGTGTAGAGGACAACGGGGCCTACAACCATTGTTGGTGACGCCGGAACAAGTTCTACCGTACCTGCTCCTCTTGGCAGAAAAGGGATTGTCCCCCTCATCGATACCTGGCAGCCATCTCGAGGTTCACAAGGAAGAGGCAGTCGTCTCCTCTATTCAGTGACAGACTGGTAAAACACTTCATGCAGGGTTTATTTCGAGCGTCTCCCCCCGTGAAACGTTTTCCCCCGACGTGGAGCCTCAACACAGTGTTGGCAGGCTTGATGAAACCGCCTTTCGAGCCTATGGCCACGTCCGACATAAAATTCATTTCGTGGAAGTTGGCATTCTTGATAGCTATCACATCAGCCAGACGTATCTCGGAACTACAAGCGCTGGTCGTGGACCCGCCCTACCTAAGATTCTTTAAGGACAAGGTAGTCCTGGCGACTAACCCTATGTTCGTCCCGAAGGTTCCGACGGTATATCACAAACACTCATCCGTGGTTCTGCCTACTTTCTTCGCACCTCCATCATCGGCAGCAGAAAAAACTCTTCATACCCTGGACGTTAAGAGGGCTCTGAAATTCTACCTACATCGTACACAAGACATCAGGGCTACTCGGCAACTGTTCGTCGCATATGGTCCGTCGACGAGAGGAAAAGCTATCTCTAAACAGGGATTGGCTAGATGGGTCTCGTCGACGATTGCTTTTTGTCACTCTAAGGCCGGAAGGCCACTGCAAGGACATCGTAGAGCTCATTCTACAAGGTCGATGTCCTCCTCAACAGCGTTATGGGCTGGAATTCCGCTGACGGACATATGCCAAGCTGCGGCATGGTCAGTGCCCCACACGTTTACCCGCCACTTCTGCCTTGCCAGGCAACATGCAGACGAGGTGCAGATGGGAAGAGCTGTCCTGCGCCATCTGTTTCAGTAAGGTAAGCTCCTACCTGTGGAGATTCTGTTGTCTACCCTCTTAAGGGCGATATACTTTACGTGGGCAACGTTATATGACTTAAATTATCCCTACGGTAGATATGCATTGTGTAGTAGGGTGAGGATATATATTGTTACATTACATTCTCACCGCCGTCTCAAGTGTTACTGCTATACAATCTATTCTAAGCATGTGAATCCATGAAAGATCCAATGCTGGAGAAGGGAATAGTTTCTTACCTGTAACTCCATTTCTCCAGCATTGGTATCTTTCATGGATTCACATGCGCCCGCCATCCTCCCCGTATGTAATGTATGTGATAAATTTAACCCTTCCTACATTGGAGGGGCCGAAATCTGAAGGGGTGCCGCGGGGGCGGGCCTCTTATACTAGCACGGCCTGCGGAGCATGCGTAGGCGGGTCCTAGAAGGACGTAGATACGACACAAAAGTGTCGAAAGTTTTCCTTTGGAAAAGGCTATATATGTGTACCGAGGAGTCCCAGTCTGACGACGGGGAATATTCTAAGCATGTGAATCCATGAAAGATACCAATGCTGGAGAAATGGAGTTACAGGTAAGAAACTATTCCCTTACATGAAATATAAAAATTACAAAAGTGCTGTTGTGACTCTGTGTGCACTAAACACATTGGCGGAAAAAATAACAAATATGTGTTATGTAAGGAAAAACAACCTCGACCTTAACGTAAACAAAACAAAGGTGATGATCATGGAAACACAACAAAAAAGCAAGGAAAACCACATTGGTTTATCAATTCAGAGAAACTGGAAATCACTGGCAGCCCAAGCATCCATCTTGGAAAGAAAGTTTTGTAAGTTCTCACTAATACCAGTGATAAACTTCTATAAAGCAAAAGCCATCGAGGCTATTAGATACGCTGCTGAGGCAATGCCTCAGGCAACTACCATCTACACTGTGGATCAAACTTAAAGGCATATTGTGGCACAAGGTCCTAAAGCTACCAACTTCGACTCCCATGGCAGTAATTACAAAGGAACTCTGCCTGTCATCATTGAAATTCGTGATAAAGGGGAACAGCCTGTTATTCCTGGGAAAAATTTTAAAGCCCAGACCGAAAATACTCGACATCATTCACAAAGAAATGGCCAGTGGAAAACAACAGATGATGGCAGCCTGCTTAAAAGGTCACTTAGCTCTGGTAGAAACAATCGGGAGTTCCCAATGGATCTTGAACGCATCCCGGACAAAGTCAAAGAAAAACTTAAAATCTGGGACTGTATCAAGACACTGGACAATCAAAGGAGTGCAAATCAGCCGCCCACTTGACATTGAACACTCAAAAGGTGGACGAGGTTCGAAACTACTTAAAAAAGTTTTCCGACAAGGCACTTCACACAGCTTACCTAAGAGCCCGCCTGAATGTTTCAAAAATGAACAAAGTCCTATTTTTTCGGAAACAATCAGTGAGCAACACGTGCCGTTACTGTAAAAACACAGACCACGTCGAGACAGTGTGGCATCTTCTTTTATCATGCATAGGCACCGCAAACCTAAGGACCACGTACCTGCAACCACACAGGTGCAAACAGAATCGTGGTGGGACTGGATGATGAGCGGCGACAATACATCTCTAACCATCACTACAGCAACATTCCTACAGAGCCTGGCACTCGAAGAAAAAGTCAAAATTCCGATTACATATGGAGAGAAAAACTCAAAAGACTGAGTGAAAAAGCACATGCGCGACGAACACTATCGTCTAATTTGTAAAAATGGTCAGTTACAATTAAACACACAAAAAAAAAAGTGTTGTCTTGTGTCCACTTCAACCATCGGAAGACGGTCGTTTTGCAGACCGATAGTTTGCATTCAACACAAATACATGACACCCTGATAAAGAATTAAGATTCGGAAGGGACATGTCTGGCTAGAAATGGTGCAGTGAAGCGCTTCCGGTGGATGGGGCTGGGGTGGCATTGGGTGCATTTAGAGTGTGGGGATTTTTACGTTGCTATTTTAGTGCGTTGTCCCATGATAGAGAGAAGTGTTGCACGTTCTCTTGTTTCTATTAGTAGTTTAGTGTAGGGGCGGGCGGGGTGGACAGTGGTCACGCTATCTTGGTGCTCATGCAAACCGATTTCCCTCTGTAACGCTAGGTGGCACTGTTGACTTTAACTTCTGACTGGTATTGACATAGATGCAGTCGTGTCACTCGCTTAGAAACGTTTCAGTGGAGGAAGACGTACCTTGTCGTGGGTCACAAAACCCTTTTATCGCACTGTAGGTAGCAGCAAAGGCCACCAATCAGTACAAATGGTTGCTATTTATTGACTTTACTTTACGAGCGCTTAGAAGTCTGAGTACATGCATTTTTGTTGTGCCTTCGGTCGGCTGTCCGCCGGTTTTCCCTATTCTCAAGGGGGCGTGGGGTTTGTTTTTTGTTGTTGTTATAGCCCATCTTTGGCTTTAGTTTCCCCTTCCTTGCGACTGGGTCAGGCTCGGGCTGCGCTATAGGCCAAGGCCCGAACCAAAAACGCAAAATGCTTGTGTGGGGCAGTTATTTTTTTTAGGTTTTTTTGTTGGTTTTTTTTTTGGTTTTTTTGCCCATTGTGGGCCAGTTTGAGGAGTTACTTCACTATGTGGCTAGTAGTTTTGACCATTGTTGAATAAATATTCTTTAAATTGCACAATTTGTATCACATTTTATGTAAAAGCTCCGCCTTCGATACTATTCAAACAGACTGTCACAAAAAGAATGAATTGCTATTTGCAACTGTGGGCTACTTTTTCATTGTTGCCCGGGAAAATGGTATGCCCCAGTCCGACCCTGTCTTCGGCCCCCAATCAGTGATTGGTCTGGGCCCACCTGCTGTACTCGCGCCTGCCCCCACCGCGGCCACTCCCATTTGTTGCTCAATTTTTGGGGACTTTGTACGAGCTTTTGTTATTAGATACTGCACCCCAGTAAACACGTTCCTAATGGGCAGACATCAGCGCTGGGTGGGAGTCGTCCTCAGTGTCTTTGCCTAGGGCTGCCCACGCGTGTTGTTTTCCACCTGGCACTGCTTTGCAGCATGCAAATTGTACAACGCTTTTAGCAGGCCACACGATTCAGGCTTTTGCCAAATCACATGACTCGAAATGAGCTCGTTTTTTTTTCGGAAAAAGGAATCGTTAAAGGCCCACGTTGGAAAGGTCGCATGCGGTGGGAATGAACCCTTCGCTCCTGCGTAAAGCTGAAGACTGGCGTCTGTGTATATTTATAATCTCCTATAAAGGTTTTTATATTGGCTTCATGGTGGATTCCTCTTAAGCACTCTAATAATAGAATATGGAAACTCATATGGAAGGGAGGAGGCTTTTTTGAGGCAGACCTGGAAATTGACAAAATGTAGGGGGCGGATTGTCAGTTGTGTGGGCGGGACTGGGGGCGGAGCTACTTTTTGAATAGGATGCTAGCTGCTTTGCATAAAAATAAAGTGCATTTTGGGAACATAAGTATGACCACCATCAAAACTGTGCTTGGTATTCAATCTAAGTTTTATCAGGTAATATTTTAATGTTTATTACAAAAAGGAAAGTGCACGTTGTGTTGAAGCTTTGTATCGTGCGACAGAGAAAATGGTGTGTGTAACCATAAAAGGAAATGTATTGAACATAAACTTTCAATAAATGTATATTTTGTCTAAAAAAAAAAAAAGTATGACCACCAATTTATTAAACATGTCTGTGCTAGTAATTGAAACATTTATTCCTTCTGAGCAATGCAAACTTGGTATGGTGCTCTTTACTCTGTCAGAATAGTCACCCTCACCGTGACAGTAAAATGTGTGCAAAACATGAGATATATATATATATGCAGCTTTGGGTGGTTTCGTTGTTTGAGGTTGGGCTGTTGAGCAAAGGATGACTTTCAGGTGCAGTCTGCAAAGTCATTTCATTTCGGGGCTCAGCTGCATGCATAGAAACACTGTATCTGTATGCGTGCAGCTGACGAGTGCGGTAAACCCTCCCAAGTAGAGGAAGCGCTTGGCCGCTGTATCTGAGACACGGCGAAACTCACTGCAGTTTCCTGAACGCTGTGGCTGAGACTCATGGCAGTCAGGGGCAGAGAGCTTTCTCAGCTGAGGGGGGACTTGGGGCTCTACGCGGACCGTAGCTCCATCTTGTTCCGGCCCAATTCCTCCGCTGAGAAAAGGAGTATTCTCTGGCTGAGTCAGGGGTAAATTCACATCTAAATATAGATGAAAAGTTTGTGACAACCGGCCCGCAGATGGTTTAGACATTTCATAGGTCTCCTCTACGTTGCAAAGCCTGGGTATGGACACGCTTTTGGCTGCTCTCCAATTTGCTTTTCGTCTTCAAGGTGTGGGTGCTCTAAATTGTCCTTTAGGGGAGCTACATCCTAACAAATTCTAATGAGTCAAATGTGGCTAGTATGTCAGTCTTGCTCAATCCCTGATGCCCTTTCCCCACCCAGAGTAGTGTCCAAACTGGGACCACCTCTGGCAGCGTTATAGAGCGGCATTGCTGAGTGAAGAGCAGCTCATATTCCTTATAGCTTCATCTTAAGGACCTTTACAGTCTACTTTATTTATATTTATTTGCAGAGCACTACCTTTTGGCAGATTCCTGCTGTGGTTCCTACCATTGGTCTCAATGGCTCTTGAGTTTTGCCCTGGCGACATCACCCTGGGGAGGGGCGAGTCGTTTGTCTCGGGGAGGTCATTCCTGAGGGATGAGGAGTGATGTGATTGCAATGAATCCTCTCTCTCTTCTTGTCTCGCAGGCCATTTTAGGATTACCCCGGAGCATAGAGCTCTGTTTGATCACTATTGGGAGTGTACATTTTTGTTGGTTCAGTATCCTCATCTTACAGCTCCAATTGCTCGGTATCATCAGCTTGTAGCAGTTTTGGATCAGTATTGTGAGTTTGGAGCTCTGTTGGGTTACTATTGTGAGTGTAGAGCTATTTTGGGTCTGTATTGTGAGCTTCTGTTGGGTCGGTATGTTAGCCTCTGTTGGGGTTAGTAAGTGAGCTTCTGTTGGGTTGGTATTGTGAGCTTCTATTGGGCCGGTATTGTGAGCTTCTGTTGGGCCGGTATTGTGAGCTTCTGTTGGGTTGGTATTGTGAGCTTCTGTTGGGTCACTATCGCGAGAATAGAGCTCTGATGAGTCGGTATCGTGAACATAGTGCTCTGTTGAGTCAGTATCCTGAACATAGTGCTTTGTTGAGTCGGTATCGTAAACATAGTGCTCTGTTGAGTCGGTATCGTAAACATAGTGCTCTGTTGGGTCGGTATTGTGAACATAGTGCTGTGTTTGTTCGCTATCATGAGAGTAGAGCTCTGTTGGCTTGGTATCGTGAGACGTTCTTCTGTAAGTAGCATGGCCCTTATCCATCGGTCCATCTGGCCATTCCTTAATCTAGAACTAAGCCTACCTGTGCTGTAGCCTTTGGATTTCATAGGCAGTGATGCTTGGGCAGGGGGTATTTGTCTATCCTAGCATTGAGTTTACAAGTCCTCCTAACACCCTTAGGTGTATGTTCTTTTGGCCTGTAGATTAGGATAGTTTGGTGATGAAGCCGGAGTTTGTGCCTTGATTTTTTTTTTTTTTTTAATAGGGTTTTTCATGCAAAGTTTGGGATGGTGGTGTGGGACATAGTGGAGATGTAGGTCCTGCGGTACAGTGATGCTGGAGAAATGTGCAGAGGAGGCGCCCTTTTGACAGGCCGAAGGATGTGGCATGGTTGTGCTGGGTGCGTGGTTGTGCTGGCTGCGTGGGAAATTGATAACCAGCAAAAAAGGAAAAGCGGATGTGACCGTTGTGCACATGAGCGGAGATTGACAGTCTGGGGTATTGTGACCTGGGGCTCCACAGCTCAACGTCTCCAAAAGGGCGGTGACAGGCTGCCAAAATGGTGCATGATTTAAAATTGAGGAGGTCCCCAATAATCGAAAGCTGCATAAGTGTGGCTTTTGCTTTCAGATTAAAAGCATGCCCTTCCTGGCAAAGAAGTGACAAAATAAACTGATGGGGAGGGTGGGGAATAAGAGGCAACCCTCGATTATTTTCAGTGAAAAAAAAGAGTACCGTTATCAGAAAAAAGGGAGGCAAAAGCAGCAAATTAATATAAAATGGACTAGGACCAGTGCTTTAAGTGGGCTGGGGCCAGGCCGGGACCGGGCCCAGCAGTCTCCAAAGAGTGGGGCTGAGCCAGGCCCTGCCGCCCCTCCAGGTCACACCACACCATGAAGGGACCTAATCATGCCAAGACCTCAGCCGTGGCATAAGCCTGCCATTAAGTCAGGCAAGCTGACAGACGTGCGTGCCAGCCGCAGCTGTGGCTGGCTGGCACTTCTGTCAGTCACTGTAACGTTCTCTGGTGACACCTCACACGAGAGTTCACCAGAGGAAGTTACTGTCCTTTTGTCTCCCCAGGTCACTGAGGTGTCTTTGACCCTCAGCGAACCTGGGGACTCTGACATATTTCTAGGTTTATAAACAATAGCTTGAAAAGTACACAATTCAAGGCATCTTTTATAAAGCTTTGCCGACGGACAAATACGCCTCGGCCGTTGTCCGTCGGCACCGCTTTATAAAAGATGGTTTGAATTGTGTACTTTTCAAGCCATCTTTTATAAACCTAGAAATATATTACATATTTCTATGTTTAAAAAAGGCTTAGTAGACAAACCATATTAAGGTATATCCGCAAATATGTAAATGCTGTCTATTTGCGTGCGTACCTTACTATGCTTTGTGTACTTTTCAAGCCATCTCGAAGTACACACATCATAGTAAGGCACACAAGTAAATAAGTAAATGTAGGCATTTATATATTTATGTGCGTACATATGGTTTGTGTACTTTGCAAGCCATCTTTTAGAAATATAAAAGATGGCTTGCATAGTACACAAACCATAGTAAGGTACGCAAATATATAAATGCTTCTCCAGCATGGGGTCTGGCATGGATTCACATGCTCATGAATGTTCCCCGTCGTCAGGCCGGGAATCCTCGGTATAGAAAAAAACCAGTATCAGTTTCGTTTCTGATCTGTCTTTGTTAGTAGTAACCAATCACTGGTCTCTGGGTCATACTGCCCCCAGCCAATGACTGCCCTCTCCCTAAGCCCCGCCTCCGGCAGCCATCCTCAAATTTTTACCGCACGTTCAAGTGTTGGGAGTCCTCGAGCTGTAGCTCTCGAGCTTTTGCTGCGTTTTCGCGCTTTTTCAGGAGATTTTTCTAATTTTTCGGTTAAATAGAGCCTCAAGCTCCACCGTTTCTACATCCGATCAACGGGGATCCGTTTCAGAGTTTTCTACACCCCTCAAGGGTGAAGATTTCGTCGAGTTATGCTTTTGGAGGATTCCAGAAGTTCCGAGGCCTACCCCGGACATGGCCCAGGAGAAAGGAAGCTCGACGCCCGGGAAGCTGTTCAGGACCTGCCCTGGATGCCAGCTTCAGAATGTTTTCAAGGAGGACGAGCATTTGTTATGCCTCTACTGTCTCCATGAGGACAAGACGCACAAGGAGAAGGACTGTGCATTTTGTGGGAACATGTCGGAGCGGACCATGAAGGATCGCCACCTCCGTCTCGCCAACTGGCTGGAAGGGAAGAGCCCGTCAGGCGAGAAGAAGAAAAAGAAGTCCGAGCGGTCTTCTAAGTCCTGTGAGGGCGCCCCGGCGACGGGGGCCCAACAAAAGGCTAAGCACCGCGAGTCCGCGGGCACCGGGAGCGCCGAACGGTCGGGCTCCTTGGCTGCCAGGCAGGTCGCATCCTCCCCGGCGCCATCAACCACGAGCCAACGCTCTGGGTCGGGTAAGAGGAAGTCCAAGAACCCGGCGAAGCTTCTGGAGAGGCCCTGGTCGATCTCGAAGATTCCGGCAGAGGGGGAGCGAGGCTCGGACCCTCCCTCCAAGGTGAAGGCCCCAGGCGTCCAGAAGGTGACGATGGCCTTAATTCACCCTGCTAAGACCTCGATTTAAAGGATGTCGCTGCAGCCCTGGCTCAGCCTGTGGAGGCTACACCAGTGGAGGTGCCCTCAGGACCCAGAGTCTCCCTGCCACCGCGGAGGGAGTCGTCTTTCAGGCCCATTGAGAAGACCCCCACAAAGTCCTCGTTGGAAAAGGTGGGGGAGGGGCTGGTGGCCATCATGGATACGGACACGACCCCTGAAGAAGAGCTCATCGAAGTCGTGGAAGAGGCCCAGCCCATCGGGAGGGATCCCGACAAGAGCGACGGTGTCGTCGACAAGGCTCCTCAAGAGCCCTCGCGCCCGTCGTTTCTGGCGCCGCAGGACACCTCGGCGGCCATTTTGTCAGCGATTCAGTCCTTATGCTCGGAGATAAGGACAAGGTTGCCCCTTTCCCCGACAGAGGTACCTGAGTCAGACCCGACGGGGGAACCAGAGCCAGGACCTTCGGAGAGTCCACCGCATAAGAGGAGGACGACGCATCCTACGCCACCTCCCCCACCTCTGCGCCCCGCTCTGCCTTCCCCCGGTCTACTACCCACGGGGATGATACAGGCACGGCTACGACAGGTACAGATGACGGAGGCGACGACGGGACGTGTCCCCCATCGCCCCCTGCTCGGGCGTCCCCGCCCGACGAGATTGGATTCTTTCATGCCATGATTTCCAGGGCATCCGAGCTTTTTCAGCTCAGCCCAGAAGAAAAGAAGAAAGAAGGGTTCCTTTACCAACGGCGCGAGGCTAAAAGGAAGACGGTCCTCTCCGTACCGCTTCTTGATGACATCTGGGATAAGGGGCTCGCCCTCCTCAAGAACCCGGCCATGGCGCCGACAAAGAGGGACCGGTACAAGAAGAAGTACCGGGTCCCCAACGCTGCCCCCTTATGCCTTCGGGCACAACCTACCACGGATTCGTTCGTCTCGGCGGCGGCAAAGAAGAAAGCTGGGGGGGCATCGGCCTCGACATCAACTTCGCCGCCGGACGGCGAGGGCGGGAAGCTGGACACGATGGGACGACGGATCATCTCATCCGCAGCGACGACTATTAAGGCGGCCAACGCCCTGGCTATCGTAGCCCGCTACGGCAGGGAGTTGTGGTTCAAAATCGCCCCTCTGTTAGATTTCCTTCCGGACGCCAAAAGGGCTGAGACCTTTGAAATCCTACAGGAGGGGGAGATTGCTTCGGACCACGCCATCACGGTGGCAACGGACATCGCCGACACCGGTTTCAGTCAGTTGGGCAACGGCGTTTGCTTGAGACGACGAGGATGGCTCAAGGCCATGGATTTCCGCCAGGACGTACAAACCAAGGTTTTGGACATGCCCTTCGACGGGAACAACCTGTTTGGGAAGGCGGTTGATGAGTCCCTTCAGGCCATCAAGACAGACACAGAGACTGCCCGGGCACTCCGAGCTCCGGAGGCAGACAAGGTGCCTCCAAGGGATCCGGCAGTGGCTCCTCCACTTACCGCCAAGCGGCAAAATCTTCGTCCCAGGAAGCCTACAGGGGACGGGGCAAGTCAGGTGGTGCCTGTCGTCGTCGACAAGGAGGTCAAGGAGGCATGGCGGCCTCCAAACAAGATTAAACCGACCGTGGGGTCGGGCCCCCCCCGAAGCACCCCGGTGGGAGGCCGGCTGGCGAGATTCGTCAGCGTGTGGGAGTCCATCTCCACCGACCGTTGGGTGCTGGACGCCCTGGCCCAAGGGCACGCCCTCGAGTTTCAGAAGAAGTGCCCTCGCGTTCCACCCGTGGCCAGGAAGGAAAATCACATCCCTCAACTACTGTTGGAAGTAAGGGCGATGCTCAAGAAGGGTGCCATCGAGCTTGTCCCAAAGAGACTTCGGGGCTCTGGAGTTTACTCAAGGTACTTCCTCGTAAAAAAGAAGACAGGAGGATGGTGCCCCATCCTGGACCTACGACGACTGAACAAGTACATCAAGGCACAGAAGTTCCGTATGGTCACCCTCCAGCATGTGCTGGGACAGCTGGAGGAGGACGATTTCCTTTCGTCGTTGGATTTGGAGGATGCGTACTTCCACATCCCCATTCTAAAAAGACACCGAAAGTTCCTCAGGTTCGTGGTCCAAGGGCGGCACTACCAGTTCAAGGCCCTCCCGTTCGTATTGAAGTCGGCACCCAGGGTGTTCACCAAGTGCCTCGCACCGGTGGCGGCGCGGCTGCGCCTACAGGGGATCCACGTCTACCCCCCCCCCTGGATGACTGGCGCATCCGGGCAAGGACAAGGGAGCTCGCCGTGGAGCACACTGCGAAGACCGTCCAGCTGCTCACGGACCTGGGATTCTCCATCAACTTTCCAAAATCCCACCTGGTTCCGTCGCAAGTTGCCCTGTTTCTGGGAGCCAAGCTCGACACAGTGGCGCGGCTGGCCTCGCTGTCGGAGGAAAGGACCAGGACCATTCTGGGCAAAGTGCAGAGTCTGCTGGCCACGGACATGGCCAGGGTAAGATCTATCAAGTCCCTCCTCGGGATGATGTCCTCCTGCATTTATCTGGTGCGCCTTTGCAGGCTTCGGATGAGACCCTTACAAGAGTTCCTCGACGCCCGCTGGATCCAGTCGACGGGCAGCTTCGAGGACAGGATCCCTCTCAACGAGACGTCTCGTCAGGCGATCCGGTGGTGGGGTACCCGCTCCCATCTGTCGGCAGGCACGGACTTTCAGACCCCAGCTCACCAGGTGACGGTGACGACGGACGCCTCCCTGGAAGGTTGGGGAGCACACTCCGGAGATCTTCACGCGAGAGGCCTTTGGCTCCCGGAGGAGAAGTCTCTCCACATCAACATCTTGGAGCTCTGCGTGGTGTTCTGGGCCCTCAGGTCTTTTCTTCCGTCCCTCAAGGGCAAGGTGGTGAGGATCTTCACCGACAACACCACCACGATGTTCTACATCCGGAAGCAGGGCAGAACCAGGTCCCCGGCACTATCCAAGGAAGCCCAAAATCTGTGGCATTGGGCCGTCGCCCAAGGGATGTTTCTGGTGCCTCTTCATCTGGCAGGAATAATAAACACGATCGCCGACTCACTCAGCAGGGAGCTGCGCTCGTGCCACGAGTGGGAACTACGCCAGGATCAAGTGGATTGACTCTTCCGACGATGGGGCGAACCCCAAATCGATCTCTTTGTGACGGTGACGAATTCCAAGTGCCGGAGGTTCGCCAGCAGGTTCCCCCAGCCGAGGAGCATGGGCGATGCTTTCTCGTTCCCCTGGGACGGCCTATTTCTTTATGCGTTCCCTCCGCTGCCGTTGCTGCTCCAGCTCATCAACCAGCTCAAGAGGTCCCGGTGCAGGATGATCCTCGTCGCACCGGCATGGCCGAGACAGATCTGGTTCCCGGACCTTCTGGACTTGTAAACGTCCCCACCAGTCAAGCTGCCGACGGACACAGACCTTATCTCCAGAGAAGGAGGCGCCATTCTTCACCACAACCCGGAGTCGCTGAACTTGCAGGCCTGGCTCCTGCAGCACTAGAGTTTAGAGGGTACGACATCCCGGCCGACTGCATAGAGGTTCTTGCAAAGGCCAGGGCGTCCTCAACTCTCAAGTGCTACGACATAAATGGAAGAGGTTCTCTGTCTGGTGCCGTGCACAGAAGATTAACCCTCTGTGGATTACGGCCCCTCAAGTACTGCCGTACCTACTGTCGCTGGCCAAAGCTGGACTGGCTCACGCCTCCATCAAAATACATCTGGCTGCAATCTCCCGATATACCAGGACGACGGGATGGGCGTCCTTGTGGTCTCATCGCCTGGTGAAAGAATTCATGAAGGGACTATTCCGATCATTCCCGCCGGTGAAGGCTCCTGCCCCGGCGTGGGAGCTTAATGTGGTGCTGACCAAGCTCATGGGGGCCCCATTCGAGCCTATGCATTCGGCGCCTTTGAAGTTCCTGTCATGGAAGACAGCTTTCCTCGTGGCCATCACCTCCGCACGACGAGTGGGAGAGATCCAGGCCCTATCTTGCAAGCCTCCATACTTGACTTTTCATGACACGAGGGTGGTGGTGAGGACACACCCATCCTTTATGCCCAAGGTGCCGTCGGACTTCCACCTCAACGAGCCCTTGGTGTTGCCAGTTTTCTTCCCGTCGCCTTCGTCGCCGGCCGAGAGGACTTTGCACTCGCTGGATGTAGCTAGAGCACTGAAGTTCTACGTGGACCGCACGAAGAGTTTTCGGAAGACGTCACAGCTGTTTGTGAACTTTGGGACTGTGAATCAAGGGAAGGCTCTCTCGAAGACTTCCATTTCGAGATGGCTCTCCGGCTGCATCATGCACGGTCACCGGTTGGCAAAACCGACAGCTGCCCGGCCGTCCGAGAGCCCATTCGACCAGAGCGATCGATGCTACCACGGCGTTCCTGTCTGGTGTGCCCCTGCTGGACATCTGCAGGGCTGCGACGTGGAGGTCGACGCACACCTTCACAAGATTCTACTGCGTCGATCGGGAGTCCAGGGTCGGCCAGGCAGTGCTGCGCAACCTGTTTGCCTAAGGTGAGCCTGGTGAGGAGGTAAGAGTTGCTTAATGTTGAGTTGTTGTATTGCTTAATGTTGAGCCTGTTGCCACCTCCCGTGGTTGTGCATGTGTGTACTGCTATGTATTCTCTTATTCATGCGCATGTGAATCCATGCCAGACCCCATGCTGGAGAAGGAACAAGTTACTTACCTGTAACTGTTGTTCTCCAGCATGGGTCTGGCATGGATTCACATGCGAACCCTCCCGCCTACCCCTCTGCGGCTCTTCACTTGGTGAAAGGAAGCGCCCCCAATTTCAGCACGATCCTCCCCGCAATGAGAGACAATAAGGGACTCTCCCGTAGTGGGAATAAGGCCAAGACAGAGTGCGGGTGAGCGTAAGTGGGAGTTTATCCAAAGAATAGGGCATGCAAAGAACTCTGCAACCTCCGAGAGCGCTCTGTCTGACAATAGCAAAGACAGGCGTATTTCTAATACAAAAAACGTCATCAGAACCTACACACTATAGGGGGCACAAGTTAATTGGGATTGGGTGGCGTCGACTAACTATAGGTGTTGCTGCAGCGCGGTTGGTCTTTGGCGTGAGGACGTCACTGGTCAGCCTCGTGGGTTGGGTTGGGCCTGGCAGGCCAGCTTGAGGTCATCCGAGCGGTGTTGGTATGCTGGGGCAGCCTGTGACAAAGATGAATACCTCTCCTGACTCGTTTGCCCTAGGCCATGCACACTGCAGTTATTCAAGAAACGACATCTAAGTTCATCAATAAATCGCTCAGCAGTTTGTCTTATACAATAAACGCAACGCATGAGGAATGCACCTCTTGAGAGGTCCGGTGATTGTCGGTTAGGGTGAGATTTACCTGTGTCCTATTGACCGGTATTCTAGGTCGAGGGGCTGAGTTTTGGGGCCTGAGACGACTGGTACATGCCTGTCTGCCGCGTTAGAAGTTATTATATAAATGGGTCTCTGTGTCTTGTCCCAGTGATGGGGGTCGTTCTTGGGGTGGTCTAGGGGGAGGGTTGTGGACTTTACGAGAGGGTGCTGGTAGATCAGAGGATTCAAAACGTGGGTTTATTACCGTGCTGTAAATAACCCAGGTGGTGGGCTGTGGCCTTGGGTGCGGTACCGGGGCCTCTGACTCTCTGAAGCGGCTCCAGCTTGGTTGGGGGAGGTGAGGGAGCGCGGCACAGGCCTTAGCTTCCTTATCTGGCAGGCTTGGCAGGGTGGGAGGGAGAATGGCCTTGCATATACTCACAAAGGTTTTTTCCTCGTGCGTTGCTAACTTTTAAATGCAGAACTTTTATACTGTTCCGCCTTATTTTGATGTTATTTAAACACACATATATATTTCCATTTCGTTACACATTTCTTTAATACAGTCGGTCCGAGTACCTTTTCGTTACCTAACATTATATTTACTACATGATGTGATTATTTTATGTACATTAAACGTTACACGAGGTCGTTCTAGGTTATGGCCTACAGAAATTGATGCTCGTTGCGTTAGGTGATTAAGGAAACATATATGAGTAAGTAAAGGCTATACATTTGGCCGACATCTTTCTCTGTGGTTGTAGCAGCACTAGTCCAGACCTAGGGTGGTATCATGTAACGTTACATCTTTATGGTTTATTCACAGTTTACATGATCTGTTTAACCCGAGGTAGTTTGTTAATGCCAATACTTGAATTATTTTCTACTTTCTTCAGATAGTGATGCTTCAGCTTTTTTCCCGTCACCCCGGCCTCGCGGACCAGGTCATGCAGGGTGCGATATTACATTGTGGATGAGAATAATGTTACAATGTTAGCATCTCGGGTTAGTTCATATCCGACTTTCTCATGGGAACGCGCTCGCAGCGGATCTACCAAGGCTACTGCGGCGGCAGAGATGCATGAAAGGTCCTCCAAAGGTGGGGGCCTCGTTACAGTGTGCTGAACTCACGCCATGTTTGCTAAACAAGATGGCTTCTAGGCCTAACTGAATTTGGGTATATGCAGGGAACTGATACGTGTGGGCAATGTCGTCGGCGGGTGACCCCTCCTCCACCTGGGCCCGGGTGGCATGAGGGGACGGCCACCGAGTCATGGTCCTCACCTGGGGAGAAGGCTGCAGGTGAGGAGGGCCTCGCGGCCAGTCCTCCCCTACATTTCCCCCCTTTCGTTACTAAAGTAACGAATTCTTTAGCTCTTCTAATCTTCTGCATTCCTGCTCCTCTATCACTGCGTCATCCCATGCAGGTGTTCCTTTTCTAGGCATCCAGGCTCTGCATACCCCCCTCAAGCTCTCACCTCTTCTAGCATACTCATCTGGGGTACAGGTTAAATATATACAGTCACCCGTCTCTTCCAAGTCCACCCAGACCTCCTCATACCATTCCAGTTCCACATCTCGGGGTTCTTTGATAGTGGTGTGCCATAGTTGGTCTACTATGTACTTATCACGGCACATAGGCACTAACTGGTATCTGGGAGTATTATCCGGTCCTGTCTGTACATGTACTTCTTGTGTCGCCTTAATTGTACCACCTGAGTTGCCCATTGTCACCATCATCATCGCACCGTTAGGGACTGCGTTAGCACAACATCGAAGGCCCACCTGGCACAGGCAGAACACCACGAGGAGGACCACCGCAACCGGTATCAATAATTTCATCGTCATTCCAAGCCAGGAGGGAACCCAGGAGAAGATATTGTCGAACCATGAGCTGTCTTTAGCCCCACCTTCCAGCTTCATTTTCTCTCCCAGGTTATGGACTGCTTCAATGACGTGGGACAGGGACCCATTTTCTGCGTCTTCAGAAGGTACGAACGTGCAGCACGCACTTCCTATTTTTCGGCAAACACCTCCATCGATTGCTGTTAGCAGGTCCAGAACATACCTGTTCTGCATGGTCATTAGTCGCAGAGCTCGTAATTCCACCTTTATTATGTTGAATCCTTCTTCAGTGTCATTGGCCAGCTGAATTAATTCCCACCGTGTGATCTGAAGCCATTTTGCATTTGCTCTTGCTTGGACACTTGAAACCAGTGAGGCAAAAAATGTTTCCACGGAGCTGAACAGGCGATACCTGTCTGGGATCTGTGCCAATAAATCGGATGACGCTTGTGATATATAGTTTGATGCTCGCTTGTTCCGTGATAGCTCCTCTTCTTTCCCTCCGGAGGACAGGACATAGAGGTGTGCTTCTGCAGTGGGAGACGTCTCGTCCTTGTTCATGTTTCCTCGCGTCTTTTTATTTTTGTCGACGTGGCTTTCTGGAATCACCATTAGGGCCGAATGCAAAGTGGCCATTGAGCAGCTGCCACTCCATGCCTGGGGAAGGTGCAAGTAAGCCTGATTCCCGCACACCCAGTATGTGTCCATTAGTGCTGCTGTTCCTTTTTTCATGTCTGGGATGGTGAGAGTTTTGTTACAGTTTTTGTTCGTTCCCATTGCCACTTTTCCTTCTCCCTTGAAACATAGTTCGTTTTGTATTTCACTTTGTAGCTTGAAGGGTTTCTCCATCGCTGTTACCCATGTTAGTTTAGAGATGTGTTCTTTCCATATTGGTAAGCACGTTTTTTCCATCCATCGCAGCTTGTCTGGTTGGACACCTCTCAGTGCTTCCGCTTTGCACAGTACTTCTTCATCTTTCCATTTGTTTTCTGAAAACAGCGTCCCTTGTATTGCAAAGAAAGGTTCTTTAGGACAGACCACTCCAGACGCTTTTGAATAGCACGTTTTGTTGTCCTGTATTATTTTGAAAGAGACATCGTGTGCTTGAAAGGTGTTCTTTATTCTACACAGTGTGAGATGAAGGAGACATTGGGCATCCACAATGGGCAATTCTCTTGGCAACAACACTTTGGGTGTACCTGATGCATGGGGGATGAGCGAACAGACATAGCAGCTTTCATTAGTTGTCTGTTTAGCTGTTGTACTCATATCTGCATACCATTTATTTGCTTGGTGGGGGTGTCGTGGGTCTTCCATCTTGTCTAATCCTAACCCATAATACTCATCATACCCCCTCCTGCTTGTCTCTCTTCTTCGCCTACTTCTCTCCCCCCTCCTATACCTTATAGTTTCGATAGATGTAAGAATAGGCCCCCCTTTCTCATTCCCTCCCTCCTTTTCCAATTCTTCATGTAGGGACTTGTGTTCTGTCATTGTAATTACTTTTCCATTTTCCTCAATAAACAACAAGTCGCTGTTTTGTATCGGGGCGGGAAGGGTAGTGGGGCTGTTATATATTTCAGGTAGGGACATTGTGTCATTTTTCATACCTTTGTCTTTTGATCGTGACGGGGCAGCAGTGGGTGGTGCAGTGTAGTAACCCCATACAAGGCGGGATCCATCCCAGATCAAAAAATCACCTTCTTTAATATTCATATTTGTAATTGAATTCGTGCCAGGGGCAAGGGTGGTGTTACTCCCCCCTCCCCCCTCGTTCATCTCAGTAGAGATGAACGCTATGACCCAATGTGTCATTAGGCAGAATATTGAGATGAAGAACACAATAACACACATTGATAAACCGCATTCGTATGAATATGTCAATCTATCTACTAACATTTCTCTAAATCTAACAAATCTATTAGTTGCAGGCTGCCCATCCGATGCCATAGTAAATCCTGTTTGAGACATAAAAGTGCATTAAGTACACGCATGTAAACATTTAGAACGTTGTGAAATTTTTTCGGCAAAGTATGGGAGTGGGTGAAGGAGGGGGTATGTCCACAGACAAGGTAACTTTACAAATATTACTATCAGTACATTATTTCATACATAAAGAGAAAAGTCGAGAGAGAGAGAGAGAGAGAGAGAGAGAGAAAAGAAAACTTCTCCAAAACCCAAAAAGGACCAGACAAAAACCTTCAAAAGTTGTAAAAAATTATATATATATATATGTATATACACATGTTCATTTCAGTACGCATGTCGTGCGCCATTCGTGTTCAGTGTTCAACACTTAATGCACACAAAATTCCCATCATCCATTCTGCACAATTTCATTGTCCGCAGTTGTCTGTGCCTCGTCCTGTACCTCACCTTCCGCGGCGCTATAAGCTCTGCGTACGTCTGTCAAATGCACCCAGTATCGTAGGCCCTTTACCTTTACTGCTGTCGGTGTGCAAAACACTACCTCATAAGGGCCATGGAAACGTGGTGCATTCCACCTTCGTACAAAACTTCGGACATATATAAGGTCACCAGGCATTAGTTGTAATGGTTTTTCAGGCATTGTCTCTGTTTCTGTTGTGTTCCCCTCCTCTCTTGTAGAGGGGGGGGCTAGTTGCTTTGCAATTACGCGCGCTGCCCGTGTCAGTTTTCTCAAGTACTCTGTGAACTCCTCTCCTAATATCGCTGCGCTTCTGTGTGCATCAGAACGTTCACGGAGAGGTGAATGCGCTGTGTGCATCCTCCTTCCCGTGACGATCTCATGCGGGGACAAGTGGTGGTCTTTACTTGGCTGATTTCGTAACTCGAACAAGGCCAAAGGCAGGCAGTACATCCAGGTCTTTTTAAGGGAAAAACACAGTTTTGACAATCTGCTTTTTAACAGACCGTTCATTTTTTCCACTACGCCATTACTTTGAGGATGATAAATTGAACATAATTTGTGCTTTATTCCCAATAGGGTAGTCACTTCCTTGAATAGTTCATTAACAAAATGCGTGCCGTTATCTGAGCGAATAACTTCGCAAATCCCCCAGCGCGGGAACACTTCCCGCACTAGGAACTTCGCGGCGCCCTTCGCATCAGGGCGCGCACAGGGGCCTGCCTCCACCCATCTCGAAAATGGACATACAACCACAATCATGTAGCGAGCCCCGTTACATCTTTCTCCCATGTCTACATAATCAATGTGGAGCTCTCTGAATGGGCCATTTGGTTTGGGTATCGTTCCTCTCAGTGTGCGCAATGTCATGCCTGAGTTGTAAATCTGACATGTCGTGCATTCTAAAGCCAGTCTTGTGACATGTTCATGGAGGCAAGGTGCAAACCAATCTTCTTGTATCTCTGCCATTATGTGTTGCTTTGCGTTATGTGCGGGAAAGTGTAGTTGTTGAAATGCTATTTCTAACAATGTGACTGGCATTACCGCTTTTCCTGAACTTTTTTGTCGCCATAACAAATCAGTCGGCGATTTGCTGCATCCCCTTTTAGTCCACAGCAATTTTTCTTCTGCACTAGCTCCCTCTTGCAGCTCTATTATTTCCTGTGTGGGCATCATGTTGTATCCTGTGGGGACCTCTTGGCTTGCTGTGTGGTGCAACATGTATTCTCCTACTACACCTTTCTGTAAATACGAAGCTTCTTTGGCAGCGGCGTCTGCTGCCGCGTTCCCCAAAGATATAAAATCTGTATTTGTGGTGTGGGCTTGGCATTTTACGATGGCCACTGCCGTGGGGTCTTGCAGAGCCTCAATCAGTTCTTTCAATAGTTCTGCATGCTGAACTGGTGTTCCATCTGCTCGTCGGAACCCTCTCCGCCCCCACCGTGCCAACCCGCCGTGTACTGTCGTTGTCATGTATGCTGAGTCGGTATATATTGTCACTGCGCACCCCTTGGCGGCATGCAATGCTTCTATTAGCGCAATTAGTTCTGCTGCTTGGGCTGAATAGTGGGATGGGAGGCGGTGTTGCACTAGTGTCTCGTATTCATCTTCCTCTAATCGTACAACTGCCATACCCACATGTTTCTCTCCTGTCTCCATATCTATTGATGCTGACCCGTCTACGAAATACACCTCTCCCTCGTTCAGGGCATTCTCAAAAATCACTTGATCCTGACCTTCGTCACCTGTGAACGTAGCGCAGTTGTGGTTTTGCATATCCTCTACGGTGCATGCCTCTGTGATGAATGTGGCTGGGTTCACTGTTTTACATCTTACTATGTGGATGTTTGCGCTGGACAGTATTATTTCGTATGCTGTGGCGCGTTGTGTTGTCAATGTGCTCTTTGATCGCTCTAATATTGCAAAGAGTGAGTGTTCCACAAACAGTGTCACAGGACAGCCCATCACTATCGTGGCACTTTTCTCAATCGCGAACGCGGCTGCAGCTAGAGATTGCTCGCACGCGAAATGACCTTGCATTACTGCGTCTAGGGTGCCACTATAGTAAGCCAGTGGTTTGTGCCCTAACGATGTCTTTTGTGTCAATACTGCTG
This sequence comes from Ambystoma mexicanum, assembly GCF_040938575.1. Classification (NCBI taxonomy): domain Eukaryota; kingdom Metazoa; phylum Chordata; class Amphibia; order Caudata; family Ambystomatidae; genus Ambystoma; species Ambystoma mexicanum. The sequence continues at coordinate 1,091,556,150 of NC_090936.1, forward strand.
TCATCAGAGTTCCTTTGCAGTGTGAAAATAAGAAGAATTCGCGTCCATAGTCTGGATTTGCCAGTACTGGAGCGCTTGATATCAGCTCTTTTAGTGAGTCAAATGCTGTGTTCATCTCTTCTGTCCATTCTATGTGTTTGTTTTCCTGCTGTGCCTCTTTTAGTGCCTGTAACAAGGGCCTTGTGTATGCTGCATAATCCAATATCCATGCTCGGCAATAGTTGCACATACCCAGAAATTTCTGCATCTCTTTTACTGTTTTGGGCTCCCCAACTGCTCTAATCGCCTGTGCCCTGTCGGGTATGATCCGCTTGCCATCCTTTGATATCAGCTGTCCCAAGTATAGGACCTCGGTCAGACAGTATTGTAACTTCCCCTTGTCCACCTTGTACCCTTTATTGGCCAATAATGTCAGGAGTGTTATTGAGTCCTTTCTACACTCTTCCTCAGTTTGTGCACAGATCAATAAATCATCAACGTACTGAATCACTGTGCTTTCTACACACAAATTCCCCAGATCTTCATGTAGTACCCTGTTGAATATGCTTGGGCTCTCGCAATACCCTTGAGGTAGTCTGCAGTGTTCGAACCTCCTCCCCCCTAGTGTAAACGCTGTTAAGTACCTGCTCTCCTCTGCTAAGGGAATCGAGAAAAATGCATTTTTTAAGTCAATAACTGTGAAGTGGGATGCCGTTTTTGGAATGTTGCACAGTATTGTTGATGGGTTCGGGACTAAAGGGAACTCCTTCTGAATCACATCATTGAGTGGGCGTAAATCCTGTATCATCCTCCATGAACCTCCCTTCGCCTTTTTAATCGGGTAAATACATGTGTTGCATGGGGAGTTTGAGGGCACTATTATTCCTTGTGCTAGCAGTGCATCTAGTGTCTCTCTGATCCCTTCTTCTGCTTCGCGTGACAATGGATATTGTTTTACCCGGGGTATAATTGCTCCCGGTTTCAGTTTTATTACCACAGGCTGAACCTCATGTAATAACCCCACGTCATGGGGGCCATTTGTCCATATGTTAGCGGGTACTAACCGCATGTCGTCATCAAAAAATGCATGTGGTGCTCCTACCACTGCCATTAATTCAACTTGAGTTTTTCTGGCTGTAACTACAATGTCACACGGCATTGCTAGTTCCATCACTATTTCGCCATCTGTCTCAGTGTCTGAAAATAGCTCCTCGTCCGAGAGCTCCCTCAGTGGGATATTTGCATTTGTACACAGTACTGTCCGCCACTCACATCCTTCCATGTCAACGCCAATCACACATATTCTGTTTGCTGACACGTGTACTGCGTGTAAATCCAACGATACCACTGACCCGAGAGCAGTGTCGGGGCTTGCTATGGGGCGGAAGAGGAATTCGGCTGGAATCCTCCAATCCATCCTTTTTAGTTCTGGTACTATGAGAGCCAATGCTCTCATGCCCTCAACAAACATCTCCTCGTTTCTTGGTAACCCTCTGATCTCTTGCATAATTGTGTGGCCGTGTATTACTGCTAATATGCGGAGAGGACATATGCCTGGCGTCGAACATACGATACCGCTCCCTGTGAATGATATTGTCATGTTTAGTTTGCTCAAGAGATCTCTCCCCAGCAAATTAATGGGAGAGTGTTCATAGTACAGTAAGGGTGCTTTCACTGTTTTACCCCCCACTGTCACATCCAATGCTTCTGTGTAAGGAACTTCAATTACAGCCCCAGAGAACCCCTGCGTCTCTAACGTTCTATTAGATAACGGGAACCGGCCCTCTCTAATGCATGATTTCTCCGCTCCCGAATCCACCATGAATATGAACTGCTTGTCTCCTATCTGCGCTCCTATCAATGGTTCCTCTGATGCATTGTGGGTCGTAGATAGTACTGGACACGCAAGTGCTCTCTGTGGGCTGTCCTATGCGGGGTGTCTCATTGCCCCCCCTTGATCAAAAATGTTCCCCGAAACTACTGACACTCCGCTGTAAGGTGCAGGAGCAGGTGCTCCGTTAGCTACTGTGGCGAAAGTGTTACCTGGCGTGTATTGCATGTTGTCATTATTCTGTGGGTGGTTTTGTGTCCTGTACTGATGTCCGTGTAGCTGTGCGTTACTTCTTTGTCCTACATTTTCTGGTTGTTGATATTGTCCCATGGGGAGGCCGTAGGGGCTTCCTGGGTGGGGGTGACCGTACTGTCCTGTCTCCTGGAACCCGTTGTTTTGTCTGCTCCTGCACTCTCTTGAGTAGTGCCCCCATCTCCCACAATTCCAGCAGCTCCCCTGTGGACCTCTGGGACCCTGCCACCCATTACCTCCCATTCCTCCATACCCTTGTCCTCCTCTTCGGCCCCGGTACCCACCTCTTCCCCCTCTTGGGGCCCACTCTTGCCACATTGGACCTCCGTTCTGCTCCTGCTCAGTCCACTGTCGTTGTCCTTGTCCTGCCCAATTTGCTGCTATTCTTCCTTGTATTGCTATTTGCCCCTCCTCTCCTTCCTCTCCCTCCCTCATGAGTGGGAGTCCTGCTACCGCTGCTGCAACCTTCACTAGTTTTGATTGTACCAACTTTGCCTCGTCTGCCAACCTTTTCTGTGCTACTTCCCTCTCTCTCTCTTTGATCCTTTTGCAATGGTGCACTATTATACTTTGGATCTCTGGCCACCCCTTCGCCTCAACGCCCGCTATCTTATCGAGTGCCTTCTGCACCTCTTTTGGGAGCCCTCTCTTAATGATGAAATAAAATAGAGATGTGGATTGGTGCCAGGGCGTGCCCGTTTCCGCTCTCCACATCTCCTGCACCCGGAGAATGTAATCCATAGCATCCTCCCCGTCATTCATTGTACATTGCATTACTGACTGTAAATCAGGGGTATCTGGGAATGTCTCCCGCAGCGCGTCCCACACCCTTGCTCGTACTGTATTAAAGGAAGCCCCATCATGACGATCATAATCTAACGTCACGGCCGGGAAACCAGCCTTAGCCCATACTCTGTCCGCTTGATCTCCTACTGCGGTGACTAGTAGGCTTTTCACATCGCCTACTGCCAACGGTATGCCGGCGGTATGTTTCTCAAATGCATATATCCACTTGCTCGCCCCTCCTGACAGCTGGGGCAATAATTTCATTAAATTAGCCTTATCCATCTGAGCCCATGGTATATAGTTTGGTCTCCCCCCCCCTCTGTGTATCAATGGAAGTTGTAACTTCCCTTTTGCAGTTGCACCCTCCCTTTCCTTAGTCGCTGCTAACTCCAATGACGCCATCTTCCCCACCCTATTTCTTAGTCGTCCCATCCATTCGTCGTCTATAGTCCCTAGTGAACATGCACCGTCCACTTCCTCGCTTTCCCCTCCCACTGCCATACTCAACCTATCACTGTCATCCAACCCTCCTCTGACATCACATAACAAGTCCTCTCTGATCCCTCTCTCTCGTGATACATCACCAATGCTCCCTTCTACTGCTCCTACCTCTATTATTCGTGTCGGCTCCTCCTCAATCCTGAACAGTATTTCCCCCTTTTTCCATCCTTCCTCAATCTGTCTACCTTCGCTCGATGCTCTAGACGTGCGTCCTGATTGTGTGGGGGCACACGCTGTGCGCTCACATATGTCTTTTATCCTTGAGAATTCATCCCTTGCCACAGTAAGCCTCGACTCTAAGTCACTCGTTAGTTTCTCTATATCCACCCTCTGTGTGCTTCCCTGGGCGCGCTCTCTGGTGCTTTCGTATGGCGGGGGGGCTGTTGGTCTTTGTGGTGTACCAGTTGTGGGGGGAGGCACATACGTAGGGTCGCTGTATCCTGCTGCGGGGGCTGGTTTAGGTAATATCGGGTACAAACTAATCACCTCCGCAGGTTATGCTGTACTTAGCTGTTCCTTTTCCTCTCTTGGAATCATCAATGGATTATCTGTGGTGGAAGGTAGATCAATATTTGGTGCCGGAGCTTTGGGTGGGGGTACCTCCTCAAACAATCTCCAGAGGTCTAATATCTCCTTCCTATTTTGCCATTGTTTCCCCTTATACTTGAGGCTAATGCATGTTCGTACCATATCAAGAACGCTTTTGTCAAAAGACCCTCCCTCGGGCCAAATCTGGGGCAGACCCTCCCCCTTCAATTCTGTTACCCATTGATCGTGATATTTATTTATTCGTTCAGCGTATCCCGGTAAGCTCTTACAAATATGTGACAAGGGAGTTTCGGCCCCCATCTTCTAAATCACTCTCACAGCCGTGTCCACCTTCTTTACGTTTAGTTAGGTGTAGATCTATGTATGTATACCTTTATGGCACAGACAAGAGCGGACGTCTCAAATTTTATCACCCAAGTTTATTTACTGCACAAATCCTTTCGCACTTACCATAGCTCATTTCCTTTCCATTCCCATACACTCTCATGTGATTCCGCTCACAACTGATCAAGTACTAGTTATGGTCAACACTCTCTGGCGCCACCTCGCGGTCAACCGATCGTCTCCAACACTCACACGGTGCGCGCACCCATCACAATGCCTTTCCACTCACACTTCTTCTTATTTCCTCCCTTTCCTCCCTGGCCAGCTGTCCCTATTTTTCTGCTAAGGTTGCTATGTTCACGTCTGTACGTGCCACTACTTAGCCCCCACTCGGCAAAATGTGCTCCCTATTTTATAGTCCTTCTACAAGTATATTTATCTTATACCCTTTTCGCTTTCTTCCCCTGCCCCGTGGATTGGAAAAAAGAAATAGAGAGAGTAGCAATCACTAAAAAATATTCCCGGTGTCTCCTTTTGCCAGACACCAATAACTTATTTCTTACTTCTTCATATATTCCCAGTACTAGTTTAGATAGCACTATGCGGCGCCGCCTTCCACCCCCTTTCGGAGCTAGGTTTCCGTCACTTCTACCACTTCACTTATTTCTTACTCCTAATGGCCATATGCAAAGAAAAGATAAAGAAAGTTTCAAGACCCGTCTTTAGTAGACCCCCGTTATTCTTCTCCTCTACCTGTCCCCGTTCTCCTGTTCACCGTTTCCCCTCCCTTCCCCTTTACGATCGCTCGCACTCAGTACTCACGTGCCCGTCTTGAACCGATAGTCTCCGAAACTGGGTCCGTCCAGGCGGTGTCACCGGTAACTCAACGGTCAGCCCCTGGCTCCGGCGAGCGGCACTCAAAGGGGATTTTTTTCCAATCGGGATCCCGTACCCTTTCTCATTGAGTGCGCACTTCTTATTGTGCCGGTCGCCGTTGGCGGGCGGCCTCCCGGAGCCGGCTCACCGTGCGTATCCCTTCTCGACCGGAGATTCTCGTGCCACAAGGGGGTCGTTAGAAAGGAGTTAGGAAAAATAATTTGGAGATATCACGCTATCGGGGTCACCACTGAAAGGAAGCGCCCCCAATTTCAGCACGATCCTCCCCGCAATGAGAGACAATAAGGGACTCTCCCGTAGTGGGAATAAGGCCAAGACAGAGTGCGGGTGAGCGTAAGTGGGAGTTTATCCAAAGAATAGGGCATGCAAAGAACTCTGCAACCTCCGAGAGCGCTCTGTCTGACAATAGCAAAGACAGGCGTATTTCTAATACAAAAAACGTCATCAGAACCTACACACTATAGGGGGCACAAGTTAATTGGGATTGGGTGGCGTCGACTAACTATAGGTGTTGCTGCAGCGCGGTTGGTCTTTGGCGTGAGGACGTCACTGGTCAGCCTCGTGGGTTGGGTTGGGCCTGGCAGGCCAGCTTGAGGTCATCCGAGCGGTGTTGGTATGCTGGGGCAGCCTGTGACAAAGATGAATACCTCTCCTGACTCGTTTGCCCTAGGCCATGCACACTGCAGTTATTCAAGAAACGACATCTAAGTTCATCAATAAATCGCTCAGCAGTTTGTCTTATACAATAAACGCAACGCATGAGGAATGCACCTCTTGAGAGGTCCGGTGATTGTCGGTTAGGGTGAGATTTACCTGTGTCCTATTGACCGGTATTCTAGGTCGAGGGGCTGAGTTTTGGGGCCTGAGACGACTGGTACATGCCTGTCTGCCGCGTTAGAAGTTATTATATAAATGGGTCTCTGTGTCTTGTCCCAGTGATGGGGGTCGTTCTTGGGGTGGTCTAGGGGGAGGGTTGTGGACTTTACGAGAGGGTGCTGGTAAATCAGAGGATTCAAAACGTGGGTTTATTACCGTGCTGTAAATAACCCAGGTGGTGGGCTGTGGCCTTGGGTGCGGTACCGGGGCCTCTGACTCTCTGAAGCGGCTCCAGCTTGGTTGGGGGAGGTGAGGGAGCGCGGCACAGGCCTTAGCTTCCTTATCTGGCAGGCTTGGCAGGGTGGGAGGGAGAATGGCCTTGCATATACTCACAAAGGTTTTTTCCTCGTGCGTTGCTAACTTTTAAATGCAGAACTTTTATACTGTTCCGCCTTATTTTGATGTTATTTAAACACACATATATATTTCCATTTCGTTACACATTTCTTTAATACAGTCGGTCCGAGTACCTTTTCGTTACCTAACATTATATTTACTACATGATGTGATTATTTTATGTACATTAAACGTTACACGAGGTCGTTCTAGGTTATGGCCTACAGAAATTGATGCTCGTTGCGTTAGGTGATTAAGGAAACATATATGAGTAAGTAAAGGCTATACATTTGGCCGACATCTTTCTCTGTGGTTGTAGCAGCACTAGTCCAGACCTAGGGTGGTATCATGTAACGTTACATCTTTATGGTTTATTCACAGTTTACATGATCTGTTTAACCCGAGGTAGTTTGTTAATGCCAATACTTGAATTATTTTCTACTTTCTTCAGATAGTGATGCTTCAGCTTTTTTCCCGTCACCCCGGCCTCGCGGACCAGGTCATGCAGGGTGCGATATTACATTGTGGATGAGAATAATGTTACAATGTTAGCATCTCGGGTTAGTTCATATCCGACTTTCTCATGGGAACGCGCTCGCAGCGGATCTACCAAGGCTACTGCGGCGGCAGAGATGCATGAAAGGTCCTCCAAAGGTGGGGGCCTCGTTACAGTGTGCTGAACTCACGCCATGTTTGCTAAACAAGATGGCTTCTAGGCCTAACTGAATTTGGGTATATGCAGGGAACTGATACGTGTGGGCAATGTCGTCGGCGGGTGACCCCTCCTCCACCTGGGCCCGGGTGGCATGAGGGGACGGCCACCGAGTCATGGTCCTCACCTGGGGAGAAGGCTGCAGGTGAGGAGGGCCTCGCGGCCAGTCCTCCCCTACATTGGTCATACTGCCACTTTAAGTGCTACCAAATCTGAGGATGGCTGCCAGGGGCGGGGCTTAGGGAGAGGGCAGTCATTGGCGGTGGCAGTATGACCCAGAGACCACTGATTGGTTACTACTAAGAAAGACAGATCAGAAACGAAACTGATACTGATTTTTTTCTATACCGAGGATTCCCAGCCTGACGACGGGGAATATTCATGAGCATGTGAATCCATGCCAGACCCATGCTGGAGAACAACAGTTACAGGTAAGTAACTTGTTCCTTACATACATTATGTATTTGTTTTCGTACTTTTCAAGCCAATGCCCATCATGCAAGCCACGCCCCCAAATGAGGGCTAGGCCTGAAATCGAAGAAAACATGTTTAAAAGTGTAAAGCTCGAGGCCAAGTAGGGTGTAGGAAGGACGGGGAGACCCCCACAGACTTTATCTTGTATCCGTCCGGCTCTATATCTTATCTTAAGCCCACCGTCCGGAGCATGGAGGCCCATTGAGGTGTGGCTTTGCCAGGATGTGTACACACACACCAATTTAAAACTGTAACCATACGTGACCTATTGCACTTACCAATGTACCATGCAATTGCTGTAACTAGCGCCTAGATACCTCAGGGTTGTGTGCGCTGAAATAAATAACATGAGTCTTTGCTGCAGGGGCCGCCTGGCCCTTCACCCGACTTCCCCCCCCCCCCCCCCCCCCCTTGCCGCAGCTTCCGGACCCTTTGTCGGCGGCGGCTCCCTCGATCAGATGCAAACGCGACTATTGTCTTTTTTAAGCCACTTCCCATAAGAAGCAGCAAGTGCAGCTGGTCCTCTGCGCATGCGCCGTGCAGCCCATCACACTGCAGAGGTGTTCGGTACAGAATGAAGCCGTGAGACCGGCGTGCAGTGGGCATGCCCTGGAAGTTCAAAAATAGCATGTGTCCTTTACTAAAAGCAGCAACAGTTAATATCCAAATCCGAACATTTATAATAAACCTTGCAGAACGTTAGAAATGTACACCTTTAATAAGCAAAGACAGTAAAAACTCAAATCAGTATAAATAACAAAACATGATCTCCATCGATGCTCGGAATATACACGTAGTAGGCACAGCAGACTGATCGGGTCTAGACCAAGGCCGTGGCAGCGAGCCTGCCTCGCTCCTTGCAGCGGCTGCATAAGTAATGCTCTCATGGACTCGGCCCTGCTGATACTAGAATCCTGTATTACTATGCACTGTCTGGTCGTGCCGTGGCAAACGCCCACTGGTTAGTCATCAAAAGGCTGCGATAGCGCTGCAGTGGGCGCATGAACCAACTGTACTACCTTGAAGCAAGAAGCGCAGCCGGTGATTGTGCGCTCGCTCTTTCGTGGTGTATAGTGCGGTGGTCCCCGGTTGCGTTTGCCAATAAAAGCCTATGTTTATCGAGGAAGACCCGTCGCTCCTGGATTGCACTGTGGCCCTGCCCGGTCATTGGGCAGGTTTTAGGGACTCGCGACTGTCCTGCGAGTTTGTGCCCAGTTGAGGTGGAACGGGTTCCGCGGTCTAGTGGCTAAGCTGCTGATTGTGGAATCGAGGCTCACCCGCTAACTCAACGCCGGTGTGTGATTCCGCACCAACTACTTCATTAACAGGCGGTGAAAAAGGCAGCCCTGTCCAGCGAAAAGGCTGCGGTATACAGTGTCGATTCCCTCAAACTTGTAAGCAGCAAGCACTTGCTTTTAGCAGAGTTCAGTAGTAACAACGTTTTAATCTCCCAAGAGGCAGGGGCGCCGTGGGAATCCTGGCTGCTCTGCACGCGGCGCTTGCCAAGCGTGCAGCTCGGTGGGTTTGTTCAGCATGTGTCTTTTTCTGTGATCACACTGAGCTGCTTTAAAATAGCCCGTTCAAAGGCCCAGGCCAAGGCGGCTCGTGTTTCGCAGTTTCCCATGGAGCCCGCCCAGGACTGGCGGGCCGCCCCCCGGCCCTCCCCCCGCCTTAAGGAGCGGTACCCGCCCAGCGGCAGTCAGTTCAGCCCAGGGAGCATGCAGCATGGGAAGGAGTTGTGAGTGTTTCCTAGCACACCGCAGGCTCGTCTACGACAAGGTGCCCCGGCCGCACAGGACGCAGCATGGTGGCCCACGATGATATTGGGGGGCTGCTGCCCATCAAGAGGACTATTCGGGTCATCGAGGTGCATAACAGCCAGTCTTCCAAGGAACTCGAGGTAGGTTTGAGATTCTTCTGCCGCCCGTGGACACTTGTGTACAACTTTGTACTGCTCGGCGAGGCGCCCACAGGGCGCCGCATAATCACGATGTTGGCGCTGTACAAATCTCGCGCATCGCAGCCGATCGCCCAGAGGCTCACTCGGAAAGTGCTCCTGCGATGTGCCGTCTACAGACTGGGTACTGGGGGTTCACGCGCCCGCATCGGGGCTCACAGCCACCCGAAGGGCCCTAGCATGGGGGGGTAACAAGAGCAATGCACAGGCTGGTTACTTTGGCGAGATTTCACTTTGGCAAACTGCATCGTAATAACGGACATGTGATGTGATCAGCAGTGGGTGCGCACAATATACGTGTAACGCCCAGGTCCCGTGGGGCGCGGCAGTGCAGATTGTGAGACTTGACTCCTTATTTGTCAGATGAAGTGCCTGTAGTTGGTGGTACGCGTCGATAGATTGCCGGGGTGAGAAGCGTGCGCCCCCACTAGATAAAGGTATAGGCAGTTGTGTACAGCCCTGTACTTGGAATCGTGCACGTATGTGTTTTGTGCTCGCTCATGTAAGCAAGTGGTATTCACGCACCTACACAGTTAGTTGCCAGTGCCCAGGCTGGCATTTACTCCCATTGCTGTGCGCTTTCCTGGCTTTCGGTGTGCACGCGTGTGTTTTCCCGTGCATAGCTGTAGTTTGCGGTGTGTGGCCTGTGTGCTGTGCAGTCCTGCAGTTGCCGATCTATGTGTAATGTGGTTGCTGTTGCGCATTACTGTAGGCAGTGGCCTGCCTCTGTCGCGATAAGTGGTTCGTGACGGGGTGCGCTTCTGAAGTTGTTTGCTCTCCTTTTAGCTGACGGTGTGCAGTGCCCGCCTGTCGAGGTGAACTAATGTGTTGACAATGCCCCCTGCTGCTGTGGTCATGTTCACACTGTGTGCGTGGGAGGCTGCTCGTCGTGTTGGGGGCACGGGTTTGTTCCATGATGGGGGGGGGGGTGTAGTTCTGCTAAATTGACCGTGTTGTGTCATTTCAGGTGTTGTGTGTTTGCACACTGTCCCACTGTACATGTGCACTCAATTAAATCACGCACCATTCCTGAGCGCCCCGAAGCATCGCACTGAGGTGTGTGGCGCTATGCAGACACATCCAATCATTTAAATGAATAGGTGGTTCACAATATGCCTTCTGCTGGGTTTCGGAGATTAGGAATTGGAACTGTTGGTGACTCTTCCTTCAAAGCACACGCACCAGTCTTTAGTTCGGATCAGCTTCTTGTGATGGGCGGCATTGCACGGGCGTGTGCTATACATGCATCCGAAAAAAAATACTTCTGGTTTCCGCGCATTGTGTGAGTGTGTCTGTGGGGGGTGTTAATTAGGTGAACTAGTGGTGATGACGTTCCCCAGCCCACCCACCAGGAGTGGCCAATACACACACACACATCTAAGCACAGGTACTTTCCCCCGAGTTGATCTTATCGCCTGGCTCTGCGTGATAGTGTGTGACCCGTGTCTTCCTGTCCTTTGAAGTGCTGCCGCCAGGGGGTGCTGCGGCCTGTTCACCTGTCAGCTGTGATGCTCTGGTTCCTCTCCAGAGCTCCCCAATGTGGGAGCTGCCCGCCTAGTTTATTGGGTGTTCCTCTGCTGTTGCGTTCCTGTGTAGTGCACGCGCGTAAGTCCGTGTATCTCCCCCTCCCCCGTGCCTGGTAGCCCGTGCGGCAAAGCTTTCTTTCGCAATGCCACTGCCTCCTCACACATTAATATACGTTCTGGCCATTTGTATTCCAGCCCTTCATGTTTACCTTACGTTTTGGGGGGGGGGGAGGGATGGGCTTGTTAAGCGTCTCGAGTAGTTTAGGAAGATTAAAAGTCTCCGGCGGCATCTTCCGTGCAGCAGGCGCGTTAACCCGCTGCTCTACATTACGAGCAACAACAGATGGGGGGGCCCATGTTGTACTTGGATTCGACGGTGCACTCTTGGGAATCCCCCCGCTCCCCCCGCCCTCCATCAGGGAGGTGGGGGCAGGGGCGCCTGCAAGCGATGAGCGTCAGTGCTGCACGGAGCGAATAGTTAAACCTGGTGAAAGTGACACGGGTCAGGTTCCAGATGTGAAGAAACTGTGCAAGGCGCGCACACTCTGTTGCCACACTCGCCATAAAGGAACACACTGCCTGCTGTTGTTTGACACCTCCCACAGTAGCTGCCTCGGCCCGGTCCCCTGGACCCATCGGGCCCTATGTAACCCATGTCAGTCTCTTCGACTTGTTCATGTCCTGGGGGTTCAGCGCCCGGAGAGAGCGGCCAGCGTCGGCCGACCCGCCCTGGGAAATGTCCACACCCTTTCCCGGGCGCAGAAATGCACACCCTTCCGACAAGAGGCCCTTTGTGCGCCCCTATGGACAGCAGGCCCTGCGCGTATGCGAGACATGTCAAGCTCGCACAGATGTTCCGAGCTGGCATTCCCACACGTCCCTGCAGAACAGTGCCTGCTATTGTACAGCACATGCGTGCACGCTTGCCTAATCGCGGCACGGCCGCCCTTGCCTTGCTGTGTGTGTAGCTGTGTTTGTGGATAACACAGACTTGGATCCACCTTCGGGGGGCCTGGCTGTCTCTGCATCAGGACCAGGTGTCTCCCTCCCCCCACCCCCCGTGTTACGACGGATGCAGGGTCGTCCAGTTTGTTCTGGTGGGAGCTGGGTGTTAACTTGTTGATTGCTCTGGAAAGCCGCCCCGTACCATTAAAACACAAAGCAGCGCGAACGGCCTGGAAAGTGTCGGCCCGGAACAATGTCTGCGTGTAAGATGCCGAATTCGTGGGAGGCGGTGGGATTGGCAAGCGGCTGACCCCGTCCTGCCACTTCAGTGAACTCCTGACCTCTGGCTTTTGTGACGGCCAATATAAACCGCAATGTGCCCACAGCTCCAGTTTAGACTGTGGCCTGCATGCTCTCTTTGGGGACAACCCCACAATCTATAGCCGCCGGGTGTGCGTATACGACTTGTGGGTATACATTTATTGTGACCAGCCGATAATTTTTATACATTTATTGTGACCAGCCGATAATTTTTTTTCAATCTTCTATTCGTTTCCACTGTAAAACAAGAACACATTTCTCCTGTTGTGTAGGTCCTTTAATGGGCATTTTGTCTTGGTTGGACTAGGGTGCATCGTTGCCTTAAGCCTCGCCCAGCAAAAATGATGCTCCATAGACTAAAAAACGCACATCAACCTCACCTTGCGCTTTCCCTCCACCGACTTCAATGGGATGCCCGCTGCATTCAACCCATTTGCATTGAACCCATTTGCATTGAAACTGTAACAGATTGGGAGGTATTGCACTGAGATTCAGCTATTGTAACACGTGACAAACCTCCCCCCAAACCCCCTCCCAATCCCCAAAAAAGCGTACGTGATGCTGGCTAGACCTTGGTCGCGCGCTTCTGTGTGCGCGGCCTTGTCCTTGATACTCGCACTCGTCTTGCAAATGTTTGGTTTGTTTGTGGCGTAGCCTCGATTTGATCACGGACCGGGTGTGTCTAATTGAAGGCAACTTTGCGGCCTGGAATTAAGGGCCCGAGCTTGGATCTCGGCGCCTCCACCCCGCACCATTGCGTGACTTGCCGCATTCCTCCGTCTTTCTATGTTTTGTTTCTTTGGCACTATTGAGTGTGCTCACAGACCGACAGCAGCACAACATTAAGCACTATATAGAAATGTAGATTTGATTTGCATACGAATAGGCGATTGGCCAGTCTCTAGTTATTTTGAAGGGTCCTACTCGCCATGTGTTTCTGTTTGCGTTGTTTTGTCCACAACTTTACCAGCTCGCCGTTAGTGGCTCATCGGTCACTGCCCGGGGGTGAGGACCACCTACAGAGCTCCGCCGCCTGTGATTTACAGATCCTCTGAAGCAGAGACACAGTGGCGACCCTGGGGGCAGGAGGTGGTCATCAGAGCCCACCTGCCCCGGCGGCCAGGGACGCGCCGCTACGTGCCACCCCCACCTCTGCTCCCAATCAGCATCGAGGCCAGCGCCGTCCTTACACCTGCAGCCCCCCCTCAAGTGCCAGTGCAGGGAAACGCCGACTTGGCGCAGGGTGCACGGGGGTCTCTGGCTTCTCGGATGCTATGGGAGTGGTACCAGCCCGAGTTGCAGGAGTGTGCAGGCTTTGTGGCGGCACTAAGGTATGATGGCACAGCCCTTAACACCAGGCGTCCCGGGGTTGTGTGTGCGTTTCCATTCTCCGTGTACGGTCTGTTCTGTTGTTTGTCTCTGCTGTGGCTTATTTGGTGGCGTTTAGACACACCGTCGAGGTGTGGAGGTGTGATGTGTCCGGTGGCAGTGGCTCCTCCAATAACGGCCCTTCTCTTGCATTGGTCATGTCTGATTGTGCTGTATTTAAGCAGCGTTATAACATTGCCAAGAAATGTATTGCACAATGTCCGCTCCCGCGGGTAGGGCCTCTAGAATAGGCTTGGATACCGAGGGACAGCTTAAAGGTAAACTACTTTTCCCAGAATGCAAAGTTGCAAGTGGACAGTGTGCATGCAATAAGCGGGGCTTGTAGTAAAAGGAAGCAATGAATATACACGTGCCCAGAGCTGCCCTGGCTTGACGCGTCGCCAACCTCTTGCACCTATAAGATGCTTCTCGCATTAATGTGTTGGCCCTTTCCATGAGCGTGGTGGTGGTGTATGTATAGGCGGCGCGACACACACCGAGCTCCGCGTTAATGCGCTTTTTCTAGGTAATAGTGAGCAGCAGGGCGCGCCTGTCCTTGAAACTCCTTGCACTTTCTTTGTTTATATATACCTCCGTACTTGGGCCCTGGTCCCCAGGAGTCCGGGCTATGCTGTTCATGTTGTAACACACCTGCATGCCTGATCTGTTTGATTTCTCACCCGTTTCCCAACTTGTAGTGAAGCCTGAGGTTGTCGTAGTTACACCCGCCCTGTCATGCACTGAATAACCCGTTTTATTTTCTCATCCTTCCAGGAGCCAAGCTATAAACGAGTTCGACCTCTGACCCGCGTCACCTCCTTGGCAAATTTGATTTCTCCCGTCCGAAATGGCGCAGTCCGTCGCTTTGGCCAAACCATTCAGGTGAGAGGGGGGGCGAGGCTTCTTTATTTCTGTGCGCCAGGTTTTCCAAACGGATTCCTTGGCGTTCTGGTACTCGAATGTGAGCACCCCCATGTCGGGGTTTCAAACTGGCACGGGTTTATCGGGATCCCCTCCCCCACTTCTCCAATTGTAGCCAGCAGCACTCTGCCAGCTGAGGCTTGTAAGACCACACTTCCATGGGAAAAGGCAAACTGCACGTGCCTGCGTGCAAAGCCAGGACTGGGTGTCATGGCTGCAGGGGGCACGGGGCTGGGCTGCTTGGTAACTATGCATTATCCTGCATTAGCACGTGCTTCAGCACACCATTTTTTTTTTAAATATCAGTTTTTTACACTTTAATATGTGACATCAGTAAAAGGCTGTGATTCGATGTGGGACCCGTGACGGCTCTTCTGTGCACTGGGCACAGGGTGCCCAAATATAGACCTGGTCTTTATTTAACGACCCAGTGGGTCCAGGCACTGAAGCCTATAGTGTGTTCACTTGAAGTGTACCAAGACTACGATTCCCAGAATGCAGAAATTGAATAAAGACCTGGTGGCCCAGTGATATCCAATAGCTAGCGTGGTGCAAAGGGATGATGCGAGCCCACGCCCTGCATAAGGGACTGCTTTCATTTCTGCTAACTTGTACTTAGTAACATAAATGGAAGAGGGCAACCTGTATCTGCTCTCTGGCGTGACATGTATGTTGGCTTCTTCCTCCCTGGCAGTCGTTCACTCTGCGCGGCGATACCAAGTCCCCCAGCTGTGCACACAAGACCTGCAGCAAGTCCTCTGGCCCCACTCCCCCCAAAAGGAGAAACAGTGTCCTGTGGTCCGAGATGTTGGATGTCAACATGAAGGAGTCGCTGAGCACGAAGGAAATCAAGCGGCAAGAGGTGAGTGGTCGGAGGGGAGGAGGGGCAGGAGGGAAGTGAATGTGTACCTGCGTGTGCCCACATCGGGACACGTCTGTAAGCTTCAGCTAATGGGGTGTTGGAAAGAAGTGCTGGTGTTTACTTTGATTAATAGGGTGGGGGCCAAGCGTTTGTTCCTTCCCTTTCTCAGGCCAGTTGCAAGGGTCTCCTGGCTTTCACGTGGCAATTGGCTGGGAGCATTCTCTTATATTGTTTGGTCTTTTAGAGGGTACTTAGTGGGGGGTGGCCGCAGCATTAAGCCCACCAGATGTTGGATTACAAATCCCATGGGCCCTAGCTACTATAGTGTGGGTTGATGAGCGGGAGGTATAGGCCTAAACATCTGGATAGCCACAGGTTGCACTTCCCTTATGTAAAAGAAGAAGTGGCGTATTGGCCAGTGGTGGAATGCTGTAAACCTTATTGAAGGGTTGGACTCTGTGTACAACCATTGCATTTGGTAGGAAGCCATGGCCATCGGGCACTATCTGACCCCGTGCACTGGATCCTCTGGGATTGCAGGAGTATTTTCTAAGCAGCCTTCTCGTCCTTTTCTCCTTGTACAGGCAATATTTGAAATGTCACGAGGGGAGCAGGACCTCATCGAAGATCTGAAGCTCGCCCGGAAAGCCTACCATGACCCCATGCTCAAGCTGTGCATCATGTCCGAGGAGGAGCTCACCCAGATCTTCGGCGACTTGGATTCCTACATCCCTCTGCACGAAGGTAGGGGCTGTGCTTGTGTTTGATGGAGCTGGCTTTGCCGGGTGCCGCTTGGCACACCGCTCATCACTGGAGTCTTAAGGATCCCGGCTCGATCCATCTTCTCATCATAGCTTTATTTGTACTTTCCACGTCTAGACCTCTTGTCCAGGTTGGGAGAAGCAACTAGATCGGATGGCACCGTCGGGCAGATTGGCAACATTCTCGTCAACTGGGTATGCCTTTTTTTTGTATTAGCTAATTATTCACTTCTGGCCCATGTGGGGGAATAGCACGCACCTTTTGGATGGGTAATTGCAGTTCTCCACTTCCACAAGTTAGTCTGCTTTTAATTTGGCAGCAGATCATTGGCAAATTTCTTGGGTTGCCTGGAAAATATTGTTTAATATATTCTCTACTGAGTTATCAAACTAACAGACGGTTTAAGGGCCGATGATGTGTTTGCGTTTTCTGATTTGATGTTTTTAGCGACCTTTATATCAAATCATCTCAAACCATTCTAAAGCATCCTGTAAATGACTCCATGAATAACTCACTTAATGAAATGTATTGTTAATACAAATGATTTCTTCATCCTCTTAACCTGCTTCCTCGTTGTTTCGCTGCAGCTTCCAGGCTTGAACGCGTATAAGCACTACTGCAGCAACCAGCTTGCAGCCAAGGCGCTCTTAGATCAGAAGAAGCTGGATCGCCGGGTCCAGGACTTCCTCCAGCGCTGCCTCGAGTCCCCCTTCAGCCGCAAGCTGGACCTGTGGAGCTTCTTGGATATCCCTCGAAGCCGGCTGGTGAAGTACCCTCTGCTGCTCAAGGAGATCCTGAGGCACACCCCCAAAGACCACACTGACGTCCCAATCCTGGAGGAGGCGGTGAGTAGCAGCGCTATGTGTACGGCCCGGCTCTCACAAAGCCTTTGTGTATTACGTGGGAGGGAGCATCAAACAGGCTGTATAATGAAGGTGAAAAGTAGGCCTCTGGTTTGTGTCTCAGAGCAGAGTATGGGAGTGCAGAGAGGTCTAACTTGCTGCTTGATTTTCTTGGGGGCCGGCGGTGGGGTTGATGCTTGTGCACTTTTTGGGGAGAAGGCAAATGTTAGCGCAATGGTGGCTCAAGCTCCAGTATGCCTCTTAGCTACAGTGGTCCGTGTCGGTTATGATAGTTTATTTATATAGCGCCTATACACAATGTCTTTCAAAGCGCTCCAGGACAAGGGAGGCAACGGGAAAAATGCAAGACATTCTTACAGGCCATGAACAACAAGTATTTGCAATTAACTATCGTACTCAGCCTAGCGACATTTCAGTTAGTGCAAGTGCTAAAACCACAGATGGGAAGGTATGCCATAACTCTTGATGTGACAAAGATGAAATGTGACCTGGCCACCCTGTCTGATAGCTGTCCTGGTTGTTTGTAAGAGTCCTACAGCTGTTTGTCATTGTGATCAAGTCTATTGGTTAGGGCCAGAATTCATCATCACCTTCGATTTGGTGGCTAGCTTTTATACCGTGAACAGCTGACCTCAAATACAACCCCGATGCAGAGGCGTAGACAGGGTAGAGCCTGAGCGGTCAAGGCCTACCCAAAATCTGTACATGTCCACTCAGCAGCACTGTGTGGGCATTTACAGATGTTAATGTCACTGCGGTGGGCCCAACTACATTAGCTTCAGGCCCCTCTTGTTAGACAATGCTGGCTACGCTTCTGTCCCGATGGGCTTTATACTAGCTGATCACCCATCCTAAAATTGGCTTAATTTCCACCTTTTGTGTATCTGTAACCGCATGCCCATGACAGACCCGTGAGTGTTGCTTCATGAGTGCTTCTCTTCCTTCTGCAGATAGCCATAATCCAGGGCGTTCTGTCCGATATCAACTTCAAGAAAGGCGAGTCGGAGTGCCAGTATTACATCGACAAGTTGGAGTACCTCGACGAGAAGCAGCGGGACGACCGCATTGAAGCCAGCAGAGTATTACATTGCCACGGAGAGCTGAAAAATAAGAATGGACATGTACGTTGATTTGCTGCGCGTAGGCTAACCTCTTGTAGCTTATAGAACGCACTTGTCCCAGTAGTTGCCTTGAGGTCCTCATACCTAGTTGTGCATGTCTTGCCCTTGGTGTATTGTGGTAGGGACATGTTGACGTAGCAGTCGGTCTATTCAATCTTTGGATTGTGTGTTGCGTGCATTGGTCAACACTCTGACCCACCAAGCAGGTTGAGGATCCAAAATTTGTCAACCTCTTTTCAGTATTATTTTTTCGGAATCGACCGTTTTAATTAAGACTGGCTAGAAATGTATGGTGCAAATTATTTAGATTTTGATCATTTTACATCACCGCTTGGCTCAGGGGAATAATCCGGTCATTGGTGTTTCTTAGCAACGTTTGTGCTACTTTTTTCCCAGTGTGCAATATAACACGGCCTCGTCCCACGCGGTAGTAATGTATGGGGCAGCATGCACATTTTTTTGCCAGGGTCCTGTATAGCTTCTATGTTGCGTGATGTATGGAGACACACTGGTTTGGCATTGGTTTATTTTTACCATCGCTCTCCGCTCTAGACATCGTGTCTACTCAAAGCGGCCAATCCAAACACCGGCTCCTAAATTAGCCCTGTGTTTTTGTACAAGTTTGGAAGTATGTGTCCGTTTGTGCTGCTGCACTTGGAGGGCTCTGTTCTTATTCCTCAGTAGAGCTATGCTAGAGGTTACACTGCGTTTACCACGTCATGGCATAGGATTTCCTGTTGCGGATTCCTTCGTGAAGGCGCACCAAACATGTCCAGTGATGGAAGCCAGTCTCCCTGGTTCCCGAGGATCAGCATTGAATGAATCCCCGAGCCCAGAGATGTAATCCCCTTTCTTGGCTCGCAGTACACCCTGCCTTAGGACTTTGGTGGCTGCCTTTCTGGCTGGAAGGCGCCTGTTGTGTGTGGGTCTGGAAGTCATGTTTGCTTAGCTGCCTGCCCCTTGCTTTCACTTGCTGCCGTTCTTCCAGGAAGCTGCTAGATTAAGGAGGCCAGTGGATTTGCATAGGCGCTTCAGTGGTTGCCCTTTGTTGCTTCCTTTGTGTGTTTGCCGAGTAGTCATTTGACCTGCTTTCTTGCTGCAGCCCCACTAGTGTCTTGTAAGGCTTTTCATGTACGTTAGGGAATGCTGGGCTAGCACTAGAAAAAATCTGTACTTGTATGTATCTTCCCACCTGGATTGATGGGGATGGGCTAGAAAATCCTTGCAGCAGTATGCAAAACACACACAACACGCACCTCTCACACACACTGCCTCATTCACACACCACATCTCTCTCACACTGTCTCTTACACTGCGTTTTATCTCTCACACATAAATACTAGCTCTCATAAATACTAGATCTCACAAGCACTGTCGCGCACGCAAGCTCTCGCACACACGCCCTTCCTTTAGCACACGCTCTCGCACACATGCTCCCATGCTCTCTCTCGCTCCCACGCGCGCCGTCTCCCACGATTACCATCTCTCTCACATACGGGTACCATCTCTCATGCATGCGCGTGCCATCTCTCTCTCACACGCTCCATCTCCGCACATGCGCGCCATCTCTCACACGCATTAACTCTCTCACTGTCTTCCGTTCACATGCACTGGCTCTCACACACAATAGCTCACCCACAGAGGCATTATTGCGTGCACACCCACCATACACCACACACAATCAAGTTTAGCAGAAGAAAGACTTTTTGTGCAACCCCAAGAAGAACCTTCGTGAAATAAAATATTTGAAAGAAGGCATATCCTCTTAAGAGGAAGAAAAAAACTCACCCACTGTAGGTACTACGCCTTCCTTATGAAATGAGACCAATAAACACACGCTAGCCACTTGGGTAAAGATAATATTTATCCTGTTTCCATAGAGATGAACTTCATGACCATAAGTGTTCTGCCAAAGCAATTTCCCCAGTTTTGTTGACAGATGACTATCAAACCGTGTTAAGTTCGAACATGCCCAATTTGGTTATTTATTTGGTTCATATAAAGACCTATGCGTGACCGAAGCTCTTCTCGTCTTTCCCATAGAAGCTATACCTCTTCTTGTTCCAAGAGATCCTGGTTTTAACTCGTCCAGTCACGCGCAACGAGCGTCACTACTACCAGGTGTACAGGCAGCCTATCCCCCTGCAGGAGCTGGTCTTGGAGGATCTGCAAGATGGCGATGTGAAAATGGGGGGCTCCTTCAGAGGGGCGTTCAGCAACTCCGACAAAGGTAGGTTTCTTGAAAAGCGTCCATACCGCTGGGTGTCGGTCACTCAGGTATATAGAGGATAACCTTCCAATGCCTTACACTCGTTAGTATTATAGTGCAAAAGTGGGGAAGAGCCCATCCTGAGAGGTTATCCTGAAGCAAGAATAGATTTTCATGATACCCCAGACTTACATTGTTTGTCCCAAAAGTGCTGCTTGCAGTCTTTCATTCTGAAGTTTTCACAACAGGATGGCATTTGCAAGTAAGCGTGGGCACCATTAGTCCAGAAATGTAACTGTCCATTCCCAGTTTCGTACTAGTTGAGGGTGCAGGTCAACCCAAGCTAATGTAATACTTACATCCAGCTTTGTTGGGGCGTGTGGGGGCTGGGGGCAAGGTTCCCTCTGCCTGTGGCGGCTTGCCCCTCCCGTACATGGATAACGAAGACGAGAGTTGGGTAGGGAATCTTCACTTAAATGTTGATATCGAATTTTTGTATTTAATAGTGAGCACCCTGATCAACCGATCCCTTCCCCGTAAAGCAGTAGGTTATAATTTGTGAGATGACCTCACAGCATCCTTTTATATGGGAACCAGTTATAAAGCGCCCCATTCCTGGAGTATCTTAAAGGATCCAAATGTACAAATGGAGCATTTAAATTGTGTTATGTGAAACATTGTTTCAAAGCTAAAGCAGATAAAGGAACATTCTGTTGTTTTTAAGAACGAGAAAAGCAAATCATGTGTGGACTGTAGTAATCAGTGACTTGTATTTTTTTACTTTTGATGAGCTTCAGACTAAAATGTTTAATTTTGATTTTTCAGCTAAGAATATCTTTCGAGTACGCTTCCACGACCCATCACTCGGCCAGTCCCATACCCTGCAAGCCAACGACATATTCCATAAACAGCAGTGGTTGAACTGTATCCGCACCGCAGTGGCACCGTTCCAGCAGGCCAGCACACCGACCGAGCTGAACGGGCTGCCCGAACTTAGCGAGGAGTCGGAAGAAAACCAGCCGCCACTCCAGAATGCCCAGCTGCAGCGTCGCCCCTCGACTGCGTCGGTCATTACGCAAATGGACATGGACGAAAGTTCCAAAGAGTGCAGCCCCAACACAGACATGGCCGAAGGCCTACAGAGTCCCAAAACAGCGCCCAAGGTGCATTGGAGCCACCGGCGGACGCGGGAAAAAACGCAACCGAGCGTCAAACGGAAAGAAACTCTGGTTTAAGGCCACAAACTGACTATGAAAGCAGACTTTTTTTTATTTATGAATGTACATTTTTGTTCTCATAATGTGAGCATGCTGGGATTCTTTTTTGCAATCCTACCGTTCCCCCTTTTCCTGTGGCAGCTACTGGTACTCAGTTAAAGCTGTTAATCTGGAGTCTGTTTTTTTTTAAGCAGAGAAGGCTGCACAGATCTTACATTTTTAATAAATATTTTGCAGCGGTTTTGGCGGCGGCCAAGTGGTAGGGCAGATTTCTGTTAACCAGTTGCTTGAAGTGCCATTAATCAGCGTGCCAACATTATCCGTTTGGGTCACTCGGGCGTGGTCCTCTGATAAATAAAATAATCTTATCAGAACAGTGTTAATGTGTATGCACTTTTTCATGTTCACATTTTGTAAGTATTGCCTTCTTGCAACTCCTTGAAAGATAGCCCGATCATTGCAGTGGTTGAAGTTTGCCTGTCATCGGTACTGTACCCGTACAGTATGTTCAAAAAAGGTACTTGATGTCCTGCCAGCGTGAAAAATTACACAGCTTAAAATGTAAATCTCTGTGGCTTGCCTGTTCCTACATTCAGCCGTCACCTGCATTAAATATGCAATAGTCACATTTGGGTTGATCTGGGGGCTGATGTGTAAGAGTAGCAAAGGGCACTTACATAGCACTCTGTTTGCCCAGCGCTACATGGACTTTTTATTCCAGGCTTTTTTCTTTCACGTTGTTGTCGCAGTGTATTATGGGTTTTGATGGCAGTTTAAATCCGGGAATGGATTAACGTCTCGCTTCAGGCTCTGCGAAATTGTTCTCTGTAGTCACTTAGGATGTTTTTTGGCCAGTAAACTATGAAATGTGACGAGAAGCAAAATAATCCCATTTGGGCAAAACTGGGGTTCATATTTTATTGAATCCCCCAGTGAATTTATCCAAGGGCAACGTTGTTTGGAAAAGTATGGTGTTTAGTTCCACATTTTGTCACCGTGTGCAGAGAACACTTTAAAAACAGACCCCAGCATTTAACAGGTTTTTCATTTTACCAACTGGAATTTTTGTCTTATGTGTTGCTCACTGTACATTCCTCGTTTTGGTTTGCATTACCTGCCATGTATTTAATGTTTTTTTTAATTTTTATTTGGAAGTAGTATATCTAGCATCCTTGTATTTAATTATTTTATATATATTTTTTCTAAAAACATCAAACAAATTAGTTCTGCATTACAATGAAAGCTGATCCTCAAGGCTGAAGTATATATATATATACACGTATATATGTTTTACCAAAAGGAGTTTTAAATTTGACGCCAAGCCATATTTTGAGCCATTGGGGGTTGGGTGGGAAAGGTAACTGGTGGAATGTAGCATTTTTGGGGTGATTACAAAGGATACATAAAATGGCTTGTGTGTGCTCTAGACTACTGTTGGGGGAACCACATTGATTGGAGAGTTGGAGACTGTTTTCGATAAGTCGTAAGAAGGCTGTAGGCAGTGTTGTTGGTGAAGGAATAGCTGTTGCATTTTCTGTCTCGGCATGGTGTGGGCTTTTTATACCTCTGTATAAAAGCAGTGTGGGCTGGAGACAAGGAAAGATGGACTACCGTTAAGTTGAGGAGGGTCAGAGGAAAGAAGTTGCTCGTCTTGGTTTAAAGAAGAGGTAATAACTATATAAAAGTGGTTGTTTTATCGTGTAGAATGATGAGAAAAATCCCAGATCCATTTGACTGTCTCTAAAATCTGAAAAAAATGTAGATCCTTCGTAAATTGCGCAGGGATTTCTATTCAAGTGGCATCAATGTCAATTCGGCTGGCACATTTGTTCTTTTTCTTTGAAAATTGGTATTGGCGATTTCGGAAGTCCAATATGAAACGAGTTGTACAGTGACGGCAACGTGCATATACTGTAAAGATGTAATATGTGAGAGATGGGCATATGTTTGGGGTGGGAGTCTGAAGAGACTGTAAATATGTAAAGTGAGTGGTTCTCTGTAAAATTACTGTACAGTTTCAAGTGCCGAAGTTAAATAAAAAAAGGAAAAGACCAAATATTGTTTCCGTATGGTTTGTTTGGCTGCAAAGTACTAGCCGTAAATAAAGTGGCTTCTGTTTATGCTGCCAGAATTTGAACTGTAGAGAAGTTGGTACGCAGAACCACTGTGACACCACGCGTAATTCCGTGTTCTGCAAAATCGTGTAGTGTGCAAGGATATGGATTTTTGATTTCGATATCGTTAGTCTTAAGTACCCTTCTCAATAAACAAAACTGTCTTCCGGAACAGCTGAAATATGAACATTTGATCAGCTTCATGAAGCCAAGCAACAATCTGAAATTGCAACAATCTGAAATGTGTCAGTACGTGATCCAGCCCGATTAGAGTGGGCTAACAGAAAATACACTTGTGAAGATACACACTTAAGCCAATGTCTGTACAAATTTATTTTATAAATCGAAGATTTATTTTGAGAAGAAAGCGATCAACCAGACTGATTCGTCCACATTTTTTGTGCCACTTTCAATCAAAAAGGCTTTCATGAGTGAACGAGAACTACCTAAAGCGACATAATTGTGACAAAATCAATTGCTCAGATTTGTTACATTTGGCAAATACATTTTGCATCTTTAGGGATAGAATTGGTTCATGGTTGTAGCTCTGAAAATGACATCTGCTTTTTCAGAAAATAGATTGTGAAGAATCGTTCAAAGGTCTCTTGAGCGGAATAGCAGTGTGCTGTATACATTCTAATAACGTAACCAGTGTGTGGTGAACTTTTTAAGGATTTATCAATGTTCTTTATTGGGCCGCAGGGGGTGTTGCATGCCCGATCAAGATATGAACGTTTCACCGTCATTACGTTACATCAATAAGTGAGACTTGGTTCATCGGCCCAATTAATAGTGGTGAATAAAATCTGGGGTGTGAGAACCTATCATACTGTGGAAGTTTCTCAGGATTGCTCTGAGCCGTTGTTTGGAGCTAGGGTTAGGGTGTGGCAGAGTGAATTGCAGGGACAATTATTTGCTCTAATGTCCTGTGCCAGATGGGGACCATTTTCAATTAAGGGTCATTGCCCTACACTACTCTTTTGCTCCTGAGGACTGTAAAGAGGCGCCATCTCCAGTTGGGCACGCCATACACTGAGATGTTTTGCCCAAAGCCTGAGCTTAGGAAGAGGGGGCAGTTATGAGACAAACTGATAGTCGGGTGCTCCATTCTGGCCAACAAGCCCTCCGGTTTACTCTCCAAGCAAGAAGCAAAAGAGAAAGGGGACCTAGAGTGCCATAACTTCTTATCTTTATTCTTCTCTTGCTTTAAACAATGCTGAACTTTAAACTTTGATTGCTTAGTAAGAATATGGCAACCGTCAGGGATTGGGGCTCTTAGAATTCATTCAGCTATAACTACAGTTCTGTTTGGACCAACATCTTCGGAGTTCAGTGGAGCTTAAATGCTGCATCTAAGCTTATAATTATCAGATTGATTAAAATACATAAACTGTTCTATTTGTATGCAGTTCTCACTGCGCGACAAAGGAAAACTGGAAGAGTACCCCGGCTACAACCGGCCGAGCAATGGACAAACACTGAAGGTAACGCGCTATGCTCAGTTACCGGCATGGGCAAGTTAACAATGGAGGGGACAATCCAGTACGGGGATAATGAACCGAAATGCCTGTTCCTTCATCACAGTACTTTAAAGAAGAATATCCCAAATCCAATAAGAAGAGAAACCAGCGTCTGGGACCCGAATA
Source organism: Ambystoma mexicanum (assembly GCF_040938575.1). NCBI lineage: Eukaryota > Metazoa > Chordata > Amphibia > Caudata > Ambystomatidae > Ambystoma > Ambystoma mexicanum. The sequence continues at coordinate 1,091,581,499 of NC_090936.1, forward strand.
GAAATGGTACAGACCAAGAAGCTAAACAGCACTTGGCAGGAGAATATACTAAGTTTGTCCAGAAGAGAAAGGTGGGCCTGGGCCTCAAACAAAAATAGTACAAATCAAGAAGCTAATCATCCCTTACAACAAAGTACTTGACAGGAGAGTATACCAGGTCTGTTCAGAAGGGAAACTAGGGTGTAGTACCCAAATCGAGCAAGAGAAATACAATCTGGCATTTTGAACATTGTGAGAAAAGCCTTTCTCTTGGCATAGCGAGAAGGCTGAGAAGCCAGGGGAAGGGAGACCTTTTCCCCTGGTGCTTGGTGAACATTGTGAGAGAAGCCAAGACAAGGGAGTTATTCTCTTGGCATTTTGAAGAGCTCGAGGAGGGCCAGGGGAAGAGAATTTTCCCCTCCTGGTGGTTGTGAACATTGTGTGAGAAACCCAGGGAAGGAAGTCATTCCCATGGCTTTGTGACAAACGCAAGAAAGACCAGGAGAAGGGAGTCCTTCCCCCTAACATTATGAACTGTACGATTGAAAACCAGGAGAAAGAAGTTGTTCATCCTGGTACTGTGAAAAGTATTAGGAAACCTGGGAGAGGTTAGGGGCAAAGAAACCCTCCCTCCTGACCCTGTGAGGATAACAGACTTCCTTTTTCCATGTGTGTTGGTGGAGTGCCATGTCAAGAGAACTTTTCAGACTTTTGCCTTTTTGGAAGAACCTTTCCTTTTCATCACCTGAAAGTGAACTTTTGTTCATCATCCTTCTGAAAGGAGCCATTCTTCTGGACAAAGAACACAACTTTATGTAGTTTGGTTTAGAGTGTAAGGGAAGGCAATAGGTTTTGACACACATACTTATTTTGGACAGACATCCTGACCGAGTCCTTGGTATTTAGTTGAGGCAGGGAAACCCCTCTTAGTAATAGGGACATGTAGCGTTTTCCCTTTTATTTTGCACAATTAAAGTTTATAACCAAAAACATGCCACCTGTGTGTCAGTCTACACCCGTACAAATATGTATGAAGCTTCACATGGTACTACCAATTTGTGAAAGCTTTGACGACTTGCACATGAAGCATTGATGGCGATTTGTACATAACTGGGTGACCAACAAAAGAGCCTTTTGGGCCCATTGTTTACCTGGAACTCCATGATCTTTAATCTTAGCAATAACTAGATTATGATCTGACATTGAAGAAAAGTTAGCTGCAATAAGTATTTTTGATAATTGTAAATACATTTGATTATAATTGTATCCTTTTTAAAAATATTCATGTTGTAAAAATGTGGATGTGTGAAAAGTTTGATTGTAAATTGCAACACCACTGTATTAAATACAAAAATATTTTTTTAAAACTTTCTGTGCAAAAATGACTACTGCAAGAGGTACAGGTACATGGCCAAAATCCTGCCTTAAAATGCAAATTACTCCCTCTGGACAATTTCCCTTTATAGAATTAACCAGTGAAATACTCACAGCACAATACCTTTCCTAATATCCCTCCTCTTGAGGCTCCCAAGGTACAGCACACCTTTCCACAACGTCTCAAAATAATCTTATAAAAATAGCAACTCATAATTAAGTGGACCCTTCTGCGTGTGATGTAGGTTAAGCCTAATCAAAATCTGCATGTCCCTCAACTCAGTAACACACCATAGGGTAACTTGGTTTCCGACAACCTATCTGTGTCTACCGTTGTAGGGTTTAAGTCTGCATTTTGCATTCACTACTGCAGTCTCAAATCGTCAATGCAGAAGAGATGATCACAAGTCCACCCAACCTGATAGCTGTAACTCCAGTTACTTCCTGCCAATTTCTAGGGGTTTGCTATCACGTGTAACCATTGCACTCCCAGGAGAAATTTGGTACAGGTTTACTAAAAAAATCCCATTCAAGATGATTTTAGGTTTATAGCTTGAAAAGATGGAGTGGATTTGGCTATCAAGGACAAGGTTTGTTGACCTCTGCCCGAGCAACTTCCATCTATTCTCCAACCGCTTTAGAAGATGTATTACTTTTCCTTGAAAGAGACCATTCTCAACATCAATACCATCTCTTTTCAAGATTTAAAATTCCTCGCCAGCATGAACGCAAATCAGCAAAAACCTTTTCCAACGGTTCAGCTCTGATCCATTTGAGTTTCTTTGGAAAGAAGTCTTGACACGTCTCCACCACATCTGCTAAACATTGTGGCATGGATCAGTCTCTCACCATCCACTTGTCCTAACACAGAAGTAATGCCAATCTTCTCTGGTCCTGAAGAAAAGTGTCCAGACTCTCTGGGAACCCATGAATTCAAGCACCTGTCTCGTGCCTCTCGTAGTCCTTGCAAGAAGCCGTCCGCCCATGGTTGAAACGTGCGTCAGTGACCTCATTGAATGCCAAAAGCATGCACGGATCCCTTGAAATGTCACACATTGACATCTGCATCAGTTCTGGCAATTATTGTTAGAGAATGTGTTGCACAACCACTATGAATGGCAGTAGAACAGCCTTTGCTGCAGAATCATATTTGCTCCCTTTAGCCTCAGAAAAGAACTACTCTGAGCACTAGCAGAAGAATTACCTGAAACGCTTTTGCCTGACTTGATGGCAACTGTTATCACCAGTGACATGAACATATGCAGACACTATAAACATGGATCTTTGTATTCTTATTCTGGCTGAACCCTTTAGTCTAACTGCATTTTAGCCCCTCCTAGCACCAAGAGGCCACTTGTTTGTGTATGTGCACTCTGTAGACCCACATTAACCATAGTATAACGCTTGAGTGCCTGGATCAATGTGCCATCTTTGGCCATGAGTAGCTTCTTCCTAAACAGGACCCAGTAAGTTAAATATTCTTGTGGGTGTAGGTGTCTGCGCGCACGAGCGTGTGTGTGTGTATCGGTGTCAGTGTCGGCGTGTGTTTGTAAATCCACTAGCTGGGGATGATCCAACATGTGCAAATGACACCAAACTGGTTCTCAAAATATAGGGCAGAACAGATTCCTGGCAAAAGCCACGAGTTCTTTCCTCCCGTGCACCCTTCTAAGGAGGAGTGATTCCATAAACTGGACCAAAGAAGTTAGAACATTTTAACTTTTAAGAACGAACAGGTTCCATCTGGCTGACCAGCAATGTTTGGGTTCTTCAGGTCCAAAGAAAGGCATTGCTATCCCAAAGCAGACCATCCAAGATGGTTAGTGTTCGATATAAACACCTGTGGCAGTTGTCCCACAAAGACGCCCTGGAAGGGTTTCATGAACACTCCGCAAAGGGCAAGACAGACACTCCGTACAGAGAGGAGTTCTCATTCTGGCCATTTGCCAGGCAGCAACTTGGGCTTGACTCGACACCTTCACCAAGCCCTACCATTTGGACATCCTGGCTGGTGAGAAAGCCGGGGTGGGTGGGTTTGTTCTCCAAAATGTTTCACTCTAAGATCATTATCCCTCTCCAACCTCCTGTATGTCTTGGTACTGCTGTGTGAATCTTTCACAAGATGAGGATTCTGTGGAAGGAATCTATCCATAAGACAAACGAATTACCTCTGTCAACGTTTATTCTGATGGATAGTCCTTCCACAGATTCTTCATGACCCTCTAACCTACAACAACAATTTGTAGTACTAGATTAACTTTTTCTCAATTAATCACTTTTTCATATGCAACAGTTCTGCTGTTCCTCGCTGTTTCTCGGGGTTAAACGGTTGGAACTGAGGGCAAGTAGCACTGGCCGCTTCCTGTAGATCTCTGGATGGCATATCTTATGGTACAAGGCTGGCCTCAAATGCTCATGATGGAGCCATCATCTGATTGGAAGGAACATTACCAGAGGAAAGTAATTTCTTCTTTATGCAGCTGATTTCTATGCCCATGCTCATGTTGGCCTGCCCTTTCAAAGGGCAATTGAAAAGGTATTAGAACACATGGAGATGCCACCTCTCTCAAATTCACAACATGGCCTGCCATGCAGCTCCCCTCCCCCCATTTAACACCAGAATTTCTAATTCGGTCCTCTCTGGGTGAAGCCTGCCTCAGGTCTGGGCGTGGGCGGGGATTTCTCTAGGAAGAATCTCCCGCAGGGGCCACACACGGACCTGCCCCTTGAATGGAAGAGTAAAAAGCTGGAAGCTCCTGGACAACATTTGTATTTCCCTCCAGTAGCTTGGGTCTAAGGACAATACATGCATGCTGCACAGCCGTCCTTTATTCCAAAACATTGTGGGACATGTTTCAGGACGCAGCTAGCAGCTTGCCCCCTGAAATGTAAGGGGTGTTTACTGAAGTAGTCACTGGTGCCAAAGAGACAGCTATGCAAATATAGCAGGCAGGCTTGGATACAGTGGAATGCATGGCCCGCTCGGTGCGCTCCTGTGCTGTGGCCAGAGCACATCCCAGAGTGGGAATCTTCAGATTTGGCCTGGTAGTCAGACCAAAGGTGTAGCTATGCCCTTCGATAGAGTAAACCTCTTTGGCTCCAAGCTTGATTAATTCATGGTCACCCAGCCATGTTGCTTGGTCTGGCGGGTCAAGAGGTCCCTGGGTTCTTTGACATAGGGCGCTTCTTTCAATCTTTTTCCTTCTTTGCTCCCAGGCACAGAGATCAGATGACTCGAGGCAAGCATCATTCGAAGCGTTAAATTCTCATGGGTAGGATAAAAGTTGCACAAGGGGCAACATTTCCACCTCCATCCCAGCCTCAGAAACCACTCTTCTCCAGTAGAGGGAGGTGGTGTGTCACTGTTTGTCCCAATGCCTTGGCCTAGGAAATTGTCTCCTAGTGGTACTACCTCCCTTTCCACCACTCCCAAGTAGACAGAGCTGTCGCCCTACCCTGTCCTCCCCTGGAAACCCTCCGTCTCAAGGGGATCACTGAGTTCCCAACTAAGGACAGTTTAGAATTTGTGCCTCCCTCAGAGAGCCGTGTAGGGAGGGAGGTGTTCCCAATATATTTTGGAGCCGACGGATGATGAGGGTCTTTGATGCATCCCCAGTCTGTGGCTCCTGTAATTGTTCCTGTGCAGGGACAAGTTTAAGATGCTCACCTTTTTTGAGATTCTCCAGTCCATGGTACTTCAGAACAGGCTCCTGTCCCTGGATATCGGGAAGCATACTTCAAGGTGCTGATCCACCTGAAGCACAAGGAAGTACCTGAGATTTGTGGTTGGCAACACCCATTACTAGTTTGTGGTCCTTCCTTTTCACCTGCCTTTGGCCCGAAGGTTTTTCACCAAGCGGATGGATGTGCTGGCCTCTCATCTCAGGAGATGTTCACATTTTCCCTATCTAGATGATAGGCTCATTCATTCATCCTCTCCGAAGTCCCTCTTAGGCCACTTTTTCAACACGTGCCACCTGCTACACAGCTTTGGATTTTCCCTCAACTATAAAAAGTCCCATGCCACCCCCTCGCAAATGCTCTAGTTCACATTGACTCTTCTGCACAATTGGCCATGCACGTTCTTTCCCTCAAGGACCATGTTGTCAGCATTGTCCAGATGGTACAGCATTTCAAAATCAGCCCAGAGACAAGCCTCTGCCTTTCTACACCTTGTGCATCTCAAGGCCCCCTGAATCCTTCTGGTATCAGAGGCCTGGTTGTCCAGGAAGTCAGTGCCTGCTACATTGTGGTCTCAGTTTAGGGGCCACATGGCAGACCTCTTACGGATCCCAAACAAAGTGACACAGGACCCTCAGAGACAATGTGCTTCGTCAATCTTGGTCTTGGGTGGTTCTGGTCGCAGAGGCCGCTTTGAAGGGATGCGATGCTCACTTCAGTGATCTGCTTCTGAATGGCCTCATGCAGAGGTGAGCGCACATCAAACCCCTGAAGTTACTGAACTTCGGACAGGCCCTTGTTACTTTGGCCATGCATTACTCAACAGGAATGGTGGTGTGAGGTCGCTGCTGCTGTGCAGAGGGAATGCAACTGTCTTTCAAGTCTCTGGAGAACATTGTCTTGTCGGCAGTGCAATCTGGCCGGTCTGGAGAACATTGTTGCTGACTCTAAGTAGGCATTAGTCAATCTCCCACAAGTGTGACATGTGTGAGGAAGTCCTGGATGGGATATTTGCCTCTTGGTGACCCTTTGAGTTAACCCCTTTGCCTTCAGTGTCAACCAGAAGTGCAAGCTTTTCTGAACTCGAAAAAAAACCCTTGTTCTGAGTGATACTTTGATAGTGTGGAATTTCGACTGCCTCTGTGTTCCCTCTAGTTTGTGCTATCCTGCTGGCCGTCAGGAGGCTGAAAGGTTCAGGTCCAACCTCATCTAGATCACTACAGCGGGGCACCATAGGACAAGGTACAAGGAACCTCTAGACATAGCGATCTGTCCTCCTTGGTGTGTCTCTGCAAAATGTTCTTCCAGTCATACGGCAGGGTTCTTAATCCAAGCCTGTCCGGTCTCGGTTTCCAGGGTGAGGTAAAAACGGTGGGATCTTTCTGAGGTCCTGGATGTTTTCCTTTAAGCCAGGTCGCCATATACAAAGTTGATCTATACCTGCCACTGGCATACGTTCTCTGACTGGGACCAAGAGAAAGACTTTGACTTGTTCTCTCTGTTCTGGCCTTGATTTTCTGCTTTCCGTGGTCCAAGATAGCCTCCAGGTTGGCATTAAGCGGTACTTGGGTGATATTTTGGTCTTGAAGAGGACTTCCGTCCAGGGTTCCTTCACTGTGCACACTGTTTTGCAGAGGGATAACTAACAAGTTTCCATCATGCCACTTTAGTGTTCCTTTGTGGTATTTGATCTCTGGGTTCCCTTTTTTAAAGGTAATGATGTATAAGGATGTATGTGCTGGGTGAACTGTAGGCTCTTCTCATTAAGCCGCCTTATTGCTTTTACAAGGATTTAGTGACTGAGATTGAGACCGCCCACCCTTCTAAAGTTATATTGGACTTTCATTCCCAGAAGATCCTTCTTCTGGAAGTCGTCTTCCCTGTGCTTCATCCATCTCAGACGAAAGAAAGTTTTCATTGTCCGGACCCCCAGCGTACTCTGTTTCTATGTCTCTCAGATGCGGGACTTCAGGAAGGATAACCAGATCTTCGATTGCTTTTCCAGGGCTCAGGCAGGCAGAGCTGTTCATAAACAGACCCTGTTCAAGTGCTACAATCTGGCCGACAAGGCAGTCCCACTTGGGGGGAGGGATGGGCGAGGTACTCTTTAGGCTCGACCTGTGGGAAGCCTATGTGCTGCCTCTGGAATCTGTGATATGGGCTTCTGTCAGACTGCTATGTGGTTGTTATAGCACATGTTTGCCATGCATTATCTCCTGAATTCCTTATATGGCCAAGACTTCGACTTCAGTTATGCGGTTGTCTACATTTTCTTTGTGTACGAGATGGTTACATGCTCTCCTCCGTGTTCTGTACTCCTTTGGAAGTCTTTCTAAGATGCAGACACACTTGTGTATAGACGCGATACAAATGTACGATACATAAAGGTAGGAATCCATTAGAAGAACACGTTACTTATGAAGTGTTCTTTCTGATGGATTAGCCTTTTTTCAGATCGATTCCTCGTCACCCTCCCCATATCTGACATTGACACCCTTGGCAGGGAAGCCAGATGATCAGGAGGCATGGAACCCGGGGTGGAACTGCTAATCTAAGCTCGCGTTCCAAGCTGCCTGATGGTCGGTTCCCCCACCTGCCATCTTCCCCCCACCGAGCCATCAGTATTTTTTGCCACCCCCCAAATCCCCACTTATCTGCCCCTGCAGCATCTGTCCCCGCTCCGTTTGGCCGCCATGGAAATGGAAGTGGTGCTCAATACACAGCACCACCTTCCTATTCCATGGTGGCCATGTATATACAGTATTTTCTTTCCTCCGTAAGCAGGACGCCGCAATCCGTTCATGGAAAGAAAATACTTTCCATTTCAAAAAAATTAAAATTGGCACCCATGTAGAAAGCTTCATGGGTGCTAATGGCGATATGCCCTGAGGTGGCGGGCCGTTACCTACAGGGTCGGCCCGCCACCTCGGTGCTTATCGCCTCATTGCGGAATGCTTTTAACATGTGGCAGTTCTGCAGTTCCTCACCCTCCGAGTGCAGGGAAAGCTGGACATAACTGAGGTCATGCGGCACAACTGCTCTGTTTACACCACCCATAATTTCACACCCAGAGGCATGGTTCGGCAAGAATTCCCAGTGGAACCGCAGTTCGTACCCTGGTGGCTGAAAAACGTTCTGAAGCTGGACTTGCGCCAGAAGGATATTTCTAAGCTGAGAAACCGGGTCAACGAAGACTAATCCATCAGGAATAATTAGTCTTGGTTGCTTAGTTCTTCTAGCGTCAACACTGTAGTTGGTGGTTTGCTGCCCAGGCACCCATCCTCTGGAACTCTTACACTTCCAGCTTCAGCAAGAAGAGAGAATGACTACCTCTTTGTGCCTTAAAGATGTTCTCTTCTGAATGCATTCACAGCGTCTTTTGTTCTTGTCCTCATCTTCCAGGTGCCTTCCTTTCGCCAAAATCTGATTGCAGTCAGCCACTGTGGTCGCACTGGCACTCTACCGACAACCTTTAAATGAAGATGGTTATTATTTAGAAAGCCTGAAAGAATTGGCTAGGAAGTGGCGCATTAGGTTTAATGCAACCAAGTGCAAGTCCAAGCCCTCTTGGCACAGACACGCTCCAGAGCAATACAAATGAGATGTTAAAGGTTGGCAAATAGGAGAGCGGTCAGGGGATTATTGTAGGAAGTGACCTCATCAAGCGTTAATGATGTCACAAGCACAGCCTTGGTAGACCAAAAGTATGTCGCAGCTTCTGTAAGCACCATAAAAATAAAACAACGTTATCGTGCCAATAATCGTATGATTGGTGAGGCTGCATCCAATTCTGATGTCCATTGCTTGAGTTCAAAGCTCCCAAAAATGCTGATTGGAGATGAGCTTCCAAAACTGTACATTGCTCATTTAAGAAAAAAAAAAAACATATTGCATCGAGAAGAACGGTTTGCACTTAAAATTGTCTAACCGGGGCAAAACAGGTTGATACTGTTTTGCACTTTGTAATGCAAAGACTATGCGCCTCATCAGAAGTTTGGCGCTATCCTGGTAGTAAATCTGCCGGGATACCGCCACGGCAAATATCTTTATCACAACTTGGTCCGGCGCTATTAGCGCCAGATCTTGAGTTGCGGCAATCCTGTTCACCCCCATTTTCTTAAGTCAATTGAACTCTGCTAGGGAGTATTGGTGCCATTACCGCTGGTGCAAATAGCGCAACAGTAATAGTGCCGCAAACGGGCGGAAAGTGGAGAGTTTTACCTCCAGCAAAAAGCTGGAGGTAAACTTCCAACTTTATGACCAAACTCGGTATTGGACGGAGCGGTAATGCGACTGTAATAGTGCGACTGCTGCATTCTTACCGCTCTGCCCAACCCCTGATGAGTCCCTATAACTGCCTCCGGCACTTAATGCTTGCAGGAGGCACTTAAAAACATGTGGGTTATACAGGAATCCGATGGCTTCACATCAGCATGAAAACATCACGCTAGTAGAAAACTATCTGGTATTTATAGGCGGAGTGGGAATGGTAACCTCATTCTGTGCCCGCACTCCACCAACAAAAAATGACATCCTCTGGACCGCAAAAAGGGGTGTGTGGTGGTTCAGACATGGGCGCTGAACGCAGCTACATGTTGTCAGGTTAAGGATCTTTATTAGTTAACAGTTAGCTTGGCCTCCTGGCCAATGAGCAAAGGAACAAACTGAATTAATAAAATGTTCCTAACTACAAAAGTCCATATCCTAAACTAGTAACTCAAAGTTCAAAGCAGTTCTTTATCAGGATGTCCAAAATAAAACAAGTTTCTGATCCAAAACCTGACGTGAAGAATTCACATTCCCTCTTCCAAACGATAAAGTAAATGGTGACTTGATCCTTGTCAATATCTCTTTTCTGTATATAATCTAAGTTTTTCATTTGTTGGTCCCTCAAGATGTTGAGTCAGCAAGACTCCCACCTTACTGGTCTTTAGCTTGGCCACTATAGCGTTCTCTTTCTTTCTTTGAGGTGCTTCAGTATATCCCCTTGTTCCTGGAGTGCTTTGGTATGCCCCCTATTTTCTTGGGGGGGGGGGGCATCACCTCTTTCTTGGGGTGCTTCATTGTACCACATTTTACTTCGGGTGCTTTGGAGTACCCCCTCTTTCTTGGAACGCTTCAGTGTCCCCCCTATTTCTTGGGTTTCTTTTCGCTCTTTTACCCCACTCTGGGATTCTGATTTCTCTCTACCACTCCACTCTGGAATGTCGAACCCTCTTCCATGTCACACTAAGGAGGATTGGGTGATATTCAAACAGGACTCGCTCCTTCAGCTTCATCTTGTTCTGCCAGGGTCTCTGGATCATCCCATCCCTCGAGATGCAGGGGGTACTCCAACTCTTCCCTCGCTGGGAACAGTCAGGGCACTGCAGGCAACTATGCCCTCTCTAGCAGCGACTCTTCCACTTTTACCTCCGGGAGTTTCAGGGAGCCACTCCCCGACCGTGCCAATCTTCAGGCCCTGCTTATGTAGCCAGAGCTACAACCTATGGTTGGATTCTGATTCGCTGGGAAATATCTCTGCATGGAATGTATTGTTCTCTGAGAGTTTGGGCTTGTGTTGATGCTGCCGAAGTCAGGGGCTAGGGCCTTTCCTCTCAAACTGCAGCATGTGTCTCTCTGCCCTCTCCAGCCCTGCAGCAAACCAGCTCGGGGTCTACAACATCCTCCCTCCGTCCTTTCATGGCTCTGCCAGTCGTGAAGGTAAAAGGGGTCGGGAGGGGGTTCTTTGGAGTACTTGGGGGCAAGGGGGGGCACAATTCACCAGAGGTGTTAAGCCTGGGTAACCTGTTTACGTCAAGTTTTAAACCTTGTTTTTGCGCTTTGTGGGACTCAAAAATGTGACTGTGAATGTTTCAGGCACAGGTTTAAGATTGAGAGGCGCAAGAGTTCCATTACGGCTGTGGATGCACAGTCAAAATTCCTGGCATTAACAAGTACAGCAGGCAAATATTTAGAACAGAGCTGTAATGCATAAACTCTTTTACCCCATGGAAATGGTGGAAACATGAACGGGAGATGCATTCAAAAAATCCAACAACAGAAACAGAATTCAAAATAGCACTGATGGGTGGGGCTTGGCTAGCAGCCCAGGAAGTGGCCGCCGGTGTCTGAAGCTCCGGTCCCCGCACACTGTCAAGGTCAATGGAAGGCGGTCCCTTACCTTTATTATCGGTGTAACTGGGGGCAGAGGGCAGCAGAGATGGTTGGGAGCCCGTAACGGCATATGGAGACCCGTAGAGACCATCGGAGGTGCTGGAGGCGCTGCACTACATGGGCTGTGTGAGTGGTTGGTGGCAGCGTATTGTAAGAGGATTCAATTCAACACTACAGCTAAGTCAATGCCTAGTCTGGGATACTGAATGGAAACCCTTATTGATATATCTTTATGTCCAGTTCATGCGTTCTGGATGACTACCCCTATATAACACCCCTCTCTTGGAATCCCCCTGACCCAACTGAGCCAAGAAGTAGTTCTGTTTTGCAAGTTAAAAGGTTTATTTGATAATTTAAACAATAGATATATATATCACACTTTATAATAATAGAATAAATGAATAAGACACTTAATCTGAGCAGTAATCAATAATGGATAGTCTGGCACTAGCACACTTTTGAATAGGAACAGAAGAATAAGGTGGTAGAGAATACTTTATAGAAGTTCAGATGGATGTAATGTTGAATGAAAATGCAATACAGAAAATACTCAATATGATTTCAACAAAACAATGTAATCACTTTTCTCTGGCAATCCCCTCCCCCCTTTATGCAATGCAAGGAAATGGAAGGAAAGCACACAGTTCTCAGAAATGCAATCAAATGTAATTCAGTTCACCCCAGCAAGCTTAGACTACAGAAGTTTGAAACACAGGCCCAAAATGCTTTTATATGTGCTGGCAATGAAGTGAAAAATATGCTAGAATGCTTTTAATTCCCTCTTGAGGTTCAGGGTGAGTGGTATCAAGTTAATATTAGTCCAGGCTCACTCTAGCAATGATTCAGGGATGGTTCTTAAGAGGCAAACAAATTTTTAGCAAGGAAAGCAAGGAAGCTGCTGTTTTCACACGTGGAGAAATTTGCAAATCGCGGCAAATTCGCATGTGCGTTTTTCGCGATTGCGGCAAAAGTGTATGGAATAGGAATGCGGTTCTAGGTTCGTTGAAAAGCCAAGATTCCCAGCCTTCAGAGGAAAGTTACTGCAAGTCTCTAAGACAAACGGTTACGGAGTTATGAACGATTTTGTGAAGGTTGTTTTTCGGATTTGAAATTTTAAAATTCAAAGTGACAAGTGACAGCTAGCAGCTAGAAATGACAGGTGACAGTTAGGAGGCAGTTCTACTTAGATTAAAATAGATTGAATTATATTATTTTAACTAAGAGATTGGTTCTGCACAGTTCTGCTAGGTACTCACAATATATTTAGAAATAGAATGGGCCTCGCCACGGATCTGGTCAGGTTTTCTTCACTCGCCACGGACGGTCTCTGCGCACAGCGTCTGGGTCAGCTCTCTAGTTCTGAGAACAGCGGTCTGGGTCAGCTCTGGTTCTGATCAGGTCTGTGGGTCCGGATACAGCGGTCTCCGGTTCAGCTGGTCTCTCTCTGGATACAACACTGCTCTCTGGCAAATGGCAAGAGTTCTTGCAAAGAATTCAAACAGCTCGCCTGGCTGTGATAATGGCAATGATTTGAGGCCTGCTAAAGAGGGATTTAGCTTGTAGTTGACCTCTCTGCTACAAATTCTGAAGTAAAGTCTTGGTCTCTGAAGGTGGATAGATTGAAGTCTCTATGTTGGCACTCTGGAGGTTGATGGAGGTAAAGTATGGATTTTCCCGGCAGAGCGTCCCGCAGCAGATGGAATAGAATCTCCCTCTCTGTCCTGACTGTCTGCTTTTATGTGTTTTGAAAATGGGTGGAAAGGCTAGCTTCCTAGGCCCTACCCCTCTCCACTTGTCATTGGCCACTTCCTCCTCTTCCCCTTGATTGGGGGAATGAAATGAAGTGTCATCATGATGAGGTCTATTTATGATACAGAGAACCCACACCTGTCAAATTATACACAATCTATATTTTGACCCAAAAGACATATTTGCACAGGTACACATTTGTTTGGAATTACATGCACCCATCACATATCACATGAGATATACCCTGTCCAAATCCGCTCTTCCTGAGAGCTTGCATTGAGAAATGGCAACATATTTCACTTTTTGGTCAGGTTACCAATATCAGATTCTTACTCAAATTTACCCAAATGTGTGCAAGGCATGCAGGCATTGATTGATGAAGTATCAGACTTTTCACATGCAGACATTTTAACTAATACCCTCTTAACTGCTAGTTTGCCCCCAGATCATGCCACCGGTTCTAAAAACCTCTTAAAATGTGGGCAGAAAAATCACAAGAATTATGGTATCATTTAAATAATTATGACAAGTCCGTACTATGAGTTATTCATCTTTTTCTAAAACCATATTCTGGCTCCAAAGGGGTGTGGTTTCCAGGTCACATGGTACAGAAACCAGTCTTTCCACTTTCTTCAAGCTCAGCCTCTGTCTCCAGTTTCTCCCCCTCCCAGTTTCTGCCAAGCCAGCTTGCTCTCACATGCAGTGCTCCTCCCCTTTCCTTCCAGGAGGAAGCCACATTTACGACCCCCATCATAAAACATTTGTTCAAGAGGAAGCCATTTATGGCCACTTCAATAAACCCTCTGCCTGGGTCCTATGTTTAGTCTCCAACAGTCCCTTGGTAATTCAATCAGAGAAGTATCATATCCCTTTTGGTGGGAACAGCAAAAGGCAGCTAGGCCTGGGAACTGCTGTTGTGCAAGTCTCAACTCCTGTCGGGGGTAGCTGGTGGGCAGAATTCAGTTCCTTAAGCCAGGCCCCAGCTAATGTCACTTTTAGTTACCCAGTTTTCTGCATTCAAATAAAACTAACCATCTTTACATATGCAGCTAGAATACTGATTCTAAGTTTCAAACTATGACATTTAAACAATTGCAACATATGTGACACTCAAAGTAGGTCACTCATTTCTTTTAAACATTTAGATTTTTAGTGTATTTCAGTCCAAATTTACTTAAACTGCTGAAATCCACAGCTCAGCCAGTCTCGTTATAAACCTTCAAGTCACTTCAGAATATAACTTTACATTGGATCCACCCCTCAGTAAGTCTTTCTTTGGCCTGCTTTGGGTTCATTTATTCAGTTTTACACAAAAAAAGAAAAAAGTCTGGTGTTGTTTTAAAACGCCGGCTTTCTGATAGTGGTGAGTACTGGTAATGCAACCATTTTGGGGATTTTTCTTGGATTAATGCATTCCGAACAGGAATGGTGCTTACACAAGGTAGTTTTGACATCAATAACAGTGGATTTTGTTAACAAAGATCTTTCTTTACACTGGTGGGTGGCAAGTGAGGTAACCATTTTGGTGTGCGCACAAACTGCGTGGTTCTCCTGGATTCTGGCGCACTTGTGGGCTTTTTGGCCATCTTGGATTTTCTAAGCCCACAGCACCAAATGTTGCAGCATGATAGCTCAAACGTGGGTCAGGACACCCAACATATCCCCCCACGTGACTGCCCTTTGAATTTGAGTCGATGGGGATTCGGGTGCACAAGGGTTTTGACCCACGCACTGGTATGTCCGCATAATCTTCTTCCAATTCTGCAAATGGCACAGTTCAGCATCTTTTCCTCCATCCGGTACTGATCGATCGGTTCTCCTCGCCGATCCTGATGGGAATATTGGGCGGTACACTGGGCCCCTTGCGTCTCTGCTCCCGGTCTCCGGATCGTCCTCCTTGGCCCATCTCCAGGTTTTCTTTCTCCTAGGACGACAAAGGAAGAGCGGCAATACCTATTCATGGACATTTCTCCCCCACCATTGATATAGCGGGGTGGCATATAAATTTATAGTCAAAACATATGAACATGCACATTTCTTTTTGCATTCAAAAATAAAAACACCCACATTGAGAAACTCAGAATTTGATAGGCGATATGTAGGATATTTTAAGTTAGAACTGAATTAATCTGAGACAGTACCCTCTAGGATTCCAGAGGATTCCTCCAGTTGTTGCAGAGTGTGCCCTCGATAGCAACACTTCAACTGGTTAATGTGGACCCACTTGTCTTCCCCCTCTGCCAAACCGCCTTTGGGGATGCGGATCTTGTAGGCCACAGGGGAGATTTTGTCTATAATCTCAAAGGGTCCCTTCCATGTAGGCAAACATTTTCGCTGCTTGGCCTGGTTCCTTTGGAAATTGTATAGATAGACCCGGTCCCCCACCTGATATTCCTTCCTGGAAGTTTTCAGGTCATAGTGGGTCTTCATGCTATCAGCTGATCTTTCTAGATTCCAAAAGCATGTTGAAGGTGTTTCCTTAAATTCTCCACATACTCATGAGTTGTGGAGGCATTTATCAGTGTCTGCTCTTGGGTCCTGTAGAGCAAATGCTGCGGAAGCACCATCTTGCGCCCAGTCATCAACTCAAATGGTGACATTTTGGTTGCAGATGAAGGGGTAGATCTGATGGCCATTAGGACCAGTGGTAATCGGATATCCCAACTTGGCCCAGAATCTGCCATCTCTTCTTTAATATGCTCACAATGGTTCGGTTAGATCTCTCTACTGCCCCAGAAGAAGCTGGCCGGTAAGCAATATGCAACTTCCTTTTGACCCCCAGTATCTCCCACATGTTTGTCATCACTTCACTGGTGAAGTGGCTACCTCTGTCCGACTCAATCCTTTGAGGTAGACCAAAACGGGAAAAGATGTGGTTAATCATCAAGGCAGCAGCAGTTTCTGCCTTGCAATTTGGGGCTGGGAGACATTCCACCCACTTGGTAAACAAGCATGTCACAGTCAACATGTACTTATTCCCCCTAGCAGAGCGAATCACGGGGCCTACAAAGTCGATTTGTAAATCTGACCATGGCAGTGTCATCCCCCTCTTTTGAAGAGGCGCACGGTGCGTGCGGGATGATGGCTGAAATTGCGCACACACAAGACACCCCTTCAAGTATTGGTCGAGGTCCTGCCCCATGTGTGGCCAATATGCAACCTCTCTTAAGATTTCCAATGTTGTGTGAAACCCCCTATGACCGGTGGTGGCCGCATCATGGGCGTGACTTAACATCAGGCTTCGGAATGAGGTAGGAACCACCCACTGATCGTGGCCAGCTTTGGATTTCCTTACCAGCAAACCGTCTTGGATTCGGAACATTTTTGGACATTTCATCAACACTCTTAGGTCCTCTTTCCCAATGTAATCGGTATCCGTCAGGGGAAAGTTCTCAGGGTCCTCAAGGTGTTGTTAAAACTTACCAATAATTGGATCCCCCTTCTGAGCGGTAATCAAATCAGCATCAGGGGTCTCCTTACTCCATTGTGCAATTGAAAGGTCGTTGTGAGCATTTGTCTGGGACCTAGTGATAGCGGTGACCTGGATTTCCCCAACAGGGACTCAATCTCAATTAGATCCCCTTGGATGGCCCCGGTTTTGGCCAGCTGATCAGCTAAGTCATTTCCAGTTTTGTCTGGTCCCTCTACTTTGGAATGACCCTTGATCTTTTTCCAATAGATGGTCATCTCATTCGAGGTGACCAGATCATCAATGTTTTGGATCAACTTCCCATGTTTCAAGGGTTTGTTGTTAGCACAGAACATGCCTCTGGTTTTCCAATTAACCAGGTGCTCCACGAACCCGTTCCGTACATAATCCGAATCTGTGATTATGACCAGTTCGTGGAGTTGATGCTGGACAGCAGTGAGGATGGCCTGATGCACAGCCATCAATTCTGCCACCTGACTACTTCGGGGACCAATTTTGTACCCAGCGGAGGGTTCTGGGAACTCCTTCACCCATGCATTCCCTACGCCGGCCACCAGTTCTTTCTCCCCGTTGTTGTCAACATGGTAAGAGCATCCATCCACATAGACAGTGGGCATTCCCTCACACTTGTCCTCTTCAAAGACTTTGTGTGGGGAATTAAGGTATGCCTCCGTGTTGTCCTTTATTTTTAGACTTTCTTCCTCGAGACAGTTTTCTCTGGCACAATCATGCAAGTCAGCCAGACCTTGCGCGAGGGGACTCTTCTTGTTTTGGCCATATCTGACCTCCACAGGAAAGCCTTGCATTGACAGAATCCAGGAGGTAATTCGGGAATTACTCACATTTCCGGCGCGGATTGTGTCACTTTGGAGATATTGCAGAGGCTAGTGTCGAGTCTCCACTATGATGTGTTCCCCCTGGATAAACGGGCGGTAATTCTTCAATGCCCACACCGTTGCCAGGAGTGCCTTCTCACAATCGTTGAATTTTTCCTCCACAGAGGATAAAGTTTTGCTCGCATAGGAGATTACTTTATTGACCTTGTCATGCTTTTGGTCAAGCACGTATTAGAGAACCCCGTCTCCAGGAAGAACTCCTTGTTTCTGACAGGGTAAGCTAGGCAGGGCGCTTGTGAGAGGCTTCTTTTGAGTTGTCTTAATGCCTCGGCTTGTTCTGGACCCCATTCCCACTTGACCCCCCCTTCAGGAGATGAATCAGGGGTCTGGTGATCTCTGCGTAGCCCTCAATGAACTTTCTGCTGTAATTAGTCAATCCAAGGAGGCTCCTTAGTTCCCGCAGAGTTGTGGGGTCTTTCAATTTTTGGAGGGCTTCCACTTTCTTTTCCTGGGGACAGAGACCCTGAGGAGTAATCTCATGCCCCAAGAAATTAACACGGGTTCGACACCACTGTACTTTCTGAAAGGAAAGTTTTGCTCCGGCGGCCCTCAACTGGGTCAGAACATAACGGATCTCCGCTATGTGTTCCTCCACAGATGAACTTTTTATGAGGACATCATCTACATAAGCCAGGTTACCCCTCGCACCCAGGTCGGGCATGGCCTTATGTAGGAAAATATTGAACTCATTACCGGAGTTAAGGTATCCGAAGGGAGTCCGAGTCCATGTGTACTGCTGGCCCCCAAAGGTAAAAGCCAGTTTGTATTGGTCCTCCCTGCTGACAGGCACGGTCCAGTATCCATTGGTCAGGTCTATTGCAGTGAATACCTGTGACCCCTGAATCTGGGCCAGCCCTTGGTCAATGTAGCGCAGAGGCCATCGGGAAGTATGGACCCGTTTGTTGAGCTCCCTGAGGTCGGCGCAGAGTCTCCACTGGCCGTTTGGCTTCAATATTCCCAGCACCGGATTATTGAAGGTGCTGTGGACTGGACGGATTATTCCCCGGACTCAAGGTTCTTAATTATTTCCGTAAGGGACTCCATTGATGCGAGAGGCAAGCGATATTGCTTCACAAACACAGGAGTGATTCCAGGGTCCGTGGGGATTGTTGTTGTGTGGATGTCAGTGCGACCACAGTCATATGAGTCTACCGCAAAGAGATCTTGGAAATCCAAGAAAACTTGTTTCAACTTTTGCTTTTGTTCCAGAGTAACACAGGCATCAGCTAGGTTGACTCTCTCTTCCACCATCTGCCTGAAGCCTGGAAAGACTTCTGGTTTGGCTACCTCAGCGGCCTCCTCCAGCTGGGTGGAGAAGTCCCTGGTCAGAGTGCTGATTTGGACTGGAGGCTTCAGGTGGGAAAGGCAGCCCTCATGGACCTGGAAAATCACCTCATCCCTCCTGAAGTCACAAGTCACATCTTCCTTACCATAAGGGCAAGAAGTGTACACCAGGAAGTTCCCCCCATGCTGGGTAAAAATCCTGTCTGGTGTTGTATTGTCATCACTGTCACTGTCAAAGCAGTCCTTGGGGATTGGCCCTAACAGTTCATTACCTAAATCTATGGAAAAATGTCGGTCATCAACCGCCATTCCAATAATGGTGCCTGCGGCTAGAGTAATACTCTTCAAGTCGCTGTTATCCATCTCTATTAGAATGGTGTCATGTTCTATGTTGACTAATGGAGTTGGGTTTACCCCCAACCCTTGCTGTTGGAGAGAAGCGTTTAGATGTATGTAAGCATCAGAGTTTTGCAAATATTGTCCTCTTTTAACTTTCACTTCCAGGGAGAATTGTCGGTTCCTTTCTGGGATGGTGACTTCCTCTTTGATCTGAATTTCAACTGCATAAGGTAGCAATTGAGCTGACCTAAATGCTTTTTCTGGATCATCAAAGCCCATGGGATTATCCGCTAATCGGGACCAAGCTTTGAAGTTTATTAGGTCCAAACTAATGGCAAAGCGATTGAGAATGTCACTGCCTAAGTAAAAGGCGGCAGGGACGTCTCGCACGACCCAACAATTGTGGACTATGCTCTTGTTGCCAATGGAGATTTTGAGCATACACCTGCTTGGCAGGAGATGTTTGGAATTAGGTGCTTCCAGGTCCATTTCCCATTCGTCTATCAGTTTGAAGGTGGGAATGGCTGGATCTTTTGGGAGTTGGCAGAACATGGCTTTGCTGATGAAGCTCTTACCGTTGTTCACACACACTCGAGCGAGAACAGAGTCCTTCCCATCATTTAACTGGACAGGGATGAACAACTGCTCTCCAATTTGCTGAATATCAGCCAGGCTCTGAGCTGATTTCACATCTTTCTGGACTATAGGAGTTGGAGTTTCTGATTGTGGATTAGTATAGAATTTCAGAGTATTTCCTTCCAGCGTGGAATACCACTTTAGGCTGGAAGGAAGGTTGATTTTCAGAAATAGAGATGACCCCCCCATCACCAGTCTGTTGTCCTACTGCTATTACTGTCACGTCTGGAATTTGGTTGTTCTGGAAGTGAAATTCTACTTGGTCAGATTTTTGTTCAACCATGTGGCAGGTGCCGTTTAAACTAACATGGTTGACACTCTGTTTTAATTTTATTGGTCGGCTAGTCTGGGTCCAGAGGACCTTGTTTATGCAATCTATTAAGGGTGACAACCTCCTCAGGAGGTCATTCCCCAGTAAACAAGGGGTGCCCTCTGGAGTCACTACTATGACCGGGTGTTTCACCTTGTGTCGCCCGATCTTAATGTCCAAGTCTGCAGTCCCCTCAACGGGAATTTCCTTCCCGTCAAAGTTCTGCAGTTGTCCAGGAAGAGAGGTGAGAGGAATTTGGTAATTCTCTCCCCTTCCTGCATTCAGTTCGTCAAAGGCCCTTCTGGACAGAAGGGTAGCTTGAGATCCAGTGTCCACCAGTGCCAAAATTGTACCCTGCCCCTGTACTTGTACCGGGGCATAGTATCTTCCCTCCTTCTCTTCAAGGAGGCACAGATAATGCACATTTTTGGACAACTGGTGGGCTAACTTTCTGGTTTTGGACATCGCTAGCGAAGAGATTTGGGCAGAATTCTGTGGAGAGCCTTGGGAATCTGAAAGAAAAAGTTGGCAACTGGAGATCAGAGCCATTGTGGGTTCCCCTGGCTCCGGTTCTGGGCCGCCCTCCCCTTTTTGGAGGCAGTCATCAGGATGGGTTTGAACCAGGGGATTTTCTTGCGGTTGGTTCTGGGATGAGATGGTGGGCGGCGGTAGCTCAGTCTCCACATCTCCCCAGTCTGGATTTGCATCCCTAGGGACCCATTTTTCTTTGGGAGGAGTTCCCCCCTCTCTGAAGGAGAAGATCCTTTTCCCAGGATCCTCTGAGGATCCCTCTCCCTCAAATTGGAAGACCTGTACCTCCTCCTCAAAGTGGGTCTGTTTGGGTCCTTTGTTTCTCCTACCCCCCCTCTGCTCCTTGGGAGGCAGGCTTTCAGGGGCAGGAGATTTTGTTTCCGGTTCCTGGGTTTCCAGGGGCTGTTTACAAGTGAGGAAGGAAGCTTCCTCCAAGGCTTTACACCCCCCTTCCCTTTGTGCCTCCTCCCTGGGAACCGGTGAGTTATCGGGGTGCTGCCCCCGTCATTGTTCTGGAGCACCAGGTCCAGAGTTGGGTGCGTTCTGCGCCGGCATGCCGATCTGAGGGTTCTGCTGAGCCCTCAGTATGTGACCCAGATCCCGCGCCATGTTTTGAACCTGGCGCTCTAACTGGGAAACCCGCTCGGGCTGATACGGGGACCTGTTTTCTCCCCTGGGCTGATCCCGGGAAGGGTAGCTATCCCTTCTTTGGTAGTACCCCTGGTTGGGAAGATTTGGATACCCCTCCACCCTTGGCCTCCCCTCTCCCGGATTCGGTTGTCTGGGCTCAGGGAATTGGGGAAAGAAGGGTGGAGGATTTTGGGGCTGGAAGTTGGGTGGATACCTGGGGAAGAAGTTCTGCCCAGGGTTTGGTGAGTTTCTGCCCTCCTGTGAGAAGTTGGGAGGGAAGTTCTCTGGGTTAGGTGCTTGGCTGGATCCCCCCCCCTTGGGCTGGAGGAGTCCACACATAACCCAGGATGGGTCTGTTTCCCTTGTAACGGGGACTTACATAATCAGGAGAGCGAGGGACCCCATTTGTGGGGCTGCCTCCTTGGCTCCCTGTCTGTGACTGGCCCGAGGACCTTCTGGGCCTAGCATTATTAGGTGCAGGTAGGTTTTTAGGCCCCCCATCTCCAAATCCAAAACGGGGGCAACCTTTACCTCTGCCACCTTGGCAGCAGCAGGGGTGCTGTTGGTTTTGGGGTTTTTAGGCTGGTTTTTGTTTTCCACCGGTTTCTGCACCTCGTAGATGCGGGTGGCTTGTTCAATGACCCATTCTAAAGATCTTTTCTCATGAAAATCTCTCACGAGCTGGGTCATTATATATTTGGGCAAGGCATGGAAAAATGTATTGACGAATTCTCTGCTGTCTGTGCGCACCCTCCTGGTGGTCTGTGCAAAAGCACGCTTTAACTCCTGCACAAATTCTTGTGGGGCCTGATCCTCCCCACATTGTAAATTGTAGGCTGCCTTGCGAGCCTCTTGAGGATTTCTATGAGTAGAAAAATGTTTCAAGATGGCCGCCTTATAGGTGGACCATCTTAAATGATTTTGGTCCTCCAGCCCCGCAAAGAAACTGCAGTATTCCGGGGAGAAGGTCCACTTCACATATTGAATACAGCTTTGGCTGTCCTTCAAATGGAAAGTCTCCATCATTTGCTCAAACAACTCTAAGTGCTCCCAAACAGAATACTTGGCGTTCTTATGATAAGGCGTGATGACGCTCCTGATTGCCTTAATCTGCTTTAAGGGGTCCTTAAGCAAGGCCCTTTTTGTCTTATTGGCCCTTTTGGTCCGGGTAACCCTGGTTCATCTTCTGACTCAGAGGCACTGCTCCCAGAGGTTCCCGTCTGTTCTTCCAGGTTTTCCCGGATTCTGCGAGCCTGGGAATGGCTGGCAGAATGTGGGGACCTGGTCTCCTGTGTCCTGTACCGCTCAGAGGAGTCTTCAGATCCCTCCTTGCTGCCACGATTTGATGGGTACCCCCCCACTGACCTAACTGGGCCGAGGTTTTCAGGATGCCCTTAATGGGCCTACTCTCCTGGGGTTCCCCATTAAATTGCACTGTGCTTGGGTGCCCATACCCGGATGCCCGCCCCTCCATTCCTGGGTGGTACTGGCCTATGAGCCCCATGCTTCTGGCTGGATAGTAATCTGCCATCCCTGTGGCCCTGTGGTCATGTGCGCCAGGGGACATGGGGGTGGCAGAGTCCAGGGACTGAGAGAGATAAAGGCCTCTGGTACTAGGGCTCCTGGGGTTATGCTCAGGAGTTTCTCTTTCCCAGCGAACCTCATCTCTATCCGCCCCTGCTCCCTGTTGCAATGCAAGAGCCTGCGCCTTCAGTTCCTCAGTTAAGGCCTTACTAGACTCTATCAGTCTCTCCTGCATCGCTACCTGTTGTTGGAGTCTATCATTGTGCTGGCAGAGAGCCTCATTCTCTCTCTGCGTTTCCTGATTGGTCCTGGAGCACTGGGCCAGTCTTTGCTGCAGGAGGGTTACCTCCTGAGCTGTGTCCCTATTGGCCTGCTCCTGTCTTGCCAGAGCCTCCTCCACCCTCCTGGTGTGCTCTAGCAAGTCCTGGTGTTCTTTTTGGAGGTCACCCAGTCCCTGGTGGGCCAGGTGATTTTCTTCCATTTTTCTCCTTAAGTGGCAGACTTCCTGGCCTAAGGTGTCCCTTTCCTGACCAAGAGCTTGAATTTGTGACGCCAGGTTGTCCCTTTGCCTTTGGAAGGCAACAGCTTTCTGGCGCTCCTGATCAAACTCTGCCTGGGTATCCAGGTCTTTCAGGATCAGTTTATTGCTCTCCTCTTTCTCTCTGTCTAGTTGGATTTGCAGGGTGGCTACCTGCTCTGTGCATGCCCTGTTGAAATTGATCTGTTGCTCCAGCTTTTTCTGGCTCTGCAGTAGGGAGTCCAAACTGTCTTGGCGTTCCTTCTGCAAAGCCAGAAATCTGGTATCCTGGTCAGCCTTTTCCTGTTGCAGTATATCCATGTCCTCTTTTATTTTAATGATATACTGCCTACTATCATTTTCTGACTCCTGGTTCCTCTGCAGCCTCTGCTCCGAAGAGTCCAGATCAGATTGGGCCTTCTGTAATGCCAGCAGTTGCCTACTCGCCAGATCTTGGCCTTCAGCACATTTGTCCTGCATGGCTCCCTGGCAATATAAATATGCCGCTACCCTGGCAATCTTGTTGTGCTCATCCTTGGCCTTAGAGGACATATATAGTTCACTCAGGGCCACATGTAAGGGACCCTGGTCTCTCCATATATCTGACCCTGTTTCCGTGATCTGGGGTGCGATTGCTTGCAACCAGACCGTCTGGTCCTGATGAGTCCACTCACCTCTCACAAATAACTTATGTAAGAAGTGCTCTCTGGCTATTTTCATATCTACCAAGGTCGTCATTCTGGAATTTGAGTTCCTTCCTGACTTACAGAAGTTTGTATTTTATTTTTGCAAAACAGACCTTTTCCTTAGAGCGTTCCTTTGAGGAGTGCTTTACAGCGTAACACAGCGTGGTGATCCGACCGGATATGTGTATCTGGTCACCTGGCACACTGTATTAATCTGCACAAGTGATAGATCTAACCCAAATGTCCCGCTCGAGCCCCCAATTTGTAAGAGGATTCAATTCAACACTACAACTAAGTCAATGCCTAGTCTGGGATACTGAATGGAATCCCTTATTGATATATCTTTATGTCCAGTTCATGCGTTCTGGATGACTACCCCTATATAACACCCCTCTCTTGGAATCCCCCTGACCCCACTGAGCCAAGAAGCAGGTCTGTTTTGCAAGTTAAAAGGTTTATTTGATAATTTAAACAATAGATATATATATATCACACTTTATAATAATTTAATTATTGAATATGACACTTAATCTGAGCAGTAATCAATAATGGATAGTCTGGCACTAGCACACTTGTGAATAGGAACAGAAGAATAAGGTGGTAGAGAATACTTTATATAAGTTCAGATGGATGTAATGTTGAATGAAAATGCAATACAGAAAATACTCAATATGATTTCAACAAAACAATGTAATCACTTTTCTCTGGCAATCCCCTCCCCCCTTTATGCAATGCAAGGAAATGGAAGGAAAGCACACAGTTCTCAGAAATGCAATCAAATGTAATTCAGTTCACCCCAGCAAGCTTAGACTACAGAAGTTTGAAACACAGGCCCAAAATGCTTTTATATGTGCTGGCAATGAAGTGAAAAATATGCTAGAATGCTTTTAATTCCCTCTTGAGGTTCAGGGTGAGTGGTATCAAGTTAATATTAGTCCAGGCTCTCTCTAGCAATGATTCAGGGCTGGTTCTTAAGAGGCAAACACATTTTTAGCAAGGAAAGCAAGGAAGCTGCTGTTTTCACACGTGGAGAAATTTGCAAATCGCGGCAAATTCGCGAGTGCGTTTTCCGCGATTGCGGCAAACCTGTATGGAATAGGAATGCGGTTCTAGGTTCATTGAAAAGCCAAGATTCCCAGCCTTCAGAGGAAAGTTACTGCAAGTCTCTAAGACAAACGGTTACGGAGTTATGAACGATTTTGTGAAGGTTGTTTTTCGGATTTGAAATTTTAAAATTCAAAGTGACAAGTGACAGCTAGCAGCTAGAAATGACAGGTGACAGTTAGGAGGCAGTTCTACTTAGATTAAAATAGATTGAATTATATTATTTTAACTAAGAGATTGGTTCTGTACAGTTCTGCTAGGTACTCACAATATATTTAGAAATAGAATGGGCCTCGCCACGGATCTGGTCAGGTTTTCTTCACTCGCCACGGACGGTCTCTGCGCACAGCGTCTGGGTCAGCTCTCTAGTTCTGCGAACAGCGGTCTGGGTCAGCTCTGGTTCTGATCAGGTCTGTGGGTCTGGATACAGCGGTCTCCGGTTCAGCTGGTCTCTCTCTGGATACAACACTGCTCTCTGGCAAATGGCAAGAGTTCTTGCAAAGAATTCAAACAGCTTGCCTGGCTGTGATAATGGCAATGATTTGAGGCCTGCTAAAGAGGGATTTAGCTTGTAGTTGACCTCTCTGCTACACATTCTGAAGTAAAGTCTTGGTCTCTGAAGGTGGATAGATTGAAGTCTCTATGTTGGCACTCTGGAGGTTGATGGAGGTAAAGTATGGATTTTCCCGGCAGAGCGTCCCGCAGCAGATGGAATAGAATCTCCCTCTCTGTCCTGACTGTCTGCTTTTATGTGTTTTGAAAATGGGTGGAAAGGCTAGCTTCCTAGGCCCTACCCCTCTCCACTTGTCATTGGCCACTTCCTCCTCTTCCCCTTGATTGGGGGAATGAAATGAAGTGTCATCATGAGGTCTATTTATGATACAGAGAACCCACCCCTGTCAAATTACACACTATCTATATTTTAACCCAAAAGACATATTTGCACAGGTACACATTTGTTTGGAATTACATGCACCCATCACATATCACATGAGATATACCCTGTCCAAATCTGCTCTTCCTGAGAGCTTGCATTGAGAAATGGCAACATATTTCACTTTTTGGTCAGGTTACCAATATCAGATTCTTACTCAAATTTACCCAAATATGTGCAAGGCATGCAGGCATTGATTGATGAAGTATCAGACTTTTCACATGCAGACATTTTAAGTAATACCCTCTTAACTGCTAGTTTGCCCCCAGATCATGCCACCGGTTCTAAAAACCTCTTAAAATGTGGGCAGAAAAATCACAAGAATTATGGTATCATTTAAATAATTATGACAAATCCGTACTATGAGTTATTAATCTTTTTCTAAAACCATATTCTGGCTCCAAAGGGGTGTGGTTTCCAGGTCACATGGTACAGAAACCAGTCTTTCCACTTTCTTCAAGCTCAGCCTCTGTCTCCAGTTTCTCCCCCTCCCAGTTTCTGCCAAGCCAGCTTGCTCTCACATGCAGTGCTCCTCCCCTTTCCTTCCAGGAGGAAGCCACATTTACGGCCCCCATCATAAAACATTTGCCTGGGCCCTGGAAGGCCCATTGTTCAAGAGGAAGCCATTTATGGCCACTTCAATAAACCCTCTGCCTGGGTCCTATGTTTAGTCTCCAACAGTCCCTTGGTAATTCAATCAGAGAAGTGTCATATCCCTTTTGGTGGGAACAGAAAAAGGCAGGCAGGCCTGGGAACTGCTGTTGTGCAAGTCTCAACTCCTGTCGGGGGTAGCTGGTGGGCAGAATTCAGTTCCTTAAGCCAGGCCCCAGCTAATGTCCCTTTTAGTTACCCAGTTTTCTGCATTCAAATAAAACTAACCATCTTTACATATGCAGCTAGAATACTGATTCTAAGTTTCAAACTATGACATTTAAACAATTGCAACCTATGTGACACTCAAAGTAGGTCACTCATTTCTTTTAAACATTTAGATTTTTAGTGTATTTCAGTCCAAATTTACTTAAACTGCTGAAATCCACAGCTCAGCCAGTCTTGTTATAAACCTTCAAGTCACTTCAGAATATAACTTTACATTGGATCCACCCCTCAGTAAGTCTTTCTTTGGCCTGCTTTGGGTTCATTTATTCAGTTTTACACAAAAAAATAAAAAAGTCTGGTGTTGTTTTAAAACGCCGGCTTTCTGATAGTGGTGAGTACTGGTAATGCAACCATTTTGGGGATTTTTCTTGGATTAATGCATTTCAAACAGGAATGGTTCTTACATGGTAGTAAATCCTTGCTTAACATTGTTTTGATGGGGCTCCTTACAGTAAGATGGTTATGTGGAACCCCACAAAAGGGTTGAATCTTTAAAGTGGTCCAATGAGTCACGATTTCAGCAACTTTTTGACATCAATAACAGTGGATTTTGTTAACAAAGATCTTTCTTTACACTGGTGGGTGGCAAGTGAGGTAACCATTTTGGTGTGCGCACAAACTGCGTGGTTCTCCTGGATTCTGGCGCACTTGTGGGCTTTTTGGCCATCTTGGATTTTCTAAGCCCACAGCACCAAATGTTGCAGCATGATAGCTCAAACGTGGGTCAGGACACCCAACAGTATCAGCGCGGTGGCAGAGGAGACGGAGCATGGATCGGGCGGGAGATCCATCACTCAGAGCAGACTCTCGGGATTGCTTGTGGCTGGATGCAGCATCCAGCACTGTGCTCTTGGAGGCAGTTGGGTCCCCGGGCGGGGGAACGGCTGTGCTCGTGGCCTCCTGCGGAGTACGGAAACTGAGCAGTGCAGCCGCTGTAGTCCATCCTCCATTGTGGTGGGCCACCCTGTTATGAAGACCTGGTGGCCATCTTGGAAGACGGCTTGCTTACTAAATGCTATATGAAATCTTCTGGAGTGTTGGGAGTATGCAGTTCTGAGGTGAAACTGAGGCTCACAGAGCTCTGACAACTTGGCCAGAACAAATTTGTACATTAAAAGGCTGTGCCAATGCAGAATATGACAGCCGAGAAGTCGCTGTATTTTCCTGGTGAGAAGCAGGTGTCTGCTTCACCTGCACACCCCAAACGGGATCAGGATGAAAATAACGGGCAGGGGGAGTTGGCAATTATATTGGCAGAGCTAGCGGCAGCGGCCATACAACTCTAAATTCGTTTGGTGTATTGGCGCACAAAAGAGGTACTAGATGAGGTGAAGGGGTTCCGGGTGGGGATGCTGCTTTTCACAGTGAGGCTGTCGGAGGCTTAAGAGAGGATTTCCATGCTGGAGGATAGAGTGGAGCGGCTCGAACCTATGCAGGGAAGAGTATTTGAACTGGAAGCGAGCGTGACTAAATTGGAAGACAGGAATAGGAGTAATAACATTACTGTGTTTGGGCTTCCAGAGGGCGCAGAGGGTGTCAATGTAGCCATATGGCTGAAGCAGTGGCTCCCATCATTTCTCAATAGTGCATTCCCCCCTGCCTTGCAAGTTCAGAGAGCCCATAGAGTACACCTTTTGAGGCCGACTAATAAAAGAGCGCCTAGAGGACTTTTTGTGTGCCTCCTGTGATACATTCAAGTAACAAAATTTAAACTGTCCTTTCAAGCCCGCTCCATAACTATTGCGCAGGCCTTTTCTAAGCAAACCATGACTAAGAGGAAAATGTTTTTGGATATGCAGCCTGCTCTGTGACAGAAAGGTCTTCGCTACGGTCTCCTGGTCCCGGCTAGGATGAAAGTGTCTAAGGAGGCATGTCTCATGACATTTTCTGAGGAACCCAAAGCCCTCTGCTCCTTTTTACAGGCCTATCCGGAGACAGCAGAGGAGACAGCTATGGAGGTGAGCTACTGGCAGAAGGTGCAGTCTACAACGTTACAGAACCTGGAGCTGTCGCCACCAAGCACGTATCAACCAAGGTGAGATTGTCATGCTAAAGATTTCAGAAAGTGGGACCGTCGACGTCCAAGCCGAGGTCAGGATCTCTGGAAGAAAGTGCACCGCGGGGCCATGGTCCTGCTAATGGGGACAAAATCTAGATCCCCTTAAAATCAAACCAAGCATCCCTGGTACGGGAGAATACTTGAGGAGCCAAGTGGTCATGTGGCTTCACGCTCCTTGTACATTAAAGATACCAGGTGGTGTGTGGTGGGCTGTGTCACCTAAGGTGCCAATTTTTGTGTTTGGTAATGGTTCATTGATACAAGATGGGTTGACAGGTGTGTGGTGTCGGGCTGTTTCTGAAGCGCGCTTGCCCCTATAGTAGCCCCATCTCCCTCTGGAGTCTTCGTTCAGGCAGAGGTAGGGGTACATTTGTTGCTGAGAGTTTTGGTGCAGTGTAGATCCCCGTTCTGGGGCAGGCTAAGACAGCTGCTCCTGTGCAAGGGTGGCAGTGTATTCATATGGTTGCAGTTGCCCGATTTAGGCTTGTCTCTCTTTCAGTCTTTTCTTTCTTTTGAGGGAGTGATACGAGATGCGGGAGAGCAATGTGTACTGGAGTCATCATTGATGGAGGGGGCTGTTGGGATTGACAGGGTTGACCCTTTCTCCTTCTTGATAGGTGATGTACATGATGGCATTTTGAGCATTTTATGACACTCCCATCCAGTACTGGGAAGTTCTGTTGGTCAGGGTCCACTGTCTGCAGCCCTTCTCTATAAGTCAATTCCTAAGTCCTCACAACAAACAGTGAGTTTCAAGATTGAGCAATCCTGGGTGGATGATTGTGGGTTGGATTTCCTGGGGATTTACTGGAGAGATATATGAGCAAAAATCCATCAAATATCCATGTCAGCATCCATCACTCACACGGTATATGTGTTGTAAAATAGAGCACTCTGGACTACAAAGAGTTGAATCAAGTGACCAATCAACCTCGTGTTGGTCACGCCGGGAAGGCTAGGGATCGTTAAAGCACATGCTGTTTGAATGTAAATATGTATACGCCTTCTGAACGGTCATTTGGCCCTTCATTGTGCAGATGTGTAATTTGGTCGCACTGTTCTCACCTAGTGTGGTCATGGGGGGCAGTGTTGCCCTAGAGCTACATGGAAGTAACAACCAGAAACTGCTCTTCAATGTTTTGGTGGCAGTGGCATTTAAGGTGATCACCTCCAATTGGAAAAACTATAAATTAAGTTCTGGGATGAAATGGTGGAACTTGCTTGCCTATACCCATCGTATGGAGACAGAACTTGAACGCAAAGGGGCTGGGAGACACTCAACTCATGCAGCCTGGACTATGCTGTTGACTGATGGAGAGAGTTTGCTGTTGGGTAAAAGCGAGCCTAACGGGGGCGATTGATGCACAGGACGATTGTAATAGTACATGTTGAGCAGGTATGCCTGCTTCTGTATTTGCTAGTCTATACTGGTTAAGCATTGGGTGCCTGTCCCTGTCTGTTATAGGTTGTGTTTGTGGTCTTTGCATGATGGGTTGGAGGCATTTAGTGTATTGTATCCATACATGAAGGGAAGCATTTGTTGGTTGATTGAAAGTGTCTATCTAAGATGCATCTTCTTTTAGATGTAGAGTCCTATCTCAGAATCCTCCCCATTTAGATTTCCAAATAACTCCTTATAGCTCTCTTGTAGTTCGGCCCTTGCTCCACCCTCTTACTCTTAATCTCAGTCTCACCCACGCACTCTTTACTTCACTCTACACTTCTTTCTGCTCATTCCATCTAGCTCTCTTTTGTTCATGACTCTTCCTTTTGATAATGTAAAAAAGCCCCCAACACTTGCACCCGAATAAATACAACCCACTAGTGAAATAGACCCAAGACATCTCTTGCAAGGATAGCAAGTATTTTATTCCTAGAAAATAGGAGTGCATAAGCAAGAGCTCTGCTTCTGCAGAACGTTCTGCCAAAATCTGCATAAGCAACACTTTAAGATGCATTGCGTCATCAGTGACATCATTACATACAGCAGAAACATGCACGGCTGGTTGGTGAGACCCTATACATAGGCTACCTGCTCCATCTCCACGTGGTTGATGATGCAGACGCCATCGGTCATGAGGTGGCGGCTAATTGGCAATTATGTACAAAATAAACAATACATCTCTATGTAGCAGTGCACCTGGTACAAGCTGACAGGGGCTCGAGGAAAAAGCCAAGGTCATACTAACTCACAAACTTCACTCAATCCCAGACAGACTGCCATCTCCCAAAGGTCTTCCACCCTTGTTCTGGGATATCATTGTATCCCTCCCTGCACCTCACAGCACAAATCACGTGACCCAGAAGTGAAGGCGGAAAGTCCTGCTTTCTGATCTTTCTTGATCAATTGGGAGTCTAACGGGTTTATCATCAGTGGTCTGGGGCCGGTTGGTACCTTGGAATTCAGGGGTCTTAAGGCTAGGGCATTTGGTGCTATAAATTAGAGTTGGGACTGGTGGGCGTCGGAGTACCTGTGCTCTCCTTCTCGTGGTATTGCACTGTACAAAGATGCTCAGCCCTCTTCCCGTGGCCTTGCAGGGCACATTCCTCCCAGAGCGTGAAGGCTGGCAACTTCTAAGACAATGAAGGGTTTATGGATCTCGGTGGCTCTGGCCTTTCTCATCAGTGCTCGGGGTACAACCTATTCCCCTCCTCATGTTCGTGACCTAGACCTGTGATGCTGGCTACTGCACCACTTTTATGCCTTGTGTTGCAATATGGCTGCTAATATCTAAAATGGTGTTTGCTGCCACATGTGCACTAGGCCTACGAAGCATGCACTAATATGATTGTGTAAGGGACTTTAAGAGACCCCACCTCCCCCTCGTCTCTTTTTTTTTAAACTTCTTTTTATTATTTTCAGCATAATAAACGGAGACAAAAAAAACAAGGAAAAGAGAAAAAAGGATCAAAACAGCATCAAACTGAACCCACTCCCCACCCAACCCTTGCCATAGCGCCAATGGTTCTTCCCGCCCAGTCGTTTCCGCCTCAATCTTTTAATCATAGATGTCCAACAGCTTGAGTCTCTGAGGGCACCATTGCTCCCTGAATTCCTCTTTCAAAAAGGCCAATGTCTCTCCCCGTCCGCTGAGAAGTTCTCCAACTTATTATTGGCTGCATAAGATGCCCATTCCAACGGAACTATATCCCACATTTTCCTTAACCACTCTTGCTCTGTCGGAATTGTGGGGCTCTTTCACCTCTGGGCGATAAGGGCCATTGCAGCCAACTTGAAAATAACTTTTGCCTTGGTTCTGCCTCTCCTCTTCGCCCCCGTCCTCTCTTTCCCAGTATAATCTCACATGGGTCCTGGCTGGCTCCCCTCCCCCCCCAAACGTCAGGGAGAGGGCCTGCGCAATATCGCTCCAGAAGGGCCTAATAATGGGACAGTCCCAGCATATATGGGCTGCTGAGTCCACTTCCCCACATCCCCTCCAGCACTTCTCCTCGGTTGCCGGGTACATCGCATGTAGGCGAGCCGGAGTATAATGCCAACCATACATGTATTTATACGAAGCCTCCTGCAGTTGGATCGCCCTTGCCACCTTTGGGATCTGCTTCCATAACCTCCCCCAGTCCTCTTGCCCCATACTGACCCCCGGCTGCTGTTGCCAACCCCTCATGTACGCCCAAGTGGATTCCGGGCACGCATACTCTAGTTGTCTATACAAGTCAGAGATTAACCCTTTGACCCCTCATGGGTAGTGAGAAACCATTCAAATTGCGTTAGGTCCCCAGTCGCAGCCTTCCTTACCTCCCCAGACATTACCCAGTGCCTAATCTGGAAGTATCAATGTCTCTCCGGCTCTCCCACCCCAAACTCCTGCTTGCATTCCTCAAACGTTTTCACCCTTTCACCACGAAACATGTCCCTCAGAGTTCTATAGCCCCCCCCTCTCCCACTTTAGAAATGCCCCTCTCTCCAGCCCTGGCGTGAAGTCCCCATTATTAAAGATTGGGGTGAACGGGGATGGCAAAGGTCGGAATCCCCAGCTTCTCAACTGCCCTGCCCCAACTATCCACCACTTCCTTCGTTATCGCACTTAAGTATAGGTGGGACGGTCTCAGTCTACGCGGGAGCCAAAGTACTTCTCCCAAGTGGTGCCGAGCTACAGCTCTGTCCATTTTTACCCAGTGCTTAAGATAGACCTCTGAAAACAATTCCCTGATTACCCTTAGTTGTGCTGCTTCATGATAGCGGCGAAAGTCGGGGAATGCCAGACCTCCCCTTCCCCTGGAAGCCGCTAACAGTCGCCTGGACAGACGCGGCCTCTTACCCTCCCACATGAAGTCCTTGACCGCCCTATCTAACTTCTTGAAAAAACTTTCCGGGACCGGCAGGGGGACGGCCTGAAAGAGATATAGTACCCGGGGAGATCCACCATTTTCAGAACAGCCCCTCTTCCCAACCAGGATATTCTGAGAGCGCTCCATTTCCTTAAGTCTTTTTTGATTGTCAATAGAATGGGCAAATAGTTTGCCCCATACCAGCCCGCCAGAGAGGGTGTGATCCTGACTCCCAAGTAACACAGCCCGGCAGGACTCCACTTGAACGGGGAAATTGCCCTCGCCTCTTGCTCCCATAGGGACAGGTTCATTAGCTCTGACTTCTGGAAGTTTACTCGTAAACCAGAAAGCTCTCCAAATTTAGTCAGTAGTTCTATGCTAGCCCTGATGGAGTCCTTTGGGTTCGTGAGCGTGAGCAACATGTCATCGGCGAAGGCTGCTACTTTATGTTACCCCCCCCCCCCAAATGGTATACCCTGAATTTCTGCCGCCTCACATATGGTCAGGAGAAGTGGCTCCAAATATATGGCGTAAAGTAATGTAGAGAGGGGGTACCCCTGCTTCGTCCCCCGCTCCAGTCTAAATGGCTGAGACATCTCCCCATTCACTAGGATCCGCGATGTGGGATTTTTATAATTTGCCATGACCATTTTTATTCCCAAGCCCATTTTTTCCATCACCTGGAATAAGAACGACCACTCCACCTGATCGAACGCCTTTTCAGCATCAAGCGCCAAAAGGATTGCCGGAGTGGTCGTCTTATGCAATTTCTCCACCAAATGAGCCACCCTTCTGATATTATCGGCGGTGTGTCTCCCCACAACAAAACCTGCCTGGTCTTGGTGGATCAAGAAGGGCAGGTGCTTTTCCAGTCGCTTTGCCAAAATTTTGGTGAACATTTTTGCCTCCGTGTTTATAAGGGCGATAGGACGGTAGGAAGTACATTCCTCCGGGTCCTTCCCTACTTTGTGGATAAGGGAAATTTTGGCCTCCTCCATCGAGGGGGTAATTCCACCCCCATCGCCAAACGTATTAAACAATTGTGTTAAGTGCGGTACCAAAAGATGAGAGAACGTTTTATAAAAGGAGGCGGATAGCCATCAGGTCCAGGTGCCTTGTTGAGGGGGAGCGTTACTATAGTGGCCCTAACCTCATCCTCCGTGATAGGTCGGCCCAGGTCCTCACCCTCCTCTCTAGATAATCGTGGAAGAGGGAGACTTTCGAGGAACTCTTTCTGCGGCTGCATTTGTGGGCACTGTGAAGAGTACAGCGCTCCATAAAATTCTACCAGCCTCCCCTTTATCTCTTCGGCCCGATTGAGTCTCTTGCCCCCCTCATCCTTGATGGCTATTATAACCTTCTGCTCCCTTTGTCCTCTCAGGAGGCGAGCTAGGAGTGAATCAGCCTTATTAGCCTTAGCATAGAATTTTTGCCTCACCCTAATCATAGCCTCTTCTGCTTTTTTGGTCCGTAAGATCCCCAGCTGGCCCTCTACCAACCTATATTCCCTATATGTCTTCCTGTCTTCCTGGTAGGAGTCTCCCATACCCGCGCCCTGGCAACCTCAACCTCCTTTTCCAGCTGAGTTTCCAGACCTCTCAGTAACCTGTTTCTCTCCACTTTTATTGTGATGAGTTCCCCCCTTAAAGGCGTCCCACCTCGTACTCTGACTTGTGTCCAGGCTATTATTCCTCACAAAGAAGTCCCTGATCCTGCCTCCTATCTCCTCCCGTATTGCTTGGTCCCTCAGGAGTTCCCCCGGGAATTTCCAACTCCACACCCCCGGCCTTCGCCTCCCAAGCCGCATAGTCATTTGCAGAACCTTGTGGTCCGCTATCCCTAGGGGGCCCACCTCAACAGCCTCCACTTCCCCCATCAGGCTGGCAGAGATCCAGATGTAATCGATTTGGGACTGGGTTCTGTGGACATCTGAGAGAAAGGTAAACATCTCCTCGTCACCTCGTATTGCACGCCATACATCACATAGTCCGGCCTCCTCCCATCTCGCCCTCAACTGGGGGGAAGCCACTGCTCTGCCCCGTTCCCTTTCGTGTCGGGATCGGTCCCCCTTCCTATCCCAAGCGAGATTAAAGTCATCCATCAATATCACCTGTCCCCTTGTAAAATTCTCTAAGATGCCCAGGGTTTCGCACAAAAATTGGTCTTGGCCCGCATTAGGGCCGTATACTGAAGCAATAGTATAGTATGAACCCATTATCTCTCCCCTCACCATGATGTATCTCCTGTTACTATCCCTAAGGATATCATGGGGGCTAAAATTAATTCCCCTCCCAAAGGCCAGGGCAACCCCCCTTTCTTCATATGGCCTGATGCAAACAATATCAGTGGGCAGCCCTTTAAGCGCAGGCGACCCTGGTCCCGCCTTAATAGATGCGTCTCTTGTAATGCCAGCACATCCGGCTTTTGAGATTTAGTAAATAACTCCAACTTTGTTCGTTTGAGAGGGGAGTTTAGCCCCCTCACATTATGTGTTAGCCACCTAAATGCTGGGCTGAGGTGCAACCTGCCACCCGTGCCCCCGTTTTATCCTCACCCCTCTCCCATCTTGGGGAAGGCGTATATATCCTTCCCCTCCTTCTACCCCTTTCTTATTCATTCTGCCATCCCCAGAAATCCATCCTACTCCATTGGCAACTATGACTTCCTGAAGCCCCCACTCCCACTTAGGGTGAGGCCGCTCCCTCCCTCCCTCCTCCCTCCTTCCCATCCCCCCTGCCTCTCAGACACTCTTGCCCTTGCTCGTTCCAGGATGTTTTCACCTCGGTGCCTCCAGGCCCCCGTGGAAAGCCTTTGTTCCCACCAGCCCCAACACGATGCCTCCAACCGAGAGACTATGCCCCCGGGCTATCCCATGCCGCCGCCCCCATTACTCTCTGACTCCACCAGAGTCCTCCACCCCCGGCCCGCGCAGCGCCGCTCTCCTCCTACCTTGAGGCCCCATCCCCACTGTGGACCACTCCCATGGTCTGCTCCTCACCCCCTATCTGCCCCGGGCGGAAAGGGTCCCCTCCTGCTCCCCCTCCTCGCTTTCCATGTCTAATCTGATTATACCAGCTGCCTCCTGCATAGTAGTGGCTCGCCTTTGGCTCCCCTCCCACTCAAACACCTGCCCGAAAGGGAAGGACCATTTATACTTTATCCCTTTCCGGACCAATTCCCTCAGCACCGGACCCATTTGCCTCCTTTTCAACAGCGGGCTAGCGGCCAGGTCCTGAAACAGAGAAATTTCTTTTCCTTTATAAAACACTGGTTCTCTTTGCCTCGCCGCTCTTAGGACTGCTTCCTTTTGGATATATCGGGCCAAAGTGGTCTGGTATTTGATCCTCCAATGAGGCGGCCCACCCTGTGGACCCTGTCCAATTCAGTCGCCCCCGGGGATTCCTCCCCCAGAAGCCCAGTGAAAATCCCCTGGATCTCTCCCTTCAGTTGTTGGTCTGTAACGCCTCCGGCAACGATTCGATCCTAATGTTAACCCTTCGGGATCTGTTCTCCAAATCCTCCATCGTTACCTCCAAGTTCCTTGTTGCAATGTCCAACCTATCTATGGCCTCACTGTTCGCCGATGTATCTCTTTCGCACTCCTGGGGGCCCCTTTCCAATAGGCCAGTCCTCTCCCCCAGCTGAGCCGTCTCCTGTAGCAATTCTCCCAAGACCGTGTTTAAATCGCTCCTCATCAACTGAAATTGTTCCTGAAAGGTTTTAGCCAATGAGCCTCTTAGATTCTGCATTTCTCCTCTGATGTCTTGCCTCGTCATTTGCGCTGATGTCTCTGGGCCTTCCTTATCCCGTTCCTTCCCGGGCTGATCGCCCCCTTCTTTGCGCCGCTCTCTGCTTTCCATTGCTGGCCAAAGGGAAGTCAAGCTTCCCTTCGGTTCTCTATCAAGAGGAGCGGCTTTCCCTGCCCTTCCCTTGGGCCTGGAAGGCATCTATATTAAGTTGCTCTGGCGGCTCAGCGATTGTGTACACTGGCGGTCAAGCTCTGTAGTGTCTTATCTTTGCTTGACGGGGCCCTTCCCACGCACACTCCCAGGGGGATAAGATCAGAGCCCCCCCACGCCAGCAGCGCTAGTTCAAAGCCACCTCCGCCACAGCAACATTGTGTGCCACGCTGGGACCGCTTCCCTATTTTTGTGGGGCCTCACTGACCACCAAGGCTTAAACCACACCAGCTGCGTGGGGGTCGTCAACCCAGCGAGGACACTCCCTTGTCAGCCCCCACGCTCCTCACCTCTACTTAGGGCTGCTTAGTTCATCCAGCGAGTGTATGCAGTCCTCTTCTCACTCCTACTTCCCACTGCTCCACTCTTCACCTCCGACCCGGAGCAGGCCTGGCGCCAATAGAAGGGCCCTAGGCGGCAGGCGGTCCGCGCAGCTGTCACCTTGTCTCCTCCCAAGATGTAGTCTGTTGATGTGCCTTCTCAGCTCCTTCTCCGGGGCCTACTTGCTGCCAGCCTCACACTGCTGCCCCCAGCGGGTCCCTGCCGCCGTTCATGTTGGTGAGGGTGTAGTCCCCGGGAGGGAGAGGCTCCAGATATCCTTGCACCCGTCCTCCAGCCGCTTAGCCCTTCCTCTATGGCAGCTCGGGCTACGTGCCTCTCCGGGGGGCCCCCCACAGGCCGCCGCCCCCACCTGAATAGGGGTTTCTCAGGGGAGTCCCTCCACTCCTCCTCTCCAGCCACCTTAAATGCCCCGAAACCTCCCCCGGGAGCCGGCGGGCCTCTGCTGTCACCGATGGCACTGTTTAAGCCGGGCCTCCCCCATCGAGCATCTGTGTGCACCTCTCAATCTGGGGGGGGCTGGGGCCACCCACCCCCACTCCACGGAACTCCGGAGTGGCTTCGGGGAACCCGGTACCTCCTCGCAGGTCGGCCCACGGCACTCTTCTCACCTTTCAGGGGGAGGTGGAAAACCCGCTCCACTCGCCCGCGTCTCCCGGGTGGCGCCTTGGGAGTCCTCAGGTGCCGCAGGGCTTCGGCCACACTGTTCCCGGCGGCTCCGCTGGTGCCGGCCCGCCTCTCACAAGGCAGGGCGGGCCACAGGAGTCGCCCGCACCACTCCTCCGTCCGCCTCTCGCGTGAGTCCTGGGCCCCAGATGCTCCTCTCCGGCCCGCACGTCAGCCGCACCAGCTCCCAACACTGTAACAGCTCCAGGAGGGAGGGGGAAGGGGAACCCCCGCCTTCGGGCCGTATCCCTCCGTTTACGCTTCTTTGTGCCGCCGGGCTGCTCCGTCACAGTCCTGATGCTCTCATGTGCCCCGATGTTAAGCTTTGGCTCGGGGAGTGGGGTGGGGGGACAGCCTGAACCAAGCCTCAGACACCGGAGCTGCCATCGCCATGTCTACTCAGTGCCGGTCTCTTATATTACATTTCACAGCCTTTGGCTTATTCTGAACCGCTTGGGGTGTGAGAAGAAAGGAACATCTTACAAGTTGAAGGAGCAATATATGATCAATCTTTTTGGCATGCAGTCTGACAGCATGTAATATGTAGTTAAACATTAATTTAAAGATTAGTGTATAAATACACTGCTGCTGAAACTAACGTAGCTTACTCCATGATTGGTTAATTGATTAATTGTTTCATAATTGGTTAATTGAGGAACTGCCGTCTTCTTAGCTGATGAAGTATGTTTTGATATACAAATGTATGAGTTGTGATTCTTAATTCCTATGTTAGACCTTTAATAAAAAAAGTGTTTAACAAAATAGCACTGTCAATGTACGGGTAAAGATGGAGAACATGTCCAGGCCGTGGACAGAGATCAGTCAGGAAACGGAAAGACTAGCAACCTTTTCTAGTACCAAATACTGTTTTTCCTAGTTGAACCAGACACAATAAAATGTTTGACCAATAGAAGAAGAGGGTGGGTTTGGCTACCACTTCCAGTGCTTAATTTGAAACAGTGTTTGCCAGGGTTGAGCCCCACGGATTTCTTCTGAGCACCAGCAGTATCGTCTTAGACGTAGTTCACCTGTGATTTGGCAACTTTTTTTGTAACTGACAGTTAGTCAAACAACAAAGGTGTGAGCCGGGCTGGTGCTGCTGTGCTAGTTATCTGGTCTCATGAATAACAGTGAGCCAGAAGGTGGCATTGCTGGGAGCCTGTTGTTGGACATTGGAGCCGCTCGACTACTGTAGTTACTGCAGCAGAGTGGGCAGTTTAGATGTCATCAACAAGTCTTCCAATGTTCAAGGTGCAGCCCACTAGTTCTGCAGGAAGTCAGGGGAACGGTTCCATGTCATTTTGCTGAAAAAAATTACTTCGAGGTAATTTACTTCTAAGTGAGGATTACTTCTATTTTTTGACATAGACATTGACACACACCTGGCATTCTTAAGCTGGGCACTTCCCCTTTTTCTTCTGGTATGCAGCCAGCAAGGGGGTTCATCTATACGCAGGTGCCCGGCAGGCCACCAACTCATTGATAATTAAAAACACACCTGCACATGACTATGGTCGCTGCTGTACAGTTACCTGTGCCATCTGTTGGGCAGAGGGTCACCCGGAAAACAGAGAACAAATCCAGGACAGTCACCAGCCAGCATCACCACCATAGAGGCGAGGCCAGGCAAAAGGCCACCATGGATCAATGCTGGCCTATAGAAGATCTTGCTGGAGTGGTTGGAAAATTCATCAGTTCGGTAATGATTTTGTCAGCATTTGTTCACTTGCACACATCACCTACGATGAGGTGATGGGAGTTGCTGATTCAACCCCAATTGTGCTGACACTGGGAGCAGCAATGGGTGGGGGTCTTCAGTGGAGAGTCAGGTGCTGTCCTGGAATGGCACATGGATGCTAGAAAATGTTGGGGCCCTGGTACATATTTTTCTTTTTACAAATGAATCCCTGATCTCTTCCCTTGCGGGTCTGACATCGCAGAGACCCTGTGAATGGCGACTAGTGGGGCAGCTGAACGGGCAATCGTTTCCCTGCCTGCACATTTTGTAGCAACTAGTGTAAGTTTGGAGACCAAGTTAGGACAGTACTTTTAGCCAGTGCATAGAAAAGGCCTTTGCTGGCATCACGTTCTTGGGAAATGGAGAAGCTGGAACGCAGGTGCTTCACAAAAAGACAATTGTACGAGGGGAAAGGAGGTGTGTTTGCAGGAGCATTAAGCGAGCAAACGACCCGAGGTTAGTGTTGCGTTATGTTCTAAATCGGGCTGTGACAATGCAGCCGTCAGCGATAAGAATAGACAACTAATTTAGAGAGACGCCGCCCGCCGGGCATGCAGACAGGGTAACCCGGCACTACCGCTCGAGCCGCTTTCCTGGAAGCTGCACAATGCAGCGGGGCCAGGGGTCCCGGCAGGCTTGGCAATGCGAGGCGGAGGATTACATGCTTGCCCGCCTCGGCTAGCAGCACTCCACCGCTCATTTAAGACATGTTACGTTTCCGGTGGGATATTTAGCGCTTGGAAGGCCCACTCTGTGCGTGACAATAGGTGAGCACGTCACGTCACGTGATGTGTAGCCTGGTGCACGCACAAGTACATACGCACAAGTATTCGAAGACCAGGGCTGGTAGGGAGATGTCTGCATCTGTACAAATAAATACCGCCTGGAAATGATGCTTTGCAGGTGGCATTTATGAATGGAATCCGCTTGCTCTTTAGTAGGGGCTAAATGGATGCGGAATCCCTAGGAATGCATTGATTTTACGCCTGCACGAGAATCTCATGCAGGCGTACCATGAAGTGCAGTCAAAAGAGGGAGGGAGATCTTTGCTCCACTCTGTGCCACTTCTCTGCCTTGTCAGCCTTGAAAATGGGCTGCAGCGAAACATGGAGGCATACACGTATTGTGTCTCGCATACCCATATCCATCACTGGCCATGGTAAAATAGCTCCCAGAGACCAGAAGAGAATACATAATTAGAATAACTTACAGGGCCTTGCAGTGTTGCCTTCCAAGTCAAAAGCAAAAAATAAGCCCAATGGAGCTTAGAAATAAGCCCAAAACAAGCGGACACTCACTCCAGTAACCCCCCAAAACAAGCCCAATCTTTGGGAGCGTGGATGGAGCTGGGGGGCACCCTCTTTGTGCGGGAGGCTGCTTCCCCTCATTGGCTGCTGGTTTTTCTCTCTGACTGTAGCTGTTGTTCGTCTTTTGAACCAATCAGAGAGAAGCAGGCAGCCACGCATTCATCATACAGGTGGGCTGAATCAGCTGGATGGGCGAAATAACCGACATTTTTAAAAAATGTGAAAAAATAAACAACCTGTTAGAATTATACGCAACATTGGCGAAAAACAACCCCAATGGCGCTTATAACAAGTGGACTTGGCAACCTAGAGGGCCTGTAACCAGCATTTACATGGATACAATTTACCATTACATATTGCAACAGAACCGGCCTGGGCTGCAGTGCGTAATTTGCAAAAAAATAAGTGCCAGCGCTTAAATATTTTGTAACATACCCTTGACAAGTCAGGATGGTCAGCTCCCTGCCTAATGTTGCCATCACCCACATCAGTTGATGGTTGTACTCACTACAGCAGATGTGGGATTTACAAATGCAATCAACATACACATAAAATAACATACTAGTTGTTTCTTGATGTGAGACACGTGTTTAAGTGTCTCTTTAAACACAATCATCATTTACATTTTGCTGTGATTCTATTGGTGTTTATGTGACTGACAGTTCAAATAATAAAGTAGCCAAAACACCCTTATTTTAGTAAAAAAATGTTTTAAAAAGAATTTTATTACATTTATGCAAACCAACAAAAAATACAACCAAACACACAGTGCAATTCTCAACCATTACATGAACATCAATCAGTCCTTGTCCACTGCCCCCCCAATCCCACCCCCCATTACGAGCCTGTTTGTCCTTCACATTCCGTATCTGCTGCATGAGGCAGGGTATCACTATCCTCGGATTCCGCTGGATCCAATATTGTTCCAAATAGTTCAGCTATTAATAATTTCCATGCCATCAGGGTACCCACTTCTTCTTCCCCATTCATGTTACTTGCCTCTTGCCATACCACAGTTTCAGCCTCCGCCCATTTCTGCAATTCCTTCCACCACACCTCCACCCGTGGTCCGTGACACTTTTTCCACCCCATGGCAATCCTCCGCTTTGCAAGCACATATGCCAAGTCTTTCAATTTCCCAACATGTTTAAGTTTCCGTGACCTGGGAAACCCTCCTAGCAGGCAGGCCCATGCCGTGTCTATGACGAGCGTGACCCCTTTCTCAGCTAGTTTTTGTGCCACTCCTCTCCAGAAGCACTCAATAACTGGGCATGACCAAAACATATCTGTCATATCAGCATTCTCCACGTCTCACTTAGGGCATGCCTGTCGCCCAGCATTTCTAAACTTAGATATCCTCAGAGGGGTCATAAATGCTCTATGCGTTACATACAGTTGTATTTGCTTCAATCTGGCATTCCTTGATACTTTCTTATGGTATCCTAGGGCACGCTCCCACATCTCATCCTCCATCTGGGCTCCCACTTCCGCTTCCCAATCCAATCTCAAATGCGTCAATTCTTTCCCAACCTTAGTCATTACCATTTCATACAATCTAGAAATCTCGTGCCTTCCCTCCGCTATGTCATATATTGTCCCCATAATGGCGTCTGGTTCCTCCGCCAATACTGTCTCAGGCCACGTTTTCCGAATTTTCTGCACCAACCTGTGATACGTAACATATTGGCCCCCATGCAGTCCCGTCTCTTCCCTTAGTCCTTCAAAATCCTTGATGGTCCCCTCTTGCCAGATATCCCCTAACGTTACCAGCCCGACCGACTCCCAGTAGGATCTGACAATCACCCTCAGTTGCTTATCTCCCCCTACCAAAGCAACCAGCGGTACCTGCGGGGAACACGGAAACGAGTCCCCCATGATTCGGCATGCTCGGCGCCACATTTTCCACCCTAGCACCATCATCCCAGAGCGCTCCTCCATTTCTGACTCAGGCAACCAGATCATTTCCTTCAAGTAAAACGGGGTACAGTCTCGGCCAAACAACCTAAATTCAGGGGTCGCTTCATCGGAGAGCCATGTGGCCACATATTGTAATTGACCCGCTACATAATAAACCTCAAAATTAGGCAGTTTGATCCCCCCTTTCTCATGGAAATTCTGCAACTTCCATTGCGCCACTCTGTTCCGGGTGCCATGCCACAGGAAGTCCCTACACATACCGTTCAGTTTAGCAAAAAACCTCTTAGGAATCATATATGGAATATTACTGAAATAATGCAGAAGCCTAGGCAGGACCACCATCTTAAGCATCGCCCCTCGTCCCATCATTGCTAAGGGCAGCTTCTCCCAAAACTTCATAGATTTATGGACTTTTTCAATAGCCATCTCAGTATTATGTCTATGTTCCTCTTCCGCTGTATGATACACATCTATTCCAAGGTAGCGGAAGGAACTAACCGTCCACGGCACTGAAAACACTGGTAATCTTTCTACAGGGGTTCCCTTATAACTACCCAACGGGAATATGCTAGATTTTTGGGGATTCACCGCTATGCCGGACAGCCCCGCATACCTCTCCATCACCTCCAGAATATACAGAAGATTTTCTTCTGGGTATCTCAAGTATAATAACAAATCGTCCGCATATAGGGATATCGGGTGTCTTTCCCCGCCTACCTCAATACCTATCGTACCATATTGTTGCCTGAGGTATACCGCCAGGGGCTCCAGAGCCAAAATGTACAACATCGGGGACCAGGGACTCCCCTGTCTAGTGCCCCTACTAAGTTGCCATCTCTCGGATATCACTGCTCCCGTTCGAACTCTGGCTAGTGGCTCACTATACAGCATCTTCGCCCACCTGATATAGCCCGGCCCCACCCCATACTCCCCCAGGGCCGCCAACAGCCACGGCCACCTAACCGAGTCAAAAGCTTTTACAGCGTCTAAAGACACAACCGCC
The DNA here is from genome assembly GCF_040938575.1 of Ambystoma mexicanum. Taxonomy (NCBI): domain Eukaryota; kingdom Metazoa; phylum Chordata; class Amphibia; order Caudata; family Ambystomatidae; genus Ambystoma; species Ambystoma mexicanum. Next base: position 1,091,625,416 of record NC_090936.1, read on the forward strand.
ATTTACCCTTCATTGTTACTCCCCCATTCTACCACGCAATGGAGTCGCCGGTGGTTGTGAGTTATATTCCTGTTCGGGATATAGCCCGTTTGGTCTGAATGTATTAATTTACTAATTACTTTTCGCAATCTGTTTGCCAGGACAGCCGTCAATATCTTGACGTCCTGGTTCAGCATCGATAATGGCCTGAATGAGCCACAGCTATGCCCTGGTTTATTAGGTTTGGGGAGCGGTATTATGATCGCTTCTCTGAGCGACTCAGGCAACCGTCCCACTTCAAACGACTCATTAAGCATTTCTAGCATTGGCGGGAGTACTTCCTCTCTATATGCTTTATAAAATTCACTAGGGAACCCATCCGCTCCTGGGGTCTTACTGGTAGGCAGCTGCCTAACAACCTCCTCTAACTCCTCCAAAGTAATTGGTGCATCAAGCTCTTCTCTTTCTTCTGCACTGATCTTGGGCAATCCTATATCCTCCAAAGTTTCACGTATCTCGTCCTGGCTGCCCCCCCCCGTCCTCATACAGTACCCTGTAGTAATCTGCAAATTCCCTATTGACTCCCTCTTGGGTGTCTGCTACCTCTCCATCTTCTCTGGTTATTGTCCTAATCGGGGGCCTAGGGGTTTCACTCTTGTACAGCCACGCTAAGAGGTGGCCCGTTTTATCCCCACCCGCATGCTGTCTCTCAGCATACTTTTTATAATTCAGGTTGCAGAGCCTATCCCAGTGTTCCGCGCACTGCTGCTGTAGTTTAAGCACTAGCCCTGTATCAACATTTCCCTTTCTTAATTCACTTTCTAGTTCATCTTCTGTTCTTTGTAGGTCAGCCAGGGCCCCACCCTGCAGGCCTTTTGATTTAGCGATGGCAATCCCCGCATCACCACCTTGAAGGCCTCCCATAGTGTACCCGCCGAGTCAACACTGCCTGTATTCACCTCGAAATAATTGATAATCTCATCTCTGATATCCTCTCTAAAAACTGGATCTTTGAGCGCCTCTGCACGGAGGCGCCATGTCGGAATCAGCGCCCTAGGGCAGCAATATTGCCACCCCAGGACCAGGGGCGAGAAATCCGACAGGACCCTCGCTTTATACTCTATTTGCGAAATCTCTATCACTACATCTGGCGTGGCAAAATATAATCAAGTCTTGTGTGCAGCTGCTGCAAGGCTGAGTAGTGCGAATATTGTTTCTCCCCAGGATGCTTCGTTCTCCACACGTCCACCAACCCAAAATCATCTAGTAGCGTCTGCAATGCTTTAGCTGCTGGGGCGGGCCTGTCAATCTTGTCATCAGATCTGTCTACCTTGGGGTTCAGTACACAATTGAAATCCCCTCCCCAAATCACTGCACTACCCACACACATACTTAGGTTGGTGCACAGGGTCCTGAAATATGCTGCCGTGTTTTGATTAGGGGCATACGTGTTTACAATGCACACCTCTTTATTCTCTACCACCCCTTTCACTATAACCATCCGCCCCTCAGTATCTACCACTTCCTGTGTCAGCAGGTAGGGAACGTGCGGCGCCACCCAGACCAGTACTCCCCTAGCATAGGCAGAGTACGAGGAACCCACTACAGTACCTTTCCATTTTTTCCCAACCAGCTCCAACTTTTCACGCGTTAAATGCGTCTCCTGCAGCAATGCAATATCTATCTTTTGTCTTTTCAAGTATAGCATGACCTTGTTCCTCTTTAGATAACTGTTAAGTCCCCTGACATTCCACGTTACTATCTTAAGATCTCCCATAGCTCTTTAGTACCCATCTTCCTTCCTCCTAGTCAATCCCACCCACTCACGCAATACAGATATGACCCTCTAGCTCTTCCATATAGGCTCTTATGTAGACTTAAACTCCCCATAACTATGTACATACCAAACTCCCCTCCTCCCAACCCTCCCCCGACAACTTTCACCCAGCTCTATTCCTGGATTTCAGGCACTCCCACATCTAGCCCCGACTATCACACACCTATGTTCGGGGCCCAGCAGGGTAAAGCCGCCCTAGTGGCCGCTTAACTAACAATACTTGGGGGGGGGGGATTGCTCCAGTTCCGTTACTCCTGTTTCTACATGTATTACGCTTTATGTGAATGCTAGACCACTATGAATACATTTGCACTATATTCCAGTCCGTACCAAGCTCAAGGCCAGCATATTAATCAATGTTCAACCAGTCTCTTTTCCCGTATAGACAGGATCACCCACCCACTTACCCCCCTGTGTAAATGGTGCAAGCTCCTCAGGAATCACCATCTTGCCGGTCTCGGTCCACCTCCTTTTCCGGGCAACCCTGCAAATCCAACCATGCCATCACCTCCTCTGGAGTATCAAAGAAGAGGGCTTTGCCTTTATGCAACACCTTAAGCTTCGCCGGGTACAGAAGCATGTACTTAATGCCTGCTTCGCGCAGCCTCCTTTTGACGGCCACATAGTTGTATCTCTGCCACATAGTTGTATCTCTGCCGCTGCACCAGTATCATATAATCCAGGTATGCAGTGACGTTAGTGGAAGCTCTTTCTATTGTTCCGCCTTTATGAAAGAATTCTAGAATCTTTTCCCTGTCTTTATAATTCAAAATCCTCGCGATGATCGGTCTCGGTGGAGCCCCAGGTCGTGGTCTCCTCATCAAAGCACGATGCGCTCGTTCCACCGTAAACCCTTGCGATAGTTTGTCAGCCCCTATCTCCTGGAGGATCATGTTCTCCACATAGTTAGTGGGGTCCTGGCCTTCTACCCCCTCCGGCAGGCCGACAACCCGTATGTTATTTCTTCTCACCCTCCCTTCCGCTTCTTCTACTCGATTTTCGAGATTGGCAACCTTCTGTTTTAGCACATGTACTTCCTTGGCATTACTAGTGCTAACCTCTGTGTTGGTCTGTACTGCGCTTTCCAAACCACTGGTTCTTTCAGCCAGCACTCTTACATCTTGTCTTAACAGAGTGAGTTCAGTCCCCACGGCATCAATTTTAGTTTCCAGGGCTGTCCATAGGCCCCCCATAGCCAAGCCCCATTTCGTGCTCAACTCTGTTATAGCCTCCAGGATCTGATGTTTGTCTCCCTCTGGGGCTTCCTCTGTAGAAGTCGCATCCTTGCTCTGCGCCAACGTAGTAGGGGTCCTCTGCGTCTTCGTGAAGACCTCCATTGTCGATTGTTTGGTCTTAGACTTCGCTGGTTTCACCGACATGATGTCACCCCACGTACGTGTGCGGCACCAGCTCAATGTTGTTGTCAGCTCCACAGGTTCTGCCGGTTGTTAGGGCCTTTATCTCTTGATTGTTGTGTAATTACGACCCATGCAATCGCTCTGAAAATGGATTGCGGCCTCCCACGTATTCCTACCACTGGCTTAATCCTCCATCGTCGAGCTGCCTGAGCCCATGCGGCCTGTGCTAGGTCAAGCGTCTACTTTGGAGAGTGGAATTCAGTTCTGGCAATCAGTACCTTGCCTTTTTCCGTGCACCACGGTGCTTCTACTAGTGGTGCGCCAACGTACACCCCACTAGCCTCCTATGTCTGACAGGCCAGTTTATGCGAGTTTACTTTGCCTCCGTATCACGCTTTAGCATCAACCCTCCTACATCCACCTCTGCACATCTGCTGGCCACCTCTTTCGGTAATGCACGTATGCGGGCTTGTCTCTGCTTAACCTCAATCACTCGGCACCAGTTGCCGTACCAACTGCGCAGCGGGGCATTATGACACAGCCATCACAGTCCACAGTGTCTCCTCAAGCCACTTTGCACTGCCGCGATATGTTAAGTTTGTGTAGCGCAAGTCCGTTCCACGGGCCGTCCTTACCATCGGTGCCTCCGACTTCCCTCTTCCCGCGAGCGCGGCCTTCCTGCCCACAGACCGGCACCGCGTCCAACTTTCGCTGCCAGCCGTCCCGGCTATACGCAGCGAGACGTTCCCAGCGGACGCTTGCTGAGGCACCGCTCCTCCGATACGGGGTCCAAGGCCCTCCTAGCGTCCTTCAAGTACGGCTGGCGCCCCTGATTTCACACGCAGCGGGGTCCAGCCGTAACGTGTGTGCCCACAAGCTCTGTGTCGCTTATTCAAGCGACCTCACATCGCAAAGTCGCCAACTCCAATCCGCCTCGGGGTTGCTATATATTGACAGTTTCAGCGGGGACACTTAGCATCCGTGCGCAGCCAGGCGCCTGCAGACGCTCATTATAGTGGCAAGCGTCAGTTTCATTTCGGATCAGCTTTCCCTTTGTGTGCCGCCATCTTGGCGACAACTTATCTTCACGACTGTAGCCAAGAAATATTTTTTCTCCGCGATCCGCAGGCCCAGCTCACTCTCCTTTTCAGATTCCTGTAGCATAGGTATTCCAATGCTCAATCCTGTGAATTCAAGGCACACATGCCAGTTGAAAAAGCGTAATTTAGCGAGATGTCGTCGGATCATCAGGAGCCCAGCACGGAGCACTTCCTACTCCACGGCTAGTTAGCCACGCCCCCCCAGAACACCACCTTATAATCAAACTGGGATTGAGACAATAAATGCCGGGGCTCAGAAATAAGTCTCAGGGCTGAGCTCTGGCAAACACCCCCACAAATTAAGCGCTGCTGGACTGTCATTTCAGATGGGATAGTGTGGGAGTTTGGGACAATCCACTCTCTCGCACGGGGGGGTCATGCATGTCATTGTCAACAATTCCACTGATGGGATGGCTTTGATCATCTGGGAGAGTCTTCCAGGGGTTGTAGGTCATAGTACAGAATCAAAAGGATCGAATGACAAAAGGGTCAAGTCAATTTGACCGAAAAAAAGGATCGAAATATATATATATATATATATTTATTTTTTTGGGGGGGTCCCCCCGCAAACCCCTGTTTTTGGTGTAAAAGCACCCCTTTAAAGCTAATCTAGAGCAAAAAAAAAAGACATTTACATTTTTTTTTTGATCCTTTGGTTTTCGGTCGAATGCACTCTCACCTTTTGCATTCGATCCTTTTGTTTTCGAGACTTTAACTGGACACCTCTTCCAGTGTATTTGGGCAAGAAATTAGGGTTTAGGTAGGTTTGAACGTATGCAATTAGTTCACTGCTATTTGACCGAAAAACAATTGCATGTGAGAACGAATTTAAAAGCATGTGTTTTTTTGGGGGTTTTTTTTGTCCCCTGCCTCCAATTTTAAGGAAGCGGGGGACATCCCGGCACCCCCAAAATTGCTAAATACCAAACCTGGATGGCGGGAAACACCACAGCAACCCCCGCTCTTTAGGGTTGCTATTTAGCAATTTATGCAGTCAAAATGGCCCAAAGTCCAAATCACCCATGTCAAATTCGACCAAATTGGTTGTTAGGTCATTTTATTTTGGTCATATAGGCTAATACCAAAATGAGCACTAGCGAAAGCAGGATGCAGCGCAGTGGGGTCAGGCCAGATAAGTTGTTGAGAGATAAGCAGTGCTGATTCTAATAGGAAGAGAACAGTTAGCGAGGGAATGGGAAGAAAGACCATGAATAGATTTCAAGACAAGACTTTACAGCTTGAAAAGGGTGCTATTGTCCACATGGAGCCATCCAGCTTGCTGAGGGGCGAGGTGAAAGAGGATCTGAGTAGGTTTAACAGGTTATACATAGCAAAGGTAAGAACTTTATTGAGGGGAGTGAAGCATCAGGCTCATACAGTTGTTCAGTTTGCGGAATTTCAGGGAAGAGTTCAAGATTGAGTGGTGTGCCAGGTGCAGGCAGATTTTCGTTATGTTGAGGAGGTTTAGCTTGGATGTCGTGACAGTGGCAGTGATGCACCAAAGGCTGCCAACCATGGGTGAAGGGTGTTAGGAAAGATTTCCATGCATGTGTAATATTCCCTCCAGTTGTGAACCCCCCCAAAGTTTTGCTTTTGTCTGACCATCCTATCTTGACTTTTACCAGTGGAGCCCAGCCTTCTGCTGTACTCTGCTAGGCTTTCGCTCATCTCGTTAAGGGGAAATTGACATGCCCTTCAGATTGTCAGTATGGGGAGACTTTGTTTCCCTTAGTCTTTTCACTTTGTTGCTATTTCTTGGTAACTTTTTAGCAGTGCACAATGTACCTTCCCATACAGTGTGCTGGGGTCTCTTTTTCATTCTTAAGGCCCTAGACACCCTCGAAGGATTTTTGGTGAATGTACAGGTGTGCCCAGGATAGAACTGGTGTCAGCAGTCTCTTTTCAATAGTCCAAACAGTGTTTACTGCGTTTGACCCAGTATGGTGGCCGGTGCCTAAAATGGGCATGCCACAAAGTCCTTTCTTCTGTCTTTTGGCCATTTTGTCCCTTAGCCTTCCCCGGGTCAAGCCGACCCAGGAAATTCCTTATTTGCTCATGCAGGCTCTGGAGCACACCAAGGCTTTCACAGACTTCTGAATGCCTTGTGTGTGCGCGCCAAGGATGTGGGATGGACCTGTCTAGTTCAAATGCACATCCTGGGTGCCAGGATGTCTGGTGTGCTGGAATGACTGGGACCACCGTGGTCCATGATTGGTCCACATCTGGGATGGTTGAATGTGAGCAGATCTCCCATTGGTTGCCCTTCGTTTTGGCGCGAATCAAACTTTGGATAAGGGAAGGCACTCTACACCCATTCTAGGTCGATCTTCTGATTTCTCACCGAACTTAGTAAAGGAGCCAAGTATCTTGAACTGAAGAAACAGATCTGTGGAACCACTGGAGATCCACTGGAAGGTTGTGCACCCTGACCCCACTGTTGTCCCATCATAGGCCCTGTTTCTCATTGATCACAGAAGGCCTGAAAGGGCGCTTTGACCCTTTGGCGTAGTGGGACCAACTACTCTCGGCACCCCCTTCTTAACCTGTAAACGAGCCCCTTTGGAAGTGTTCCTGGACCACCCAGTGAACTGACCAGCTTGTGTGGGTCCTTTGCTCTGGAATCGCTGCTGTCTCGAGCCTTGACTTTAGACTTTGGGAACCGTAAACTCTTGGTTGAAGGCACTCACCCGCCGACTTTCGTAGACCTAGCATTCCTAGGTCAGGAACTAGGAGAGTCTGCCCAAACCTGAGCCTATGCGGTACCCGTGTCACCCCGCAGTGGTGATGAGCTTCGTGGTGCCTTGCTGCTGTGCCCTCCTGTGCCCTAAGATGAACTGCAGCAGAACTGACCTGATCCCTTCCGCAGAAGTTGAGAAAAGGCCAATGTCTGACCATGGACTGAAGTCCTCAGAACGCAGCCCCTGAAAGCCTGAGAGACGCACAACTGCTGGACTCGTACCTGCAAGCGAACTGGACTAGACTGGCGAAGTTTAGTCCGGACTGCGTTGAGGGTCGATGAGTACTTGCATCACTTATCGGTGGCCCCCAGGTGCATCCATAGACATTTACGCATGAGTGTCCCCCAAGGGCCACTCACCTTAGTTAAGGTAGCCTGAGCTACCACACTATTCCTGATTCCTTGAAATCACTATGAACTCTTGTGTGGACCCTCCTCGAATAGTGGAACTCTATTCTTCATCACCTCACCCCCCTTCCTGAGACACTACAGCCTCTTGAAGACCCCTTTTGTACTTTAATGCACGATCAAACACTGCCACGCTAAACATACTTTTGAGCATACGGCGCCACACTTCATAGGTATTGGACTGCCTACGAGTTAGGGTTGTGGTTCTTGAAGAATTGCTTAAAGTATTTTTGTACTATCTGTAACGCTCACCTGATTCTCGCAGAGGCGCCGGTCTTGACTGGGCGACTACCGTATCTTCAAAGGTGATGTGTAGCACCCGGTTGGCTCTTTGGGCTGGACCTCTGTGCACTGTATGCCTGACGTGTAGAGTAAGATGTCTGCAGATAGAAAATATGGGGTTAATGAACTGGGGTTATTGGGGTGTCCCTATCTCTTTCCTCTTCTCCTCTCCTGTAGACCCCCAAAGGTTAACGCTCTCACCTTAGGTAAGTGAATGCCGAGCTCTCCATCTGCCTCGGGGCAGGGTGCTGTAACCAGTTTCTTCACTGGATAGGTAGCGCAGGCCTCTTGACTTCAGAGGACTGCTGTCCGTCGTTTACTGCACGAACGGTAAGTTTCGAGTCATTCAAATGTCTTTAAAGTCTTTAGTAATGATGTCTCTTGTTTTGCAGGGTTCCGGCGATGGCGGATGACGGGCTGAAGTGAGTTGAAGATGGAGCCCGTGTGATGAATAGAAGCGCCTGGAAGCACGTAAGTAAGCGCTTGTTGCCTGCTTCACTATGCGCTCTAACTGTCTTTTTATTTTGCAGGTACGAGTTCGGAGCGGCTGCAGGGTGCCGGAATACCCACTGGATTAGATGTGGAAAGGAGTAATGGCACGTGAGTATTAAAGTTCCCCAATGTCTTTAAACGCACCTTGTTTTGTCTTTCAGATGCGGGATGCAGCGCCGAAGGCCTCCGGAGCGTGCAAAGAGTTGGTAAACTTTTGTCTTTCAGATGCCGGAATGCTAACCTGTTCTTTCCTGTCTTTATAGGTGTTGCTGAAGACTGGATTCAGGATGGTAAGCCTTTGCCTTTCAGATGCCGGAATGCTAACCTGTTCTTTCTTGTCTTTATAGGTGTTGCTGAAGACTGGATTCAGGATGGTAAGCCTTTTTCCTTAGGCCCAGGACCGGATGCAGAAGACACGATGAGCGTTCTGCTGCAGAGGTTGCAGAATAACGCAAAGCAAGATTCATCCACCGGGTGTGGTTTAAATAGCCTCCTGTAGTGCTTAGGTGTCTCCTTCCACAGCCACGCCTAAGTAAGAAAAGAGTTCCTGGTAAGAAAAGAGTTCCTGCCTTCCAGAAGAGTTCCAGTGTTCTGAATCTAGGGAGTGGCTCCAGCCCCACCCAACAGGAAAAGTAGTTCCAAACAGAAGAGGATCAGAGGCTCAACTGGCAGGCAAGTAAGCAGCATGGTCTGCTGAAGGTAAGTCCACCCAAGCATTATGAGCCCGGCGCTTCCAGCGCTGGGACTGGGCATATTTATGAGCCTGGTGCCACTGGCGCCAGGACTGGGTCCAAAAGGTCCCAATTGGGACTGGTTGGCACTTGAAACCTGGGTTATGGATCTGCTTCCAAGGGAGTTGGGAAAACCCTGACCTTTTGGAAGCAGAGATCATGACAGTACCCCCCCTCAAGGCCCCTCCCAAACGGGGCTTCTCCGGGGGTTTTGGCTTGTCAGGAAATGTTCGGTGAAATCTTTTGATTAGGCGAGGAGCGTGGACATATTCAGCAGGTTCCCAGGATCTCTCTTGGGGGCCGTAGCCTTTCCAGTCAATTAGGTAGAATAGTTTAGATTTGGAGATCTTGGAGTCCAGAATGCTTTTGACTTCAAACTCGAGTTCTCCATCCACTAGGATAGGTTTTGGAGATTTGGTTAGTCGGGTTTGAGGTTGCACGGGTTTTAATAGAGAGACGTGGAAGACCGGATGTATCTTCATGTGCGGGGGCAAGTCCAACTTGACCGCTACTGGGTTTACTATGGTAGTGATGGAATAGGGACCAAGGTATCTTGGGTTGAATGTGCGTGGCCCTTTTAGAGATAGATATTTGGTGGATAACCAGACTTGATCCCCTACTTGATAGTGAGGGGCTTCCTTCCGATGTTGATCTGCTCCTTTCTTGTATTGTTCTTTAGCCCTTTGAAGGTGAGAAACAGCTTCCTTAAAGGCTTGGGTGATTGTAGAATGCAGGTAGTCTACTGCTGGTGTTTCAAGATCTTGGAGGGGATCCAACTCTGAGGTTCGAGGGTGACTGCCGTACAAAAGAAAAAACGGGGTTTTCCCAGTTCCCGAATGGACAGAGTTATTGTAGGCATACTCGGCTATCCAAAGGATATCTTTCCAAGTTTTTTCAGTTTGTTGCAGCATGCAGCGTAAATACTGTTCCAGAGTTTGATTGGTCCTCTCGGTTTGTCCGTCGGTCTGAGGGTGGTGACTGGTCGATAGTCTCACATCAATTTGAGCCGACCGACAGCAACTTCGCCAAAAATGAGAAATAAATTGACTACCTCGATCCGAAATTAGAACCGAAGGAAAACCGTGCAGTCGGACGATGTTTTCGAGAAATTCTCGGGCCAGAGTTGCTGCTGTTGGCAAGCCTTTGAGCGGAATGAAATGCGCCATCTTGGAGAATAAGTCCACGATTACTAGAATCGTATTGTATCCGGAGCATGGAGGTAGATCGGTGATGAAGTCCATAGAAAGCGTATGCCAAGGGCGAGGTGGGATGTCAATAGGGCGTAAGAGGCCTGCTGGTCTTTCCTTTTGACCCTTGTTTTGGGCGCATACTCCACAGGACATTATAAAGTCTCTGATATCTTTTTTCCAAGACGGCCACCAGAAGTAGCGCTTGATCTTTTCTGAGGTCTTGGCTATACCGGGATGACCTTCCATTAAAGAGTCGTGATAACAAGAGATTACTTTTTTCTGTAAATCTGTGCTGGGTAGGTATAATCGTTCTTGGAAATACAATAAGTTGTCCTTTACTGCAAAGTCCTTTCCCTGCAGATGCCAATTCTGTATGTCTGCTGGAGTTACAAGTTGCCTGGCTTTATCCTTAACTTCCTCTATGGATTCTGTGGCGATTACACCCAGAATTCTTTGTTCGGGAATGATTGGTACAGGTTTAGGGTTGACCAAGTGTTCTTCCACTCCCATCCGAGAAAGGGCATCGGCTTTACCGTTCTTTGTACCAGGTCGATAGGTAATTATGAAGTCAAACTCGGCAAAGAATAATGCCCAACGGAGTTGTCTAGAGGATTGGGCTTTTGCGGTCTTCAAATATTGCAGGTTTCGGTGATCCGTAATCACAGTAACGGTGTGTCGGGCCCCCAGCAGATAATGCCGCCAAGCCTTAAAGGCAGACTTGATAGCCAGAAGTTCCTTGTCAGTAATCGTGTAATTGATTTCAGGAGGCGAGAATTTGCGGGACCAAAATGCCACGGGATGCAACTGATTGGTTACCGGGTCCTTTTGTGATAGAACTGCCCCATGGCAAGGCTTGAAGCATCAGTTTCCACGATGTAGGGGAGTTCGGGGCGAGGGTGTTTTAAGATTGGTGCAGAGATAAATTTAGTCTTCAAATCCTGGAAAGCTTGTTCCGCCTCGGTAGACCATTCAAAACGTTTGTTTTTCTTTAACAAGGCAGTGATGGGCTGGACTATTCGAGAGAATTCGGGGATAAACCTGCGGTAAAAGTTAGCGAAGCCTAACATGCTTTGCACACCTTTTACGGAGGATGGTGATGGCCATTTGAGAACTGCATCGACCTTCTTTGAATCCATACGCACTCCGCCAGGTGATAATATGAATCCCAAGAACTCAACTTCAGTCACGTTGAAAACACATTTTTCCAACTTAGCGAAAAGTTTGTGTTGACGCAATCTTTCGAGGACCATTTTCACGTGTTTCCGATGTTCAGATTCCGATGAAGAATAAACGAGGATGTCGTCAATGTAAACAACAACACATACATCTATGAGCTCTCTGAGGACATGGTTCATAAAATATTGAAAGGCGGCCGGGGCATTGCAAAGTCCGAAGGGCATGACCTGATATTCAAATAGCCCATACTTGGTGCGGAAGGCCGTCTTCCACTCATCGCCCTCTTTTACTCGTACCAAGTGGTAAGCTCCTCTAAGATCCAGCTTTGTATATATGCATGCTTTTCTGACTTGGTCCAGGAGTTCAGGGATCAAAGGTAACGGATATCTATTCTTAACGGTGATCTGGTTCAGGGAGCGATAATCGATACAAGTTCTAAGGTCTCCTTCCTTTTTTGGAACGAAGAACAAAGCTGAAGAAGCAGGGGACTTGGAAGGACGAATAAACCCATTTGCCAGGTATTGATCCAGGTATTGTCGAAGGTGAAGGTTCTCAGGCTCGGTGAGGGCATAAATTCTACTACAAGGAGGAGTAGATCCAGGTATCAGGTCTATCTGGCAGTCATAAGACCTATGAGGAGGTAGAGAGTTAGCCTGATCCTTCCGGAAAACATCTTGGTATTCTAGGTATTCGGGAGGTAACTGGGGAGTCTCTGAAGAAATTGCGGCCAGTGCAACACCAGGTGGAGGGTGACAAGTAGAGACACATTCTGGAAACTGGACCTTTCTTGCTCGCCAATCAATCAGAGGATTGTGTTTCTCTAACCAAGGTATTCCTAGAATAATCTGAAACTGAGGGGCCTTGATCACATCGAAAACGATCTTCTCATGGTGTCCATCTTGACTTACTAGCGTCACCTCTTGAGTGGTATGCGTTACTGGCCCGGAGGCTATCTCCGTACCATCCACCGTAGTAATGACGTCCTTTACAGCCTTGGGACAAAGAGTTAGATTCATCCTCAAAACCATTTCATGATCCACATAATTGCCGATGGCACCGCTGTCGACGTAAGCTTCAATTGCATGTAATCGATCCGGATTATCAGGGCTAATGAGGACCATAGGTATCACGAAATGCGAGGTCACGGAACTGGTTTTCACGCTCGGCAAGAGGACCTCTATTCTTGTCGGGCGAGGTCGTTTCCCTGCTCAGAGTTTGTAACTTTGGTAACTGCAGCTCCTACTGCCTTCCTGGCAGGTTTCACCGGACAGTCTCGAAGAAAGTGCCCTGAGTTTCCGCAATATAGGCATAATTGCAACTGTTTCCTCCTTTCCCGCTCCCTTTGTGTTAGAGGACCTTTCAGACCCCCTATTTGCATGGGTTCCCCAGAGTCTACTCCTTTGGAAGGAGTTGGCGGTTTGGAAAATACTCGAGCATCAAACTTGGAACGATCGGCCTTCCTGTTCTGCAGCCTGTGATCTATTTGAACGACCAAGTCTATATAATCCGAACAGTCTTGTGGGGGATTCACTACTTGGGCTAAAACGTCTTTGAGCTCTCCACGTAGACCTCTATAAAACAGCGTAATCCTTTTGTCCTCAGGCCATTGAGTTTCCACTATTAGTCTATTGAAAGATGCAATATAAGCCAAAAGGTCTTGATTACCCTGTCGCAACGAAAGAAGCTCATTGTCCAAGGCCTGCCCTTGTGAATGTCTTGCGAACAGTTTTTCCATACTAAGCTGAAAGGCTTGAAAATCATGGAGAACCAGATCATCTTGATTAACTAGAGGGATCGACCAGTCTGCCGCATTGCCACTAAGGTACGAAAGTACAAAAGCTACTTTTGCTTGATCAGTTGGAAAGGCTGCTGGCCGGCATAAGAAGTGCAACCGGCACTGATTGATAAATACTGCAAACCTCTTTGGGTCACCAGAAAATCGTTCGGGCGGAGCCAGAGGTACATTCCCAGGTAGGTTGATCTGCACTGGATTCATAGAGGATGTTGAAGGAAGATTTGCCCCTGATGCGGGTAACGGGGTCTGTCCGGCTTGTGACTGTAGCACTTGTCTAGCAAGATTGTCTGTTCTCTCCTTGGAAATAATTAGTTACCTTCTTAGAGCATTCGTTTCCTGACGAGCTGCATGCACTTCTGCCCTTAGTTCCCCAAGTAACCGGGCTAGGGGGTCAGTATCCGAGGTTTCCATAGCGCCTGGGCGAGAGTTTTGCGGTGGGCTTTGCGTTCTGTAACGCTCACCTGATTCTCGCAGAGGCGCCGGTCTTGACTGGGCGACTACCGTATCTTCAAAGGTGATGTGTAGCACCCGGTTGGCTCTTTGGGCTGGACCTCTGTGCACTGTATGCCTGACGTGTAGAGTAAGATGTCTGCAGATAGAAAATATGGGGTTAATGAACTGGGGTTATTGGGGTGTCCCTATCTCTTTCCTCTTCTCCTCTCCTGTAGACCCCCAAAGGTTAACGCTCTCACCTTAGGTAAGTGAATGCCGAGCTCTCCATCTGCCTCGGGGCAGGGTGCTGTAACCAGTTTCTTCACTGGATAGGTAGCGCAGGCCTCTTGACTTCAGAGGACTGCTGTCCGTCGTTTACTGCACGAACGGTAAGTTTCGAGTCATTCAAATGTCTTTAAAGTCTTTAGTAATGATGTCTCTTGTTTTGCAGGGTTCCGGCGATGGCGGATGACGGGCTGAAGTGAGTTGAAGATGGAGCCCGTGTGATGAATAGAAGCGCCTGGAAGCACGTAAGTAAGCGCTTGTTGCCTGCTTCACTATGCGCTCTAACTGTCTTTTTATTTTGCAGGTACGAGTTCGGAGCGGCTGCAGGGTGCCGGAATACCCACTGGATTAGATGTGGAAAGGAGTAATGGCACGTGAGTATTAAAGTTCCCCAATGTCTTTAAACGCACCTTGTTTTGTCTTTCAGATGCGGGATGCAGTGCCGAAGGCCTCCGGTGCGTGCAAAGAGTTGGTAAACTTTTGTCTTTCAGATGCCGGAATGCTAACCTGTTCTTTCTTGTCTTTATAGGTGTTGCTGAAGACTGGATTCAGGATGGTAAGCCTTTGCCTTTCAGATGCCGGAATGCTAACCTGTTCTTTCTTGTCTTTATAGATGTTGCTGAAGACTGGATTCAGGATGGTAAGCCTTTTTCCTTAGGCCCAGGACCGGATGCAGAAGACACGATGAGCGTTCTGCTGCAGAGGTTGCAGAATAACGCAAAGCAAGATTCATCCACCGGGTGTGGTTTAAATAGCCTCCTGTAGTGCTTAGGTGTCTCCTTCCACAGCCACGCCTAAGTAAGAAAAGAGTTCCAGGTAAGAAAAGAGTTCCTGCCTTCCAGAAGAGTTCCAGTGTTCTGAATCTAGGGAGTGGCTCCAGCCCCACCCAACAGGAAAAGTAGTTCCAAACAGAAGAGGATCAGAGGCTCAACTGGCAGGCAAGTAAGCAGCATGGTCTGCTGAAGGTAAGTCCACCCAAGCATTATGAGCCCGGCGCTTCCAGCGCTGGGACTGGGCATATTTATGAGCCTGGTGCCACTGGCACCAGGACTGGGTCCAAAAGGTCCCAATTGGGACTGGTTGGCACTCGAAACCTGGGTTATGGATCTGCTTCCAAGGGAGTTGGGAAAACCCTGACCTTTTGGAAGCAGAGATCATGACACTATCTGACCCACTTCTTTTAAAGGTTGCAGATCCATACTTGCTTAACATTGTTTTGTTTTAGGACAACAGTTAATGTATATATGTACTCTTGCGTCCCGTCCCCTTTCCTCAATACTGCATGGGCTTCCCTTCCAAGGGAAGGGTGACAGAACCTTTTCCACCAGAAAACCCCTTTTTCCCTTTTAAATGTATAGGCGTGCGGGGGTGCGGCCCTGGGAGCATGCGCTCCCCTGACTCCATCCTCCGGCGCCACACCTCAGTCCCCTTTTCTGCGTCGACGGGAACGGGACAAATCCACCAGCGCTCCTGGGTTTGGCTTCTGCCACGCGCAGATACTTCTTCTCTTTGTCTTTTTTGTCTTTCTCATCATTCAGGTACTCAGTCCTCAGGCGTCACGCTCCTCCCCGGTGCATGTCGACTTCCACAGGGTTCGCATGTGTCCACCCTGCAACGGGCTCTTCCCAACTTCAGATCCCCACACCCTCTACCTAGGTTGCCTTGGCCCAGACCACGGTTGGCAAGCTTGTACAACGTGCAATTCCCTGTCATCGAAATCGCTGAGGAACAGACTAGCCAGGTGGAGGGAGCTCTTTCTGAAGTCACCTTCAGAGGACCTCAAGAACTTTGTGAAACATCGAGCCAGGACCAATGTAGGGCCTCTATTTTCCATCGCACCCCGCAAGGAAGACTCCTTCCCAAGGACTCGCCCACGCAGGAGGGACCCACCAGGTCCTGGTACCAGCACATACACCAAGGCTGCGTCAGCTTCCGGCATACAGGCAGAGCGATCCATGGATCCTTCCGGTGACAGCGTTGAGGGACCAGAAGGTTCTTGTACTGTATTTTCATCTGAGGGGCTACACCCTTTTACTGGCCTTATGTCCAAGGGGTTACGCCCTAGTACTGCAGTACATCCGAGGGGTGCCTAAACGCAGCTCTACCGACCCCCGGGTTGAGGGTGTCACACCTACCGGCCCTAGGCCTGAGGAGCAGGGTAGGCCTCGCAATCCACACTCAAGAGTCTTGGAGGCGGCTGGGCCCAGCGAGCCGAGCAACACGACGCAGGCGCGTGGCAGGCAGCTCGACAAAATGGCCACTGTACCAGACAGGGACACCTGTCCGACGCCATTCCAGGAGTTTTGGCTAAGAACGCGTATCAAGGTGGGACTGGCCTCAACCAGGTACGTGGCCTACAGCCTATCCTTCATTTGCGCAGGGCAGGTTCCCTATGCGTCCTTATGGGCAGGGTATGCAGCGGCTACAGCAGTCTCCCGCCACCCCGTCGGTACACCCTACCACCTCTCCAGCCTGTGAAGAGGGGCTCTTCGAGAGGTACCTTGGGCTCATGAAGTCACCTCAGATGGGGGTTATCCTCAGGGACGCCATCAGGGACGTGCTCCCTATGATGCTACCGGCACCTCCTCCGGTGTATCCTCTGCCTCTGGCTCCCCAGCCGATTCCTCAGGCGGGTCCGTACCAGCCTCTGCCTCAGCCTCCGGCTCCGGTACCCGTACCCCAGCCTCTGGCTCCCGCTACTCCTCCACCGACGCAGGATCCTCCTGACCCACATTACATGGATTAGGAGGAGGATCCTGTCACGCCATCCTCAGCCAGGTCCTTCCACAAGCATCTTGCAGGGCTGGTGGAGTACCTGGGCCTACCTCAACCCAAGGTTGAGCAGCCGGCAGAGGGGGTTCTGGCTGAAGTCCTCACACGACGCCCTTCTGCCAAAACGGGAATTCCACTGCAGAACGATTTAGTCTCCCTGGCCAAAAAGGGTTGGCTCAAGCCCCACTCTGTCCAGCTGGTCAATCGATGCCTGGACACCAAGTACAGGCAGATGGAGGGTGATACACTCTTGCTATCAGCCCATCCTCAGCCACACTCCTCGGTGATCGCTGCGGCATCACTATACTCCAAGCCTCAGTCGCCCTCAATCTCCTCCGCGGCGATGCTACTAGGCAAGGAGAAGATCTTGGAGACGTACAGGAAGGAGCTGTATTCCAACGCGTCCCTACATCTTCGTCAGGCCAACGGCGATGCCATGCTGGCGGGCGCTAACCAAAAGTTATGACGAGAAATTGCATACTTCCTCCCAGTACTCCCTACGCAGAGTCAATCACGTTTTAAGGCGGGACTGGCTGAGGCCAAGCTGGTGGTGCAGGACCTCATGGAATCCACCATGGCCCATACTGACACCTCTGGCCATGCCATCTGCACCGCCACGGACATCAGAAGGACAGCCTGGCTCCGGGCAACGAAATTTAACCCGGACGTCCAGGAACGCATATTAGATCTGCCGTTCAAGGGGGGGGCGACCTCTTCCACTCCACCATGGACGAGGAGCTGGACAAAAAGAAAAACAGCCCACAAACGGCCAAGTCTTTATCCATCTTGACAAAGACCACACCCAAGTCGTACACCCAGTCACAGGAGTGCTCCGACAGGGGGCATACGTACGGAGGGTTCTGAGGCTTCCAGGAACGGAGATCCAGGCAGCCTGACCGCTCGCTGTCTCAAAACCGGCACAAGCAACAAAAACGGGGGGTAAAAGCTTTTTCCAGTCCCCCTCCTCTGCATGCGACAGCCTCCAGTCTCCAGTGGGGGCAGGCTTGCTCTCCATGCACATTTCTGGTGCCAGAATTTCACTGACCCTTGGATCCTCTCCGTAGTATCCACGGGGTACCCCCCTACCCATCCCAGCCTCTCCTCCCTCCTCTCCTCCACTCCCCTAAATTGGGACAGCAACTCTTCTGGCAGAGATCCGGTCGCTGGTAGAGAGCCAGGCAGTGGAGGAAGTCCCAGCCTCCCAGCGAGGCTTGGGCTTTTACTCCAGGATTTTCGCCATTCAGAAGAAGAACCAGGCGGCCTGAGAGTTGTGCTGGACCTTTTCACCCTCAACCTCTCCTTACCTCTACAGAATGTCAAGATGGTTACGCCAGCTTTTATAGCAGAGACATTGTGCAAGGGAGACTGGATGCGCAGCCCACGCAGACTGTGACATTCTTGGGCCTCATCTGGGACACGTGCTCTGAGGTGTTTCCGTTGGAGGAAATATCTCGGCCATCAAGAGGGCCACCACCCTCTTCCTCAGCAAAGAGGTGACCTCGGCATGGTGGTACCAGCATCTACTGGGTCTCTTGGCGGTGGTCCTATTAGCCGTTTCACACACGAGATTAAGGATGAGGAGGATTGAGCTGCACTTCGCTGCCCCATGGAACCTGGAGCGGGGCATCAATCCGAGATGATCAACGTTCCTCCATCTCTCCACCCGGACCTAACATGGTGGTCCAGGGACTGCAACCTACAGACGGGCAAGTCCTTTTGGCCACCCACCCCGCAGGCCACCAACACCACAGACTCCTCGCTAGAGGGCTGGGGAGCCACCCTGGATGGTCTCTCACTCCACAGAACCTGGATTCGACAGGAGCAGGAATACAACATCAATTGGTTAGAGCTGAACGGCATCTGGCTAGTGCTCAGAGCATTCCTACCACTTTTCAGGGGCAAGGTTGTCCTCATCCAGACAGACAATTCGACCAGCATGTACTACGTCAACAAGCAGGTAGGCACCAGATCCCCTCCTCTGTGAAGACTGGCAATCAGCATGTGGGAGTGGGCCCTGGAAAACGACATCTACCTCACGGCCGTGCACCTCCCGGGGGACTCCAACCTGAAGGTAGACAGGCTCAGCAGGCTGGGAGTGGACAATTACGAGTGCCAGCTAAACAACCTTGTTATTCAGGAGATCTTCAACAGGTGGGGTCACCCCAGGTGGATCTCTTTGCCACCTGGCACAACAAAAAGTGCCCTCAGTTCGCCTCCTGGCAGGGACAGGGCCCCGGCTCCCTGGGCGACGCATTTAGGCTTCAGTGGAACGGCATGACGGCTTATGCCTTCCCACCCACTCCGCTGATTCAGAGAGTGATTTACAAGATCAAGGAGTCTCGCCAGCTCAACATCATTCTAATAGCTCCATGGGGGCCGGCCAGGCCATGATTTTCAGAGCTGCTCAGCCTCTCGGAGAGGCCTCTGATTCACCTCCTGACAGGTCCAGCACATCTTCTGGCACAGAGGGGGGGCAGAGTCTTCCACCCCGCACCTCAGAAACTATCCCTCACAGCAGGGTGCCTGAGCAGGTAACGCTGTGGCTCCTCAGCCTCTCCCAGGCTAATCTGGAAAACATACAGGGCACAAGGAGCAAGGCTAACAGGACCCAGTATAAAAGTAAATGGACCAGGTTCTGCCATTGGGCAGACTCCAAGGATATCAACCCCCTGGCATGTACTTTGGATGACGTGCTCTCCTTCTCGGTGCACCTCGCCCACTCTGGTGTGTAGGTGGATACCTGCCGTACATACCTCGCAGCCATCGGGGCTTACAGGAACTCGGAGGAGGGGATCTTTTCCTCCTCCAATCCTATCGTCAAGAAACATTTGACGGGGCACGCAAGGCTCTACCCACCCATCAAGAGGCCTCACCCCGTGTAGGACCTTAACATAGTCTTGTGCGCCCTCACGCACAAACCGTTTGAGCCAATGGCTGCTCACCATCAAGACGGTCTTACTAGTTGGCCTCACCTCGGCTCGTAGAGTTGGCGAAATCCAGGCGCTGGTCACCTCAGAACCATATACTACCTTTCACAGGTATTGCTGCCCAAGGTGCCATCTGCTTTCTACTTGAACAAGGAAATAGTCCTTCCTATGCTCTTTGCCGATCCTAATGACAAAGCACAGAGAGTGCTGCACTGCCTGGATGTCAGGCGTGCCCTGAAATTCTACTTTGACAGGACCAAGGGCTTCCGCAAATCGTAGCCCTCTTAGTCACTTTCGGAGGCTCAAGACCAGGCTATCAGGCCTCTAAGGCCTCCATATCCCAGTGGATGGTCTTGGCCATCAAAGAAGCATACGAGGGCCAGCACAAGCCACTTCCGACCAACATGCTTGCCCATGCAGTCAGGGCCAAGGCAGCGGCCATCGCATTCCAGCGCCATGTCCCTTGGCAAGTCATAAGCAGGGCGGCCACTTGGGCCACTCCCTCGTCTTTCTGCAAGCATTACTGTTTGAATGCCGGTTCTAGATCTGATGCGGCTTTTGGACAGGCGGTTCTCAGGAACCTATTTGCTTAAGGAGGGTCTCCTCTCCAGCCTGGGGCCACATTCAGTTGGAGGATGCAGTATGGAGGAAAGGGGGGGACGGGTCGTAATAGTAATTGTAAGTTACTCACGGTACTGACTAACATACTCTTAGTCCTTAGTCTCCTTTCCTCCATACGTCCCATCACCCTCCCCCCTAATAATACTGGTGTCATTAGGCAATGTCAAATCTATTGTCGACGCGCCAATGGGGACTGAGGTGTGGCGCCGGAGGGAGGAGTCAGGGCAGCGTATTCTCCCAGGGCCGCACCCCTGCGCACCTCTAAATTTAAAGGGGAAGAAGGTTTTTTCTGGTTAAAAAGGTTCAGTCTCCCGTCCCTTAGAAGGGACGCCCATGCAGTATGGAGAAAATTGGACTAAGAGGCCTTTAATAAATGTATATATATTTTTGATATATAAACGTGACTGAGCGTAATTTGTGGTGTTGTTTACGGTGTGTGCTCATTGTTGGCCTTCGATCACACTCACCCCTCCTGAGACCTAGGGCCTCATTACACGGATGGCGGTAAGGATTTACCGGTACCGGTAAATCCTTACCGCCTTACTACGAGGTCCCTTTGCGGGTTGGGGGATTTAATGCCTGCTTTTTGCAGGCGTTACAATCCAAACCGCAAAGGGACCTCAGAGCTAATTACGGCACCGCAAAATTGCGGTGCCGTAATTAGCGCCTTCCCCATTCCCATAGAGCCCTATGGGGCAGAAATGGGAATGGGGAAGGGCAATGGTGGAAGGGGGATTTACCGCCCCTCCAACCTTGGATTGGGCGGTAAATCCCCTTTCCACCAAGGCGGTGCCGGTATTTTACCGGCATGAGCCATGGCGCTAATAGCGCCATGGCTCACCGCCTACCGTGTAATGAGGCCCCTAGTCTTGACCGCCGCCAATGCTACCTTGATTTGTCTGGCTTGTCCAGAAGGTTACCCTGTTCCAAGAAACTAAGCTAGTTTTCAACCTCTGCCCATCAGGTCAGAGTTCAGAAATCCATCTTAACAAAGGGGCAAAGGAGATGGGAGAAAAGAGAGTGGAGTTTGCATTAAAGGTTGCGAGAAATAGGACTTCAGTCTAGGAGGAGTTAGGAAAAGGCAACGTAGAGGCATCCAGTAGAGGACGATGGTTCCACAGTTGGTTATGTGTTCGGAGTTGGGGATTAAGGTGGAGAAAAGGTTCTGGGTAACGTCAGTGAAGAAGTGATAGTGCCAGTCAAACATAGAGATTATGTTCCCCACAGAGGAGGTGCACAAGATCATAAGTGGGCCAGACTCCTGGGCACTTTAGGAATGTTTACAGAGAGAGGTCTGACAGAGAAGGTGTTGGTGTTTCATGCAATGAAGAAGGTGTGTTTAGAGGTATAAAAGGATGCCCAGCCGTATATGGTGTCCTTGAAGCGAAGGAAGGGGAGAGTGAAGAGTGTAAAAGAGGCAGGAATTGCCCATGGTATTGAAGGCTGCAGAGATAGGAAGTAGAATGAGGATGGAAGAGAGATGAAAGTTGTGAGCAGAGGTTAGGAAGTTGGAGACATGGGTGAGAGCGGTCCCAATGGAGTGTTTGAACTGGACTTGAGATTTGAGGGTAGGGACGAAGAGTGGATATACTTTGTTGGGATGGTCAAGAAAGGTCCCCACAATCAAGAGGGGCTTATATTGCATGCACCATATTTGTCACTGGGGGTGCAGCGTATTGTGTGCAATGTTGCAATTTCATATGTATCCAGTGTAGTTAATTTTGAATGGGATATAGTACATTAGTGTACTTTTTGGTTAAAGTTGATGCATATTAGATCACAGGCACGTAGAAAGATAAAATGCTGAAACCACAAAATGAAATATAAATACGATTCAGACATAATCTGCTATGGAGTGCCCAGGAGCAGACAATGAGGAGTTTTCATAATGCGCATGCGAGAAAGGAGGCCTGTCCTGAAGAACCCACTGTAAAGGAAAGATAGTATTTATTAAACCTGCTTGCACACTGAGAAAACATATAAAGGGGATTTATTTATCTAGATGAAGTGGGATTTTTATAAACAGATTAAAACACAGCAGTCAGGGTTTGACTTTTAGAAACTGGTTCTGCAGAGTTTCAGGGGTCAGAGAATGTGAAAATAAGTAACTATGATCTTAACGATGGTCAGCTCAGCTAAAGGAGCTGGCCATGGTTTTTATGGCCTGATAGTATCACAGAATTCAGATGTAATCGCTCAAATGCATGGGAGCTTAACAGAGAGTTTTCAATATTTGTTTTTGACCAGCAATACATGCAGGGTGAATCAATGCTCGAGGCTAAAGTAATCGAAACCCAGGTGTTTCAAATGTATTCTCAAATTGCGCCAGGTGTGATGATATGGCAGTTATTTAAATTAGAATGTTCCAATGGAGCCAGTGAGGTGGGGCATATGAGATAGCTATTGTTAGTTCAAAGAGAACCTGTTTATTCAGCTTTCCTCATATTGCCTAAAGTATTTATGCAAACCATGTGCAATCACAATTAAGGTTAAAGGGCTCAGGCCAGTTGTTACTAGTAATGAATTATGTTTTCACACAAATGTTTAACTGTTTGATGATGCCATGACCTACCACGGGCAAATCCTAAAAGGAGGTTTGTTCTACATGAGCTGAAAATGGTAGTTAAGATAACGGCTACCAATGAGAATGTAGACATTGGAGAAAGATGGGATTTCTTTGAAGAGGTTTTGTCCAATCACATGTGGGGTGTGGATTGCAATGAAATATATGGGTGTGTTTTTACTGTTGCAAAACTGTATATAATGTGTCAACTTTTGTGGTTCAGTGAGACTTGAGTTTGTGTGACTCCACAGCGTCATCTTGCTCCTTTCTGGACGATTGTACAATAAACTTGCTTTACCTACAACAACATGCACGTGTTTCTCAGGTAGTGGGCCTGCTTGGGTTAAGGTGATTAAGGGGCCCGCCCCACCCACAACCTCAGTATATTTAACTATGCTGTTGAAGACAACTCTGTTGTAAAATTTTGAGTGGTGGAGAAAGACAGGTTTATTAAGCTGGGTGGAACTGCGAGAGGAGGGGACAGTTGCAAATGCCTTGATACTTTGGAGTGCAAAGGGATCAATAGTAGAGCAGGATGAGGGAGATCGGAAGCAAGGGTGGGAAAGGAGTGGGATAGTGAGCAAAGAGTTTGGAAGAAGGGATATAGAGTGAAAAAGAGAGGCGTGGCACAGATAGGGGTGAACGGCTGTTTTTGGGAGGATAGATATTTAGTAATAATCGATATCTGAGATGCAGATCTCTAACTACATATATGAATGGGTATAGGATAGTTCTAATGGACTGGGTATACAGTTAGGTGAGAGATTGACTTAGCTAATGTTTGTGCTATCTCAGAATGCTCATCTTTTCTTTCTTCTTTCACTCTTGAGTTACAGCGGTTTAGCAACTGTGACTCAGCCCTCACGTTTGGTTGATCCAGGAGCAGAGGACTATCTCCAGATTCTGGCAGAATGTGTCTGTTAGGGAGGAATAAGGGCTGAGGGCTGTTGGAACTCATGCAGCGGATGCGTGTAAGATCAAAGGGAGAAGGCTGAATGGAGAAGCAAAGAGTGGAGGACCGGAAAAACAGGACTAAGGCGAGGCGTCACCCTGGTCTGGGTTGTGAGGTTGTGGAGGGTGGTCGGAGAGGGTGGAGTTCATTTGTAGCTAACGAGCTGGGGTCATATTGGAGAGATTGGGATTACCCATTATGACTGCAGGACATTATTTGGCCGCATTTCAAGTAGGAAATCAAGGAGAAGACGATGCTAAATGTGTCCTTTCAGCAGTAGATGATAGATGAGGATAGTAAGTGGGTTGGGATGCGGAAGTTGGACAGAGGTGTGTTTGAATTTTGGGGGAGTATAATCAGAAGGGGGAAAACAACAGATCGAGTTCTCATCCTTGTCTTTGGTAAAGTTAAAAGGGAATGTGTCCCACACCCTGTGCTCAGCACCATATGCCACTTGCTAATGTGATGAAGGGCTTATTGGAAACCTAGCTCCTAAGGGATCAGTGATGGTAAACCAGTTTTTCATGAAGGCCGCCTTTATTCACTCAGAGACTAGACCCGTGACTCTAACTTTTAAAGAAAGCTTTGTAGCCTCCTTTCTTTGCTGCATCCTTACCACCCACATGTGCATTATCATTCTTAGTATGACATGGAAAGCTGCATTATGGTAGTATGTGGTTTCATCGACGCCATTTGGCATTTAGTTCGACACTTTTCATTAGTGCAACCCTAAAAAATGTATATCAAGCACCTAGCGGTGCAAAGTGCATAGCAAATTTTATTCTGCTTCTCTGAGGCTTTTCCACTTATTACAATTATGTTTACTTTTCCACCGTTTGTGTGCCTTTATTCCATGAGGTGACTGGAGTGCGGTCCATTCCCGTTTTTTGTGGGTTGTTTTAGCTATATATATATATATATATATGTCTGTCTGTGTATAGAGTGGTCAAGGAGTGGGGTAGTGGAAGAGGCTATTATGGGTTGTACTAACTAAAAGAGTGGAACTAGGAATTGATTAATTAAAATAGAACCGTATTAAAGGCTAGCAAGTGACCCAACAGAACCAATAACCAGGCTTCACCAGCTTCCAGTATGCAGTGGCAAAGCCCCAGCTTACTTGGAAAAACACTTCACGTGGCATGAACCGTCTAGAAATTTAATATCCTCCAACAAAGGTCTTCTCCAGACAACCCCAGATAAAAAGCAAAACGGCCTGGGCAAGGCCTTTCCAAACAGAAGCATCCATAAATGGAATGAACTGGCCGTATCCTTGAAATTAGAAACCAACTACATACTCTTCAGAAAGAAGTTAAAAACCCTACTCTTTAAATAAACTGGATCAGCGACCTCTCTCAGCTCCCCATGATGTGATCTTCTGTGTGTCTATTCTTGTCCCGTTTTTGTAATCACTGTCCTGTCTTTTTGGAATGCGCTCTGATGCCTGCGGGCTTTAGTGCTATATAAATAAATAAATAAATAAATAAAATAAATAGTGGATGATAGCTAACCCAGTGATTCCGCTGCTAAAGAAACCTTCTTTGGAAGTGGCGATGCTTTCCAGCTATTGCCCTATCTCTTTACTTCCTTTCTTTATGAGAGTAATGGGGGCTGGTATTACTCCTCAGCTGAGATGTTTTCTAGAAGATCAACACATTTTCGATTCTTGCCAAATGGGGTTTCACCCCCTTATCGGGACAGACTCTGTTTTAGTTTCCATACTTGTTGACTTGACTGTAATTAGGGATCAGGGGAGTATTGCAGGTCTCATTCTGTTAGACCTGTCAGCCGCCTTTGAAACCATTGGTCATGGCATTCTTCTGTCCTGATTGCATCATTCTGGTATTAGAGGTTCTGCCATTGAATGGTTTCAAGCATTTTTGTCATTATGGATGCTATTAGTTTCTTTCTCTTCATTTAGATCTTCCCAATGGCTGTCACTTGTGGTGTCCCCGAGGGGTCTGCCCTCTTCACCTCTGCTCTTTAATGTTTACATTCAGCCGTTGGCAGCTCTTATTCAGTCTTTGGTTTTCATTTTTTCTCATATGTAGATGACACACAACTCATATTCAGGCTTCATCTCGAGCAGACAGGCACTGCTGCTTGCCTGAGATCTTGTTTGGAGGCAGTTCATGGTTGGATGGGTGTCAACTACTTGAAATTGAACGGTGACAAGACAGAGATCCTGATCATCGGTCATCCTGCTTTTTCCTGAACTTTGGACCTCTGACTTCTGGACGTCATCTCTGGGCACACATCCTAGCAAAACCAGTGAGGAATTTAGGTGTAAAGATCCTTATTTATCTTACTATGGAAACCCAGATTAGTGCTTCCTGTAGTTCGGGTTTCCTCAAGTTAAAACAACTTAACATTTTACCATTTCTTCCTGAGGATTCCCATGCCCCAGTTGTTGCGGCCCGTTTCAATGGCAGTCTTGATTATTGCAATACTGTCATCCTCGTTCAGCCTGCCTACTTATTGCATTGCCTACAGGCCCTAAAGAAATGCAGCAGTCCACCTGGTAAAGGGCACTCCGTCTCAGCTACTCGCCGCGACCTGCATTGGTTTTCTGTTCTATCTTGGATCAACTTCAAGTCTTTGTGTGTTATTCATCGTGCTTTACACAAGATAGGTTGTCTTGGGAGGTTAGCTCAACGGCAACGTGCTTGCCTTGGAAACAAGACGACACGAAGCAACACATGTTCGATCCCCGGGTTATAAATACGCAACTAAGAGACATATTCCTGAACAGCGTCTCGATGCCCCCGGGCTCTGTGAGCGCTTTAAAAATGCAAATAAAATTAGAATTCTCTACAGAAAAAAAATGGTCTTTATCGCCCTGCCTGCTCACTCCATTCTGCTGTTATATTTTTTAGAGTATGGGTTTATTATTATTACTTTTGTGAAGATTCTTCAGTTTCTCGTTTTATGAAATATTTGAACTGCTACATTTGGAAACAACGATTTTTTTTCTTTGCCACTTTCAGGATACAATCCATCTTTGAATTCATTTCTAAACCATCCTGACTTTGTTCGCTTGACCTGGATTTTTCCTACCCAAGGGATTCCCTTCTCTCGAGTGGGTTTAATCCACCGATACTGACTTAGACCTATTTGGGGACGATGGTGATCATTCCCCAGCTTGTGATCTGGCAGCAAGCTCTTAGCAGTCTTATTGGGAAATTAGTATTTTCTTCACATTATGCACTTTATTCGTGCTGTATAGTTGTATGTTCTATATTTACATTTACTCTTATTCATATATGAGCTCTGAATTATTTAATAATCATTTTAATGTTTCTAATTAAATAAAGGAAAACACATTTTTCATAAATGTTTTTGTGAATTATGTGCAGTGATCTGAGGAGTTTATAGAGGGACCGCTCCCGACTGCTGGTGGGATTGTGCTTCTTTTAGTAGACTTATTTACATATCCACTGGCTTGAGTTTTGTGCTTTGTTGCCACGGGCGTAGGGGACACATAACCTCTGGGGGGCCCAGAGGGGACTTGGCATCTATAACACAACATAATGGGCCAGGAGGATAGCTCAGGGGCAACACTTCTGTCTTGGAAGCAAGACAACACAGAACAGCACTGGTTCAAATCCAGGCCCTGCGCTTAAAGACTGCTCTCCGGTATTACGCATGTTATAGAAGATTAAACGCAAAACCACTTTTAATTGCCCACATGAAAGTTCTACTTTAATTTAGGGAAGCTCTTACTCTTTTGTTTAATTAAATTGTCCTCTGGTTAACACACTAAAAACTATACATTCACCCCCACAATCAGTAACAAACACTCAATTTCCCTACCTGCTCAGAGCTAAGTCTGCAAACGTTCATACCACCCTGGCTTTCCCAATGCTGCCTCTTTCCCATTGGCCACGGTTTGGCTGTCACTCTGGCAAGGGTCCAAATTCGCCTCTACATGGATATGGCTCCACGCTATGGTGGGGTGATGTGAGCAATATTATAATAATATAAAAAAACGCACACACACACATGCACTACATAACACACCCCTTTCTTCAAAGTGAAAAAGCAAACGGCGGGACAGCACTGCAAACATAAAATAGCCCACCATAAATCTCATCAGCAATCACACCAGCAATGCAGAACGGGAGCAGTTATCCGAACAGTGAGGGCAGGTCATTGCAAAAGGGGTCCGGTCAAAGGTTTGAATCTAAAAGGATCGAATGTCATAGGGTCGAGTCAATAGGACCTAAAACAAAAGGGTCACATTTTCTTTTTTTAATATATATTTTTTTTGGGTTTCCGTATAGGGAAAAAAAGTGTTTTTTACCACACAAAAGAGGGTTTGGGGGGACAGGGGGGACCAAAAAAAAGAAAATCAAAAAAACTAAAAAAATCGACCCTTTTGTTTTCGGTCCTTTTGATTCGACCCTTTTGTCATTCTATCCTTTTCATTCGAACCTTTGACCTATAACCATTGCAACATAGGCGAAGATCTATTTTTGAGCAGGTGTACAGGAAATCAAAATCAGAAAGCAACGACCACTTGACATTCAAGGGGCTATGATGGAAAAATAAACCGGGATTAGTGTCTGATGCCTAAATTAGAACAACTGACTTATCCTGACCTGCTTTCGCCTCCCGCCTTAACTACTGCTTGAGTTTTAGACACATGTCAATCGTCTGACCAATGCCTCAGGACTAGGCAATCGTAAAGGTGAACCTCACAACGTTCACCTTTCTGATCAACGTTGAAGATAGTGGCAATGGGGTTCTTCCTGCTCCTTGTGAGATTCCTGTATTTATGCGAAGACCAAGTTATGGGAAAAAAGCCGCTGCTACTCAAGTTACACATGAACGGGGCACCAACGTGATCACCTGAAACAAGAAATTAACGATAGGCTCAGACTGGCCCATGG
This sequence comes from Ambystoma mexicanum, assembly GCF_040938575.1. Classification (NCBI taxonomy): domain Eukaryota; kingdom Metazoa; phylum Chordata; class Amphibia; order Caudata; family Ambystomatidae; genus Ambystoma; species Ambystoma mexicanum. Next base: position 1,091,653,942 of record NC_090936.1, read on the forward strand.
GGAAACAGCTGATAGGCCAGGTTCTTGGGATGACATTGTTCCTTTGATGAACTTAATGCTCTGTAGTGTTAAACAACATTACTGGTATTAATGGCTCAATCTTAACAATAACTGTCATGAATCACAGAGTGTGCCCCTTTTGGGCTTCTTGGTCCCTGTCACAGCAGGCTTGCACTCATTAATACTCCCAACATGGCCGTCCAGCGTAATCCCTTCTCGTTCCATGCCCTGGATGTAGCCTTTTCTACTAATAGACCACGCCTTCCGCGGCTCCGCGCGTCTCAATGCTATTGCGAAGTAGCGACCAGACTTGTGCTCCATAGCTCATGGTTCTTCTCCTTTTTCCAATTCCGCTATCCCTTCCTTGTCCTCCCCCTTCTACTTACCTCCTGGATTCGTGGCTAGCGTGCTTCCACTGCCTCCTGGATTCCTGGATTAGGCGTCCCAGAAACTGAACGCATTCTGGATTCGGCAGAGACTCGGGCAGCCTTCTTCAAGACCCAGTCCATCCGCAAGAAGGCATCGACCAAGGACACCAGTAAAGAACGGACTCAGGTGAGAAAGGGGGAACTCCTTGACAGTTTGAGACGCCACCCGACCGAACTTGATATTGATATCGAGGCTGCGTAGTATGCAGGAATTATCAACCGAGGTACAGAATTTAAGGCGGAGAACGCCGCTTTCAGACAGTTGGTCCTATCCCAGGATTCTGCTACAAAAGAAAGTGTCTTACTGGGCGGCATCGTGGACAAATACGACGGCTCAGCAAAGACCCTTCATGCATTCCTGGATTCGTGCTTGGTCCACTTTACCTTCAAGCCCTATTACTTTTCGACCCCCAGGGCCAAGGTGGGTTTTATAATCTCTCACCTTTCCGGGAATGCCTTAACTTGGGCTACTCCCCTCGTTAACTGTAGTGATGCCCTCTTGGACGACTATGATGGGTTTATACAGGCCCTTAAAAACATGTTTGTCCGCCCTGCGCAGGTTTACAGTACCCAGGAACGCCTGTTAGACTTTCAGCAAGGTTCCCAGGATATGCTCACGTATGTGACCCGATTTAAACAATTGGCTAAGGAAGCTGACTGGTCCACTGAGGCGAGCTTTACCCTGTTCAGGAGAGGATTGAACGAAGAGATTAAGGATGAGCTGGCCAGAGTGTGGCACGACCAAGCTCGTTCCAGACATCATTAAGTCAGCTCATTACCCCATGGTTTTGGGTATGCCCTGGCTACAGAAACACAATCCATATATCAACTGGACAGCGGGTTCTCTATTCCTATGCTCAGAGTTTTGCATGTCTCACTGCCTATCCCTAGAACCTCCTTTAACACACCCAAAGGAGGGAACAACAGACATCACTCATGGTGTCTAATGTCATACACGTTCCTGAGGCCTATCAAGGATATGCTGATGTGTTTTCGACTGCCATATTCTAGGCCTTACCCCCACACAGACCTGAAGACTGCGCAATAGATACAGAACCCTCCGCAGTGATTCCCTTCGGCAGGATGTTCATCCTTTCCGAACCCGAGAAAAAGGCCCTAAGAGAATACCTGGATACCAACCTTGAAAATGGCACCATAAGACCTTCAAAATCTCCTGCTGGTGCTTCCCTATTATTTGTTCCCAAGAAGGATACCAAGGAACTCAGACTCTGCCTCGATTATCGCAGCCTAAATCAATGCACCCTCAAGGACCGGTTCCCGTTACCCTTGATTTCGGACATCCTGGAAGCCCTGAGAGGCGCGGTAATATTCACCAAGTTGGATCTCAGGGGCGCCTATCATTTGATTTGTGTCCGGGAAGGGGACGAATGGAAGACCGCCTTCAGAACACCCTTTGGCCATTATGAATATCTAGTCATGCCCTTTGGACTAGCTAATGCCCCGGCAATTTTCCAACGCTTTATGGACAGGGTGTTTTCTGACATGTTGTTTCTCTTCGTCATTGTATATCTGGATGACATATTGATCTTCTCCAAAGACCCTATACAACATGAAGAGCCAGTGAAGGCAGTCTTGCAGAGACTTAGAGAACAGAAACTCTTAGCCAAAACCTAATTGCTGACGCCTTATCTCGACGACCAGACTACGAGCCCATTGAAGACAAGGCTTATCCTCAGATGTTTTCCCCCAAGATCTTTGTAGCCCAAGCAGTCAACCGCCTTGAAGAAATCCAAGCTCAGACCCAATCCTCTGATCTGTGGAAGGATATATCCAAGAAAAATCAATGGAATCTAAGGGTCCGGGAAGGGTATCTGCTCAAGGACAATGTATTGGTCATCCCTACAAAAAGGCTACAACAAAGAATAATAAATCTCTGTCATGATACCCTACACTCCGGACATCGTGGCATCGCCAATACCCTCCGTTTTATACAAAGGCAATTCTGGTGGCCTAGGATGAGATTCGACGTACGGCAGTACATTCAATCCTGTATTTTCTGCACTCAAAATAAACATGACAACAAGAGACCAGCGGGCCTTCTACTGCAACCTATACTGCCAACCAGGCCATGGGAGATTATCGCTACGGACTTCATTGTGGAACTACCACCTTCCTGTGGATACACTACCATTATGATTACCATAGACTTGTTTACTCATATGTCTCATTTTACACCCCTGCACAAACTGCCATCCTCCTCTGAACTAGCAGGAATCTTCCTGGAACACATATTCCGTTTGCATGGACTCCCTTCCAAGATCATATCGGATCGTGGACCTCAATACATCTCACAATTCTGGAAATGTCTCTGTCAATGCTTAGGAATCCAACGTGCCCTTTCTTCTGGATATCACTCTCAAACCAATGGAGCCACAGAACGTGTCAGTCAAACCCTGGAACAGTATCTTCGATGCTTCGCCACCAAGGTTCAGGATGACTGGTCCCTCCTGATACCCGTGGCTGAAATCGCCTACAACAATTCCGACCATTCGGCACTTAAGATCAGCCCCTTTTATTGCAGTCAAGGTTTCCATCCATCGGTCCTGCCTTCTGTTTCTTCCTCAACCTACACCAGTACCTACAGTTGACTCCTGGATCAAACCCCTTGTCAATATACATAAGGAGGCCAATGAATTCTTGGAGAAGGCCAGAGAACAGACCAAGAAATGTGCAGATTCCAAAAGAAGACCAGGCCCTTCTTATGCAATCGGTGACCAGGTCTGGTTGTCCTCAAAATTACTACCCCGACATCTACGGCCTAGTAAATTGGCCCCTCGATACTATGGTCCCTTTCCCATCAAAGAAGTTATAAATCCCGTTTCTTATCGGATCAAATTGCCAGACTCCTGGAAGCAAATACACCCTGTCTTTCACACATCTTTGCTGAAACCCTACTATCCATCCTCCCGGAAACCCTGCAAACCTCCCCCTATACTGTTCGACAACCAATTGGAATAAGAGGTGTCCAGGATTTGTGATTCCAGGTATAGAAGAGCCAGCTCCAATATCTGGTTGAATGGAAAGGATATCCCCCTAGTGAAAGAACCTGGGAGCCTATGTCAAACATCAAGGCCCCTCGGCTGCTCAGAAGATTTCATCTCATTCACCCGGGCAAACCTGGAGGGAAAGGTCTTCGGAGGAGGCATGTTGTCATGAATCACAGAGTGTGCCCCTTTTGGGCTTCTTGGTCCCTGTCACAGCGGGCTTGCACTCATTAATAGTCCCAACATGGCCGTCCAGTGTAATCCCTTCTCGCTCCATGCGCTGGACGTAGCCTTTTCTACTAATAGACCACGCCTTCCGCGGCTCCGCGGCTCTCAATGCTATTGCGAAGTAGCGACAGACGTGTGCTCCGTAGCTCGCGGTTCTTCTCCTTTTTCCAATTCCGCTATCCCTTCCTTGTCCTCCCCCTTCTACTTACCTCCTGGATTCGTGGCTAGCGTGCTTCCACTGCCTCCTGGATTCCTGGATTCGGCGTCCCGGAAACTGAACGCATTCTGGATTCGGAAGAGACTCGGGCAGCCTTCTTCAAGACCCAGTCCATCCGCAAGAAGGCATCGTCCAAGGACACCAGTAAACAACGGACTCAGGTGAGAAGGGGGGGAACTCCTTGACAATAACATCACAAAAAGTCTCCTCCCAGGTACCAACCAGAAAGTGTGTCAAGGAAAACCACACAAAAAGTGACCGTGACGTGAGCCGTTTTTGTGCGCACTAGATGATTTTATGCTAGTCCGACCAAGCCAGAGAGTTAGAACATAAAACAAGAGGTTATCTACAAATGAATGCGCTCGAACATGGACAGTTGTTTGACCACCAATAAGGGCACCAGGAAATGCACCCTAATGCCCCAGATCAAAGTTCTGCAGGTTATATCAGAAAGCATGCATGCACGCCTAAGTATTTCAAAAGCTCGCCACACAAGACACTCTCTTTAGGGCATGCATATCTGCCCCCACATGTGGCCCCACACTGTAGTGCTAGAGCAGTCTGGGTAAAGCACAGACTTCGCATGCAGCGCTGAGGTAGACAGTGCTCCTGAGTCCCGACTCGGCTGGAATCTTGGGTAAATAAATTGGCCTTTTTGTAGTTGCTGGTTGTTAATTGGACAAAGGAGCTCTGCTCACCGATTTTCTACAAAATTGCACTTGCTAGTTGCTACGAGTGCGGCATCATTCATGCCACATCGCATCGTGCTGCGAGCATCTCATGCATATGAAATCTATTCATTTTCCCACCGACCTTTAAGCTCTCGTCTCACTAAATCAGGCAAACGATTACAGCTACTTGAGGGGTGGCCTGACTCTGAGCACGCGTAGCTGCCTGTTCCCTGCCTGGTCACCCAGGCTCTGCTGCCATGCACTGCGCACATGTGTGATGCGAGCACGGGGAGACAGAGCGCACGTGCAGTTCGATTCCCCCTGGGCAGTGCCCGAGTCAAATGCGCAGGCTCACGCGAGCAGAAAACATTTATGTGCGCAGTCCGACCGGTGCACCAAGAGCCAGCCACACACAGCCAGCGGGGATAGCGACAGCGCCATAGCGATGAGTGTCGAACCCGAACCACCCATCAGGGCTGGACAGACTGTATGTATGAGCAGAGCCGAGTACATCCAGGCCACTCAGGCCAGCCTGAGTCAGCCAGGCTGACTTGGATGTTCGCTCATATAGTGTCCAGCCCTGATTTCACTTAAGTCAGCCTTGGAAACATCAAACCCCTGCTTCCTCGCTTCGCCTCTGATTGTGGGGGATCGGGGGTGGGGAAGAAATGGCAATATATCCCCCCACCTAAGCTTGAGGGGGGATATTTGTCCTCCCTGGCCACCCATGTCCTACGCCCATGGATTCAGCACTATTAGAGGTGGCCACTTGTCTATGTGAGTGTTGGACGAATGGCTTTCTCTATTGCCTGGCCCTAAATTATGGAAGGCCTTACCCCTGGCGCTTCAGCGTTTTCAAGATTTCAGTCTTTTCAAACGCAGGTTTAAAAACTGATTAATTCGTTCACTCTTTCTAGCTTTCCATCTGCATCGATTTCAGCGCCATGACGCCTTCAGTGACAGTTGCGCTTTACAAATGGCTTGATTGATTGATGTCACCTGCAGCAGAGCAGACCTCTCTGTACTGCACCCAGGCCTAAATCCTAATTCATAAGATCTCCCTCCATAGCCCAATCTTATTTAATTTTGTCCAAACAGCCTGAACTCATTACCATTTCCTGACTTGTTTTTTGATGATACATCTTAATCACCACGCGACAGAACACACGGGGCAGTCCCTGTCACCCTTATCCTATCTCCACGCGACAGAACACACGGGGCAGTCCCTGTCACCCTTATCCTATCACCACGCGACAGAACACACGCGGCAGTCCCTGTCACCCTTATCCTATCTCCACGCGACAGAACACACGGGGCAGTCATTGTCACCCTTATCCTATCTCCACGCGACAGAACACACGGGGCAGTCCCTGTCACCCTTATCCTATCTCCACGCGACAGAACACACGGGGCAGTCCCTGTCACCCTTATCCTATCTCCACGCGACAGAACACACGGGGCAGTCCCTGTCACCCTTATCCTATCTCCACGCGACAGAACACACGGGGCAGTCCCTGTCACCCTTATCCTATCTCCACGCGACAGAACACACGGGGAAGTCCCTGTCACCCTTATCCTATCTCCACGCGACAGAACACACGGGGCAGTCCCTGTCACCCTTATCCTATCCCCACGCGACAGAACACACGGGGCAGTCCCTGTCACCCTTATCCTATCTCCACGCGACAGAACACACGGGGCAGTCCCTGTCACCCTTATCCTATCTCCACGCGACAGAACACACGGGGCAGTCCCTGTCACCCTTATCCTATCTCCACGCGACAGAACACACGGGGCAGTCCCTGTCACCCTTATCCTATCTCCACGCGACAGAACACACGGGGCAGTCCCTGTCACTCTTATCCTATCTCCACGCGACAGAACACACGGGGCAGTCCCTGTCACCCTTATCCTATCTCCACGCGACAGAACACACGGGGCAGTCCCTGTCAACCTTATCCTATCTCCACGCGACAGAACACACGGGGCAGTCCCTGTCAACCTTATCCTATCTCCACGCGACAGAACACACGGGGGAGTCCCTGTCACCCTTATCCTATCTCCACGCGACAGAACACGGGGCAGTCCCTGTCACCCTTATCCTATCTCCATGCGACAGAACACGGGGCAGTCCCTGTCACCCTTATCCTATCTCCACGCGACAGAACACACGGGGCAGTCCTATCTCCACGCGACAGAACACACGGGGCAGTCCCTGTCACCCTTATCCTATCTCCACGCGACAGAACACACGGGGCAGTCCCTGTCACCCTTATCCTATCTCCACGCGACAGAACACACAGGGCAGTCCCTGTCAACCTTATCCTATCTCCACGCGACAGAACACGGGGCAGTCCCTGTCACCCTTATCCTATCTCCACGCGACAGAACACGGGGCAGTCCCTGTCACCCTTATCCTATCTCCACGCGACAGAACACGGGGCAGTCTCTGTCACCCTTATCCTATCTCCACGTGACAGAACACGGGGCATTCCCTGTCACCCTTATCCTATCTCCACGCGACAGAACACGGGGCATTCCCTGTCACCCTTATCCTTATCTTATCTTTTTAACTAAAGAAAAGAAAGCCACCTTTTATCTAGACCATCAGAAATGGAAGTCAGAACATAATGATGAAACTAAAGTTCAATCCACGATTTGTGTAATAGATGATTTTCTAAGATAGTGCACTGATATTTTGCTAATACTGTGCTACCTAACACTACATGCAGATAAGTAAATTAAAACTCCATACAGGTAGTCACTGCAATTATGTCCCACCAATGCCCTATCTCTCTCGGCTGGCCACTAACCTAGGCCTTCCCTACCTAGATCGGGTGCCCTCCTGTGGCACCTCTACCCCTGGCCACATCGCTCCTGTAAGTATATGTTTGTCCGTCGTTAAAGGCCTTTGACACGTGGCAATCAAACACTACTTATCAGCACAATAGAAGCAACTAAATGAAATTTCTAAAATAATCCCTTGCTTTACTCTGCAAGTTCTCGTGTGCAACACAAGAGTTAAAGTCACACGTGCACTCTTTCAAAAGCAGAATTGAAACATTCTCATCTTCCAGGAATCGTGTGTCAACCACCCTCATTTCTCATCAGTGAAGTGGCTTGTGGCAGGATTGCCCAATTGGTGATGAGTTCCTGGGAACCATGCTAAATGCCAAGCGAGACGAGTTCATTCATATTTGGATAACAGAATAGTTTTTATTGGCTTTGTGTGTTCACAACGTCTGCACATTTGGACCCCATATTTCAGTCACCTTTGGACTGCACATTTCTGCCACCTTTTCACTGGCAATACCAGCCATCCTTAATCTGCAGATTTCAGATACCTGAATTAAGACTGCAGATTGCAACCGCTTTTGCATTTCAGATTTCACCTCTGCTTGGAATGCACTGTTGGCCTGCAGATTTCAGCCACACCACAAATGCAAATGCCCACCACCTTTAGACTGCAGCGTACAACTGCATCGGAACTGCATTTTCCAGGTGTCTTTGGACTAAAGATTTCACCCATGCCTCAACTCTAGATTTCTGCCACGCGTGGACTCCAGATTGTTAACATGTTTGTAGTGCCAATTGCAGCCAGGTCAGGACTGCACATTTGAGCTACAACTTGACTCAACGCATATATATGCCACGTTTCCCTCGAAAGTTCCGACTGATCCCATTTCCCGCTGCAGGCCTTCCCCATCCCAACCTTTAACTACAGACCTTCAAAAAGGTCGTTGGTGAAGTCTCTCTAACTTCATCACTAGTGCTCATGCCCCAAAAGTCTTTGATTCTCATCTTTGTCGATTTCTCAGCAGCCTTTGATACGATCTACCACCCCTCTCTCCTCCCTGCCCTCTCCCGCCTCAGCTTCCAGGAGACTGCACTGGCATGGATCACCTCCTACTTGCTTGACCAAGCCTCCTTTCTCTCTTGGAAGACGCGCACCTCTAATCATTTTCACGCTGGAGTCCCCCAGAGCTCTGTACTTGGCCCGCTACTTATTACCTTCTACACCAATTATCTTGGAAATATTATCTCCTTTTTTGTTTACTCGTGCCACCTTTTCACCAATCGCACCCACATCACCTTCTTTTCTCTCTTTGCACATGGCCTTTCAACGTACAGGTTACCTGTTTTTCTTCTATTCACTACTGAATGACTCTTGGATATCCCATGCTCGATGCCTCAAAGCGAACATCCCTGCTTTAACTCACAAGCACTCCTACCACCCCATCTTTCCTTTCTACTGACGTGCTCATACCAGCACCCAAGGCTTGTGACCTTGGGATACTCTTTAAGAGTAAAACTAAGCCCCACCAGCTCATAACCTCCATCGCCACAGCTGCAAGACTGCACCTAATAAACATTAGGTCCTCACTTACCGCTCCACAAGAATTCTCATCTCCACCCTTGTACTTTGCAAACTTGATCAATCTGACAGCTTTCTCCTGGATCGCCCTCTCTACTACATTGTCCCTCTTAATAAGATAATTAACTTTGCAACTTGTACCCCCGATAATCACCTCCGCTCCACTCCACCACTGCATATTTATTTATTTGAAGATTTATAAAGCGCAACTAAGGCCCAAGGGCATCTAGACGCTGGTGTCAGCGGTGACGTGAGAACGTCTCCTACTCAGACCTGTACAGTTACTGAATTAGAACAAATTAGTTTTAAGTGCTCTACGGAAGGGGAAGTACTCATCCATGGCGCTCAGTAATAGCGGAAGTGAGTTCCACAACCGCAGGGCCATAACTGAAAATTCCCTGCCTTCCAGTCGTTCCCACTGATACCTCGGTATGTTAAGGAGTAAGTGCGAGGCGGAGCATAGCTTTCTGGCTGGACAATAACAAACTATCTTATTTTTAAGATATTCTGGGCCAACATTGTGCACAGCCCGGTGGGTGACAGAGTATCTTAAACTCGATCCGTGCCGCCACCAGGCAGGCGGTGCAGAAGGGCTGTAGAAGGGGTCAGACGTGGCGCCATACGTGCCAGTCTTGCAGCTGAGTTCTGAAGCACCTGCATACGCTGAATCAGTTGTTTGGGTTGTCCCAGATATATCCTGTTGCTGTAGTCCAGTGACCCCATTATAGTAGATGTTACCAATGTTGCTCGACTGACTGGGGGTAACAGAGGTAGAATTTTCCACAAAACATCCAGTTTTCGAAACCCTGCACTACAAATAGCGGAGATCTGCACCTCTGGCGAGCCATTGGGCAGAAGCTTTTCACAGATGCACAAGCAACAAGTCATGGGCCCAGTGAGTCGGGCCAATATTGAGAGTGCCAGAGGTTGTCCGCCATGTGGGGCCATGCCAGATGGCTCTCTATGCTTCACCAATACCCTTTCACATGTCTCCCCTTACTTGGCATAGCTATCTACGATCTCGCCCCACTATGTGGCTGCGTCTTTTTCTTAAAACTCTCCTTTCAACAACCGTTGGTCCATTCCCCCACTGAACCTGCATGTCTTCTTGCTTCCGCTCCTTTACTCCGATTGCTCCTTACCACAGGTACTCCCTTCCGTCAACCATCAAATCTGCCCCTAAACAACACATGTCCTCTATTTAAGGATCTTCCTCACCACCTTGTCTCATCTACCACCCTACTGTTCCCACTACTTGCCCGTCTCTGCCGAAGGTTGTCAAGCACTTAAAACCATATCTATATTGTATACACTGCATCGTAGAGCCCATAAATTGTAATCAATTGTCCAGGTGCCATGCACACTGCCATCTACTTACAATGCACAGTTTGAGGCTGCAAATCACCACTTTTTGCGCACAACGCTACAAGACAACACCAGTAATGGTTTGACAATATACAATGTTGCTTAATTGCAGAGGAATGGACATCCACACCTTTGCAAGGCCTATCACCTGTGGAGGATGTGGACGTCCACATCCTACCGCCACCTACTTTAACTGCGGCTTCACACTGAGGAGATTTTTGCAGCTGTGGATTTTTGCTGTTACGCTACAGGAGTTAATATGTATTATTTTGCAACACAGACATAAGCCCAGTGAATGGTAATCACTTTGCATGTGCCCCATCGGTTCATGATTTCCCTTCAATGCCATTCATGAGACACATTTGGTTAAAGATCCAAAGCCTGAGAACCAGGGCCTACCTGACTTATACACACCACAACTTGTGAACAGAGACTGTTTCACATTAACCCAGTTAGGAAATTGATGTAATATCACTTTCATACCTCAGGCAAGCTCCAGGATATGACATTGCCATGGTATGTGTGAGGAATTCAACTATCCACATGGTGGGTGTGCACTCACCTGTGGTTTTTGAAATGTGCAATGAAATGAAATGATGGTAGACCAGGAAAATATGTGCGGCTAATCCACACACATTTTCCTTTGCTCACACCACGACAAAAGCATAGACCCATGTACACAGCCTACAGGCACAGTCCGCCCTGTCATATTTAGTTGGAATGTGACATTCAGGAGTGCACCATGTCATCTCTATGAAGGGGGAGGGCCAACCTTCCCTCTGCCATGGCCAGCCTGATTAACTAATAAAGGCTCCATGGATCCGCCCTGCTCTTTTGTTAGGCTCTGCAGCTGGCAGCAGCGATTAACATTCAAATAGAGGGTACTTCAAACAGGCCCACGTGGGGCCTGGTTGCAGAGATTAACAAAGGAAGGAGAAAACCCAACAACCATTCATATGTATCTGTGTCAACCTAAAGCCAGCTCACACCCTCAGTATCAATGACAGCCGTCATTTCTGGGAATGTTGATTTGAGAAGGCCTATCCGCTAGAGGGACACCATTCATAAGGTATGAGGATGTGGTTTGCAGGAGCCAGAGAGTCTGGACTCGCCACAGCTTCAAAAGAGACCTGCCTCTTTAACATGGACCACACAGGCAGAACCATTAACCTGGGATACTCTTTGATCAACAACAGACAGGAAGATGGGTGGGCCTTAGTGTCACAAGGGAGTGAGCCCAGAGCTCTTTCTGTTGAAAGAAGGATTCCTCTATTTTAGTTCTGGGGCACACCCTGTTCCTGTATTTACCCCTTTACCGTTCCTGTTGCAAAGCACTCTGGTTATGCCCTCACACATACAGAAGATTGTTAGTAGGGACCCCAGGATTGATTAATTGAGGTAGACTTAGCCTACACCAATCACTGTGGTCCACCTGGCTTTAAAAGAGGACAGAGCCCCTCTAGGGCAGATCATCTGAAGACCTCACAAGAAGTAAGAAGAGAGAACTCAACCTTGGACCCTGACTACAGGTACAGTCTGCCTTACATCTACTCCCAGTGAAGGAAGGCCAGGATACCCAAAGAGGGAAGCAAGATCCCTCCCCTAATGAGGGAGATACAGAACTCAGAGGACTCGCTAACTGCTCCAGAACCAGTACTGTGCTCTAGCACCTTGAAGCATCTCATGTGCTAGATAGAATTACCAATAAAATTGATCAGACCCAAATAACCAGACAGACACAAAGAATATGGCAAAGTACTACTTTATTATCAGCATAAATAAAGTAGGGCAGTCTGGCGAATAACAGGAAGTAATTCACACACTCACATCCAATATGCGATTACACAAAGCTTTTATAACTTGATGCGTGTCATTTATGACGTCATCCTACGTGGCAAACTTAGAAACCTATTGAAGGGAGGGAGCGATTGGTTAGAGGAACATATGTACCTATAGTATAGATAAGTGTTAATAACTTAATTGGCTGCCCCTTATCTGGTGGCCACGCCTCGAACTACCTCTAAATATGTATAATACTGATTACAGGGGAACAAATGGCAGCGGGTTGGTGTCTGCAACATTGCATAGCATGTTGCTACATAGACCCTCTGAATGGTTGGCATGCTTTCCCAACCATGAACTTTCAGCTCATTAGCAGCACGTTAACAAAACAAAACTCAGGTGCTGCAAGCAACATCAGACTACTTCCCACTTTCCCAATTAGTCCATCGTCTCTCATCGTTCAGGCCCAAAGCCAAGGCTTCTCCTTTGTAATTGACCTTGAATGCCTGTTCTTTGTTCTGAGACTTTCAAGGGAGTGTAGGGAAACTATTATCTTCATTTGGGCTCAATGAATAGCCCTTATTTCTCGACCTTCTATTTACTGCTATTTGATTCAATTGTGCTGGGTGTCACTACTCTTCTTGGCCTCTGGAGACTTACTCACTCCATCTCACATAGGTTCTCCACATCTTTAACTGTCCAGTACTTGGCTCTTGCAGATGTTTCCTCCTCTGCTTAATCTAACAGAAATATGTCTCACGTACATGGCTTATCCTTTTGATTCCCCTTGTGCCTTGCAATGATTCCTTGAAATAGCATCATTGATCCCAAGCCAATAGACTCCTCTTTATTCCTCACGTGAAGCTGTTTTTCCAGCATCTCCTGACTCTGCAGCCTTGGTCTGTCTCTGAGTTAGTTTGAATGGTTTCAATACGATGCCGACGTCCATCTTTCCATCATAGCCACTCTAGCCATGTTATGCTTTCCTCTAAAGCAAGCTTCTATATGTCTCATTTACCTTGCGTTTCTGCGTATATACATTTATTGATCAGCAGGTTACTTTATCTTCTTTGCATATACGATTTCTTCATATTTGATTACATGTTTCTCTTGTTACTTCAGTTACATCTTTATTCTTTGAGTATTTGCATATCGTTTCAGTGAATCTCAGTGTCATTCCTCTATGACATCACTCTGCTTTTGTCAGATTTCACTTATAGCTTTATAATGTCCAATGGTGTGTGCAGACAATAGCAAAATGGACCTGGGTAGGTGAGGCTGGAGAAACAAGCCACATAGCAAACTACACTCACTAGTTTCAAAAACAGGTTAATTAAAAAATATATATATACAATTTTTAACACTATTTGCTCATAGAGCACATACATTCCAAAGAATATATGCATTCATATATATTACACATCACACTATTCATTCCACCATACATTCACATTTTCCATTCATACACATCCAATACACACTTTTATACACAACATGGGCTATTTGAACCCATAAAAAACTTGTCAATAAATCAGTGCCTCACATCTATATCTCTTGTGAGCATGTGTTAAAGGATAGTTCCGGGACTTTTTTATTATTATTCCTACGGTTCGGCCATGTGTTTTTAAGCATAAATCGGTAGATTGTAGAAAACTTTCCTATGGACCTTACCTGACTTTTTGTCCATTAACGCACTCGAAATCAGCCGCCATTTTGTGATAATCCTATCATTTCCCCCCATCGACCTGGCTCACCTGCGTTTGCGGCACTAAATCAAATCCCCCGCCCCTGAGCCTGACATCAGCAGACGCGTACCGCCCATTTCCAAAGCACGTTTCGTGTCAACAATCGCTGCGCCTCAGCTAATGAAGTGTCGCCATGGAAATGGCAGGACGCCTCTTTCCTCAATAAGTATAAACACACCGTTTCACAACACACAGCAGCTGATTTTCGATTCCATTACTCTCTCTGTGTTACTTTGAGTATTCTGTGACTCGTTTCTGTGCTCTGGTCAGCTACCTTCGCCGCTTCTAGGCCTTGTGAACACCTGTACCATCTCTGTAAATTATTTTACTTTCTTTACCACACAATGGCTACAATAATGCCGTATATGTACGAGCCCGAGTACACCGAGGAGGAACTACTGGAAAGGCAAGCACGCGAAAACGATGGGGATTCGGATGGCAGTTGGGAGGACCAGTCAACGGATGAAGAGCCAGGACCATGTCGCATGGATGGCGTCTTCACCTGGTGCACGTGCAATCGGTACGAGCTAATGCCAACTGAGGAGGAGAACTGCTGCTGCCGTGAAAATTCCGGGTGCTTGGCCTACATTTCGGAAGGCGAGCCAAGTCCTCAATGCATCACCGAGCTGCCAGAGTTCAGGGAAGCCTGCCTCTCACGGACCGTGTTGAGGATGATGATGGTGCTTATGCACGAACTTCGCGGCACTGTTCGTCCGCGTAATCCGAGTAACGAGTAAGTATACTCTGGTTGTGATGTCAGTGATGCCACTACTATTTCATGGTCGTCTCCCACATATAAAATTACATCTACATATCATTCGAACACATGTAAATTGGTTCCATATTGTGCATTTTCTAGATAGAATTTTTTTCAAAGCAGAATGACATTTTTTACCTTCATCGACATTGATAAGAAAGTTTTGTCATTTTAATACCGTTTGCATCTTTCTTTTTCACCGGTGGTACAGGCTGATGGCCTATCGTTGCTTCACTTGGTGGCTTCACGGGAGGCTCGGACACCGCGTTCGGAGAGTAATACCTGCCTGTGCGGTACTTGCCATTAGACAACATTTCCCCAGCGACAGTGGACAATACAGCGGATTTTCCCTGGATGTGCTGCAACCGGAACTTTACAATCTTTAATGTTTATTATTTATGTTCAATTGAAATTAAGATCTAAAATAAAACCCAACATATATTTTAACAATGGTTGTTTTGATTTTTTAAATGAATCTAGTGTGTCTCCATTGAATAGTCTTCCTGTGCCTTGTCTTGTCACACCACATGTCTCCGGCCAGCATCCTCCCTCACGCTGGCCGCCCACCTTCAATCCACATAACCGTTGAACCCATATGCAGCAGACATACATATGTTATTTTGCGGGTTGGCATCAAGCCTCCCGGCCTTGCCTCCTCCCCCAAAAATACTTACCACACCACTTTGTTCAAGCGTTGGCAATAAAAGGCCGTTGGATTTTATTGATACAAAACATGGTTATAGGTAAATAATCAATATGGTTGATCATAATAAATCATCCTTTTGGGCACCGGGTACAGAGATGACCCCCTCTGGCCCGTGCCGCCTTGCCACCACAGGCCAGCCTGCTGCTGACTAACTGCCTAGGCATCCAGGGTCTCCAGGGTGAACTGCACCCATATATTCTCCTGGGAGGGTGAGGTATTTATAAACTCCCCCCCCTGCCTTCCATGTACTAGATCCTGCAGCCTGCCTCTTACATGCAGTTAGATGGCCTCTCCTTGGTGAGGCCCTGCGGCAAACGAGTCTTGTCTGCACGACCACCGCCCCAATCCACCCCCCGCCCTATCAAAGGCAGTTCGCACCGGGGTACTTGCGCTGGCAAGTGGAGCTGTCAGGGAGCGATAAAGGCCAAGAGGTGCCAAAGACCATGTACACTTTAAAGTGGTCTATAGAGCATGGGTTGTTGTTCCCATGTCTACCTCCAGACCCCGTGTCTCCTGCCAAGCATCCCCCCTCACGCCGGACGCCCCCCTGCAATCCACATAAGTGTGTCTCCATTCACGAGTCTTCCTGTGTCTTGTCTGCACGACCACCGCCCCAATCCACCCCCCGCCCTATCAAAGGCAGTTCGCACCGGGGTACTTGCGCTGGCAAGTGGAGCTGTCAGGGAGCGATAAAGGCCAAGAGGTGCCCAAGACCATGTACACTTCAAAGCGGTCTATAGAGCATGGATTGTTGTTCCCATGTCTACCTCCAGACCCCGTGTCTCCTGCCAAGCATCCCCCCTCACGCTGGACGCCCCCCTGCAAACCGCATAATGCCACGACATATTCACGTCATTCATTCACAAACACACCCCTGTTTCGAATTCTTTATAACCCACTTCATATTTCTAATGAGAACTTCTTTGCGCTTTGCTAGTCAACCCGTGAAGGTGCTGCTTATCTGCTCTTCGTCTCTGTGAACTTCCGTGACCCCTTCGAGCAAACTCGTCAGTTTGCAACCTGTGAACTGCTCCCTGTTCTACGACAAGAAACTACTCTGATCCCTGCATCTAACTGTTTGTTCGTCAAGGTAAGGCCATGTACCATAATCATTTTGCGTCCAATTTTTTAATTTATATCTATTTGCTAGTAGTCATCAAATTGCATCCATGTTTTCTTTTCGTTCAAGACAGTACATGCAAGGAACTAGTCACATGTTCTGAGTTTAGTCAAATTATTTTTCTATTTTTTTAAAGTTATTCAAATACTTATCCGCATGTGAATAACGTGTATAGTTCCAAGAACCAAAACGAACCTTGCATTGAACCTTTTATGTGTCATTTAATTTTTTAACACATTGGTATTCATAGAGAATTGTTGATCTTTACTTTTCAGAACTTTCCAATGCCTGCCTGTTCCATTGGCGGTTGCCCTTCGAAGACCCATAAAAAATCTGAAGGTACTATAATGCATGTTTTCCCTAAGACAATAGATCAGATAAGAGAATGGGTCCGATATTGCGGATATCCACCGTCTGAGCTTGAAAGTAGAGTCCTAGAAGTCTTTGCGGACAAGAGGGGTGATCGATACCGCATCTGCAGCAGGCACTTTAGCTCAGACATGTACTCCACATCATTGCTAATAAAGAAGAACACACCGCGAGCGAAGCGAAAATTGCTCTCAACCGCTATTCCCACTCTATTCGTCCACATCCCTCCAGTGGTGAGTCAAGTTTACGGATTTAGCTCTCGGCCTTGCGGTAGTGTGTAGCATTAGCTAACAATAATTTCCCCATTTATGTATCCACTCAATATGAAGGCGGAAGATTCTCCATCCGTGTCGTTATTGCAGTCATCAGCCACTTCAAGCGCCTATCGGGTAATCTTTCTTAGCTATTCTGCCACTGACTTGTTTTAGGCATGTAAATCAATAGTTTTAATTTATCGTGTAATTATTTTACCTAATGGTACACCCTAGTACTCGTCCTCTAGTCTTTGTTTTCAGTTATAATTATTGTTATCCAAAATAATGCAAGTACTGTCTTTCAGGGAGATGCTGAGGAGTCCAACGCATTGACGACAACCGTTGATGTCACTCAGATGCTCGAGGTACGTTTCCGGACAGTTCCATCGATGGAGATCATCAGATCTTGCATTCTTGTAGCGTGATTGTTACACACAATGTTTCTTTCGTTTTTAGCCATTGATATGTCCTTCTGTCGTCGCCCTCCTATGTGTCTTCTTTTTTCAATATTGTGTTCATTACTAATGAAAGTCCTATGTTTCAGGGAGTCGATGGAGCATTAGTCCAAGAAGAAGGGGGAGCATGCAGTTACGGGTCGGCGCAATGTTCTACAAGAACATCACCCCTAGTAGTTGATGCAGATCTCTGGGTGGTGACACTTCCAACGATCGAGCAAATCGAATCATATTTAGATATCCATTACTTATTTTAGACAACTGATCATTTGTGCAGGTCTATTTAGATGAGCCATTGACGCCTGCACAAAGTTTATGTTATTTTTAACAAAATAGAAAACCATACTAATGCAATTACTGTGTTTCAGGGAGTTGCTGAAGCGTCATCTTCAATAATATCATCAATGGAAGTCTATGCGGAGCCCGAGGTATGGATCTTGACAGTTCCATCTAACTAGATCAACAATGCGTGAATAATTGTCGTTTGAATGTTCTACACAATGCGTTCATTCGTGTTTTGCTATTGAGATGTGCGTGGGTATTGGTCCCCAAGTACATTTTGTGTTTTCAATATTATTATACATACTAATGAAAGTTCTATGTTTCAGGGAGTCGATGGAGCGTCAGTGCGTGATGGATGTGCTTATCATGAAAATATAGTCGTTGCAGCGCAAGAGGAAGTGGAGCCATGCACACACGAGTCGGAGCAACAGCGTCCTGATGTTGAAGTTCGAGGCAAGAAAGTTTCAAAGAAAAGAAAGCAAAAGAAGGTTAGTGTCCTGGTCACTATATTATGTTGTTTTTCACTGTTAATAGTTCAATACTGTAAATTGTGTTTAAACTGAACATCCCTTTTCCAATCTGTCCTCTAGTTGCGAGTGGGTGTACGAACTAGATCTACAC
This sequence comes from Ambystoma mexicanum, assembly GCF_040938575.1. NCBI lineage: Eukaryota > Metazoa > Chordata > Amphibia > Caudata > Ambystomatidae > Ambystoma > Ambystoma mexicanum. The sequence goes on from NC_090936.1 coordinate 1,091,672,322, forward strand.
AGACAGTGAAGCGAACGAGAGATGTTGCTTGTCAAACCTTTTGGCAGGGACTTGAGACTGGAGATGCATCGTGCCAATGGGAAGAATATGAAGTGATTGACAACGGAGCTATACCACCACCAGCCATTGATAGTGAATGTCCTCCTGGTAGTTCGGATGCAGTCGGAGATCAATTCACAGAATCCACACCCGCAAAAACTAAGACCGCGAGAAAGTTGAAGAAATTGTTTTATTCACCCATCGCCGGAGAAGGAACAGATGTTGCAATGGAAGAGAATGAAGTGGACGACAATGAAACACCATCAATATCACTGAACATAGCGGAAGACGATATCAGAGATTCTACCTTTCATGTGAGTGACATGTCCTCAACGTTACAGGCCGAACCAGCTGGGATGCAGAGTGACAGTATAAGGAAAGAGGCCAAATTCATTGTATTCGATAGTTGTTTGATTGATATTATTATTAGGATGAAATGTGGGCATTCGGTTGGTGGGGAAGTATGTGGGGAGCCATTGATTAATGTGACTCGTGCAATTCGAGGCACTAACCTTAAAATACATGCCACCTGTACAAAATATCATCCTTTCTCATGGTCTGCACAACCCATGCTGGGCCAACTGCCAGCAGGCAATCTACTTTGTGCAGCGGCCGCACTTTTTAGTGGTTCAAGTTTTAAAAAGTTAGAGTATTTCTTTCAGTTTGTGGGAATCCATTTCATTGCGAAAACTCAGTTCTACAAATACCAAATCGATTATCTATTTCCAGCCATTAGCGAAGCTTGGAGAATGGAAAAAATGTCTATTGATAGTACATTCGCGGGCAAACGGTTCAGGCTAGCCGGTGATGGACAGTGCGACAGCCCAGGATTTTCAGCCAAGTACTGCACCTACCACTTTCAGGACATGGAAAGTAAGAAAATTGTGAGTTCGGTGGTCGTGCAGGTGTCACAAAGTACATCCTCAGTGGCCATGGAGAAAGTTGGCATTGTAGCATCACTGCAAGAACTACAATCGAGGGGAATGGTGATCGACCTGATAGCCACGGACAGACACGTTTCAATTGCCAAGACAATGAGAGAAGAGTACAAAAATATAAATCACCAATTTGACGTATGGCATCTTGCAAAAACAATCAATAAAAAAATGTCGGCTGCAGGTAAAAAAAAAGATATGAAAGGTATTTCACAGTGGTCCAAGTCAATCAGCAACCATCTTTGGTGGAGCTCAAAAACATGTGGAGGGTCGTTGGAAATTCTACTGGAAAAATGGCGGTCAGTAATGCTACACTGTAGCAACGTTCACCGCTGGACCACAAACCAACATTTCCACAATTGTGAACATGGCCATTTGTCCACAGAGGAGGCACGGAAGAAGAAGTGGTTGATTCCTTCATCACCCACTCACAAAGCCATTGAAAAGATTGTATTTGATAAAACTATAACAAGAGATTTGAGGGGACTCACGTAATTCTGCCACACAGGAGATTTGGAGGTGTTCCACAATATGTGCCTAAAGTACAGGCCAAAACGATTGCATTTTGGCATGGAGGGCATGATAAATCGGACTCTTCTAGCGGTCTTGGCACATAACCATAATGTTGGCCGTCAACAAAGTAGGACGACCGGAACTTTAGGGACGCTTCGCTAGAATAAGGCCTTCACTAAAAGAAGTAAACAATGGGTGATCAAACCAGTGTTTCAGGATATGCAATATGAGTTTATTGAGAGACTTATTGTTGATGTCCTAGATAGGCACATACATGGAGTTGTGAACGAACCCGTGCAGGGGACAACTGCATTGCCACCCAACATTGCCTCTGTTGCATGTCCACCTAAAGCAGAGCTCATTGAGAAATACACATCACGGTTTAAATGATTGTAATTTGATTGTCTGTTCTCTCGAGTCTCCTCATGTTGCAGGCCCATTGAATATGTGTATCTATGTAATGTGTAAATAAAAGTGATTGCTCAGTGTACATGCAATGTGTCTCTCCACCGTTGCCCCTCCCTTCACCGTGCAGTTGTGCGAACCACCCGGGTGTCACCTGTGACTTTGCTCTGGAGTCTCCTCATGTCGCAGGCCCATTGAATATGTGTAGCTATGTATTGTGTAAATAAAAGTGATTGCTCAGTGTACATGCAATGTGTCTATCCAACCTTGTTCATTTGCGCATTAAATTAAACCAAACAGTAATATAAATCATTTTTCAAAAAATATAGAATGTCTCCGTATTTATGGTTCTCTGGGGCTGCAAATGCACGTAGACCGAATGCAAAGATGGAGTGTAAATTTCAAGTCCTGTGAGATGGCCTTACACTGAATGTAGCTAACTAGGAATGTGTGCTCGTTCAAAGTGAAGGTCAGCTGCTTTGATTTTTTGCTCGGGTGCCGGAATGGCCCACGACTCAGTATAAGGTTCTATTGTTATTTGACCTTGACAGGCCGGGACCATCCCGAAAGACTTCTTTTTGGGGGTGTGGTGCAATAACGTAAACGATAATAAATATAATTTCAGAAACGAAAGCCATTTAATGTTCGTTCATTAGAAGAAATAACGTCGGCATAGAAGGAGTGGTATTTCGGGGCTGCCCTACGCACAGACACAATGGAAAATGCAAATATAATGTAAGTAACTCTTTAGATGAGTTTATACCGCAATTTAATTACTATACAGTAGCTTTAAAGACGGGTTAAGTTGTACTTGTTCGTTCTATGTGGCATATTGTTTTGTACCGCGCACTATCTTGAGGAGAACCATCTCCTTTTACGGAAGCACCTCAAAACCTTCCTCTTTGCTTCTGCTTTCTCTCTCCCTCTCCCCTGCTACAACTGGTCCACTGTCTGCGACCTCGGTCCTGGGCCCTTCCACTCTCCACCTGCACTGCCTACCTGTCAACCCCTGCACTGGGGGACTGTCTCAGTATCCTACAGCCCCCCCTTCCCAGCACTTGTTCTGCACTTACCTTGCACTCGCCACCAGCTGGCCCTATGTATTTATTATTTTATGCTACTTACCTTGTACTCCACTTCCCCCCTCCCCTTCCCCTTGCACTTTTACCTTCCCCCTACCCCTGCACTTGCGCGATCTGAATGACACCTGGCCTAGTAGGATCGTTGTCTGTCTTCTCCTTGTTCCCCCCCCTCCCTGCCTCGCCACGCCTTGAAACACTTGTGTATAGGCGCGTTGCAAATGCCATATTATATCATATCAGTGACGAAGTGGTCCACTGGCGCTCAAGCGGCTCTGAAAAAGGCGGAGGAGAGGGGGTGGGTTACTGGAAATGACGTATAATACCCAGTTGCACTGTCCTAGCTATGAAATATTTTCCCGACCTAATATATAAAATGAATAATTTTAATAAAGATCTGATGGTGAGACTAATTTCATTTTTTATGTTTTTAAAACAGGTACATCCTTCATTATTGTATGTGTCACCAGTACCAGACACCGGCGGATGGCTTTTACAACCGCCAGTTGCTTCTCTGCGTGAACAACGTTACCACCCTGACCATTTTATAGGACGATCGCCAAGTACAAGTATGCCCTTATGCGGTACTAATGGCTAGATGCAACATACATACCCTTGTGGTGGCCTAGTGCCTCGTTGTTGGAACAGCCATGCGATTATCAGTGCGACCGAAGAGCTTATTTTATCGTAAACCAACACCCTGTGTACTGCACACAAACATCGCTTGCCTCAAGACGAACTATTTTGGATCGAGAGCAAAGAAAAATGCAAATCGCTGAATATTCTCTAAACATTTGATGTCAAATAAATGTACTTTACCAAATTTACAATCTTGCGGTTTGATTTAAAAGTACAGTTTCATATTCCGAATTGTGGCGCGCTGTGTTGTGAGCTGATCTGTGTTGGTTTCCGGGTTCTGTGTGGAGTCGCTTAGAAGACGCCTGGGCGCGTTTGCCTACGCAGCACAGTCACGTCACGGATAGAGGCGGGGAATATGAATGTTTTGATAAAGTCTGTTTCAGGGGCGGGGGATATGATTTAGTGCCGCAAACGCAGGTGAGCCAGGTCGATGGGGGGAAATGATAGGATTATCACAAAATGGCGGCTGATTTCGAGTGCGTTAATGGACGAAAAGTCGGGTAAGGTCCATAGGAAAGTTTTCTACGATCTACCGATTTATGCTTAAAAACACATGGCCGAACCGTAGGAACAATAAAAAAAAAGTCCCGGAACTATCCTTTAAGATGTGAGGCATTGATTTATTGACACGTTGTTTGTGCAAATAGTGTTAAAAATTGCATATATATTCTTTTAATAAAACTGGTTTTGAAACTAGTGTGTGTAGTTTGCTATTTGAGTTGTTTCTTCAGCCTCACCTACCCAGGTACATTTTGCTATTGTCTGTATTACTTACCTGGAGGACCTGTGGTATTTCAGGTACCCTTATCATATAACCAATGGTGTGTGCAGACATCCTTCCACCCTCTCAGTGCGAGGGTACATTCGATGCGGTTGTCTGAGTGGTATTCGATGCGGTATTGAGATAATACCTGGTAATCCACATAGGGCTCTTCTCAGTATGACAGAGGTGAGGGCGTGGGAGCTATGGATAACATGTCCACCTGCTCCTCTACAGTACCCAGCCAGCACACAGCATGCCCTGCAAGGCTCTGCAACAAGCTTCCTGGATAGGAAGTACCAGTAAGTCTCTGAACCTGAAACCAAGGATAAGGCAGCTGCCTTCAACACACTCCCGAGCTTTGGGCTGTCCGCCTTAAAGGATGGCACAAGCCCATTTAAGAAGCTGGGAGAAGTGCGATGAGCCTTTGCCGATGTCCGTACTTAAAGGACATTTTCGAGCTAGTCGATTTCCTCAATCTACAATTGATGGCAACGTTAACCGCTGTGAAGCCGCCGTCGCCTAATGACATCCGAGACATCTCGACCAGTGCTTCAGAACCGCCGATCAACACTGAGACAACGATTCCTGGCCCGAGCTGCCTTGTAGGCCTGCCTGCAGCCGTTAGTCCAGCTTCGCTTGCTGAACCGTTGTACCTCCTGATATCCGCAGCGACTCCCATCTCGAACTCAGTCACAAAAGCCTGCAAAACGCCCTGAAGCTGACTCGACCCTGTCAAGCACCAAGAACATCTACAGCACAAGGTACATTGTGGTGCTCTCCCACTGGTCTTTCCCAGAAGCCCCCTAGAGACATGAAGACCCATTACTCCCTTTGTGCTAAAACTAAGAAATCTCACAAACTGTGGTGCTTATTAACCATACCGACTTCACTCCTGTCGATATCCAGAGTGCATACCTTTTCCTTATTTGAAACTGTCGGGCCTCTGCATTCCTTCACAGGGTGGGTTTTAATGTGTAGTGTTGTTAGACTGTCTGCTATGATTAATAAAGTAGATATGTTTAATATAACCTTGACCGGACACCCCTTTTATCATTGGGTAATAATTGTATTTTCGTTGTGTTGTAACTAACCAACGATTCATGACCTTTTGGAGATAAGCCTGCCATTCCGTCCACGTTATCAACATTGGACAAGGAGGTTTATAATTTGTTTATTATTCCAATCTGTTCGGATCCCTTCTGGTGCATTAGAGGTGTGGGGCTGATTAATGGTGTAGAAACCGATATTCACTCCTGGACCACTGGTGCCCCAGAAGTTGATTTGTCACAGTATGTTTGCAATTAAATAAGACTGTACAGTTGACTAGACCTGGTTCATACCGGGAGACATGAAAATGAAGACGTTAGCCCTGCTTGAGACTACCTCCTTGTGGTCATGATATGATGTAACTCACTAGAATATAGCATTCAGGATATGACTCAGATGTGAACCTGTCCATTCTCTCTCGAGTCCAACAGACCGAAAATAGAAACACCAGTCATAAGAAACTCGGGGGGGGGGGAGGTAGTGGTGGGGAGTCGAAAGCTGGTACAGAGACGATGTGCGCTGGTTGTGGTACCCTGCAACCACACAGAAGACAATAGTTACTTCGGTGTTTTTGGAATGGCGCTATACTGGACGAACCTAATATGCCGGACTACTCATTGAATCTAATGCTTGTAGCCTCTACACATCAGTAGTTGCCACGTGAGTGCAAGCAATAGCCAAGAGCTTTTGAAACGTAGGAACTTGCTTGTGGAAAATTAGAATGAATAGGCTATCATGTACAGAAACACAGTTGTTACTGGAAAGTGCTCCAACACAGTGTGACCTGACTTCTCGATTTTGCCTGGACACTCCTGGGATTGGGCACTCTGTCCTGGTATCCTGATAGTTTTCCTCCCGGTTTTGGGGAAAGGGGACAACAACAAAAACAATGTTGCCATCGCTGCTTGGTCTCGAACCCCCAATTGTCCAGGTGCCAGCCACATGCATTAACAGATTGTGCTACATAGATTTGCAGGCAAACTGATAACCAGGTCCCTAATATTATTCAGAGTACAAGCTCCTTTTTGATTAACATGCTTACATCCCAAGTAATAACTTCACAATGTATATGTAGGAGCAGTGCTGAATCTGTGGGGTGGGAGGTGGTTTGAGGGGAGGAATGCGTGGGGGCGTTGGGGAAAGGATAACGATAGTCCTTCTTTTGTGTTGTCCACCGTGGTTTTTTGTTTAGCAAATCTGGTTACCCTACTTAAATAATATCATTGTCTCAAAGAAAGGCACGTAGGAAATTGGATAGGAACGAAAAGAAAGGGTTACCTGGAAAGTATTTCCTGTGAGACTCATTCAAAGGGGAGCACACAGAATTAACAGATCATCAAGTCAGCAGGAGTTGAGAGCAAAAATGGGGCTTAACCCAGTAAACGCACAGAGCAATGGACCAGCAAGGCGAGATTTTATTTGCTATTTCTCTTGTGTCCAGGCTCTGTCTTCTGCAACCAAATACTTCATTACACCCTCAACTAAATTCTAAAAGTGCTGCAAAAAATAACACTATCTAAGAAACCTTTTCCACAGATGCAATTTAATGGGGAAAAAGGAAACCCCACTCTTCTGGGTGCAACATGTCCCCCTTAACTGTTCCCAAATATTTGACGGTATGGTTTTGAGATATGAATGTACTGTACTGGATGTTGTGCTGTTAGAAGCACTTTTAAATGTATTTTGCCCAATGCTTTGGCACTGTGTTGCTCTCCACTGTACATGTACAACTACGGCTGTTACAGACAAAAGCATTTCTCTTTCCTCAATAATGTTTGAAGACACCTATTATGCATGCCCCATGCCCTGTTCAGTGTAACTTTCAATGTGTATAATAACCATAAGAAAGAGTTAAGAGTTAACACATACACTATTTTTGGAATGGTGACTAACTACTCCTCCCAACTACTCTCAGTCCGGGAAAAAATGACTCAGTAGTAGTAATCTAACAGTACACATACACTTTTATTTCACAAACAATACAAATCTAAAACATATTCAAATCACCCATACAACACTGTTCAAATACAGAAACCAGACACCACAAAATCATAAACATGAAATTTGCAACACACTTATGTTAAAACATAACACAAGGACACAATAGAACAAATACTGACATAATGATCCAATTTATGCATCTGCATAAGAAGAACCCAACATGTTTCTGTCCTTCGCAGCACTTCGGTAGGACATTCATCAGGGGTTATCCTGTTTCAGTTCTTTTAGAGTTTCCGAATCTTGTTTCTTGAGTGACTTTTCTCATAAAAATAGTTTTTCTAAAAATCATCAAAGCCGAATATATCCAATTCACAATTACATAAAACGAGAGAAAGAGAAACATTTTTGGGGAAAATGTAAGTCACCAGTCAATTCATATCCGAATTCAATTCAAACATCAAAAACAATGATTCCACTCTTATGTGATAGAGAATTGTATAAGTTTGTGAACACACAAACATAATTGTAACAAAATACCTGCTGTTTATGCCCACGGTTTTGCTTCAGAGATCTATACTCTGGGTGACAGCAGGATATTATTGTCTTTACGTATTGGGTTTATACTTTCCATGTTATTAGTATTGTGCATTTGGTTTTTACTATACCATGTTTCCATCTATAGATTAGGGATTCATGAGTTTATGTTTCCTTCTTCTAGAATGTATTTATATCTCCTGAAGAAGACGTCACTATAATAGAGTACAAACGTCGAAACCGGTAGAGAGGAATTTGGGATGAGGTCGTGGTTGAAGATTCTTTGGACCCATCTCTTTTTGTCGGCCACTTTCATTATTCAACGTGGCGATATTGATTTCACATTATTTCTATAAACTTTTCTGATGAATTATATGTCATGATTTTTATAGATTTTAGATTTTCTATTCATTGTTGTTCCGAATGAGTGAAGTGATGAGTGATGGATGTATGTGGATGAATAATTGCACGTTTGAATAAAATGAATTGTATTTGATAGATGTGTTCTTAAAAGTTCTTATCCTGCTATGTAATGTTTCGCAATAAGTGCTGATTAAATCATGATTTAAGTCATACTAAAAGATGTATCAGGTTCAATCTTCTCTTTTCTTGTTGTCCATCTCGGTTTTTTGTTTTGCATATCTGGTCACCCTACTTAATGGGGATTAACCCAGTAAACGGTCCTGGTTACATTTCAGTTGCTATTGATCTTGTGCCCAGGCACTTTCTTCTGCGACCAAGTACTTCATTGCACCCTCAACTAAATTCTGAACATGCTGCAAAAAATAACACTTATCTAACAAACCCTTTCCACAGGTGTAATTTTATGGGGGAAAAGGAAACCCTATGCTTCTGGGTGCAATATGTCCCACTTAACTGTTCCCAAATATTTGACGGTATGGTTTTGAGATATGAATGTACTGTACTGGTTGTCATGCTGTTAGTAGCACTTTTAAATGTATTTTGCCTAATGCTTTGGCGCTGTGTTGCACTTCACTGTACATGTACAACTATGGATGTTACAGACAAAACGCATTTATCTTTCAATAATGTTGGAAGACACCTGTCATGCATGCACCATACCCTGTTCATTGTCACTTTTAATTTATATAAGATATTTCTGCAATAGAACAGATTCTACAATAAAGCAGACAATAATCAAGCCTTATACTGCAACTTACATATATATATATATTAAAGGGCAGCGATAGCTGCCCTATAGTTAAGGTGAGGCGGACTCCCACAGGAACCCCTCAAAATTCTATTGTTAAAAACTTGATTTCAGTAATGGTTTTGGCCGGAATTTCAAAAAGTGATTAAAAACCTGCACCCTCCACCCCCAGACTGCAAAATTTCATAAAGATTTGTAACAAAATAAAAATGTTATTAAGCATAACAAATTATTGTTTCTACAAAAGTGCGGCCCACTTCCCATTCATTTTCCCATAGACAAACAAGGTCAGTTATTGGTAAAGTGCACAGCCTAAACTACTGGATTGATTTGGACTAGGTCTGAAACAACTTGTGCACAAAGCGTTGACCCGCAATCCATGCTTGGTTTGGGGTTATTGAATGCAGTAGTTACTTAAATCTTTGACGAAGGAGGGGGTGCCCCCTTCTCAAAAATAGAGAGCTATATCTTGGGGATTTACCCTAAACCGTTTTCTTTTAGAAATGAAACGACCACCATCTTGTTTTTCTTTCTATGCGAGAGATATCCGCGGCTATAGCTGAGGATATGGGTAAATGAAACACAGAAAAAAGCTATTTGCAGGTTAAAAAAAACATGCAAATGCCATCAGGCTACAGGTGGGGGGCGGGTGTGGCTCGAGGGCACCAAGTGAAATTTGGGAGTTGGAGGAGGTCTAGGGACTGAGTTTGCAACACAAAGCTTTCTGTAGCCTTGAATAGCTGGCATCTCAAAGCAAACTGTGTGTGGTGTGAGGGGAAAGGGAGAGGGCAGGGGAGGTGGGGGGGCCATCTGGGGAGTGGAGGGGGGAGCTGGCACAGGTGTGGGGGGCACTTGGTGAGGGTCTGTGGGGGCAGGAAAGCATTATTTTCTTTTCCGGGCATTTTGCAGATATTCGCGGCTATAAAGGACTACGGATAGCCAAGGGTATGTGTAGTTCAGTACCCGCGGTGGTTATTATTATTTTTCAAAGATATTTTTACAGCTATAGTGGCATCGGGGGTGAAAAATGACTGCCCATGGCCAGTGACACGAGTGCCATTCAGGTCTCCCATCCATGCAGTAACCAGGAAAGACCTGGCTTAGTGTCAAGGTGAAGAAGGGGCCAGCCTCCTCAGGCCATGTTGCCCGATAAATGAGCCAAAGTTACAAGACCGCTTCGAGAAACGGGCCATCCCTTTCTTTGCTTTGAAGCAAAGTAGGTTCAGTCCCGGTTACTGCATGGATGGGCGACAGAATGGGCATCCACATATTTTTTTTTAAAACATGCTACTGTCAGTCTTTGAAAGTTTTGCACTCAGAGACAATTTTTTTACCCTTTGCTGAATTGCATTCTGTTTTTTGTAGTCTGCAAGTCAATAATAAAAAAATGATATTTTTACAGCAACAGTGGGTTTCCCATCCCGGCAGTAACTGAGACAACCTCTACTTATCTTCAACGCAAGGAAGGAGTCAGCCCCCTAAGGCCATGTGCCTAATAAATGAGTTCACTTTACAACACCACTTAGAGAAACATGGCCTTAGGGGGCTGGATTGTGCCTTGCTTTGAAACTAAACAGGATTGGCCCTGGTTACTGCATGGATGGGACACAGTCCACAATCCCAAATGCTGTGTTTTCTTAGTTTTAAATATCTCATAACACACGGCATCCACATTATTTTTTTAAACCGTGCTACTGTCGTACCTTGAAAGTTTTGCACTCAGAGACAATTCTTTGCCTTTTGCTGAATTGCATTCTGGTAGGTATAGTCTCACGGTCAAGATGGGGAGAATAATGCCACAATTGTCCATTTCTTGCCTAACATAGTTCTATAAGAATTTATATATTTGAGTGACACTATGGTAGGTGTGATTTTCAAGTTAGCTTAATAAAGCAGAGCATTGTTGAAAGCCAGACATGGGGTTGAGGAGGGGAAATGATGAGAGGGCAAGTAAGTTATGAGTATTTGCCCACAATGTGGCAAGAGAGTTTTCAATCCTGGACACTGATGTCCACATGTGGGTGGACAGCCTAACTTCTTTTTAGAGGGCTGACGCAACCTCATGGATTTTTTTGAGGTTGGCAAGCTTGCTCACCTATTTTGCTACAAGGATTTTACTCGGGTTGTCATGTTCCCAGTGCAGACACTTACTCACAAGACCCCACGCCTTGTTTCGTATTGGGATTTAGTTTTCCAGAGAATATTTCAAGACAGATTGTTGGGTTTAAAAGGTGAACATCTTTTATACTTTGCCAGTTTATTGGAACATTTCCTCTCCCAGGTTATTTTTCTGGTGTTGATTACTTTTTTTTAAAGTCCAATGCTATTTTGTCTTGCGCACTTTCGTCTAAGCAGTAGGTATATTGAACTACATTTGTATATTTCACTTTAAGATATATGTTCACTTACCGTGCATATATTCATGGCTGCCAGCTTTTGATTTTCGCTATGGGGGTAATAGTACCTGTTTTTTTAAATATTTGCAGCTGGTCATTTTGGTCACTTTTACGTGCTGCTTAAATGCGGTTAGTTGGGGTTGTGCGATGTATCACAACAGTCACCAAGAGACTGGCCATAAAACAAGGGATGTGGAGCACGGGACAGGACATTTCAGCACGGCCAGTTAGGCGCACGCTGTTATGGTGTGACCGTTTCGCCGCAGATCCTGTTTGGGCGCGCCCAGTTAGACGCAGCCAGTTGGGCGCAGGCACCTCTCGCCGCCAGGATGGTTTGGTGCGAGAGGTCGCAATTGGCATGAACATGCAGGCACTTTGCATTTTGTAATATGGATTAAACGTGAAAAAAATAATTTTCTGCAAAATTATAAAATAGGATGGGACATGTATTACACCGTCGTTGCAGAATTGAACATGTATTAAACATGAAACACAATTATTTACTGCAACATTACAAAACAGAATGGAACATGTATTACACCGCTTCTTGGCAACATTATAAAACTGAAAAAACGAAATAAAAACACATTTGTGCTGAACACTGTCTTCGAGAACCCTGATCTACAGGAGTTAAAGACGCAGCACGTAACCATTATGCTACATTGATATTATTGTGACGTTGTTCACAGAAAAGCAATATGCAATCATAAATCATAAAAAACTGACCAGATTGTTTTCAATATTGCTTGGTTTACAATTGCAATTAGGTGTGTAGGGGACGGGAGTGTTCCACACATTTTGTGGACACCTGTTTTCTTCTCTATTTTGTAACACAACCTAGTGTCAGATTTCTACTTCTTCCCTGCACCCTAATACTTATCACCAGCCAGCATCACCAACACAGGAGCAACGCCAGGGAAAAGGCCACTGCCTAAGAGGAGCGTCTGCCATGAGCGCCAAACTATACACATCGATTCTGCTGCAGTGTTTGATAGGCAAGTTCATTAGTTCAGGAATAAATTATTCTGCATTTGTCAATGACTTTACATAGGTGGAAACCATGTTTACTTCGTTTTCTGTGGATAGATGGTCAACATGGTCTACTTTCCACTATTGAATCCGAGCAAAATGTTAACAATAATGACATGTTTAAAGAATCACTCAAACATTTGTCTTAAACTAGTATGCTATGTTATTTTATGTCAATTGCTATCTATAAATTGCACATCTGCCATGGATAGTGCATCCATCACCTGCAATAGCCGGTAGCAGTTACGGGTTATACCCTAAATATGCTAACACTTTGGGACACTGCCGTGGATGGTGGCACCAGTGGGCCTGGAGTTGCCTGCCCTCCTGTACCACAGATGTGCTAGATAATATGTGGGCCCTGGCACATATTTATTTTACAAATTAAGCACTGCTCCCAGCCCTCCTCTTTCTTTCTCTCCCCAACCTCCTTCTGTCCATCATCTCTCCCAAGCCTCTTCCACTTTTGATTACTTCTCCCCTAGCTCTCATATTGAACTTGCACGCGTCCTTCACAGTGCCAACCCATCTTGAGCTTATATCAACCCTTTTGCTCTCTAATGGTGAAAGACTTAGGCCCTCATTTCGGGTTTTGCCGGTTACCCACCGGTAATTCCAGTGGGCTACCGGCAAACCCACCTTACTGACTCCGCTGCTCAATATCCCAGTATTACCGGGATATAAGGGCTGGCAGACTAACGGTAAATTCCCATTCCCATCGAATGACTCGATGGGAATGGGTAGCCGCAATCACGAGCACTGGTAGTACTGGTGCCGGTGATTGTGGCATTTATCTGCCAGTAGTGACCTGAACTCCTGGCAGGTCAGGACTGCTGGTAGTTCACAGACCCTACCAGCAGGCTTGGAGTGAGCCGGTCTGGTAAAAATCCCACAGCTGGAATTACCATCAATTTTTCTGGTATTTTTACAGGATCGGCTCACTCATAATGAGCCCGTTAGTCTTAATCACTTGCCCTTATATTTCACTCCCTCTGCCGGACTCTTCAATTCCTCCTTCAAATCTGCAACTGTCTTATCCCTATTGAAGAAACCCTCTGCTGACCCAAACGTCCCAGCAGAGTATCGCCCAGTTTCTGTTCTTCCGCATTATTTTAATGTCTTTGAAAGGACCACTAAGTACTTGAGGATAATGGCCTTAAAGGTCCACATCAATAAGGCTTCTGTAGTAAACACTCCACCGAGACTGCACTGGTACATATCCCCACATTTCTCTCTAATGCGCACCACTCCAAACTCTCTTCTATAGACATCCTTTTGTACCTTTCTGCCACTTTTCACACTGTTGACCACTCCTATCTCCTCATCACTCTCCAGGACCTTGGGTTTCACAAATCTGCTCTTTCCTGTATTGCCTTGTATCTGTAAGGTCGATCCCCTAAATTCCCTTGGAACTCACAAACCTCTGACCTTGCCTCTCTCAATGTCGTTATCCCCCAGAGATCAGTCCTTGGACCTCTGCTCTTCGCCCTCTATACATCTGCCCCCGGAAGGCATATCTGATCCTTTGGCTTTCACTATCACCTTTTTGCTGATGACATGCAAATATTATTTTCCTTTCCCTCCTTCCCTCAAGCCATCTCGGAACGGATTACAAACTGTCTCATTGTAATTCTTCACTGGATAGCTCTTTGCTGCCTCCTGCTGAACTCTTCAACTTACTCCGGGCTTCCAAAGCCATTGTAACAACCTACCTGGTCTTCTGGCTTTTGAGGTCATTGCAGAGCTGGTGCCTGCTGTTCTGTCAGATGACCGCTCCAATCTACCCATGCTAAAAAAAACTTTCGCCGAAATAGGTACAGCTGAATGGGTGTCCAACAGGGGTTGAGGGCGATTTGTTTTGTGGTGGAGTGTGGTGTGGCAAACAGGTCTCTTTGCCTCTTGATGATGCGGGATTACCCTAGCCTCTTTGGGTTATCTCCGTAAGTAATGGAGGTGCTTCAGGAGGGAGGACAGGCCACACCACCACAGTCTTGACCTGCAACGACTGATACTGTCCCTTTTTGAGTGAACTGCAGTAGTTCTTGCACTCCACAGTCCAGAATATTAAGGAAATCTGCAATGGTTAAAAGCCACCCTGCACTCGTTCTTGCCTTGCACATTGGCTTCTTAATGTCTTGAATGACCTAACTATCTTGTCTCACTCTTTCTCTCTCTCTCTCTCTCTGTTCACTGATGCAGAGCAATGGTGATCGAAAAGTACCACTTGAATGCTTGCCCAGAGTCACTGGTAAATCTTGTACTTATCGTATAGTAAAGCCTTTTGTATGTGTCATTTGCCGCACTAACATTGTATCCCTCTATGTCTTCCTGCGGCTGGAGGAACTGGGAATTCCTGATGGCTGTGTTTGGCGTGTGATGAGGGCAGCAGTGCGCGAGAAAGTGAAAATCAATATGTACGCATTCAATCCATTTGTTGCTTTCCTTCTCGTCTAGTTACTTGCGTCTAGTTCTTCTTCTTTTCCGGTTGAGTGGCCAGACAACTGTTCCTTGCAGGTAGGGATCCTGGAACGACTGGATTTTGCCCTTTAGTTGGGGGACCTTAAGTAACCTCTGATACAAAGTCATGCGAGATTTCCTATCAACTTGAAATCTCATGGGATTTCGTCCAAAGTCCTGCTCCACTGGAGAGTTTTTCTCCATGTCTGCTTGATTAAGGGCTCCTGTTTTGGGAGTGTTGGCATTTCCGAGGTTCTTCTCATAAAGCCTCTATGAACTCTGGCTGTCCACCCTCCTGGACATTGGGACATCTGCCCTGAATGGCATGATTGGCTTCTGGGGTAGCTTGTTCTGACCCTTGCTGTGTGTGTGGTGTCTTATTTTGTTGCATAGTGAACCCTCCAAGTGTGACCATGGCAGTCATCCTTCCCCTTCCCTCTATTATCTTCTTTCCGCTTGAACTTCTTGATCCTGCACCCAAGGCTCACAGTCTTGGAGTCCTCCTTGATAGTGACATACGACTTTAACGATTCATCACTACCACCGCTTCTGCTGCTCGTATCAACCTCCTCAACATCACAAAATTGGTCCTTTTCTTCTTACTAATCACTCTACAAAATCTCCACTCTCGTGCTCAGCAAACTTGACTACTGCTCAAACCTGTTTCTTTGCCTTCCTCTCTATTCCTTCCTCCCTCTAGACAAAGAGCTCAACTTCGCTTTCCACATTCCCTATAACATACCGAGATCCCTCCCCCCCCACTTCTACCTACTGGCAATATGCTGTTTGGCGATCCATGCAGAACCGCTTTCCTTCCAAGTTCCTTCTCCTAGTCTACAAAGCGATCAAGGGTCTTGCTCCTCAGTGCCTGTCTGTTTGTAGCTCAGTTTATTCATCAACTCTTTCCCACCGATCCTCCTCTGCACTCAACCTCATCAAGAAGAAAGAAACCAGCACAGAAGCACCAGCGTCCCCCAGACAACTTTACCCCCACAGCACACGGAGGTGCTCGGGGTATCTAAGATAGCCACTACCGTTGCGGTGGTAACGAACACCAACAACAAGGGTCTGCCTCCACCAGGTACCACTTCCCAGTGGCTGCCTTCCTCATCAAATGGGATTGCTGCATCCAGCAGACCGGCGCAGCCGAATCGGAGCAAAGGCCAAGAGCTAAGGCCTCTCACAATCTCTGCCAGTCTCCAAGAAGAAAGAAGCCAGCACAGAAGCACCAGCATCCCTCAGACAACTTTGCCCCCACAGCACACCAAGGTGCTCAGGGTATCTAAAATGGTTGCCGTTGTTGCGGGGTTAACGAACAACAACAACAAGGCTCTGCCTCTACCAGACACCACTTCCCATTGGCTGCCTTGCTCGTCAAATGGGATTGCCCCATCCAGCCGGCCGGCTCAGCCGACCCAGAGCAAAGGCCAGGAGCTAAGGTCTCTCATAGTCTCTGCCAGTCTCTGCCTGCGATGCCCACATGATCCACCCTTACCCGCAGCACTACCAATAAGACTATCCATGGTCCCAAATACAGGTAAGCAGCTGACCCTCAGTCATGGCTGCAGCCGCTCAATACGCCCACCTCACCCATGCCCACGTCCCCTTACCCTCTAGTGCTCTAGGCGCATCTCAATCCCACCCCATCCCGCTCCCTGACACTGGCCAACCTCCCACCCCAGTCTCACCGATCACAGCACCAGCCGCTAACCTGCGTCTGGAGCCTCACACTCCAGCAGCTTAACACAAACGAGCACAGGCCGTTTCCCAGTCCCCCCACCCGAGCACTCCAGCTGCCTCATACGCTCTTCACAATACCGCCCGCCCACTTCAAAAAATCATCAGAAGCCCACCCTCCAAGCAATCCAGGCACGCTCTCAACAGCGGCACACCCCAACCGAGCCCCACCGATCACTGACCATTCAAACCCTGGCATTGCCAGCCCAGTTGCCCACCCACTTCCGTTAATGCAGCAGCCTTGACTTGCCCATCCGTCCCGCAGCTTAATCGCAATTACTCATTAAGAGCGTGCACCAGACCGCCTGACTACCCCTCCCTACCACAGACACTCACCAAACGCAACCTCCTGCTAAGATTGCGCTCCACACTCACCCCCATAGCCAACTGCCCCCCGGCCAGCTCCAGCCCATCCTCTAGCATCAGAAGGACACATCCGGAAATATCCTCTGCCCTGATCCACAGGAAAGCAGCTCCCAGCCACCAACGACCAACAAATGCCCCCCTCACACCGAGCAATGAAGATTCACATATGATACCTTACTTTACGCCCAAAACTAAGGTCTCCTCAGGGGTAACCCACCCTGCAGCCAATCCCACTCCTCTCCAGTGCAACAAAACTTCAGAGGCACACTCACTAACTTCCCACCTAGCATCAAGGCAAACCTTATAACTACAGCTACCTGCCCTGAGAGCGAAATGTTGTGTACTGTGGCCAAAAATGGCTCTAGTAACGGAAGTAATACCATGCCTAGGGAGGCCACACCGGCCACCAACATTGTCTTTCATGATAAAAATGTCTCGTCTTTAAAATGTATAAAAATATTTGTGGAATATGTCAATACTGCAGAAACTGTTCCCAGCCCTGATATCACGGCCAGGAATACCAGCACCAATTAGGTCCTTCGCACTATAAATGACCCCAAAGCTAGCTCCTCGTTTAACAGAACCTCCCCACTTGTCGATACTATTGACCTTACTGCCTCTCCACCACCAATCTCCCCAATTTCTCCCACCAAGGACTCCTCCATCCTCGTCCCCAACCCTGCGCCACTTCAGTCCAACCCTACGCCCCTAGCACCCACGACCACCCCCGCCATGCCTCCACATCTACGCACCCCAACACTAAGAAAGTATAGAAACAAACCCTGCCACAACTGAAATGTGCCCTGATCAATGCCTGTTCACTCCCAGCACATGCACTGGACATCAGCGATCGCCTCATCAAAGCCGGAGTGTCCAGCTTCCCTGTCACTGCACCCAAACACTGGAATGCCTTGCCCCCCCCTCCCTGAGAGCCAAACCTTCCTACTGGACCTTTCACAAAGCGCTGAAAACCTGGCTGTTTAAATAACAACCACTAATGTCTAGAACCATTATTACTATTGTCGTTGAACCTACATGTAGGCATCTGTAACCCCTGCCGTTTGTATTCTCAATGAATGTTTGCAACTTACTGCTGAATGTATGTAACTTACTTCTGCAACAGCGCCACGATGCCCAAGCGCTGTTTGTGCGCTTTACAAATGCAAAAATAAATAAATAAAACTGTCCCGTGCCCTCCCTGGGACCCCTCTCGGTTCTGCTCTTCTTTCTTCTTGCCCTGCTTCACTGGAACCCGCTTCCCATAACAATCAGAGACAGACGAACTGTGGATCCATTCAACGCTGGGCTTAAACTTCACTAACTTATTAAAGAGGTTGCTCTCTCTACCCTCTCCGTCATCCCCCTTCTTGACCCCTTCACTGCGTCCAGTGACACATAATAATGAACCCTTGTATATTTAAATAGTAATCCTCTTTAGTTTGAAGCACTTGCTTCCTTAGATTAATATTACCTTTGCACGTGCCCTGTTTCTTATATTTATTTATTTTCTGCTTGTGTAGTTTTGTCCCTGGTATATGTCTGACTTTTTTTACACTCTCATAAACTGGCTCACTGCTTGTTCGCATCTCTGTGCTATTGCACAGATTGCGGCCACCATCTGTAAATGTGTTATTGTAAGTCATTACTGATCGAAATTGACACCCCTGTTTTTCAAATAAATACATAATACAAATACATACACACAAAATATACAGGTTATCGCTGATTGCAATGTTAACCAAACTCGCCTCTCCTCCGAAACCCCACTGGGGAGTTAGTTCTTGCTATACAAAAATGTAAAAAATTGATAAACTTTACAACTTTCTATGTAGATAAAAGAAACCTTGATTACCCATTTTTCATGTTTAATTAGTGAATTTCTTACTCGAGGCCCTAATCAACACAAGTCACATAGAGCCTCTTATTGGGACCTTAAGGGAATGCGTCTGCATTTCACAGAGGCTCCATTTTAGCCTACTAATGATTGCGGCATTGCGCTGGCTACCTATAAAAAAAAAGAACAGCCTCTTGGCTTGGCTTCTGCAAAAAGAAATAATGAGCTGGCTGAGGTGGAGTCTTTGTGTTTTAATGAGCCGTTTGCGGTGCATCTTGCGAGTAAGGTGGTCCTGCGTCACCATGCTCCTTGAGTCAGTAGACAGGATATGACAATGTCAGTTCCCTTCTGAAAAGGGGCCACATATCAGACCTGATGATAAACTGAACATGACAACAAAACATGTTAGACGGTATGACACTAGATGTGGGGGGAGCTCTTTGCCCTCTACAGCACATGGCAAAGCCGGTTTATAGTGATATTTTCGATTGTAATATTTTCGAATGCCATTTTCTCGACACAATCTTGCCGCAAAAAAAATTGGAATTTTTTTTTAATTTTATTTTTGAAAATGGGGGGCTTACCCCCAAACCCCCGTTTTTTGGACACTTTTATTTTACTAACTAAACAAAAAAAAATAAGATAAAAAAAAACTTTCAAAACATTTTTTTCGGCATTTTGTATTCGAAAAAATGGCATTTCGAAAATATGTATTCGAGAATTTTACCGGATACTGGCAAAGCCAGATAATGAGCAGTAACAAGGACCAACTCCTTCTTTGCACCATGTTGGTCTCTGCTCTCCACTTGCAGTAACCAAAACTATCTTGCAATGTTGTTAGTTGTTGCAAAGCTTTTCTAAGCTTGATATCCCTGGACCTAAATGAGAAGAAATTGACACCATTAGCTAGGGGCAAAACCTCAGGACATGAGTTGGGGGTCTGTTACCAGCTGCTACAGATAGCTGGAGTGGCCATTATTGCCTAAATGATGATATTGGAAAGAACATTATTGTTCAGGCCTGACTTTGGTAAAGAATCAATAGAAACGGGCTGGCTGTTCCCAACGTTTATGAAATTGAATCAAGTGGCAGGCATCCCTGGTTCTTTGCATGATCATGCTAAGTTAAAGATCACGCGGGAATCCCAATGGGTTTTTGATCTGACAGTAAAAATGGGAAGAGCCTGGAACCATGTGAATGCAAGTAGGGTGGAGAAAGAAGAAGAGGAATAAAGTAGGGGTTATTGTTAGGCTGGCAGGATATCATGGATTCAACTCTTCCAGTGATCAGGGTGCTGGAGGGTGTGGGGGGTACCCGAGGAGTACCAAAAGGATGATGGATGTTAACAAGCAGGAGAGAGGGCTTACCCATGGTGCAAGGGGACGCCACAGTGTGGCAATGTGAAGGGGGAGGTTGACAAATTCAAAATGGAGCCAGACACTTACATTAGGAGGGAGATGGGAGAGATATGATGGAGGGATGTGAAGCAATATTGTGTCACATTAATGCAGTGGAAAGCACTACATTGTCAAAGGGTCACAAATGTTGTGCTATTGGAGACTCACTTGACTAATGCGCAACCTGAATATCTGATTAAGGAATGCATTAATGATGTGACTGTAAAGAAAACTAAAGGAAATATTAGTATTGACTAAGGCCTCATGCATTAAGTTTGTGAACAGTGTTAAAGATACCTTAAGAAGATGGCATATTTGTAAGGAGCAGAGGGGAGGGTAGGTACACGTACAGTTGCTTTGTTTTGTGGACCAAATCTGGACTAGATAAGATTCTGGTCAATTTTTGTTGGAGCTTTTTTCATTTCATGCATGTATTGTGCACAAGGTTGTAATAATGTGGTGCTGGATTTAAATACGAATGTGACTAGAAGAAGTAAACAGTCAGTATCTTCTCTGTTACGCGAAATGTAAAGGGAGAATTAAAAATGATGAGAAAATTTGGCTTGGAAGATTTTGGGAGAAGTTCCTTTTCCGGATAAAATCGGGCCACCATTTTACTCCCACAGGAGTTGCTCCAATAACTCCATTATTATGCATCCTCTTCAGGTATTGGATCACAGGGCCGGCAGCGCGATTTAAACGTCAAGATGTGTTAGTCAAAGAGTAAATGGCCCGCAATATATTCAGGAACAATCACAATTCATAAATGATTCCTTAGTTAATTAGCATATACCCATATTGTGGGACCCATTCAAAGGCTGCTTATGGGGACTTATACCACCTTTGGAATTTAAAGGCAGATGTCCTTACGGGCACTGTAACTAGGCAGAAGACTTAAATGTTTCGAAAGAGGCACATGTCATCTGGCTAAAGTAGAGGGGAGGATGAAAGGCTGAGGTGTGATAGTTGAACTCATCTGGAGAAAGCAAGGCACAAAGATGGTGACAGCTAAGTGGTATAACCAGCCTAATGTCACTACCTCTCATATAATAACATAGTGATACACGGAAAGAGCAGCTCTTAGAACAATTCAGAACCTGAGGAATAGACGGCAAGGCGAGGATGGAGAGAGTGAGAGTGAATTTGCAACATGCTATGAACAATTATATTCAGAGGAGGGAGTAATTGAGGAAAAGTTAATTGAGCAGTTTTTGGAACCACTTCATTTGCCAACATTTTCATAAGACCCAAGTTCAAAATGTGGTGGTGAACTAAGAACTGATGAAGTTCCGAACAGGTTTTTAAAAAATACGCAATCGATATTGTCTGTCTTTATTTTGGAAGGATGATATGCCAGAGCAGAGACTGAGGAGAGCCAATGAATCGGGTGCAATTGGCACTGTCTACATTCAGAAGGGATATGAAAAATGTACTGGAATCTGTGATTATGCCTCATATGGCCGACACCTTTGCTTTGAGGAAGATAACTGCAGGCAGAATCAAGACAATTTAACCTGTCAGGATAAGACTTTTTTCAAGGTTTTGGGTGCAGAGGATTTAGAAAAAAAGCACACCTCTTTGAGACGAGTAGAGCCCGCCCAAAATGTTTACGGCTATAAAGCTATATGGCGGCATTTTTGCAGAGGCTAATAACAGACACTTTTTTTCAGGAACTAGCGGGTGATCTGCCTGCATGAAATGTGTCAGAAACCGGGACTCTAAAAATATATATATTTTTCCAGATAATGCAGATGCTGCACACAATAAAGAGTACGATAAAATCTAACTCTAAAAACGTTAGGGGGTGGGGGTTGGACATGAATATTAATGAGGAAAGGTTGAAGGGGTGTGTTTCTATGGCTTATGCTGTCTAAGCATGATCAGTGCTACATTTCAAGTCTAAGCATGATCAGCGCTGGTCCTTACTTCATAACCTCTGGTCTAATTTTAGGGAATGGGTGGTTTTGAAATGACATTTTACAGAGGTGCTGACCTATACTTGATGGGGGTGGGGCGGCTCGGAAAAGATACACCAGAAAAATGTTTTGACTCAACCGATGGGGCTAGGCTAATAAGAATCGGGGACAAGGCCTTGAGACCAATAGCATTGGTGAGAGTTCGATCTGTTAGGTTGTAATTTACTCCAAGAAGAATTATTAAGTTCAAAAGGAATACAATAGTAAACGATTTTAAGAGTTTAGAGGAAGATAATATTATCAGATCACTGCTAATTGTACTAAAGCTGAGAATTTCTGGAGATAGATTTTAAAAATAATCTGTCCCTTATGCCGGAGATTTGATACTGGTAATGCAGATTGTGTCTTATTTGGAGTCAGGAGAGGGTGGCTGGAACCAAACAGTTATTTTATCTGTATCACCAGAGTATTAATGGATGCATGTAATGCTGCAGTAGGAAAAATATAAAGGGGTGGAGTTTAAGAGCTTCAGAACACTGCATTAAGTGAGAAATATATTCTTATATGAGGAAGGAACTTTTAACCTTTAATTCTTACCTTACATTTCGCTAAAACATGGTTGTAGACCTTCCAGGGCGTGAACATCATATAGAATAGGTTATATGGCTAGTTGCGTTCTCAGTAGAGGGGCTCCTGCATTTTTGCAAAGCACAGAAGAACAGGCACACCTCACTGATGACTCGAAACAGGACAGAAGCATGACTCTGGGCTTGCTGTTTGTAATAACTGGATAGAAGCAATACGGTACCCCAAGGCTACATTTATTGAGGCTAATATAAAGAGCTCTGCTGCACTCTCTATGCTCTGCCTCAATGCTCGTCCTCAAATTCCATCCCTTGTACCATTCACCTTGTCATTTCTAAGGATACCACACACCCCTCTCTCTTCTGCTTTGGTATCCTCTATATCTATTACAATCTTTCAGATATCTTGGCATTTTATATCTTAGTCCACTCTAGGATGTGCCCCTCACAGTCTACCTCTTGTAGGGAAGTCATGGTATGACAAGTATTGACACTGACACAAAGGATACAGTTTGTAAAATATGTTTTAATAATGTTGGGGTTGGAGAAACTCCTATTCTGTCCTATAACTAAGATGGGAGTAGCCTCGACCATCAAACGATAAACAAAACAATAGTGGAGTCTGTCAAAAAAAAATGGCCTATACTAACAAAACCCGAATGACTGCGTTATCTCTTGTACGAAAAGTGTAAAAAGGAGAAAATGTATGCAAAAGGAAAAGTCAGTGTTCAAATGATAATGTGGCTGAACCAGCTCTCCTCCCCACGTTAGGCCTTATGAGGTAAGGCGATCCTTGTAGACAGGATGACACACTCTGGCTCAGCTTCCAACAGAGTGCACAGTTCACAACTGTGGATTGAGGCCCGCCTGGCCTTCCACATTTAAAGTTCCATTCTCTGGCTTTCATAATAATTTTTCAACCAAAACGTTCACAAACATCCCCCTCTGCCGGGCTCAGACCTTTCAACACACAGATCTCGTAGGTCCCCCTTTGCCGGGCTCAGACCTCTCACGATACAGTTCACACAAAGTTGCAAGGGGGCTCCCTTCACCAAGCTTAATATATATCGGGTCTCCCTCAATCGGGCTCGGACCACTTTCGGATGTTAAAGTCTTTCGAATGTGTGTGGCTTTCTTTATAGACCACCGCAGGACCACTTTGATTCAAGGTTCACTATTTACTTTCACTCTTACGGTTTGCTTTCCCTTTTGCTTCAAACAATGCAACTTTCACAGAGACTTTCGAATGGTCTACTTCCTTTCACTGGCCAACTCTGTTACTTAGTATTGCTTATCTTGCAGCTGTATTTCACTTTGAAGTTCATTCAAGGGTCTGCCTTTCTTCATGTTTGATCCACGTGCAGCATTCACTTGTGATATGATGTTGCTACCTAATTCACTGTAACACACACCAGTCTCTCCGGTTGCTTGTCAACTCACCGGTTGTGTGCGCTTCTTTCTTGTTTGGTGAGTTCCAATTTTCGAATCAAGGTTAGTAACACAGGCTTGACCTCGCCTCCCCAACTCTGCCGTTCACACGGAAGGGTCGCTGGTGTCCTTGAAACACAATGCAATCTTCACTTGTGGGATCAGGCCTTTTCCTAGCGTCTTTCGCATCCTGTCGGAGGCAGCTACCTCCAATAGGGTAGCCTTGGGGTTTTTGGCCCGCTACTCTTGTCCCTTGGTCTGTTGCTCTGCTCCAATAGGTGTGTCTTTGTCATGGAAGTTCTGCTCATTCTCGTGTTCCGCCTTGCTCAGAGTGTGTCTTTAGGTGTCGCCTTTTATTCGTTTGAGGAGAGCTAATTGGTGTCAGGTGTATGCACTTAGGGTAAAGTGCCTGACTTTGCCTGACCCGATTAACAGGACATGTCCTGTACAATGTGAGAGAGTTAGGGCCTCATCACGAGTTGGGTGGTAACGCCGGTGCTAATAGCGCTGACGTTATTAGTCCTACCGCCAATGCCCACCGGCGCTATTAGCGCCGGATCAAGGGGTTTGGCGGAACGGGAAATCCCCATTCCCCAATTGGGCTCAATGGGGAAATTTCACGCTTATGACCGCCGGCGGATTTTCTGCCAGCGGTAAACGTGCAGAAAATTGGCAAAATCTCAGCGGATTTCCCCCCAGCTCATAGCTCGGTGGAAATCAGCCAAAGCTGTGATTTGGCGGACCCTTAAATCCGGCGGTAACAGCGCTATCACCGGATTTAAGGGCTACCGCCAAACTCGTGATGAGGCCCTTAGTCTGGTTACTCTCAGTAACTCTTTTCCTTGGCTCAATGTTTGTGTAAAAGGGAGGGGGCTGAGTTGGGATTTCAGAAAATCCTAAAAAAAATAGGATGGGGTAGATGAACAAAAAAGGGTGAATACCGTGTCTCACCATCGGCTATCTCTTCCTGCACTGGTCCACCCCCAGGAGCTGGATCCAAAAGTGATGGTTGTGTCCTAGCCCCATGGATGACAAGTCCCTGAAGACTAGGGGGTTAGACACCCTTTGGTTTCTCACACAGGTAATACAGTTCTTGCTCTCACTTACAGTTCTTGCTCTCACTTTGGAACATGGGCTAGACCTTCCCTTTCTGTATTGCAAAGGGCACATCTTGGTTGATTATAATTTCCCGATCTCCTGGCCAAAACATCCATAAACTGTAAATAAATAAAACAAGCTCTTGTGATCGGGCTTCTGTCTAACAAATGATTGCTCCAAAGAAGATCATTTTGAATTTTATTTAGAGCAATGATTATATATCCTCTATTGGATTGTAGATTTAGCTCAATCATTTCTCTGGTTTCAAAAACGGAATATTTCAGCCGGTCTCTTAAATCTTTGTATACCAATTATTATAGAAACTGTCAGCATTAATATTACATATGAGGTTTGTTTGAACCAAAGTATGACTTTGGGCCTCATTACACGGAAGGCGGTAAGGGTTAACGGTCACCGGTAAGGGTTCCGGTGACCGTTAACCCTTATACCGCCTTACTACGAGGTCCCTTTGCGGGACCCGACCTTAACGCCTGGTGTAGACCAGCTTTTAAAGTTGGGTCCCGCAAAGGGATCTTGGTGCTAATTACAGTACCGCAATTTGCAGTACCGTAATTAGCTCCTTCCCCATTCCCATAATGCCCTATGGGGCAGAAATGGGAATGGGGAAGGGCCATGGAGAAAGGGGGAATTACCGCCCCGCCAAACTTGGAATGGGGTGGTAATTCCCCTTTTCTCCATGGTGGTACCACTTTGAAGCACACCAATATGGCCGATTTAGCCGTACTAACTTGCAAGTCCAAGGCGTTCATGAATGCGGTTTATCTGTTTATTAATAATTGGAGAGCTTTTGGTGTTCTCGCAATTAACACTGTATCATCCGCGTAAGCCAATACGGTTATAAACATATCACCAATTTTTGGGACATCACATTGGACTCGAAAAGGGCCTCATTCAGGGTATTAATGTAGATTGAAGATTGAAAATAATAAAGGGACCAAAACACATCCTGGTTGCATACAGGATTTTATCAAAAACAATGGAGTGCAATGGTCATTGTTGCCACTTCTCCCGCCTGCCTCATTTTTCTCCTGTCAAAGTACTAAGAATTCACAACATTTTGAGGGCAATTCATGGACCTGAGCGCTTGCCATAGTTTATCTCTTTTTCCTTTATTCAAAGCTGTCCTCAGATCCATGAAAGCTAAGTAGATGGGTTCTTTTTTTTTACATATAATGAGTGGGCTATGCGGCAGTTCTGCTCCTGTATTCTTCAAGGTTTGAACCGTCTCTCTCTCACTTGCTCACTCTTTCTTTCCTTCTTTTTCTCTTCTTGATGTATTCTACTTGTGTTTGTTCCTCTCCTTTCATGGTACAAGTTTATTCCTTTCTCTTCATTCAGAGTTAAGATGTTCCCTTTATTCAATGTCCACTCTTTATCTTGACTGAGACGAGTTTGAGGGTTCCAGTAATGATTCTCACTCTCTTCATTTACTCTTGATACTTTCTCTCGACTGGGATGAGTATGAGCATTCCAGTAATGATATTCAGTCCCCCTCCCGCATCTCCCGCTTTCCTCGTTACCTAGATTATTCAGGGATAACGTCACTGGGGTTCCTAACAAGCTGGGACCCTCTCCTCTGCTTATCAGGTTGGTTTCTCATTCTGCTGTAGTGTCACATATGGTTTTTCTGTTCTTTCTTCGGTCGATTCACCGTGCAACACCTCAGTGTAAGTACTATAGACATTGTTCACGGACCTCCCTTGCAGTCAGGCCACCATTTATCTGTCGCTCAGACTCAGGACTCCTTGTCTCCACCTCGGTTTCTCTCGTCTCCTCTCCTTTTCAGTGTAGCACGTCAGAAGCTGCCCTTCGGCTTCTCTCTAGCATTGGATGCCGCACGTCCAAGTTTCCCTCAGTGTCCCTTTGGCAGCTGATTCAAAACTTGCTGGCTCTGTCCCTCACAATGTCCCTGCCATGACCTTTTATGATGCTGCCGTGGGACTTCGCTGGCATAATGTCAAAGTCCTTCTTCTCTGTTTGTTTCATAATCTGTATCCTTGCAGTGGTTTTCTTGATCTCAGTACCATATAGGTTTTCCTTCTCACAGATATAATTAGAGTGTTTCGGAGACAATAATAGATTCTGGTTTGTTAATCAGATCTTTCTTCACTTGATTTTTTTGAAGGTGGGTTAGTGATATGTTGGTAAGGGAGTTCCTCATGCGAATGGGAATCCTGGTCCCCAAAAGGGGAGTCACTCCCAGTGAGGTCTTGCTTGCCTCTGCCCCTAGGAATTGTATTGCAGAGCAGGCTCACCCGCCTAGCTTCACACAGAAAGGCTCCCTGCTGGGGAGAAGTGACGGAATCCCGCGATTCATCACAGCTACCAATAGGTAAAGGTTTAAACCCTGTACTAAGGCCCCCAAGGTTGGACAAAATCCCAACTGCATAGTCGAAAGAACATTATCATCAGTTAACCATTTTTCAAACTTGTTTGGAAGACACCTACCAAAGATCGTGAAGGATGTGTTCAATCAGGAGAGGGGTCTATAGACTTTTGGAGTACTCCTATCTGCTTTTTTATGAATTGTGATGAGGGCCACTTTTCCCCAAGAATCTGGAACATTAGATGTTTTTAAAATTGTGTTAAATAATCATGTAAGTATTGGGGCCCATAGCTCTGTTAGGTCATGCTAGAGGTCTGCTGGGATCCCACCAGGTCGAGGTGATCATTTATGTGCTTGAAATTTGATCGTCGGTGTCACCTCCTTTACAGAGAATGTAGGCGGAAAGGAGAGTCAATGATAATAGGTTATTGGGATATTTGGTGTTCTGTTTGGGAAGATCCATGAGAACTAATTATCATAGCGAGGAGTTTCATACAAAATTGTGAAATGCTTCAACCAAGTCTGGTCTGGAATCATTACCTCCAGATCTGTAAGAGGCCGATTGTACAACTGACCCTTCACTACAATACGCCAAAATGTCTTTGAATCGACCTCGGCAGAGGCTGTTTCTAAATTAAGCCATGCTGAATTATGAAATTCAGCCTCCCTTCTCTCAAAAGCCTTCTTGTATGCAGCTCTGGCAAGTTGTACTTGTTTTTTTTGTTGGATAAAGATTTTTTAAAGATTGCACGAGATCTTTCCTTGTGTTTTTGCACTGGTCATCGAACCTGCATTTATTTTATATCTATTTTGTTTTGGAGCTTATTCTGACTACAAAGGCTTCAGTAATCGTCGGCTCCAACTTGGTGAAGATAGATATAATTTGTGGTGGGTCAAGATTATCTTTCAGCAAAGTCATGAAGAATGGGAGATTTGGGACTAAAATTTTCTGGTGTGTCACTACCATGTATTCATGGAATCCCATTTAAGTCTTACTGTAGAGTTATTATTTAGTTCCAAATTAGTTAAGATGGATATTGTTTCTTTTCTTCTTTCCATTAGTTGCCACTTGATTATTTATTTCACTGAACACATCAGCTAGGACTTCAAATTGGTCTCTTACATGTCATTTGTTCATGGAAATAAGGAAATAGTCGATTGTGGAGCTCCCACATTGACTCTTAAAAGTGAGAGCTCCAAGGCGGGGCCCAGGAGTCTGCCCATTAATTGTGTGTATCCCCCATTCAATTATAAACAGTTGTGGAATATGATGCCCTCATTATAGACCAGAGAGTACTGCATTTCTGGCTCTGGAATGTCTTCCCGAGGTCCAATGGGAGGCCAGTTCCTGGCTTACAGTTCAGGTCCCTCCCACATATGATCATGGTTTATTGAGTTTGTTCTGATGAAAGTAGGTCATCCATCACAAATTTGATAATGGGGAGGCTATTTAGCCTATTTTATTTCAAGGACTGTTATGCATATTCACTACTAACAGTATTCGATCATTACTATAAATTATTTTGAAAGTGTGTGGATGAGCCTTTAATCAACTTAACCCAAACGGGCCCACCACTTAAGAAGTGAGTACACGGTTGTACGTAAAGCAAGTTTACTGTACAATCATCTGGGGAGCAGTTAGAAGGTATCACAAGATCAAACTAACTCAAATCTCCACAAACCACATCAGTTGACATGTTTTATACATTTTTGCAACAATTAAAACTATCCCAGATACTTTATTACAATCTATCCCTCACATGTGATCGGACAAAAGCCTCTTCAAAGAAATCCCATTTTTATCCAATTCCTACATTTTCATTGGTGGCCCTTATCTTAACTACCATCTTCAACTCATGTGTATAATGCATCTCTGCTTAGGATTCGTTGTGGTGGGTCATGACATCCTTATTTAGTAAAACATTTGTATGCAAACATAATTCATTACTAGCAATAAGCAGCCTAAGTCTTTTAACCTTAATGTTTAATTGCACATAGGTCATGTAAATATTTCAAGCGATATGAGGATGTCTGAGTAATTAAATCTCTTTGAGTTAGTGATGCTATCTCATTCCCCAGGTCATTGATTTAAATGGAACATTCTAATCTAAATAACTGCTGCTTTATTGCACATAGAACATCTGACAATACAATTGCAACTCTTGGTTTCTCATTAGTTAGCCTTGGCCATTGGTTTGCCCCGTCTTTTATTGCTAGCCAAAACAAATAGTGAAAGCCCTTCTGTCATGATCCCATTCATCAGGAGATTACCTCTGCCATCTGAGATATTTATCAGACCATACATCTCATGGCCAGTTCCTGCAGCTGAGCTGCCCGCAAAGGTTGTGAAGTTACTTATTCACCCATCCCCTGGCCTCTAAAACCTCACAGAATCAGTTTCTCAACAGTCGAAGTTAATTTTGCAAAACAGACCTGACTACCGTTTTTTCATTCATTCGGAAAAATCCCACTATATTGAGATTTATGAATTCTTCATGTGAGAATCGTGTTTGTTACATTTGGTGGTCTTGACATTTTATCTTTCTGCGTGCATGCAAGCTAATGTGTATTAATTCTAGACAAACAGTAATGCTAAAGTCACATCTCCCATCCATAATTAACTAAACTCGATACATACGAAAATGCAACATCGCACCCAGTTTGCCGCCACCCCCAATGATTAATAGGGTGCATGCAACATGAACCCCTCGTAATCATGTGGATCCTTCCTGTCCACCCCAACAAAAGCTTGCATGCATAGTATATTATTTAACATACACATGTACACTTTACAATTTGACAAGGATTTAAAGAAGGCAGACATGCCCCCATAAACTCTCCCTCTGATCTTTTTGTTTGCTTTTAGTTGATGCACAAAATATCCATCAAGAATGAAATCATCCACAGCCCATATTTCTTGCAACAAGATATCGTATTGTTTTAGGTGGGATATAATTTCCATATTTGTACATTTTTACATAGCGCCAGCAATATTCCATGAGAGAATCGAGAGAGTCTAAAAAAATTGATGGGGTGGGTAAATCTTGAGTAAAGTTAAAAAAAAAGTAGTTATTTCAATCAAGAGGCTTTTGGAAGGTGAAATAGAAGGTATAAACACCTCTGCTCTGTCTTCCTGTAGAGACTAGACTATTTTTAGGCAATCAACAATCAACTTCTTCACTATACCGGGAGGGCCTTTCCAGCCATGGTTGCTATCCAAAATTAGATTAGAAGATGTTTGCCCATTGGCACCACCTTTCATGATGTCCGGGTGAGAGCTTGCTTCATGTGGATAAAAGTATACTAGAGACCGCATCCTGGTCTGTTTCAACTTGGTTGGCCACGCCAAAATGAACTGAAGGACATATGTGGACATTTTGTTGGAGGAAAACGTGCTAACTATGCAATCTTTCTTGAATCATTTAGAGGTGGGATCAATCCAGCTAACATATCTGACCATCAATATGTCATGTGGATTAATACTGGAGCCTATACGTTTCGTATTAATCCAATGTGCAGTTTAAGTCAACAAAGAGGCTATTGATTCATAGGTCCCTTTTTCAAGAGGTTCGACGCCCCACAATTATTCCAATTAAGGGTAGTGTTGCTGGGGGCAGATCAAATGTATCAGAAGCTTTCTAAATTGGTAGGAGGCGAGCCTTGGGCACACCCTTCTCCGTAAATAGGTTCTTTACTGCTGGTGAATGATTACTAACTATTGACTTTGCTTGTGTATCAAGTGTTCTGCTCGAAATTCCTACCATTGGTGGAGAAGAAATATTAGAGAAGAAGTTAGGATGTGACGCTATGCTTTCTATGAGTGCTTGAACATTGGTTTGCGGCTTAGATCGTATAGGGGCAGAAAAAAAAGAAAAGTCTAGTTTTTTTTTCTCTGTATTCTCTATTAAAATGTCATCCATTATATTTAAAAAGTAACAAAGTACTTTTAAAAATGTTCAGTAAGTCCAAAATTGGTTGTATCTGTGCCCAAAATCAGCTAATAAAAAATTATTATAATCATTCTTCAAATTGGCTGGATTCATGTGAGCGTCTGGACTCTTTTCTTTGGTGTGTGGCAACTTCGAATCTGTGTGAATAACTTTTTCCATGTTATGGGTGACTGGTAAATGTGAAAATGATGAGATTTGAAATGGTGAGGTTTTGCCTTGATTTGCTTCATCCACTGATATTGAGGTTGCGTCCATGGTTCTGTTAAAAGGTTCTGGGCTCAACGCAAGGTTTGGGTCACGTATTGAATTACTTGTTGTCCATATAGAGCATGCCAGGGGTACCTCTGCTGCCACAAGTGCTACTGGATCCCCCACTGGTTGCTCATCAAGGCAGGGAGTCTTTGATGTGTTAACACAGGTTTGATGGCTCATATCCATATCTGCACTGTAGCAGTTAGACAATGTAGGGGGTGACAGGGCCCTTAAGCCCCTCATTTCTTGCTCTACTACATGTATTTTCTCATCTAGCTTGCCGCATATTTCTTGGAAATAGGAACCCAGAAGTGTGTGCATGTGATCTAAAGGGTTTGCATTGCTTGGGCTCAGTGATGGACGTGAACGGGAACGGTAGGGAGCGATGTTCCACCACTGTTATCTTTTTCTGTTTACCATCTCCCTACTTTTTATGACCATATTCACCATTCCATTCAATTCCATTCCATTCAAAGGATTTGTCCATTCATGTCCCTGTGCAAGTGGAAAGTTGTAACAGAAGACCTCGTTACTAGTCACTTTGTCTATTGCAATGACCTGGCCGCAACACCTCGTCACATGTTGCACTATGCTTCTGCCTAACCTCTCCCCTGCCAAGACCACAGTTCCACTCAGGTGTGGACTGGCCTATAGGGAACTCTGGAGATTTCCCAGCAGGCCTCTGCACCGTGGGCCTTTATTGTGTGGTAACCTGTTTTATTTCCAAATGTTCTCATAGGAAAAGGGTTAGGCTTGCTGAAAATGTGTAATATGGGCCACTTTGAACATTATTTCCAGGGCCTCTTTTGATTCCCGGTCCACCCTTGGTTCCACTACTTTTTTCGGTGTACTTCTACTACTGCTTGGGCCTCTTTCCCTGTTCCCTCTTCCACATTGGTGTTGGCCTTCCGTTTCCCCACTAAAACATAATCTGTATTCATGCAAGGCACAGAGAAAAACACGTAAACCTTCCGTCACTGGTCACCGATCGCAGCCATACTGGATAGTTGTGATAACATCTGGGCAAAGGTTTAAAAGTTTGAGCCACTCAGTGCACACAATGTGCCTCATTACGAGTCCGGCGGTAGCCGTACCGGTAAAACCGGCAGGCTGCCGCTGGACTCATGAATTTTTCCGGCGCCTGGCTTCACGGAAACACCAGGGGATTATGACCCTGGCGTTCCTGGAAGTCAGGTGCTGGTAAAATGTTAATCCCTATTCCCATTTGAGTCTGGGAATGGGGATGACGGAAGCACCGGCACCGTTATTATTAATAACGGTGCCGGTGCTTCCGTGAAAGTCTGCGGGCGGATGCCATCCCGCCCGCTAGGTCAGACCTGGTGTGAGGGACGGCACCCACCCGCACACACTCAAGAGTGTGCCGGTCCGGTAACAACGGTGCCTGTAGGTTTACCAGCACCGTTGTTACCAGAACGGCACACTTGTAATGACACCAATGTCTTTTCAAGGTCTCACATATAGAGACAGGTGGCCTAATTAAGATTCTGAGTCTGTGGGTGCTGTAAGGAAGTCATAGTATCAACAGTAAAACAGACACAAGTGACCACAGTTCAGGGGTGTTTATTGAACTTCAACAAGGGTGTGATAAATGCCTAACTAATTCTAAATCTACAGATCGGAGCAAGCTAAGACCATCAAAGAATAATAATGCAGTCCTGGTGGAGTCTTGTCAAAAATGAAAGGGCCTATACAAACCAAAACTATTGCCAATCCTTACAGCTATATACAAATAGTGTGGCATAGTGTACAAGAAAGAAGTGTTCACAAAATGATATAACAGGATGTTGTCCTCCCTTCCCCATGGTTTCAGCATGGGACACATTGGTTCACTCGAGCAAAGTACACACTCTGGCTTCTTCGGCACAAGGATACAGTTCCATTACCAGCATCAGGGCCTTCTGTGCCCAAGTCTCTTTACTTATCAAAGTCTCTTGATTCAGAGGGCCTGATGTACCAAAACAAAACACAAAATTCCTTTCCTTTTATAAGTGTTCAATTCCGGTGATTCACTCTGGATCCCCCTCAGCCAGATCCCTTTTACATCACAATCGTTACTGTGGATCCCCCTCTTCTGGGCTCAGATCCCCCTTTTACAATGTTCAGAAAATATTCTTTCTCTGTGAATGCCGGTTCACCTTGGATCCCCCTCAACCGGGCTCAGATCCTCTCTTTCTACACAATTAGTCTCCCTCAGCCGGGCTCGGACCAATTTCAGTTCACATTAAACTATCGAAGACTTTCGAATGTTCACAGGGTTTTGCTTGACCCATGCGGGACCACTTTGATCTCAAAATTCCCCTTTCCAAGATGACAACTAGTTGGATACCTAACAGAGACCTTCAAACCCACGTGGTGCCGGACCACTCTCTACGGTAACTTTCCTGGCCTTCAAATTTCTGTCACTCCTTTGGTTTTCAATTATATTCTAGTTGTTCATCACATACGTTTCACACACAGTTCTCTTTTGATTTCTTCATACAATGTTGCCACTTGCAACCTTGGTTCTAACACAGGCTTGTCTGGTATCAGTCTCTCCAACTCACTGGCTGTGCTGACTTTACTGGTGCGGCTTTGTTGTAGGAGCCAAGTACAGTACCACAGTGGCAAATGCTCCTCCCTGTCTGGTTTATCGACGCGGGAGAGCCCCGGCTACCTCTGACACACAATGCAGGTTTCTTCAGCTTTATTCCCATGTCTTAGGCTTCTTATTTCCAAGGTTCACGAAAGTAACGGTCTGATAGGGTCAAGGGCACATTTTTCTTGGAACCCTTTTTGGTCTTGCTGTCTTTCTCCTCGTGTAAAACTGCCATCTTCGAACTGCTACTTCATCAAGTGCTTTGCCTTGCTCAGAGTGTGCTTCCGTGCTCCGTCTTTTATCCTTGTGGGGAAGTGTGATGGAAGTCAGGTGTGTGTAACGATCAGTAAATGCCTGATCTTGCCTGACCAGTGTATTGGGACATGTCAGGTATACAGCTCTGGTGTTAGTGTCGGGAAAATGGGGGGCGGGGGGATGAGCTCCTAAGTATCCTACCTGGTAGGATGGGGAAAAGGTGTTACAGGGAAGGGGATACCACGTCTCACCATCCGGTGACCCACTCACACTCCCTGAAGATGCCTCATCCAGATGATCCTCCCACACTGGTCCACCCCCAGGAACTGGATCCAAAAGCGATGGCTGTGTCCTGGCCACTTAGGTGACAGATCCCCGGTGACTAGCGGGTGAGACACCTTCAGGTTTCTCACAGTGCAGAGATTAATCCAGGGGTGGACACTGATTTTAGGATTACGGTAGGTCGTAGCAAGTGGGAATACACATTTAATGCATCCCAGCAAAACAGCCAACCCGCCCCATTGAATTCCTTACTGGTGCGGGTCCGTAAGGTTCCAATGGTGGCAATGTTCATTGGCGGCAGGTCCTGATGTCTGTGCAGGATAAGGCCTCTGCCTCTCTTTCCAGGGTCAAGTCCAATGTCATTAATTGTATTAACAGGTCACGCTTTCCCAGGCCTTTTTATTAGCCAATGCTACCACCACAATAACAGTAGGAACAGCCCGCTCCAGCCCCGCTCTGCTCCAGCTGCCAGAGGGAACTTTAAAAGGCTCAAGGAAATGTCGCTGAGTTCACCACCTCTTCACAGTCCCTCCTTCTTAGTGATCTCAGCAGGAACAGCCCGCTCCAGCCCGCTCCGCTGCACTCAAGTTAGCCACACAGGGAATGTAAAAGGATCAAGGAAATGGCGTTGGGTTCACTGCCTTATCACAGCCCCTCCTTCACAGTGATCTCAGTGGGAACAGCCCGCTTTGGCCCCGCTCGAGTGAACCACACAGGAAATGTAAAGGGCTCAAGGAAATGACGTTAGGTTTGCCACCTTGTCATGATGACACTTTGGTTTTCTGGGGCACAAGAGAGGCAGGAGGCAGGGAGGGAAGTGATGCGGGAGGGCGGAGTTGAGTCAGTTGGTAGAGAGCAGTGAATAAAGAAGACTTTACTTCACGCTCTGTCTTTTATTGATGCACAGCGAGCAAAGCACTGGCGGACTATACCTAATCCGGTGATAGTCACCACACTGGTGACGAGCACGCGCTGTTGGCATGTGAACCTTGGGTGCAGCGGTGAGAGGTGCCGTGGCAAGGCGAGGATGACAGAAGCCTGCCCGTGCCGCAACGGTGACGACAGTGCCCCACCGTTACAAGGAAGCCCCAGGACGGCAAGGCAAGGTCAGCGGAGACCTGTCCAGGGCGCTACAGCAGAGGCGGTGCCCCGCCCACAACAGGGCATGAATATAAAAGCAGTCAAGGAGGACCGGGCTGCAGCAGTGCAACGGATAATTAAACGGTGCCTGAGGAGCATGTGAGGGAGTCACGTGATAGTGCTCCTGCCCATTGGCGGCCATCTGCCAACACGCTCACTCCCCTGACACCCTAGACAGTGCCAGGAAGCCACCACGGTGCTTGTGCCTAACAGGCAGCCGTCTGAACAGAACAGGGGAGGCCATATTCCCCAGTGAGAGGCTGCCAGTAGGCAGGTGACAATGTCTGACCAGGAGGGCCACCAGGACGTGGGTCAGGACATGCAGGCACAAGGCCCAAACGCTCCACAAGCACATGCTCCACATAGACTACCAGACTACGAGACAGTGTTCGGTGAAGAAAGGGACAGGAGAGAACGGAGACAAAGAAGGAGGTACGTCACTCGTGTTAGACCCGAGTGCAGATTCCGGCATCACGTACGCTACCTGGTAGAATAG
The DNA here is from genome assembly GCF_040938575.1 of Ambystoma mexicanum. NCBI lineage: Eukaryota > Metazoa > Chordata > Amphibia > Caudata > Ambystomatidae > Ambystoma > Ambystoma mexicanum. The sequence goes on from NC_090936.1 coordinate 1,091,708,948, forward strand.
TTCCCTTTGGAATCGGATGTCAGCTTCTCAGGAAGTGAGCAGCGGAAGAATGGCTACGTCTACGCCCTGGGCAACAGCGCAGCAACAGAACACAGCCCAACACTGATAATGAGACTAAATGAAAGACCTACGGAATTCCTCATAGAGACTCGGGCTACTGTGAATGTGATCAGTGAACAAATATACAAAGAATTACCATAAGCCCCAAAACTGAATCCAGCTACGGTCGACATATAGCTTTATGGAGCCACAATGCCCCTCAAATGCCTGGGACAATTCGAGGGAATATGCTGCTACAAGGGGCAAGCAAAAAGAGTGCTACTACACGTGCTGGCGACAGAGAGTGAGAGTGGCTGTATAATCGGTTTTAAGACAGCCATTGACATGTGCCTAATACACGTGCTCTATAAGCTCATGGTGCACAACTATATCAATCCAGTGCACATGATAAAGGAACTGTACCTCAATTTGTTCAAAGGAATAGGGAAACTACGAAACAGCCAAGTCAAGCTGCACATTGATGAAGAAGTTTACCCAATAGTGCAGCACTATACAGGCATACCAGTGAATATCCAGAGGAAGGTCAAAGACTAGCTACATAAACTCATTTATTTCTACATTTCTTTATTGGCATTTATAATAGGCACAACAGCAGTGTGGCAGTGGGTGCCAACTGAGGCATAGAATAAATTTGTCCATATAAGCCAGTCATTTAATGAACAGTAAACAACTTCAACATGAAGCATTTAACAATAACAACAGTAATTGTCTCCAAGTGGTCGATAAATAGTTCATTTTGGGAGGGTCAACACGGGAAGGGAAAGGAAGGAGTCCAAAAGGAGGGGGGACCAGGTATATTCAGGCAGTGGTCCATTCAGGTGTCTTGTGATGAATAGGTCAGTAAGCACAGGGGTGAATCATTCAAGGGGGTTTGTCGTCATTGGAGGGGTGGAACAGAGCCCCTGTGAGGGCCTTCCAAGCATCAAGTGCCTGACTCGCATCCTCAGGGGACCTGGCAATGCCTTCCTCCCAGGCCGAAGTGTCCGCCCCAACCCAGCGTTCCAGTTCGTTACGCCATGCATGGAAGCGTGGGCCATCTGGTTGCTTCCTAGCCATGGCAATGGTCCTTTTGGTGAGGATGCATGCCAGGTCCATGAGCTTTACTGTGTGCTTGATTTTAGCTAATCTGGGATAAGTCCCTAGGAGGCACTCTCCAGGGGTCCACTCATACCTGGTCATGCCAGCTCTCCTACAGGTTCGCTCAACTTCGGCCCAGAGTTTTCGGGCCTTGATGCACTCCCAAAACATGTGTATTAGGTCTGCTTTGTCTCTGTTGCACCATGGACAGTTATGCTGGGGTTGCTCGTAGATCTTCGCTATTCTGTGTGGTGTTAGGTACGAGCGATACAGTACGTTGAGCTGGATCAATCTGAATCTTGAATTCCTAGAAACCTGTTATGGGAACGCCAGTGCTCTCTCCCATTCTCCATCGGTCATTTCTCGCCCCAGGTCTCCGTCCCATTTGAGTTTTAGTTCAAGGCTGCAGGGATTAGGCCTATCTATGAGGTGACAGTATATTTGAGACACTGGTCTCCACCCCTCCCCCAGACTGTACAGGAGTGTCACAAAGGGGTTGGACTCAGGTCTTCAGGCCAAGTATCCCATTTGGTTTGGGCTAGTTTCCGGATCTTTAGATACCAAAGGAATTGGCCATTGGGCATATGATCTTCAGATTGTAAGGAGGAGAAGTCTCGGAAGGAGCCTTCGTTATATAAGTCCCCCCAGGTGTACACTCCCATCCATTCCCAATATCTAATGGTCGCTAGATCGACACTGTTCTGGCACAAGTCGGAAAGGAGCGGAATGTCCGGGGTATATGCGTGCTTTAGGTGGAGAAGTGATTTTTCTCTAAGCCATATTTGTTTTCCTAGGGTGGCAAAAAAGGGGGTCCCGCCAGTTAGGTGTTGGGGAGCCCAGATGAGTTCATTCAGCCAGATTGGGGCAATTGAGTGCTGCAGTAGTGCCGTTTCAGGAGTGACGTCATCAGCCAGCCATTTGGCTACGGAGCTGAGCTGGGCTGACAAATAATACTTCTCCAGGTCAGGGAGTTGAATGCCACCCTGTCTGTACGGAAGGGTTAACGGGGATAGTGCCAATTTGTGTCTGCCTTTCCCCCATAAGAAGTCTTTAAGTATCGTCTCTAGTAGTCGGAAAAAGGGAGCTTTAATATAGTAGAACACATTTTGAAATCCGTAGAGAAATCTGGGGAGAACAATCATTTTGATGATGGACGCCCTTCCCATCATGGACAGGGGGAGTCGGGACCAGAACCCTATCGACTTGCGTAGAGGGGGCAGCGCTGACGCTGTGTTATTTTCATGCATGAGTTCAGGCGTGTGGTAAATGTTGACTCCAAGGTAGCGGAATGTGGTGAGTTGCCAATTCACCTCCAATGAAGGCAGGTCATCCATGTGTTTACTTTTGAGGCCTCCCAATGGGAAGAGGCAGGATTTACTTCTGCTAAATTGTATGCCCGATACTTTGGCGAAGTTGCCAAGGACCTCCAGTATGGTCGATACGTTCAGGTGCAGATCTCTTATATAGAGGAGGACATCGTCCGCGTACAGGAATATTATATGATCTGTCCCATCAAGCCGTATGCCGGCATCAAAAAATTGTTTTCTGAAATAGATGGCAATAGGTTCGAGCCAAAGTATGTAGAGCATGGGGGAGAGTGGGCAACCCTGCCTAGTGCCCCTTTGTATGTCCCAGGCTGCAGAGATAAGCCGTCCGGATTTCACTCGTGCCCTTGGTTTAATATAAAGGACCTTGACCCACCTAATGAATTTCTCTCCAAAGCCGAATTCATGGATCACTGCCAGCAGCCACTCCCAGAAGATGAAGTCAAATGCCTTAATGGCATCCAAGGAGAGCAGAGCGTAGGAACCCCTGTCTAGGTTGGTTTGAGACAAAACCTGTTGGAGCCTACGGAGGTTGGCGGTGGTGTTGCGGCCTGGTACAAAGCCATTTTGGTGAGGATGCACCACCCCTCCTATTACCCTGGAAAGCCGCTCAGCTAGGATAGTTGTCAGAATCTTGACGTCGTAATTGAGCATTGCAAGTGGGCAGTAAGAGTCACAATCTTCAGCAGGTTTGTTGGGTTTAAGCATTGGAATCACCAGTATTTCATGCATACTCTCAAGTAGGATCCCCAGTTCATAAGCCTCCTGAAAAACCTCATGCAGCAGCGGGATTAACTCAGGTTCGTAAGTCTTGTAAAATTCTGTGGGCTGCCCATCGCTGCCCGGCGCTTTGCACGTGGTCAGGGACTTGATCGCCTCGGTTATATCGTCCTTGGTGATGTCTGCGTCTAGGGCTTCTTTGTGTGCGAGCGGCAGTTTAGGCAGACCTATTTCCTCCAAGGTGTCCGATATCTCGCACGAGGGCACCTGGGCATCATGGGAGTACAGCTGAGCATAGAATTGCGTAAAAGTGTCATTGATGCCCTGTTGGGTCTGGTGTAGGGTGCCGTCTTCACCTTTCAAGGATGTGTTCGGGTATCTGGGGTGCTCTTTTCTGCACAACCAGGCTAATAGTCTGCCGGGTTTGGCCGTCTGGGTGTGTGCCCTGTTGGTCCTGGTAGTATAATCAAACTTGGCTAGCCTGTCCCAAGCCTTTTTGCATTCAGCTCTACTTTGCTTGAGCTCATCCTCGGCTTGCAGGGAAACTCGGGTGCCGGATTCAAGCTGTTCAAGATCGGTTTCCCATCGCTCCAGTTCGGTTCTCAGGTGCTTCCTGATTCCCCCTGCCTTTGCTATGATTTCCCCTCATGTAGCTACTTTCAGGGCTTCCCATAATTTGCTTAGATGGTCAACGCTATCCGTGTTTTCCTTTATGTAGTTCTCCAGGGACTCACTGAGGTCGTCTCTGAATGCTGGGTCTTTTAGCGCTTCAGTGGGCATCCTCCATGTGGGTATTGGAGATCTGGGCCCTGCGGTGCTCCATTCTATTATTAAGGGGGAGTGATCGGAGATGGTCCGGCCCAAGTACTGCACCGTGTTGATCTGGGGTAGGGTTTCTTTGCCAGTGAAAATGTAGTCAATCCTGGTGTGGAGGTTATGTGGGGACGAGAAAAAGGAGTAGCCTGGTCTCTTGGATGTTTCTCCCACCAGATGTCCACTAAGTCTAGGCGATTCAGCATGGCATTCAGTGCCGCGGTGGATGCCGACGGGCCCCCGGGGAAAGGGGTGGACCTGTCGAGTTCTGGGTTGCTGACACAGTTGAAATCTCCCCCCCCCAAATAAACAATCCGGTCCTATACTATGTGACCTTGGCATACATCAGGTCTAAATGTGCTGGTATGTTGCTGTTGGGGAGGTATGAATTAACAATGCAGATTTCAGTTTGCTCGATGTGGCCCCACAATATCACATACCTTCCTTCTGGATCTGATTCAGCTCTGTTGAGTTGGAAGGAGATATGGGGGCTAATCCATGTGAACACCCCTCTGGCATATCTGGAGTATGTGGATCCAAACCCCTGCCCTCCCCAGTGTGTCTGAAGCGTTGCGATGGACTCCTTTGTTAGGTGGGTTTCCTGTAGGAGGGCCAGTCCCACCTTCTTCCTGTGGAGGTAGGATTTAATCCTGTTGCGACGAAGGTAGGTACCCAGACCCCTCACGTTCCAGGTTACAACCTTGATGCGTGTGGCCATGTTAGTACAAAGAAAAGTTTGAGTGTTCGTTCCCGGCCGAGCCGGTTCACCCTCCTGTTGGCTTTGTATTTTGGACGCCTCCCCTCATGTCTGATCAGTATTGGTAGATAGTCTATTCTCTCCTGTGTCTTTAGTGACTGAATTGCTTTAGAAAGTGGAGACTTGTTAACGTTTTCAACGTCCACACAAAGAGGTGGATTAACAACATGGAACAACTATGAACTGTCCCTAGCAGCTGCTTTGGGAGGGCAACGCTCAGGGGCTTCCGCTTCCCGTTGGCCTATCCAGGACGTGAGATGCGGATGTAGCGCTGGCAACAGGCCAGCACTGGTTGCAACGGGGTGGGTTGTGACAGTGCCCAGGTGTGATCGTCTGAGCTCCCGTCCATAGAAGCACATTTTGCCTTCTCAACAGAGTATCACCTTGTAGATGCAATGTTCAGGTTTTGAACATGATGAGGTTTCATTCGCAGGATTCCTGATTCCTGCTTAGACCGTCAGAGCCTAAAGTGCATTCTTCGCCTTCGGCTAGGTTATTATGCTCCAGCCACATATTGACTGCAGTTGGGGTTTCCATGAAAACCGCCTTCCCTTTGTAAAGTATCTTGAGGCGTGAGGGGTATAGGTGCATGTATTTGAGATTGAGTTTGCGTAATCGGGCTTTATTTGGTATGAATGAGTTCCTGGCTCGCTGCACATTGGGGGTATAATCAGGATACATGACGATCTTGGAGCCATTGTGTTTGATCTCGCCGCCCTCTCTCTCTCTCTCGTCTCGTCTCTCTGTCACAGAAATTCAAAATCTTTGCAATCATCGGGCGTGGGTGTGATCCTGGTGGGGGTCTTTTTTGAAGAGATCGGTGAGCTCTCTCGACTGAGAATCCCTGTGTGAGCTTGCCGGGCCCAATCTCCTGAAGTATCATGGACTCTATGTATTCTGTTGGGTCGGTTCCTTCCATTTCCTCCAGAATTCCAAGAACATGTACATTGTTGCAGCGAGCCCTCCCCTCTGCCTCCTCTGATCTCGCCTCTAGTCGTGCAACCTGCCTTTCTAGTTCAGTTACCTTGGCTTTCAAGTCTGTGGCGGTATCCGTGGTGTCCTGCAAGTTCACCTCCGTTTTTCTCACCCTATCTGCAAGATTACGGGCCGCTTGGCGTATGAGCTGCACGTCGGCCTTGAATTCGCCTATTTTGGTCTCAATAAATGTCTGGAGTGCCGCAATAGCCTGTAGTCCCTGAGTGTTTTTAGGGTCATCCTCGAGCGGGGGTGGCTCCGTTTGCGTGGTAATTTCATGCTGGAGTTGCTGTTTGGGCCTTGTCCCAGAAAAGGAGTCCATAATTGAAGCCGACTTATTCTTGTGTCGTGAGGCGGACATCTTGCACTGTGTTGTGTAGGGTTTTCCAGCAGGTTCTAGCTCGCCGTGATGCAAAGTAGCCTTTAGCGTGTCGTGATGGGCCCTCACTCCATCGTATTAGCGTTAATCCTTCGTCCAGGTGTCAGGCCTTGTGTTACCTGGACGCTAGTGACTTGTGTCCACCAGTGCTTCCAAGCTCTCCCCAGGCACTGCACTTCACTGGGACTTCCTGCCAAACCGCCCACCGGCCATGAAGAAAGGGCGGGCAAAGCTCTGCCAGAGAGTGTCTTGGCGAGGTGGGGGACACCTGGGTCTGATATTGTCCTTGGGACCCTTACGGCCCAGTATATGAGGCCCCTTGAGTTTAGAGCTTTTCTTGAGGGCGCGAGCAGTGCTGCGGTCCAAAAGCTCTATCCGTGCTTTCACGGCATCCCACAGGCCTTCACAGGTTTCACCTGCAAGTGAATCTGGGCTCCAGCATTAGTGTTCTGTTGAGTGTGCGCCCCGGCAGGAAACCCTGCTATTCCAAGTATTTCACTCGTGATACGGAGACCTTGTCATGGTCCTGATCTTCGTTCGCGTGGGGAACCAACAGAATGCGTGGATGCTGCAGGGGGAGGACGGTGTGTCGGTCCTTACCCCGGCCGTATATCTGCGTTGCCGGCAGTTTCTTCCCTTGGTGAGGCAGCTGGGGGGGGTACTCAAGCAGGTCCGTAGCACGGCAGCACCGCTGCGCCTCCAACTGCTGTGGGGCCGGGTGGGGTGGGCCGAGACGGGCTCAATGTGTGGCGGCTTCAACGTGTGGTTATTTTGGAGTGCCGCTGCGCCCTCCTCAGTCTCTCGGCGTCAGCGGTTTACGGATCTGGGCCGTGACAGTCTCCGGCATTCCTCAGGCCTACAGCGTCTGAATAGGCTCCTCCTCCGCTGGAGCCTTTGGCTTCGATTAGGCCACCATTACAGTGGGACCCCCGGGGTCCGTTCGCAAACCTTGTTTCGGTGTATGCAGGCTCCGATTTTCTTCGGGTCTTCACTGGAAAGGCACAGCAGCGCTTGTTCTAACTAGTGTAGTGATTATTTTCCAGAAATGATTGCCTTTGGAAGCAATTTCAAGGATCAATGTAAGAATCAGGACGGGAGCTCAGCTCTGCTGCTGCTTCACTCCATGAGCTCCCAGCTACATAAACTCATAGAACAGGATATCATAAAACCGGCCAAGGGCCCCACCATATGGGTCTCGGCCTTCGTCCTGGTGCCGAAGAAAGGATCTGATGCCATTAGGCTATGTGTAGATATGAGGAGGCCTAATCGAGCCATTCGGAGGGAAAGACACATGACACCACGTATCACTGATATGATAAATGGAGCCAAGGTTTTCTTCAAACTGGACTTGCAAAAGGGTTACCACCAACTTGTACTGAGTCCCGAGAGCCAGAACATCATAACTTTCATCACACACCTGGGACTGTACAGGTACAAAAGGTTAAGCTTTGGGGTATACTCCGCCACAGAGATATTTCAGGCAGAAATCCATAATGTGATGACGCACATTCCAAACTGCATGAACTACTGTGATGAAATTTTGGTGTTCGGGACTGATGTGGGAAAACACAACGAGACATTGGCCAAGGTGTGCATGGCACTAGAGGCCGCCAACCGTACCCTTAACCTGGAAAAATGTGAGTTCAGGAAAGGCACATTAAAGTTCTTCGGCCAAGTATTTTTCAAAAACGGCATGACACCTAACCCTGACAAAGTCTCTGTGTTCAACGAAACACCACCACTGATTAACTTCTCAGAACTAAGGTCCTTTCTGGGCCTCGCCAATTACTGCACGTGGTATATTAAAGACTTTGCCATGGTCAGCAAGCCCCTCAGGCAGGGCTTTAAGTGGGCCGGGGCCTGCCGGGGCCAAGCCCCGGCAGTCTCCAAAAAGTGGGACTGAGCCGGGGCCCTGCCGGGGCCCCCGTCCCACTGCAGGCAACATTGGCGGGATGCATTATCCCGTCGCGGCGGCAGCCGTGACGGGAGATGCGCCTGCCATGAAGTCAGGCGATCAGACAGAAGTGGCAGCCAACCATAGCGATGCTGTGCCTGGCTGCCACTTCTGTAAGTCATAGTAACTTCATCTGGTGACCTCTCGCGCGAGGGGTCACCAGAGGCAGTTACTGTCCCTTTTTTTCCCCAGGTCGCCGAGGCGTCTTTAACCCTCGGCGAACCTGGGGATTCTTGACATTTTTCGAGGTTTATGAAAGATGGCTTGAAAAGTACACAATTCAAGCCATCTTTTATAAAGCTTTGCCGACGGACAATTTTGTCCGTAGTCAAGCTTTATAAAAGATGGCTTGAATTGTGTACTTTCAAAGCCATCTTTTATAAAACCGAAATGTTTAAAAAAAAAAATGGCCTGAAAACTAGGCAAACCGTAAGGTATGCACACACACATATATATGCATGTTATATATCTGTGTGCGTACCTTACTATGGTTTGTGTACTTTGCAAGCCATCTTTTCTAAACATAGAAATATGTTTAGAAAAGATGGCTTGCAAAGTACACAAACCATAGTAAGGTACGCACAAAGATATATAATATGCATATATATATGTGTGCATACCTTACGATTTGCGGACGTTTTAGGCCACGCCCCCCACAAGCCACGCCCCCAAATGAGGGCCCCCCCTCGATTTCTTACCCCACTTAAAGCCCTGCCCTCAGGGCATTGACCAAGCAGAACGTGGCATTCAAATGGTCAGAGGACTGCCAACGTACCTTCACGACAATTTGCGAAAGAGTGGCTCGAGCAGAAAACATGTTCTACTATGACTCGGACCACATAACAGAGCTAACCGTGGATGCAAGCCAGGTGGGGCTGGGTGCTATTCCAGCTCAAATTAAACCAGCTGATCTGACGCAAACCCACATAGTCGCATACGCGAGCAGAAGCCTCTCAGCCACAGAACAGGCATATTCTCAGGCAGAGAAAGAAAGTCTTGCAGTAATGTGGGTGTGTGAACATGTTCACCTCTTTCTTTACGGTAAGCCATTCAAGGTAGTGACCGACCACCAGGCTCTCTTGTTCCTCTATGGCAACCGACAGGCCAAAATGCCACCCGCATCACGAGGTGGGGACTCCGGCTACAGGACTACTCTTTTGAAATAGTGCACAGGCCAGGAAAGGAAGAGAATCCTGCTGACTTTTTGTCCAGACATCCAAGGAGCGGCTGGGCCCCTGAACCATCGGTGGCAGACCGGTACCTCCGGTAGCTGATCCAACAAGTGATACCCAAAGGCATCGAACCAGCACACCTAGCCCACGAGATGCATTGGACCAGGCGAGCCAAATAGTGTGCGAAGGGCTCAGATCAGGTCAATGGAGGAGAGCCAAAGAAAGAGGTCGCCTTGCATCAGAGAATGTACGACAAGAGGTGGACAGAATGTTGCAAGTGAGGGAGGAGCTAGATCTTTCGGAGGATAATCTTCTATTGAAGGGTCACAAGATGGTGATCCCTGTCCCATCAAAACGGAAGGTGGTAGAGTTTGCCCATGAAGGACATCAAGGAGTGGGCTCCATGAAATGCATGTTGCGCAAAAAGGTGTAGTTTACGCAACTAGATGCTATGTTGAGGAACTCCTGAAGGAGTTTCTCACGTGCTGCCTCATCACGCCCAACCGGCATCCAGAACCATTGCGGATGTCTGAATTACCAAGAGGTATATGGGAGGCCGTAGCCGCTGATTTCTTTGGACCCATTGAAGGGGGGAGATATGTATTAGCCGTCATGGATGAATACTCCAGATACCCGGAAGCCCAAATTGTATCCTCAACAGCGGCTCACCACGTCATCCCTGTAATGCACTGCATATTCACGGCTTACGGCATCCCTAGGAAAGTAAAGAAAGACAATGGGCCTCCGTTCAATGGACAGGACTTTGCGAGATTCAGCGAATACATGGGATTCCACCATCAAAAAATCACGCCACTCTGGCCGCAGGCCAATGGCATGATTGAACGTTTCATGGCCAACCTTAAGAGGGCACTGCAAGTGGCACGACTTATGGGCTCAGGCTAGCCCTCAGGAGGGTAGACAGCCACATGACGATGAACTGAGGGAACGAGACTGAGTCGCCAAGAGTCGCATGAAAGAATACGCTGATGTACGCAGGAATGCTGGAGAGCCTCAATTAGAAGTGGGGGAGGTAGTAACTGTTAAACAACTACAGACCCACAAGCACACAGTGGCCTTCCAAGAGAAACCCCAATTCATCATGGAATAAAAGGTCTCCATGATCATGGCTCAAGGTGACAAGGGACAGACTACCCGCAACTCCTCACACTTTAAGACGTTTCCCCTTGAGGGACCGAGGAGACTAAGTGGAAGAATTGAAACACCTGATGAATACCTATCTGTCCGATTAATCCTATGAAGGAGATCAAGAAGAATCAGATGATTCTGGTCCAGAGGTCATAGCCGAGAAACCAGTGGTCAGAGACTCCATGGAATGCTCCAGCTCCAGACCACTGAGAGCCAGGAACAAGCATTGCTGCCTCAGTGAAGAGATGGGCTAGTGAACCACGTTCATGTTTGTATACCACCACTGTTGAGTCACTATTTAAATTGGAGGGGCATGTCATGTTGACACTTTGGTTCTGAGGCACAAGGGAGGCAGGAGGCAGGGAGGGAAGTGACGCGGGAGAGCGGGGTTTAGTCAGTTGGTCGAAAGCAGTGAATAAAGAAGCCATTATAGAGGCAGCCCCAGGCTCCGTCTTTTATTGATGCGCAGCGAGCGAAGCACTGGCGGACTATCCCCAATCCGGCGATAGCCACCACACATACTACTACCAGAAATCCAACTAGTGCTTGTTACCAAAGCTAATCTGTGAAGATACTGAGCCACCTGGAAAACCAACTTCCCGGGTGAATATCCCTCCCCACCCACCTTTCCAGCCCAGGGGGATTTCATGTCACGCACAGCATCGCTGGATGGCTCACGATCTGGACCCTTAGTTCTTCCTGTTTCAACCCCTTCTGACGCTTGGAATAAACTGTTCCCCTGATTGAGATTTATTTGTGCAGAACAAACTCCATAAAGGACACTGCGTGCCAAATGCTTTTTCCTTCTGTGTCTTAAAAAAAAAGTCAAATACTATAAATATTGTGTCATATCGCCCCTGCTATCAGGAAGTAAATAAAGCAATTATGTTTCCAATGTCAGAAAAAAAGGGCAGTAACTGAGATAAACACTGAAAAAACAGTTTGAACGCTTGCTGAATAGGGATGCAGTGAAGAAAAAAAGAACAATAGTGGAGTCTGCATGTGGCTGGGTGATTAAACGGCCGCAGACAGGATTGAATGTAATGTTCTCGGTGGACGGCGCTGGGGTCTCTGGGCGCCAATAAGAACATTAATAACACACGTCAGGGTAGTTCCTGCCACAGGTTGCACTGGTTAGTTGAACTTGGCTCACAGGCGGCCTCTCCCATCCCAGGCAAACTGGGGTCCCTGGCAAGATATGAAGGCGGCCCCGCGCCGTGTGCTGTGATCAGGCCGTGATTGGCTTGGCAACGACGGCGCATAATAAAAGCGAGGATTAAAGGAACACCTTTCCTGTTGCAACCGCCCTGAGTGCTCGCATAAAAGTCGCTTTCTGCAATCTCTCTTGGGTCTGTGAACCCTGTCTTTGTCTCACGCGGGGGGGGGGGGGGGGGGATCAAGGTATTTTTTCTTTCTCGTGTTTGAAGTTATTGCGCAGGATAACTGCCAGACTGAGAGCCCTAAACTGAAGCCCTCAGAAGGGCCCGGAGTGAAAAAGAGCTGGACTGGCCTACAAGTAAACCGCGCAAGGTTTACTTTTCACAGGCCGGTGTCTCCGAAAAGCTGGCATGGGCAGGGCAGGATCAGTCAAGTGTCAGGCTGGCATGTGCACCCCATAAAGCCGCTGTGTTCAATGTTACCACTGTGATGCAGGATAACACAGCAGGGCAGCACTTGAAATAAAGCTGCAGGGGTTGTGTTGGGAGCACGGGGGCAGGGCGGGGACAAGGGGCAAAGGCTTTCTGGATATTGTTGAGGACCAAAGTACTTTTTTTTTTAAACAGCACAAACATTTTATAAAGAGCTAGAGGAGCGCTTGACAGAGCAAATTTAGGAGCTCGTGAGTTTTGCAGTAGCTAGCGGTAGAAAGAGGTGTTATTATAAATACCGCCTGTTATTATCACACACAAAATAATAAGGTAAATGGTATTTACTGCATGCATTATTCCTAAATTAATGCAGGTTGTAAAGACCGCCAGGTTAAATTCCTGATGAAAAATGACTCCCATTTCACAACCACCAAAGAAGTGGAGGGAACATTTTTAAAACTCCCACAAAGATTTACACTCTTTTTTGTTTTTGTTTTACTGTACTAAGGGGATATGCAAGTGCATGGCTTCAATGCTGGAAACATATATATGCAAAAGGGCGGTGAGGAGGTGAGCATCTTTTCTGCAATTTCAATTTATTTTTTCATTGTTTCTATCTAGGATTCCACACCTCTGCTTTTAAATGCATTTTCATTGTCCGTACATTTTAGCTGGATATAATAAATAAAAAATACACAAACACAGAAACCCTTTCTGTCTCAAACTTGTGCTTGCACAAAATACAGCGGAGACAATTGAAAAACTCAGGCAGCATTGCTCACTCCAGAGATCATGCCTCAGAGCACGAGGACAGACGCCATGGGACCGGACGGACCCAATAGCAATAGCACAAGCCCTCACGTGTCCGGAAATACGAGTCAAAACTGTTGGAAAAACAGGCAGGGGTGCTCACCTGAGGCAGGCCTCACAACATGATGATAGACCCCTAAAATCAGAACATGCCCAACCAACCTCAACGCCAGACTCAGGGATTGACTCCCAGGCGAGACACAAACTAGCAGAAGGCTGCATACTGGGGTACAGCATACATGCCAACCTTCCTGACGATTTAGGCGGGAGACTCCCGATTTTTAGGTGAAAAATATTGCTATTTTTCACGGTCTCCCGCCTAAAATAACTGTAGCCCCAATGTATTCCTATTGGGAAATATGCCTCTCCCGATTTCCCTGTGGATATCTACCTCCCAGGTGCGTCTGAATGTTGGCATGTATGGTACAGTCACCCACAAAAGATACTTGAAAGTATCCTTCTTAACAACATCTGACTCTCATCAGCCGTTCCGATCGCATCCTGTAGGAAAAGTGTGGTCTCTAAGCACTAGCAAAGTAATAGCCATTACAACTATGGTAAGTGGTGTTCTTTGCGCAGTAAATAGAGGTAAACATTCTTGAAGACTCAATGGTGCTGATTATGAGTCCAGCCCAGTGGTAACATTAACAGTCATTTTCCCGGACAGAATTATCGTTACAGCCGACGTGTTTGACAGAATTAGGGCCAAATTACGAGATCATGTCCGTGCACCAATCGGCCCGGAGATAATAGTCTAAAACTGTTACCACCAAAATACCTGTCAGAGTGCTAATTCAGCCGTTTTTTTTTGGAACTACCGTTACTGCATGCTGGTCATGCAAGAATTGCCAAGTGGTAAATCCAGAATAAATTGAGGGAATTACCACAGGACAGAAATAGCTTCACATCCAAACTGGGAAGCTGAGGAGTAGCCGTTTTGAAAAATGAAATCCATTGAAATTCCCCCCTTTATACTTGCCATCCGAGGCTGAAAGAAAGCCTCATCATGTTAAGGTGAAAAACCAAAGACAAGGTGACTGAAATGTGGCTTAGAACATTACAATTTACTGAGGTAGAGCTCACTTTGCTGGCTGAGCTGGTAGTGGCTCGTGCAAATGAGCTTTTTGTGGCTCAGACCACCCACCAGAGGAGAACCGCCATCTAGAGCAAATTACGTGACAATGTGACGGCTGTGAGAGCAGGACTGCGAGGACCTAACGAAAATCTGAAATCCCCTCAAAGCCGGGGCTCGTACCCTCGTAGCCCACCACTAGACAGAGACAGCTGCCACTGCAAGAGGGACCGAGGCGCTCAAGCAACTCAAACAATAGGAGGAGACGGCGAGTAGCCCAATCCACATCAGTAGCGGCTGATGATTTCTTTATTTAGAGGGGCGTAAACCTTTCCTAGGAGTATGCGGAGTGACCAAACTCACCGTAAATAATGGGATGAAATGGTGCATTTTACAACATGCTTTCTGTGAAAAATTCTGTAAAATGTCACTCAATTGGCAATCTGTTTTATATTGTAACACATGAAAAACTCCAACATATGTCAAGTCACCAACAGTACACAGGAGCATTTTCATGATGCCTTTGTACATAACATATGCCAGTATAAAAATAATGTTCATGCTGGCTTTGCCCATACATGTCCTTGTTGGCTGCACCAATATATGCCAGTATTTCCATATAAGAACGTGTTCCTGTTTGCTTTGCCCATAATGGCAGTAATGATACTATAAGAAAACATGTTCATGTTGCCTCTGCTAATATATGGCAGTAAGCCACATACGAACATACTCCTGTTGGCCCTGCCAGTAAAAATTGCCCTGCCACAGTACCAAAATAGATGCCGACTGACTATACCAATCTAAGAACACACATTGGGGGTCATTACGACCTGGGCACAAAGGGATACCGGGCACCGGTAATGACACCGGTGCCGGTAATCCCTTTGCGCCCTATTCCGAGGTCCCTTTGCGGGTCCCTCCCTTAACGCCTGGTTTTACCAGGCGTTAAGGACGGGACCCGCAAAGGGATACTGGGGTCAATAACGGTACCGCATTTTGCGGTACCGTTATTGACGCCTTCCCCCTTCCCATTGAGCCCTATGGGGGCTCAAATGGGAATGGGGAATGGCTTTTCAAATGGGGACTTACCGGTCCCGCCAAGGTCGGACTGGACCGGTAAGTCCCCATACCACCAAGTCGGTGGCGGTACTGGTATTGGTGCTAGTCATGGCGCTAATAGCGCCATGACTATCACCAACCTCGGAATGAGGGCCATTATGTTCACTTTTAGCCTTGATGCCAGTAAATAATGCCATGCAATAGTAAGGAAATATGCCTAGACTGGCTGCACTTTCCCAGCTACATTTGTCAAGCCTCCTCCCTGCTGCAAAGTCAGGAAACTTCAGAAAACCCCTAATAACATCTGCACTGCAGTCCAAGCACTCGTTCTGCAAAAGCTAGACTATAACGGCAAGACTTATCCTGCACCTTACCCAAACACTCACAAATCACCCCAGTTCTCACTCAGCTCCTCTGGCTCTCTGTACCCTCAGAGAATTGCCTTCAAAGGACTCTGCATTGTATATAAAGTCTTTGGGCCTCATTACGGGTCTGGAGGTAACCGTGTCGGTGCTACCGGCAGGTTGCCACCGGACCCGTAATGATTTACCGGTGCCTGACTTCCCGGTAAAAATGGGGATTATAACCCTGACGGACCGGAAAAGTCAGGTGCTGGTAAATTGTAAGTCGCCATTCCCATAGAGTCCTGTAGGACTCTATGGGAGTGGGGACCACAGAAGCACCAGCACCGTTAATAACGGTGCCGGTGCTTCCGTAACGGTATGACTACCGTGGCCACTGTGCCTGGCAGGGTCAGACCTGTCGGGCACAGCGGCTCCAGCAGGCAGACCTGTAATGTGGCGGTCCGGAAACAACCGTGCTGATAAGCTTACCAGCACCGTTGCTTCCGGACCGGCAGGCTCAGAATGAGCCCCATTAACCTCAAAACCCAATTTTACCTTTCCAACAAACTGAAAACCATTTGTGAGCTGCGCAGAAAGGACCCTGCAAAGACTCTGTGTCTCTCTTCCACCCCCATTGTTTTCAGAGGAGGAGCCTAGCACATATAGGGCCTCATCACGAGTTAGGCGGCAACGCCGGCACTATTAGCGCCGGTGTTAATAGCCCTACCGCCAAACCCCCCGGTGCTAATAGCGCAGGATCACGGGTTTGGTGGAACGGGTATTGCCCATTCCCCACTGAGCCCATTCGGGAATTCCCCATTCCTGGGATTTCCCGCCAGCGGTATGAGCGTGAATTTTCAGCGGATTTCTCCCCAGCTCAGAGCTGGGGAGAAATCCGCCGAAGCCCTGATTTGGCGGACCCTTAAATCTGGCGGTAATAGCGCTACCGCTGGATTTAAGGGTTACCGCCAAACTCGTGATGAGGCCCATAATCACTGTGAACACGCAGAGCGCGGCGCAGTGTATGGAAGAGTGTTAGGTGTTACTGGTGGTTAGTTTATTCATGTGAGCTGCGCAGAAAGGACCCTGCAAGGACTTTGTGTCTCTCTTCCACCCCCATTGTCCTCAGAGGACGAGCCTAGCACATATAATCACTGTGACCACGTGGAGCGCTGCGCGGTGTGTGGCAGTGTGTTAGTTTAGTTTAGTTTCTTTATTTATACCGCTTGCCGAACCCTGAGGTAACTGGGCGCTGGAGACTTAGAGGAGGTTACAACAGAGTATAAACATATAAGAGAATAGACATACAGGATAATAACAGTAAGTGCAGTTGACCGGGTTACATGGTGGTCAACGAAGGAAACGAGCACATTAATAAATGTGTCAGACAGTGGTAGAATTCTTGTTGGCGAGTCAGGACTTTGTTTTTGCTCTGAAGGTCCAAAAGGAAGGTTCTGCTCTAAGGTTCAGCAGTGTAGCGTTCCATTGTTTGGCTGCTAGGTCCGGGAAGCTGGATCTGCCTGCTTTCTTTAGGGAGAATTTGGGGATGGATAGGCAGTGTGAGTACAGCGTTCTGGTTGAAGTGTGTTTGGAGAACTTGTCTGGCAGGTATTTGGGGGCATCATTGGAGAGGCATTTGTGGACGATGACAAGGGATCTGAGGGTGATTCTATCTCGTACAGGGAGCCAATGGGCATCTTTTCTGAAGCTGGAGATGTGCGAGAGTCGCGGGATACTCAGAGCGGCTCTGAGGGCATTATTCTGAAGCACCTGAAGTTTGTTTAAATTGCATTCTGAGGAGCAGAGAAAGAGAGTATTCCGGTAGTCCATTTTTGAAAGCACTAGCGCTCTGGCTAGTCTAATGCAGTGAGAGGAAGGTTTTGTAGGCATTAATGAGCTTATTTGTATAAGCTGTGGCAGAGGCTATGGTGTTCACCTGTTCTTTGAGTGATAGTGTGGAATCTAGATAGAACCCTAGAGTTATAATTTCTTTGGCCACAGTGATTAGGTTACCGTCTATGTTGATAGAAGCGTAACAGGGGTCCAGTTTGTTTAGCCATGGTTGGGAGCTGACAAGAAGGAGCTCAGTTTTCTCGTCGTTGAGGCATAAGCTGTGTTCTGCCATCCAGGCTTGGATCTCCAGGTAGAGGTTGTTAATCCGTGTGGAGTCCTCTTCATAACAGCCTGATAGGGTGATGAGAACCTGGATATCGTCAGCATAATTTGTGTATGTGACACCCAGGTTATCAAGGCGGTCGAACAATAGCTTTGTGAAGATATTGTATAAGGTCGGCGAGACGCACAAGCCTTGTGGAACGCCACAGAGGATGGGGATGGGGTGGGCTGAAGCCCCTGGAGAGAAGACACGGGTGGTTCGGTCGGCTAGGAAAGATTGGACCCAGGCGGTCGCCTGGTTAGAGAAAGCAGCTGAGACCGTCAGATGTTCCGTGAGGATGTGATGGTCGACAAGGTCAAAGGCTACCAAGAGGTCAAGCAGCAGGAGAATGGCTAAATTGCCCTTCTCCTTTGCCTCGTTCATCTGGATTTTTAAGTCCAGGAGGGCTGTTTCTGTTCTGTGCCTTGGTCTGAAGCCAGATTGTCTAAGGCCCAGGAGGTTGTTCTCTTCCAGATGCTTCTGGATTTGCAGGTAGGCCACTCTGTCTAAGATCTTTAGGATGTAGGGGACGATGGTGATTGTCCTGTAGTTGGTTGGGTTATTGGGGTCTAGGTTAGGTTTTTTTAGAAGGGGCATGACCCAGGCCTCCTTGAGGCTGCTAGGGACTGAGCTTGTTTTGAAGGAGGCGTTGATTAGGGCTGTTATGAAAGGGGCCAGGTTGTTGGCACCTTCCTGGATGATGGGAGCTGGGCAGGAGTCCCCTTGGCATCTGGAGGTCTTGAGGCCTTTGATGATGCTTTGCACTTCTTTTGTTGACACCCGGGTAAAGGAGAAGGGGGGCCATGTTGGAGTTTTAGAGGTGGGTGGTGGTGAAGGGTTTGCTTTTTTGGCGAGGCTGAGCTTTTTCTGTTCAGTCCTGGATTGTAGCATGGCAATTCTGTCTGCCCAGGCTTTTTGGATCCTCTCACACCAGTCTGCATCTTTCACACAGGTTTCTGAGGGTGTGGAGGGTGACTCAAGTTCCCTAAGGATGGTGAAGAGCTCTTTTGTTTTAGATTTGGCGTTCTCAATTCCGTTGTCATAGGCATTACTGGTGGTCAGTACTATTCGTGTGAGCTGTGCAGAAAGGACCCCACAAGGACTCTGTGTCTCTCTTCCACCCCCATTGTTTTCAGAGGAGGAGCATAGCACATCTAATCACTGTGACTGTGCGGAGCATGGCGGTGTGTTAGGTGTTTGGTGAGCGGAGAGCTGAGGACTATCCCCTGCTGTCGGCTGGTAACATTTTAATTTTTAATAGCCACAGTGGCAACAAAGCGCCTGCTGGTTGGTGTTTATCACAACAGGAATAATTGCCTCGAGGCCATCTAATTCTGTGATTTGGGACCGGCTGTGTGTCTAAATCAAAGCTTTCTCTGCCGGCTGACAATACCTACATTTCTACTATTGGGCATGCACATCTTGGGCTCTCTCTTCTATGACGTATATGTGAATTTGCCAGACTTGAATTGAAGGGCGAAGCGGAACGTGTGCTTAAAGCCTCGGATTCAACTCACCTGCAACAGCTGGACTATTTCCGAATTGTAGGTGCCTTGTAGGTGGCGTCTATTTGCAGCGACCGTGGAGCTTCGCTCTTTGAGCCGCTGATGCAGAACTACTGCTACCTACTACTGCCTGCCACCCACTTTCCCTTTGCGTCTATGAGCGGTGACTGCGGCGCTTAGCTCTTTGAGCCACTGACACAGAATTACTGCTACTTGCTATTTCCTGCCATTCTTCTTTCTCTGCGCCTGTGAGCGGTGACTGTGGAGACCATCTCTGTGAGCCGCTGGCGCTGAACTCTTACTACTTGCAACTATTTACCATACTGCACATCAGTTGGAGTGAGCGATGCCTGCGGAGCCTTGCTCCTTGAGCCATGTTTGCACCAAACTTGGCCTGCTTTTTGGAATCATTTTAACCAGTGTTTTTACGGTGGTAATG
Organism: Ambystoma mexicanum; assembly: GCF_040938575.1. Lineage (NCBI taxonomy): Eukaryota > Metazoa > Chordata > Amphibia > Caudata > Ambystomatidae > Ambystoma > Ambystoma mexicanum. The sequence goes on from NC_090936.1 coordinate 1,091,728,299, forward strand.
CTGGTTGTGGACTGATAGACAGGGTCTAGTGTGTGTGGCATTTCTAGCCGCTGTTTGTGTAAGTAAAAGAGGTGATTAGCATTGTCATCCCCATCTTTCTGCTCCTATAACAGCTCTTCTATTGTGTTAATAATTATGAATTTACGCAGTAAACCTAAAGCTGGGAAGAAACATGGCAATAACGGTGCTACAAGAAATACTGGGGATGTAAGTACACAGACTGTTGCACCAAAGGTAAATAAGATAACAGATTTTTTTCAAGGTCAAGCTACAGTGATAGACATTCACGAGGAAACTTCATCTATGGTGGGGGCGCTAGCAGAAGCGGTTTCAGTTTCCACTGACTTTGACAATAATAACTCACTGCTTAACCTGTGCAACAGTCTTGAGGGTCAGATTGCAAATCTGGAACGCAATAAACCTATGACTGATGCACAGGTAGATGTGGAGGGTGAATTGGGGGACACTGATGACCCTGATGTAATTGTTGAAAATGCTCCTCTTCCCCCTCCTCCCCCTCCCCTTCTTCCCACTTCTTTACCTCCCCCCCTCCTTCTAACCCCGATAGACTCTCCTGTACCCCTTGACTAAGTGGTCTGGCGGATAGGACTATAGAGTCTAGTATTGGTACTAAAGAACAGTCGGTGTTGTCGGTGGATGGAACCTCAGCAAACTGCAGTTTAAAACAAAAAAGTTAAGGATATTGAGGCACATAATATAGCTACTAGCTTTGCGCTTAAAATCCTACTGAAATTGTGCCAGAATATACTATGCATAGCTGAAAAGAATACGAATATCCTTAACCGTGTGGTGATGGGCAAAGGTGGGTCTTTCAGCTTAGATAACCATCTGCCCCTATCAGCCACGCGGATGTCAGATGTACAAGGTGGGGCAATTCCAGCTACGGTTAATTTGGAATCAACGCTGGTTAAGGTTCTGGCGGGTGACGAATCTGATGAAAATGAAAACTCTTAACTATCCAAAAGAGAAATACGCAGGAAAAAAAGGGGGAATATGGCTCCCAATAGTAAATCTTTGGCTCCTGAGGTGGTTGATGCAACACGAGCTTCCCTCCCCATTGTAAAGCCCCCTAAGCGTATGCTATCCAAAAGGGCGAGAATGAGGATAGCTAGGAAATCAAATAAATGTGCACTTAAATCTGGAAACCTCACTTCCTGGCTGGCTGGGGCAACAAACCCTAATCATAAGAAACTGGAGAAGGGCAGCTCGGGACCTAGCTTAAGTGTTTTGGAATCGGAAGAGATGGATTCAACTAATGGAGTTGATAAACCCAATGGAAAACATGTGCAGTTGCCTAAATAATCTTTTATCATCTCTGTGGAATGGAAAAGACTAAAGAAACCCATAAACAGAAGTCTACTGCTTGAGATTCTCTATTCCCAACTTTCACTGAGATAAGTGAAAAGCAGCGACTTCAAGTTTGTGGAACCTCTTACTATGACCTTGACTAAAGTGCACTGCTACTCTGAGGCAGTGGTTTCCCTCATTAGGAATGCGCAATCTGACCTAAAAAAATATGGATATGTAATTGATGTTGCCCCCGCCTTTGAGAAGCAGACTAAATTCCGAGAATCTCGCAATGTTGAATTAGGGTAAGCTCCTAAGGCGAAAAATGCTGCCAATATGGATGCAGTAACTAAATCACCTTGGGAATGGCTGTGCTCCTTCTTGCCAACCATGAATAACCAAGGATGAACCAAATTAGCTATATCCTCTTAGAACACCAGTGGGTATAGCTATCTTCTTAGTAGTAATGGATCTTACCATCAACTGAGGGACACTGAAATAATTTTTCTACAAGAGACATGCCATCTATTCAAACCGGTCTTCGAAGGTTATACAACTTATTTCAGAAAGGCAAGAAGGGGCCCTTCGGGCCAGCCATTTGAAGGCTTGGCAATATTGGTCTGCAATAGTAAACCCTCCTTAGAACTTATCTATGCTGATAGCTGTCCGTATACGTTAATGGTTGAGATAGAGGGGGGATAAAAATAACTTTGATAAATATATATGACCCCCCAGGGAACAGCCATACATTGGATATACAGCTCAACATTTCCCAGTGCCTTGCCGAAAATCCTATTGCTGATGATGAGACTAATGTTATATTAGGCAGGGATTTGAATGCCAACAATGTATATGATTGCCTTAACATGGAGGAACATGAGAAAGTCACAGATCCTAATCTTAAATCTGATAGGTGGAGGACTTTTATTGCTGATGTTGATCTATATATGGCAAATGGTGTTAATAGAGGAAAGCTTGGACTAGAAACAACATGGTCTAATGGACAAAAAAATTATACCATTGACTTTATTTTTTTTAATGCTCCACTCTTTGAACATTATGTCACAATTTACAGTTCAACCAACCTCTTTTAGTGATCATTCTATACTGTTCTGTATGTTGATGATGAAGTCCTCTGGGAAGAATCTGGTAGTCAAGGTTGGGGAAGTAGTGGTACAGGGCAATGGAAATAGATTGGTTTGGTCTGATCGGAACCTCAAAAAAGCTAACAGCTGGTGTAAATGCTTGCTGCTCAAAGATATGACTAAGATGACTGCAGATGAGGTTGTTGATTGGATTGCGATCTGTATGCATGCTATGATGCCTATGGGACGTGAACAGCTCCTCCATCCTTGCAAAACATGTCATGCTGGTCCATATGATAAAATAATCAATGAAGAAAAGAAAAAGATGCGTAAAGCGATCAACACTATTGGGTATACTAATCTCCATCCTGCCTGCTATGCCCTGGAAAAGCGGAAAATAAGGAATGAATACAGGAATTGGCTATCTAGATATAGAGCCTATAATGATAACATCTGCTGGTAAGCTATGGTTAAAATTCTCCTGACAGGCGATATGAGAAAACTCTGGGCAAACTTTAGAACACTGTCTGGAAAAAATAATCAAGATCTAGCATGCTTTATAGACAGCAAAACCTGGGTTCAACATCTTGAGGATAAATTTAAGGGCGACTCTTCCGTGGTTGGTAAAAAAAACTATTAAAAATGTTCTGCTGAAACATGATGATGTTATTGACATAATTAAGAAATGAAAAACATCCAGAGCCCTTGGACCAGATGGTCTATGTAATATTATCATCAAGCAGAATCCCGACTCCTGGGCAGATACTCTGATTATTATCTTTCGTAAAATACTTGATACTGGTGCCTTACCTAAATCCTGGAATACATCTATTAGTATTCCTATCTTTAAGAGTGGAAACCGTGATATGCCTGCAAACTACCAATTAATTGCACTCACTGATGTGCCCAGTAAAATATTTTGTACATTAGTCCTCCGTGAAATAAGTTTATGGATAGCAAATAATAACATCCTTGAACAAGCCCAAACTGGGTTTCGTTAGGGCTATTCTACGGTGGATAATATTTTACTGCCGAATACATTAGTAGAGCAGGCTAATAATAAATCAAGATTACCTCTTTATATTCTTTATGTGCATGTCTCCTCAGCCTTCGATATGGTTATAAGAAGCTGGGTATGGGAAAAAATTGGAGGCTATGGGTATGCCGGCTCACCTATTATACATTAGGAGACTAATGTATGAGAATAATACCACCAGAGTAAGACTGAACAATATGGGACTAATGTCTGATCTAATATCTATTAGGCAGGTGTTCGACAAGGCTGTGCATTGGCACCAATATTCTTCAATCTATTCATGGCCGATTTCTGCAAGATTTTCATTGAAAAAATGAATGCTTATCCTAGGATTGCAAACACCAAATTGAGCTGGATCTGTTATGCAGACAACATTGTTATTTTTGATAACACTTATGTCGGGATTTGCAACAGTGCTAGGGCTGTCTGCTGCTATGCGGATAAGAATGGTCTTAAAATTAATGATACTAAAACCCAATTTATGGCCATTGGGACTGGGAGAAGTAATAGGACGATTATTCCTTGTTATATTGGGCTCATCAAAAGAGTTAATGCCTATAAATATCTGGGCTATGAGGTAGTGTCTGGAAAGTGTGGGGTTAATGACAATGTACAGGAAAACAAGCGGGCTAAGGTTCTTTCTACTCTGGGAGCAGTACTGGCATTCTCCCAAAAAACTGCGGGATACAGTCTGTGTGGAATTCATAGCATTTATAGACAGAAATTGGTGTCTGCCTTTTTATATGGCCTTGAGGCTTCATACTGTGATTGGTCTAAGTGGGCAGAAAAAATTGAAGGGCTGATATCGCGTAAAATAAGGGGGCTAAGCAATTACACTCCTATTGAGGCAATTCGCCTGGAGATGGGCCGCATTTCTCTCTGCACCCTGATTAACCTGGATAGAGCAAAGCTCTATTTTAAGATTATGCTCTCTTCACCAGACCCCTTTCTTACGATCCTTCGCTCACCTCTGGAGACTAGCTCCAATGCGGTAATGACTAAATTCAAAACAATGAATGAGGATTTCTTTAAGAAGCTGTGTTGGACACCGAGGTGGGAAGATGGTGAAGGTGCAATGTTGAAATCCTTGAAAAACGTGGCTGAAAAGCTAGACTGGGTAAACAGCCACGAAAACGCTGCTAGTATGAAATCTCTAAGCCACTTTTCCAGGATGCATTTTAATTATAAGGAGCCACAAGAATATCTAAAGCTCCTTCCATCCTTGGTAACGCGGCGATTGTTTATAAATAGCAGACTAAACCGTCTTGATGTTTTAGGAGTCAAAGGAGCATGGACCAGAATCCCAGTCCACGAAAGAACTTGCAGAATTTTCTGTAATAAGTTAGAAATAGAGACAGCAAGACATGTGCTTATAAACTGCCCAATGATGAAATCAATCGATGCTCATTACTATCTTAAATTTGTAAAAGATCTGGATCATATAACCCATGAATATATTTGGTTAAATTGCTTGTCTGGATATAGCCGTAGCAGGATCATTGCTATAACACAAGTATGGAAATGTGTAAATAAGCAACTTCGAAAATTTAAAAGTGACCTGAGATTACTCGAGGAACTAAGCAAAAGCCTACGTTCCTAAATTTTGGGCATGTCTCGTAGGCTATGTATTGAACGTAGGATCTATATGTGCGTATTGCTCCTTAGGATTCGATTGATGCCTAATGAAACTTTCTTTATTATTACTACAAATGGACCATTGTCAGATGAATTGATTTGTACTGGTATTTCACTAACGATATCTAAATGCATTTTATCCTGCTGACTGATATCTTCTTTTATATATAACTTTTGTATTCTTAAAATGTGGAAAATAATTTCCTTTTTAGTAATTCTTTGCTGTATAAGAATCAAGTATGTGATAATTTTCTTCTTTTTTCTTTTAATTATCATTTTACTTAAGAATGTGTTAAAGTTTTCTACTAAACTGTATACACAATAGAAAATTTAAAAAAATAAAAAAACATTTCCCATGCAAACACAAGACGAAGGGCCTCATTATGAATTTGGTGGTATCTCAGCAGTAAATCTGGCAAAATACCACCAAACTTTACTGTACCACCGGATTACAAGTGGCAGAATGGCATTGTTAGTCCCCATTTATTGAGTCCATGTTATGTTATGTTACTTTGCATTTATATAGCCAGAAATTAGGGTAATGCAGTGGTAACAAAGTTGCCACTGCATTTACCACACTGCTGAACTATGGGTTTGGAGGTAAGGTGGAGGAAAAACCTCCAGCAAAATGTTGTAGGTAATTCTGCCACCTTACCGTAAAAAAACTGCCATTTCAGTAAAATTACCGCCAAGCAGCAATTCCGCCACAATTGTGCAGTAGGTGGTGTTATTACCACCATTTTTGGCAGACCGCCAAACGTATTATTAGGCCCTTTACAATCTCCTACTGCAAACTAACCTGTACACAAAAGCAAGGATTCACCCAGTGGTCACCCATAGCCTGGAACACTGCACCTCTTCATACATGCACCACAACCTCCATCATCACTTTCAGGAAAGGCTCAACACACACCTCCACCCCCATGCCCAGTCCAGGCTCACCACCTAGTCCAGGCTAGTCCAGGCCATCCCCTTTCTATCGTAATCTTCCGATCCTTTCCTGAAAAACTTTGCAGCTTCTGTTTCATCTCCCACCTCTTCAACCTTTGAACCACGTGAGGTGCTCCGGGACCCTCTGGGTAGGGTCAGCGCTGAACAAAAATTCAAATAAATGAATTAAATAAATAAAAAATAAACTTCTAAAGACCTGTCTATTCAATCCATATTAATGAACTTTACCGCCAGACTTTTATCTCTTAACATGGCGTTTCCCTCTCCCTGCTTCTATATTTCTTCTTGGGGTCGGGTTATGGCCTCTTAGCGCTAGCAACAATCTACTTTGTGGAGTGTGCTGAACAAGCAAATAAACATGCAATTCTGTACGCAACATACAAGACTGTATTTGCTAAATGAGTCCACCTGGGGTATGATGGCAAGGCCAGTTTATACCTGTCACACACGGCTGGACCTTGGTAGAGGCTGACTGCATATGGCCACACACGGCTGGACCTTGTTAGAGGCTGACTGCATATGGCCACACAAGGCTGGACCTTGGTAGAGGCTGACTGCATATGGCCACACAAGGCTGGACCTTGGTAGAGGCTGACTGCATATGGCCACACAAGGCTGGACCTGACTGCTTATGGCCACACAAGGCTGGACCTTGGTAGAGGCTGACTGCATATGGCCACACAAGGCTGGACCTTGGTAGAGACTTACTGCATATGGCCACACAAGGCTGGACCTGACTGCTTATGGCCACACAAGGCTGGACCTGGTTAGAGGCTGCCTGCTTATGGCCCCACAAGGCTGGACCTTGGTAGAGGCTGACTGCATATGGCCACACAAGGCTGGACCTGACTGCTTATGGCCACACAAGGTTGGACCTTGGTAGAGGCTGACTGCATATGGCCACACAAGGCTGGACCTCGGTAGAGGCTGACTGCATATGGCTTTATTCGGCTGTATCCTTCACATGATGATCGCACCTCAGCATGTGAGTCGGTGCCTAGCATTTTAAGGCCAGTATGTGTTGGATATGAGGCTGATCCTGGGATTATGATGACTGCAGCTATGCATGGGGGTTGGCAAAGGGCATTAAGAGGAAGCCAGTCTCATTGGCTTATCATTTCTTGTTAGAAAAGGCTTTGAAGCTGGATCCTTATCTAGAGCTCCCCCGATAAAGGGTGAATAGAATTCAAGTTTACACCGAGAAGGAGGCCTTGTGTGAGTGTGAAGCAGTGCAAACATAAGCAGCTCCCTTTTTCTGCCAGATCACATGGCTCTGCAAATAAAGAGAGGATCATAAGAAAACATGGCTGGAAAAGTGATGGGGTGGAATGGAGAGAGGAGGGTGTAGAAGGTGAATCACATGTACGATTGGTGAAAAAGGAAATGCCATTGACGTTTTAGAACATGTCAATGTAACCATGTAGCAATGCGGTTACACTGTTATGCCCACCTGGTGGAGAGCCCTGCTGCAACCATTCGTGTCTTTATTCAAACATTGGGCCTGCCGGTAGCCGTGCTGGTAAAAAGGGCACGGCTGCCGCCAGAGTCTTTTTTTTTCGCCGCCTGACAATGGGGAATTACGGGGCATTACATCCCCGGCAGACCCGGTAATTCCCCATAGCCAGGTGCCGGAAAATATTACTCCCCATAGGACTCAATCGGAATGGGGAGGACTGTTGCACACAGTGCCGGTGCATCTGTCAAGGTCTGCGAGCGGGTGCCTTCCAGGTCAGACCTGCCGGGCGGAAAAGGCAACCGCACGCAGAACTCGGAGTATGCCGATCTGGTAACAACGGTGCTGGTAGCTTACCGGCACCGTTGTTACCGGACCGGCATACTCATAATGAGGCCCATTATAAAGCTTACATCTGCTTCTTAGCTAGCTGTAGCCTACAAAAGCACCTTCCATGCCTATATAACTCCTAGCACACTCCTCGCCCTCCCTGCTCTCTCAGGCCCAAGCCAGTGCAACCTCACAGTAGCACACCTACGGTGAGGCGGGTGTGCAGCTGCACAAGAGGGAGGTTATCCAGCAGTCCTAATCCTTTAACGCGTGTTGTCCACCATGTCAATCAGCTGCGCGCTAAGCATGGTGGGCTGCATGGATGGCGCGTGCCATCGTCCTCCTCTACTCTGAAAACACTTGCTACCGCATAAAAAAATAAATGTAAGTTGCACTCAGTGGAGCACCACTGTTACCACTTAGGTGCTGCTGGGACCCCTGCACGCAATTTCCCACATTCACGAGGCTGAGGGGGTGAGAAAACTGAAAAAGCGAGTTGAACTTACTCTTACTCTTTCCTTTTTCCTCTCTGTCTCATGAAAAAGTCCATTCTGACTGCAAATCCGCTTTGCAGGCGGCATTTACGATTGGTTTCCAATGTAATTTGACTGCGTTTGACCTGGTGCAAAACCAGGGCGCAGTCCATAGGTATTCATTTACCTGCATGAAAATGGGCACATGGCTAGTGGGAGAGTTGGGGGGTGGTGGTGTTGGGAAGCCTGTTTGCTCCAGACTGTGCAAATGTGCAAGACGTGTTCAAAAAATGTGTCACATGAACCGACCAGAGAAAGGGGTAATATGAGCGGGTCATGGGGCATTTTCACAAGCAGGGGCCTAGAACGGAAGATGGGGCCCATGAAAAGTTGCAGTGGGAATGGGGAAGACTTTAAAATTGTCAAGCGTTTCCCTATTGTCGCGGTTAGAACATACAGGAGACCACCAATATTAGCTCCTGGCTGGTGGGATCTGATAACTTAATTGCGATGGGGATATGGGCCTTGGCTATACGCCTGGACCACTGGACATGTGCACAGTCTTTTAGCCTTTTTGGTGCAATGGGGACAGTGGATGGCCAGTGGCTCATGCTATTTTAGCTATTTTTTGTAATGTGGACAGGGGGCGTGGCTGGTGGGATCTGGTAAATTACTAGGCATGGAGATATGGACCACTAGCAGCATCTTATCTTATACGGCCTCAACCGGAGTACCTGCCCACCATAGGCCAGAAGCTGCAGTCTTTGTTGCCTTATTGGGCAGTGGATATGATATGGCGTTTATAGCGCGCCTATACACAAGTGTTTCAAGGCGTGACGCGGCAAGGGGAGGGAACAAAGGGAAGACAAAACAACGATCTTACTAGGCCAGGTGACATTGAGATTGCGCAAGTGCAAGGGAGAGGGAAGGGGAGAAGTGCCAGGGGAGGGGGAGCAGGAGCAAGTTTGTTTGTTTGTTTGTTTGTTTATTCTTTATAATGCGCATCATACCCGGGGGTAACAGGGCGCAGCAATTACACGTATATGCGAAGCTTAGTTACACACAGTTATACAGGATACAAACAAATGATAAATTATATACAGAAAAGGCATATGTACAAAACATGATGTGCAGTGGGCGAACGTATGGACACAGGGATATATATACAAAAATAGAGTCCAGGGGATCGTTAGTTGCACCCTATTGTTGTTGTAGCAGTAGGCGAAGGGTTTAGGAATGCTGGTTGTTGGATTTTAACCAAATAATGGTGTTGGCTCTAAACTTGTGATAAGTTTGGTCTGTTGTGAGGCTGGAAGGCAAGGTGTTCCATCGCTGCAGGACAATGGATCAAAACATCCAAAAACAAGAAGTGCAGAGCAGGTGGCAGTGCAAGGGGTTTAGTGCAGGCAACACGTGTTTGATAAGTGCAGGAAGAGTGACTGCGGGGTTGTAGATACAGCCCCAAGTGCAGGGTTGCCAGGAGGCAGTGCAGGCGTGCAACTGGGAGAGCAGGGAGTGGGCCCATGGTTCAGAGGGTAGCCAGGTAACCAGTGCAGTATAACACAGGAGATCAGCAGGGAAAAGGGAGAGAGAAGGCAGAAGCAAAGAGGAAAGTCTTGAGATGCTTCTTGAGATGCAGCCGAAGGGAAATATGTGGACACTGGCCATGGCCAGCATGATCTGGTTACTTATTAGGCAGGGGGTTGTGGGCTAGGTTGTCTAGGCCTTTTTTAATAATTGGTGCTAGAAAGATTGTGGCTAATGCCAAAGGTCTTGGCCAGAGTGCCTTGGAGTAGATATAGCCCAAACAGGTATTAATTCAGTGAAAAAACATCACTTAATGCAGAGTTTAAGATGATCTGATTTAGCTCACATGAAATTCACCGGATGCGGGAAGTGATGAGCATCTTAACTCGGAGTCCATCCCTGTTACTCAGTCCATGAGCACATACATGACATCACAGCAGAGATTAAAGATGAGATAAAAAATGACATCATGGGGGACACCTTTGGGTGGTGGGGACTCAGAGTTAAGATGGTGGTCACTTCCCACATCTGCTGAATTTCATAGTTTTTGTTGCAATAAATCAGAACACCTAAACTACGTGTTAACTAAAGATTTTCACTGAATATCTATCTATCTATCTATCTATCTATCTATCTATCTATCTATCTATCTATCTATCTATCTATCTATCTATCTATCTACCTACCTTTTCCTCTCTGTCTCTCTCGCCCTCATAGATATAATGTACATGTTGAGTAACATGGATTAGGTACTGGTAGGTGAAGGGAGGGTTGGGCCTTATAACTGCCCTCATTTCCCTAAGTGTCTTCCTATGTTTTCTGGGAGGCAGGTTGGTTTAGATTCACAGAAAAGACTGGCAGGCAGATGAAAAACACAGCACCCCATTTATCCTTTCTTATTGTGCAACGGCAGCAAAAAGCAATGCATAGGGACTCAAGCTGCACCTCACTGATGGGACGCAGCTCTCAAGCTCCATGTGCATACGGGCTCAAACAACACCTCACTGCCATCTAGGTACCTCTGTAGAGTAGAGGACTTCATTCATATGGATCATACTGGGACAAGAAAGAGTGAGGCTTAATAAGGTGGAGTGCATACAATCACTGACACGAAGGAAGAGGATCAGGCAAGGAGGAAAAAGCCTTCCATGCAACCAACATACACGGTACAGTCTACAAGAAGCAGTCCCGGCAATAAAATGCAAGGAAGGACTGTGAGGAGAAAGGAACCAAACGCTGGTTCCGTGGCGAGAGACCCGAGGAGAAGGGACGCAGTTTAGGAGGGACCAGTGCCACCAGTTCCTCCATGGAGCAGGGATCTGTCCGTTGACGGGGAAAGAAGAAACCCGACTGGCGAAGCTAAAGCAAGGAGAAGGCTCGCATCGGAGGATGCGAGAGAGAGCCTACCACTGCAGAGCCAGCAAGGACAGGATGCCAAAACAGTACGGAAACACTGTTCTACTCCCAGGAAAGACTGGCGAACGTGACATTTCCGGAAGGTAGGGAAAGGGTTGGTCTGGCTGGTGGGAGACAAAGTGGGGCAAATAGATTGAAGAGACACATACCAATATCAAAAGAGGCAGAAAGGGATAATGAAAGAACTGTAAAAACTGGAACGAACTTTGCAAAATATCCTATGTGGAATAGTACCTGGCAGGGGGCACATCAGGTCTGTTGAATTGGGCATTTAGTGAAGCAGGGACAGAGGGTCCGCAAAAGCAGCACGCCAGGGTCTGGGACCCCAATGAAGTTGGGAAAGGCCCACCAAAACAGTACACGAGGATCTGGGACCCATATGAAGTTGGGGAAGCCCTGCAACAACAGCACACCAGGGTCTGGAACCTATAGGAAGTCAGGCCATCCCTACAAAAGCAACACACAGGGGTCAAAGACCCATGCAAGTCCGAAAGAAGCACTTGGGGAGGAAGGATAGCTCAGGTGCAACTAGTTTGTCTTGGAACCAAGACAACGCAGTGCAACACAGATTTGAATCCCGATCCTGCACTTAGAAACCACTCGTTTGTATTAAGCGCATTATAAAAAAAACGATTATAATCAAGAACGAACATTTGACTTTGTATCCAGAACGTGAGAGGCCTTCTTCTTGATCAAAAAGACACCTACTTTTTCCATAGTTAGGCTAGAGTGTAGACGGAAATTGTTTTGGACACAGGACAGTGGACGTTTTACTTTACTGGACATCCTGACAGAGTCCACAGTATTTTTGTTGAGGTAGGGCAACCCCGCATAGAAATAGGGCAAGATAGGTTTTTTCCTTTTCTTTCACTTTTATATAAATAAAGGTCTTTTCCAACAAACATACCACCACTGTGTCAGACTCGTACATCCGCACTCTTACACTAAGGATCCACGTCCCACCTCACTAATCGGGCATATATCCCGAGCTCCATGTGCCATGGGACACATGTTGCACCTCACTGATGGAAATGTCTGTCATTCCCCGTGTGCCTAGTGACTCAAGCTGTACCTCACTGATGGGAAGTGGCTTTCAAGCTACATGTGTCTTGGGAGGCACATGGTTGCTGTGCCTTGCTCCTTAAGCTGCACATAACTTGCGAGATGGGCCTGTTAAACTACTTGTGCTTAGAGACTTAAGCTGTACCATACTGTAGAGGCTCATGCTGCACCACCTTGACGGAGTTCGTGAGTGCCATGTCCTTACTCAAGCTGTGCCTCACTGATGTGATATTGCTTTTGAGCTCTCTGTGCCTATGGACTCAGTCCTTTCCACAATTACGTGGACCATCAAGTCGGAATCACATCTGGGGTTTCTTGTATTTCTGTGCAAAGAAAGGGAGTTTCCTAACAGGGCTGAAATGTTTCCATTCATGGGAGGGCCAAAACTGATGCACAGTTGGTTTGTCCTTTTCTGTAATGGCACAGATGAGCTAAATGATTATGGGAGAGAATGGCTTTCACAACAAAATTTGAGAGATTAAGAAAATATTGCCTCAAATATTTCCATCAATCACTTTTGGTATCCTCTCCACTAGAGCTGTGTAATGGCTTCCCATCTATGAGGGTGTGAAAACCCTAGTCTCTTTGATTTTTATTAATATAAAAAGATGCAGGTAATTCTGTTTTTGAAAGGGAGGTATGCTAATCAGACCCCCTTTCAAAATACTCCATGCCACAATTAGAGTGCACACAGGTGCCTTGCTGTAATTGTTCTACTGACACAACAGAACCAGCTTTGCCAGAGGCACAGAGGAAGTTTGAAGGTTGTGTGTGTGTGTGCCTGACAGCTACTGGGACACAAGGACACTGCATGCAGAGATAACAATTACACTTCTGCACCTCTGATCTAAATGACAATAATTGTTTGTCTTCATCAGTCTGGTGTCAGTTAAATCTCTAAATATAAGCCATGCCTGCTTTTGGCATGGTGACTGATAAAGAGCACAATTATAAACCACAGCAATCTGATATCACACAAGGGTCAGCTCTGTAAGCAGGTCTCAAATGTGACTGGGTGATGTGCATTGGTGTCTAGGCTGAATGTCCCCCAGCTGCCTTGCAGAACAATATCAATGTTGCTACATCATTGGAATCTCCAGTGTGAAGGGACCCACTTTCCCCCAGGGCGTAGGAACTTCCCTCAAAAGATTCCCTTGCAAAGGTGCTTCAGAGGCAGCAATCACATGACAAAAAGCCAGCCTCACACAGGGTGCTGATCACTGGAATGCCTTTGAATCTAGCGAGCATGGGAAGGGGCAGTGTTTGAGTAGCCAGAAAGGTAAGGTTGGTGGCTTGGAGAAGGGTTCCAACATCTGGCTCTCTCTTAGGTGTCTCATCCCTTTCCTGTTCTCTCTATTTCCTGCAAGCAAGGCACTCTGGGTGTGATGTCATTATGCAAATGGAACTTGCTACAACCATCAGGATTGGACCCCTTACACCAGGCTTGCTTTGGACCAATCCTTGTGACATTTTGCCTTTAAAAGGCCCTGCTCTTTGATTCATCTTTGGGCATCAGGAAGAAGAATATACCTTTGGACCTCTGTTGGGAGTACAGTTCATTCCAGAGTCCTCTGTCATAAAGGTTAAGAGAGAAGGCAACAGAGTAGATGTGAGTTATGCCCCCTATACAACTATGGGAACACTGGGGGTGAACTGGTGTGGACCAAGGCCTCAACTGCAGGCTGCACTGGAACCAGGACCATTTTCAGTGGTGATGAAGAATCCCTTGTAGGTGCCAGCAAAGCTTCCTGGAGTGGGAATGCAACAGAAACACTTTGCTTGCCCTGAAGCCCCTAGATCGGGACTCCCCAGCAACCACAGAACCAAGGAAGTGACCCCTGCCTCCCCCCACAACTCCAAACTACCTTGATGCCCATTTGGGCACTTTCAACACCATCCAAGGTGCTGCATGGGATCCACTGAAGTTATCCTTGACCTTTACGCTCAACCACCTCTGCATATCTGAGTTCTGTCAATGCTGAAGCTATGCCGTCTATGCATATGCGTTGCTATGTCTTCTAACTTCACACTGCTGCCAGCTCACCAGCTTCTTTGAGCTCCGGGCTAATGCCTCTGCAGTGTCCCGACACCACGTTGAGCCAACCGAGATCTCTTGCAGCCGAAGGCAAGCCACCCCATCGCTGTCCTTGTGGTCACCGAGTCTTCCAGCACCACAGACTAGACACCACCGGCCATTCCCAGCGTCTTTGACTCACAAGCCGATGCTACTCCTGAACAACATAACACAACAAGATAATGCTGCAAAGCAAGAAACAAAGTACTCAGCACCTTGCCTAGTGTGCTGAATTGGTGGAGTGCCTTTCAGTAATTGGGTATTTTTCTTGTGTCAAATCCCACCCCTAATTACAACCATATTCATGCATGGTGAAATATATAGAAAAACAAGATGACCACATGTACCACAACATTTCCAGTGTATAATTTATACTATTTTAATGCTGTAAAAAGTTGCAAACAAAGATTACCATGTGTTGAATAACAGAATAAAAAAAACACAACAATTATACATTGAATCGTAAACATAGAGAGGGGAGATGAAACAATTATTTACATCATTCATCAAACATATGGTTACACATAACCAAGGTTAAAGAATAAAGGAAACGGATGCTGATAAGTGCAAGTGTGAACAAATGAAAAACCCAGTGCTCAGAATAAGGGGAAAGAGCAAGAGAGGAAAAGCTCCTCTGATTTAAAAAAAGGGAAAGGAAAGGATAAATGAAACAGTTTCATAGTGACAGTTTCATGTATTCTAATTTGAACAACAATCTAAACAAATCAAATAGAGGTTGGCAATCCCTCAAATATCTAGTATTAGTATACAATTTATTTCAAAATGAGTCCAAAGGTTTTTTTAGAAAACATTTTTTGGAGATCTTCTCATAAGACTCATATAAGGGAAACCCCCACTGGGTTTGCCTGTTTCCTCAATATCTAGTGTCTTTTGGATCTCTGAAGCAATCCTTTGGGCTGTAGAGATAGTAAGGATCATGAGGTCCCTGCTACATTTAGTAGCTATGTAACTGAGGTTTGTAGTGTATTCCTTATCTGTAAGGAATAAAACTGGTTTGTTTCTCACTATAAGTCCAGCTGGTATGATACTTGCTTTTAAATATTTGCGAAGAAAATGGTCATGGAGCTCGGCACGGAATACTTTCTTTTTGAGTTTTAGTAAATCCTCGTTGGTGTTGGTCGAGCCAATACCTATATTTTGGCCAGATTGGTCAAAAATGGAGGGGCCTCGGGTTATTTCTAAAATGTGTTCCTCTGTGTAGCTTAGAGTAGCACTCTCTGCCATAATGTCAAAAGGCAGCTCGGTACTGGGTCACGGTGGGCTGCAGACTGCACGCAGTTTGTGGTGTATGTAAAGCACCAAAAAATGTGGCAAAACCAATCTTATTGAACTAACAAATAAATGTGACAACAAGGAAAAAAAGGAAAAAGGAATTACGTCCCGAGCTAACAGGTAGAAAATTTAAAAAATGTTTCCTGTTGCTAGGGCTCCCCTTATACCAACTCAAACAACCCTGGCTGTCCAACACTCCTGAACAACACACATTATAATTGTGACCTGTCACCACCGCTCCATGACTTGACACCAGCCAAGAGCTGAAGGCTACCAGACCCCCAGTTTGATGCCGAAAGGCCTTGTGAAATGCTGTTGAACCTCAAAGAAAGAAATACAGTGTTTTGAAGAGGTCCTGTCCCCCAGGTCCACTTTTTGGGACCATGGTGACACTTAAGCAATTTTCTTGAACACTGAGATTGTTTCAAATGGGTGCCTGAATACCCCTGCTCTTCTACCAATAGTGCTATTCTACAATAGCTTGCATTACTGTGTTTCTTTACAGAGGTGGATTTTTGCTTTTGTTTTTAGTTAGATATTTCCATTATTTTTGTTCAACAACTATTATTGAACTATTACTGTGATACAAGTCGGCATTATGACAGACATTGCCATCCATACCTTCATGTCATCGGGCATTCTGGATGTTTTCCGTTTTGAACAATAGTGATTTTGGCCACTACAAGGAGGTGGACGATAAGAGTATCCAAGGGTACTTACCTGGAAAATATGCCTTCCCTGGTATCGCCTAAAAGTATTACCAGTACCTCCATTGATAGCTGGACTCTGGACTCTAGTGAATTCTTTAATCTATGACAGTACCACCTTCCAAAAAATGTGCAAATTATTACATGTCCACAACAGGTGTATCAGTGAGCCCACCTTTTCACAGCCTCACCGACTCATTCACCTTATGCAGCCTCTGTAGGGTTAGATACCACCTATAACATATTTGAACCACACATTCTTTGCTGGTTGCACATCTCAATGATCTATGTGTTTGGGCCCAGATGCAGTTCCAGGCTTACTGGTCAATTTCTGTTCCCAAATCCTGCTCCCAGTGAATCATATATAGTAGACGTTCCTGGAGCTCACATCTGTGTAGTAACCTGTACCGCGCGTTGAGACCTTTGACTTTGTTATAACAGTACGGTAGGTGAGCTCTAAAGCACTTAATACCCACGTGCCCACAGCTTTAGTGTTTGGGTGAGAGGCCCAGTTTCTTAATTGTGCATATGCATATCTTGAATTCTCATCCATGTGGAACATGTTTCTACATTATATGAAGGTCAATGGTCTACCCTCTTTATATAGCTGCTGTAAGTGCATTAACCCCATGTTGATTCATCCCTTATATCGTTCCTTAACTTACCCTGGTTGGAATTCTGGATTATCCCAAATAGTCGTCAATGAACCCATCCCCATTGGAGCACCTCATCTACGACCTGCTCTGCTTCAGTAGTGGATCGTATTTTTAGTCGAGGTCAATACAGGAAACTCTTCTTTACATCTAGTTATATTCGGAAAGGGAATCTGGGAGAGAGGTATCGGGGACAGTGCCAGCTCTATTTGTTTCCATTTAGCTTCCAGGTCAGGATATGGATATCGCGGACAACCGGGCCTCCACTTCTCACCCCCTGCCTCAGAATCTTCCTCAGTTTGCGCATTCATTTTCCCCATATGAACTGGAGAATTCTCACATGAAGCGTCCATAAACTGGGATTGGCAGTGCCAAGCAATGGTACAGTGATCTAGGGATTAAGTTAATCTTTACCGCCACTATCCTACCGAACCATGACATACCTGCTCATCCCATCTATCTAAATCCTCAACAAGTTCCTTAAATAGTAGGGGGGGGGGTTTGTTCTGAAATAACTTCATTGTGATATTCGGAGTCCGGACTCCCAAATCATTTATCACCTCCTGGTCCCATTTTATCTGAAATTTCATCAAAAAGTGTGGTACCTCATGCAGTGGTATAGAAACATTGAGGACACAGGATTTGGGATAGTTAACCGCAAACCCCAATGCCTACCTGAAGTCCTGTAAGTCCTTTATCAATGCAATTAGTGACACACTTACTCCCCGTATGGTTACCATTACATCATCCATGTACAGGGGTATTTTATATTACTCCCCTCCAACCGCTATCCCCTTCATCCTCATATTTTCTCTAACCTTTCTTGCAAATGGTTTCCACGGTTTAAAGCAAAGATCAGCAGGAATAGAGGGCAGCCCTGTCTAGTCCCTGGTAGCTCACCAAAATCAACCTCCTCAGGTTAGGGCTGAATCCAAATGCCTCAAACAGCAGTTTAATATGGAGCCAAACCACCTTATAAAAGGCTTTGTGGGTGTTAAGAGATATAACTCCCATTTTAATCCCATCTTTATTCCAATCTCTATAATGTTTAGGACTCTTCTTATATGGTCCTGGGTGTTCCTATCAACTATTAATACCATTTGATGCTCATTAATCAGCCCAGGGAGTGCCCTCATTAGTCAATGAGCCAAATGTTGGAGTATATTTTCGCATGGTTGTTCATTATAGTAATTGGCCTGTATGATTCATGTCACATACAATTTGTATCCGTTTTTGATATTAATATCGTAGTAGATTACACCATAGTATCCAGGAATTCATTAAATAGTTGCTTCAGAGGGGAAAATAGGTAGAAACCTGTAATTTCTTATAAAAGGCTTTAGTAAACCTGTCTGGCCTCCGAGCTTTATCTTTGAGGGCTTTTATGGACCATTCCACCTCAGTCTCCTGGATTGGGGCATCGAGATCCTGTATGAGATCCACAGATATGTGGGGGTAGGTTTGCCTGGAAACATATTGAATTGAATCCTTAACTGAAGGGATTCCCGAGTCATCAAGGCAGCAAAATATTTCCGGATCAATTCCATCTTTTCAGTTTTGTCATAGCACACTTCTCTTGTCTCATCTTTGATCCCCTGTATATTTCATGGTTTGGGCTTTTTCAATTTATATGTTAACAATCGGTTTGCCTTGATGCCATTCATATAGTGATATTGACTAGTTTTAAGCATAGCCTGAGCTGATCTGTTAGCCAAGCATTTTTCTTGTTGACCCTCAGCAAAAAGAGACAAATATCCTATGGTAGAGGATATTTCTGTCCCCTGTTCACGTATACGCTGAAAACAGTCAAAAATCATGAAACCTCGATGTTACATATGCAGTTATTAATTAAACAATCAACATCAAAAACTTTAAAACAAACTTTTGGCTGAGGAAAAAGGATTCGTATAGAGAAAAATCTATGAACAAACAGTCTTTGGACATAGATAAAATGTTTAATTTAACGAAGTAGAAATAGGATCCTTTCTTGTTTTAAATCAATAGCTCAATGCATTTCAGGACAGTCCCCTTTATGAGGAACATACTTTTAAGAATCTGTTAAATATTAAATAAAATGTAAGTTCATCCCTTGCAAATATCAACTCCCGGAATGCAGATTGGGACCCCAACGTTTTATGTCCTACCTCAGCCTTCTGAACGCCCTCCTCTAATTGAGTCTGGAACAATTTGCGGGCTCTTGCATACGCTGTCGTGCGACCCATTATTTCCCCTCCTATTGTTTTCATAGTGTCCCCGATGGTCGCCATTGTGTGATCCAACATACGGTTTTCACTAAAATAATTAGAGATAGCATCAGGTATCTCCTGACATAGGACCCTGTCCTTCAATAGGGGATCATAACACTTCCAAGGGTAATAGCTAGGGGAAGATCATCAAGCTATTAACACAGATGCTAACACAGGCAGGTTATCTGAGATAACCTGGGGTGCTATGTCCGTCTCTTCAGTGGATGAGAATAATGAACCAGTTGTCAGCAGGAGATCAATCCTGGAATATCCCCAATGGACATGCAAATAGAACATAAAGTCCCTGGCCTTACCATTAGACAGCCTCCACACATCTACCACCCCCAGTTCCTGAAACAGCCTAGCACAGAGATTGGGTTTTTGTAATCTAATCTAGAAGGTTGAGTTGTTTTATCTTTATTTGGATTGGGGACCAGGTTGAAATCGCCACCTATTCTTGTTTGCCTTTCTGCAAAGGCTACTGCTTGGGGAACTAATGCGTTTGCAAACTGTCCTGTCCACTGTTCGGTGCATAAACCGATACCACAGTAAACTTGTGACCGCATAAAGAACCCTACACGCAAATGTACCTCCCCTGAGGGCCCCTCAAGGCCGTGACATTAGTGACTGGCCACTAGTATCGCAATCCCTTTTTTCTTTTCTCCACTAGATGCTCAGAACTGATGTATACACGTCTTATGAACCAACCTACACTCATCTGCCTGTAACGGATGTGTTTCCTGTAAACATGTAAGTGCAGACGATAGGTCTGGCAGATTCTGAAGGACTGATCTCATTTTCATGGGGGAGTTCAACCCCTGCACATTCCAAGTAACTATGCGGATCACGTCCATCCCTGTATCACCAGGTGAAATTGACAATTTTAATTTGAGGGTACACCCCATCAAAAGCGCACCACATTCCGTCAGGAGATTCCTTTTACCCATCAGGCAGTAATGTTCCATAGTATCACAGAAGCATTTAAAAAACAAACAAAACATTACCCCTTCCGCACCCCTCCAAACCCATTTCCATAACATAATAAACGTGCAAACTTGAAAATATGTAAGATACTGCACATAATCTGGCTTCCAGATACTCATACTTCCAAACTGTCACTTTAACCGTTGGTTTCCTTACCTTTCTTTCATGGTTAGGCCCCTCGGTCTCCTAGGATTCCTAACCTGGACCCACGGAGTGGAAGGTGTGGGTGATCGTGAAGTAGGCCCGGTGCTTCCGTCTCCTGCGGTGGCCTCCTCCTCATCCGGCCTCAGCAGCTGCTCCCCCGCCTTCATTGGTTTTATGGACCATTACTTCCCATTAATAGCATAGAGCAGAGCGGTAGGGAATCCCAACCTGTGCATGATATTCATTCTGTCATCGCACATAGTGCTCTCCTCTTTGTCAAAGTCAATGAAGCGGGGTCCTAAAAAAAAGGATATCTCAGCATCTCTAAAGCACATCTCTAACATGTTCCTTGTGGCCCTCATTATTTCCTCTTTCATTGCAAAGAAATGCACTTGGGTTAATATAGAGGTTCACCATGGCGAATGTGTGCCATGGGGCGAGGGCCATGGGTTCTGTCCAATTCTATAACTGTTTGGCCGGGTGGTGGTTATGTAAGAGTTTCTTGGCAAACTCCAGGAGTTCCTCTTCCAGGATTCTGCCAGGAGATGTGGTGGTGACCCAAGACATCCTTCACAAACTCCAGGAGCTCCTCTTCCAGGATTCTGCCAGAAGATGTGGTGGTGACCCAAGACATCCTTCACAAACTCCAGGATCTCCTCTTCCAGGATTCTGCCAGGAGATGTGGTGGTGACCCAAGACATCCTTCACAAACTCCAGGAGCTCCTCTTTCAGGATTCTACCAGGAGATGTGGTGGTGACCCAAGACATCCTTCACAAACTCCAGGAGCTCCTCTTCCAGGATTCTGCCAGGAGATGTGGTGGTGACCCAAGAAATCCTTCACAAACTCCAGGAGTTCCTCTTCCAGGATTCTAGCAGGGATGCCTCGGATGCGCACATCAAATCCTCATGGACCGATTCTCTGCATCCTCCTGCTTCCCATCTAGGGCTTCACAACGGCCTTCCAACACCTCTATTTTGTGTGCCCATCGTTAATGTCATAGGATTGTTTGCACATCGCTATTTTCATCTCGCCAACTCTGCTTTCTGTCTCCACCATCTGTTTGTCCAGCGCGGTTAATTTTTTAGACAATTCAGCTGTGCTATTTTAGATTGTGGTTACTTGAGAGGGTAGGCCCTGGTGAGTTTCCATCACATGACTATCGCTGAGACCATTTCAGCCTTTTTGTGTTTGTCCTGTGGCTGGAGCATCGTGGCAATATCCGTGTACTTCCCGCTTTTTGGTGTTTTAGCCATGACGTAGATATGGCCTACCGGGCTCAAATGTGTACTCTCCTGAAAGGGAGAGAGTCCAAACTAGGGTGTAGATAATCTTAACAGCCTCCAAATGAGTCTAATCAAGCACTTAAATCTTGGCAGGTCTGGCCGTCAGTGGGGTAGACCCAGCCGAACTGTGAGCTTAGTCGAGCAGTCAATGATGAACCCTGCACCGCTTCCCAAATTGAACTCACGTTGACGGGCCCACCACGGCCTCTGCTTCCATCAAAGTTTATTTAGTGGGTCTATGTACGCCAGATCAACGGACCTACACAGTGCTGCCAGCTCCTGTTGGGTAGACTGAAGAGTCTCCATTTGTGCCCCAATAACACTCGCCATCTTTAACTGTCCGCTTGCACTGAAGAGATCACTTTCATTCCGGCAGGCCAAATATGCAGCCGAATACCAGGCTGCCAATGGGACCCCTTTGCTCGTCTTCCAATTTTAGTGACCCGACGGCCATGAGCTTCCAGTCCCATTTGCTTCAGATCCGGGGGCCCACAGGGAACTGAAACTAATCCAGGCGAGCACTGAACCCTCACCCACACTGCTACTCCCAGTTCATGTTGATCCTCTGGGAGCCATTCCACAGCCCGCTCCGGTTTAACACCCTGGCTCATCTCCCTTAAATGTGGGCCTACGACATATTACTCATTGGGCTCTACGGCTTCGACTCGTCCGAGCACTCGCCACCGGGTCTCAATGCTCTTCTGCACACTCCTCTACCTTCCAAGACGCCCTGACCACCATCCCCCTAGTGCCGCTCTGAAAGCTCTGTCATTTCGTGTCTGATGTATGGCTGCTATCTTAGCCACCTGCCGTCCGCTCCGTGTGCAGCAACTATCTCGGATTCTGGAAGAGACCGATGCCCAAAAATTACCTCGCCGATGCCCACTCAGTTCCGAAACAGCCAGCTGCGGTCTGCAGCATGTTCCGCCTCAAGAAGGGCTTCTGAACGACCACGCCCGCTTTCTGTCGGAGGCACTCAAGGAGCCCTCTTGCCAGATGGCACGCCCAGCCACGCCCACTAGATATTTGCATTCTTATTGTTTAATTAAAAGTGATATCTTTATAGCGCATTGATTGGACAGTCTTTTATTTTGTCCCATTGTACTTACATTGTTTGGGTTGCTACTGCTATCACCTCACACCCCTCCTGAGGATATAGCCTACCCTCGGTCTGTGCTACCACATTAGGCGAGGGAGGTATACCTTTGGGGCTGTGCCTCCTCACCTTTATGGTTGGTTCACTGCTGGTTTAGTAGTAGTGTGGAGCTGAGTAGGCGGTTTAGCTACTACTCATCTCTGCACAGCAGTCCCATGTGATGTGCTGGATGCAGATCACTACAAGCCCTCACACAAAACCGGGACAAAGTACCAAGCGCATTAGTGCACTGATGGTTCCTGCACCGCCGCGGTGGGCCCCATAATCACCAGGGCACTCTTTTAGCTTTGCGTTTCCTAAGAGTCTTTGGTACTGAGAAGCTTAAACGATACTATTGGAATGTACATAAACAATGTACCTTTGTGTTCACTGTTTAGATGTAGCGCACAGGCTTTCCTCACCCGCATTAATACAATTGATACTGCGGCGGGTGCATTCTACAGGGAATCTGACCTATAAAGTGAAACAATAGTGCTAGGTCTATGTCACTTTGGTAGTGAAGATGGCGTATTAGACAAACCCAGGGAATTTTCATCGATCGAAGAGACTCTCAAATTCTGGCCCTAGGAATGTATCCACTGATTCAGTGTGTGGTGTACGCGTGGAAGTGAAATCCTGATACAGAGCCCAATGGGGGCAATATCACAAGTGGATACATGGCGTAGTGCAAAAGTGGGGTGATGGGCTGCCCCCTGGGCTGCGTCTAGATGGGAAGTTGGTGCAATCCTGGCCACGCCAAGAATCATACACACATAAAACTCTTGCATGCCTCAGGTTTCACTCTGGTTGACTCGCAAACTATTGTCGAGTCGCACCACCTATACTGTCTGTGACGTGACAAAAGTCAATCTTTTGAGCCCTGGGCACCAGTACCGGGGACCGCGGGCAAACCGCCACACCAAATAGCCACAGCACTCACAGTATTACTGCTGCAGTGTTATTGTTGCCCAGTAATTAGATGACCAATATTGCACGTTTTAAGAGTCAGGGTGGCTGAGGTGGGGGGGGGGGCACTTGTTAGCTC
The DNA here is from genome assembly GCF_040938575.1 of Ambystoma mexicanum. NCBI lineage: Eukaryota > Metazoa > Chordata > Amphibia > Caudata > Ambystomatidae > Ambystoma > Ambystoma mexicanum. The sequence goes on from NC_090936.1 coordinate 1,091,752,141, forward strand.
TGATTACATACAAAATGTATTTAGTTGAGAACCATGTTAAGGCCACTAATGCTGTGAATCGTCGTCATTAATTTAATGGAGGCGCATTTACAAATGAAGGTTTGTAGAATCACTTAACCTAATAACTAGCCAATCAAGCTAGAGCAAAACTAGCTTTTTGTTAATAGAATGATTCATTTGTTTTGTCACTAAATCTTGGGGAAAAATTGTAATTGGTTATTTCTAATGCGCTTAATACCCAGAGATTTCTAAGCGCGGACTGGGGATCGAACCTGTGTTGCTCCATATCCTCTAGGTTACAAGGGGAGTGTGTTGTCCCTGAGCTATGCTCCCAACAATGGAAACATTCAGGGCCCTATTCTCATCCAGGTGTTAAGTACCGAAAAGGACGTTAAAAGGCTTAACAACCTTTTCTGTACTTAAGACCTATTCTGAAGGTGGCGCATTCTTCCAAAGTGGGAAGGAATGCGCAACTTTAGGAATACATGTGGCGGTTGCTAGGATGGGTTGGAAACCAACCTAGCAACCGCCACATTCGTAAACTGGCTTTTTGGAAGCCTATTCTTGTGGCACTGCTCCAGTTTAATATGTGCGATAAACTAGCGCACATTTACGGTACCCTTTTGGTGCCGTTAAACTGGAGGAGTGCCACAAGAAACCTTGTTTGGTGTAAATGGAAGGGACCATACACCCGTGTTGTATATGGACACTTTCATGTACACCAAAGCAATCAGCTTCAACCTTTTCGGTACTTAAGACCTATTCTGAAGGTGGCGCATTCCTCCAAAGTCGGAAGGAATGCGCCACTTTTGGAATATGTATGGCGGTTGCTGGGATGGATTGGAAATCAACCCAGCAACTGCCACATTCGTAAACTGGCTTTTTGGAAGCCTATTCTTGTGGCACTCTGCCAGTTTAATATGTGCGCTAAACTAGCGCACATTTACGGTACCCTTTTGGTGCCGTTAAACTGGAGGAGGACTACAAGAAGCCTTGTTTGGTGTAAATGAAAGTGTTCATGTACAGCCGTGTGTTGTATATGGACACTTTCATGTACACCAAAGCAAGCAGCTTCAACGTTACGTTAACGTTAGAATGGCTTCCGATTTCAAGGTTGTTCTACTGAGGTCTAAGGGGAATTGGCACTAGGGCCGTCCCTCTCTGCCTCGGCTTCCCCAGTCTTATCCGCACCACCCTAACCCAGGCAGCCATAATTGGGGTGGGGTTAGTAGCTCTTGGATTGGTAACCCCTAACTGTTGTCTTCTGACTGGTACTAAAGATGTGTTCCCTAAGACAATGGCTACCTGTCTCCCTATGTGCCTTCTAGGCTTTCACTAACCTAGCCCTCTTAGTATTCCTAGGGAGTTAGGAATGGTGCCTTCTTCCGCCTGGTATCACGTTTGCTTCTCTCAAACTTACTCATATCTGACCCTTCACTACACTGGTCTATTTATGATGTTCTCCTCCCACCACGTCACTATCCCTCCAATCTCTCACTCTGCCTTTCCAGCTCCACCCTTTCATCTTACTTCCTTTCCTACTCCTGTTTTTACTAACGCTCGTACCCCCCAACTACCCCTCCACCTCTGCTGTCTTCACTTCCCTCTTTCCTTACACTCTACTTCCCCGCTTCTTACTATTATTCTACATATAATCTCTGTTTCACTCTATGCCAATAGTTACTTCTGTTCTCCCACTCACTGTCACTCTTCCCACTCTCTGGCTATTATTGTTCCTACCTTTTTGCTCACAATATCTCCTTACTACTTTCGCCTCCCACTACCATTACTGTAATTTGACTTCTCTCTACTCACTAATGCGCACTATCTGCCTCTACTACCCACTACCACTCCACTACCTATTTCTCTTGTTCGCTACTCCCGCTACCTACTGTCCTTAGTCCCAACTACCACTGCTACTTCATGAACCTCAGGGATTTGGTGCCCTGATCACCTCTCTTCCCTTGCTGCCACTTCTATCACCACCCCTCTACTACTATACCGCTAATACTCACTCTCTACATTCACATTCAAACACTCCACAGACCCCCTCATTAATAATAGCCTCCACACTCAATCGCTCTTGCCTCCTCTGGTCTCTCGGACGTCCTCCACCACATCCTGTCCTCACCCAACTAACCCACACTAAAGCATTCACACAGGCTTACTTAAATGCCCCACCCCTTCCCAGCATCGGCCACTTTCCTTATCTAAGGGCTTACCAGCCTCCAGGGGGTGTAACATGGAGGGCCATGGGACAGCTTAAAAGGGCTGGTAAGCTCCGCCCTTTTCCAACATGGACTCTGCTGGGGTCCAGGAACATTGTGTTGCTCTAGGCCTGCAGAGGCTTTTTAAAATAATATTCCCTGGTGGCATAGTGGGTTTAAGGCCTTTGTGGGGCCTTTATTTATTATTTGAAACAATCCCTGTGGGCTAGTGGGGCTCCTTGTGGCTGCAGACTCAGTCTGCTGGAGCTTTCCGGTGTTGTGATGGACGCTGCACCCCTTGATGCTGTGTCTCCATTCACGTCCTGTGGCCAGTGTTGTGGCGTTTTCCGGCACTCTTTGCCAGGACTCTCCCGCAATCTACGGTTTCAGAGTGCACGCCTCCCTCCGGCTGATGCTCTACTTCTATGGCCTGGAGGCCGCTATTCCCGGAGGTTAGGGTGACCAGACGTCCCGGTTTTTGGTGCTCTGTCACCCTTTCTCCAGATTATGCTCTCATTGGAAACTGCAGTGGTCCCAGTTTTTTGTAGTAGGTCTTTATAGTCTGCAGGCAGGAATGCACAATCTTTCAAAGAAGAAATGCTGCATTTTACAACTTGAGCTATTGTTAGTTTGTGATGAATTAATTATATGTGTTTCTTTGAACAGTAATACTTAAAACCCCCTTCTCCTCCAAATGCTACTGAAGTGTAGTGCCTTGATTGATAGCCACTTTCAAGAGTTAGTCCTACTTTTATGTTAGTTGCCCTGTCCCGGTTTTTTACTTTTAAAATCTGGTCACCCTACCGTAAGTGAGGAGAGGTGGGAAGCGGGTGTTGGGCTAGGGTGCCCCCCAGCCGCTTGACAGGGGCCATGCCTGCCTAACCTCTGGAATTTTTCCAGAGACTCTGGAATTTTAAGCATTTCTCGGGGTCTCTGGAAAAGTCCCTTGAATCACAGGAATTTTGAGATTCTTTCCGGTCACGTCATATTCTCCACCTGATTGGCTGCCGCTGGTAGCCAATCGGGTGTATAAGTGGGCGGGACCCAGAAATGGCACGATATGTTCGTGCCCACTGCCCGCATCGCCACTATATGAGGCCACTGCTCCCTCAATGCGACCCCCGACCGCCATAATTATAGTGCTTTCAATCATATAATTGGATTGAAAGCACTATTATTACGGCGGCGGTGCCACGTTCATTTTGCTTACCATATCACTGAAAATCATTTGTTCAATGCTACAGTAAGCAAACTGAAGTCGGCGCTGCCGCAATAATAGTGCTTTCAATCCAATTACATGGATTGTAAGCACTATTATTTCGGCGGCGCCGCCGCCTTCATGTTGCTTACTATAGCATTGAATTATTTATTTTCAATGCTATAGTAAGCAAACTGAAGGCTACAACAACCGAGTTTACCTTTTTAACAGATGGGCGGGGCGTGTGGGCCGAGCCGTGTGCAAATGGGCAGAGTCTTGTGTGGCTGTGGGAGGGGCATACATCTCAGGAATTCTGATTTTCAAGTGTAGGCAGGTATGACAGGGGCACAACTCTGGCCCTGTCACCCCAGGCACTGTGGTGTCGGGTCCCAGTTAGTGTGCGAGACCCGACCTCGTGGGTAGGCCTGGCTTGGCCCTGGCCTAGTGCGCAGCGCTTCACGGCGCTCAAGGGAAGACGCGACCACACGTTAGGCTGCATAAACCCGGACTGGCGTTCTAACGCCAGTTCCGGTTATTCCTTTATTTTCGGGTGTCACGTGACCCGGAAGTATCTGGGCACGTGACACCACAGGCACTATAAGGCAGCAGCCTCAGGGCCGTATCTTCATCTTCATCAGGGAACCGGCACACTGAGGGCCGCCCTAGCCTGGAAGCGTCTTCGGGGTTACCTGCTTTGCCCTACTATAGAACTGGCTGACTGGAACTGCGAGGTCCTTCGCTGCATGTCATGGCCTTGCGCTAACATGTGCTGTGCACTCATTTAACACTGACACCTGAGCTGTGCTGCAATTACACTCTCAGAAGATACACGATGCGAATATCCGAATCTTCACACTGAAGTGGGAGAATGGAAGACCAGGCTCCCGTCCTTCGCCTCTCGCGCTTGGCCTAGAGGGTCACGACCCAGACACCCGCCACGAGAAGAGTTTGTCCATTTACCAGATGACCAAATACCCTGGTATAGGAACATACGGATGTGTCCATCTGCCTGCCCAACGGTCCGCACTGGCCATGCCGACACCTGCGGCACGGACCAACTAGACTAAAATCTACACGTCGTTAGAGATGCCATGACGAACTAGATAACGGGAAGCACATCTGTACAAATATACACATTGGACATTCCCACACCGATCTACACAAAGAATATACTCAGTGCTATGACGTAGGCGACAGGCATATTCACGGACGTGCATCTTTATTATTTTTACATAGGCTTTCAGAATGCAGAAACGCAAGACGCGTCATGAACTCATCTACAAAGCTTGCTCACGCTTCTCTTGAAACCAGTTACCACCATAAGAACTATAATGAAGACACAATACTGGTCATGGAACTGTATGCTACTATAACTTAAAGCACCCATGCACCAACCGGACCACTTATGCACCAGGCCCAAGTAGGCCTCAAACAAGAGCTCCCGTGGACGTTAACAAAGCAAGAGTCTGGTTGCTGATCCTGCAGAATGGGCCCGGTGAAACAACCAGCCAAGGTCGCGATGTTGCAAACCCACATTCCAATAACAAAGCATCAAAGGCACGATGTTGCAGCCTCGCACTCCGCGCACCAACGTTAAGGTCACACCTGCAAATTAAACCAGACACACAGTGGAAAAGCAATATTAATTGTGCAGAATTCTGCCTCGAACACGGTCCCTCCCCACGTGACCAAGCCGAACCTGACGAGATGCCAAACCCAGGAGGGAAAAGGCGTCTGGATCCCTCGCTACGAGACACAGGCAGATACACTTGAAAGGCTCAATGGACATCTGCGACAGTGGGAGCGGTCAGCCTTCCAACTATGAATAAGTCCTCACATTGTCTGCACGTACCCATATTGAAACATTGTTGCAATCGCAGGTACACCGAGAGCTGGGAACAACGGTGGTCCCAGGCTGGGAAGCTCACGGGTGCACCAATCAGAACATGGGGCTCTTATCTCAGACGTTAGTAATATTAACCAATCCTCAGGAGCCTTCATGTAACAATTTTCATGTATCTAATTGTAGGGACAACCCAGATATATCACCTGACTACCCTTTGTCCAGTAACATTGTCCTCTATATGTGCGCTATACTAACCCTACCACTCGAGCAACCAATTAAGAGTGGCGATAGGTTTTTTGCTAACTTTCTGAAGTGACGCGGATAGCGCGTCATAATGCAGTAAAAAGGGCCTGCGAGCCCCACGATTGTGTGTGTGTCAGGACGGACGCGTACGTTCCTCGACCCATCCCTGCCGTTTTTGTCTAATAAACAGCAGAGTCACCTTGCTCCTTGTGTGTGTCTCGCGCTCTGTCTCAACTGGGATACACGGGAGGAGTTGGGGCCTCCCTGCCTGGAGGTCTGCGGACGGCCCGGCCGACCCCGGCAGAATTTCCCCCCGACAAGTTGGAGGCACTGCTGAGATCTGTTTAAGATCGACCTTTTATTTTTTACTTCAACCTTCTAGTTTTAATTTTTCCAGGCACTCCCGTTGCGAGGAGGCCCGGCGGCGCGGCCCCCTCTGCCGTTGCCCCCTTCTGAGGACTACAGGACCATCGCGGAGCTGCGAGAAGACCGGACAGCGCAATCCGGATATTGGCCCTCGGGAGCCGGTTGAGAAGTATCCCGCCCGCGGTTGGCGAGTGTCCAGACGTGGTCCAGACGAGGGGAGGTGGCGAGCCGCTTGGAGGGGTGCACGCAGTCGAGCGGCCCTGCATCGAGAGAACTTGGTGAGCATGACACGCACAACAAGCAATGCGAAATTGTGAGGGAGGGGGGAGGAAGTGAATGAGGGAGGTGTTGTACAGATGCGCGGCGAAGGTCTAAAAACTTAGTGTTGCCAATGGAATGAATAGTAGCGAAACGAGTGCGAGAGCAGTCGGCTACGTTACGCGGAAGAGGGAGGGCGGAGCACGAAAACATCACGTGCGGCCGCTCGTAAGGCACTGATTGGCCTAAGTCGTGACTACGTGTAAGGGTGGGGGTGTGTGTGTGGTTTCCTACGATTTGGCATTTATTGATCAATGAGTAGACGAGGATCCCTATTGTTCGAGCAAGAAACTCGATAGGTAGATGACGATTCCCTGTAGGCGGTGGCTAGTTAACTAAGTTGCCCAATACGGAAGATAATTGGCTGGTTAAGCCCTCCTGTTGAGGGGCGTATCACACGCGAGGCGACGCAGTGTGCGCAGTCCGATTATATTGATTGATTTGATTACCTTGTTCCAGGAGTGACAGGAAGACAGCTGTAGGGTTAGCGGGGGTAGGTTGCAAGTGTATTTTGAACTTAAAAGAACATAATAAGAATGTACCAGTAGCTCGAAGAGATCGGTGACGTCACCAGTAGGGACTTAATAGGATAGCGCGAACACAAGGAAGTTTGGTTTTGGGAGTGGTGGGGAAGAGAAATGTGATAAGGGAGCGGGCACGGAGATAAACGATAAACGAGTGGATCGGGAAAAGGAGAAGGGGAAAGGGGCGTGGCTGCGCACGGAGAACGCCGGCCACGGCAAGTGTAACAGGGAGAGGAGAACGGGGAAACAGGACGACTGTATAAGAGCGTCGTAAAGGGTACGCAGCCGCAGGGGGCTGAGTGCGCTTCGGCCGCAGGGGGCCGTAAGGGTGTAGTAACAGAAGGGAATCGACAAATGTAAAGCCATACATAACGGATTGTCGTAAGTCCCCATACTTACGGGGCCAGGTAAACAATATAAGGTTGTATATTGTAAACTACCAGTGAAGGAAAGGGTAACAAGTGGAGAGTCACCATGTCATACGGGACAGGGTCGGGAGGGTGGGGGAACACCCTCACTACACCATTACAACACATATGCACCACACTGCCACCCCATAGGGAGAAGTTAATAAAGTACAGCATAGAGTGGACCCAGGGGACGGATAACAAAATGTTGACACCATGGCCACCTAATGGGAGTTTCGATCCATATGCCCAACATTCACTGCTAAACCATCTGCACAATACATACAAGGGGAAGAAGTTGGCAAACCATGTGGAGGTGTTTAACTTATGGAGGATGTTCCAGGGGTCCCGACCGGGACCAAATGGAATGTTCACTATGGGGGAAACACCGGAAGAAAAGGAGATTAAGAAAGAAGGAGAGGATGGGAAACAGGGGCGTGAAAGCACAAAGAATACGGGGAACGGAGGAGAGGGAGGAGAAAAAAGTGTTAAATCAGACGACATAAAAAAGGAACCGAACAACGAGATACCCATAACACCGGGAGTGAAAACGGAGGGAGGAGGATTGTACCCTTTAAGAGAATTAGGAGAAATAGAAGGACAGTTAAGGGCGGCTGAAGGATACTCGAACCCGGCATACAGCCCTCCACCACATGTGGCTCATAGGAAAATGGCAGTGGGAGAGGGGAAGATTGGAGAGGAGCAGACTGTAGAGATAGGACATGATGAGTGGGTAGCTGCACAGATATTATTAAAATTACGGGGCTCACTAACTGGAGAAGAGAGGGAGGTAGTAAAGAGAACAGACGAGGATAGTGCAAGAGAGAGTGAAATGAGGGGGGAGGAGCTATTACGACAAAAGGAAGAGATTTTGGAGGAAAGATTAGCGAAGCTAAGGGATGAGCAGAATGAACTGATCAAACAGCTTGAGAGGGAGGAAAAAGAGAGAGTGAGGAAAAGGAAAGAAGGTAAGAACGAATTGGAAAAATTAAGGGAACAAAATGAGGAGCAAAGGAGAGAAGCTGAAAGGGTAAAAGCAGCAGCAGACAGGGTATCAAGAGTAGTGTTGAGAGAGAAGAAGAAGGAAGAAGAAGAAAGAGAAAAGGAGATGGCAATATGGAAGAGGAGGGTACTATCAGAGACAGCTAAGAAATATGAAGAGGGGAAAATAATAGAAAGTATAGTAGAGAGAGAAAGAGTGAAATGGGAAAGGAAGAAAGAGGATGAAAGAATATTGGAACAGATGAGCAACGAAGTGATGGAGGAATTGAAAAGGAAGAGGGAGGAAAATAGTAGGGAGATGGAGGAGAAAAGTGAAGGAGAAAGAGAAGGGAGGAGTAGGGAGAGTGAAAGATGGGGGGATGTATATAGAAGTAGAGAAGTAGCAACAACATCAGCACTAGGGGGAGCGGTTGATAGCAAAAGAAAAGGAGAAATAGACCTAATAGACTTAGAGACAGTAACAATAAAAGGGAAAAAGGCAGAGTGGGGGGTGCCATTTATGAATGATTTTTGCAGTGAGGAGGAAGAAGGAGTGGAGAGAGAAGGAAGAAAGAGTGAAAGGGAAAGCTTAGATAAGCTATACCTCACTCGAACAAACATAGACTCGCCATGTATCAGTAGGAGAAGGGAGGGCTTGGAGAGAAGTGAGGAGGGAGTGAAAGGATTAGTGGAAAGACAAACCAATGAAAACACACCATCCCCATCTCCATCACGCCCTCCCCCATCGCACCCTACATGCTCAACCACCGCACGCTCGCTGCGCAGAATAAAGCTCGCGCCCTTCATGGACGAACTGACACCCTATGCATGTAGTCTTAGAGACCTCCCTAGTCGCAGGCAAGACAGACAAATAAACACGCCCACATTAACTACAGGAAATGACGAAAGGGGAAAGGATGGAGAAGGAGTTAGGAGCAAGGGTAATAAGGACGAAATTGAAGAGGTAAAGGAACCGGAAGAAGAGGAGGGGTGTGAAGACTCGATATTGTGGAACATAAAGGGTGACACCAGACACAACTTAATGCCACTGTTGGAGAGAGGAGGGGTTAGACCACAGTACGTCCCTTGGAAGCATACGGATAAGGAAAATATAAAATGTAGGCTCCCATCACTAAGTGGAGGTGCGGGTAAGTGGATATATGAAATGGAAAAACACACCGCAGGACAGAAACTAGCAGTAGGAGATGTAAAGGGCCTGTTAATATCAATATTAGGGGATAGAGCGGATGACATTTGGAAGAGAGCGGGATTCCATGGGGTAACAATAACAAACACATCGCATGATGGGGCACCATTTGCAAACTGCAGACATGCGCTATGGCAGGCACTAAGAGTACAATACCCAGACACATCAGACATAGGAGCAATTACTTCCCGTAAGATGCGTGAGAATGAGGATCCTGTTGATTATATCCAGGATATCCAAGAGAAGTGGCGCATGGAAACTAGAGAACAATGGGACAAAACACCAGCCATATTTTATCATATACTAGTACAAGGGCTCCCAGAAGGAGTTCAGAAACAACTAAAGAAAGTAGTGGGAATGGAAGCAAAACCATGGCCAGAAATACAACTGACTATAGTACATCACTGCAGGACATGGCAAGGAAAGATGAAACAAAAGGAAGAAGACAGGAAAACAGAAGAGGCTAAACTAGTACAGAAAAAACTTACTAAATACACAATGGAAGGGGCACTAATAACTACGCCCACACCAATGGCCCAAAGCCCAATACAGGTAATGGCTGCACAAGATCCTGCTCAAATAGCACCTCCACAGATTATAACACAACAAGTCCCAGTCCCACCACTGCAATTACACGCACCAAACATGGGAGGAGGGTACCCAATGCAAGGAGCTAGGTATTATAGTTATAATAGGGGGAGAGGAGGATTTATGAGAGGGAGAGGATACGGATATAATGCCCAACAGCAGGTGGGAGGACTTAAACATTCCTACCCCACAGGGCAACCAGTATACCAGGACAACACAGGGAGCTTCCCATGGCAAAGCAGGGAACCACCCGTGTGTTGGAGTTGTGGGTTATTAGGACACATGTCACGTACGTGTAGGGTCAGGCCAGGAACACCAGCATGGAATGAACAAGCACAACCTAGGACCTCACAAGAACAGCAGGGCATACAACAACAGCAGACGTTACAACAAGGAAGTGACCCACAACAACAACAAATACCACAACAACAGCCACTGCCACAACAACAAGTACCCTTAACACAGCAACCCCAAACTCAACAAACGCAATTGGGTAGGGTGACGGTCTTGGGACACAACCCTTACACCGGGAATGGCCAATCATTGTACCCACAATAGGACAGCCCACAGACGGCCTTGGTGTGTCCCATCCTGTCAGTAACACCTAATAGTGCGGAGGAGCCACGCATAGAGGTAACGATAGGTGACAAAAAATTATCATTCCTTGTTGATACCGGGGCAACCCGGTCTTGCATAAGGGAAGGTAAATTTAAGATGTCAGGCGAAGCCATGAACACCCAAGGATTTTCTGGGGCTAAAGGGTTGGTTCCCTTTACTGATAACGTTCCCTTATCTATTGGAGATTATGATCTGTCAGTTCCACTTTTATATTATAGTGCCTCACCAGTGAATATACTGGGGAGGGACATAATGAACAGGTTGAATATGACGATCTCCTTTACAGAGGATGGCATAATTTGCTCTACTCCAGGGATTAACATGCTCGCAGCACGACAGATTATGCAAGCATACTGTGGACAGACAGCGATTAGGGCGGAGCCAGTAGATGGCGAGCTATTCCAGTATGGAACAGACATGGCGTTTGCATGGATGCCAGGGATAGAAGGGAAAATATGGAGGAGGCCAGCAGCCTATCTGTTCCGACCAGAAACACCTGTTAATGAACCAGAAGGAAAGGTGTTTGTAATGGACATTGAGAGCATTATTGCAACAGCTGATTATATTGCTGTACATGCCCAAGATAAAGAAGGGAGAGCATGGAGGGCAGTGATAGCACTAGCAGAAGGATGTAGGCTGACCCAGGTGTCAGATGAGGAGCTGTTCTCAGAAGAAAAGGAGGAAGGTGAAATGGTGTTCATGATGAGTGTAGGAATATGGCTAAGGGTGGCTCACAAACAAGTAGCACAGAAAATTGCAATGGCACTTGAGGCACCCACATGCACCCCAGTCCCCTTCTTTGAGGAGGATATGTCAAGGGTGCCCAAATCATTATGGACTACCAGCCCTTATGACGTGGGATGCATAAAAAGCATAGGGGGTGTAAGGATAACATTGAAAAAAGGTGCAATACTACCAAGAGTGAAACAGTACCCACTGTCAAGAGAGGCAGATGAGGGCATATATGAAACCATAACGGCCCTTATAAACAATGGCATATTGGTCCCCTCAGAGTCACCCTGCAACACGGCTGTGTATCCAGTGTGCAAGGCTAAAGGGGGGTCTTGGCGCTTCATACAGGACCTCAGGCCCTTGAATAACATAGTGGAAGCAGAGTATCCTGTAACAGCAAACCCGGCCACAATATTGTGTGGCATTCCAGCAGAAGCATCACGGTTTACAGTGATTGACCTTAAAAATGATTTCTTCTCAATACCATTACACCCAGACTCACAAGATTTGACAAGCTTCACTTACCGAAATACAAAGTGGAAACATACCAGATTGCCACAGGGGTATTGTGAATCACCCTCAATTTTCAATAGAGTAATACAGATGGATTTGAGTAACGTTGAAATGGAAAGCACAGTGTTACAGTATGTGGATGACATAATAATTTGCAGTACAAACGAAAGTAAATGTAGAGAGGACTCCTTAAAAATGTTGACGATATTGGCTGAGAAAGGGTACAAGGTAGACATGAATAAGATACAATACTGTCAGGAACAGGTACTTTACATTGGCCAACTAATATCCCAACATGGAAGAAAGATTGCACCACAAAGAGCACAGGCCATTTCAAGCACTCCAATGCCACAGACTGTGAGAGAACTGCAGCAATTTCTGGGGCTGTGCAACTACTGTAGAGCATGGGTATTTGATTACAGCTCATACATAGGACCCCTGCTTGAGGGTTTGAGAGAAGCAAATAAAGGGGAGAAAAAGTTGAGGTGGACTATGGAAATGAGAGAGGCCTTTGATGAATTGAAAGATGCAATTTCAACTGCTCCAGTACTGGCATCCCCAGACTATGAGCGACGATTTTTTATATTTTCACATTGCGACTCAGCGGTGATGAAGGCAGTATTGGCCCAAAAAACGAGCATGGGCTATAAACCAGTAGCATTTTACAGCGGTCACTTAGACCCTGTGATGTTAGGCCACTTCCCTTGCGAACAAGGTCTCGCTTCAGCTGCGTTTGCAGTGGAAAAAGCATCAGCAATAACCATGGGGTGTCCGACTACACTGTTTGTGGAACATGCACTATTTGCAATATTGAATAAACCTAAGTCCACACTAACAACGCAAAGGGCATCAGGTTATGAGATCATCTTGTCTAGAGCTGAACTAGCAATTGTTAGATGCAGCACGGTTAACCCTGCAAGGTTCCTAGCAGAAGTAATTGAGGAGGGAGATTATGCCCATGATTGCACCCAAATAACTGAAATGTACTCGGGTACTAGAAAAGTTGAAGAAAAAGCACTAGAGGGAGGTGAGCTTTTGTTTATTGATGGGCCATCAACTATTGATCAAGGAGATGGGATAAGGAGGACGGGGGCAGCAGTGGTTAAAATGATGGAGGCGCCGGTGTGTGTGGCTATGAAATGTGTACAATTACCACAGCATTATTCTGCTCAAGCCGCAGAACTGGTTGCACTAATATTGGCATTGAAGGAAAGTTTTGACAAACGAGTAACAATATATTCCGACAGTGCATATGTTACATCCACTGTCCACTCAGGGCTATCAAAATGGAGAAGAAGAGGGTTCAGGAGAGCTGATGGCAATCCAGTGCAACATGCCCTCTTATTAGCTGAACTAATTGAAGTAATAAATGACCCCCAAGAACTAGCCCTGGTAAAATGCACCGCACACACCAATGGGGAAGATCCCATCTCAAAAGGGAATGCAGCAGCAGACGCACATGCGAAATATGCTGCATACTTTGGTGAAATATGGAACCCTACAGACTCACAGAGAGGGAGAGGGAGGGGAATGGCTAGGGAGATGTTGATAAGAGAAGGGTACACCCATCTTCCAGCCACACAGATTATGGAGCTACAAGCGTCTGCACCAATGGCCGAAAAAGAAATATGGGTAAAAAGAGGATGTACAATGTCACCAACCGACGCATTATGGCGCCAGAGCAGCACTGGGAAAGTTGTAATACCATTGGCACTTTTAAACACCGCCCTAAGCCAATTACATCACCCAGCCCATACAGGCAAAGAAATAATTGCAGCACGAATTAGAGAAGATTGGTTCTGTCCTGAGTTAAATTCTCATGTGTCAAATTTTATTAGCAATTGTCTTACATGTCAGCAGTTTACGGCCGGTCATACCCTAAAGGTGATAAGAGGTACCATACCCCGGCCAGAGGGACCTTTTCGGCACCTTCACATTGACTATGTTGATATGATCAACATATGTCAAGGTAATAGGTATATGATTGTAGTAGTATGCCCATTCTCTAGATGGATTGAAGCAGGGCCCTGTTCACACCCAGATGCATTTAGAGCAGCCAAATTCCTAGTAAGGGAGGTCTTCCCCAGGTGGGGAGTGTGTGAGGTGTTAAGGTCAGACAACGGCCCACATTTCGCAAACGAAATGTTCCAACATATTACATCCTTGCTGAACATAAAACATAAATTTGCATGTGCATACCACCCACAGGCTAATGGTGTATGTGAACGCCTGAATGGCCTACTGAAGGAGGCAATTGCAAAAATACAACAAACAACAAAGAAAAGCTGGTTGTATTGCCTTCCATTAGCCCTATTCGAATTAAGGAATAGGCCAGGGTCCGACCACCACCTCACCCCGCACGAGGTGGTTACTGGACGTCAAATGCGCCTTCCCCTAACGCCAACGTCAAGGGCATTCACTGACCACGAAAGTTCAGCAAGTGTGTTAGGTGATGAAATGTATCAATATGTGTCTTCTTTGATTACTAGTGTTGTGTTTGTGTCTCAACAGCTCGAGCGCACACAGGGCGGGTCCACCAGCAATCAAGAAGAAGGCGCCAGTACCGAATTAGAAAAGGAGAACTTGGGCAAACTTGCCAAAGGTGACCACGTGCTATTTCGCAATTTCAATAGGAAGTGGAACGATAAGAGGTTTACTGGCCCCCATCTGGTAGAGGACGTATCAACAAGAGCAGTAAAACTAAAAGACAAGCGTGCCTGGAACCACTTACATGATGTAAAGATCTACAAACTGCAGACCCGCCCCAGCGCCAACGACAGGTCCAGTGGAAGAGCAGCAACAACATCCCCTACAGAGGAAGGAAGTTCTACCACAGACAACGACCCAATTGTTCCCTTACCGTGTCACTACCCAACTTCCCCGGAGACAATAACTGACGAAGAAAGGAGTGATACCCATATTGCCCACCCCATGGTCACACGCTCAAGGAGTAAAAATACTTCTGCCACCTGAGCCCAAACCCCCGCCCATTGACCCCCAAGTTCAGTCATAACCGACCTGAAAGACATTGCCTCACAAATACACCTGTAAACACGTGAATGTTCTCTTTTTCTCTCGCACATACAGGAACTGCGTATTGTACTGTTAAGAAAATAGCTTACTAATAAGTTCACTGCCCAGGTGTAGATGGTACTCCCAGATGATAACTACCCAGAAGAATTGTCACACCAATTTGTATACGAAATAAAAAGGCCAACGTACCTAAAAAGGAGAAGGGTGCGTGTCTACTACACAGCATTCCTCTTGGCCATAGAATATTCCATGCCCCACCTCCGCCCATACTTGCCGATCCTAAGAGACAGATCACTTAGAGTAGCGTGGGAGCAGCTCTTCGCCTGGGCACTGAATGACTATTTGATAGGGAGAGCTTAAAGGAAACAAAACACTAACATGTAGTAACCAGCATTTTGAGAATTTTCAGGCGGGCAACTTTAACGTCGCAAGAATACGCTGCCAGGACTGCAGCAAGGTAAGAGCAAAATGCCGGTGAGACTAGCATATGTAATAAAGGTAATATGGATTTTGATGATCACCGGGTTCTTGGCTGCTTCTGTATGGCAGTACAGCTATGCTATTAATTTTATTGCTGCACCTAAACCTAACATACCCCCGTCCCCTGCTGCAACAGGTGTTACGTCAGGTGATAGTAATAACTTTGCACCCAAGCAAAATAGAGTTAAACGCAGCACATACTCAGACAATAAAGGTATTGATAATTTTATACAAGATTCAGCACACGTCACAAACAACATATGGTACCAACACATGACCCGCATTGGTAAACAGACAACTGAGGACAGCTGCTACGTTTGCTCATTAATACCATACGCCATGAGTGCTTCACGAACATTTGTTGCCACAGAAATTGATGAAAAGATAGCACAATGCATAATATACTTGGCACTGTTCCAAACGAAAGGAAGATTTCAAGGGACGGTAGTGCACATGACATGGAAAACACGAGACTCATATCCATATGAAAACAACTTCCTCAAGACCTATTTGAGTTACCACAAGACCAGTTTACATGCAGAAGCATTCAGATACATAACAAGTGGCCCTGCAAAAGGAGAAACAAAGAAAGTAACACTGCAGTATCTACCATGTGATTGGTACGCCACCGAAGTTCCGGGTAAACAAGGATGTTGGGAGAGGCCGCTGGTGACGATAACAGGAAAGGTGTATCTGGACAACAGCTGGGAGTTAGGAGTGATTGGCAGTAACATGGTAACAAAAGAAACTATCTCAACTATCGAGGCCCACAATCACCGATGTTGGACGACGTGGATCAAGTATGTACCAATGCTCACGTGGGTAGAAACAGATGAAGACCCAATAACAATACTACCGTTGACTGCGCCCAAGGTATGCTACCAGCATAAAGGAGAGGTGGATGTAGGATATAACACCAATTGTGCAAGTGTGACAGAGTTACCTGAGGGGGGAGCAGGAACAGCAGTAATAATGGACCATTATTGGGCCTGTGGAGAAAAGGCATACCATACACTGCCCCCCCTGTGGAATGGTGTGTGCACAATGGTGCACGTCAATGTACCATCACTAGTGGTACCTAAGAAGCATGTTAACGTGGCGAACTTTCCCAAAATGGATGAAGGGGACAAGAGAAAAAAGAGATCTGCACCACTTAAGGAGGAGCAAGGGAACAGGGCCAACAACAATGATACTGTTCTAAATAGAAGGAAAAGACAAGGAGAGCCATTGACGGGAAATTACCTGTGGGGAAGGTCGGAAACGGAACTAACCTCCATACCGCCAGAACACAGACTATTCAGCAGAGCAGCAATGTTCTTCTCTTCAATAATACACCCGGGACTGCAGGCTTACGCAAACGCGAAATGGCTCCAAATAACTAGATGGGAACTAATGATGACCATCAATTCTACAGTAAATGGGTTTAACGCAATAAAAGAGGAGCTGCGAGCTATAAGAATGGTAGCACTCCAGAACAGATATGTATTGGACCTTCTCACAGCAATGGAAGGAGGAGTTTGTGCAAAGATAGGACAATCATGCTGCACGTTCATACCTGCCAACGATGCTGATAATGGTACACTGACTGAAGCAGTTTCACAATTGGCCCAGATGCACTCCAAAATGATGGATGAAAGTAACGGTGTAAACAAGGATAAGAGCTGGTTCTCAATATTATGGTCATGGATGCCATCCTGGCTGTCAGATGGACTGAAAATAATAGTGGGTTGTACTATTTTGGCTGGAGCTACGCTGATCATAATTAGATTTTGGAAGGCCCGGAAGGCACGCACCACTGACGAGTTGCTCGAAATGGTGGGAATGCACCCCCTGATGCCAGCAGATGACGGCCAACATACAGGTGTGATAATACAGGAGAGGGAGAAGCTGCGCACCCAAATAATCACCAACCATCTAGACCCACCATCAGTGAAGGTCGAGAACCCGAGAAACCCCAGGAGTTACATAGGGAAATGGGTATACTGTACACCTGGATGAACCTGTGAATATATGTATTGGTCATTTGAAGATCATGTGAACCATTATGGACATCTAGGAGGAATAACTAAGATATGGCGAGTAAGAGGAGATAACGAGAAGGATATGTTTGTGGTCGACAAGTCGACCAGAGGGGGGACTGAAGTGGGAGAATGGAAGACCAGGCTCCCGTCCTTCGCCTCTCGCGCTTGGCCTAGAGGGTCACGACCCAGACACCCGCCACGAGAAGAGTTTGTCCATTTACCAGATGACCAAATACCCTGGTATAGGAACATACGGATGTGTCCATCTGCCTGCCCAACGGTCCGCACTGGCCATGCCGACACCTGCGGCACGGACCAACTAGACTAAAATCTACACGTCGTTAGAGATGCCATGACGACCTAGATAACGGGAAGCACATCTGTACAAATATACACATTGGACATTCCCACACCGATCTACACGAAGAATATACTCAGTGCTATGACGTAGGCGACAGGCATATTCACGGACGTGCATCTTTATTATTTTTACATAGGCTTTCAGAATGCAGAAACGCAAGACGCGTCATGAACTCATCTACAAAGCTTGCTCACGCTTCTCTTGAAACCAGTTACCACCATAAGAACTATAATGAAGACACGATACTGGTCATGGAACTGTATGCTACTATAACTTAAAGCTCTCATGCACCAACCGGACCACTTATGCACCAGGCCCAAGTAGGCCTCAAACAAGAGCTCCCGTGGACGTTAACAAAGCAAGAGTCTGGTTGCTGATCCTGCAGAATGGGCCCGGTGAAACAACCAGCCAAGGTCGCGATGTTGCAAACCCACATTCCAAGAACAAAGCATCAAAGGCACGATGTTGCAGCCTCGCACTCCGCGCACCAACGTTAAGGTCACACCTGCAAATTAAACCAGACACACAGTGGAAAAGCAATATTAATTGTGCAGAATTCTGCCTCGAACACGGTCCCTCCCCACGTGACCAAGCCGAACCTGACGAGATGCCAAATCCAGGAGGGAAAAGGCGTCTGGATCCCTCGCTATGAGACACAGGCAGATACACTTGAAAGGCTCAAT
Source organism: Ambystoma mexicanum (assembly GCF_040938575.1). Lineage (NCBI taxonomy): Eukaryota > Metazoa > Chordata > Amphibia > Caudata > Ambystomatidae > Ambystoma > Ambystoma mexicanum. The sequence goes on from NC_090936.1 coordinate 1,091,770,467, forward strand.
GGACATCTGCGACAGTGGGAGCGGTCAGCCTTCCAACTATGAATAAGTCCTCACATTGTCTGCACGTACCCATATTGAAACATTGTTGCAATCGCAGGTACACCGAGAGCTGAGAACAACGGTGGTCCCAGGCTGGGAAGCTCACGGGTGCACCAATCAGAACATGGGGCTCTTATCTCAGACGTCAGTAATATTAACCAATCCTCAGGAGTCTTCATGTAACAATTTTCATGTATCTAATTGTAGGGACAACCCAGATATATCACCTGACTACCCTTTGTCCAGTAACATTGTCCTCTATATGTGCGCTATACTAACCCTACCACTCGAGCAACCAATTAAGAGTGGCGATAGGTTTTTTGCTAACTTTCTGAAGTGACGCGGATAGCGCGTCATAATGCAGTAAAAAGGGCCTGCGAGCCCCACGATTGTGTGTGTGTCAGGACGGACGCGTACGTTCCTCGACCCATCCCTGCCGTTTTTGTCTAATAAACAGCAGAGTCACCTTGCTCCTTGTGTGTGTCTCGCGCTCTGTCTCAACTGGGATACACGGGAGGAGTTGGGGCCTCCCTGCCTGGAGGTCTGCGGACGGCCCGGCCGACCCCGGCAGAATTTCCCCCCGACAACACCTCTCTATGAGGGCCAGGCTTACAACACATCTTAGAAGGCCCCCACAGATGCCCAGTGTGGTGTCACGTGCACTTGACGTAAAGGGTCACGTGACACGGAAATAATAAAGGAATCACCGGAACTGGCGTAACCCAGCAGCTCACGCGACCCGTTTGTTCAGCCTCTGCACTCGCCTTTCCTGGCCCCCCTTCTTTACTAGTCTGGAGACTTCCCCAGGGAAAGAAATGTCAACAGTAAGTCTGGGACAAAAAGTTACAGTCATTTTACCGGGCAGGAATCACATTTTGAGCCCGCCATGCAGCCAAGCAATACATGTTACACGCAAGCAGCCCTTTCAATGCCGGACACCTTTAGAACAGACCTTCCTTTCTGCAATGCTGAACTACGGTGCACCGCAATGGATCCTCGTGCACTCGAGCTATCACGTAACAATCATGTTCCCTCCTTTTTACATCAGAACGGCCCTACGTCTGTGTAATTTCACCCCCTTTGCCAACCGGTGGGGCCACGATCGAGGTGCTCTGAGGGCAGGACAGTGGCGATTTGGCGCAGTCTAAAAGCCTTGTAACATAACATAAAATGAATTTGAGTGAGTTCCCAAAAGGGGGAACTCCCATCCCCTGCACACTATCCCAGTTTTATACGCCAAATAATTATATGTGTGTAAACAACAAAAATGACCTGTATTCAGGTAGCTTAGCAACTCTCATAGCAATAGAAAAAAATGCATATGAAAAGTCAATATACATTCATTCACGCATGTGTTACTTTGGGAATTCACTCAAGTTCATGTGTTTATACGACCTATGTGCCAGGGTGGTCCTCCTCCCCCACGCCTTCATTGTAACTAAAGCTTTACCCTTTAAGGCACTTGTAAAGGGAACACCTAATTCTCATTAAACTTAGGGTGTGCATTCTCAAGCAAACATAACCACATATATTAACAGGTGGACACGTGTCATGGGATTGTGCTATGGGAAAGACAGTGGATCGTCTTCAGTGAAAGAGAAACTAAAATGCATGTCATGAGAGGAGAATGCGTGGGATTGGTCAGGAAGCGGTGCAGGCATTTGCTGTCACAGAAAGGTAGTGTATGAACTGAACATCCGCCCAGCAGAAGTGGTTGTACAGAAATAATACATGAACTAATTAATAATAAGGCAACATGTGTGAGTGGTGGCAAAGGGTACACCTGGAGACTGCACCAATAGGAGGCAGTGAAAGGGGCTGGATGAACCTGGAGATTCTTATAGCTGGAAAGATAGCTCAGTGAGTGAGGTGCTCACCACAGATACGTGGGGAGCCTGCAGTTAGCAAGTTCAAATCCTACCAGAGCCGATTTAACCATTCAACCTTTCGAGGTTGGCAAAGTGAGTACCATTAAATCGGATCATTATCAAACCAATTATTACAGCGCGAAAAAGTTGGAAGAATCCGGCATTAGCACAACATTCAAACATAGTATCATTGTATTATGTTTCTCTGGAGAAACACAGCTGCTTCCAGGTTTACTTTCCTTATAAGCGAGGCTGTAATTTAGAGCATTGGTTATTTATCCACCTATAGTGACATTTGGAACTTTCCTTCATTGACATAGAAAGAGGCGAGTGCTTTTCAAAGGTGGGCAAAGCATGTGGCATCCTTTAGGCACGCGCTGCCTATATGAGATCTCATTCCTTTCTTGATCCCGGATCAGGAATGCCACTAATCCTTACATTCTTGGACCCCGGACGCTGGAAGCTTGATCGGCTTCTGGAGAAACCGGTTTGTTCTCTATGACCGGTTTCGCTGTGCTCGGTCAGCTGATCTTTAAGCAGCTCCTGTAAACCGGAATGTCTTTGTATGATCCATGTCTTTGTGTGTTGGAGTCTCACATATGATTCTCCATCTTCTTCCAAACACCCTCTTTCTTTGCAAGCTGTTTATCTTCTAGGATAGTGCAGCAGCTGAACCCTAAGAGAGAACATGTGCTTTGAAGTGCATGTACGTACAGGATTTATAAAGTGCAAGCCTAGCTGAAATGCAGCAGAGTGCTATACATAGAAGATGCCCCTATGGGGTTCCAAGGAAATATACAGGGGTATCAGACATGCAGGGGTGCATAGGGGGAGCAGGGGTGATGCCCAGATAAGAGGACATTCGTTCTGGTGCAGGGATCGAAATTAAAATCTGATAAGTAGAAGCTAAAAGCAGCTCCTGGGTATCCAGAATCAACCAGTGACCAGGAGACCACTGGGGATCTAGGAGCTGTGTTCCCCAAATCTAACTGCCACATAAAATGCAAACATATCACTTTGTCCATTATTTATGACCCCTTAGGATTTATATTTCATATAGATGTGTCCTAATGTTTATTTATAGATCGTCCTAAATTCAAAGGGTTAAATTCACAAGGAGCCAAAGGTATCTCCTGGTAGTTGTTGGTGTTGAGCAACCAGGCTCCTCTAGGCTAAAAGCAGGAGCTAAATGGCACCCAGCCCTCTCCCCATTTAGAACACTCCAGTGTGTAAATTGTCAACATCACTTTTATGTGAAACTATTTTTAGAAACAATAATCTTAAAAGAATACCCATTACATTGCACTTTTAAATCAATTTTTATTTGAAAACAATTCATTTCAAAATTAGCTCACCTTTTTCCAAAAGTATTCGGGGAGTAGAATAATCAAATGCTATTCTAACTTCACTTTTAGAATATTTGGGGTAAGGGGCATGTCACACATCTGTCACAGATAGTAAAATATTTACTTCAAGAATCAGAGAGGGCTCAAGGTTTAAAAAGAAATGTAATGGGCTTATGACCCTCGCTCTCCAGTCGGAAAACGCACCGCCTCCCTAACCCCAGGTTAGTAGATACAGAATACTGACCCCTACTGTCTCAACTCTGCCTTATACTGAATGTGAGGACCTAAAGGCAGGATGTCCTTTGTAGTTAGACTACCTCAGGGACTTTCTAAGACTATCCGTACTCTATCCAGAGGTTAGTGTTCTATAGGGATTGTGCCTTGCTTGATTCTTTCTTCCATCTACCATGCTCACTTTCTTCTCTTGCTCTCCTTACCTCTCACTACTCTCCTCTCCCAACTCCTCCCACCTCTACTCTTATTCCTCTTCTGCCCAGCCGATCTCTCTCACTAAAAGGCCTCACATTACCTACACCCTTTTATGTTTACTCCTCCCTTCTACTACTCCCTCCTCCATTCAACTATTCCCTCTTCCACACTACTACTACTCCCACCTCCACAATACTACTCCCTCCTTCAAACTAGTACTCCCTCTTCCATACTACTACATTACCTCCTCTGCACTACTACTCCCTCCAAGACTCTGCTGCATCCTCCTCCATGCAACTATTCCCTCCTCTGCTGTACTACTCCCTCCTCCATAGTGCTACTCCCACCAGCACACTATTACTCCCTCCTCCCACCTTCTACTCAGTCACTCTCCTTTCACTCAAAGCCACACATTTCACACTCTCTCCTTACACACTCTCTCCTTACCCTAACTCACCTGACCACACTACCCACACTAGCACACGCACTCACACTGCAGTACCACTTGCACTCACCAACCAATATCTAATTTTCTCCAGAAGTTGCCTCCACAATCCACTGCGCCTTCTTTCCTGCTGCTGGTCTCTTGGTCCACCACCTCCACCTCACCTGACCTCAGTCGAACAACAAACAGCTTCTTATTTCCTGTCCATTTTACGGGCCACTTCCTCCTTTGCATGACCAAGCTATTCCTATCTTTCCCAGCCGGGTTCTGACATCATCAGCAGGAATGTGAATCAGTGGGCTAAGCCCCACCCTTTTTCTTTGTACATGCCTGCAGCAGAAGGATAATGGAGATCCCATGCACTCATTGCTGCTGTTCATGTTAGGGGCTGATTCCTGGGCTCCCCTTGGGTAAATATGGTCTTCTTGGGTCTGACAGCCCTATTGTTAAATCCTTACTAGTCTAGGCCAGGAACTGCTGGGTGTGGTGCGTCACTTGCAGCACTCGAGTGCATTGTGTGGCTCCGTTCATTGCCGGTGCTGAAAACCGTTGTGCTGTTTCCCTCGCTGCCAGTGCTGGAGAGTGTAGAGCGGCTTTGTTTGCTGCCGGCGTTGGAAAACATTGTGCAGGTGTGCTCGCTGCTTCATACGTATTGTTCCTCCGGTCTCTGTCGTTCTCACTGTGGTGAACTGCGTGGTTCTGGAAGTCCCCCCCAGGTCTTGGGTGCAACTGTAACTTGGCAGATAATAGGCGATTTGGCCCTTTATCCTGGGGTTCCTTGACCCTTGCAGACTTCGGCCAAGCACCTTCTCGCCCCCTCCCTTGCCCATAGCGTTAATTTCAGCTGTTTATGTCTATGATGCAACAGAGGACCATCCCTTCTAATGTAATTGACATTGTCTGATAGTCCATGAATTCACTTTTGTGTCTTCATTTGCTTTTTGTGGTTTTTGTTTATCCTGCTTTTTGTGTTTATTTGTACAAAAATGACCACATTGAAAACTCGACTGAAAGAAATGTAACCACACAAACCACTATAAAAAGCTGAATCAGGGTGATTTGTGCAGGTTACACTGATTCGCCCACCTGCATGGGTCTAAACACCAGAGCAGTTGTACAGTGAGAAACCAAGAGAAACCAAGAGAACTCTCAGAGCCTGGGAGCCTCAGCAAACCACAGGAGCCCAAGAGACTGGAGTTGGGTTTCCTCAAGAGAAGCAAAAGACCTGAGCCTTGCCCAGGAGTGAAAAACCTTAACAGTGGACACAGTTGGGTCTGGCTGAAAGAGCAAGCTGGGTACTTCTTCTCTGAGACTTTCTAAGAGGGAGCTGTGGACTATATCCTTTAGATTGTCAAGTGTCAAAGAGAGGGCAAGTCACTATATCTCTGGACTTGGCCAAGAGTGATCTGTGCACTATATCACAAAGGCTGTCAAAATAGCGAGAGAGCCCACTGGGCACAACATTCATGGAAGTGAGTTTACAAACAATGTGCGATACAATTCTGTCAACTATAGAAAAACGACCATAGGTAAACAATATTAAAATGGAAAGGATTGAAACGCAAACGCAAAAACTTTTAAAAACCCTTTGGGTTAAACAAAGTATAAAAAAAAAATAAAAATAAAAAATAACCCAATGTGTTTTGTCAAGAGATTGCCAAAAAAGCAAGCTGAGTGCTATAACTCTGAGACTGTATTTGAACTACTCAAGAAGAATGCCGGGCGCTATTAACCTGAGAGTGTTTAGACTACCAAATAAGTGTGCTGGGCAGCATAACCTTGAGACCAAGAGTGTTTAAGTTCCCAATGAAGGCTGCTGGGTGCTGTAACCCTGAGACTCTGTTTAGTCTACTGAGGAGGCCGGCTGAGTTCTATAACTCTGAGACTGTGTTTACCCTACCAAAGAATTGTGCTGGGCTCCATAACCCTAAGACCAAGAGTGCTTAGGTTACGAGTTAAGAGTGCTGGGCGCTGAAACCCCCAGGCTTTCAAGCAGCGGGCCAGTAGCTATACTCTGGAACTTCGAGAGAGCAGTTAAACAGTGACTCTGGAACTTCGAGAGAGCAGTTAAACAGTGAACTGGGGGGAGACCAGCATCCCTATTAGGTAGGTATATCCAGTATGCAGTCATTCCATCGAAAAAGTTTCCATCGAAAATTAGGCAACGAAAAAATGTGCATCGAATGCATATTTGCGTGGGGAAAAGGGTTCATTTTGTTTGGGGGGGGTTCTTTAGGGCACTTAAAAACAAGGGTTCGCCCCCCCAAAAAAAAATGCATTTGATGCCCATTTTTTCGTTGGATAACATTCGATGCATTTTCATTTGGTTGGAAAGTTTTCGGTCTAAAGACATGTAACCGGTATATCAGAATGCCCTATAGTTTTTCCTGTTCCTGAAGCTTTAGCATTGATTGCTCGAAGGACATAACAACTTTTTCTGCTTTAGAGAATCCCTTAAAACCTGAGGGCGTTTATCTCTGCCCACCCTGACAAGAATACAAGTCTTTTTTAAATATATCATATGGTTTGTGACCTGTTTGTTGCCACATCAAAGGATCAAAAGGCAAAGCAACTGTCACCAGGTTTCTTCTCCCGGTTGTGAAATGTACCCTTGATCAATTGCAAACGTCCTTTTCTACAAGCCTGAAGAAAAAGCCTACATTCACCGAAAGACATCAGTATCGTGCAGTCCTGCAGTTCAAATATTCTGGAAGCAAAGGCCTAATTTAGGAATTCACTGCATCAAAGGCCTCTGGGCAGCAATGGAACGCAGCTATTTGCTACACAAAGAGATAGATTTGGTCGCCCAGTAGGTGAGCGACACAAGCACGTGGAATTGAGTGGGCTTATAAAAGAATGGGCTCCCATGCGGAACACATGCATTAGGGAACAGCCAACATTCTGTAACTTGCCAGAGGAAACCAACTGCGAGCTGTGGACCAGCTCATGTAGTCTCCTACTCATTCACACAGAGAGGCAGATATAGGAATGCATTTGTATGAAGTAGTCCATGGCGACGGGGGTTGGTTTGTCAGAAGTCCAGTGGATTAAAGCAGAGGCAGAGGAGAAACTGAAATTACCGGCAGTGGGTGGGACAAGGCACAGCCTGGGATGGGAAAATTGCACACAAGCATTCGCCGAGATTTTCCTGAATACAGAAATCGATTTCAGTGTTTTGGGGAATGTCAAATTTAATTTTCCTATCTAGGGACGCTGATTGCATAAGTATTTTGTCTTTCTTAAATAGGGGTGTTGTGATGATGTTCTTTTAGCTTTTTAGTCTTGACCAATGAAACTGCTCTAATTTGCATCGTAGGATAAACTGGTTTCCACCTTAATGTAGTAAGTTTGAGTGTGGCAGGAATCACCCTCAGATCCCAGAGGAATGTCCTACCTTTGTCCTTTTCCGTAGCTTTTTGCAACAAAACACGTCCATAATTGGCATGGCATGGTCCCTGCTCCCAGACTCAGCAGAGAGGCCATGAAAGGATTGATATGAGGGTGAGTCTGAACTCCCTTGTGACCTACTGGGGCACGTTTGAGGCTCACACAGTGCCTCTCTGTAGGGATAGTTGTATATATATCTATATATATATATATATATATATATATATATATATATATATATATATATATATATACATTTACTAGTCTCCTCTATTATATCCTTATTTCACGCAGACCCTCCTGGATCCTAAATCCCTCCAGTTCTTTCAGGCCCTTATATAGTGCTTGTTCCTCTATATACATTGCCCATCAAAATGCTTTCCATGCCAAAAACATAGCCCCCCAAAACATAACTGTAAGAAGATAACACTTCAGTCCACAGTCCACTCCTCTTTTATCAAGGTCCCTTCATGGCACCAAATCAACCTAGCGCCAAGATGCAATTTAGGGCACAGTGAGCACTATACAAAAGCACTCTCCCAGTCTCCTGGTAGCTTAACACACACCATCTTGACCAACTAATGCACGGTAGTGCACCAGGTCATTGTGTGTGCTAGTATCATGTATATATGCACATTCCCAAACATGCAGCCCGTGGGGCAAAAAGGGTCCGGCTAGTGTGGGCTCTATACTAGAAATAAAGACACAGACACTAGCGCTCAATAAAAGGTTTTATTAAATGTATTATGTGTTTGTTTTTTTAATGAATCCATCCAGTCCACTATGGGGTTTGATGGAACGTTGAGAAGAACAAAAGGAAAAACCAAAGAGACAGAACACCCGGCCCTAGAATAGGCTGGGCAGGGGAGAATAGAGTCCAAAGGGGATTTTGAAAGAAGAGCGACACTTGAAAAGGACAGTTAGAAAAAAGGAGAACGAAAGAACCCATAGGAGAAGAGAAGAAAACAGAGAGGGGGAGAAAACAAAAGGAAAATAACTCCGGGTGGCGGGGGCGCTGCCTCGAGCAGCCGAGGCAGGGCATAAAAACATTGAGGTGGTAGGCCGTGCGCGTGCAGGGTGTCTACTCTAGCGAGATATCCATGGTGCCAGGCAGCCTATCAAGGGCAGCCTGCCCGCCCACCGAGCCCAGATGAGTAAAGTGCCCAGGCAGCGTGTGCTGGGGTGCCCCGGCCAAAAATGAACTGCCCTGTCTGGGCCGCGTGATGGAAGATGACCTGAAGCAGGTAGCACGGCCGTCCCCCAAGTCTGCCCGCCCCATGGTACTGGGCTGCATCTGCCAGACAGCCCAGGAGGTGAAGTGCTGATAACCCGCTCCGCCCTCCAGGGTGGAGCAGTGAATGGTGGGATGCTGGAAGTCCCGACCTGCACCGTCAGACAGCCCAGGAGAAGAACATTTCTGTGCTGCCACGGCAGAGCCACCCGGTTAAAGCCTAGAGCTCCGGCATACAGGCTGGAGCTCCTGAAGAACCCCCACACCCAGCATCTCTATGATGCAACGCAGAGGGTGCAGGGCCACGAGGTTGGTGGATGGCCGCAGCATTGAGCAATTGTGGTGGCCTCCTTGGCATTGGGACACTGCTTGACTACAACACGGCACTGTGGGCGCGGTGGTGTTAGTGATGGCATCCCCGCATCAAAGGGGACACCACCTGATGTAAATATGGCGTCCGGGGCATGGTGCTGCCGCCCCAAAGAGTTTAAAGTTGCTGCAAGGTGCAGCAGTGATTGCGGTGGGCCCCAGCCTATGGGGCCTACCCTGAAGGTTTACAACGGCCACGGGCGCAACAGTGATGGGTGGACCTCCAAGCATGGAAAGGAAAAACAAGCACGGGCCGCACGGTGCTCGTGGGTGGGCCACGTGGTGGTCGGGGCCATCCAGAAGAGCAAGGCCCCATACACCACCAGGGGACAGGCCCCATCCAGCCCCATCGGCACAGCCACCAGAGATAGCTATAAAAGTACTGAAAGGGGGTAACTGACTACAGCAGTCACCCCCTATTGTGCAATAATATTTTATATTATATATGTGGTTTGTCGTGTGCTATATATAGTTATGTGTTACATATACAGTTAAGTGCATTGTGAATGTTAAGTAGGGTAGTGTTAATATGTATAAATAGTCACGCTGTTAAGTTGGGGGAGAGTAGAGTTGGGGAAACGTACTAGGGGGAATGTTAAGTAGGATGTTAAGTAGGGGTAGGATTATAGGAATATATGAAAGCGGGTACAGGAGAGGTATTCTTGCATGAGGTAGCAGAAGGAAGCTGTGGCCTGTGAAACGGAGGCATGGTATCACAAGTAGACACTGCTACAAGAGTTGCACGTTTCAAAACCTTTATTGTTAAATTCACAGGGTTTGGAAAAACTCCTGCCTGGCCCTGTAACGAAGATGGGAGTAATCTCGACCATCAAATAATAAAGAAACAGTCCTAGTCAGTCTTAGTCAAACAATAACAGCCCATACTAACAAAAACCTAATGCCTGTCCTTATTCTAATACACTCTAATGTGATCTGGCTATATGTATCTACAAAAGGAAAAATCAGTGGTGAAACGAAATGTCAGAATGGCAATATAAACCAGTGTTAATTCTCGTCCCCACGTCGTATAGCATTGGCTTAGGTGGAAAACCTGATGGATGAACACACTTTGGCTTGCGAACACAGTTAGGTGGCTGGCTCTGCCCTCCAAAGCCTTCTTGGCCATTCAAGGCTGAGTGAAAGGTTCACAGGTTTAACCTCTTGTTTCTAAGTATAGTATTTGATCACAGTTCACTATAGCTTCCCCTCAATCGGGCTCAAACCTTTTCTCCTTGGTGGGGTTTCCTTTCCCAAACTTTCTTCACATTCCACACTATAGGTTCTCCTCAGCCCGGCTCAAACCTCCTTTTGTATTTTGATTTTGCTGTCGAAGACTTTCAAAACTGGGAGGATTTTCCCTCTCACCTCCACATGACCACTTCGACCCTCCATCCTTTCTTTACTTCCACTTTACATATTTTTCTTCAGTTCCAGTGTCTTTTGGAAAATGTACTTGTTACGTATGATTTACTGTTAAAATGGGTCTCCCTTAGTCGGGTTCAGACCCTCTTCTACTTTCACACACAGGTCTCCCTCGGTTGGGCTCGGACCCTCTCTTGCTTTTCACATGGGTCTCCCTCAGTCGAGCTTGTGCCCTCTCTTTACTTTCAAACGCGGGTCTCCCTCGGTCAGGCTCGGACCCTGCTTTCGCTCTCTTGGCAGATTCAACAAATCAAAGTTCGACAGTTTGTGAGCTTTTCACTTAACATTCATTATCTTTCGCTTCAAGCTGCCTCTGCAGCTTTGAAACATTTCACAGAGACTTTTGATTGGGCAATCTCACTTCGCCTGACCACTCTGCTACTTTGTATTTCATATTCACAGTTCTTAACAATGGATTCACTTTCTCTCCCAGCTTATCAGCGCTTGGATAACCTTCATCCCTCGGATACTGTCGCAAGCATTTCACTTAAACACAGGCCAGGCTTTCTTTGCTTCCTTCAGCACACCAGTCATCTTAAGATGCTTTCTGTCTTTCGAGTCTTTGATGTAGGAGTCAAGGTTGTTACCACTGCCACTTCAGTGCCTCCCCAACTCTGTCGTTCACCCGGAAGGGTGGCTTGTAACTTTGTAGCACTTGGAAGACTCTTTCTCCCTTCCAGCTAGGCTGTCTGCGCGATCCTCATGGACATTCAGAAATAACAATCTATGGCCAGTGGGGTCTCTGGCTTCCTGCCCCTTCACATTAACCCCTTGGTTTGTCGCTCTCCTTCACCTGGTTTGAGATAGCCTTGGAGGGACTGCTCCTTATCACGCACTGCCTTGCTGAAACTGTGTTTCAGTGTTCCACCTTTTAACCATGTGGGGAGAGTTAATAAGTATTAGGTGTGTGTGATTAAAGTCAAGTGCGTGACCCTGCCGGATCCCATTAGAGGGACATGTCCAGTGTATTGCATGGGTGGTAATCCTTTCAGCCTTAGATCTCCTCTTCCTCGGCTCAGTATTTGTGTAGGAAAGGGTGGGATCTGGGAAGTTGGAATATCCCAAAAAATAGGATTGGATAGGGGCATTGAAAAGGGGGGAATACAGTATCTTGCCATCAGTGTCCCTTTCCCACTCCCCGAGGACCCCTGACCAAGGTGATCCTCCCGCACTTGTCCACCCCCAGGGTCTGATCCAAAGGTGATGGCTGTGCCCAGGCCACTTGAGCAAGGGATCTCCGAGGCTGCGAAAAACATTTCAAATGAAAAAACTGAAATGGCCTGATGCCCATGCCCCTGCCCCCCATCCCCCCGGTCCCTATCTCTGCAGCTCAGAACTGCATTTCCCCAATCAAAATAAGCATGGGAATTCATCCATGCTGGATTCAGAATAATAAACAAGTGACATTCCAAGGGCAACATTATCAGTCCAAGATGAGGCTGCTTGTGGTGTAGCACAGGTACAGGACACAATCTAACAAGAGCAGAAAAGAGGAAGGCATGCAAGCCACAGTACCGAGTCAGAGATCCAGATCATTAGCCGTATGAAAAAGATACTGCTCCGCTTCCCCCTCCCCCCCCACAGAGATACGGAACTTAGATTAGAAGCCTCAAAGAATGATCAGGTGCTTAAGTATGGATAGATGTGGGATGGGAAGCACCTAGAAGGTACACATAGTATGGATGGAGAATATGCGCCATAAGGAAGGTGCGCACATTCAACCATAGTCAACCATGGATTGAGATTAGAAGAGGGCCATGGTTTTCAAGTAGTGCATCCTTGAGTGAGCCAAGAAACAACTGACTTTATAATGTGCAATATATAGATGTTGTGATGAAGTCAATGTTAAGAAGCTAACACATGGGGTATGGGTGAACATGGGGCCCATTCCCTACTCTGTGATGCTGACCCCGGAGGTGGCATACAGGGACATTCCCAGGTACAATCCCCATCCCAAGCGTCACATATTATTCCACTGGGAAAGCCCAGAGAACCCTGAAGTATCTCCAGCCTTTCAAAATGAGAAATGTGTAAGGACTAAATGTGCCACTTGCAAGCTTATGGGCCTGGATTTCTGAAAATAACCTGCTTTCGCTGATAGGTATCTAAGATTTGTGTAAGACAGGTGTGTGAGCACCGTGGCTAGTATGGGGTACATGACTCATCACCAGGTAGAGACCAGCGGGCCCGTGGCACCATCCTGAAGTCAGGCAACCATAGGGTCAGGCTGTCTGACTCCATGATGACAAACCACTGTTATGTTTCCTTGCTAGGTAGAGCCATGGCATGCTCCGCAGCTCAATCAGCCCACATGTGGACATTTTAGTTTGTCCTGGTCCCTGCCAATTAAGGTCGGTTGGAGCAAAGTAAGAGATAGAAAAAGAAGAGGAGGTGGAGGAGAAATTACTGGGAATGGGAGGGAGGTGAGGAGATAAATAAATGAAGAAAAGAAGGAGAGGGAGAGGAGGAACTAAGAGATAGAGGAAGGAAAGACAGACCTGCAGAGAGAGAAAGCAGAGAAGGAGGATGAGGCAGAAGAGGAACATTCAGTGAGAGATGAGGAGTGGACAATGAAGACAAACAGAGTGAAAGGAAAGAAGGAGGTGGAGGAACATGAACATCTAAGAGAGAAAGTAGATGTGGAGGAGTAAAGGAAGGGGAGCAAGTCCTGGGAGGAGGAAGAGAGGTGTAGAACCTATCAAGACCTGGACCAGGAAAGCAAGTGGAGGGGGGGCAGATGAAGGGGTAAAGATGCACTGCAAATAAGGCTCTAGTGGAGGTGACCTATTGCCCAGCCCTAAGTTTAGCTGGAGTGCCTTCAAGACCACACAGGAGGGGAGTGATTACAGCAACCTGCTGTCCAACTGTTTGAGCAGTGTCCGATGGTTGAACCCCATCAGATGATCTAAGGTATGGGGCTGGCGGTACTCAGTAGCAGAAATCAGGAGGACCAACACAAGACTACGATGAGCCCTGCAGCAGCCAAGGAAGATTTAGAATCAAGAGACAAGTGTTTGCAAGAGTTTAAAATCCAAGGGACAGTGAGTGCTTGTTTCGCCAGCCTAGCAATGTGAGCCTAAATCAAGGGACAGATGGAAGGACAAAGATCGAAAAGGAAGTGAAAGACCTGGTAGAATGCCACATGTGCTTTAGCACACCAGCTTATTTACCCAACACTGACCCCTTTAGTAATAGAATTTAGGTGTCTGGACAAGCAATTTGGTTTTTTATTTGTTTGTTGATCCTATCAACCATTATTAATGTTCACTATTGATATACACGCAGCAACAGTTTAACCATGACAGCATGCCCGAGAACTAATTCCCACTTAGAGACTGACAATTTTGGAATATTTAGGGACTGGACATTTTAACAAGTTAGCCACTATGAACAAGTAGAGAAACTAGTTGCCCTCTGTAATTTTGGCAATTGACTACTTTCTTATCCAGTTCCTGTTGTACAGCCAGGAGCTTTTATTTCTCAATGTTTGAATTTCAGGAACTAAAATCAAACCTGAAATTGGAGGAGAAACTCCCAGACTCTGCACCATTGGGTACAGTTGCTTTATTAAAGTAATAATTCCAAATCAGACGCCCTCTCCATGATTACACCTGTTTCGACTCGGCTGAGCCTTTCTCAATCAGGGCTATTACTGCACACACATAATTATGAATCCAAAATACAAACCGTTCATTCAGATAAGTTGCAAATCATAACATGAATCCATAGCACCCAGCACAATGGTGGCCAAAAGCAAAGAAAATATTTCAATGACAGAGAATGGAGATTGGTGAAGGGGAGGATTGTGAAGGGATGGAGAAAACAGAAGAATAACACCAGAAAAAAAGCAAAGCACAATTTTTAAATACACAGAGTAAAAGAAAAAAAGAGAGAAAAGAGACAAAAAATAAATAATATTACGTTAGTCCGATTGTGAATCCATTGATTTCATGTATTGCACATTACATTGTATGTTAGCCCAACTTGTGTCAAACACTCCCCAAGCTCTGGGGTTGCTTACCAGCAATACTTTAAGCGAAAAGTCCACATGTTGATTATAAGGTAAGTCATAAAAGGGTTAAATCCCAATGTCCAAATCTCTGTGAAAAAATATATATTGCATATACCTATGTTTAATGCCAAACGTATTCATCACTGGTTAGTACATCCACTGTGTGCATACAGGATATATAATTTCATCTGTAGCTTTAAAATTTCTATGACCTGCTCTTTATAAACCATATCAAATATCTCATTAATCCACTATTCGGCTTGTCTCCCATTAAGACTGAATGGTACAAATTGTAATCATAAGCATCTGATATCCCGAAAACTTCACGTGTTACGTTATTATATCTATGGTCATTAGTTACTCCACAAATATTATTCCTGATCATATGTCGGTAAGATAATAAGAGCGTACTATTCCTCATCTAATCCAATAATCGTTCAGTTCTGCACAGAGTAATGCAATGCGTGCTTACCCTGCAGCTCCTGTCCCACGCGTCGGCTGAAACGGAGTTCTGTGAGCCGGCACCATTTTGCAACACTGTTGGTGTACTGTATCCATGGCAACGTTGTGCATACGTTGCCATGGTACATACCCTCCCTGTACGGCCCCAGTCCCTGCACGCTGGGCGCCATCTTGAGAGAGCGCTGAGTGATGTATTTGCTAATATAATCTATGTTTATCCACAATTGTAGTTAGTTTAAAGACACGTAATAGTTCATACTGTTAACTTCAAATAAAACTAGGAAATATAAAAAAATGGTGATCCCATGAAATGCAGAATTTAACATCCTTTATCTACAAACAAGTCATTGGATACCCATTCAGCATGTTAGAGAATTCGAAAGGTCTACAATAACTTGTCTTAATGGAGCCTCGTTTAAACACTGAGTGCTAGTTCAAATTAGTCATGTATAACATCTAACTCGTTTGACAAAAGACTTCTAGTTACCTATTCCATTTCATACAACCACAGGAATGATACCATCTCATCGTCACTGTTAAGACCTGTTACCATTGTTACCATTGTGTTTAGGATACAAATTATGCGAGCTTCAGCCTGATGCAGTGCTTTTACCCTGTCCCGACCTCTCTTATTCAGGATTACATGCTGAAGCCCTATACATCTAATATCAAATTTATTGTGTTGAAGCCCTATAAATCTAATATCAGGTTTATTGTGCATTTGGTGAAAAATGTGCCAATGTTGGGCTAGTGGCAACGAAGGATCTTGGCTTCCAATCTTCATTAAGTGCTCACAGATCCTAATTCTTAGTTCTCTCTTAGTACTACCTATGTACACTTTTTGGCATACACAGATAATACCGTATATAACAAATTTGGTTTTGCAGTTGATGCCTTGTTTGATTTTTAAGGTTCTTCCATTGATATCTTTAAATTCCGTAGTCTTGTCATGTGCATACTTGCATTGGGAACACATACCACACTTCCTAAAGCCAATGTCATGCTTGTGAGGCCAAGTCGTATGACTCCAATCTTTGAGATCAGGTAGTAATGATGGACTGAGTATTGATTTTAATGTCTCAGCTCTTTTGTAAATCATTAGGGGTTTATCCCCTAGCTACAGATCAAAATACATATTTTGTCTCTTTTCTCTCTTTTTTTCTTTTACTCTGTGTATTTGAAAATTGTGCTTTGCTTTTTTTCTGGTGTTATTCTTCTGTTTTCTCCATCCCTTCACAATACTCCCCTTCACCAACCTCCATTCTCTGTCACTGAAATATTTTCTTTGCTTTTGGCCACCATTGTGCTGGGTGCTATGGATTCATGTTACGATTTGCAACTTCTCTGAATGAACTGTTTGTATTTTGGATTTATAATTATGTGTGTGCAGTAATAGCCCTGATTTGAGAAAAGCTCAGCCGAACTGAAACATGTGTAATCATGGAGAGGGCATCTGATTTAGAATGATTAGTTGAATAAAGCAACTGTACCAAATGGTGCAGAGTCTGGGAGTTTCTCCTCCAATTTCAAGCAATTTATGACGGTTGGGCTTTTTTAGCGTCACACTCTAGTGACTTGCGACACTGAATCTAATTTGGTGCACTATAACCAAATTAAAAGGCGCTAATTAGGGATTGAAAGGAGTCGCCTGGCGGAGCAACTTTTCAATAAAGCCTTTTTTCTTAAAATCAAACCTGGTTTTATAGAACTCTGCACAGATCGCTTGATAAACTAAAATGACAATATTTTAAACAGACATTCTCATAGGGATCATTTCTTGGACCCCTTTAAAGTCAAATATGATCAGCTACAGGATACCCAATAAGGGAATATAGAAAATAGAAGTTGTGCCGATGGAGATCAAGATCATTAAACCAATGTGCCTGGCCCCATTACTTCCCGTAATCAACTTGCAGTTTAATAGAGTATCTTTTTGGGCCTAATTGTATGACTCTAGTATTCTGGGGGCATATTTCCTATTTGGCTGTTAGGTTTTGTCACAGGTTCTTGCCCTGTGAGAGACCACATTTAGACCAGCCCAGGTAATTGAGCAGACAGGTGAGCATGATGTGTAAAGGAAAATCAATGAGAAAGTGGACTCACATGGTATTTTTGGCGAGGTGGGTTGTGTGTGGGGGTTATTTTAGGGAACGGGGCACTGGAGTACTTCGTATGTCTTGCAGAGGTGATGGGCATCCAGGTACAGGAATCAGAGTCATGACATAGGCCTTGATCATTTGTATTCTGTTGATCCTTTTTGTGAGTTAGAACCGGGAGTATTTGCAGCGTATTGCTCTCTAATCTAGACTCTAACCTTTCTTCTGTCCTCATGCTCATTGATCTATCCTCTGCTTTCTGCATGTTCAACCACAACATCCTGCTCAGTTGTCTCTGTGACAACCTGGGTGTCACTGGTCAGGCCCTAGCCTGGTTGACCTCCTTTCTCTCTGATTGACCCTCCCAGGTCCAACTTGGATCCTTCCTCTCTTCTATCTTTCTCGCTCTGTACATGTGGTGTTCCCCAGGGGTCTAACCTCTCTCCCGGGCTCTTTAACCACTACCTGGCATCTCTGGCCCACTGCATCTCTTCCTTCTGTTCTAACTTTCAGTGCTATGTGGATGACACTAAGCTATCCTTCAGGCTCATGTAAGCCTTCTCTCATACCTGACTGTCTATCCCCGATTCAGATATGGTTTGCCTCCAACAATCTTTGCCTTAATACCAGGAAGACTGAGATCCTCCTCATTGGGACACCTGCTGCTGCCTTCCCTCTCTCATTCTGCTCATCCACTCTGGGCTCTCTACCTGGTCCTTACTGTGAGGCTAAGAACCTTGGCATCATCTTCGACTCCACCCTCTCCTTCTCTCCTCACATCTCTGACGTCTCTTAGAAGTCACGCTATCAGAGGTATTCTTCCTTTTCTCACTTTCCCCCAGAAGCTCAACGTCTCCAGAGCCCTGGTTCTCTCTCCTGCAATCTGCCTGCCTTTACTCTTTGTCCTCCGCAACTAATCCAGAACAGGATTGCAAGACTTGTCCTTGGCCTCAAGCCCAGGGATCATATCTCTCCAGCCCTGAAATCTCTTCACTGGTTCCCTGTGGCTGCAAGGATAATATTCAAGACCCTCTTCATCGTCCACAAGTATTTCTGGGCCCGGGGACCACACTACATCCAACTTTCTCTTTCTATGCATCTTCCTTCTTGAGCCCTCTGCTCATCCATCTCCAACTCTCTGAGGGTCAGACGCTTCTCGAGGCAGAGAGTGGCGGGTAGATCTCTGTCTTTGGCTGGGGTCTCCCTCTGGAACAGCCTCCCTGACTCTCTCAAACTTTAGCAGGACCACCTAAGGTTCCGGAAGCAACTCAAGACCTTCCTTTTCGCTACCGCTTTCTCTCTCCGTCTACCTTGCTGATGCTCCTGTCAGCTGCGAAAACTGGTTACCTGACCACCCACCAAACTTACGTGACTAGGCTCCTGCATGACCAGTTGCCCTTACACTGCCTGCGGGCCTCCCAACCACTTAGGGACTTTATCTGTAATCCTACAGTCCCCTGACTCCCTGCACTTATGAGCCACTTCCCAGGCAACACTTACACATTACATTGCACTCCCCCCCGGCACTTCTCCCCTCCCGCCCCCCTGCATTTGCACGATCTGAATGTCAGAAGGCCTAGTAAGATCATTGTTTTGCCTTCCTTCCTTGCCTTGTCACGCCCAGAAAAACGTGTGTACAGGCGCATTATAAATGACTTATCATATGATATCATATTTAGCTGCATCACAGTTGCTGGAGGGACAACACACAGGTTACACTTACTAAGACCCAGTTGAAGCAATTATCTGACCTCCAGTTGTAATGCATGCAGAAGCTCCCAACAGGGAGTGTTCCTTCAGGGTTCTTGGGGCCCTCTGTGGCTTGGAAACTGCAGCCAGCACAGTTAGGATGTCTGTGGGATTAGCTAGCCATTTTTGGGCATTGGGCCAATTTTTTCCTACGGTAGATATCTTTGAGAGGAGGCTGCTAGCAAGTGATAGATAGAGGCAGGTTAGCTCCCTGCCTTGCTCCACACAGGCATCATGTCATTAAATGGAGTTGTGGCCCTGCTGTATTTTGCATCATCTTAAACTATGTGTGGGAGTTCCCCTACCACGCAGACACCTGGGGAATAATCATAATATAAACTACATGAGTGGTGTCTCACAGCAACAATATTTCAAACAAATAATTAATTGAACTACAAGGGCCTTAACAAGGCAAAGACAATCTGGACAGGAAAGCCCTGCAAAAATAAAATCTTTTATTATCATATACATATATATATATATACATATATATATATATCACAATTTTGCCATATCGTAAAAGATTGTACAACCAAAAATTATTTTATACACATTTGCAGGCCGATTCATGGAATTAATGTGCGCTGAAATTTTCGGCGCAAGCGTGCGAAAGCGTGCGAATCGCAGCGCAAGTGCGAAAATCGCAGCGAAACCTGTGCACAGCGATTCATGGAAGTCCGTGTGCGTGTAAATCCCTGGATGTGCGCTAAAAATCTGTGTGGCGCATGCTGGCGCACACGTCTCCAAACAGCGTGCGCTACGTGCACAGCGAAAGCGCACATAGCGCGGCGCACACAACAAAAGTAGGCGGAACAGGGGGCGTAACACGCAGAATGGGGAACAACGCGTGAAAATGTGGGCGGCACAGGGGAAGTACAGGAGGCAAATGCGCGGAACGCCCACACGCACATTCAAAACACGTATTCATGGAATCGAACGGGGCTAACGAGTGCGCCAAAAAAGACGCGCTAATCCGGAAACATGTACGCCAGCAGGAAGCAGGCGTACGTGGACCCGCGCAGCATAAAAGTGCACGCAAACAACAAACAAGCTCAGACGCCAGGATGAATATACCGTTCCTAGCAGCAGTGGTCGTGGGATACCGCAGGAGGAGGAGGAGGATAGTCAGGCCCAGAATTTTTATACCCAGAACCAGCCTTTTTGGGATGCCTGATGACCAGGTGTATGGGAGGTACAGGTTTCCACCTCACATGATACTCGACCTGGTGAGTGAGTGGGAGGATGACCTCACATCACCCACCCTGTGCTCCCAAGCACTCAGCCCCCGCAGTCACGCTGCCTACACCAGGTCTTGGCCATCATGACTGCACGCCCATCAGTCCGCAGGCACATATACCTGCCAGAACACCTGAAGAAAGGCAGGCTGCTGTCCAGGATTTCTATGAGGTGGCACAATTCCCCAAAGTGCTAGGTGCCATTGATTGCACCCATGTGGCTCTATGTCCCCCCAGGGCATCTCAGCACATCTATAGAAACGGCACGCACTGGCATTCCATCAACATGCAGGTAGTATGTGATGCCAAGGGAATCATCACCTGAGTATATGCCAACTATCCAGGGTCCACCCACGACAGTTTCATTTACAGAATTTCAACCCTAAACAAGGACCTAGAAGCTGGGCGGCATGGCGATACATGGCTGCTTGGTGAGTATAAATGCCACTGCACATGCATGCATGTCAGATACTGACTAATGTCACAACCCCACTAATGATACCCATCACCACCTCCCCAGGGGACAGTGCCTACCCTCTGAGCACCCACATGATGACGCCAATTCGGAAACCCACCACGCCACCCGAGGTCAGATACAACACAGCCCATATTGCAACCAGGGGCATAGTGGGGCGCACATTCTGAGTGCTCAAGTCACGCTTTCGCTCCCTTGAACGTTCTGGTGGGCAGCTGTTATACGCTCCCCCAGTAGTGTGCAGGATCATAGTGGCAGCATGTGTCCTGCACAACGTTGCAACACGCCGGGGCCTGCCGGTGGACATGGTGGTGCCCCCACATCCCCAACCACATGCACGCCCGCTGTGCATGGGAGGTGAAAGGGCACGTGGTGAGGCAGCCCGTACGCAGCTGGTGGCTAATTACTTCATATGAAATCACACCCCTGTGGAGTGCACACAGCCCTGGTACATACCAGCTGACAATCAATGATGATGACATAAGGGACAGTCAACTGTCACAACCATACCAGCCTGAGATTGGTCACCTGGAAGTGTTACATTGTGTGCATCCCTACCTACACAAACACCACCAATGCTGTGTCATCAAAAGACATACATCTATGCTGAAAAATTCATTACCCCCTTGCAAAATACAACATGAAAACAGCGCCATGTCACCCAACCCCTCCCCAGCTCCGCCACCCAACACACCATGGCATGTCATGCAATGTGAAAGCAAACAAAGCAATGCACAAAACCTGACACAAGTGTCACAAAGTACACTATCCCTAATGGAAAATGCCCACACACAATATGCTCCCAGTAATGTATACCTAACAACACACATGACCAAATACTTACCAACAATACAATGCAGCAACACAACATCAAAAATAGCAAAAACATGACAGTACTAAGTTAAAGTAGTCGCAGTCTAACCACCGGAATATGCCATCACATCGACCCCTTCCAACTGTACAGTGTTGCTGCCACGCAAATGTCTCAGTGTACTGCATACAACATGAGCTGCATCTGCAAAGTAGACGGCCTTGTGAAGACATGAGGAAGGAACCTGCAGATTAGGAGGAAGACATGGATGCACAAGCACATATCAATATACCATGCAGTGTACAATACAACAACAATATCCACAAGGGATGCCTACACAGTATTGACTACAGACTGCCTACACAGCTCATGGGAGCCCAACGTCACTGTGTAATTCAATGTCACTTGGTCACACCCTTTGCAAGCCCATGGAAACGGGAAGCAGGAGGGGTGTGTGTCTCACGAACCCAAGCATCTAACCCAAACTCAGGACAAGCCTGCATGTGCCTAGCCGGAATACAGTGGATGCCCACGGGAGCCACACAAGGCAACACACTGTAAAAAAAAAATCAAAAATCAAAAATGGCCATGTGGGAGCCAGGGGGTGTGGGGGAGGCCACCCAGGAGGTTTGAGGACAGGGTGCACACCAACACCCACCTGCGTGGATGTTGCGAAAAATAAATACCTCCTTAGGCTCATGGCCTGCACGGCTATGCCATTGTGGGAGAACTGCTGTCGCTCTGCTCATCCTCTGCTGCTGCATCAGGAGGCAGCCCACGCAAAGCCCTGGTATGGTCCTCCATGGCAGCAAGCATGCGGATCTGGAAGGTCTGATTCTGGAGGATTAAAGTGCGGAGATCCCAAGGCAGCACATCACGGGTTGCCTGCATTTCTGCACGCATGGCCTCGCCTGATGCCCGGATCTCCTCACGTGAGAGCGAACGTGTGAGCTGCTCCAGCTGCTGTTCTGCCCTTAGATTAGTGGATGCCTCAAGTGCAACCAGAGTCTGCCTGAGGTTATGTAGTTCTACCCTCAGGGCTTCCCTGTGGCCCTGGGACTCAATTGATATGGATTCGCGCAGAGTCTCCAGTGCCGCCCGTCTGTCCCTGTTGGACGCCAACATATCTTCCCTGTGTGATTGGCAAATGGAGTCTGTTGCCTGCTGTTGTTGCTCCATCTGCCTTTCAGGGGGGATAATGGAAGTGTCCACCCTCTCCATTGCCTGAGCCATCATTTCTACTGATGCTGCCTGTTGGGTTGCCATACTGTACATGGAGTTTTCCCATACAGTATTGCCTGGTGGGGCACGGCCACCGCATCAACGGGCACCACACCTGTTTGGGGAAAGGCGATCTGCACCTTGCTGTTCTGGCACTGCCTGAGGCTGCAGGACTGTATTCCCCCTCTGATCTGCTGGCCCAGGAACAGGATCAGATGCTGTGGAGTGTGACCCTGCATCCGTAACCGCCAAAGGCGGACCTACCAACACTGACATCCCCATAGAGGGTTCTACCCCTGGTCCAGGTGGGTTGGACAGAACAGAATCCCTGCCAGAAACACTTACCTGTGACTGCACATAAGTCTCATCATCCGACTCAGCACCTGAATAGAGGTCTGGGGAGGTGCACCCAGAGGCACCCCTGGACAGTATGGTCTGCAGTAACATTGGGTTTTCACCCACTACCACACCACGTCCCCCACTGGTGCCCGGTTGTGCCTGAGATTCCTCCTGGGTCTGCACCATCTCCTCAACCTCAACAGCACCAAGTGCGTCATCATCTGCAAAAACATGAAAGACAACAAATAGAAACAGGCATGAGAACCAGAGCACACACATAGGCCGTGACAAGCCAGAGATCCACAAGCCAGAGATTTACACATGTCCCACATGACTATAACCCTGCCATGCATGCACTGTCAAAGAGTTGGAAGGGTGAGTCAAAAAGGCAGACACTGGGAAGAGCAATATGGATATGCAACACATTTGCAGCATGTTGGGTAGCACTGGCATCACACATCAGGCTGTGAGTGGCATGTCCAATACGCATACATGACACATGCCACCACACAGATGTCATGTAGCATAGCCACGGTAAATTACAAAACTACAGCAATATGTCAGTGAATGAGTACTGTCACACATCCATGTCACATCGACATGATGCGAAGATTGATGCTGAATAGTGTTGCAAAATATGCATGCGCCACACACTGAAACACATCCAGTGTCCAATAACACAGTCATTGTGGGCTGATCAATGGTTGGTCACTTTAACATTACAGGAAACACCTGTCATCTTCCACATGCAAACAGGCCCTGATGAAACATTTCTGCAGCCCAATACTCCATCGGCCTGAATGGTGTAATCATTAACATAACCAGGTTAAAGTAGTGGCCCAGTGTGGGCTGTAAACAATGACCAAAGCATATCACATATGTTGCAATAGGGCAGAATAATGCATAGCAAAAATGGGAGAGTGGAAACAATCAGCCTGAATGAACACTTACAAAATCTGAACAATGTAGTTGCAAGATGACAGTTCAAGGTAAAGTGCACTAATGTGGGCCTAATTGGCAACTGTGGCCAGAAGGGATACAGTCATACCCAAATCCACGGCATGTGAATGTATGGGAGGAATAAAATGGGTGACCCATAACACTCAGGAGTTCACACCCTCAGCTGGCACTCAATCAGAACCCATCACCCAAATAACATACACATGGATTACACACACACGCATGGGCACACACCGGACAATGCGTCGTAATCAGGTAGTTCTCCCACACCTTGGATCTGTTCCTCTGTGACGAAGGTCCCAGCAACAGACTCATGTTCAGTGAGTTTGTTGTCCTCTTGTGGAGACCCACCGCCAGTCACCAGAGTAGCGGCATGATTTGAGGCCAGCTTGTTCTTTGCTCTGCGTTTCAGGTCATTCCACCGCTTGTAGCAATCATCAGCTGTGCACCTAACGAATCCAAGGGCACTTATGCGGTCCGCAATGGTCTGCCAGTGTGCCCTACGTTGACCAGGTGTGGTCTTGCACCCTGCAGTCACCACCATTTTGAGGCTATGTGCCGACACATAGGTCACACGTGCATCAAGTTCGGCGTCATTAAAGCTAGGCTTCCTTGATGTGCCGGAGTGTGTATCCGTGTCTGGGGTCTCAGCCTGTAGTGCCAGAGCACCCTTCTTCCTCTTCTTCAAAGGTGGAGCTGAGCCTGAGTAGCTTGCACCGCTCTGGTCAGTAGGGGCAGAAGCGCAGGTGGACTGGGTACTGGGAGTGTGCGAAGGCACAATGACCATAGGTCTTGGTGCAGGCATTGGCTGAAGTGTGATGTTGGCAGGGGCAACATCAGTTTGATGGACCAGGACCGACACTGTCCCGGCTGGGAGACTCAGAGCTGGGGTGGATAGAGCTGCATCTGCCCCTGCAGCCTCCCCACCCTGCCTACTTGGGGCAGCAGATGACATCGCTGCCCCAGATCCACGTGGCCTGGTGACACCAACTTGCACCGACACACGTGGCTTAGACTTGCTGACCTGGAAGTCAGTCTGGGAGTCATCCTGTGCCGGCTCAGGTGCCAAAATGGGCTGGTCCAACAAGGGCTGAGCTGGGATGGTGTCAGCCACGTTTCCCTCAACCAGGGGGGGCATGGGTGTCCCTGATTGGTCCTCCACACATGGGGGTCTAGGGGCACCCTGCAAATCCTGGCCACGTCCCCTACCGTGCCCACCACGCCCACCTTTTGGAGGTCGGCCACCTTTGACTCCCTTACCGCTAGGTCGCCTCCCAAACATGGCACTGATGTTGTTGTGCGTATGGGAGTTGCAGTAAACAATTGTCCTGGGCAATTGGGGGTGAAAGGGGTAGGGTACTAGATGGAATTCGCACCCTAGTGCTCTAACAAGGCTGTCTGGGACCCCTGGGGGAATATGACGGGTCACGCAACGCAGAGGCACTCCCAAAAAAATAAAGTAACGTGCACGCAACCCCTCATAGACCATGTGCATGGAAAAATGAACCCGCACTGCGCTGTGGCACCCAGAAACACAAAAACAAGCGTACGCATGTTACACGCAGCCTACAATGACCTCTGAAAGGGTATGCGACACACGGAGCAAGCACAGTTGGTAAATGCGTGCGTGACTCACCATCTGCCTGGAAAAATAACGTGAAAAAACGCGCGTGTGCGCGTAGGCAAACCCCTGCCAAAAGAAGAACTCTAAGCTGTCTGAGGAGACAGGACACAAGAAGAAGTGAACGCTGTTTGAGGAAACAGGCCCAAAAAAAATAAAGAATGCTGTCAGAGGTAACAGGGAGTACGAACTTGAAATGCTGTGAAGTAATCGCGTGTGAACCGACAAGAAGTACAGAATTCACCCACTCGCTCCCCACGAAAAGCACGTACAAGGGAATGGGGTCCTACACGTACCTTTTAAAGCGGCCCACACATACAGCGTCACGTACTCACGTACGCGCTAAGGCCCTTTCCTCCAATTACACGATCTGACACTCGGACGTGCAGTTTTTGGACGTGTACGATGAACATGCACCCATGTTGATGGAAACGCCCGCGCGCGTCACGTCACTTATGCGCGTTGGCCCTTTCCTCAGATTACACGCATCCACACGCGGACGTGCAGTTTTTCCATGCGCGCTGCCACGTCACAAGGGAAACGCCCGCGCGGGTCACGTCACAGACGCGCTTACGCGCTAAGGGCCTTTGGTCCAATTAAACCGCGTACGTGTGCTGATGCGCTTACACGCGAAGGGCCTTTCCTCGAATTACACGCTGACATGCAAGATTTTCACGTGCCAAATCACTCTGTATCAAGCTGCCCACGCAACAATACACGGAAGACCACGCTCCTGCCCAGAAGGCCGAATTACTGCCCCCCAGAGCCCTGAGCACGCTCCCACCTGCCATCTGCTGCTGCCTGACTGCCTGCTGCCCACATGCCCTGCTATTTGCTGCCTGCACGTCAGCCAGGGGTGCAGTTGCTGTGACCACCCCTGCTGGAACCGAAGACTCCCGACTGGGATTCCATCGCTCCACAGCCCAGCCCCAGGACCCAGTTGCCCACCACTCCTGCCTCTGGGGTTCCCATGTCGGGCACAACACCATCTAGCACCACTGGCAACCCCCAGCCAGAGAGGCAGAGGGCCACCAGCTTCAGTGCCAGGGAAGTTGGTGTCCTGGTGGAGCAAGTCCTGGGGCTGTATGATGCCCTCTTTGGAAGTTTGCACGCAGACAATGAAGGACGGACCAGGATCTGGATGGAAATCGTGACTGCCATCAACGCAGAGGGGGTGACAGTCTGCGACTTACACCATGTCAAGAAGCGCTGGGAGGACTTCAGGTCCAGGACCCTCAACAACGCCCAACGTCTCTTGAAGGCAGCGGATGCCAAGGGGCGCCGGGGCCACCTGTCCGACCACCAGATGAGGGTCCTAGAACACATATGCCCAGCGCTCCACGTCCAAGTCTACATGCATACTGATTGGACGCTGTGCGTGTGGTGGTGTGCCAGTAGTGTACAGGTTGCACATGTGTTTTCGTAGGGCCATGTAGGGATGCGTATGAACAGAGGCGTGAGGCTGCCACATGTGAGTCCTCTTAGGTGTGAGACACATCGATGGTGTATGTGTTGGTAAGCATGCTCTGCAAATGCAGGTGTGGTAGCAAACATGTTTGAATTTCTGTGTATGTACATTGGCATGGTTGTGGTGTCACACATGGATGGTGGTTCCTGGTGCATGTATCGGCACTGTGTACATGTGCATGTGTGTGTATTTGACAACTGTGCAACTGTGATGCAACATGGATGCACGTGACACTGATATGTAGAAGGCTGAATGCCAGATCTGACATGTATGGCGATCGCATCACTGCAACAGTTGGAGGAGATGTAGACATGCATGTAAGTGTGGTGGCGTGTGTGCGTGTCTAGTGCACTCCCTGTGTTTCATGTGATGTCAGGCTCACCTTCGGCTGTTCATGCTGTTGTATGTGTATGGATGTTGCTGCCTGGTGCAATATTGCTGTGGAAGTGCTCATGTGTGTGAGTTGAAATGACATGTGTGTTGTTGAGTGTGATGCCATGTCTGAAGTTTGACACTGCCACTCATGTGCAACTGTCATGTGTGTATCAGTCCATTGTACAGTGCCCTGATGTCTGTGTTTTATCTCTCCCTGTCTGCAGCGTCAACGGATGAAGAGGGCGGAGAGGGTGCTGTGGAGCAGAGCGGCAGGGATCGCACCACCAGCCGGAGACGCAAGACCCGGCTCCCCTCCCAGATTGTCATCTCATCGCGAAGTGAGGAGTCTGGTACCACGTCCCAGGCCGCAGCTGCCGAGGGTAGGTCCAAGAGGCAGAGGTCGGAGGTGGACTCCTCGGCAGCAGAGGGGGCAGCTGAGACCCCACAGGGTCCAACGGAGGAAGATGGCACGGAGTCATCCAGGTTGGTGGGGGGTTTGGTGGAGGAGGAGGCCACGGAAGGGACACATACGGGCTCTGGAGGTGGGGATTCCACTGGTGCTAGTGGTGCAGTGCAGGGGCAGGGACAGGAGGCAGCACAGGCCGCTGTGGAGGTGCCTGTGTGTAATCCTGTCCCTGATCCTGTCAACGCATCATCTGGCTCCAGCAGGGATGCCTACGTCCAGACCCGTTTTTAGGGAGGGGATGAGCGCACGACAACTGGCCTTCCTCTCCCTACGGACGTGGCTATCCGGGACCGTGTTGAGCCTGTCCTGAGTGGGATAGCATTGCGTCAACGGGGCATGCGAGGTGACCTGCAGTCTTTTCGTGGAGAGACTGCACGTCGTCTCGCATGCCTCTTTGACCACGTTGACCTACTGGGACGGGTCACCGGTGCTGGATTCCTCCGTGTGCTGGACCTTCTTGCGACCCCCTCCTCACCTGAACCCCCTACGCGCCAGTCGTCCACCATGCCATCTTCCCACCCATGTGTCACCTGGGTACCCTGTGGAGCTGCCCCTGACCCAGCGGCCAGGCTGGTGGAGGACACATCCCTGCCACAGTCGGGAGTCGGACGTCCAGCAGGGGTGGCCACCATGACAACTGCACCCCAGCCGGAGGAGGACGTGCAGGCAGCACGAGCCAGGGCGCAGGCACAGCAGCAGCAACATGGTGGAAGCAATGATGGCTCGGGCCTTCAACATCGGAGGGGCAGGCATCGGCCAGAGGGCAGGAGGACCCCGGATTTCTAGTGTCTTCCGTGTGGCAGCGGTTGGGCCAGGCCATAGGTGCAGAGCGGCAGCGGGCGGAAGAGGCACGGCTCACAATGGTCAGGGTGGAGAACTCCATGCGGAGGGCCCTGAGGCGGGCCGAGTGCCTCGAGGCAATTCGCAGGGAGTTGGAGGTGAACATGTTGTCGTCCCTGCGAACCCTCGGGCCATGGAAGAGGACCGCCTCCAGGACATTGAGTGGGAGTTTGATGATGCCCTGGCCCGAGGCATTCAAAAGTGAGCCGTTGGACTAGCCCAATGCCATTGTAAATAGTTAGTTAGTTAGTGTTAGGTTTCATTTTTGTTTTCAATCTTTTTTTGGCCGTTTGGACTATACTCCACTTTTTTGTATATAGTTCATCAATAGTTAGTGTAGTTTTGTAGGTTTCATTTGGACAGTTGGGCTCATGGACCCTGGATTTCATCTTTGTAAATAGTTGAACTGTGGAATTGTGGACATTTCCTTTTTTGATTTCTCCATGGAGCAATGGATTTTTCTTTTTAATTTCGGTTTGGATTTGCTTTGTTGGAGGGAGACTTTGGAGACATTTTTCATTTAATTGATTTTGGATTATTATTTCATTTTTTTATCATTATGTGACATTCAGCATTGTTTTCCTCATGTACATGTTTTTTTTATTTGTTTCTCCACAGCTTTTTGTTCAACACAGTTTCTCTCGTACTTCTATGTCTGGTATTCTCTCATTGTTCTCATGCATGTCACAATGTGGGTTTTCACATTCACTGGCACCCATTGTGTGTGTGTGACGGACATGAGTTGATGTACATACATGCCATTTGGGTTGTTTCATGTAATGGCCATTTCAATGTGGGGTGTATGTTATGCTTGGTTGGTTGTTTGGCCAGGGGTGGCGCGCAGTGGGATTTGGGTGCCCATGAGGGCCATGAATGTGTGTCATGTTGACGTGTTGGGGGGGTGACATGAGCGGGACATGAGTGAGGGCCTGCTGGCAGGTGCCCCTGACTGCTGGGGGGTGGGAGTGCTGGGGGACATGTATGGGGGCCTTCTGGCAGGTGCCCCTGACTGCTGGGGGGTGGGGGTGCTGGGAGCGCTGGGGGACATGAGTGGGACATGAGTGGGGGCCTGCTGGCAGGTGCCCCTGACTGCTGGGGTATTGGGGTGCTGGTGGACATGAGTGCGGGCCTGCTGGCAGGTGCCCCTGACTGCTGGGGCGTGGGGGTGCTGGGGGACATGAGTGGGACATGAGTGGGGGCCTGCTGGCAGGTGCCCCTGACTGCTGGGGGGCGGGAGTGCTGGGGGACATGTGTGGGACATCAGTGGGGGCCTGCTGGTAGGTGCCTCTGACTGTTGGGGGGTGGGGGTGCTGGGGGACATGTGTGGGGGCCTGCTGGCAGGTGCCCCTGACTGCTGGGGAGTGGGGGTGCTGGGGGACATGAGTGGGACATGAGTGGGGGCCTGCTGGCAGGTGCCCCTGATTGCTGGGGGGTGGGGGTGCTGGGGGACATGAGTGGGACATGAGTGGGGGCCTGCTGGCAGGTGCCCCTGACTGCTGAGGGGTGGGGGTGCTGGGGGACATGAGTGGGACATGAGTGGGGGCCTGCTGGCAGGTGCCCCTGACTGCTGGGGGTGGGTGTGCTGGGGGACATGTGTGGGGGCCTGCTGGCAGGTGCCCCTGACTGCTGAGGGGGTGGGGGTGCTGGGGGACATGTGTGGAGGCCTGCTGGCAGGTGCCTCTGACTGCTGGGGGTGTGGGGGTGCTGGGGGACATGAGTGGGACATGAGTGGGGCCTGCTGGCCGGTGCGCTGACTGCTGGGGGTGGGGGTGCTGGGGGACATGAGTGGGACATGAGTGGGGGCCTGCTGGCAGGTGCCCCTGACTGCTGGGGGTGGGGGTGCTGGGGAACATGTGTGGGACATGAGTGGGGGCCTGCTGGCAGGTGTCCCTGACTGCTATGAGGTGGGGGTGCTGGGGGACATGTGTGGGACATGGTTGGGGCCTGCTGGCAGGTGCCCCTGTCTGCTGGGGGGTGGGGGTGCTGGGGGACATGTGTGGGGGCCTGCTGGCAGGTGCCCCTGACTGCTGGGGGTGCTGGGGGACATGAGTGGGGGCCTGCTGGCAGGTGCCCCTGATTGCTGGGGTGTGGGGGTGCTGGGGGACATGTGTGGGGGCCTGCTGGCAGGTGCCCCTGACTGCTGGGGGGTGGGGGTGCTGGGGGACATGTGTGGGGGCCTGCTGGCAGGTGTCCCTTACTGCTGGGGGGTGGGGTGCTGGGGGACATGTGTGAGTGCCTGCTGGTAGGTTCCCCTGACTGCTGGGGGGTGGGGGTGCTGGGGGACATGTGTGGGTGCCTGCTGGCAGGTGCCCCTGACTGCTGGGGGTGGGGGTGCTGGGGGACATGAGTGGGCATGAGTGGGGGCCTCTTGGCAGGTGCCCCTGACTGCTGGGGGGTGGGGGTGCTGGGGGACATGTGTGGGGGCCTGCTGGCAGGTGCCCCTGACTGCTGGGGGGTGGGAGTGCTGGGGGACATGTGTGGAGGCCTGCTGGCAGGTGCCCCTGACTGCTGGGGGGGTGCTGGGGGACATGGGTGGGGGCCTGCTGGCAGGTGCCCCTGACTGCTGGGGGTGGGGGTGCAAGGGGACATGAGTTGGTGATCAGTAGTGCATGGTGACATGTGGCTTGGCTGGGGTCATGCCCATGGTGGATGGGCTGCCTGCGGGACATGACCAGGGGTGCAGGGTAGTCCCCTGTGGTGTGGGCTGCCTGCAGGGGCTGTGGAGGGTGTTGAGGGAACACCTGGGAGGACCCACACTGCCAATTCACGTGTAGGACTCCCCGCGCACCCCTGAAATTCACGTACCCCGCTCTGACAGCAAAATCGCGTGTGAAACTTCCCGCACACCCCAGGAATACACGTAACCCACTCGCACAGGGCCAATCGCGTGTGAAACTTCCCGCGCACCCCAGGAATACACTTACCCCACTGCACAGGGCCTATCGTGTGTGAAACTTCCCGCGCACCCCCGAAATACACATACCCGGATCCGATCGCATGTGAGACTTCCCCGCAAACCCCAGTTATACCTGTACCACACTCGCACAGGGCCAATCGCGTGTGAAACTTCCCGCGAACCCCAGGAATACACGTACCCCACTCGCACAGGGCCAATCGCGTGTGAAACTTCCCGGGAACCCCAGGAATACAAGTACCCCACTCGCACAGGGCCTACCGCGTGTGAAATTTCCTGCACACCCCCAAAATACACGTACCCAGATCCAATCGCATGTGAGACTTCCCGCAAACCCCAGTTATACATGTACCCCACTCGCACAGGGCCAATCGCATGTGAAACTTCCTGCGAACCCCAGTTATACACGTACCCCACTCGCACAGGGCATATCGTGTGTGCAACTTCCTGCGCACCCCCGAAATACACGTACCCGGATCCCATCGCGTGTGAGACTTCTCGCGCACCCCCGAAATACACGTACCCCACTCGCACAGGGCCAATCGCATGTGAAACGTCCCGCGAACCCCAGTTATACACGTACCCCACTCGCACAGGGCCTATCGCGTGTGCAACTTCCCACGCACCCCCAAAATACACGTGCCCGGATCCAATCGCGTGTGAGACTTCTCACGCACCCCCGAAATACACGGTCCCGGATACAATCGCGTGTGAGACTTCACGCGAACCCCAGTTATACACGTACCCCACTTGCACAGGGATGGTCGTGTGTGAAACTTCCCACGAACCCCAGGAATACACGTACCCCACTCGCACAGGGCCTATCGCGTGTGAAACTTCCCGCGCACCCCCGGAATACACGTACCCGGATCCAATCGCGTGTGAGACTTCCCGCGCACCCTAGGAATACACGTACCCCACTCACACAGGGCCAATCACGTGTGAAACATCCCGCGCACCTCAGGAATACACGTTCCCCGCTTGCCGTGTGCTGTGTGGCAGCCCTGTACACTGGTCCAGGGTTATCGCAGCCCTTTGCGCTGGATTGGGGATTTTGATGGCTTTTCCTTGCGCGAGGGGCGTACTTGGGGGCGTAACTGGCACTGCTGCAGGGTCGCTGTGCCACTCTGCACCACGGCTGGTTTTGGTAGCTGAAATCCATGAATACGCTGTGCGCGGAAATGGATTTTAGCGCACGCGGCTGGCGCAGAAAATCGCACACACACACTGTGCGCCAGCCACGTGCGCCACTTGTGTGCTAAATTCTATGAATTACCCCCTTGATCTGCATGAAAGTTGCGGGCCGGGCAGAGGCATATATGGAAATATAAGGTGCAAAGTGCAATTCAATTAGATATACCATACAAGTTCATAATAAACAGCCTGCCCTGCCAGCAATCCTTATATAATTGAAATGCTCAGAGATGAAAAGACTTCATACAGTAATCATCCCTAAAAATGCAATTTATCATTTGGTCCCTTAATCATATATCTCAGAAAACATACAATACAGTCTACTGTCGACTCAAGGTTGCTCACAAAGATATGAAACTTTCTTATTTTTCAGAGAACTTCCCTTTTCTAGGTTTCGACTGAATGCCATCTAGAGCTACAATAGCGCTAATGCCCGTCTTCTTCAGGACAAGACTGTCATTGATCAGCGAAAGTTAAAAGAAGTTTTCGAAGACCACCTTCATATCTACTCCTTGACACAATCAATAACTCCTCCGTGGGCAGCCCGACTGGGTCAGCCTGCACTCTCTTATTTGGGCGGTCAGTGCCACTCATTGAATTATCTCATATTTTTAATTAGCTGTTGTCAATAGACTCGGCATATTTCCAGATGATGCTATCATCACGACTGGCAGGAGTGAATCGAGATCCTATTTCTTTTCGGGGACCATGCAAGCAGCGTCTCCATACGTCACGTCCTTCACTCACACTGTGAGTCGTGATGATAGAACTTTTTGAAGTCTGTATGAAGTCTTTTCATCTCTGAGCATTTGCAATTATGAAAAGGATCGCTGGTAGGGCAGGCTATTTATTATGAACTTGTATTTAATATCTAATTGAATTGCACTTTGCACTTTATATTTCATATTTCCATATATTCCTTTGCCCGGTAGGCAACTTTCATGAAGATCAAATATGTAAACAATCATTTTTTGGTTGTACAATTTTTTAAGATATGGTGAAATTGTGATATATATATATATATATATATATATATATATATATATATATGATAACAAAAGGTGTTATTTTTGCAGAATTTTGTTGTCCAGATTGTCTTTGCCTTGTAGAAGCCCTTGTAGTTCAATTAATTATTTGTTTGAAACATTGTTGCCGTGAGACACCACTCCTGTAGTTTAATTTATCTTGCATTGTGGTATTGCACCTTTAGTGACTTTGGTACTCATTACGCGTTTGGTGGTAAATCCATCAATTGACTGTAAAAATCATTTACCGGTTTTTCTATTGCTAGTCTGGGAATTTTCAGTGGACTTACTGTGAGTGGTCATACCAGAGTTTATCCTTCGGGGATGTGATCTACACAACAATTTACCTCTTACATCCACCCTTGCGATAGATTGTTTCTCAATTGTCTCTATTGTTGTTAAATTAATTTTTAAACATAAAAATAACTAGATGGGGCGTGAGGAATGTTTACCCCACCCCCGATTGTCAATGAATTTTGTCATTTTTAGCTATTGTGGTTTGGTTGACTGCCACTGCGTGTGATGTACGGTTTGAATGCTGCACTATTAATGGGAATTGTAATAGGCTATTTTTAGCCATGTTTTATGTCTATACATGTTGTTGTGTTATGTGATATAATAATGCTGTCTAAAGTAATGTGTCATTAATTCACTTTTATTAAAATATCTTTTGTATCTTGGTGAATAAAATTTGATACACTTTTGTAAGCAATACAGTTTTCCTCTCTGGACATTTTTTCAGATGTTTGCTTTATAATAATACTCTGGTCCAGGGTATAGAGATTTCCTGCTTCTTTATGTTTTTGCAGCATACCGCGCGTTAAACCCGCCAAATTTAGTGCTAAAGTGGGGGATTTGCCTCCACTATTTCGCTGAAAGTAAATTTTCCTGTTGAATTTATTTAATTTATTTCTTTTTTGTTTACATTTGTATAGCGTACAAACAGCTCTAGGGCATCAAGGCGCTGTTACTTGTGGGGCACTTAGTTACGTGGACAGATTACAGGTCAGGTATACATTTATAGATTATACATTTATACATTTATGCAGTCCAGATTTGTGGGGAGGGAGGTGATCAGGAAAAGAGCATTGTTTTCACAGCTTTGGGCAATGCCATGTGTGATTCTTCAGCTCGTAGGGGTGGTGGTAGGGCATTCCCTTGTAGGGCTGCTAGGTACGGGAAGTTGGCACCTCCTGCTCTCACTCTCTTGACCATGGCTACTGTGAGCAAATTTGTGTATGGCGTTCTGGTCCGTCTTGAGGATGTGGACAGGTGTATCCTTTGTGAGATGTAAGAAGGTGCAGTAAGTTACCTCCACATTCAGAATTCGGCGGTGAAGCCAAAGAGACAGCATTTCCATTGTCACCAAAAAAGTGATGCTAATGGAATTACTGACACTTTTTGTTTAGCCACACAGCTGTCGGAGTGAGGCCCTTTTCCCTTATTTTGCTCTGTTTGAGGTGGGTGCTGATTTATCTCTGAAGGTCATGTTGTTGGCGTGGTGGGGTCCGCTCCCTGACCCTTCGCTACAGTCTCCTATGAGTACAGTAACAGCCATTCATCGTAGCTTGGTGTTGGGGGGAGGGTGTCTGGACCATACATGGTGCCACCAGGGACGTCATGTCATTTAGGCGTCGCCAGTGGTCGCACTTGTGACTCCTGAGGTCTCCCTTGTTTACAAAATGAAGCTCCTGGGCTGTGGCCAATGCCATGTGGCTCTTTGTTTCTAGAGTGGCTGGCTTTTTTGCTCTGGCTTCTTAAAAAAAGGGGGTTCCTCAAATGTAACACTTTGAGCAGTGACCCTAAATAAGAAAGAATAGGAATAACAACTAATTTGTCTTTCTGATATTCTATACAATAATTGCTAGACTCATTAATGGTTTTTTAAAGGTACATTAGTATGTTCTTAAACACCTCAAATTCACAATGCAGACGAAATACTCCAAAAAGCATTTAGAGGAGAATAAGCATTAATTTCGGACTATGTATTTTGCTTTTCGCAAGTTGCAGTTATAGCATGTTTTTTTCTGCTGATACATATGGTGACCCATTCTTGTATGAAATGTTGATCGCGTTAGTGATATTGTAACCATATTTTTCATAGGGTACTTAGGAACAATGCTATGTGATGCCACTACCTGTTTTGTCAAGTGGTAAAAGGTCGTGTTCCATCACTTCCCGTGATGTCACTTCAGAGTGGGGTCAAATGACATCACTTCCTGTGATGTCTTCAGAGGTGAAGGGTCATGTGATTTCACTTCCGCTACCCCTGGCATTTTGGTGAAATGACGTCCCTGGGTGCCACCAGGGTGTGGGAGATGTCAGAAGCCAAGTGATTATGTCAATGCAGAGTGTACAAGGTGAGATTATGGACAGACACTTCACCCACCAGCTTTCTGTTGTCTCTGATTTAGTGGGTTTGTGGCAAACAGGCCCAGGCGGGCCCACATGGCAAGCGGGCAATGCCGGCCTGACGTGCCAGTGCGGGCGTTAGTTTTGCTTGTGGGACTTGGGCATTGGATGAGTTTGTGGCATAAAGAGGCAGGATATATTGAGTTCGGATTTCACCTCATTAAATGAGGTTGTGACCCCATTAGGACCCTCGAGGACTGCGTGCCTGTACTCGACTCGTTTTCTTGTGGCTGCATGCTGGTTTGTATATCTCATTGTGATATCGGCAAGAGCACGACGGCCTTCACCCGGGTCCCCCCCCCGCCCCTTTGGCTACTCATCTCGGGGTATAATAGAGTCTGTCTTGGTGTAGCAACATCAAAACGCGGCCTACCAAACAGGCTGCCTCTCCGTGGGGCGACGCCTTGGCGCCTGCAGAAGGCAGGACCCCGGGGGTCTCCCACTTGGCTCTCCGATCACAAGCAGAGAGGGCTCTGCAGTTTCTCTTAGCGTGAGGGCTCCCAGTTCTGAGAATCGCTCACCCTCAGGCTGCGCTGCGCTGCCAACCTGGAGACGCCGGTTCTGAGAACCCAGGCAGACGCGGCCTGCATCTGCTCTTCCTCAAGCAAAGCTGTGTCAAGGAGGGCCAATGGCTGCACGCAAAGCAGGATTCCAAGGATCCTGAAAACATCCCAAGGTGACCCCAAGCCGGGGGAACGCGTCCACGGCAGGGGGCCTTTCAGGAATTGGGATGCATTGCAATATACACAAAATGATGCATGGACAATGTCAGCAAATAACTAACCGCCCCAATTCTTAATAATGGGACTAGCAGACATAACTATAGGCAGGGGGTATCTAGCATTGCAAGAGTGGGGGCGAGCCACAAAAAAGTCCTGCTACTCCTCCCCACCCCCTTAAATGCAGTGTGTGCAATTCCATACGGTCTCATTAGCGCCCCCAAACCACCCGCCCCTTCAAAA
This sequence comes from Ambystoma mexicanum, assembly GCF_040938575.1. Lineage (NCBI taxonomy): Eukaryota > Metazoa > Chordata > Amphibia > Caudata > Ambystomatidae > Ambystoma > Ambystoma mexicanum. The sequence continues at coordinate 1,091,807,640 of NC_090936.1, forward strand.
CAAAAAATATAAAAATACAGAATCATTACAGATGCAGGAAACTCATCTATTAGAGCTCTGTCCAGGCGCTCTGGGGCAAAATACATGCAAACCTCCTAATGTGCATATGGATTGCACCAACGGAAGTGACTTCACAGAAAAGGACATTGCAAGGAGCCTTTGTTGTGCAAAATAACTAAATTGCACTATTATTATATATGGAGCAAGTCTATAGTAATTAGGCTTTTTAAAAAAAATAACAGCATGATATATTAACGTAAGCTATGAAGTGAATCACTTACAGAGCTGCAGATAAGACATAGCGCGATTACATGATTTGCCCAGGATCACCCACTTTGGTTAAATGGTGAAACCGGGATGTGGACAACTTAAGCAACCGGGCACATCTTCCCAGGTTTATTTGATATAGATATTTATTATGGTTTTGCTTTGCATTTCATGTGCTTAAATAATACTTTATAGTAATCTAACTATACAATATATGCATTGTCATAGAAATATGTTGAGCAATGAGTGCATGGCTTTAGTTTCATTCTCCCCATTCTGCATGCAAAGTCACAATAGCATCATGCAGATTAATGTGAGCCTAACAAACCCCCATTGGGATTTAAAGCCATAGGGCCTCATTAGGACCCTGGCGGTAAGGGGTTTGCGCCAGCGTTAGCTGCGCCGACCCCTTACCGCCAACTACGAGTTCCCAGAGCGCCATGGTCACTTTTCCGCCCGCTTTTTGCGGGCGTAAAAATCCATGGCGCTATGGGACCTCGGTGTTAATTACGCCACCGTAGTGTACGGTGGCGTAATTAACACCTTCCCCACTCCCATTGAGCCCTATGGGGCCGAAATGGGAATGGGGAAGGGTAAATGGGTCAATGGGGACTTACCGCCCCGCCGACCTCGGAATGGGGCGGTAAGTCCGCCATCCGCCATGGCGTAAAGGGACTTTGCGCCATGGCGGAAAAGTCCGCCGATGGCGGAAAAAATCCGCCAGGGTCGTAATGAGGGCCCTAGTCATTATTTCATAAAGCATGCAACATTATGCCCCCTTCTCACTTCTGATCACTCCCTCCCATTCCATGTCTAAAGGGATAAAAGTCCCTGCTCATAGTTCACCTTCCCTCCCACCAGTGCCTAATGGCTCACATTGTAATGCTCTGTTGACACAGAGCAATGTGAGAGCTCCTCTGCTGCCTGGAGCTCCTTGCGCCATTGTCCTGGCAGCGGGTCACCTCTCCCATTCAGAAAGGGTAAGGTGTCATGCTGCCTGGACAATGAGTGTGCTGAGCAGGAATTTCTCAGCACACATTGTCCTGCCAGCGGGACACCGTTCCCATTGGACACTGTCATTGAGGTGCCAAACGGAAGAGGTGTCCCACTGACAAATGTCCCGGTGAGGCTCTCAAAAGAGCTTCTGGGGGGGTAGCTTGCCCCCCCAGCATCCTTTTGGTACGCCACTGACTATAGTTAGGGTGGCAGATACCAGGGACAGATAGATGGATAGATAGATAGATAGATAGATAGATAGATAGATAGATAGATAGATAGATAGATAGAGCAATAGGTTTGTAGGTAGGGAGATAGATAAATAGGTAGGTTGGTAGATAGGTAGGTAGGTAGCGAAATAGGTTAGTAGGGAGATAGATAGGTAGATAAATAGCTAAATAGGTAAGTATATAGATGAGTAAATAGAGTGGTAGGTAGGAAGATAGACCGAAAGATAGATTGGTAGGGTGGGAGCTAGATAGGTTGCTAGGTAGGGAGATAGACGGGTAGATAGACAGATTGAGAGATAGAGTAGTAGGTAGGAAGATAGATGTGTAAATAGGTAGAGTGGTAGGTAGGAAGATAGACAGACATATAGAAAGATAGATTGATTGGTAGGGAGATAGATAAGTTGGTAGGTATGAAGATAGCTAGATTGGTAGAGAGGGAGCTAGATAGGTTGGTAGGTGGGATAGATGGGTAGATAGAGAGACAGAGTAGTAGGAAGAAAGTAGTAGTTTGTCATTTATACAGCGCCTTTATCCCATTAGTATGGCCTCAATGCACTTGTGGGTAAACGCCCTCAGGGACCCGAGTCCAAGCATGTAGATTGTTAGAATGAGTAGAAGGGGTTAGGTGGGGTGGCCGTGCTTCACTAAACAACCCAAGATGGTCAGACATATGGATGGGTGCTGGGAGAGGTCAGGAGAATTAGAGAGTGGAAGAGATTCGCTATGTGACCAGCTAGACTGCATTTTGCCATAGGTCATAGCTGTAGTCTGATGGCTATTGTGCTTTGTGTATTAGAGTGGGGTATGAATGCGAGTGCATGTGGGTGGGTGTCTGTGCCTGTGGCTGGTGTACACATAGCAGTGTTTGAATACGTTCCTTGATGCTTCACTTTGGCGCTTTGCATTTGGTGTTGCTGAGCAAATCTGAGTCGTCCTAACTGTTCTGTGAGTTGTGCTTTATTTTGCAGTTGGAACAACGCTGAGTGTAAACAAAACTGTGACAGAGGCATATGATGCCGTGAAGAGAGAGAGAGGGGGACGGGACTTCAGGTTTCTGCAGGGAAGACATGTTTTGAGGGCCTTTCTGAAGGAGAGGTAGTCTTCATTGCGGCGGATGTGTAGTGGAAGGGAGTTCCAGATGGCGGGGGGTTGGATAGAGATCCTCCCATTCTGGTGGAGTTGTAAGGGGGGATCAAGAGGAGAAGTACACAACCAGATCTATGGTTTCTTGTGGGTTGGTAGCGTGTGAGCTTGTCCCAGGTCAGTATTATGGATGGCGCGGTGTGTGATGCACATGGCCTTAAAGAACACCCTTTGGCTGATAGGAAGCCAGTGTAGTACTCTAAGGGCTGGAGTGATGCGTTCTCTGGGTGAGAGGGCAAGGAGGAGTCTGGCTGAGGAGTTTTGGATTCGTTGGAGTTTCCTGAGCTGATATGCTGGGGCATCTAGATAGAGGGAGTTGGAAAAGTCGAAGCTGGAGAGGATGATGGCAATGATTGCAGAAACTCAGTGTGGGTAGGACAGGCACAGGAAGGTTTTACTGAGGATGCGTAGGTGGAAGTGGCAAGTTCTGGACACAGTGTTGATTGGGTAAGAGAGTGATAAGTCTGAGTCCAGCATGAATCAAGATTCTTTACAAAGGTGGATGCTGCGAGTGGGGCTCCAAGGGAGTGTGGCCAAGGGGTTGGTTGGGGAAGGAGAGATGTTTTACCGGATATTAGGATTTCAGGTTTGCCAGGGTTGAGGAGGAGGTGGTTAGCCATCATTCAAGGGTCGATTTCAGAGAGGTGAGAGCAGGGGGTGGGCGGGATCTTGAAAATTATCTGGGTGCCATCAGCCTAGTTATGGCAGGTAGGGTATGAGAGCAGATCAGTGACAGGAGGGGGCTAAGGCCGAGATTGAAGAGGGGAGGTGACAGGGAGGCTCCCTGTGGGAGCCCTTTGGGAACAGGGTGAAAGGGGGAGCAGAAAGGGGGAAGGTGCATGATTTTCAAGTGGTTGGAAAGGAAGGTGGAGATCCATCTTAGAGCAGAGTCTCTGATGCCTAGAGAGTGGAATCTGTCCGCGAGTATGGCATGATCAATAGAGTGAAAGGCAGCCGATAGGTTGAGGAGGATTAGTGCAGCGCATTGTTCCAAGTCTGCTGTTCTTTTTAAATCATCCCAAATTGACACAAGAGATTATTCTTTTCCTCAAAGGTGTCTAAATCCAGATTGATCGGGGTCAAGAAGGCAGTTGTATTCTGTGAAGAGGCAGAGCTGCTTGTAAGCTCTGTAGTTGAAGAGTTTGGTAATGAAGCAGGTGTTTGAGATAGGGCAGTAGTTGGAAGGAAGGAGTTTTTTAAGAAGGGGCTTGAGGTGGCAGGTTTTGAAGGCCTCCGGGAAGATGCCAGAAGAGAATGGTTAATTATGGACCTTGCAACGCTGCCTGCACAGGTGGCAGTTGGGATATTCTTAAAGAGCGAGGGGGGACAGGGATCTCCAGGGGAGTCGGAGGGGCGGCTTTGTACTAGAACTTTCAGCAACTCAGGGTGGGAAAAAGGAGTGACAGAGGAGAGGAGGCCGAGTGGGCAGCAGAGGGGTGGGGCTAGGTAGAGGAAGAGAAGAGGGGGGATGGCAAAAGCTAGTTTGGAGATGATGAAACAGTGTCTATCAATAGCAATGTTGTGGAAGTAGTCAGACAGTGCATCCAGAGTGATTGGGAATGAAGGGAGAGAGGCGTTGAACAGTGTGGTGTCTTGAATTCTGCATAGATCATCTGGAGTTCCCTGCTAGGGGTACAGGAGTTGGAGATTCGGTTTCCATCAACGTTTTTTTTGGCTTTTCTGATTTCGGTCTGGGAGGCCCTGGTCAGTCTTGCATATGAGGTTTTGTTTTGAAGTTAGGTGTTGGTCCTTCAACTCTGCTCCAGGCGATGCTTGAGCGTTTTAAGGGATTTGAGGGGGGGTGGTGGATCACTTGGGATTGGGGCCTGGTATATGAGAGGTGCATCTCGTCAGTGTGAGAGGGATGAGGGATCTGGAGAGCCAATGATACAAAATGTCAATGGAGGGGGGGGGGTCCTTGATGAAGTGCGAGAGCCGGGAGTGAGTATAGAAAGGAATTGGCCAGATCAGTGTTTATAAAGACTTTAATCCAGAGAGGGACAGGTGAGGGAGAGGTTGAAGAGGAGGTGCTGGTGAGATGGGGAGAGGAAAGGGGTCAGGAAAGAGAAGAAGATAGTGAAGGGATCGGTCCAGATTAGAAGACAGGGAGGCAGGGTGGAGATCAGGTCAGTTGAGCTGAATAAAGCGTTGAGGGTGTGTCCTGCTATGTGAGTGGGGTGAGATATCAGTTGGGTCAAATTGGGGGATTCCATGTTGTCAGGGAGAGAACGGGTCATAGGGTTGGAGGGAATGGCAAAACAGATGTTGAAGTCTCCTAATATAGTGAGGGGCGGAAGATGAATTAGGGTGGCTGATAAGGAGTCGCTAAGGGAGTCTGCAAAGTTCCTATTGTAGTGAGAGGCCTGTATAGGAGTTAGAAACTGTGGGTGAAGAAGGGGGAGAGCTGTATCTTTACTAGCAATGGTTCACATTCAGTGTTGCAGGGTAGTTTCTCAGTGAGTAGGACTGAAAGGTGATGTTTCTGGAGGATGGATAGCCCTCCAGCTCTGCCTCCTGTGCAATGGGTTCGTAGTCATCGGAGGAACAGGTCTCCATAATGAAGAGGGTGTCTGGGTTTTCATGAGAGATAAAATCAAAGATGCAGTATTTGGAGACAGATTTAGTGTTGGTGACTATGCAGGAGAGCAGATAAGGTTTCTGGAGGAGATTTGGCTTGGGGCGAGAGGGGAGGTTGGCGTCAGGTTTGGCAGAGAGGGGTCATGGTGAGGGAGGTCTATCTGGGGGTGGGCTTAGAGGTGTGCTAGTGTAGGGGGTGTGGGGTGCAGAGAAAGGAACAAGGATGGTTTCTGAGAGGGGGGGTAGGTTGGATGCTGGTAGCAATTGGGGTTTTGGTGGGGAGGTGAAAAGAGCTTGGACAGGGTTGGGAGTAGGGGCAGAGGTGTAGCAGAGGTCCCAGGTACAGTCTGCACTCCAACTGTCCATTTTGAAGTACCAGGAACATTCACGTCAAAGTATGTGACATACGAGAGCAAATAAACCAGAAGAGAGCCACAGTGGGGCTATGTCCAGTACCAATTAGAAGAACCGCACCCATTGAGGTACCTACACCTAAGAAAACCTGGACAGTAAGGTATCCATTGAGAAAACCATATCAACAAATGAAACGGAATGAAGATCATCTGAATACAGTCCCCGAAGAAGCCAAAAAGATCTTAATGGAAGATGAATGCTGACATCACAAGAATCCGGACTGACTCACATATAGAAGATATGATGACCTGCGATGATGAAAAGAGACGAACAGCCATGGATAAGGGACATCGCGAACCCAAAGTGAAAGGACAATGTCAAATGTAAGAAGCTTATGCCATGAGCATGACGAAGATATTCAGTTAGTTTACACGTGTACATATCCTTGGAACCGCAAGAAAGCTAAGAAAATTGTGCGGCTTGCTATGCTTAGTAGTAAGATAGATTGCGGCAAGCGCCACCTATACATATCTATCTCAAAATAAGCACTTAACATAAGTATACTTCCACTATGCACAAGGCAGAATCAACCAAAGGTTACTGGAGGCCGCACGAGGAGAGTTTCAGAGTTAACAAATCAAGAATGAAAGACAGAAACGAAACTCAGACAGAAACAAATTGTGCCAAAAAGCCAAGGTTGTATCAGCTAAAATGGGCTTTCAGTAACTACAATGAATGAAGCAAAGAACAGAATATCCTGCTCAGAAAGGTCAAGATAAGAATCCGAAGGCAGGTGGTGAGTAAATCGAAAATTAAAAGCACAAATTACATGAAGAATGAGGAGATTTCACGGTGTCTAAGTCACATGCCCAGCCGAGCAAGAAGTAGGGGGACTTTCACACCTACGCATAGCAGTGGGCCATGCAAAGATATCAGAACTTTTCCAGACAGAGATGCAGTCTCAAGGCCAACCACAGTGAAATAATTGACACATGACCCATGAAGTTATGATTGATTGTAGCAATAATTGGAGGAAGGCCGGGGGAGCTGACAAGCACCCTGCACCTGGCCGACCATTCTGCATGCTGCTAGGCAAGTGGAAATGTATGAGTGGGGTTGGTGCCAACCCAATCATAGTGGACCAAGTAATCTAGGGTCCTATAGTTAGTAGATCCAATGGGACATTGTACTTTTAGTGATGTCTACAGTAGCCATTTTTAAGGTAGGGTTTAGATGCCCCACCTGACAGTGTTTACCCAATCCTCTCACTCAGTTTCCATAAACAGATATAGCACCTACATTAAAGTTACCTTCCTAGAACCAATAGAATTGCATGCAACATTTTAAGCATTATACGTCAGCGATGACAGGTTTTTACTATAAATGATGTGTTTTTTATGAAGTTCGTTGGAGTTGTGAAGCGAGAAGGAAGATCAAGCAACCAATGATATTCATGAAACTCCCCGTTTTCTGTACTTGTCATTAAACGGACTCCCTTTGCCAAACTATTGAGTTGTCATTATTGATTTGATGCTAGAGTACGAATCTGCATCCCCATTCATCTCACAGGGGCTGCTATTCCATCTTAAAGTGCCATTGGGCAACCCCAAACTTTATGTGCCGGTTGGGATCCTGGTGCGCAGAGGGTCAGGTGCAACAAAGTGGGGGTGGGGGTGGGGGCAAGGTGAGATATAGATTGGAGATGAGGATTGAGGGTGCGAAGTCCTGTGGTGGATGAGACCAGTGCATTTTGGGGAGTGTCTGAGGGCCAAAGGAGTGTGAGTGAGTGTGGGATGGGCTGTTGAAAGCAGTGTGTTGGTCAGGGTGACCCGCGCTGCGCTTAGTGAAGGGAAGTGCAAGCTGGGGAAGTTGGGAAGAGGTTGTAAGGATGAAGGGGGAAAAAAGAGTGGAGAAGGGTGGCAGGGGGTGAGTGTGTAGGTGTGTTGGGGAGAGAGCGGGCTGGGCAGATAGGTGAAGGGAGAGTTGCATATAGGGATAATGTTCTGTATTGTAGAACGCCAGCGTACAGCTCTTTTCTGGGATGTGTGAGATATGCATGAGGGTGGAGAGGGTTAGGAGGGATACGAAGAGGATGAGAGAAGGAGGAATGAGGAGCTTTGAGTAGAGTGTAGTGAAGAGGGGAGTGTGGAGTGCGTGTATGAGAGGTGGTTCATGGGGGAGACAGAGGAATGGGGATTGGGTGGCAGGAAAGGGCATTAGTTAGGTTTCTGGAATGTCATTGTGCAGATCTAATCTGGGCAGGGTGAGGCCAGGTGGAACGGGTGTAGTATGAAGGATTGGAGAATGGAGGAAATTGAGCTGTTGGTGAAGGAACGAAGCTATGAGTTTAAGTCCATGCCATTGGAAGTGAAAAGGGTCCGGGTGATGCAGCTAAATTTAAGCATAAGCATTGCCTGAGAAAGCTTCTAGATTCAAAAAAGCACTGTGCCAGAGAAAGCATCTAGATTCAAAACATGATCAGTGCCAAAAGTTGTCTAGATTTAAAAACATGAACAGTACCTGAAATGTCTAGATTCAAAACAAGAAGAGTGCCTGGAAGTTGCCTAGATTCAAAACATGAACCGTGCCTGACAAGTTGTCTAGATTCAAAACATGAACAGTGCCTGAAACATTATCTAGATTCAAAACAAGAACAGTGCCTGGAAGTTGCCTAGATTCAAAAACATGAACCGTGCCTGACAAGTTGTCTAGATTCAAAACATGAACAGTGCCTGAAACATTCTCTAGATTCAAAATATGAACAGTGCCTGGAAGTTGCCTAGATTCAAAAACATGAACCGTGCCTGACAGGTTGTCTAGATTCAAAACATGAACAGTGCCTGAAACATTCTCTAGATTCAAAATATGAACCGTGCCTGAAAGTTGTCTAGATTAAAAACAAGAACAGTGTATGATACAGTCTCTAGATTCAAAACATGAACATTGCCTGAAGGCGAAGGTAGATAAGAAGCAAGATCTGCGTTTGGAAGTGTGGTTACCCTGACGCGTGTGTCGAGCCTAGAGTCTGTCAGGAATAAAGCAACATTGATTTTAATAAGAGGGCTACACAATGTGCTATGTTATGCATAAAGGGTTGACTTGCCTATACTGAACTGAGGACTCAGCTCCAGTCATTCTCCAAGGTTTAATGCGAAATGAAAGAGAAAGTAGCCTAGGTTCACCCGGAGGAGGGAATTTGTCTAGGAGGTACTAAGGAAACTTAGCAAGGTACAGTGCGGTGGCAGTTTTAAACACACAGCAGGATATAAAAGTCAGGTATTACAGGGGGAAGGAAATGGCAGGGTTTTACCAGAGCATACTAATGGCTGTGCTCACCGTCCGTGCCACCCTATTTGTAGTTGTCGCTGCGGGGTGTTCTTTCAGGTGTCCATGGGTGAACAGGGGATGGGAGCTGCCTAAAAGGGAGCTGCCCTTTGCCTTCCAACCGACGCTGGCTGTCCTGGCAAGACTGCCCTGCGAAGCCACTGAAGAAGGGTGGCACAGTCAATTGGTCTGCAGATGGCCCAGTGGGTGGCAGGGAGGGCAGGATAGGGAGGCACCAGGATGGCAAACAACAAAAATGATGTCAGAAAGCCTGCAAAAACGGCTTTGAGCCAAACAGGAGCACCAGGTGGAGGAGAGCACTTACTCGAGTGGGAGCAGTGGCCACTCACGCTATAATCAATGAGAGTCATTGGGCATCATTACTTGTTTGGTGGTATCCCACTGGTAAATCCGGAGGCATACCACCAAACAGAATTACCGTTACCAGTACCTGGTCTTCCCAAATTACCGGCAGATTACAGGTCCATGTGGGGATCTACCAGTATTACTGCCACCAGTAATATCAGTGCTGGTAATACTGGCAGTTTTTGATGGTAGGGTGGCGGTATTACCTCCAGCTCCAAGCTGCAGGTAATTCCAGCCGCCCCACCATCAAATTTGGAGTATGCTGGTCCGGAAACATGCCGGTAAATTGAATTAACGGCACATTAATTCCAGACCAGCTTACTTATAATGAGGCCCATTAAATAAAGAAGAGGGAACCTTCTCAAAGCACACATACATACAACTTGTTACAAGTGAATGTAATCTGTTTTGTTCTGCTTTGGGTCACTCCGTCCTACACAGATTTTCAGCAGGTGTTTTAACATTTCAGCTGAAGGGGCGTGAGGACTATTTGCAAACAACAGATTTGACATATTTCGATTGCCTCCCATCACTAGGCCGAATGGAAGATCAAAGATGATGGGCCTCATTACACGTTGTGCGGTAAATGAAGCCATTTAGCGGCATGGCGTTATTTGCGTCTCTGCCCTCGCAAGAGGCCGCTAATTGCGTACTATTACGAGTACGCGGACACGAGCATAGCGCCATGCCGGTAATGGACCTACCGCCATGCCGTAAAAGTCCCCAAAAAGTCCTTTACCGGCTTCGACCAAAGTGCTAATAGCACCTCCGCCTTCACGCTGCATGCAAATAGCGGTCACCGCTATTAACGGTCACTGCTATTAGCGGTCACCGTTAAAATGCGGAACCGGAAATAGCGTCATCGCACAGGAACGGGAAAGAGCAAGGCGGCCATCTTTAAAAACACAATCCATTGCAATCCTCCGCATCCAGGACCCCTTTCAAGGAAACTCGGACACAAATCCATCCCGGATAGCCCAAAGATGCCCAAGGCCGTAAAAAAAGCTGCTGATCGCCAACGTAAGGAAAAATTCAGCGATGAGGAGCTGATCATGCTCACAGAGACACTATCGGCAAATGCAAATGTAGTCTTCAGCAATGACATGCGGCGGGAGACCACCCTCAAAAGAAGGCCATCTAGGCAGAGGTTGCCCACAAAGTCAGTGCGGTGGGCACCACCACCCGCACAGTCAAGGACTGCCGTAAGAGGTGAGACGACCTCCGGCTCTGTGTCAGAAATATACTGTCAGTGAACCGCAAGCTGGCAATGAGCACAGGAGGTGGCGGCGATTCACCTCTGAAACTCCGTGAGTGGGAGGAGACCTGCGCATCCACAATTGGAGTGGAATCGATAGAGGGTGTTGGAGAAATGGAGCATGGTGTGGCCACTTCATCCGATGGAGGTGAGTGTATACATCAAAAAATGCACAGTGAAGTGTGAGGGGCCCCCCAAATATGTGTCCATATTCAGGCCATGGATCCAGCCACAAACATACATGCATGCATCACCACATACACGTGCAACAATGACCCATTCAAGCATGACCCACCCGACATCCCCATTACCGGAATCCACAATAAAGAGGCCCCAATGCATAAAGCGGCATGACGTAAACATTCAGCATAAGGCAGGTAGAACCATAAACGATGATATTCCCCATTTCTCACCCCTAAAGGATCACAGACAGAAACTGAGGACCCACGCACTGCGACACCTGCTCCCCCATCTACAAAAAAGCCCAGCAGAGATGCGATAGGGGACACCGCCACCACATCAAGGGTAACCGGAGGAGTGTCCAGCAGCAGAGGGACAAAGGCAGCAGGAGCACAAGTTCCACGCAGCCTGAGGCCATAGTGGCTGCCATTGTTGCACCCACGGCAGTGTGTGCCATTGCATGTGAAATCATCATGGAGGGCACGCACTCTGCTGCCACCAGTTCAACTGGTGAGGCAGCAGCCACTGCACCACTTTCGGATGAGGAGGAAGCACTTGACATTGTGGAGCGAAGACAGACCCCCAGCCCAACACGCTCCATTGAGGCAAGCCCAAGGTTGTCATCAGGGTCAGGTAGCCATGGAGGATCAGCCACCCACACTGTGGAAGGGGCATGGAGCCCCCAGGTATCCTCACCTGATGCCAGATGCATGGACCAAGGCGCAGCAGTCATCCTTCGTGCTTGTAGCACGCAACATGACCTTACATCCATCAGCCAGAGGCAGGCGGAGATCACTGGGCTTGTAGGGTAGCATGTGGCCGAGGCAGCCTGTCTGAGGGAGGACCTCTGTATGTATGCAAGGCAGACAAGGGAGGGCATGGAGACCTGCACAAACAGGATTTGCAATGAAATGGCCCAACTCAGGCAGGCCGTGATCCGTATAGCGGACGCGATTGAGCGCCAATGGCCACCCACAACACAGGATCAACCGGGCACCTCCTCCTCTGGGAGTTCCTGGCAAAAAAGCCCCCTGCGCCGCTCTCTGCGCAACCTGAGGCGCACCACATTCCAACCACCCAATGGCGGAGGAGGCACTGAGAATTCGGGCCAGCAAGGACTAGGGTGCACATGTGGAGAAGGACACGTACACACTATGAGGCTCACATGGGGGTGTTGTGGGGGAGGGGGGTAAGGGTGTTCTTGGGAGTGTTGTGGGAGCAGTGGGGTAAGGGTGTTTTTGGGAGTGTTGTGGGGGGAGGGGAGTAAGGGTGTTTTTGGGAGTGTTGTGGGGGGAGAGAGGGTGAGGTTGTTTGCACAGTTGGGGCCATGCACTTTTTGTTTGAATTTTGTTCACAATACACTGTTGAGAAGTTGAAACACAGGCTTGGTCTTCATCATTGTGTATGTGTACTGTATTGGGGAGATGGTTCTTTGTGGGACTCACCACATGCATCAGAGCAACAATACCCATCTCCATCCATAATAGTTTTCCCTTGTATCTCATGGAATCTGATACATCAGATGCTGACGCACATCATGTCCCTCCTGGCCATCGCCTCTTGCATGTCCTGGCGGGATATTTCAACCATCCTCATCACCATCCACATCTGGTGGTTGCATGTCAGGTGGCATAGGCACATTCCATCTGATGCACATTTTGTGCTGCATCACACATGCCATGGTTATTTTCGGCACTTTGTCATGGCCGTACAGGAGAGCCTCACCCGGCACGCTTAGGCACCAGAGCTGTGTGTTTGAAAGGCCAAATGTCTGCTCCATCACGACGCGGGTACGGGTATGTGCAATATTGTTGTCCTCTTCTTGCTGGTTCTGTGGGTTCCATACAGGGGTTAGGAGCCACCTCTTCAGGGGATAGCCGGCCTTGCCTGTATGCGGTGAAGAATGGGTACCTGTCACCGGCCACCTCTGGTGCGGCCTGTACATGTCACACAAATCGTCTTTGCATTGTGATTGGAAATCACAACTGACAGCATGCATGCAGACGATCTGCGTGACTGCAATGTGCAAAGCTGAGCTCGACCATGCAAGTCGACATGCCCGAATCATGCCTCCAACAGTAATAGATATGTCCTGGGTGAGGCCAGATCTCAGGTGTCTTTGGGCCCTGCCAAATTTAGTACCGCAATGCCAGTGTACTGCCATTCCAACATCCATGTTGCTATGCTGTGAAGCATCACTTCAGTGGTGCTATGGGTTTGTGGTCAGATGCTATGGCTAGGGGTGATCCCTTTGCATGCATTCCAGGGCACATTGCTGTATTGATGTTGTGCTGCCCAAATTCTGTATGACTGTCTTGACGGCATGTTGCTGATTTGTGTATTATGTGGTGTGGCATGATGTGAAATGTGGGTGTGGATGGATGTGTAATCTTTCGAAAGTTGGATTGTATTCAATGTTGTGCAGCTTCACATTTCATGTGGGGTCTTCTCAAGTACATTGTGGCGTTCCCCGAGGGACATTGGCGTACATCTGTATGACCATTTGTCCCACGCACGACAGTCAACTCCCAGTTGGTGTATGTTTCTCTCCCCACCCCAATCACACCGCCATGTACATGCCCTGCTAATCACCAAGTTGCCACGATCGTTGACCGGCTTGTCGCTCCATGTTGCGTGGTATAGTTGAGTTCTACAGGACCATTGAATCATGGGTTGAGCCGGGATGTCTGGAGTAACAATGTGTGATTATCTTGTTTGCGTCACATGCCATTTAGACAATGATGGAGTGGAATCGTTTTCTGTTTCGGTGGACTACTTCATTGTGATGTGGGACCACCAAATCCACATGGGTACAGTTGATGGCCCCGATGCTACTTGGGATGGTTGCAAGTGAATAGATGGCAACTTTGGTGTTTGCGATCTCCTGGACAGTCCGTGGTAGGAATATGTGTTCATGTGCAAGCTTCAGGAGGGCATTGTGTACCTGGTTCGGCGTGCATGGGACTACTGGTTTTGAGATGCCATGCATCTGCCACACAGTATGCTGCTAGGAGCCTGTGGCCAGGAAGTGGAGCACAGTCACCACCTTCAGTAGAGGGGGGATTGCAGTTCTGATGTCTATGAGGCTCATGCTGTCCTCATGTATCTTATCCATGATGCTGGTGATGGTATCCCGGTGCAGATGGTACGGGGTATGTATGTGCTCAGGTGTTTGGTTAAATGGACTGGCTTGGATCCTGGCTGGTGCTTGCTGCGCCTGTCTTGGCCTCCACTCCTCCTCCTCCTCATCCTCCTCCTCCTCCTCCTGCGTCTCCTCTGTGCTGCCTGTTGTTGGTGCTGCCGCACTGCAATCGTGTCCTCCAGCCCATGTAATGCTGCCAGTATTGGAACCATTTTGGTGTGGGAAGGTGTGTGGGAAGGGGTGTGGTGTTCTCTTTTGTGCTGCAAGTCTCCATTGCCTCCACCTGTGCTGGATGTGTCCACCTGTGGCAGGTGGGAACACTGCTCAGGTCTCTTAACGGGTGGTTCGCGATGCCGGTATTAGCGTCATGCCGGTAAGGGTTTTTTGGGTCTTTACCGTGCCGCTATTGCCATGTCCGCATGGCTTGTAATGCTGTGCAATTAGCGCCATGCCGCTATTTCCGGTCTGGGGCGCGCGCGCCCACGGACTTGCTGCTACTAGTGGCACCGTACTTACCGGTTCCGCTAATAGCGGCAAGTGCGGGTCGTAATTAGCTAGGGAATTTAGCGGTACCGGTAATCGCTTACCGGTACCGTTATTCCCTTACCGCACACCGTGTAATGAGGCCCGATGTCTTTACTTAGGTGAAAGAAACCCATACCTGATGTCATGTCCGACCTTCGGTTCGTGCTCCTCGGTTCGCATTTTTACAGCCAATAGAAGATCTGATTCCTCCAGTAGCTTGTAATACTGCTCGATGAGCAGATAGTTAGATAGATAGGTTGGTAGGTTTGGAGATAGATACCACCTCACTCCTGTTTTTTTTCTACCAATGCACCTTGATTGTAAGCTCATTATGAAAACACCTGTACTTATGCTTTGGTAGCTATAATTGTTAAATTGAACCTATGCCATCGCCCCACCATGGGCCCCATGTAACTGGAAAAAGCACCCTGATGTCTACGGGTTTGTGTGCGCTCTACAAATGGATAAATAAATAGATGATGTTCCTCAAGTTGTTCCACTGTCTAGCCACACTCTGCCACAAGCTACCCACCACTTTCCTTGCATGTGCTTTAAGCCCCTCACACTATCATCCATGTGTCCAAAATCCACACACGGCCTATTCATGTGCCCCCAAGCTGCTCTCTTTGCCTGTCATTGAGCCCAAAGCCCTGAAGCAGTCCATGATCTTGAAGCCAGGAAATGTGCCAGTTATCCCAAGCCAATCTAACAGTATTGGCATACAGTGTTCTATCTCACACTGTCTGCACAGGTGCTTCAGGCTACACTACAGTCTGTCCACATGCCACACGCTAGACTGCATGGTCTCTCTACTTACCTTGGGTTATCTCACTCGTGCCATGTTTCAGGCTACCCCCGCTATCCCCACTGTCTGTATACATGCTGCAAGCTAATTCTGTCTGTGCGCCACAAACTATCTCACTGCCCACCCATGTACCCAAGCTACCTCATGGTTGATGTACATGTGTCTGACACTTGTTATGCCTTGTCAGGTTATAATATGCAGTGTCAGGCCATACCAGTCTATCTCAGGTCAGGCTATGCCAGGGCATGAATTTAGGGCCTGCAAACTGTATTCAAGTAGCTGGGAGATCACTACCAACTGTGCCGTTACACCTCACAGATATGTCAACAGCAGTGCCACTTAAGGGCAACAATATCATGGAGCTGGACATGCAAAATGCATGCACTAGCAATTAACATAAAGAACCATACTCCTTGGTACATTCACACCATGTGCCAAAACAACCAGGTGCATTATTAACCACAATCTCTCCTTCTGGCAACATATCAACTAAAAAGCCTAAACCGCCTTGCATCAACTTGCTCTCCTCCAGAAGATAAAACTCTAACTCCCACCTGAGGATTTAAGAACCATGGTCCAGGTCCTTGTAACCGGACTACCCAATGGATGGAATAGTACCTTCACTGGCATTCCGGCCACATACTTGGCTCCCCTTAGGGCCATCCAATCCACCACTGCATGCCTCTTGATGGAAATTAAGAAATGTGACCACACTTCTTCAAACTCTAAGAGAACTACAGTGGCTACCCATCTCACCCACAATACTCTACAAAGCTGCCAACATCACGTTTAAGGCAACTACTGGCCGAACACCTGCCTACCCAGCAACAAAACCTACAGGCTCAGGTGGGCACACAACCCTGTAGAAGGCACACAATTGAGAGGCTAAAGACAAAACTGGCACACAAACAGAGAACCAGGCATCAGGCCTTGTCTTGCTATGCCCCAGCCTACTGGAACACCCTCCTCGTGTCAGTCAGGACCGCTCCATCCTGCAGTTCAGGAAGGAATTCAAGGTCACTTAGGACCTGCTACTCCTTGGTATATAGCACGCCTCCGGTATGGGATATCCAAACTACTATAGCTTGTAGACCCCCGTTGCAGCAACTTCTGCTAATCGCAAATGACGTGTACAGTGCTACTTTGCTTGATAGCTAGGTTTCAGCTACAAGTCCACACCACATTGTAATGCCAGCATTGCCATGGTGACAGATGCCATCCAATAAGGCTCTATTCTGCAAGCAATGGTATGTTAATAGTAATTTTGAGATAATGCATATGTGCCAGATGTTTACAATTCTGCAGTGTCTTACTCAAAACAACTTATAGTACAATCCCTTAGCCCCACCGCCACACCCGGCAACACAAACTTGCTACGATCTCACTGACGCATGCCACCACACTCCTTTGAGGTACTGGGGGCCCAACAGGCACTTTCACCCCATGTCTGACACCACATATCTAAACTCACACACATGCATACGCATCACCTCATGAAATCGGGACTGCAAGGTGAGGGAAGGGTCATTACGTCTCCGATCCCCTTTCAGGACCACCCTCGGAATGGAAATTGATGGGACGGCCAGTTCGGTTTCAGACCCTCTCGTTGGGACCAGCCTCTCAACTACCCTTACACAGTCACCATTGGCATCCTTACGAGTGACCCGTTCCGGAACTAAAGGTGCCGGTTACAACACAGGTCCTTTATGTCCGTACTGGTTCACTCTGAGTCTGCCGGTAGGGGCACTGACCAACCGGCAGGCAGTACTGACCTGCCGGTAGTTCAGGCCCCTACTGGCAGGTTTCCCACTGAAGCACCGGCACCGTTAAAAAAAGGTGCCGGTTGTTCAGTGTTCCCATTGCCTTGGATTCCATGGGTATTGGAATGTGTGTACCGCTGCCGCCAGTGATATCCCGGTAAGGCGAAGTTCTGGTGACCCGCCGGCAGCACCGGTGGGTTACCAGCAACCTTGTGATGAGGCCCCACGACTGGTTACCACAGCTCAATAATTGAGCATTCACACGCAAAGATCCTGAGTGCCGTGATTTTGCATGAAGGGCAGGGAAGCACTATTTATATCCCATGTAGCACAATACAGCAAAGCATGACACTATTTCCTTGTGCCCAGAGCAGTTTCCACCAGTCTTGCTAGAACAGCGCGAACCCTCACACATGCCGGATCCTACCGTAAGGTGCGCCATGACTTCACAGAAACAGCAAGGTACCTATACCAGTTGCTGAGGCGCTTTCAAAATAACAAGACAGGTACATGCATCCTGGTAACGTGGAGTGCTTGCCAGCGCGCACTGAAGACAGTGAAGAGAGGTCTGGTTAACCTCTTAAGTGCCAGGCTGTTATTGAAGTCTATGTAAAAAAGTCTGCTCCTGTTTACCTAGATGGCATCCGCAATTTCTGGGTGTGTGCTGACGCTAGGCCCTCTGGGATTGGAACAGGGGTCACACGGGAGCAAGACAGCACTGAGAGGACCAAATCTGCAGAAAATATCTAAAAATCTGCAGAAAGAAAATATAGTTATATTTTTATTCGGATAAAAAAGTTACGTCTGCAGAGGGAACTTCTAAATGTAAACTAACGCTAGGGAAAATGTACTTTAATGTTTCTTAATGTATTACTAAAAATAGTCAAGCAAACTATAATTCTAATAACTTGTGTTCTTTATAGGGCTTCATGCCGGAATCCTCCTGCTTCTAAGCGCTCTAATAACAGATGGTGTTATGACCATCGCTGAAAGGCTACTGGGATCTGCTGCAGGGTGCGAAATGGTGTTTGCCCCCCACCTGAGCTATCTACCCGTCCATGCATTTATTTATTGTCAATTATCCTTACCATAGGAGCTGTACATCCCTCACACCTCTCTATCCTTCACGATTGTGTGTACTGATTCCAGGGCCTTTGTAGCACCAACATATGCTCCATACAAAATGATGGAACATTCTCCCATGGGAGATTAGGAAGTCGGAGTCTCTACCACAGTTCTGGAAAGCGGTAAAAACATACCTGTGTCAATAAG
This sequence comes from Ambystoma mexicanum, assembly GCF_040938575.1. NCBI lineage: Eukaryota > Metazoa > Chordata > Amphibia > Caudata > Ambystomatidae > Ambystoma > Ambystoma mexicanum. The sequence goes on from NC_090936.1 coordinate 1,091,825,836, forward strand.
CGGAGGAATTGTGACCATATTTTGCTCCGAAACTTGTCCTTCTACAGGGTTACTGGCTATGCAACCCTGCCATACTTTTTGCCATCTGCACCTAGATTCGATTAAGTTTGTCATGCCGCGCAATACAAAACCCTCAATCAATCAATCAATCAATCATATATATCGCTCCTCAGAGCTCCACGTCCCCAATGAGCATCTCCCTGGTTTCTGGTGCTACAGTTTCCGGTCTCCCTGTGTGTGTGTGTGTGATTGGGGGGTGGGGGTAACTGGTGATAGGAGGGGCCACTTCAGAAACTGGGTGGGGCAAACTTGGAGGCTCCGCCCCCACTGTACTACACCACTAGGCCTGGTGCAGGGCCCAACTATCAAATAGTACATTTTGAAGCGCAGTATGACGAGAGGCGATGAAATCCGTGCGGAGGGGGCTGATGGGTGCAGTTGATTTTTCCTGAGGCAGTGAGGCATGGAAGCCTTTCTTGAAAGTAGCAGATTTAAAGTTTCACTGCATTTGTGCAAGTACATGTTTCTGCACAAACACAGTAAACCTTGAACCCTGCCCGTTTAAGGAAAGGCTCGTGAGAGATGCAACATCGAAGGAAGCCCCGCCTCTAAACTCACATTTCGCGAGGGCTGTGGTAGGGGGGGGGGCTGAAGCCCAGTTAGCTCCATGGCACTGCACGCCTGTGTGTGATCCGCTGAGAGTATATACTGCCAGCAGCTGGGCTCGTACTGGCCTAGAGGGCAAAAGGGTGATGCCCAAAGTACAGGCCTAACATGCTAGTGTGGCCCAGTTTTATGTTCAAAGTTTGCCAGTTTGATAAGTTACTTCACTGTGCAGATAGTTTTACCAGTGGTATAGCTAAAATATTGTTTACATTTGCAACACATTTTAACAAAAAACTGTTAGGGAGAATTCTCTGTTTAGGCTGAATTTCCTAACCTAGTGAGTCCCCCAGCAGCTTTGCTGGATTTTTGGGGTTTATTTTTTTCTCCTGCCAAGAGTGAGACTGGACATGATTTGAGTGTGTTTCTTTGAATCTAGAGGTGTTTAATGGGCTATGGGGTCTTTTACTCCATAGGGCTTCATGTGTTTTTGGGATATCTGTTACACAGCACCCTCAGTGCAGTGACACAGGGGTGTCATAGTGACTCCCCAGTATAGACTCCATACCCTGGGACTGACTACTGTCTCCCAGGGCATGTAAAGTCACCATTGGACTTTACTAGTCTTAAATTCTGAACAGAACCAGTACAAACCATCATATTGTGGACGTACTGGCAGGGGCAATTCGATTGCCCCAGGGTCTGTTAGTCGAGGGGGCACGTCTCCGTCCCCCATGATCGAGTTTTGGCTGGTGGCAGTGGATATTACTTTTTATATTCAACCGCGAATATTTTCCTATGGGATTTCCCATTGTTTTAGGCTACTATCTTTATTTAATTATTTACGGTAGCCTCGAACATACCGCCGGTTTATTTAATTAATATTAATTCTCCGGTTGGTATTTTTTGCCAAAACTTGATTCTAAAATGGCGTTTGTGTTCTCCTCTGTGACTCCAACCCAAGTCGAGCCCTTTGTTCCACTTTTTGGCGGGCTTCTCCACAGAAGCCCTCCAAAGTGGTGCCACTCTGTCTGGGGTACTTAGGAGGGGTGGAGGGAAATTTAGGCACCCTGGACTGAGTTGCTTAGGCAACTCAAGTCGCACTCCATCCTGATTGGCCCAAGTGGTGAGCCGACCGGCTCACCACTTAGCATGTTTGAGTGACAGCTAGGCTGAGTGAATGGGGGTTTTCTGCATAAAAGCAGGGCTTTGGGGACGGGAACTTCAGAAGTCGCCACAGGACCTAAGAATCCGACGAGGGAGAAGCTGAGCCGACCTGCCACGACACCACGACCGGTGGAGCCCTGCTGGACCGTCTCACCACTTTTTCCCAACGACAGAGGAGATCTCCCGCCGGAGAGTCTTCTTCCTTTAACTGGTGGGGATAACCAGTTTCACCGTCTTTTCGCTTTCCCGACGTACCTCGTGGCCGCCTTGCCCATGCCAAGCACCCCGGCAACCGGGATACCACGTTTTACCCCAACCTCGAAACCAAGATACCACCTTTAACCGGAAAACTCTGCGGCTGGTTTCTGCCCTGGTAGTGCAACGACCTTCATCTTTCCTCCAAGTCGAGATCTTCTCTTCCGCTGGACGACGACGCAACTTGCACCCACTACCAGGAACAACTGCCACCGCTGGAGGATCCTTCCCACTTAAGGTACCGTGTCCCCCCTGGCTTCCCTTGCTACCGAGTGTACGGGGTAGATTTAGCCCCCGGCTTTCGAACCTGGGTTAGCCTGGGACACCTTGGCTAAACTTTTCTAAGCATCTCTAAACGCTTTTCTGAACCCTCTGCAAGACTTTCTAAGCCTAGTGTAACTGTGTGATCTTGGGCGCATTTGTGCTCGGCTCTCTCTAAGAGTGGGCCCAGCCTTTGGACTTTGGCTCACGAGTGACTTTTTGCTCTCTGCCTTGCTAACAGTGTTCTGGAATCGTAGAGTGGTGTACCTCTTCTTATTCTGTCTTTTCCCTCCCTTTTTCACAAACTTATTAGAGTGCAATCTAGTTAAGCACTCACCTCTGTATGAAAATAAGTGGTGTTTTACTGTGATTTTCTAATAGGGAAAAAGGGGTGTATATATCATAATAGTAACTGTGTTTAGAATATTTTACAATAATAGTGCTGGAGTGTTTCAACTGTGTGTTTTTAAATAAATAATTATATACTTTGATACCAAAGCTCTGGTCAGTGTTTGCTTGTATTATTGTATTTGAGTGCCTATTGAGTATACTTTGCATACTGCCTAACTCTTCTTGAGGGAAGTCTGACTGCTCAGCCACAGCTACCAGGTAAATCTGGGTGGTACAGACTGCTACCAAGTGGATTTACTGCCACCACCTGTAGTCTTAAATCTTTTGCAGTGGTCCCTAAGGGAACTGCACAGGTTTCTGCCTAACAAAAACTGCCCTTTGGGTTTAACTGAAACTGTCCCAAAGGGAATTAATTGCCATTTGCGACTGTGCACTGCTTTCTCAATGGCGCCCAAACAGATGTTATGCCCCAGTTTGACCCTGCTGCCAGCCACTCATCAAATGAATGGCAGGCAGCAGATGGCACTCTGGTGCTCCATGGGTGACTGAGAGATTCGGTGGGCACAGCTTCCCTGCAAAGGCCCACTTTGCCTCACCTGCCCCTCAGCTGAGCTGTCGTCAGTCAGTGCCAGCAGTGATGGCTGCCTGGGCTGGCACCTGCCGCTGCTGCCACAGCTCCTGCACTGAGCCAGCCATCCCTGCTTCCTTGATGCGGCTGCTTCCGCCCATTTCAACCCCCCCGCCCATCTCATTGCAAGGCCATCTCACTGACATTGCACCCATTGCTTTCAATGTAAAAGTCACCGAAACATGAAAAAGGAAAGGAAACAAGCATCCCAGTGCTAGGCTATTATGCAAGTCTAGGCAAAAAGGACGAGCACACGCGTCCTTGGCACTTAAGCGGTTAAATGTTTTTAAACCAAATACAAATTTAAATAATAAACAACAAGGATGAGAATAGGGCAACAGCAGAGGGAAACCTGAACTAAAGAAGATGACTAATAAATAAAAGTAAAGAAAGGGAGAGGAAGAAGGCAATTGGGGGATAAGGTGGTTCACGGTTGGTTGCGCCCCATTTTGGAATTTAGAAGGGGGAATGTAAAATGGCTTAAACCCGGATGGCTGAAAAGAGTTAGGTTTGAGGTCAGAGTGCTCTCATATAGCCAAAGCTTCTGTGGGCTGTCTCTCTCGCTCTGACTGGTTCATCTGCAAGGAGAGGGGTAGAGGCAAATATCAGTGACATGGTGGGTGAATGGGTTGGCAGGCGTGAGCTACTGGTGATTAGGGGAAGAGAGAGCAAGGTAGGATCGTGCACCCGTATGGCCTACCCAGCTCACACATGTGTTGGGGTGTGCGGTCTGGTAGCTCAGCCCCCCCCCAGTCTCCTACCTGTAGTAAGGCGGGCTACTCTACTGGTGGCATGCACAGAGGTGGGTCTCTTGCTTGCGGTACTTGCTTGCTGATGGGTAGCAACCCATCAGAAGGTGAGCTTGTGAACTTAAGGTTGCGCACAGTTGTCTGAAGGAAGAGCTTTAAGAAAATATCACATCAGCTTGTGGTCCCACCATTTGCAGTGTCTTCTGTGACAATGACCAGCAGGGCAAATGGACTGAGAAAGACCTGGGCCATCTGATTGACTTCCCTGCCAAGCCGAGAATGTGCTACAGAATCACAGGACGCATGTGCATAGCAGGGCAATGGGGCAGCCTGCAACTAACCAATAGGGAGCAATGGGCCTCTTTACATGTTAGGCAGGACAGTATCAAAGGCAGTAAAATGACGGTAACAGAATGACCGTCACTTTCCGAGCTCTTACCCGCACCTTCAAACTCTAAGTTGAGGATTTGCCTTCAGCATATAGCTGGAGGTCACTCCTACAGTTTACCTCCAAACATCATCAGATCTGCGGCTGCAGAATTTCCACTCACGGTAAATCTGCACAAATCCCCATCTAGTCTATGGTCTCCAAAAATGGGGACTAACACTGCCTTACCACCACGCATAATCTGGCAGGAAATCTGCTTGACTGAGTGGTGCTAACAGGAAACAAGTTTGCAGTAATTGTGTGGAGAAATGATGGAATTATCGCCAAACTTGTGATGAGGCCCCTGTGTCTGCCAAAGATGCAGACTTCAGACTTGTACAATGGGACATGGTATTTTCAGGAAAATGTCCCAGGACATGCGTTAAAGCAATGCAATGGACCACCAATGTGGTGAAAACTTCCTGCACATCATAGCCATTGTAGCCTCTGCTATCTATCATAGTTTCATGTCAATTAGCGCCTGGAGGCCTACTGGTGCGAGGCACTATATAAGAATGATGTAGACTAGAATAGAATTAAAAGCCCGGTATGAAGAGAAACGTTCATGTAATCTTGTAACATAAAACGTCGGCATGTTGGAATGGGCAGGATAGTCCTGCAGTGCGCCGGAAATACAAGCCCCACTTCTTTCAGAGGGACCAGCGTTGTGGATTCATGACAGTTATCTAGTTTCTAGTTGATGGTATTTGTTTGAATAGCAATAAGAATCAGAAGATCAAACAAGAGAAAAAGATTGTTTGAATCACACCTTTCAATACAATACTACCTAACAAAAGGTTCTTAAAATTAAAACTTAAATTCAGCTTAAAAATTCAAAACCGTACTGTAGAATGCTCCATTCAATCTAAGTTAAGTGATTCTGCCCAACACCCTCCTCAACCAAACCCTTCGAAACAACCAATCAGGTAAAAGAAAAGAGATATCTGTTAGGAAATCATGGTGACGACAGTAAAGACAGACACAAGTGATCACAGTTCAAGGGTGTTTATTAAACTGTAAATGCAGGATGTAAAAACGCCTAAACTAAACCTAAATCTATGATGGGAGCAAGGTTCGACCATCAATGAAAAATAAGGCAGTCCTTTTGGCGTTGTGTCAAAATAAAAAGGCCTGTACTAAAATAAAACCATTGCCAAATCCTTACAACTAATTACAGAAAGAGTGTGGGATAGGATTTTCAATAAAGAACAAAGTGTTCACAAATAATAAGTCAGGATGTGATTGCCAGGAGTCTCCCTTCCCCACGTTTTAAACACGGGACAACGTGGATCTCCTGAGCACAGCACATTGTAAGCGATATTCAATCATCACTACAGCCAAGTCAATGCCTAGTCTGGGATGCTGAGGAAACTCCTTATTGATGTATTTTTATGTCCAGTTCAGTACTCTGGATGACAACCCTTGTATAACACCCCCCTCTTAGAATTCCCCTGACCCCACTGAGCCAAGAAGTAGGTTTGTTTTGCAAATTAAAAGGTTTATTTGAAAAATTAACAAGATATATATCACAGTTTTATAATAAATTAATAATTGATATCACACTTATGGATATAATGTTGATCAACAATGGGTAATCTGGCACTAGCACACTTCTTTACAATCAATGAGGAGTTAGTATAGGATGGATAAGGTAGCAAAAATACTTTTATGGTTTCAAGGGAAAAGCAATGAGGAATAAAATGCAGTACAGAAATACTTGATATGATTTTAGCAAAAGATAAGATAATCACTTTTTCTCTGGCAATTCACCCCCCCTATGCAATGTAAGAAATGGAAGGAGATGGAAAGAGGAGCACACAGTTCTCAGGAATGCAATCAAATACAATATGAAATTCAGTTCCCCGCCAGCAAGCTTAGAGGAAACAGGTAGAAGTTTGAAACACAGGCCCAAAATGCTTTGAATGTGATGACAATGAAGTGAGAAATGTGCTAAAAATGTTTTTAATTCCCTCTAGAGGTTCAGGGTGGGTGATATCTAGTTTATATTAGTTCAGGCTCACTTTAGAAATGCCCTATGAATGATTGTCAGGTTGCACACGAATTTCAGCAAGCAAAGCAAGGACAAATATTTTTACACGTGGCTGAAATTGAGGAAAATGTCAAATCGCGGCAAATTTAGTCGCGTGCGTCGAGCGCGATTACGGAGGCACTATAAGGAGTAGGAAGTCAGTTCTAGGCTCGTTGGTAAGCTTAGAATCTTAGCTTTAAGATAAAAGTTTCGCTCCTAGCACAAACGGTTCCGGAGATACGGCCGATTTCGTGAAGATAGTTTTTCGGATTTGAAATTCTAAAGCTCAGAATGACAGATGACAGTTTTCAGTTTTGAAGATGACAGAATGACACGATTCTAGGAGGCAGTTCTAATAGGCTAAAATAGTTTGAATTAGATCATTTTAACTAAGAGATTGGTTCTGCACAGTTCTGCTAGGTACTCACAATATAAATTTGAAATAGGCCTCGTCACGGATCTGGTCAACACGTCCAGCGGCGGTTCTCTCTGCTTGGCGGGTCAATCAGGCACCGGTTCTGCTCACAGCGATCCAGATCTCTGGTTCTGCTCACAGCGGTCTGGGTCCGGTCTGCGGTTCCGGCAAAAGTTCTTGGCAAAGAATTCAAACAGCTCGCCCGGCTGTTGAATAGTTTGGTTAGGTTTTCTGGATTCTGAAGGCCTGCTGAGAATACTTTTGCTTGCAGTGGGCCTTCTAGGTTCAAAGTTCTGTAGTCTATGGGTCTCTGGTTCTGGTCTCTGTCTGGATGGGATGTCGGCCGTCAAAATGCTCCGCAGAAATGGAAAATCAATGTCTCTACCTGTCCCAGCAGTCTCTTTTTATGTGATTTGGAAGTGGGTGTGTGTGTGGCATAACTGAGCCTGCCCCTCTCTACTTGTCATTGGCCCAATTCTCCCCTCTCCCATGATTGGGGGAAGGAAATGGATTGTCATCATGATGAGGTCTGTTTATGGGTCAGAGGATCCTCCCCTGGTCAATTTGCCCACAAATCTATATTTGATTCAAATACATATTTCCCAGATACACAATTTGTTGAAATTACATGTACACATTATATATTCCTTATGGTCCATGCTTGTCCGCCTCTGATCTTCCTGGGTGCTTGCATTAAAAAATGACATTTTGCACTTTTTGACTGGTTTACCAATATCAGACATTTACCAAAAATTACATACATGTGCGCAAGGAGTATGGACATTAATTGATGAAGTGTCAGATTTTTAACATGCAGACATTTGGAGTAAGACCCTATTTTCCGCTAGCAACCCCCAGAATACACCACAGGGTCCTAACACCTCTTAAAACGTGCACAGAAAAATCACAAGAATAATGATATTACTTGTATAATTCTGACAAGTCCGTACTATGAATTATCCATCTTTTTAACTTATGCCCTGGTCAAAAAGGGGTATGGCTTCCCGCATCACATGCTGGAATAACTGGTTTATCCACTTCCCCAAAGCTCAGCTGGCTCTCACAGGCACTTCTCCTCCCACTTCTCCCAAGAGGAAGCCATTTTACGGCCCCCCCAATATAACATTTGCCTGAGTCCAGGACAAGGCTTTGTTCAACCTCCTGCGGTGCCCCTCCCCTAATCTAATCAGAGAGGTGTCATCTCCTTTTGGTGGGGAAGCAGGAGGCAGCCAGGCCTGGGAATGCAGTTTGATCAAGTTTCAACTCCTGTCGGGGGTTGTTGTCAGGCAGAATTCAGCTAAATGTCACTTTAGTTCCCAGTTTAAATCAAAACTTACAATTTTTACATATACATTAAATAATTACTTCCTTCAAGTCATTTCAGAATATAGTTTTACATTGTATCCACCTCTTAGCAAGTCTTTCCTTGGCCTGGTTTGGGTTCCTCTGTTCAGTTTTACACAAAAGTCTGGTGATTTTAAAACGCCGGCTTTCTGATAGTGGTGAGTACCGGTATTGCATCCATTTTTGGGATCTGTCTTGAATTACTGCATTTCAATAGAGTGGTATTTTGCTTGATAGTATAGGACCCTTGCTTAACATTGTTTTGATGGCATCCTTACAGTAGAGTGGTGATGTGGAACCCCGCAGAAGAAGGTTGTATCTTTGGAGTGGTCTTGTGCCAACTGCGCAGTTCTCCTAGATTCTGGTGTGAATGTGGGCGGCGACAGCCCATCCCCACATCCACCCAGTCTATTGATTTAGTTTGTTCTGGGATAGAATAATGGGCGGCGGCAGCTCATCCCCACATCTACCCAGTCTAAGGATTCAACATGGGTCAAAACCCTTGACAAAATGCTTGAGATTTCCCAGCACGAGCTGACAGTTACGCATCAGCTATCAGGTTCTTCGATGGTTAAGTATCTTTTCAATAAAAAGTCTCTTGCCTTTGAGGGCCTGATGTATCCAACAAACAAACACAAAGTTCTGTTCCACATATACTTTAGGATGATGGCTTCACCCCTGGGTGTCCTTCTTCCGGGTGTAGACCCTTCACGAATCGTATTCAACAACTCAACTAAACAGTTACTTTTTCAATCAACTTTGAGTGGTAACTTTCCACCCCTGCATCTCCCTCCTTCGGACTCGGACCCCTCTCAGATGTCAGCCTCCCTCTTCCGGATTCACCATGGCTTTTCTTACTTTCTCAAGTCTTAATGTCTTTTCAGACAATTCACCGTGGACAGCCCTCAAACGGGTTCACTCATGTCAACACACTGTACATAGGGATTTCAGACTTTGCCCCTTTTCATCAGCATCCCTCCGCCGTGTTCACTCTTGCCAACTTTTCTAACAGTTCACTGTTGACAACCCTCTGCCGGGTTCACTCTTGTCAACACACCATTCTTTTGGCTTTTAGGCTTTGCCCCTTTACATCGGCATTCCTCTTTCGGGTTCACTCTTTGCCAATCTTTGTAACACACTGTTCATGCTCTCATTTTTTTTTTATACAGTATTTTATTGTTATTAACATAATACAGTGGTCATAATAACCAAGCAACAAGCAAACAAAAACAACTCCAGACTGTCATAGTCGTTCACAATCAGAAAAGGTACCCAGAACATCAACAGTTGAGCGATCATCTCATCACATTCAATAATGTATAGTATGGTACAAGCACAAAACAAAACACCCAGTGCACATTCCCCCGCCTGTACATGGGACACTCAGGCCACACCTTCCTCCCACCTGTCCCATATTTTCGACGCTTTGTTGGGACAGCCTCGTGCCGAGTAAATCCTACGCTCCATCATAGCGCATATGTCCATATCCAATTTCCATTGTTCCAGCGTTGGGGGGTCAGGGGCGCCCCATTTCTGCGCTATATTGCGCTTAATCAGCCCCATCGCCGTGTGTAGGAGCAATCTTTCCCACTTATTAGCTTCTATCTCATCGGGCACGCCCAGAAGCAAAGCCCTTGGGTCCAGTGGTATGGTGCGAGTCAGAACTCGGGAGAGTTCCCTACAGCATGCGTTCCAAAAAGTTTGTATCTGGGGACACAGCCACAAAATGTGAATAAAGGTCCCCTCCCCATCCCCACACTGCAAACAGTTTGGGTTAGAAGCCCGTTTCCAGCCATATAGACGTGTCCTAGGGTAATAGACCCGGTGTAGTATTTTCAACTGCACTAGTCGAAGCCTAGAGGAAATGGCGATTTCCCGGGGATGCATAAGGACTTGTATCCAATCCTCAGGATCTATCACCCCCACATCTACTTCCCACTTTGCCTTTAGTTCGTTCAGTTCGGGGGTAGCAAAGGAGGATATAGCATTGTAAAGGATGGAAGTGCATTTGGTAGGGATATGCGCCGGAAGGATGTTACGCTCTATGGGGGTATAGTTCGGTAACTGTGTATCTGCTGTCAGGTAGGGTCTCAGAGCATGGGCGAGGCGAATGTAATGGTAATGTTCCGTATTCGGAATCTGGAATCGCAATTGTAGGTCATCAAATGAGGCCAAACACTCCTGTGTAAGCATATCCCCAATCCTGGCAATCCCCGCGTTCACCCACCTAGGCCACGGTTCCAACTTCTGGGTCTCAGCTAGGTTGTTGTTCCGCCAGAGGGGTTGTGCTCTAGTAGCTTTATTTTCCCACCCAATGAATCGGTGTGCCTGTCTCCACACTGTGATCATATGCGTAGTGGTTGTGGGCGGAGAGGTTCTCGAGAGGGGCTGATAGAGGAGAAGCAGCGGGTCAGTGTTGCGCATAGTTGCTATCTCAGCCCGTATATGGGGCAGGTCTCGGTCCCCGTGGAGAAGGTCATTAACCACCACCAGTTGTGATGCCCAGTAATACGTTTGAAGGCGGGGAACTCCTATTCCTCCCTCCCAAATAGATCTTTGGAGTGTAGTTAACGCAATTCGTGACTGGCCTCCCCCCCATATGAGGTCTCTGAGAAGTGTCTCCACTTGGTGGAACTCCGAGTCGGGGACTTTAAGTGGGGCATTTTGAAGGACATAGAGGAATCTAGGAAGGGTCATCATTTTAAAAAGTGCCGCTCTTCCCATAAGTGTCAGGGGGAGGAGTTTCCAGTGCCGGACATCAATAATAAAGCGGTCTGTGATTGGTCGGAGATTGTTCCTTATATAGCTTGTTAAATCCCCGGATATCCATATTCCCAGGTAACGAAACCCCTGTCGTTCCACCCGGTACGGGCAGTCCTGGGGGATTGCCTGTTCCCCACCCTTCACCGGAAAGAGGACTGATTTCCCCCAGTTGATTCTGAGTCCGCTGAGTTCCCCAAAGCGGACTAACATTTGCGTTACAATGGCAGAGGATGTTAGTGGGTCACCCAGGTACACAAGGAGGTCGTCCGCATATAGGGATGCACGATCCTCGTGTCCCTCCGGCCATCTGAATCCTCTCCAGGCGGTGTTTTGGCGAAGCCAAAGAGCTAATGGCTCGATAGCAAGGGCGAACAAAAGAGGGGACAGTGGGCATCCCTGTCGCGTACCACGGCCCAGGGGGAAGGACCCAGAAGACCAGCCATTCACTCTCATTTCCGCCTTGATGTTAGTATAAAGTAGCTGCACCCAGCCTAAATAGGCCTCTCCGAACCCCATGCGGCGCATTATTTCCCAAAGGTAGTCCCATCGAACGGAGTCGAACGCCTTTTCAAAATCGATTGCCAACAAGGCCAAGGGTTCGTTTATAATCGGGGATCTCTCCAATGCTAAATGGAGGCGGCGCAGATTCATCCGAGTCGATTTGCCAGGCATAAAACCACATTGATCCGGATGGATCAAGGAGGATGTGACTAATTGCAACCGATTCGCTAATAGCTTAGCAAGGACCTTAGCTTCCCCGTTAATCAGCGATATAGGTCTATAAGAAGCACAATCATGTGGAGGTTTGCCAGGCTTGGGAATGACCACAATAGTGGCCTTGCAAAGATCTGGTGGGAGGGTACCCTGTTCCCGGGCAGCAAGAAACATCCTATGTAGAGGAGCGGCCATTTTGTCTACTCCTAGCTTCTGCCAAGTTTCAACTGGGAATCCGTTCGGGCCCGGTGCCTTTCCCGACTGGAGCTGAGACAGTGCCTCTGCAATCTCAGCCTCTGATAAAGCAGAGTCCAGCTGGTCCCTCTGTTGCCCCGAGAGGGTCGGCAGCGTCACCTCTTCTAGGAGGCAGGGGTTTAGCGGTGAGGTCGGAGCCCGATACAAATCTGCGTAAAACTCTGTGAAGGCCTCGGCAATCCCAGAGTCCGAATGTTGGGTGTCGCCCTGTGCCGTGACAATTTCCCGGACATAGCACTGCCCCTCGTCTCTCCTCTGCAACCAAGCAAGCAGTTTACCCGACTTATCCCCAAGTTCATACACCCTCGCCCTAGCCTGCCAATGGGCCTGCTTGGCGTCATCCATCGTTCTGTTACGGAGGCACTCCTGGGCGCGCTGGAGGGATCGGTGGGTCTCGGGCGTAGGATCGGATATATGCTCAATCTCCCTGTTTCTCACTTCCTCCTCGGCCTTTAATATTTCCCGGAACCGGGTGTTTCTTTTATGTGTCGTCCAAGAAAGGATTTCACCCCTTAGCACTGTTTTATAGGCCTCCCATAATATCACGGGGCTGTCCACCGACTTCTCGTTAATTTCGAAATATTCACCAGAAACTTCCTCCAGGCGATCTATCAGTTCCGGGGACCCCAGATAATAATTGTTAAGTCTCCAAATTCTAGGGGGAAGGGGACCCTGCATACACAATTCAACTAAGAGGGGGGAGTGGTCCGAAATGCCCCGGGGGAGTAAATCTGCGGACATTGCCCTATGGAGGTCGGTATGTGGCAAGAAGAAGTAGTCCAGTCTGGACATGGAGCCGTGAGCGCCGGAATGGAAGGAGTACTCCCTATCAGTCGGGTGTAACTCTCTCCATACATCTCGGAGCCCAAGGGCCGATGCAAAATTGGCCAATCTAGTCGAGGTGTCAGGGTTGCGATTTCGGAGATGGGAACGGTCAAAGTTATCATTCATGGTATCATTAAAATCACCCCCCAGAATGAACGTATCAGGATGGTGTTTCCCTATAAGGGTAGTAAGATCGTCCAGTAATTCCTGTCCCAACCCGGGTGGGGAATAAATTGCGGCAATGGCCATCGTCTGACCCCAGATGGTCCCCATGAGGAACACGTATCGACCCCTTGGGTCGCGCTCAACCAATTGCTGAGTAAATGGAATGCGCTTGTGTATCAGGATGAGGGTGCCCCTGGAGCCCATTGTGTACCCCGCCTGAAGGGCAAGGTGGTAATTAGTCCTCTGAAAAAAGGTACAGTGTGATCCGGCCAGGTGGGTTTCTGTCAAAAGGGCCACATCAGGGGAGTGTCTATTTAGAAATTGCCTAACCAGGCGCCGTTTAATCCCGGACCCCATCCCATTCACGTTCCAGGTGAGGAACTTCAGGGATTTGGTGTGTCGCATGGGTGTCTCGTGAGTCTGTGCACAGGATATCTATCACACATGATGGGGGTCTGTACGATTGTAGCAATCAGTGAGAGATGGTGGAGTGGTAACTTCGACCAAAGACAGTGGTTCGTGTCCCTTATAAACATATGACAGTCTTGAAGTAACAAACAAACTTTCAAACATTCCCAACTTACCCCCACCCTATACTCCACCCCAACACGAAGTACCTGTCGCCCAAACATAGCTGGACCTTCAACTTAAGGTAGCAGCTCAAAAACCCAGACCCTAGAGCCGGGTCTAGATGAACAAGAAAGAGGGGGGGGGGGGAAGGGAAAAGGAGAAGGGAAGAAAGGAAGGAAGTTCGGCTAGGGGGGGGGGTTTCAGAGGCTCCTCCAGAGTCCCCTCCCATGCGCCAATGTCAACATCTTCCATGGTGGACTACTCATGCGTCCGGCTTAAGAGTACAAAGAAAGAATACTTCAGAGCGCTATTACTAGGCCAGAGGGGCGACAGTCCGGTCAATGTTCTCGCTGATCTGCATCGGGGTCCAGGACCCCCTGTTCATTCCTCTCCGGGTTTCCCCTCGGGGAGGCGTGCCTGGGCCTCGGTCTTCCTCTCGGTCTCCTCGGTCTCGCAGTCCAGTCACCTTCTATATGGGCCTCCGCCCATTTCCATGCCTCTTGCGGGTCGCTGAAATGAACCGTGGTTCCACCATGATATATCTTCAGTTGGGCCGGGAAGAGCAGGCCATATTTCACATTTAGTTGGGCCAGCTGTCTCTTGAGTGGCTCAAACGATTGTCGTGCCCGCTGCACTTCTCGGGTGTAGTCCGGGAAAAAGGCGATTCGGGAGCCGTTATGGGTAATCGAGCCTTGTGCCCGCGACAGTTGCAGGAGGGCATCCCTATCTCGGTAGTTGAGTAAGCGGGCGATGATAGTACGTGGCGGGGCACCCGGGGGTGGTCTACCCGCCGGCATTCTGTGAGCCCTCTCCACTGAGAAGAACTTTGAAAAGGATGTGGCCTCGAAGATGTCTACAAGCCACTGCTCCAAGAACAGCTCCATACACTGTCCCTCCTCCCCTTCTGGCAGACCCAGGATACGGACATTATTGCGACGGGATCGCCCCTCTCCATCCTCCACTCTTGATTCAAGGGTCTTAAGGCGGTTTAAGGCCTGGGACAGTTGGCGGTTAATCCCGCCTATGTTGTCTTCCACTTCAGAAATACGGTGTTCCGCCTCTCCCGTTCTGGAGGTTAGCTTCTGTAGATCGTGGCGTAGGAAGGAGACGTCTGCCGCCATGCTATCTATTTTGGTCTCCATGGAGGATCGGGAATTAGCAATGGCCGCCATTACATCATGGAGAGAAAGAGGGCCCTCCCCATTAGGGGAGTTCGGTCGCGTTGCTGGGGCCGCCGGGGCCGGGGTGGTGGCGACGGCAAATTGGTCCATGCTGCTCTGTGTGGAGGGTTTCTTCTGCCTTTCTTTCCCCATAGTTCCGGGGAGGCGTGGGGCGTCCGGCACGGTAGGTCGAACAGTGCTAATTACGCCCTTCCGGATCTACTCCGGTGTACCGTGTCGCAGCCCCGCAACAGGCCAGGTGGAAGGCCTCGGGGTCCTCCAAGCACCTTCCAACACGCAGGTTCCACGAATCCACCGTCTGTATGGAGCAGGGGGGGGGAGAGTTAATCCCACCTACCTCTAGCACCGTCGGGCCAGGCCGCTGCCGTCCTCCACCACTCGGGGCTGGGTCGAGACAGCCCAAGAGCAGGAGCCGTTTGTCCGGGCGACCTCCGGTTGTAAGAAAAGTCAGTGTCCACTGCGTGTGCCGTACCACACCAGGCCGCTTCAAGCCCCAATCAGATAGGAGGTGGTCTGCCCTCAAGCTCCGGCGGCCATCTTGGTTTCGCAGTTCGGGGCCCCCGGCCTTCGGTAAATTGCAGATTATGGCCCTCTAAACGGGCAGACGACAGCCCGGATTTCAGCCGGTCGTAGCCCACAGCTTCACGGGCACAATCGTGGCGTTGATGCCGCTCGATGTCCCCAGGAATCAGGATAAAAGTACAGGATTGTGTCGGCGCTTACGGGAGCTCACTCGGCTCACGTCCGCATCGCTTGCGCGCTAGCCACGCCCCCCTGTTCATGCTCTCATTTCACCAAGCAGGATTAATTTCCCTCAGCTTCGCAATCATCTGTCGGTCAAAGACTTTCGACGGTATGGAGGATTTTACAAGACCCCTGTATGATCACTTTGACCTCTTCTCGCCTCTTCCCAAGGACTTCTGGTTACAGTAGTTTCTACCATTGTGTAGTCGCCCAGAGTTTGCCTGCCTGAGCACCCACGTGGTGCCGGACTCCTCTGTTTCTGGTTTTCCCCCTCTTTCATCAATAGTATCCTTTTAGCTTTTCAAAGTTCAAGTTAACTGTTGGCTATTTATCATTCAACACAGTTCAGTTTCTTATCCGTTCTTCCCTCGACTCACCGGCTGTGATGAACCGCTTGGCTTTCTACTCCTTCAAGTCAAGGTTGGTACCACAGAGACCCGCGTCTCTCCCGGCTTGGTTATCAGCGGAGGAGGGTATCATGTACCGTAGATATCTGCTACAACACATGCTGGCTATTGTTTGCGGTCTTACAATTCTTTCTGTTGAGGTTTCACAGGCCTTGGATGGAAAGGGCATGGTTTCTTCTCTCCTTGTGACCCTTTCAGTCTGTACCGTCTTTCTCCTCCTCTCGAACTGCAGTGATGAGTTAGCTCTCACATTGTGCGGTCTGCCTTGCGCGTCTTGTGCTCCATCGTTTATACCTGTGGGGAAGGGAAAGGGCCATCAGGTGTGTGTGACTCTACTCCAATTGCCTGACTTTGCCTGACCCTTGTTTTGGGACATGTCAGGTAAATGGCTCTGGTGTTTGTCCGTTGTCTTTCGTGTTGTGCAAAAGTGCTCATGTTGGAAAATGGAGGGGGCAGTGTTTTGGAATACCCTACGTGGTAGGATGGGGGAAAGGTATTGAAGGAAGGTGGATACTGCGTCTCACCAGTCAGTGTCCCACTATCACTCCCCAAGTACCCCCCATCTAGGTGATCCTCCCTCACTGGTCCACCCCGAGGAACTGGATCCAATAGCGATGGCTGTGTCCTGGGCACCTGGATGACAGAACCCTGGCGACTAGATAGGGAGGCGCCTTCAGGTTTCTCACATATCACCTAGATATTGACCCCAATCAGACAGTAATCCTCACACAGCCGGTCCTACACTCACCCTTACTAGACATACCCCTTTATACAGTTACCCAAATCAGAAATTATCCCCAAGGACACAAGCACCCAAACCTCACACATCCCACAATAGCCCCCTCACAGCCACTCCAACAAGATTACACACCTCACAATCATCCACAGTCAGATTTGGCTCTCACAGTTCTTCCGCAACCAGATGCCCCCTGGCGTCACCCTGCAACAAAACATTTCCCCACAGATATCCCAATTAAACATGTTCCCACGCACAGCCACCCACAATCAGGCATTTCCCCCTAATTAAGCCGCCCCCAGTCAGACCTGCATCTCACTATCTTAAAGTACAGTCTGCCAGTCATGCAGCAACAAAACAGGTTCCCCCTCATTGCCAACCCCAAAGCAAACAAAACCCATCATCATCACCTCCAACCTTTAACACATCCCTCTTAAGCCATACATTCCCCTATGTCACGGGAACCAGATACTTTCTCTCTATGCAGCCATCCCCACAGCAATACATTCACTGATCCCAGATACCGCTCATCCAGTCACTTCTCCTGCTCACCCCGGCTCTCATGCATCACCCTCGCAGACATTGGGCCTCATTCTGAGGCTGGCGCAAAGGGATTACCGGCACCGGTAAGGACACTGGTGCCGGTAATCCCTTTGCGCCCTATTCCGAGGTCCCTTTGCGGGTCCTGCTAAGGCCGCCTGGTTTTACCTGGTTTTACCAGGCGGCCTTAGCAGGAGCTGCAAAAGGTCCAGGGAGCAAATAATGGTACCGCAAATTGCAGTACCGTTATTAGCACCTTCCCCATTCCCATTGAGCCCTATGGGGGCTCAAATGGGAATGGGGAATGGTATTTTCAATGGGGACTTACGGGTCCCGCAAAGGTCCGACTACACTGGTAAGTCCCCATTGAATGAGGGCGGACTCGGTACCGTTATTGGAGGCAGCCATGGTGCTATTAGCCCCATGGCTACCTCCAATCTCGGAATGAGGCCCATTTTCCATCATTCCTAACGCTATAATCTCTGCGCTTGAATGTCCTCCCTTCTTTCTGTTGACACCACCACTGATGGAATCCATACTTTTTGAACACCCCCTGAAAGAGCCTGGGTGTACGATGGCTACACCTATCATGTGATCGCGAATAGTGTGATTGGCCAATGTGACTCATGTCCTACAAAAACCCTCTGACCTCATTTGGCCACCTCCTTGTGTGTGAATACAGAAAACGCTTTCATTACAAGAGCCCAAACTATGGTGTTTGGCAATGTTTGTTTTGAACCCTTATAGGATAATGTATAACATCGGCTCCCCGTGTGCCCTCTCCCTGTAACTAAGGTACCCTCAAAGTAACAGCGCCTCGATGCCTAAGGGCTGCTGTGCGCTATACAAATGTAAAAATAAATAAATATGATAAGTCCTTTATCACGCGCCTGTACACAAGTGTTTCTTGCAGGAACCATTTGCTGCTGCTGCCACTTTAAGAGCCTAAAACATCCCTAGTGACTTTAGCAATCCTGGTGCATCCTGTAGTTTAATTACATAGTGGCTCTACCTGTAGATTTAAATTGGGGACATGTTGTAAGATTTCCTCCTCCCAGGTTCCTTGCATGCTCAGTACCCCAGGTTTACGCCCCTGATGCAGACGTCGTCTGATCTCATTGATTCTTGGGTTGTATGAACCATCTGCGTCTTCAACGGTTCTATAGTGAGGGCAAGGACCGTCAAAGAAGGAGATTCAGTGCAACAACGTGGGCACTGGTATGTACATATGCACAAACGTCATGTACAGGACTTGGTCGCCACCAAAATAAGGAACACACAATTACTTATCTGTGGCCATTTTGTTTCGCAGCAACAGTCTCTGCCATCAAACTGCAAAAGAGATGTTGAGGTTCATTAAGAACTTTAGAGAAGACCTAATTCATTGGCTGTTGATTTATTATTTAATTAGACTTTAGCTTAGATATTTGTGGAAGATCTAGTTAATATAGAGTCTCTCTCTCTCTCTCTCTCTCTCTCTCTCTCTCTCGTTGAGAAATGTATTTTGGTCCTGCTGCATTCGGTGGTTCCCCGCAGAAGCACTAGAGCATGCATGCAGTATTTTGGTCCTGCCACATTAGGTGGTTCCCTGAAGACGCACTAGAGCATGCATGCAGTATTTTGGTCCTGCCGCATTAGGTGGTTCCCTGAAGACGCACTAGAGCATGCATGCAGTATTTTGGTCCTGCCGCATTCGGTGGTCCCCCGCAGAAGCACTAGAGCATGCATGCAGTATTTTTGTCCTGCCACATTCGGTGGTTCCCCGCAGAAGCACTAGAGCATGCATGCAGTATTTTGGTCCTGCCACATTCGGTGGTTCCCTGCAGAAACACTAGAACATGCATGCAGTATTTTGGTCCTACCACATTCGGTGGTACCCTGAAGAAGCACTAGAGCATGCATGCAGTATTTTGGTCCTGCTGCATTCAGTGGTTCCCCACAGAAGCACTAGAGCATGCATGCAGTATTTTGGTCCTGCCACATTCGGTGGTTCCCCGCAGAAGCACTAGAGCATGCATGCAGTATTTTGGTCCTGCCAAATTCGGTGGTTCCCGGCAGAAGCACTAGAGTATGCATGCATTATTTTGATCCTGTCACATTTGGTGGTTCCCCGCAGAAGCACTGGAGCATGCATGCAGTATTTTGGTCCTGCCACATTCGGTGGTTCCCTGCAGAAGCACTGGAGCATGCATACAGGCAGAGGGGGAAACACATGTGTACACATCTTTCGATTCTTGGGGGAAGCTAGAGTGGACAGGGCTGGTTTCCATTTCATTCAGAACACCATCATCTGTCCTGTCCTCGGTCCTTGGGCCGCCTGGCCGCCCAGGTTCCTCCAGAGGCTCAGGAAGCACTATCCTGTGATGCATCTCTCTCTGGTAACTCTCCAGTATTGTCCAAGTCATTCGCATGAACTGGGGGCCTCTCTCTGCACTAGCAGAGAGGAGGCCGGACAATCCATAATGTGGAGATTCCCTGTGACTCGCTTAGCAAGGGCCCTTACAGGAACATACGGGGAACTTCTTTCCTCCGTTCTCTCTCTCTCTGCCTCTCTCTCTGCCTCTCTCCCTTTCTCCCTGGGTTCAGATCGCATCTAGTCTTTCACAAGGTCATTGGACCATTCCACCCATCCTCTGAAATAAACCAGGCTGTTGCTGTGACTATGGCGTCACATCTTTATCTGCTTTTGCAGGGCCCTGGCTGTTTGCTCTCTGAATCCCCTTGCTTCCCTCTCTTGTATCCCTAATGTCTCATTAGGTTGTCTCCTTTAGTTTTTGCTGACCTATATTTTTTCTGAGACCCACCACTTTATGCCTCTGAATATAGACACATTTAAGTTATTTATACCTTACACTTGTGGGATTGTTGTTTCTGAGCTAACACACATTTGGGCCTCATTACGAGTGTGGAGGTAGCCATGCCGTTTTTACCCTTGGGTCCCACAAAATGGGAATAACCGGGCCATTCCGACCTTTGCAGGCCCGGTAATTCCCATTAGAGGGACACGGACCCGGTACGTCCCGATTCCCATTTGAGCCCCCATAGGGCTCAATGGCAATGGGGAGGATGGTAACAATGGGCCCGTTCTTAACAGGACCGTTGCTACCATCCTGTTCTGCTAGCGGGTGCCGCTCTGGACGTCTGGTCTGACCAGGCGTGCAGAGCCGCCCCGCGAGCATAACTTGTAATGTGGCAGCAGATTGATAACAGTGCCGGCAGCATTACCGGCACCGCTATCACTCTACCGCCAGGGTCGTAATGAGGCCCATTGACTAATCTGAATACTTTTTTGTATCTCTTTACTCTTGTCAAAATGTGATGTGATACCAGTTTTTGATTTCTACACAACACAAGTTGTTTTAGAAGAAAAATACCATCTGGCCTT
This sequence comes from Ambystoma mexicanum, assembly GCF_040938575.1. Lineage (NCBI taxonomy): Eukaryota > Metazoa > Chordata > Amphibia > Caudata > Ambystomatidae > Ambystoma > Ambystoma mexicanum. Next base: position 1,091,846,350 of record NC_090936.1, read on the forward strand.
TTTCAGACACTTCTAACACAATGTACTGCTTAAGTCACTGTCAAAGGAGAGGGGGTACATCCCCTTGTCTCCTCATCTAAATAATGTGAGCTGCATGGGCCAGTCTGTGGCTTAGGGGCCACATGCATATTATCATAGCATGCCTCCCTTTCTGGACCAAACAGTAGCCTGAGAGCCACTATTGCTTTGAAAGCGCTAAGAAGCTGGCCTTCTCGTAGTTGTGCGCTTTACAAATGTAATACATATTGGGTCTGATTCATAGAAGCGCTTTATAATTGTGCAACCCCATTGGAAAACGTTCTGTGAATCAGACTCTAAATCACTCTGGCGTCCTTCGAGAAGCCCATGCCGACAAGATAACGCTGCCAACAAGCTCATGCATAGCTCTTTCACGCCTGCTTGTAAGATATCTATAGAATACCCATGAGCGAGTGCTCTCATTTATTTTTTTTTACTTCACTGTGGTGCCCCTTAAAACATAGCAGAAAGAAACTTTCAATTAATGAGCCAACTCTTGTTCTGCTTTCGTTTCTGAAGGGCTTGTTAAAGGAAGTGCCGAACAGGTCCCTAATTGAGTAATGTGCTCCTCCTGATGGGGAGGTCACGTGACCAGGTACACAACCCGCCCCCTTTAGCCCCCCCCCCCCCCCGCCTTCTGCTTCTCGCTTTGCTTGGTTGTGGAGCAGGACGATTTGGCCCGGCCGGTTCGGCTCGGGACAATTTGGCGCAGCCGGTTCTGGCCTCACAGAAATGACCAAAGATCCGGGAAAGTAAAACGGGGGAATGTAGCTTAAATGCTCTTCAAGACTACTGCGAATAAAAACTCATGCAAATTGTGTTTTCCCTTAGGTCTCACAACGCTGTTCTCTATCCATTCTTTGAAAATTCATGTGTGTGCCTTTCAGGTGCTAGGGAGGTAAGCGAAGGAATACTTCGCACACTGCATGAAAAAGGGGGAGAAGGAGGATTAAGTAGGTAAAGATTTTTTTTTCACCCGGCTTTTTGTAAACACCTGTTCTATAAAACAAACACATGTCTAGTTCCCACAAGAAACTAAATGAAAGCGCGATTTGTCCTCATCAACAGGTGATTTTGTTTTTTTTAATTAATGACGACACTCACGTTATCAACACAGTAGGCCATCCCATTTCTAAGCTTGACTCAGCATAAACTATCAAAACATAGCATAACATAGGAGATCATTGCGCGTCACAACATAGCATGAAGCAAAAGTGCTTTGAAATACGTGCCTTCTGTATAGGCGCTTTATAAATAAACATTACCATTACCAAAACGGCGCGCGGGAGGCCGAATATCAGCATACAAGAACACGCTTTGTTTATAGTTGATTTATAAACTGCAAATAAAACAACACAACATACAACTAATACATCATAGCATATCGACTATCATACCAGGACGCATCGTAAGCAAACATGTCAATGTAGTTTAAGATAAATATCGTTACAGTGTATCTCGCCCCCAACCTCTTCACCACCCAAGAACCTAGAGAATAGAAGTTGGATGTCGGCTAGAATGTGAGAGGCGCCCATTTGAATGTGCACAGCCGAATGGCGACGCATTGGGTCTGCTAAGCACGTTTGCACATGGGGAATTCATAACTACCCATGCTCCCGGTGAGCAAATGCCCGCGAGCGCACACAGAAGAGTTTCCGAATACATAATATAAACTGTCCACACGCAGCCTAAAGTGACTGCAAATATTGAGGACACGGCTAGTTTGCGTGTATTACACCGGTGTACACGGGAACCGAGTTTCCGAGCGAATTATACACGCGTGCACGTTTTGACGAAAAAGACCCCTCGCTGTAGTCTGGAATCTCGCACATGCAAAAGGCAGGGTGTGTGCAGTACTTTGGCTACGGAGCAGGACGATTTGGCGTGGCCGGTTCGGCTCTAGCACGCCAAAACATCCCAGCGCCAAAACATCCCGTCGCCGAACCGCAGCGCCGAAACGGGGTGTACCGGCTTGGTGGCCTCTTTACTGAAGGCCTTTCTTCCCAGACTCGGCGACATACCATTTTCCATCATCCTGCCTCTTTGCTGTTTGAAACCAAACCCGTTTTCTGGGCACAGTTATCTGTACTGGAACATTTTACTTTGGGATACAGGAGAAAGTTAAACAAACTTTGGCAAAGCTAGTGGGTTTGGCTATTCTATAGACAGGCATGTTTTGCATATACACAAACCAATAATAAAAGATTACGGCGAGTCTAGAGAACACTTAAGAACATTCGCACCCGGGGAATGGCCATTAGCCACTCAGGTGGCTGGAACACAACGCTGCGAGAATATACATTCTTCGCCCGCTGTTCTAGGCACCCAAGGCCCTTCCCCGGGTGGCGCCATTTTTCTTATGTGGTGAGGCAACAGGGAGACTCTCCCTCCCCACCCATAAAACCAACCAAACCCCTTCCCTCCCTGCCCCGTCCCAACTTACCTGCGAGACCGGAGCTAAAGCTCCAGTACCCATTCTCCTTTCCGATCCTGTGCGCTGCCATAGAAATGGAAAAGTGACATAGTCCCTTTTCCATATGGCGGCAGCCATCTCTTTTCTACTACCCTGCCCCCGCACGGGAGCTTGGCTGCACAAGCAGCATGAATCTCCTGAAGGGGGGAAAAAACCATTTGCACCCCGAATAAATTCTGGGGTGCAAATGTCTTTAGTTGGCGGGGCGGACATGGCCGGTAATGGCCCACAGCCCATGCCGATACTAGCTACTATGGCTTAGGCTGGCTGCTCGCTAGCTGCAATTAACCCATTCCTTTTCAGACAGACGGAAATGACTGCACTAAATCAATTTACTATGACAAGGGGGGTCATTACGACCCGAGCGTTAAGGGGTTAACGGCACTGTAAAAGGTTGCGGCGCCGTTAACCCCTTAACGCCTTACTACGAGGTCCCTTTGCGGCTCCCGACCTTAGCGGCTGGTCTGGACCAGTCGTTAAGGTAGGAACCCGCAAAGGGACCTTGAAGGTAATTACGGTACCGCCATTTGCGGTACCGTAATTACCACCTTCCCCTTTCCCATTGAGCCCCATGGGGCAAAAATGGGAATGGGGAAGGGCCAATGGTAAATGGGGAATTACCACCCGCCAACCTTGGAATGGGGTGGTAATTCCCCATTTCACCATGGCGGAATCGGTAAGTTACCGGCATTAACCATGGCGCTAATAGCGCCATTGGTTAACGCCGGGGTTGTAATGAGGGCCAAGGATGAGAAAAGGGACTGTACTGGGCACTGGCGATGGAATAGAGTTGAACAAAACCCTCCTATTCACTCCAGAATCCCTAGAAGGCCTTGAATGCCCAGAATACACATTGAAGAAAGCTGGGTGGGACTACAGACACTCTTAAATGAGGGTGGCCTTTGATCTGCATCCCACCTGTAGGCAGAACCCTGGAGCAGACTGCTCGGAGGTTCTTGAGGCTTGAAAGGAACCTGATGAACATGGCTATTGACTGAAAACAACCATAACCTAAGTAACTTTGATAGGTTAGGTGAGTGTTTTATTTGACTGCATAACATATGATTAGATTAACACAACATCAGCAATGAGCATTTGATGAGCACTAATGACCAGCTCTCAGCCGATCAGAATGCTTAGAAATGGATCAATAAATACCAGTATTGACCGCATTATTACTGCAGACTATGTGAACACAGCTGGCAGAAGCAGAGTTAAACTAATGTACTAACACGGCGATCGGATAGTAACACAATTTAGCACACTGGGGTCATTTTACCTCCATGCAATTTCAAACATTTACAAAGTGAAGTCCAAGCGTGAAGAGTAACACCGGGCAAACTCGTCTGTGCTCCTTACCTTTGCTCCCATTTTGTGAACAAATACTGTTTGCAAATTAAGCTTTGCCTGAGGCATTTATAAAAGGATTCGTATGGCATTTGCAGGTTATTAAGAAAGTGCTTAGTCAAGGCTGATTCCATAGGCATGGATTCATTGTATGCCTGCATGAAAATCACAATGATCGAGGGCCAAAACCTGGGTAGGCAATTATTCTGAGATAATGACCACTTCAATGATTAATAATGCTATTTGAATAACGACTTGTGCATGGTGAGAAACTGTACATCCAGCATGCAAAGCTTCGAGATGGGACTGATGACTCATTTTGGGGGACACTTGGCATGGGGGGGGGAAGAGAAATGAAGGCGCACAAGCAAGGCCTAATACTTTTACAACTTAATTTTCCGCTCTTCCCAATTTCAAATCCTTTGAACACGAAGAAGGGGCTTAATACCCCCGTGCTTACCTACTTCATCTTCAAAGAACTATTGTTTTTTACTGCAGCATAAATGGATTCAGTGTGCAGTCTTTAGACCGCATTTCCGGGGACGTCTCTCAAAAGAGACTACTCAGCAAACGCTGCGTACAGATGACAACATACTGCACTAGAAGCAGGAACCGTCCCGAAAATAGGACGCGGCGCGTCACGCAGGTGCATGTAAGGGTGTGAGCGGGTCAGGGTGGCGGGGGATTTGGGGAATGGTGGGTCGGAAGGCAGTGGATAGAGGTCATGTATGCTTCTGGCAGGACGGGTGGTGACATGGCGTTTGCAGGGCTTGGGGGGGGTATTGAAACCCCCTGATAGAGCAGAGTAGGGAGGCAGAACATGGCGGTGAGGTGGGGAAATAGAGGGGGACCAGGCTGAGGCATTTTCTGTTGGGGTTTGGTGGGAGTGAAACCCTCTCTGGCAGCAGAATCCCAAAGCGGTGGTCGGTCAAAATCTCGAAAAAAAAATCTCGACTAACAATAAGGTCGAAAAAAAAAGATTCTCTTTTTTTAATTATATATTTATTTTGGGGTCCGGGATAAAAAAAAATGGTAAAAAAAAACAAAATTACAAAAAAGGGGGCTTGGGGGGGAACCCCCCCATTTCGAATAAAAAACGTCATAAAAAAAAAATTTGACTTTTTTTTTCGGCCTTTTTTTTCGAGATTTTTTTTTTCGAGATTTTTTTTTTCGAGATTTTTTTTTTCGGTCTTATGACCATAAACCTCCCAAACCTTTGCAGGCCAATCCAAGGCGGCCCAAAATGTTTTTGAGTGGCCTACAATGGGTGGGATAAAGATCTCATACCACGGATTCCTGTGCAACCAGCCTCCATATAGCACCAGATAACAGCAGTGGTCGAAGTGGGCGGCTGGGAGAGGTGCTCCACAACTTATTGTTACTGTTCCTATACTTTTATTTTAAAAAGAAATCATTCCAGATTCAGTGGAGTAACTGCTGGAAATGTTGGGGGGTGGGGGGAAGAGGGGGGAACATGACATCTAAATGAATGGGGCCCTTGCCAACAAGGGGGACAAAATGGTGTGTCACGAAGGTTGAGGGGGACAAACACCCTCGCCCCCCCTAAAATTATGCCCATGTTCAGAATGGTTTAGTTTTAAAATAAAAGTGTAGGAAGAAGTTTAAACGTGTAATTCAGTGCACTGCACTGAACATTCCCTTAACAGAAGGTGTGTTTGTTTGGTGGTTGTATTGCCCGGGGGAGGGGGGCTTGGCAATGAGGTTTGTGTGGAGGGGGGGCAGCCCAGCAGGGAACGTAGTTCCACTACTTCTTTTCATTCACATTGACCACTGGATAAAAGCGGGTGTATTCCATAGGAATCTTTCAGTAAATGCTATTGGCAAAGAGTCATTTGCAGGCAGCGTTTGCTTTGTCTCAAGGTGGCGCATAAAAGGAAAGAGTAAAATCGGTGTTTCCCTTTCCTTTTTCTCACTGCCTTGAAAAGGGGTGGACTCGCAGCAGGGGACCCATTAGCAGGGTCGGACTGGGACAAGAAATAGGCCCGGACACCCAAAAGAAAGTGGGCCACCCCTCGCCTCACAACCCTTGACCTCTGATGACATCAATGGAAGTGTGACCCCACCCCAAAGTGATGAAACATGACCTTTCACCCCTTGACAAAACAGGAAGTGGCATCAAATAGCATTGTTCCTAAGTACACTACGAACAATATGGAAAAATATGGTATTGCAAAAAAAAAAAAACGTTTATCAAATTATGATTTTTTTCTTTCAAAACCGGCCCAGGCATCGCCAGAAACCGGCCCCCACTTCCCAGGGATGATTTCTGCCCGGCCACGGGCCGAAAGGCAGAGGGGCCAATCCAACCCTGCCCAACAGCACGTAACTGCTTCCAGTGGCAGTCCTCTGCACGCAGGTAACACTTCCAATAAAATGACCACCTCTAAGAGCCGACACCAGTCACAGCCAGTTAAAGACTACACACAAATCTGATGTACCCATTGATCTCTCTATTAATGCATAGAAAATTAAAAAACCGTCTCATGATGTCACAGCCTGCTGGATGATATGATATGATATGGCATTTAGAACGCGCCTATACACAAGTGTTTCAATCGCTGCAACATTGGCCTCGTTTCCGGAACCCGGGAGGAAGAACACAGAACCTGGAAGTGAAAGCAATAGGAGGCCAATAAGTTAGTTCACTAGTCGGACAGGATACCACAAAAGGATATTCCCACTGCTTTGGTCTGTGCAAAATGTTAAGTTACAATGCCTTTATCGCAATCACAATTGTGAAATGCTGTTGGTTTTTGGGAAGGTAAAACCTAAAGTGCTGATTCTCCTTTTGGGGAAAAGGGGAATGACGTAACGTGAGGAATACCGTCTGATAATTGACCAACTGGAACATGACTAATAAAATAGATGTCAATTTACATATGATATGATATGATATGGCATTTATTAGGCACCTATACACAAGTGGTTCAATGCCTGTTTACAAAAAATATAAGTAGAGGACTATTCATTTTTTCGTTATGCATTAACCATCACATAAGGCCTAGATAATTGCAAGCTGTATCCTATCCTTTTGCCCTACACTGTGGTTTTCCATGCCATAAAATGTACTCAGTAGTACTTGGAGTATGGAGGCATTTTGGACCTGTCTGGGGCATGTTCAATGCAGAATGCCATTAAATCCCACATTGTCATATGTAGAACTGTACAGCGCGCCATTGCTTCCCAACTAGCAGTGTGCTGTATACATTCCGTGCAGGCAGACATACATATAAACATTGCCCCATCGTCTGGCCCACCGGAGGCCAGATCATCTAGCTATGTAAACCCACATCACCTGCTCAATCGGATCCCAGATTTCAGGGTGGTTTTGAGTTCACACCCCCTGGTTTATTTATACCCATATGACATTGGCTCTTCTGATCCAACACCCCTGGTTCACCTGAACCCACATTACCTGGTCTCTGTGAGCCCGCATCACCTGATCCATCTGAGCTCACCTTGCCAGGTCCCTCTGAAGCCACATCTACTAGCATATCAGTGCTCACCTCACGGAGGTCATCTGAACCCCTGTCCACGGGTCTGGCTAAGCCCATACCACCTGGTCAGTTTGAGGCCACATTACATAGTCCATCTGAGCCCCCCTCAACTGGTCCAGCTGAGCTCACATCATCAAGTACATCTGAACCCAGAACACCAAGCATCGCATAGCCTACGTCCGCAAGGCCCTCTGAAACAACATGACTTGGTCCAGCTTAGCCCACATGAACTGCTCAGCTGAGCCCATAGATCCTGGTCAATCTGAGCCCACCTTAGTTGGTCCGTCTGAGCTCACATCAACAAGTACATCTTAAAATACTTCACCCGGAATAGCCTAGCCTACTTCCGCCGGGTCTTCTGAATCCATATATCATGGTGCAGCTGAGCCCACACAAGCTGTCCGACCAGAGCTTATGTAACCTGGTCAACCTGAGCCCATCCCATTTAGTCCATTTGAGACAACTTCAACTGGGCCACCTGAGTCCACATCAACCAGTACACCTGGACCTACTTTAACTGGTGCTAAGCCTTCTTCACACAAGACTTCTGAACCCTAATTACTTGGTCCAGGAGACCCTCGATGTATTGGTCCAGTGGAGTTCAGATGACCTGGACAATCTGAGCTCACCCCACCTGATCCATCTGAGACCAACTAATTGTGTATATCTGAGCCCTCATCACCCGGTGGATCCCACTTCATCTGGTTTATTCAAACCCTCATCACGAGGCCTAACTGGACCCACATCACACTGTCCATCTGTACACATCTGTTATTCTTTTGTTAATTGTGTGGTACCAATATGCCACTGAGCTGGTTATGTAGTTCGCACCTCTAGAAGTGCACACATTATTGGCTCTCGGTTTCTGTAAATCTTAACCTAAGTGAAGGAGCAAAGTGTAATCTAGGTTAGAGGAAAGTTACACAATAAATATACCAGAAATAATGCGTTTCTCCAATAATGTCTAAAGTAATCAGTTTAATATTGTGGGGGAATAAGTAAAAATGGAAACGCTTATTCAGCACATCAAACCTACACACAAATATAACCTGGGGAAACCCCTCAGAGGCCCAACAGAAAATGACAAAAAATGAAAGCTTCATATTCATTTAGTTAAAACAAATCTTTTATAGGCAAGCCTACATGTGCCTTAACCCAGCATAGTAGCAGTTTGCATCAGTTTAAGAAATATAGAAAAGGGTGATTAGAGTTATCATATCATATCATAACAATTTGGGTTCCGAGGCTAGTGAAGGTCATGCTCCAGCAGACAAAGGGAATGGCCAGGCATGATTCATGGGGATAGAACGAGCACTGTACCACACCACCATCTCTGGACTAAATAAGCATGCGTTAGAGCTCTTTTTTCTAACAGATTATGTAGAAACCTTCATTTACAGCACATGCTCTCAAAAGATAGTGGGAAACAGACACCTCCACATGAATGCTGTATTAAGAGAAGAAATTCTGTGATGTTATACCATACAAAATTAACATTATGTATGCCATAAGCATTAACCAGGATCCTAAAAGGCAATGCAGTAATTCACATTTCAGACATGCTGTTTGATTGCATTAGGATAATTGAGCCATGTTGTGATTATGTGACCTGTACCAGCACACTTTTATGTGTCTGAATGAGCCAAGTTCACTGGCAGCTAAGCCCTTCATGTAAAGTCAGAGACAGGATAAAGATGACTTATGGAATAGAAAAATGGCATGCATCTAATGTTTCCACCGAGCAGGGTAACAAAATGTAGCATAGATCTTAATGTAAAGAATAATGTTTTGGTGCCAACCTGAAGAGTAGTCCGGACGGAACTAAAACGTTATATTTTATGTGTCACATGGACTACCTCACACGCAGATAATTTGTCCTAACAATTGTATTCATAACACTCCACTCTTATGCCTATTGAGGCAACCAACGGAAATTACAATCTACTTAGCTACATGTGTCTAATGTTTTCTGACCAATCCTAACTTGTGTGAAATAGAATGACTTCATTAGAGAGGAGCTAACCTGTACATCTGATATTGTACCACATGTTTAGAATAGGCCAATGTAAATGTAAAATGAATAGAACCATTTATGTCATTATTTTCACCAGCCAATCAGGAAGATGCATTACTCAATATTGTTCCTTTTTCGCTTTCTGTAAAACTGAATATAAGCCTCTACTCACACAATTACAAGTTGAATATCTGCGGATAGTAACCTGCTTAAGCAGTTGTGCAATAAATCATTTTTGATTTTTCTTGTATCCTGTGCATTGCATTTTTGGCTTCTGGAAGTGTCTTTATTGGCAGAAGAAGAGACCTAACCTACATTTTGCACATGATTTCCTCAAATGATAACATAAACATCACAAATTGTGGTATGACTTAACAGAAATAAGACAAAATAACACAGTAAATAACAAATGGAATCTGAATGTCCATTCCGAAATTCAATACAGTCAAATCATAAATGTAAATGCCCTATCCAACACACATTTGGACCATTCAGGTTCTGCTCAAGGCTATCAATTAGCATATAGTGTTTTGCATTAGAATCTTTCTGATTAGACAATTCAACAACATATGTTGGTCCATTTCAGTTACAACTGTTCAAAATAATAGCACATGTGGTGGGCACAGAAAAGAAAAAGAAAAATGTAGAGGATATGAGGAGTAAAGGAAGGGGGCAAGAATAGCAGAGAAGGTTAACAATTATTAGATACAAATATATGATATAGTATATTCTTTTACTGAGGTCCAACATTTTTTTAAAACTTCAAAACACATTGAATTAGTGTACCAAATTCTAAATCCCTGAGTGGGTTAGCAGAGAGTGAAAACCCACACTCTGATTGACTGAGATTAAGCAATAGGTATGATATACCTTGTATCTGATGTCAGTCAAGTGTCATATACACTGTGCATCCAGTATAGTTTCCATGCTCTTAGATTATCACCTGTGGTAAGATTATGTGCCCTTTATAATGAAATGGGCCAATTGGAATAGGTTAGGGCATGCCTAGGTATACCAGTATCTGCAGCTATCTTCATTGATTACAAGAGGTAATTCATGTTCAAGCCACAGTGCACCATATTCCTGGATGGCCCATTCTGCTGTTCTATGTTAGAGGATATAAGCTAGCGTGATGCATAATGGGCCACAATTTCTCATGGACCATGGCATCTATGGGCTTTGATCCAATGTATAATGTATAAGTAATTTGAGTCAAAGTGGGAGAGTGTGGAAGTGTTACTACATGGCTCTGTGTTCTGGTGTACCTTAGTCCGCATGAAGAGGTGCAGTGTAAAATATGTGTGAGATAGGCATTCTCAGTGCTGATAGGTAGCAATGTGTCATGACCTTTGCCACTCAAATCATATGCTTCTTTTTAGTTCCCACCACCTCCCCATCTGAGTCCACTTAAGCTGGTGTGTCTAATCAATTGCTCTATCCAAGAGCACATCCTCTACTCCATCTGATCCCCTTTTCTACCACTCCATGTGAGCTTGTATACATTTCTCCATCTACGCCCACACAATCTACTCCAACTGAGCCTACTTAGGTGGGTCTGTCTGATCATATGCTCCACGAACAGCATATTCTGTGCTCCATCTGAACCCACTTCCACTGCTCCAGTCGAGCCCATATACTTTACTGCATCTGAGCCCACATGACCTATTTCATCTGAGAATATAATAGTTGCTCCAACTGGTGTCACATAATGTACTCCACATGAGCCCAGATCGTCTAGTACATTGATGACCACCACACCAATCCATCTGAGGCCATTTAAGTTGGTCCATCTGAGATCACATCACTTACTCTATTCAAGAGCATATCCCCTGCTCCATTTGAGCACACATAACCTGCACCATCTGAACCCATATCAACTGTTCCATCAGAGCCTACCTAACTTACTCCATATGAGCTCACATGACCTACTCCCATCTAAGCCAACGTTACTTGCTCCAAATTACTCCACATTAACTTGGGTCATGGGTCCCTGCATCATCTACTCCATCTTTGACAAAACACCTGCTGCAACTGAGAATGCACAACCTGATTCACATGAACCCACATCGCCTGCTCTGTCTGACTCTACTGAGTCATTTATGCTCATATCACCTGCACTATATGTCCTATCAGATACTGCATCTGAGCCCTCATCATCTGATCCATTAGTGCTCACTAAACCTTCTCCATTTGAGCCCATATCACCTACTCCATCTTAGCTCATGTCACTTGGTCCATCTAAGCACAAATCAGCTGCTCCACCTGAGACCACATCAATAGCTCAATGTGAGCCCACATCACCTCGTTCCTCTAAGCACAAAGCACCCATCCATACTGATCTCAAATGACTTGCTCCATCTGAGTCCATATGACCTGCTACATCGAAGCTCATATCACTTGCTCCATCTGGGCCCACACCATTTGTGGAGTCAGATGGAACAACAACCAGTTAGTCTGAGTCCACAACCCCTGCTCAATCTGAGAGAGTGTCAGTTGCTTCACCTGATCCCATATCATCTACTCCATCTGAGCCTCTGTTTTAGCTGACATGAATTGCTTCAACTCAACTCATATCACCTGCTACATCGGACCTCATATCACTTGCTGGGCCCACATCACATGGTCTTCTGGACTCACGTTAGTTGCTTAATACCAGCCAGGTTTAGATGATCCATAGGGTCTCACATCACTTGGTCCATCTGTGCTCACATTACCTTTTGCATCTGAGCCCATTTGATCAGGTTCATATAATTCCATACCCTCAGGTCCACCTGTAAGATGTTTAAATCATGCGACAACTAGTTTGGGAGAAATGGTCACCCACCCGAAATGAGTGTGCAACTTTTTCATGTATGTAATACTGTTTTTTTATAAACCTGGTAACCACAATTGAAAATTGATCCCCTACAGCCTCCTTCCCATTGCGGGATAAGCAACACACAGGGTTGCACAGAAGGTCTATTTATTAAGATATATAAATACTGTAATACAATTTAAATATAAACAAATTATGCATCTATGAAATTCCAACTTCAATGAAAAATTATTAATATATTGCTACAATTACCTGAATAGACTTTTGTAAACACACACATCACCATCTATACATTTGTATACCCTGAGTGGCCACCCACTATGGATTGAATAATGAATAGGGACTCCAGACGAAGTTTTCATTTCATAAAACAAAAGGGAATCCGAATATTCCTGCCTATCTATAAGTTGTCTACTTCCCCTTTATTGAAAATAGATACCTCCCCCTTACTCAAGGTATACCGTCATTTCATTGCCAAACTTTTCATCGCAGGGTTTTTTGCCTCGTTTTTTTTTTTAAAACAAATCATTGCATTTTTTTGAGGGGTAACATGTTTTAAAAATGGGTGTGGGTGTTCGGGATGATTTAAAAAAAAAAGAAAAGAAAGGGGGTTTGGTGGGTAACCCCCCCAAACCTCCACAATTCGATGTTTTTTTCAAAAAAAAATCCATGGAAAAAAACCCTGCGATGAAAAGTCCGGCGATGAAATCACATAGAACCCTTACTCAATAGACATCACTGAATTTCAAACAGGGTTTTAGAAAACCCAATTGAAGTACCTGCTACTTGACATTCCTGCAAGTAAACCTCTTTTAAAGAGAAACATTTCTGTTTAACATGCATATTCGCGAGAAGGGAAATGGTGCTCCTATTGCATTACCATATAAAAGGGAACGTTTCTTATTTTCAATGGACAACTTAAAGGTGGGCAAACTGGGAAGTGGTTAATTACCATTTGTTCTTTGTCTTGAATGGTTCAGCACTAGTAACATAACTCTTTATGGTAATGTAACCAGGAAATTAGTTCAATGAAAGTAATGTTTCTAGGTATGCACACAATGAGATAACCCCTTGAATCCCAGAATACTTCTTCTGTCTATGATCATTACACAGAGAAGGATGCAGGGGATCCCCTATTAAACACACCATAGGCCCTATTCTATGAAATCTATAATTCCAGAAGCACATACACTTCTAAAATACGTATTAATGTATCTGTATGTTGAGTCAATTTACATACTGCCCTTCTCCCCCCACAGTACTTTCACAAAAAAAATGGCTGGGATTAAATCTATTCCCCGTTCGAGTATTTTCCCTTTCTGATTTATATTTCCACATTACCTTATAATTACATAAGAATTTCTTTTGGCTATCTCCCAGACCGGTTAGCACTCTCTTAAGGCCTGGTTCAACTCTCTCCTAGAAACAGGTGGGCATCCATCAGCAAGATGAGACCAGCTTCCCTCCAAATTCTGCTTCTCTTCTTTCTGTTTTGGGCATGTCTGTTGTCTCTTCCTCTGCCAAAGGTCTGATCTTTAACTTCAGATAGGCCTCCCTTACAGTGTGTTGCTTTTAATCCAAAATGGGTCTAAAAGAATGCAATCTATTACCTTTTCCTTTCTGTTGTCATCAATTCTCCTTTCTCTCCCTCTTCCCCTCCATCAGCCAGCCAGTAAGTGAGTGAGTGAATGTCTGTTCCCCAGATATTAATGGTTTTGTCTTTTATAGATCAGAAACCACTACCTTTAAAGGAGTGTATAATCTCTCTAATCTAATTGGTCAATGTATGTGATTGCACAGTGCTCCAAGGGCGGCATCCCACTAAACCATTCTCTTCATACTCATTGGGTATATTAATGGAGAGGGCAGTCTAATGGGAGAGACTTCTAAACCCAGATTCACTTCCATTTGATGCAATGCCATCTTAGAGATTTTGACATTAAACAATTGTAATGTTCTAAAACATCATATTCTCACATGTGATCATGTTACTAATCAGTTCAACAGATTGCTCTCACTCAGCAGAATGAAATGATACTAGTATGATCTTGGCAGGATGTGTGATTTATGTGTTACAAAGTTTTGCATTTTTCTCACTTATACTTTTACACCATTTTTTTCCATCTTAGAATAACAGACTCGCTGGCACATGCAGTTTTTGCACTAAATATACACTTTTGCTAAACTACATAATTAACATACATAATATGAATAAATATTGGTTTACATTCAGCTGATAGAGCATTTCACCCTGAACAGTTTTCTAAAACAATTAAGCCTCTACAGCCTTCAGTTCAAAACATACAATCAAAATGTGATTTCCTACATAAAATTCAAAAGGCAATTTCTTTCCCTACTAAAAAATATTAAATGGCATCTCCAGTTCCTGTAGCCTCAAAACAGAACACCTGGTGTCATGTAATGTTAGTTCCTTTGAGCTCATGGCTTTGGCATTTATGACACCTGAGAATGCTGATCGTCTTGGTGCTATATCCTTTTAGGTTTAGTTTCTCATAGCCACATGTTTATATAGCTCTGCTCCCATGATTGATTCCAGGATCTTGCTGCCCCTGTGTCAAACTTTCAGTCTCCAAATGTGTAACATTTCCTTCTCCGGGCTGATGGGGGGATTTTATTACATGAGAAGGAACTGCGCAGAAAGAATTCAATGTACTTATTAGTCTTCCCCCGCAAGGGTTATCTTTGAGAACAAAGAGAGCATTTGGTCCTTCGCTGAATTACTGAGAGTGTCAATGTTTTTATGGCTCATCCTCCAGACCTGAGTTAATTTCCTTGGAGCAAGCCACCCTCACCTCCTGTATTTGTTGGGGAATGAATGTCATTTGGCTACCCAACCATGGTGCTGGCTCTATTCACCAATGTAGCCTTTAAAAGTCATTTTAGTGTCCCTTTGCTTTTACATTCCACAAAACAAGGCAGCATTATACATTTCCATCCAATCAAACCTGCCAATATTTTATTTTGGTGTATCTGTAGGTCTTGTAATGCTGATTCTTAAACCTGTAAGGAAATAAAAACAAACATCAGCAGACCTCTTGATTCTGGCTCTGCTATGTAATGCTGTGCTTTCATCCCAGATTTGGACTGTTTATTCCATTTTAATAAACCTTTCTGTGAGCTGGAAGTATTTCTTTTTGTGCCTTGCCATATAATGTTGGGCATTTACTTTTGTTAATGATGGGCTGTTAATATCGCACATTTCCTTGCACGTGTCATTTTTCAGATGCTGTGAGCAGGCAACAGCTCACGTTTATTTTTAAACTGGTGTTTTTCTTTCTTTGCATACTTTTCTACAGTATATATTTCCGTACACACCTAGACCTCAAAAAGAGACTCCATGCTTTTTATGTTTTCTTTACAAGCTTCTCCCTGGGTCTCCCTGTGAGGCTAGTCCCTCCCTTATAGCGGATTCATTCCTTCTCCCTGCATAGTAACATACAGGAGAGGAGGCTTATGCAGCTGCATAACCTGCACTATGGTAACTGCATTTAAAATGGAAAACAGCACACAGGTATGAGGCGAGGCAATGCAATTGGTGCCTGCATGCCTGATCACCTGGTCCTAGTGATTTGGCTTACATGCAGATGCTGCTTGTGGCATGCAGTTCCTAAGTGCTTGTTGGGGTGGTTCAGGGAATGGTTGCCTGCGCCCTGTGCTGTACCCTGACCCTGGGGCGAACCTGCACCAGCATCTTCATTACAACTAGTGGAGGACTGATGGCTGCCGGGTCACTAGTGGTGTCTGTGGAGGTAGGCAAATTATTTGCTTGGCAAATGTCAACATTTCACTGGCAAGTGTGGTTTCATGTTGGCCATTGTCCACATGGTGCAGCATTTGCCTCTCTGCCCGAATTCACTTTTTTCCCACAGTCCTCCACTCTGCTGAAGACCTCCCCCTTGATGGTGTTCCCTGTTTTCAGGTCCGCTTTTCCTCCCACACCCAGTATCACATGTGCTGAGGGTAGGAGATAGAAGTCTTTGCTCCCTGGGACTCTTGTGCCTGCACTACCCCCTCCTCATTGGCAGATGCGGGGTGATGCACCCCTACCATCACCTCCTTGTCCTCTCCTTCTCCTCCTCTACCTCTCCCACCTCAGTAGGTCTACCACCTGCTACAACACCATCACAGGCTGGTTCTCCACCCGAAGCACCTTATTAAAGGTATTCTCCTCCTTGGCACCCTTGCCCTGCTCGGTGCAGACCAATTTCTCCTAAGCAATGCCACCCACCCGGAGAGGAGGCACCCAACATACTTCCACTTCCAGATGCTTGCTCCAGCGGTCTCCTCCTCCCATAGGAGAAACATGTCTGTGTCCTCCTGCTCCAGCTCCATACCCTATCACTCCTCCACAGGCAATGCCTTCATGGGGGCATACACAAGACGGCTTGCCTCCCCTGTTTCCATGCGAGCCTCCACTAGAGGCCCTGCCTTACCTATGTCCTCGTATGTTGGCCTCTCTCCCATTCCCTTTCCTGGGGCCTCTACAAAAACAACAGCAGCCTCCCAACCTCAAAGACTGACAAAGCTGTGTGGACCCGGCCTGCTAACCACCGCCAACAAACAGTACAGGTATTCCCCCCCACATCATCAGTCATTGTGGAATCTTCCTCTTCCTGTCAGGAGAAATGCAGCTTCTCCTCCTCTCCTTCTCCTTTCACCCTCTTTTTTCCACTCCCAGGATCACATGCACACCATTCCCCCCTCTATAAAAGGAACCAGGAGAACCAACATCACAGTGAGAACCTAAAAAATCAAAAACACCCCAAAAAGCTAAAGCACCCAGCAACAAGTCTTTCCCCAAACCACACAATACTCTGTAACACTACACTCTGACAAACCAACACAGAAGCAAGTGCATAGAGAAGAGGACAACAGCAAGAACAATGTATGGGGAACTGGGAAATGGTATGGCGGCGGGGCAAGGGCGCGGTGTTTGGCGCCTATCGGGTCCCCGGAGGGACTTCCTGTTGCTGTGGCCACGCCCCCTTGGACATATCCCGCGGCCGCTAACCCCGCAGCGGTGAAGCTCGCGGCGGGGCAAGGGCGCAGTGTTTGGCGCCTATCGGGTCCCCGGAGGGACTTCCTGTTGCTGTGGCCATGCCCCCTTGGACATATCCCGCGGCCGCTAACCCCGCAGCGGTGAAGCCCGCGGCGGGGCAAGGGCGCGGTGTTTGGCGCCTATCGGGTCCCCGGAGGGACTTCCTGTTGCTGTGGCCATGCCCCCTTGGACATATCCCGCGGCCGCTAACCCCGCAGCGGGCAAGGGCGCGGTGTTTGGCGCCTATCGGGTCCCCGGAGGGACTTCCTGTTGCTGTGGCCACGCCCCCTTGGACATATCCCGTGGCCGCTAACCCCGCAGCGGTGAAGCCCGCGGCGGGGCAAGGGCGCAGTGTGTGGCGCCGCAGGTGTTCGGCGGCCGCAGAGAGAGGCATTCTCTGTGAGGGCTGTGTGGGCTGCTGGATGGGGTGCCAAGAAAAGTAAGTGCCGACAAGTGTTACACATCTTTTGACTGTTCGTGATTGTCTCCTACAAGGGGTTGAGCTTGAGAAGTTTGTTGGGGTCCACACTCAGCAAATCAGCCCAGCTTTATCAGGCCAGTTGCGGGGGGCCTCCGTTATGTCCCTTTTAAAATCCTTGAGGTCCTTTAAGGGCCCTGCCGTACCAAGGAAACCGGCCAGGAAAACAGACAGCTTTTTGCTATCCACCCCCCCCCACTCCTGAACTGTTCCGAGTCCGAGTGCGAGTCCGCCATCAACCCTTCCAAACATATTACAGCGCAAAAGCTCCTGGCTGTTAAAAGAAGATGCCAACAGGGAGTAACAGCCAAAGCAAAGACCCTCACATGTTCTTGTCCTGACATTGACCTGGACGTTGACCTGGACCTCCAAGGGCCCATCCACACTGTGGAGGGTATGAAAGCATCCACCCCAGGATCACAATGTGGGGGGGGGCTGTAGCAATCTTGCTAGCTTCCCAGCACTGAGCTGCAATGTCAGTCCCCCAAGTCTGGAATACAAAACCATTGCCTGCAAGGAGACTTTCCTCGCCGAAACTGGGAATCCAGATGCTTTGCTGTTGGCTAATGCTCCTGGGACTTGCATAGAGGGGGCTCATGATGTGTTAGTTCTTCCATCAGCATCCCTGGCACCTGTTGTACCAGTTACCACCCCACTCAGCCCGCAACTTGCAAGTCCATGCTTGCCCCTTGATCTCCAGTCCTTCTTGGGTTCTGTTCTTGTCTGTCCCCCCCGAATCACTGTTGCTGCTACCCTGGACCCAATGAACATAGAAACTGTCAGAGCAACCGAAGACAATCACCCTCCCAGTTCCATCTGCAGCTCCTGGAGTGAGAACCAACCTGCATTGACCTTAGGGTCCAGTTCCTCTCTTAATTTACCATCACTTAGGGCGCTCAAGTCCATCACCCACGGCAGTCATCCCTCCTCTGGTCCAACACCCAAGGAGGTGCATACTGTCGGAAGTTGCCCTTGCGCACAGGTCCTCTCCGAACTAGCTGTCATTAAAAATCTACTTTTGGTACTGATCGATGCCCAGGGGAGGAGCGGGGAGGGGAACGGTGGAGTGGTCTCGCTGGGGGAGTCTTCCAGCATGCCTTTTGCTGGTAACGGACCCAACCCTCCACAGCAACCTCTGAACACTGTATCCTGCGAAGGGTCTGTTCTTGCTCTAACGAGCCTCATTCCGGATGTGCAGTTGACGTACTATAAAGCTGCTCGAGGTCACCCTCCTGGGTGTACCAGGCCAAGTATGCCGGTGGAGGGTCCCCTTAGCTCCTTGAGAACAGATCCCTTTGGGGTGGGAGATACAGGAGCACATGGAAACTGTTCAAGGGTGCGCAGCCCCAAGAGCCATGTATCTGGGGGGAAAAGAACCGCTACTGTTTTTCTGCATGGGGTACCAAAACTGCTTCTGGGCAGGAGAGAACCAAGGGATGCCCTCTCTAATAAATGCCTGCACTGGCTTCGTACAGCTGGGAATTGTCCCTTTGTGGCTAGGGAAGCTATGGTGGGGTGTGTTAGATTGGCTGGCGAGGGTATAAATTCTTCCGACTCTGTTAAACTGTTTTTTAGGAATGTTCAAATGGCCAGGGAAGTTTTGAGAAGCTCTGAGGGTTATGTGCGGGCCCCACACAGTGGGATTGCAATCAGCTCGCTCCCCTATCCGGGAGCAGCTGCTTCACCTGGAACTATCACCCATAGTAATGTCCTGTCCGGAGCAAACTGTACACCTCTGGGAAAAAGGCCCGCAGGGGGATGTAAGCAAGTGCCTAGAGTGGGCAATTAGTCTTGTGTCTCTTTGGACTAGTAAAGGGACATTATGGAATGTAAGGGGGGCCTATGGTTGATCCTATTCTCCCTCCTAGAACCTCTGATTTATCAAATTTGGATATGGAGTACAGATGGTAATCTTTATGTGTTGCGATTTTGTATTTCTTGTGTTTGATGGATTTTTTTTGAAATCCGAATAAACTTGTTTGACTTGACTTGGAAATGGTATGCAACGTTTTGGGTTGTTTAGGGGATGGAATTGGGGACAAGGATGTTTTATTTACTTTTTAAGTTTAATATTTTTAGGGGAAACAAAAAGGAAACTGAACAAGAGGAAAGAGAAAATATTGATTTCTTTTTTATATGGGGAAAATAGCAATCCAATGAACAAACACTAAGGCAAAAGGGAACACACGTGGACAACAGAAACACTCCTGAGAGCAACAAACTGCACAATAACAAATACGTAACTACTAAACTGCTTCAACAAGTGCTCAAAACTATCTGAACGCTGCAAAATCCCCAAACGCTGTGTGAGCCCGCTTGTATAACACCCGCCCTCAAAGTAGCAAAAGCCACTACGAAACAGGAAGTGGGCTCTGCCTTTTATAGAGACTCAAATTTATTTTCTGAGATTCGAAATCCCTGATTGGCTGCACCAATTCCTCTGAGCTTCCTTTATAAGATTCTAGGGTTTGGATTGGCTGAATGATCTGGACAATCCAGCCCGAGATTCTGTAAGAGAATTGAGACTCCTGTTTGGATCACAAATCATCTTGAAAACCACCATGAGTTCAACCTGGGATTTCAATATGCCAAAAATCCCTTGTTTACTTCCCAAGAAAATGTGAGTGCTGTATATGTGCGTTTTTATAAATTTTGACAGGGCGTATAGCTCAGTAAGATAAAGACAGCACTGCTTTGTGGGTAAACAGCTCTATGTCTGCCACCGAAATGTAAATACGATATACAGGGGTGACTGGTAACCAAAAGAGGCACTGGAATTAATTTTCAAAGTGGCCCCACATTACACATTTTGAGCAATCCCAACCCTATTCCTATGAGAACATTTGGAAATAAAATAGGTAACCACACAAAAGAGACCCAGGGTGCAGAGGCCTACCAGGAAATCTCCAGAGTTCCCTGTAGGCCAGTCCAGCCCTGATGAAATAGCTGTGAGAGAATTGTCTTTTGTTTTGTTTTAAGATAGGTGCAGCATTCGTTTAGCGCCAGGAAAGCAGAAATGTGTGCCTTCTACTAGCTGTATATTTAGCACCAAAGGTAATTAGCACATGCCCACTGGATAATAGCATACTGCTGGCAGTACAGAAGAGTAATGCTGGCAAGATTACCTCGAGGGGGAGCGGTAATCTCAACAGAGCAGCAAGTTACAGCTGGAAGTTTTTCTTACACAACATGCCTCTCTAGATCAATATCTACATAGTATCCTCTCTGGCCATTACCTGAAAATGTAACATCCGTTATCATTCCCATGCTGACGTTTCACAGCTTTATTTGAAGGCTTCCGGTCCGCAGAGAGTTTTTCTCAACTGCAGCTGCATCTCAAAGAAATCAACCAATGGCTGGATGATAGTAAAATTCAACTAAATCCATCTAAGACCGGGATAATGCTGAGGGGGTCTAAACACCTTTTAAAGGACCCACTTCAATGCCCATCTCCGCTTTTGGTGTTCAGGCTGCCCACTACCATTGCTAATAAGGTAAAAAATCGTGTCTTTATGTGGGACTCCGAACTGAGCCTAGTTCCCCAAGTACATGAATTATTAAGATCATCCTTTTTCTGTCTTCGAATGTTTCGCAAAACTCTCCCTTACTTGCCACGCCCAGACCATGCTTCAGTGGTAGGTGCTTTGGTAAAGAAAAGGCTAATGCCCTGTATGTGGGACTACCAAATTACCTCCTGAGGTGTCTCCAAATCACCTAAAATGCTGCTGACCTGGTTAAACTCCCCGGATCTCCTTCTGTCTCTTTGGTTCGACGGATTCTGGATCTTAACCATACGATCCATCTTCTCAGCCACCGTGAACCCTCTTGACTTCCCATTGACAGCTATTGAATATCCCCTCCACTCGCTGGAAAACCAGAGGAGGTATTTGGCCCCCGCTTCTGGAACCGTCCGCCTCATCACCACTTTACAAGCTCTCTCCTAGTTCTTAGGAAAGATTTGACAACCTACCCTTTTTCCTAAACGTTCCCTGAACCCCAGGTCTTGATTCATTATGAAGATGTGGATTTCCCTTGCTCATTTCTTTTCCAGATGCGACCAGATGCAGTATTTACTGCCATGCGCAATGTGTTATACGCATTATAAATTCCTATTAATCAATCAGTAATATGGGCCGGGTTACACTGGGAACCCATGCAGCCCCTGGAAATGTTCAAAGGGGCCCATATTACACAGTGTGAGCAAGCCCAACACCTTCCCCATAAGAACTTGTGGACATAAAATAGGTAACCACACACCAGAGGCCCACCAAGAAATCTCCAGAGTTCAGTGTAGGTCAGTCCACCCCTGCATGTGGGTCATGGGGTTTGTAGGACTATTACAAGCCTTCTGCGGATTATAAAGGACTACACAGCACATCATAAACATACTGATCTAAACCCCTTCTCCTCCCAGTGAAATTGCAGTCGTCAGACCTCAGTAGCAGGTGCACAGCCTTCTGAGCTATTAAATCAATTGGCCACGTCTTCTCAGGCCTTTATCGTTCCGGGAGGTCAGCATATTTCTGGCTGATCGCACAGCATAGTGGGATGGACCACTCTCAAGCATTCCAGAAGGGCAGACACTGCACAAGGCGGGGTAGAATGCAAACAGACACCCGGCCCTCCCCCCACTCCCCCACAGGCCTTCTGCTGGAAGGCGATAAGTACATTATTTAATCTGCCAACCAAAGGAACTCTGACATCAACCCGGCAGATAATCCCGCCTTGCCAAGAAAAGCAAAACACATGGAAACTGTCATTCCAGCTTCAATAGATGGAAACTTTTTAGGAGAGGAAGTGCCTGCTTTTTTTCCACAACATTGCATCTCTGTTGGCACGAGCCGTCAAGTTGTGTTTGGCAAAAAGAAATGCCATTATCACATTACTTTGCGAGCTCATTTTTACCCACCAGCATGAAATGAGCGGCACAATGGACCTCCAGTGTGTTGTTATGTTAAGTGCGCTTATATCACGCCAGCAGCCCGCAGGCATCAGGGCGCTGTGGTGTTGGAGGAGAGAGCCACACAACCGCACCTGCGTTCACATGTAACAATAATGAATAAACATATTGCAATGGCACTGGGGTATTAACTACCTCATTACCCCATAGCCCCTCTTCCTGGGTCACCTTCATTACACCATGAAAGGCAGCTCTGTGGCGTACTGAAGGTGACGAGTAAGAGCAGGGCCCGGAGTAATGAAGAGTACCCCCTGTAATCAGGGCTTTTATGTTTATATATAAGAAGTTTCAAAGCAGTAGTTAGTTTAAATTGGATTTGGCGCTCCCAAAGTTTTGGTGTAAATTCTGCTATCAACATATTGCGAGGGTTTGCTTTTCTGCCAGTTCAACTGTGATTGGATGTCTTTCTGCTGCAGAAATGAGCACAAGAAATCTTTAGTTTCTGCCATTCTGTATCCAGAAAAGAGACTTAACTTGTTTATGAACTTCATCCATTTTCATAGCCACGTGAAATAAATACATATATGCATAATGCTTTCCAGAATCACCAACACATGTTACGCTGTTCCATACAGAATCCTCCCAAATACATACACTGTAAACCCAGCAAAATCAGGGAATATTGTGTCCTTCCTGCTGTGATGAATCCTGCAGAGACAACAGAATCCCCGCCTAGAGTCTCCTCCCATGATATGATATGAGATATGATAGGTTATTTACAACGCGCTTAATACCCAGAGGTTTCTAAGTGCGGACTGAGGGATCGAAGCTGTGGTGCCCCGTGTCGGCGAGCACGTGTCCAGGGAAAGGCAGCCGCTACCTGATCATGACACTGGGGGTGGTGTTAGGAGGGAGGATCACATGGGAGGAGAAGGCTATCAAGGGAATGTGATGCCCCCACCAGGAGAGATGCGGTATGTATTCCTCCTATTTTGAGGATGGGGTCCCCATAGTGCCTGAATATTTAATGAGATGTTGGCAATAAGGCCCGCCCTCACGAAGTTTCCCAAGCTATCACGAATATAAACTCTCTTTGTAAATATGGAATTAATGTTTGTGAGAGACAAGGAGTCAGTATTAATACTTTTAGTAGTAATGATTCTTCATGGGGTTCAGGTTACAGACCTAAGAGAAAATCTATATGTCCTTTAAAATCTTCTCTTAAACATATGTCCTATAAATTCCCCAAAGCAATGTGGAATAAAGAAGTTAAAACACCTAGGAACATTGTGGATGAAGAAGGATGAAGAGCTCCCAAAATGTGACGTGGGGTCAAGTTGTCCCAATGACCCACACCGAAGCGGGACCTTTAAACATTTAAAGGCCTGTCAGGTGCAAGCCAGAAGGATACAGTAGGGGATGCAGCAGAATGAAGCAGGGACTGAGGCCGCCGCTAAAGTGACAGCGGGATTCCGTACAGAGAGGCTGGAGGAGGTTGGAATTCTTAATACATGCAGAGCATATGCAGTGGGAAGTGGCATTGGTGCCGGTGATCCAGCGGGAGACAGAAGCTCTGTGCATCCTACAACCCGCTCCGGTGTACAGTGTTCACCAGTGAGCGTTCAGGGTTGTGCAGGCTCCAGTGACGGTCAGCATGAGCCGTGGTATGCTGGCGGGCGCTGTCAAACTCTGCAGAAGTCCCGGTGAACGAGGAAGTCGAGACAGTGGGCCTCATTATAACTCTGGTGGTAGCCGTGCAGGTAAAAATGGCAGGCTGCCGCCGGACTTATGCTTTTTCTCTGGCGCCTGGCAATGAATCACCGGGGCATTACAGCCCCAGCGATCCCTGAAGCCAGGTGTCGGAAAAAGGTACTCCCCATTTCCGGATGCACTGACACTGTGTGCAACAGTGCCGGTCCATCCGTCAAAGTCTGCGAGCGGGTGCCTTTCCACCCGCCAGGTCAGACATGGCAGGTGGAAAGGCACCCGCACGCATTACTCGGAATGTGCCGGTCTGGTAACAACGGTGCCAGTAGCTTACCGGCACCGTTGTTACCAGATCGGCATACTCATAATGAGGCCCAGTGTGCCAAAAGGAGGTGCCAGAAAAGACCAGTGAGTTGGCCTAATGCAGGTGACATCGAAGCGCTTCAAGGAAGACCATTGAATGCTTTTGAATAACGAACAGTTGAATGTATGCAAATTGGGCGCAACTCTCCTGTTATGAGATGTCAGATTGGAGATAATTGTAACCCTCATTGCCAAAGCCAAACTGGGGAATATCCAGTAAAGTAAAGGAATATATTTACCTGCATTGCCCAAGAAAAAGAGGTGCAATAATAAACCAAAGGAGATACAACTTCCCTGAAGAGGGATATCTAAAAAAGGGACATTGTAACAATCATTGCCAAAGCCAAACCAAACTAAGAGTGACAACAAGGCAAGTAAGTTGAATTCAATAATCCCATATCAAGATACCTGCAGGGAGGGAGTTGTAAACTACATAATCAACATCCAAGAGGTTGTGTTGAAGAAAGTCAGACACCGCAGGAGAAAAGCGCTCCTTTTTACAAGGAACAAGGAGGAGAGAAGTATAACCTGTATTGCTTTTGGCAAACAGTTCAATGTGAAAACTGCTGTTCTTTTGTGTAGCATGTTGGAGAAAGAAACTGTATGCCAATTGTGTTAACAGGCCTTTCCACAGAATACAAGTTGAAGAAGTAGGAGTTTGTTTTTATTCTGGCAGGAGAGTAAACCGAGAGAGGGACAATTAGTGGTAGTCCGAGCAGGCGAGTGGACCAGGAAGAAGATAACTTGAAGTCTGATGAATGTGGGATAAGGTTGTGACAGAAAAGAAGTGGGAATTCCATTATTGGTGTTTGATGAACTATGACAGCAAAGAAGTGTGAATTCCATTATTGTGTTTGATGAACTATGACAGAAAAGAAGTGTCAGTTCCATTATTGTGTTTGATGAACTGTAGTATAACCATCCTGACTAAGAAGCTGTCTCTAAGAAGAATATATTGGTTGATCTACAGAGTATAGTTGTTTTGACTTTTGAATGGAAGCGTGAAGAGAAAGTAAAGTCACTTTGCCAAGTGAAGAATATATTGAACGAAAATAACTTTCATTTCTACGTTGAGTGAAACCTGGCTTATGAAAGGAACTTTTCTGAAACTGAACTGTAATTAGAAACATCCTGAATAAATCCAGGGTAAGTGGACCTATCCCTAGTCATAAGGATTCTTGTTTCTAACTTTGTGCTTGACTTTAAATGTTATTTTTGCAACGTTAAATCACTAAATTATTCCTGTATGATTTTGTTATGTGTATTAGTGTGCGGGCAGATATTCTGGACATTAGGTCGATTTCCTTTAGCTTTAGTTTGTTGGGTAGAGAACCCTTTTTAAGCTAGGGAAAGATAGGTGTTTGTCTCACATGTCTCACTCCTCACACTACCTACTACGAATAGTACAATATCAAAAAGGAAGGTTAAAGCAATAGTCACTCATATAGACCTGGTTAAAACATACCGAGACACTGTCCTGAAATAATGTACCTTCGCAGTAACAATCTAGTACACATATAAAAAACGTTATTGTATGAACAAATAAAACTCAATCACTTTTAATACAATCATATAGCCCAATCCACATTCTTAGGTGCACACATTAACAAGTGTTGTGTGGAAAACACGTATCCCATCAGCCCAAGATCATTAATTGTATCCACCAAAGATTCTTGCAGCGTGGGTGTGAATTAGTATCAATACACCTTTCGAGACACCCAATCATGGCCTACATCTACATGTTTCTGTCCCTCTGCCTTAGTTTGCTGTACATTCCTCAGGGGCAATATTTCTCTATAAAACGTGTATGGAACTTGTTGTTGCATGGAGAACTTCAAAATGTGTGCCGGAAAAACACCTCTTCCAACATCTTCTGTTCTGTGGATGTAAAGAGTGACATCCTTAGTCTAATTTGGGTCTGCTTAGTGACTCAAATAGCCCTCAAGTAACCCTCAATGTTACGTCATAAAATGTAGATGGTGTACCTGCATCATTTTCCCATGGACACCGCAGACCTTGAATGTTGAACACACCACCACTCCTGATTAATGTGGTGTGGATAAATACATCATCCCAAAATCAATCTGCAAGGTTACCCAAAAAAAAGAACCCAAATTCAATTACACTTCAGAGTTCTTAACTGCTTTTATGTGTTTATATGAGCAGCCCATCTTGCTTACCTCTGGTCATGAACAGCTAGCATATAGCGAGCTGTAAGAGGTCATATCATAATATGCCCTATAATTATTTGGTCATGTCTTCCTAACTTTTGTGAATCGCCTAAAAAACAGAGACACAAAAAGGAGGGGGAGGAGAGGGAGAAAAAAACCTCATCAGTATATTTAGTCCTACCATAAGTAGATCAAAAGGTCTAGATTTCCTTTGTTTTGGGCAGTTCTTATTTCTTCCAGCAATCCCTCACTATACTGCAATTCTCCATGGGTCCTGAGATCACCACCTCTAAGATGGCCGCTGCTAAATGTGTCACGTGACGTGACGTGATGACGTCCCGTGTGTCGAGCTGTAATTCTGCTGACGTTTGTTAGTGTAATTGTACACCACCATAACTCCCACTTCTGTGGCAGATCCCCGGGCCAACAATAATTATCATTTTGCACTCAAAGTTTATCAGTGGAGTACTCGACCTCAAACTCAGATCATATTGTGGATACAGCTGTTATGACTACGGGTACACCGCTCAACCCTGACCATAATGTAGTGGATAGGATGATAATGTGAGCAGGTGGCTCATCCTATATTTTTGCAATAGTATAATCAAGGGTTTACTACAGTTTTGAATATATCAATACTTGGGATCCCTCAATCTTAATATTAGCACACTGGAGTAGAGTTGGAAATTACCATTCTAATTAACATTCATCAAATCAACATGCACGGAGTCAAATCTCTGCTTGCCTATTCTCAAAGTCAAACACAATGGAATTATGATGGAGATTTCATTCTGATTCACCTTGGACAGATGTGAATTTCCCTGAGTCAGCACCTTCTCTCCCTCTCTTTTTCTCTCCCCCTCATTCCAATATATTCATCATGATGGAACCAACCCAAACATCTGTAAATGTGTAAATGTATGAATTAAATTGTCAATACACCAATCCTCCACCCAACACTATGCACCTTGCACAAATGTACTACGCACCATGTCACCCTAATGTCACACAAAACACAAATTGTCACTGTATGTGATTTTGAACATGTATCAGCCTTGAAAAGGACCTACGGGTTGAAACACGTGTTAGCTGACCACATGGGGACATAAGAGCCCCGACTGTACCTATAAAGGGCGTTCACAACCTAACAAGACCAAATAAACAAACCCTCTTACAATTAAGCACAAAACGAAAAAACTGTGGAAAATCTATTTCTTGAAACTAACAGATGCAAGGTATCCAGGTTGACCCTCCTTTTCTCTTCCTAGATATAGCTCAAGGTTATTCCTATACAGGTTGTTCTAGTCATGCTGTTCCAATGATCTGGGCCCTGGTTACAAGTGTACATTTGTAACTTGTCCAGTACTCACACTGAGATGTTATACAGTGCAATGTAACATTTTGGACATCACCATGATGAATTTAGCCCATTCTCAATATATAGTACATTCAATAAGGTCACTGCTACATATTCATGTCACTCTGGATTTGTTCTGTACAACTAGTACCAATGGTAATGGGACTCTGACCTATTGGCATTGAAGCTGACATCTGCTAGTTAAGACCAGGGGTGACATTATGCCATTCCACATTTTCATTGAGCCCCACTGTATGGCTCCTAGTCCGAAATATTAGTTTTTTCTCCAAATGTAAAAGTTTCCCATGTATCTCCTCTTGGGAGATATCTGGCACTTTTTTCAAAATCAACCATTTTAAGTCTGTGAAGGAGCGTCCAAATTCCATGTAGTGTTTCACCAATTGAGCTTGTTTGATTCGATTTTTGATGCAGCTTCTGTGCTCGATGAGCCAATTCTTACATGTTCTAATGGTTTTCCCATTATAATGATGATCACACGGACAGGTGTTGAAATATATAACATTTTCTGTGTTACAATTGGTATGTTCATTTATCCTCCACCCTGTTTCTTGGCCTATATCTACTGTCAAGGTTTTGGTCATAAAGGTGCACATTACACAATAAAACAGAGATGGTGACCCACCACGGGAAGAAGCCCCCATACAGTAGTCTGCTTGCTTGCTGTGTGTGCCTTTTTTCTTGCAGTCATTCCTGATAATCATATTCTTGATGTTAGTTTTTCTTTTAAAAGCAACAATCAGCTCTCGCAATCATTTAGAAAACCTTTTCCTCCAGTGTTTTGTGATAATCCCTTTGATTTTGTATGAAAGATTGCTAAAGGTGTTCACAAACACTAGCACATCCTCCTGTTTATCTTTGTGTTTGTGATCCAAAAGTGCCTGTCTGTGGTTGTTATAATCTTGTTTTGCTGAGTTTTTCACTAATCTGCCCGGGTAGCCTCATGCATCTAACTTGGAAATCAATTTGTTAGCTTTCCCTTCAAAAGCCTAGTTGGTACTGCTATTACGCTTGAGCCTCAGGAATTGGCAGACAGGGAGAGGAAAGGGAGATTATCCTTCACATGCCTAGTATGATGGCTTAGTAATGCAGTATTGTATTCTTATCAATCTGTTTAGTGCAAGGTTTGACAGAGTACCCTCATTGTGGAAAAAAGTGTGATGTCTAGATAATTCACCCCTTTCTCACTAACGGTAGTAATACATTTGAGGTACCTATTCTGTACATTCAACCACTGTCCAAACCCATTGGCAGTGGTTTCAATAGCAGCCCAAAGTATGAAGCCAATGAACTACGTTGACTTTGAATAGGTTCCGATCTACGTACCCCACAGTCTCTTCAAACATATTGACATAAAGTTTGCTAAATTAGAGGCAATGACTGCCCCCATTGCCATAACTTCTGTTTATACATACAACTGGCCATTGAATGGAACAAAATGGTTGGTGAGAGCTATCTCAGTGCACCACTAAATGAATGCACTGCTAACAGGGTGATCATCAGCCCTCCGTAATAAGGTCTCTTCCACCACTTCCAAAGTTGCCTGTTGGGGAATCCTGGTGTAAAGGGACTGAATATCGAGACAGATCAACAAATTGCCTACTGGATTAAAACCCAGGCCCTCCATTTTATTCATAGCATCTGTGGCATCTGGGATTTAACTCTTCATTTCTATGACAAATGGTCTCAGATAGAAATCCACATATTTTGAAAAAAGTTCCAGCAGGGAATTAACCACAGAAACAATAGGTCTCCCAGGTGGTTTCTCGAGGCTTTTATGGATCTTTGTGAGGATATAATATTTGGGCCCCCTGCTGTTCTCCCTCATCAGGTAATCTGCTTCCTGTTTACTTATTTGTTTGGCTTCCAATGCTCTGTTAACTTTAGTCACGCAAAAATGTACAATAACTTATTTAGTTGGCTAACAGATTGTTGCACACCTGTATGTAGTTGGTCCTGTTCATGATAACAGTGGCCCCTCCTTTGTCGGCTTGGCAGATAACTATATCCGAGTTGGACCCCCAGGTTGCGTAGTGATTTTTATTTGCTAATACTTAAATTAGAATGTCTGGTGATCCCCTCGGATTCCAATTTATCTCTTCTAGTACTTGCTTCTCAAATACAAGAGGTTCGGCTGAATGGGTATTAGTGGGAGTTAAAGGGGCAAACCAATGAAGGATTGCATGTGCCACTATAGCAGTTTGACTGAAACTCAGTCTGGTCTCTAAAAAATCCTTTCAAATGGATCACCTGCATGAATTGCTGAAATCCTACCCTGAAGTCAAATGGATGATAATGTTTCAAAATCACATAATTGAGGCCTTTATTAAGTGTGTGTTCTTCGACTAGGGACGGAGGGTAGGAGGACAAATTAACTACCATTGTTTGCAGCTTCGGGTCTGCATCCGATCTGTCCCCCAATCTCGACGATTGTTTACCTGACCTAAAAAAGGTCAGCGTTGTCTTTTTTGGTACCGTCCTCGGAAGCCTTTGCCTTGATTGGCCTGGGCCACCTGTTCCCCTGTGGGACCGCTAGTATTAGGCCTGTTGAAATCATCATTCTCATTTGCCGACATTTACAGAATCCTCAACACATGTTTCGCTGTGTCGTACAGCTTCTTCAACCCATGTTTCGTTGTGTCGGACAGAACCCTCAACACGTTTTGCTGTGTCGTACAGCTTCCTCGGGAGGTAAATTAGAGAGAAGGCTTAACGAGACACCCGGCTGCCTAAATGCTTTGGACTTCCTGACACAGACGATCCTTGGTTTCCTTTAGATAGGGAAATCCCACCTTAGCATAGGGCAATTTAGGCCTCTTTGCATCCTGCCTTTTTAGTTAATAAAGGTTCATAGACCGAACTTAATCTGTTGTCTGTTTCGTGATGGCTCCACAGAATCCATTGGTTTAACGGCTGCATGAAAAAATGTCTCATATATAAAGGCAGTCACCACCCTATAATAAGATTAAACCTATTTGCATTGGGTTTTCCCAAACTTCGAATTCTAGTAACTTATGACTTGCTGCATAGATTTGGATGAACTGTTGTCTGGTATCCTACCCCTAACCCCCAGCCCTAACTAGACATTTTTGGGAAAAGTCATCAAGCGGTTAACAGTTACTAAGAAAACCAAAAAATGCTGTGTTTGGCATGCACCAATTTCTTTTCTGATAGAGAAAAAGGGGCTTCCATTAAAAACCTATAGCGAGAAAAGGGCTGGACAGATTTGCAACAAAGAAGAAATAAGTTGCGCACAAAGCATCACAAACATCCCCATTTTTGTTTGGTGTAAATCTGTCAAGTAGTTTTTAACAAATTCAATGGAGAAGGGGGTGCTCCCGGTCCGAAAACACTTTCATAAATCTCCTATTGTGGATTGCAGCAGTGAGGACTTTAGCCTCTCCAGCACATACGGCACTACATGTCTTGGACTTGCGCATGTTCGATCTTCAGGGTAGTCCCCTCTCACCCAATCAACCCTGCGTGGGCCACGCCATTCAAAGTTCTCTTAATGGTGGTCCACCAGCTATGTGGGACCGCCGACTCGCCGCTGTGCTCCGCGGCAAACACTGATCTACTTTGGAGGCCCTGTACCAAGGGGGGGCACTGCACTCAATGCAGCAGTCTCACGGGACTCAACTCTTCCTTGGTGGCCCCCATGGAACACAAGGCAGCCGCAGAACATTGCATTCTTCTGGCGGCATCACCATTGCCATTGCCCAGCGAACGCTGCCATTCACAGCCACGCCTGCGGCACACCAGTTGACTTTTCAGCACTCCTCATTGCTCAGGCCAGCGTGCCAAAGCTCATTGTTCAACTGGGCCACGAGGACTGTGGGCCGGTTTCTTTTTTCTTCACCGCCCAGTCCTACGTGGCAGAATTCAGCCACCTCCGGTGACTCTTCACTTCTCGGGACACACCTGACATACGTGACCCAGAAGGACTTTTGTTGTGTGCCAGCCCACTTGGCCCTGGGGAATGGCCACATTACACGGTTCAGGCCACACCATTCATGCAGCCTGTGCTTGGAGTCACCTTATCTTCATCCTGAACCACCTCATGCATGCGGTCTGAGGACTTTGATGTGCTCATCTGGACCCCCGGCCGGGATGTCAGCTCCACAAGACCCTGTAAGTGTCCAGGCACGTGGAAAATGTCAGGCCACACTCACACACCCGGCCCAGTTCTTAAAAGATTTTCAACCATGGGGAGTCAACACCAATAGCCTCTTGCTTCTTCCTCCTCCCCAACAGTTTTTCTTTTTTTTGTAATAATCATTTTCAGAAAGTTCTCTCTCCCCTGTCCAGTCTACTCCTTGTGGTGGGCTGGATGGGTCAGTCCAGGTAAGCCCAGAAAAAACACATAACACTAAATAACATTTGTTTCTCTCTACGCGTTGGCGTCTGTGTCTTTATTTCTATATTTCCCTCAGGGGACAAGCATATAGCTCTATCTATGTGGGCTCAATTCGGGCTACGGCTACATGTCCCTAGATATTCACAAGGTTTACATGCATTGTTTGTGCCTCAATAATACTTCATAGAATTGCTTCAACCATAAAAATAGCATATATTCCAGTAGAGTATAATTACTGTTCGGTAATGAATGAGAGGATACATGTTTCGCACTAGTGCGCACTTTCTCAGGGCTCATGTAGAAACATTTTCTGCAAAATAAAAAAAATCGAAATATCCAAAGATAAATTTACTCAAGGAAATAAAATCAAGGTAGCTGTAAACACAACATATAATGATGAACATTGGATGAGGATGATACTACATTTAGAGCTAAAGGGGGGAAGAGGAGGGCAGTTGCAACCTGAAACGAAACCGAAAATGCAGAAATTCTTTACCTGTTTCCTGCATCTTATCTATGCCTATGCATCAGACATTGAAATCCGATTTAGAGTTGAAAAGATGGGACTGCCAATTTGTAATGGAGTCTTTAGCCTGAAGAATTCCCTAGTTTAGTGGATAGAGTTGCAGTGCTGTGTTTTACGTTTTTCCTTCCGTTTTTTATTTTATTCATTCTTTAATTTCCTTAATTCTACAAGATCCCAGGTTTGCTATGCTTGATCTCACTGTGTTGTGGAACAAAATAATTCAGGAGTTCTTGCCTCCACTAAGAAATGCTACGAGCCAACACAATTGTAAACTCGACCTGTTAATCGCGCCATGATCAAAAAAGGATTGTGAAGGATTGTGAATTGTTGCACAATCCAGTGAGATATTTAAGAATGATCCAGCAGCAATGTTTATTTTTGTGTTCCAGTTTATTTGTATTTAAGTACACATACTTTGTCAGTCATAAGGAAAGCCGGCAAGTGTTTCATGCATGCAAGTCTATTTGTTGATGGATTTAATTTCTATTCAAAAATAGACTGAAACACAAGAATATCCATATCAAAACATCACTGTTGCATCACTTCCTATATTTCCAACAGACTACCTTAAATCACAATCATTTGTAGAGTGATGTCCTCGTGAAAATAACAGTGCCATGTGTGCCATTTCAGAGATGTATTAATACAGAGTTTTGTTTTCATTGAGTGTAAATAACATGTAACTGTGTGTCTACTCTACTACATCTAGGATAGCAGAACATTTAACAGAAAATGGACCGTGTAAAAGAATAGCCATGCGTTCAAACATTCTCTACAATATCGATAATGAGCAGAGACCAAACACGAATAGCATGAAATAAAGACTGCTAGGCTGTTAAATATCGCAGTGCCTGGCAAATGATGGTAGTATCTTGCAATTAAATAGCATTGGCTGGCAGATGGGTGTCTACCTAAGCATATGATGGCATTGCCAGGGAAATGTTTGCCAAATATTGTCCAAGAACTTATCTATTGCCTTTACAAGAGTCAAAACTGTTGGCTATGCCAATGCGTGTTATATTATGATTCTTGATATAAATAGGTGGTTGTTTTATAATATCTTCTATTGTATTGTTTATTTTGTAAAATTGACACAATCCTACTGTGTTTACAAAGAATTGGGGGGAGGGGGAGGTAGTTGGTTCCTTCATTAACACCTTGTGCTTGTGGTTTTCTTGGTGTTCCAAACACTATTAAAAAAGTTCCATAGTGGCTACCCCGGGCATGCACCTATGAGAGGGCAATTTAGAAGCAATCAGGATACACTGACACATGTTTAGATATATGGGGATGTTTCCTTGATACAAGACTTTTGGCTAATGTGTCCTTACGGAATCTGTGCTATTTGCTGTGCTCTTATTCTCGATGAACCCCTCATTTTCTTCTTTCCCGCTTTCTTTCAATATCAATTGTTCACCATGATCTGTGCATATTCAGTTTAAAATTTTGTGTCTGTTCATTTGTACCACCACAATAACTATGCTGTTTTTAATGTTGTTAGGTACCTTTGTTGAGTTGCAAAATAAAAACTTTAAACCAGGAAAAAGGTCCACAGATTTGATAAGTCATTGGTAGGTAATTGCTTTCTTATTAATTAATTGTTTTGTAATTCTGAAGATCAGTCCCAACACATATTTCACACCTCCCAGGATCTTTCCCAAGGAATAATTGTGAACAATAATTGATTTCGCTCAAATAATCATTGCAAAATAAAATCATTATTGCAAACTGCATTTACCATTCGGTTTGACCAGTCTGATAGCTGGGATTTTCATCAGATGCCCTAGTCTTCCCACCTGACACCTTGTGTCTTGTGTTTACAAAGCAATTCTCCCAACAACAACGGAATAGACTGCACTCGGGTTAACACTAATTGAATAAAAATGACATCTTTATCACAAAGATGTAAAGTTACTTTGCTTATTTTGCGAAAACACCAATTAATAACCAACGAGTTTCACCCCTGTGCAGATCTTGGTCATGGTAGTTCATCCATAGTGAATAACTCTTGTGCCTGTCACATATTACATAGAAAAGCAGCCATCTTGGAGTGCAATGCTATTTTTTTTTCAGTATTCTACCTGCTTCATTGAATAAAACGAATCATGTTTAGAATGCATGTAGTTCTTGCTTGTTAGAAAGGCAGAGAGAATCCACAAATAATTGTGTTTAAATGACAGGAAGTCAGGTAATGCATAGCTAATAGGAATGAGTAGGAACCCACTTAACAAAACGAATAGAACACTGGGTATTCCAACATTTTGGATGCGCTGCCAGAACAAATAGTTAGAACAACTTGATAGTAAAAAGTCCTCATGCACAATCAATGTGCAATATATGTTACAAATAACACGTGAATGAAAAATTGCAAAATGTAATGTTCTTCACATCCAGTATGTGATATCACATGACAGAGTGATGTGCCAACACGTGTTTCGACCTCTCTCAGTCTTTTTCAAGGCAAAACTCGGTTCAACAGTTATTGTGTACAATTTTTCAGTGCATATAAGAGTCCCCATTTATAAACCAGGATACATGAAATACAGAAAACACAACAAACAAGAATGTTGAAATGTGGGGGTATACATTACCAGAAGAATTGGTAAATCAACATGTCATCGGCAGCGCATGGAAAAAATAATAAAATAATGAAAAAATATATATAATAAAAATAACATATTACAACATTACAAACTCCAAAGATACACAAATTGTACAATAAATATGCTGCCAGAATCGTGTGTCACCTATATCAGCACTATCCCACATAAAGTGAATGTGATGTGCACGTAGATCTCCATGCACTATTTGCAATGGCTATCTATTCTATAATTAAATTTGTGCGTGCCACTGCCAGGGGCCAAAAGTCACCAGTTCAGCACATTTCACCGAACCCAGTGGGTCAAAACCTATAACTGTGTCAAAGTGACCACTGAAATATCAATGTAGAACCAATTCAAACTAGTGAGCACAAAATGGTTCCAACACCACACCAATATCGTGCCAAATTGCCAAATGGAATTTAACAAGTTACCGTTTATTTAGGATTCCACTATTTGGGTGTCTGAGGGTGATAACCAACGGATTGACGTTGCATCGTGGCAATGCCTTAGATCATTTCTCCAACTCGGAAAATCTGGAGAAACATAAAATAGATGAATCCAAGTGGTGAAAAGCCACTAGAAACAAGTAAAGGTGATAAAAGGTAAGCCATTACCTTCCTATTCGAAAATGTGGATTGGGTTGAATCAGACATTCTAATTCAGTTCAAACATCCCGCCTCAATTGGCATGCCTGTTAAAGAAACCGATGCATATTTAAAGTGAAACAATTGTCCAGTACCGAAGCCCATTCCGTCGTAAACACTAACCCATACATAATGTAGAAATCACTTACAACCATAATCTCTCGTCTGCGGCAGTCCATTAGAATCGAGACATGTCTAAACTCGGTTCAGCCCGCGTACCGTATAAGAAAAAGAATGTGGAGAAAGGCACCTTACGGTCACGTGATAGTTAATCGCGTGTTCGGCGCCGAACAAATGAAACGTGTAGAAGTCAATGAAGAATAAGTTCCGGACACGTGGTAGTTAGTCACGTGTTCAAACATTGGTCACATGAGAAGATAGTGAGTAAACAAAAAGGTAGTGTCTGTCAATCAACCAAGTTAAACTGAAATACAACTACTCCAGTGTGTATAATATGAAACTCCCGAAATGTTTGAACGACACATTTGATGACACATTTAAGAATTGCTTAATTCATTACTACATGAACTTAGCAATTAATGGGCAATTTATCTGCAATCAGCCCATAATATATTTGATGATAAAAGAAATAAATACCAATCTGCCGACGTGTTGTGAAATTGGGTGATTGTGGTAGAAATGTACCTGGTACAATGTAATGGCGATGTCAACTCTAATCCTGATTGTTAATTCAAACAAAATAAAAAATAAACCAGATCAAGGAAGAGATATGGCTATAGTTAAAATAGTGCTGTTCCAAGTTAAATTTGGCCCATGGATACTGCGATGGTGCCTTGCCAGTCCGCTCTACTCCCGCAGTGGCACACATGAACAATGAATCCCACGTTTGCCACATTATACCTGACCATCTACAAGAAAACATGTAATTCCGTGTCACTGTTGAGTCCCAAAGTAGTGCAACGTAACCTACAAATAGTTCGTGCTTCTAATTGTCGCAATAATGTAGAGCGGTCCCCACCTCTGGGATGAGGTCTCGCTTGCATTAGGCCTATAAACCTGATTTCGCTCACATTTTCCATTTGATGATGTTCCTGCCAATGTGTTGCTAGAGGTAATTTGGAATCAAATTTTCTCAAGCTTGCAAGATGTTCCCTAACGTGTATCCGTAATTCCCTAATGGTCGAACCCACATACACTTTACCACAAATACAGAGAATTGCATACACCACAAATTTCGTCTTGCAGTTCAAAAAATCACGTATTTGAACTGATAAACCATTATGACAGACAAAAATATCAGACTGAATAGCAAATTGACAAAAATTACACGTCCCACATTTGAAAAAGCCCTTTGGCTTAGGGGGTAACCATGATCTGGGGTTGGCCGAGTTGATTGTTGGAGCTAAAAAAGAAGGACACAGATGCCCCTTAAGTGTGCGATTCTGCAAAAAAATAAATCTAGGGTGATCAGCTATATAAGGTGTGATATTGGGATCAAGTTGTAGTAAATGCCAATGCTTATTCAATAATTTGTATAGCATCTCCGAGTTATGAACATATTTAGTAATAATGCGTACATCAGAGAAACCAGTAGGTCTTTGCCTCCCCTGGTCCATCAACATGTCCTCGCGTGATATAGCACTCGCCCGTTGTATGCCATTTTGAATACTGCGATTGGAATAACCTCTCTGTTTGAACCTTGCTCAAATCTGTACCACCTCATTAGTGAATTCCTCCAAATTACTACAGTTGCGTTGGGCACGATAAAATTCTTCAAACGGTATGTTCTCTATCACTGTGCGTTTGTGGCAACTTGTGGCTTGTAAAATCGAATTCACAGCTGTTGGTTTTCTGAAAGTTTGAGTGTGTATTTGGCCATTTACAATAGTAATGACGAGATCCAAAAATTCCATTCTAGTGGGGCTCATATGTCCCACAAATTCAATCCCAAATGTATTATTGTTCAAATAATCAGTAAATTGTTGAAAAGTTTCTGTAGACCCGCTCCAAACCAACAAAATATCATCAATATATCTCTTCCATACTACAATATGGTCTTGAAATATATGAGTGCTGTGTATATAATGATGTTCAAAAAAACCCATGAAGAGATTGGCCAATGAGGGGGCATATTTAGCCCCTATGGCCACACCTCTAGTTTGTGCATAATACTGACCATTAAATAGAAACTGGATATGTCAAAGTGTGAAAGCCAAAAATTCCTTGATCATAGATATATGATCAGCATAAGATGCCGAATGATTTCTAAAGGAAAAATCAATGGTATCAAGCGCTAAGTTATGCTGAATAGCAGTGAATAGTGATTTAACATCATAAATTACTAACGAAAAATGTTCTAACCACTTAATGGAAGTTAAAGTCTGAAGAGTGTGTGTAGTATCTCGTAGATAAGCGGGCAGTGTGGCAACCAAGCTTTTAATTGCAGTATCTATGTACTGTGAAAGCCCTTCTGTGGCCCAACCTAAACCACGTAGAATCGGTCTCACTTGTGGTAGCTGAGTATATTCTTTATGAATTTTGGGTAAAAAGTACATAGTGGGCATAACTGGAGCCGTCCGATACAAAAAGCGTTGTTCATCATCAGTAATGAGTCCACGTGAGTGCCATTTTTTAATAAGGTTAGATAAATTGGAGACCGTTTGAAGAGTTGGGTTCCCTGGCAATAATTGATAACAACCTGGGGCATCAAGATGATCATTTGCCATCTGAATATAATTGTCTCTGTTTAGTAGAACTATATTACCGCCTTTGTCGGCTTCCTTAATAACTATACTCGAATCCAACATCAAAGTAGTTAAAGCTTGTTGTTCTGCTTCGGAAAGATTGTTGTAATGTCGCAATCTATTCTTAGGGTGATCCATAAGATAATGTAAATCTTGTATGACAGCCTGGTGAAAAGTGTCTATTACACTCTCATTATGAGATGGCGGTACAAATTTGGATGCCTTCTTATGTTCTACGAGTTTAAGAGGTAATTGTTGTATACCCAGTTCCTGTTGTAATTGACCTTCCTGATAGTCGGGTGCCTCTGACAAGGACAACAATAATGCCGTATCTTCTATATCCGATATCATAATCTGACTAGGAGAACTGGGAATATTCCTGGCTATAAATTGCTTTACCTGTGTGTGAAAGAATTTTTTAAGCTTCAACTTCCGTATAAACTTGAACAAATCTATTTGAAAATCAATAAGGTCAGGTTGACGACTTGGTGCAAATGACAAACCTTTATTCAAAAGTGACACCTCAGCCGAGGTAAGAACTCTGGAAGATAGATTATGTACTAGGTTTTCAGAATTGATTTGGCTTGAAGGTTCCTGAGACTGGCCCTGGTTTGATGTTTGTTTGGAGTGTGCCCTGTATCTAGCCCTGGATCCTCTTCCTCTTCTTCCTCTGATGATGTGTTGGGTGTTGCAATAGCTTGCCCTAAAGGGACAGTAAATCTAACGTGTTTGTTTGCGGGAGCATTATAGTTCGAGAAGTTACCTTTCTTATACCTTTTAATTTCTGCCATGAAACACCTCCTACGATATGTTGAAGAGGTAGTCGGATTCTCTCCCACTGTACCTTCTGTAATGTTCATGGGTTCTTCCTCAGAATCAACCTCTGAGGAAGCTGGACTTCCTGTCAGTGTTTTAACTGATGGACCTATGTTGTCTTTATCATACTTGGCCTGAAACGTATATACTCGAGCATTCTTATAATCTCTCTCGTCCCTGAAAAATTTGCGAAATTTGCAAATTTTAATCTCGTCCTGGTAGTCTTTCAATATATTATGCATAGTAGTGTAATTCTTGTCTTTAACTGCCTTTGGATTACCCATTGCTTCGATTTCTTTGTGTAAAGTCTCAATTTGAGTTGAGACTCTTTCGTGTTCACGTTCTGCATGTGTTATCAAAAGTTGTAACATTTTTTCTGAACTAACCGTGAGATTTTCTTCCCATTCTCTAGCAAGATCTTGATCAGCATCATTGGTAAAATCAGGAAATATAAGAATTCTCAGTCCTCTCGGTATTTTATTGTGCTCTAAATAATTAGCAAGTGAAACTTTTTCCCAATACTTGTTGGTTTCTCTCTTAGCTAATCTCTCTAATTTGACAAATTTATTGGCTAAAGTCTCTGCCTGTGGGTTGCTGCCCGTGAAGGCATTACCTGGGGTACCCTTGGGGGAGAACAACGCCACCCTATCTCTTTCTCGGTTGACTAAGTATTCGGCCATAATGAAGTATATTTAAAAGAAATTAGTCAAACACTATGTTGCTCAGTTGCGCCCCACCTGGTCTAATGTGGAAAACAGAACAGAACGACTGAGGTGTGCCAGGTAAATGTAAGCGCTTGAGCAATTGTTATTGGAAAAATTGACCCTGTTTAAACTTAAAGGACAGGCTGCTGCACCCTG
Source organism: Ambystoma mexicanum (assembly GCF_040938575.1). Classification (NCBI taxonomy): domain Eukaryota; kingdom Metazoa; phylum Chordata; class Amphibia; order Caudata; family Ambystomatidae; genus Ambystoma; species Ambystoma mexicanum. The sequence goes on from NC_090936.1 coordinate 1,091,887,099, forward strand.
AGGGAACAAGCGGGCACCTCAAACCCACTTAACAAAATGAATAGAACACTGGGTATTCCAACATTTTGGATGCGCTGCCAGAACAAATAGTTAGAACAACTTGATAGTAAAAAGTCCTCATGCACAATCAATGTGCAATATATGTTACAAATAACACGTTAATGCAAAATTGCAAAATTTAATGTTCTTCACATCCAGTATGTGATATCACATGACAGAGTGATGTGCCAACACGTGTTTCGACCTCTCTCGGTCTTTTTCAAGGCAAAACTTGGTTCAACAGTTATTGTGTACAATTTTTCAGTGCATATAAGAGTCCCCATTTATAAACCAGGATACATGAAATACAGAAAACACAACAAACAAGAATCTTGAAATGTGGGGGTATACATTACCAGAAGAATTGGTAAATCAACATGTCATCGGCAGCGCATGGAAAAAATAATAAAATAATGAAACAAATATGTATAATAAAAATAACATATTACAACATTACAAACTGAAAAGATACACAAATTGTACAATAAATGTGCTGCCAGAATCGTGTGTCACCTATATCAGCCCTATCCCACATAAAGTGAATGTGATGTGCACGTAGATCTCCATGCACTATTTGCAATGGCTATCTATTCTATAATTCAATTCGTGCGCGCCACTGCCAGGGGCCAAAAGTCACCAGTTCAGCACATTTCACCGGACCCAGTGGGTCAAAACTTATAACTGTGTCAAAGTGACCTCTGAAATATCAATGTAGAACCAATTCAAACTAGTGAGCACAAAATGGTTCCAACACCACACCAATATCGTGCCAAATTGCCAAATGGAATTTAACAAGTTAACGTTTATTTAGGATTCCACTATTTGGGTGTCTGAGGGTGATAACAACCAACGGATTGACGTGTATGAAAATAGTATGCTGCAATAGAAAATGCATTATTTCGAATTCTCAGAGACCTTCTTCATCAGATAGTAACAGGCAACAGTGACTTCGCTGAAGAAGAAAGTCCCTGAGACTACTTTGAAGGTTAATGCATTTTCTATCAAAGCTTAATATTTTTAGTTAGTCTAATGAAGGGTATCAAAACCTGAAATGTTGTGATTGCTTTAAAACTGGATTAACACTGCACAAACAATGTTTGCACAATATTGTATGTTTGTTTCTTAGTCATTGCATCGAATTCCTACGATCGACATACCATTCCATCCAAAAAAGTGCATCGAAAGAAATTGCATCGAATGCATTTTTTTTTTTTAATGGGGTCGGGGTCCCCCCAAACCCACTTTTCTAACCTTCAAAACCCATTATAATTAATCAAAACCCTTTACCGTAAAAAAAAATGCATTCAATGCTTTTTTTTCGCTGACATTTTTCAATGGTATTGCATTCGATGCAATGACCAGATACCGTATGTTTTATAAAAGAGTTTCCATACACAGTCAATACTGTCAAACACAAAATTATTAACACAATTGATAATTGTAAAGAAATGAAGAATCCCTCACAAATTTCAGAAATGTGCTAAAAACAAATCTATTTAACTAAACCATTTCCGAATGTATTGCCTCCAACACCATTCCACTGTAACCTTGGAACACTCTCAGCACTGACGTTCAACCTGTGTTTCTACCTGTGTAATATCTGTTATAACTTGTATTACTGCTTCTGAAATACCGGTCCTAATGTGTATTAAGTGAATAATCTGTAACAGCGCCACAATGCCCTTGGGCCACTTGGGCGCTTTATAAATCCAAATAAATAATGTTTTCATGTTATATTGATAATATCAGACATATTAACGATTGTGTGAGTTGTTTTGTGTGAGTTGTTTTTTGCATGTGCACAAACTTTACAGTTTCCACGAGCCGGAAGAATAGCTCAGTGAGATAAGAACTCCCCACACATCCCCCTAGTCATCTGAGTTCAGCCCGTTTGATTGAAACACAGAAGATCTGACTCAGCCCTTCATCCTTCCGAGTTTCATAAATTGAGCACTACCACATTGGGATATAGAAACACTTATTATAACAATACATTAAAGCCGAAGGAATACGGCATGGAGTGCTTTCTAAGGATGTGCTATTATACATTACATTTATTTTAAAGCTCAATACTTTTATTAGCTGTTGGACTGTGTTTTCTTCGCTTGTGGAGTGGTGTGTGTGTGGTGGGTGGAGGTGTTGGTGGGTTTTTTCTGCATAAGGAGCATGTGCCTTTTCGTTTTGGCTGAGAGGTGGCAGAAGCCGCCTCAGACAAAACTATGACATGGCTGTTCAGAGTTATGAAGTGTGGTTTTAATTGTATCTTAATACATAATCACATATTATGTTATGTTATTTGGCATTTATATAGCGCTCAATATATCATTGGTATGACCTCACAGCGCTTGTGGGTTGAACGCCCTCGGGGCCCGAAGTCCAGGTTGGTAGAGGGAGTAGGTATCATAGGGTGCTTCGGTGCACTCATTACGTGCGCAGCTGATGATATTAGCCAACTAATATGTTGGATTGCATACATTTCTATAGCGCAAACAGAAAACTGTAAGACCAGGCATACAATAGTTTAATTGGGGCACTGTAACTGGCACTAGGCATATGATGGCAGCACCTGTGAGGCTATACTTTACTCATGTAACTCTGCCAGTCACATGAAAGCTTTATCGGGGCACTTGAGGCTGTGTTTGGCATATGATAGCAGCAACTGCACATGTGTAGCTATCCTTTAACATGTGATGATTATACTGCAATGCGGTATCATTTCCAGCTGCATGTTCACGAAAAGCACAAATGGTAGGTTCACAACATGCTCACTATTAAAGTTGTAGGAAGAGGTTGATTATGCAGCATTCCTGCACCATAAGAAACACATCGCAGAAGAAGATATTGAACTCTGAAAGGCAGGGCCCGGTGGAGGGGTCTCGATCTAAAGTTGTACCCATGCTCGTCTCCAATTTTTTAAAACACTCTGTTTCCTTGCTTCCAACATTCATTTTAAGCACCCCTTATTCCTGAAATCAAGGAGTGCGTAAAACAATTACAACACCTTGATGCTTGAAATTGTCTAACCTGCCACAAGACAGCTATACATCTCTGTGCATTTCCCTAATTGTCTTCACTCATAGACTTGTTCCTCACAAGCATTTTCTTACCAAAAGGTGCAGGGCTGTATGCATTATTACCTCTCTGTTTTCATGTCAACCTTGACACATTGCAGACTAGCTAGAAAGAAATCAGGCTTATGTGGTGCAGCCATTTACTGTGGAGTAAACAGGGGATGAGGGGCTTTGGAATGCTTATGGCCCCTTCCCAGTGAGCTGTGACTTGTCAGGAAATGGGGCAATCAGCATTCTCCATTGACACTTGTGTCTACCCCAGCCCAGTAATAAAAGATAAAACTTCATAGAAATATGCACACAAAAAACAACCCTTTATCAGGATCCCACAGAGGTTAAAAAACACAAATTTCCTCGTTTTCAGGAACGGGGATGTATACCACCAAACAATTTAAGTGCTGCCACTTGGGGCAGAGCTCGATGGGCGGGCGTAGCTCTTTTCATTTACCACAATCCAGAAGAGGGGCAGGGAGAGCGAGTTGTGAGGCAGATGGGCAGATGGGTGAGGGAGCACTGGGGTGATTGGCTGTGACAACAAGGTGTAGCAAAGAGTGTGGAAACGAAGGGGCGTGAGGTAGGGTGATACAGGAACATGGAAATGAGTTGTATGGTGGAAAGGGGTTTTAAAACAGGGGCAAGTCGAGGAGAGAAGAATGAAGGCTGGAGAAGGAGAAAAGAAGCCTCAAATGTGAGTCATGATTTTAAAAAATCAGTCAGCTGGACAACGTGGTACTAGAACCGGGGAAACGGGGTCAAGCGACCTGTCAGTAACGTGATAGGTGGGTACGTGCAATCAGGAAGTTGTTAATCAGAGCCACATAGATCCAATGATACCAGCGCCTTGTGGCATTATTGGGCATCTGAGGTATCGCTTGCTGTACTATGGGAGCTCCAGGACATGTAGGGATACAGGCTACTTAGGGTGACTATTCCAAGCATATGATGGCAATATTGGAACACCTGGGGCATCGCTTAGAGTATTATGGGAGCCCCAGGACACAAAGGGCTGCGCCTTACTTAGGATGACTCTTCCCAGCATATGATGGCAATATTAGGACATCTGAGGCATCACATACTGTACTATGGGTGCTACAGGACACGTGGGGACACACCTTACTTAGGATGAGTATTGCCAGCATATGATGGCAATATTGGGACATCAGAGGAATCACTTACTGTTGTATGGGAGCCCCAGGACACGTGAGACGACACTTCAGTTTTTTAATTTTTTTTAATTTTTTTATGGTTTATATAAACCTTTCAAAATACAAATTAATAGTAATACTATCTTTAATGTGATTTAGTTTAAATAATAAACTTTACACATATACATCTTATCAATACAGACCACATGAAAAATAAAAATGACAATAGAATATATACCTTCATATAAAAACAATACATTACAATATACTTACATTCATGAGATAAAATATACTTCATTATCTCTTTATACTATCATCATATTAAATAGCAAATACAAATGGTCCTTAACTCTTAATTATAATATGTTATACTACAAATTTAACCTCCTTCCTAATGTCACATTTCCATAAAAAACAAGGCCCAGGGAGATCCTGACAAGCCTCATATTGATATACCCAGTTTAACTTTCACCTTCAACCAGATAGTATAAAGTGTAGTTAACAAACGCATACTTTTAGTGTTAACACAGTAATTCCAGAACAGCATCTCCCCTATGGTCTCCCAATTATGTACATACTTTCCCAGATGTAATCTTATGTCATCCATCATTGCCTGGCATTCGGTGAGGATATGCTTAGCTGTCTCGGATAATTCCTGTTTCTTACAGAGGCGACAATAGCGTTGTTCTTTAGGTATATTATCTATCACCCCCGTAGTCATCCTAATGGGAAGGTATTCTATTCTTAATAGAAGTATAAATCACCTGAGTATTGCTGTGGTTTCTTGAAAGTGTATAGCCTAGTTTGCACAAAGTTATACCTTTTTAGCTTGCGAAGATGTTCGTAGTTTTCAAGCCTGTCCCATAGCTCTACCCGTCTCCCCATTACAGCCTGCATTGCCTCCGTGTAAGGCCCATCTCAGTTTGTCCAACAGATGTCTTTAAGCAACCATTCCATTTGATTTTTAAATTTGCTGGGGGCACTTTCTTTGTTGCTTTCCAGAGCAACTGTCGTTAATAAGGCCAGTTCCATTCGCCATTTTCAGATAGAGCCCAGGTCTCTTTTTCAATACCAGAGTTTTTAAAGATATAAGTCCCAACTCGAGTCTTAAAAGGGCCATTGGGATAAATGTTGGAAGTCCCAATATCTTCCTCCAATATTTGCCCTCTATACGTTGTAGCCAATTTAGCTCCATTTGGATCAGTGATTCTAATCCATATGCCATCATAGGAGAAAAAACGTGTATATATAGATGGCGAGTTCCCCACAAGGTGAAACCTCCCTGTTTTGTTGTAAATCTTTTAAAGAGGGCGGTGATTTGCGCTGCTCTTATCATTCTATTGCGCTTGCATGTAGTATAATCGCCTTTGGGTTCAAATTCTATACCAAGGTATCTGTACACCGGGACATATGTAATTTCAACACTATCAATGCAGAGCATAACACAAGAGGATCTTTTGCTTGTGTATCTTATCACATGTGTTTTCTCTGCATTAATAGTGAGCCCATTATTTTCGGAATATTCCCAAAGAGCTATAGCTGATCGGCGAAGGCCACTTATAGTGTGATCGAATATCACTAAGTCGTCAGCATATGCAAGTACCAGACAGGGGATTTTACCAATACTCGGAGGGCAATTTTTTGCCAAAGCTAGTTTCAAGGGGATGTCATGTACATATAGATTGTACACTAGGGGGGCAGTCACACATCCCTTTTTAACCCCCCCCTATTCTGTGAAACTTCTTCGGACATGTGGCCTTCCTGATCTAATTTTAATTTTACCTTAGTGTTCTGATGTAACAACCTAAGATAAAATAACAGATCTTCTGGACAGCCTAGTTTTCTAGCTTCATCCAGAGCTTTTCTCGGGGGATAGAATCAAATGCAGCTTTAAAGTCTACATAAAGTGCATATAGGGGTGGTTGTCCACTCTGTAAGGCCCTGCTGCGCATATAATCCATGACCAAAAGGTTATGGGTAGTAGAATAACCTTGTCTGAAGCCACATTGGAATTTACATAAGATGTTAGCCTGATCCACCCATTGCTGGAGTTTTTTCAGAATAAGTGATGCAAATATTTTACTTGTAGTGTCCAGCATCGACAGTAATCTATAATTATTGGGATCCAATTGATTGCCCTTTTTGAATACTGGTATTAAAATGGCCGATTGCCAAGAGCTCAGAACCTTTCCTGTCCTCAATATCTTTGAAAATAAGATATGCAGCAGAGTTGCCCAAAATCCAGGATTGCTCTTTATTACAACATTTGCCAACCCGTTTGGTCCAGGGGCCCGGGAGGATTTCAATAGTTGGATCGTAAACAAAATTGAATCATAGGAAATGTCTATATTGGGGTCAGGCGGTATTTTGCCCACCACAGTCATTCCCTCACATTTAGATACTGTATTCCGATTCTCCAAAAACCTGGTCCACTCACCACTAGAAATAGGGTTAGCAAGCTGCCGTGTTTTATTGCCCCTAGCTTCATTAAGAAGAGCCCATATACTACTTACTTTCCTAGAGCAGCAAGTTTTAGTTCTGTCAAAGCTTCTTTTTGCCTTAATATCAGCCCGATACCTATTCTTTAATTTCTTGGAAATGGAGTGATACATCTCCCTGGTCATGCTAGATTTCTTGGCCCGTCTTTATTCAGCCCTCAAAGCTCTTTTAGCATCACGGATATATCTATCGTAAGTGGGGCATTTCTCCTGTTCACTGATCATCGTTCTAGCTGGAATTGAAGCATGTTTATCAGAGAACAGGTGTATACAATCCTCTATTTCATCAATGGACATCTTTTTAAACTCTTCTAAGTTGGGGTAACAGTTTTTATATAAAGCTTCCTCCACTCGTTGCACATTCCTATCTGACCATCGAATACAAGTGCCTGTATGATTTACTTTTAAATCCCCCATGTTGCACAGTTGTGTATGAGCTTCTGGGATGTCAAATGTACATGCCAAAACAACATGGTCGCTCCAATTATTTAATATTACGGCCATGTCATCAACATAAGAAAGCATACTTTGAGAGACAAAAATATAATCCAATGTGCTGACCAATGTTCCATTTTTCCATGTATGTTTACCCGGATGATCACTTTTAGTTCGTCCATTTATCATCTCAAAATCCCAATTTTGAAAAAAGTGCATCCAACCTCAACCTTCCCCCTCTACTTTATGATGCGCCATTACACATTTTGGATGCAATTTTTGGTAGGTAGTTCTCAATCCCCCCCCCATCATGTGGGTATTAAAATTTCCAGCTATACAGACATCAACATTCTCTTCAATAGTTAGCCAGCTAGCCAGAAGCTCATGCAGAGCTTCCTGTAGGGTCTCTCTAATCACTGCCTCCGGAGGATTATAAACACAGACCATTAACAGTTTTCCAGTACTCTCCCTCCCTTTATATGCTATTTCGACAGCCACCATCTGTTCATCTTGACTCACGTCAATCCTCCTAGACCCTAACATGTTGGACACCCCTATCCATAATCCCCCAAAGGGCCGTCCCCTTTCTCCTCTTTTAGCAAATACCTGATATCCCGTGTACCCATCCAAAAATAGGGGGTTCATCGCCAAAGTTTCTTGTAGGCAGATACAGTTATATTGAGTTAATTGGGCAATCGGTCCCCTTGGGTTTAAAAGATGGGCAAAGCCCCTGCAATTCCATGACGCCAACGATAATTTTCATTTACTAGCAGTAACCATGGGCAATGTCTCCGTTATCCATTTCAATACAGTTTGTACCTCTGTCAGATCCACTTTCTTTCCAGTTGGTAAATTGAGGCAGGTACTTGCAGGGTCATCTATTACGATTTCCGGCTCCTGACAGGCTGACTCATATTTCAAATCGGCATCAATCTCAATGTCTACTGTCCTCAGCTCTTTTTTATATGTCCTTAATAATTGGGCAGTGGATATAAATTTACAATGCAATGCTGACACCTTGGGATTTGATCCTGTTAACGGCTCTAAAAATTGAAAGTCCTCAGATTGGAGAACTCTCATTTGAGGAACTGAGAACCATCTCTTCAAAAATTCAGAGCGAGGGAGCCAAGAGCATTCGTCAGTTTGATATACATTTTTAATAAGACAAATGCGATTTCCCCAGACTTCATCCTCCTCTTTTATAGAATCAGATGAGGAGAGTGCAGAGTTATGTAGACTGCCTTGATCGCTCACTATCTTAGGGGTATTTACTGGGATAATAACTTCTTCTGATAGAGACTCAATCATGGAAGTTTCTAGTTCCCTAGTCCTATCTGGGGCTTCTGCATTCTCAGCAATCAGCCAGCTCGTTAGTTGGCCGCTCCCTAAGGCATTCCGTTTCCTGGCACGAGCAGCTCTCTTTTTGGCTTTTTTTTAGCAGAGAGTAGGCTTCCCTGTCTCTGGCAGAGATGGACCTTGGCTACTAGCTCTTGCCCCTTGGGTTGCTTGTTTAGCCATTCTGCGTTGCTTGCGTGTGGGTGGTACATCTGTGTGTTCCGGTTTAACTAGATCTGCATCTTGTTGTTGTTGCTCATGTGTCTCGTTTGCTATTAAAATAGCCTCAAATAAATTGCCTTCCACCTCCTCAGCCAAATTCTGTCTTTGTGCGTTGTCATTGATCGATACATCTGTGTTTGCCAATATGCGCCCAGATATCTGTAATAAAATTTTTAATGCAAATTGCAGAGATGCCACAGATGCTTGTAGTTCAGCCGTTTCCAAAGCTCCCGGATAGCTGCTGCTTTCTTTCTCTGCTTCAATGTCCAAGGAGGTATCAATAGTCAAGTTAGGTGAGGCAGATAATCTCCCCAGTAACCCTGCTTGGTAGGATGGTTCTCCATGGCCTTTAGTCTGACTTTCCGTCTCAGGGAGATTCATACTCTTGGCATGGACCACTGTTTGTGGGGTCATACCTCTCTGTATATTCAGACAAAGATCCAATAGTAAATTATTGTCGATGTCCTCAAAGTTCATCGAACTTCCCAGATTGGAGATATTAGACACTCGTTCCAAAGGTACCTCCAAGGCAGTGGAATTCATTTCCACTGGCATGTTCAGAAGGAAGAATCCCGTAATCCTTCCTTGGTCAGCAGGGATATCCTTCTTGGGTTTGTTCTTCTTGCTTTTAACTTCATCTGTTGTAGGCACCTTAACTTGTTCCTGTTTCTTTTTTCTTAGATTGTATTTAGATGTTGCAGACTTTTTCAAGGATGCCATCCACTCTGTTCTTTATATACTATATTCAAGCCAATCTAACTGGATTAAGCCGAGTTACAGGATCAAAGGGAATATATACCCACAGTCTCCTGATTATATCGATATTCTAGTTCCCCAGAGTCTCCTGACTACAACCAGAGGCTGTAGCGCAACACTTATTACGCGCAGAGGTTTAAATGGTAGTGGCAATAGATGTGCCCAAATTTTGCAGGCAATCTAGCCACCCCTCCGCACACTCCTCCGTATCAGGGCTCCGCTTCAGGGAACAATAGCTGAGACACCATAGGCTGCCGAGCCGACCTAGGGCACTCCTGAGTGCGAGGTGGAAGAACGCAGGAATCTCGTCCCGTGATCTTTCTCCGCTTGGCAACCAAGCTTACCCGTATCACCTGCCAAGCAGTGCTGTAAATATAGCGCTACCTGTAACCAACTGCCCCCTGAAGCCTTGGGGACCCGCGGCTTGCGTTCCCCCACTTCGCTCTCACCGTCAGTTCAGCAGTCGGCACGCTACCAGAAGTCAGTGGCTCTGCACGGCTCCTGCTTGCTCCCTCGCACAATCGGGAGTCAGCTGGGAGTCAGCAGGCTGCTTCTCTGTCTCGCTTCTCTGTCTCGCTGCGTCAGTCGCAGCTTCAGCTGCAGCCGCGCCACGCACAGCCTGTGTCGGTGTCACTGGTTCCAAGGAAAGGACCTTCAGCAGTGCACGTATCAAGCCGCACCTCACATGAGTCGTACTGAGAGAGACTCGTGACAGAGGCCGCTTCCGATACGTCCGATCAAACACTGATACAAAATACAAATTAGTACGCATTCTCTTTCATCATACATTATGACTTTGTCATTTAAGGAAAAAGACAAAAATACAGGGCAAAACACATTCACTTTTGTCATTTCAAATTCAGAGGATATTGTGAAAACAATAGGACTAGCAATTTCTTGTTAACATCCCATTTATTGGGCTGCTCCATCTTTACTTTCTATGGAATAACATTCAATTCAGATAGACCTTTACTCAGTTCTTCTAGAACAAAAGTCAAGACAATTATTAGTTTCCTATAGGATTCGTTAAATAGCCCTTTCCACCAGTCCTCAGCATTTAGGGATTTCCTCTTCGCAATTAAGTTTCCCAAATGTTTTGTTCTGTCAGGTCTAAGAGCCGTACAGAAGAGTGTAAGGTGTTTTAATGTTTCATCATGTTGGTTACAAAGCCTGAAGACTAAATCAATCCATGCGTGCTTTGCCCAGAGGCTCATTCTCTCCTTTGTCTTAAATAAATTGAGGCGAAAAGAAATGTATAAGGATCTGCGCTGAAGATTAGGAAAAAGCACCAAATATTTTTGCAGTTCGTTAAATGCTTTCCCTTCGCTAGGCACATTCCTCATTATCCTATGTTTTCGTCTTTCTTCACCTGTGACGAACAAGTCACATCTCCATAGATTTCTCTTTGCCAAATTTGGATTAGTCTGCAAAGTGATTATGTCAATGTTGGATTCTCTCAGAATTTGTTCACAGCGTTCTTTACACAATGTTAATATGCAGTGATCGTCTCCATTACCTGGGTTATGAAAGATTTTGAATTGTGGTAACATATCTTTCATAGTCATTGGGAGATAGAGTGTTATCATGTTCCAAGCTATGTGTGCATTTATGGATATTAAGTTTAGTTCATTGCAAATGCATGCCGAAGGAGTCCCCTTGGGTAATCGTAATACCTGCATCCAGAAAAAAAATCTAGAGTGGTCCATAATTCATATGAACATCCTAGGGCACACTCAACTCCATATGTTAGAGTTGGTACAACTTTTGAAAAACAACTGTGAAAAGCAACTAATGGGTTTAAGGAAAACGTACCATATTTTTTATTTAATATGGTCGCTTGGACTGCTAGCTGTCGACACTTACTTTTAGCATTTTCAACCCAAGGGCCGTCATTTACTAATGCGCTGATCTTCGTGCCCACGTATCTAGTGAATGTTGCATTCTTAAGGGTTTCTTTCTCCAAGTGCCATAGAAACTTTGTGGAAGAATGCGTTTTAGTTTTCCTTAGATCTTGTAGAGACAAGATTTCTGACTTATTCGTATTGATGCATAAGCCATTGGTGTTGACATATGCCTCAAGGGCATGCAGCTTCCGTTGGAGTGCTATTCGTGTTGCATCAAGTAGAATTAAGTCGTCTGCATAAAGAAGCCAACTTATATGGGATCCATGAATCTTTGGTGGGAACGACGGAACAGTGTCAATAGTTACACCAATATCAGACAAAAACAAATTAAAGATAACTGAGGCCAGTGGGCATAATTGTTTTACACCACAAAATGTTCTTATGGAAGATGATAAGGTTCCCGCACGATTTAACCTGATCCTCACCTCAGTATTGGTGTGCAACTCGTTAATGGCCATTAGCAAACTTAACAGGCATTTCCATTGGTGCATTTTGGCCCACAAAGTCTCTCGATCTATACTATCAAAAGCGTGTGAGAAGTCTATGAAGGCCAGAAAGACCTTTCCCCCAGTTCGTATGGCTTCCATTTTCATAAAGTTGAGTATAAGCAAATTCAAGCCACACCCCACCCCTTTGACGAAGCTCAATTGTCTAAGATCCGTGTGCTGGGTTATTGAAATCCACTCAAGAAGTTGTTGCTGCAAATGAGTTGCATACATTTTCCCCAGCACATCTAATAGAGGTATCGGCCGATAGTCTTTTGGATTGGCTCTATTGCCTTTTTTGAATATTGGCACAATCACAGCACTTCTCCAAGACTAAGGGGTTGCACAACTCCTGCTGATTTTTGTGAACAGTGTGGTGTAGAATTCAGCCCATCTTTCAGGGTTCCTTTTTAGTGTATAATTGGTCAGTCCATCAGGACCAGGAGCCCTTCAGGAGCTCATCTTCTTGATGATATTCAAGGTGTAATTTGAGGTCCCATTGATCTATTTTAGGAAGCACGGGTTCTTTAGTATCTCCTTTCTTACTACATAGTTGACTATAGTGGAGCACCCAATCAATTTCTGACACCATGTTGGTCTGGATTGCTGTCTGTAGCCCACTTTCTTTGTTGATCAATCTCCAAAATTCACAAGAGTTTTTATCTTTTAACTTGGCCATCATTGTCTCAGCATCATGTTGTAAAATGACAGCTTTGTGTGATTTAATCCAGTTCTTATATTTTTGTTTGACAAGTCTTTTTTTGGCAGAATATGTTGTTATGTCTGTCCTCGAGAGTTGCCTGATTTCTCTTCGCATTTGTTGTTTTCTCCTTGGGACCTCCATATCAAAAGAATGTTTTGATTTGAAAGTGCAGTTTCAAAGTCGTTGATTTTTCTCGACAAATTGTGACAAGAGGTGTTGATATTCAAGTTTGTCATTTTCCTCAAAATAAGCTTTGGCAATTAGGTTCACATCGTCATCATTCAAACGAAGTCTGACTCTGTTAGATTCCATTTTTACCTTCTGGTTCCATGTTAAAGTTTGCTTCTTTCCAGGTGCGACAATGAGAATCTTAACCATGTCGTGGTCACTTTGTGTTTTGGGGATCACCTGTAAGGAAATTACAGATTCATACACATTTTCAGACACAAAGAAGTAGTCTATAGTCGATTTTTGGCAATTTCTACTCCATGTTGGATGTCGGCAATTATGTTTCCATTTAACATAGACGTGTTTCTGGATTCCATCTCAAGACACCATGGGCCTCATTACGACCCTGGCGGTACGGGGTAAACGGCGCTGTAAAAGGTGCCGGCGCTGTTTACCCCGTACCGCCTCATTACGAGGTCCCCTCGCGGGACCCAGGAAGCAACGCCTGGTCAAACCAGGCGTGCTTACTGGGTCCCGCGAGGGGAAGAGGGAGCAAACA